>NC_082355.1:790000-1990000 GCF_027477595.1 Haemorhous mexicanus
TTCTTTTAGACTGAACACAGAAAGGAAAGGGGCTGGACATTTCAGTCCCCTTTCCCACTGTCAGGTGGAAGGAGCAGGGGTGACCCAAGGCCAGGCCAGTGCCCTGCCTCTCCTGAGATGGCTCTGGCATCCCAGCAGAGCTCAGGCACTCAGATGGGGGCAGAGAAACGATGGAAGCAGGTGGGGGGGATTGAAACCTCTTCTGACTGACACTCTTGGTGGATTTGTCAGCCCTGGGGGGCCAGCACTGTGTGTTTCCCTCCTGGAATCATCATGCTCCCTGTGTGTGACCTCTCAGCTCCCAGCTGTGGCAGTGACTGTGCTCCCTGGGCCCGTGGCTGAGGGTGAGAAATGGGCCACAGGAGCAGAGGAAGTACTACAGGACAGGTTTCTGTGCTCATTCCCTGCTCAGTGCAGAGGGAAAGGAGTGAAACCCCACAGAATCGTGGACGGAGCTCAGCTGGGAGGCACCTCCTGAGGGCCCTGCTCCATCCTGCTCAGAGGGATCAGCTCCTGCAGGGTTTTCCCAAAGTCCTGCCCTGCAGGGTCTGACCAGCAGCTCCTTGGGACTCTGAGCTGCAGGGGACAGAAGGGAGGCTGTGGAGAAGTGCTGAGCTGTTCCTCCCCCGTCCTGGGCTCAGAGCTGCCCAGGCAGGCAGCATCCTGCAGGAATTCTCTCTTATATGGCTGAGCTTGGCTGAAAACTTCACGAGCCTGAGCGGAGTTTGGGTTTGTGATCATATCCAAAGTGGGAGATGTTTTGCCAGGGGGTTGCTATGAAATTGCTCCCAGCTCCATTGACTGCCTGGGCTGCCTCTGCAGCATCAATTCTATCCCTGGCTGACACCTTGGATTTTGGAATTGTCTCCATTTTCCAGAGAAAAGTATGTACATCAGCTATTTTTGGATGGCGTATATTTAATCTCCTGCAAGAAATGGAGCAAGTCTCTTGTTCCTTATTTCCAGGGCCATTACATTTCTCTTGGTGACAGCTGCAAGGAGCAGAAATCCTTATCTTGCCTCATGTCTTCATTGGGGTGATCCAAAGGCACTAAAGCAAAGATTCCCTTTGTGCCACTGTGGGGTAAATCCTGTGCAGCACCACCAGGTCAGGCAGCTCCTCCCTCAGCCTGGAGAGAGGGAGTGTGCAAAAGGAGCCAGGCTCTGGATGGTTCCTGTGTCTGCCCGGGAGCCCATTTCAAATGCTCCAGGCTGCTCAGCATCTTCCCTGGCCATCCCTTTCCTCTGTGCCTAGCTGAGGGTAAGCTGTGGTCTTTGCACCATGTGAAGTGTGTTTGGACTCTTTGCTGGGGTGAAAAATGAGCTGTTATCTGTGCCAGTTCTGAGGAGAGAGGGAGAGATCTGGGACAGTCACAGGGCTGCCAACAGAAACGAGCTGTGGAAGATGTGACTGCTTTAATAGCAAACACAGAGAGCAGAGGCACTCCCTGAGAGCTGCTCCTGGGGAGAAGGCTCTAAAGTCTGGGCAGCTCCAGAGGGGCTGGGGGGTTCTGCCAGTGTCCCATGGCACAGCTCCCTGTGCCCAGCTCCTGGCTGCCACTCCAGCACTGCTCACTGGCTCTGCAGTGCCCCATGGCACAGCTCCCTGTGCCCAGCTCCTGGCTGCCACTCCAGCACTGCTCACTGGCTCTGCAGTGTCCCATGGCACAGCTCCCTGTGCCCAGCTCCTGGCTGCCACTCCAGCACTGCTCACTGGCTCTGCAGTGTCCCATGGCACAGCTCCCTGTGCCCAGCTCCTGGCTGCCACCCCAGCACTGCTCACTGGCTCTGCAGTGCCCCATGGCACAGCTCCCTGTGCCCAGCCCAGCTCCTGGCTGCCACTCCAGCACTGCTCACTGGCTCTGCAGTGTCCCATGGCACAGCTCCCTGTGCCCAGCTCCTGGCTGCCACTCCAGCACTGCTCACAGGCTCTGCAGTGCCCCATGGCACAGCTCCCTGTGCCCAGCCCAGCTCCTGGCTGCCACTCCAGCACTGCTCACAGGCTCTGCAGTGTCCCATGGCACAGCTCCCTGTGCCCAGCTCCTGGCTGCCACTCCAGCACTGCTCACTGGCTCTGCAGTGTCCCATGGCACAGCTCCCTGTGCCCAGCTCCTGGCTGCCACTCCAGCACTGCTCACTGGCTCTGCAGTGTCCCATGGCACAGCTCCCTGTGCCCAGCTCCTGGCTGCCACTCCAGCACTGCTCACTGGCTCTGCAGTGTCCCATGGCACAGCTCCCTGTGCCCAGCTCCTGGCTGCCACTCCAGCACTGCTCACTGGCTCTGCAGTGTCCCATGGCACAGCTCCCTGTGCCCAGCTCCTGGCTGCCACTCCAGCACTGCTCATAGGCTCTGCAGTGTCCCATGGCACAGCTCCCTGTGCCCTGAGGGCAGAAGTTGAGTGCTTTGATGATGACAGCTTTGCAAACTGTGCTGCTGAGGTTGTTCGCCTCTCACCTGCCACCCTTCCAGGGCTGGGCCAGGAGCCTTGCCAGGCCCTAGGACAGTGTCAGACTTCTGCCCCTGTTTGCAGGGGCTGGACTCCGTTCTCTGGGATTTCTGTCACTGAAACATAATGCAAGGCACAAAAAACTTTATTTAGTGCCAAGAGATGATTCTGAAATTTCAGAGGAACAAAAGTTAATGGTCTGGACTCGTAATTTCTCTCATCTAAAAAGCTACAGCTTATATGAACAATTACATCAAAAGGAGAAAAGCATCACATGCAAACTCTTATAACAGACCCAGAACACCCAGAACTCGGACCTGCGTAAATTTTTGCTAATTTTACTCCCATAACTTCTCCTGTGGCTTCACTGCAGCTGTACCAAAGTGGTGGTGGTGTTGAGGCTGGAGCAGATCCTGCTCAGAGAATCAATCAGATCACAGACACTTTAATTGTTGCCTTGTTGAAGGGCCATGGGAGGGTTTCATGGCCAGTCTGATCTTCAAGTGAGGAATTTTGGCTCAGTGATGAATTTAAAGTAGGAGAAAAGGCTGGCTCTGGGACAGGGATCATCTCCACAGGAAGGGAGGTCTGACCCTGCTTGGCTCGTGCCTCAGACAGTGAATTCTGGGGATGCAGAGGAGTGCAGTGCCCAGCCCAGGCAATCCCTGCATGGACAGGGCTGCAGGGAGCTGGGGACTGAAATCCCTGCATGGACAGGGGTGCAGGGGCAATCCCTGCATGGACAGGGCTGCAGGGAGCTGGGGGAATCAATCCCTGCATGGACAGGGCTGCAGGGAGCTGGGGACTGAAATCCCTGCATGGACAGGGCTGCAGGGAGCTGGGGATTGAAATCCCTGCATGGACAGAGGTGCAGGGGCAATCCCTGCATGGACAGGGCTGCAGGGAGCTGGGGACTGAAATCCCTGCAGGGACAGGGGCTGAAGGGGCAATCCCTGCATGGACAGGGCTGCAGGGAGCTGGGGGAATCAATCCCTGCATGGACAGGGGTGCAGGGAGCTGGGAATTGAAATCCCTGCATGGACAGGGCTGCAGGGAGCTGGGAATTGAAATCCCTGCATGGACAGGGCTGCAGGGAGCTGGGGACTGAAATCCCTGCATGGACAGAGGCTGAAGGGGCAATCCCTGCATGGACAGGGCTGCAGGGCAGTGGGAGCAGCAGCTGCCTGCACTGCCCTGCGTGGGTGGCAGGGATGTGGCTGCTCCTCCTGGAGCACAGAAGGGTTTGTCCAAGGCAGCACCTGGAACATGTGGCCACGGTTCCATCCTCTGGAACTGCTGCAATTTACACACAAAGGTCAAATAAACAGCACCAACATCTCCCAGCCTCTGCTTTTACTTAATTAAAAAGAATCAGATACTAATTAGCACTCTTAATTGGGCTTGTCAATCCCAAATGAGCCCAATGGAAACCAATAAAATCTCAGTTCTGGCCTTCATTACCAGAATGAGAAGCTGTTTATTTTTTTACAAAATAAAGCAGCTCCTCATAATTTCCATCTGCCTTTGCTGGAAGGAAGAGCTGTCTGTGAATCCCCCCGATGGTTTTGGGAGCTTTTCTGTGGCTTTTCCTCAAGAGTCTGAACTGGCACTTTTGGGTGCTTTTGGGGTTTGCTTTCCCATCCTATTTTGTTAGCAAATACATTTTTCATATCTTTGCTGAAAAATTACTTCACAAGTTACCTCCTTGTCATTTTTGACATTGGATAATATTTATTTTTCAGGAAAAGCTGTTCTGCTTGTCCAGGCAATGTTCAGGGTTCTTAAATAGATGTTTTATTAAATAAAATAGATGTTTTATTAAATAAATGCTTCTACCTGTTCTTGTGTGGCATAGCAGAAGCTGTGCTACTGCAGGACAGAGGTTCCCTTGTGTAACTGTTAATCTTCAGTGATGGCAAATGTCTTTTGTGGCAGCAAAGCCAAGCCCTGAGCCAGCTGTCTGTGTCCTAAGCACCACAGGCCACCTGTGCTCAGGTGTGTCCTGGGGCAGCTGGAAAACACCTCCCTTAGGTTCCCTTAGGAGAAAAGCTCTGGCTGAGCCATTGTCACTGGGGGCTGCAATCCTACAGTGCAAGAGGCTGGAATCTGGGGATGGATCTGGGATGATGGGCAGCTGGATCTGGGGAGATGGGCAGCTGGATCTGGGGGGATGGGCAGCTGGATCTGGGGTGATGGGCAGCTGGATCTGGGGGGATGGGCAGCTGGATGTGGGGAGATGTGCAGCTGGATCTGGGGTGATGTGCAGCTGGATGTGGGAGATGTGCAGCTGGATCTGGAGTGATGTGCAGCTGGATGTGGGGAGATGTGCAGCTGGATCTGGGGAGATGTGCAGCTGGATCTGGGAGATGGGCAGCTGGATCTGGGGTGATGTGCAGCTGGATCTGGGGTGATGTGCAGCTGGATGTGGGGTGATGTGCAGCTGGATCTGGGGTGATGGGCAGCTGGATGTAGGGTGATGTGCAGCTGGATCTGGTGTGATGTGCAGCTGGATCTGGGGTGATGGGCAGCTGGATGTAGGGTGATGTGCAGCTGGATCTGGGGTGATGTGCAGCTGGATCTGGGGAGATGTGCAGCTGGATGTGGGTGATGTGCAGCTGGATGTGGGGTGATGGGCAGCTGGATCTGGGGAGATGGGCAGCTGGATCTGGAATGATGTGCAGCTGGATCTGGGGAGATGTGCAGCTGGATCTGGGAGATGTGCAGCTGGATCTGGGGGGATGTGCAGCTGGATCTGGGGGGATGGGCAGCTGGATCTGGGATGATGTGCAGCTGGATCTGGGGGGATGTGCAGCTGGATGTGGGGTGATGTGCAGCTGGATCTGGGGTGATGTGCAGCTGGATCTGGGGTGATGGGCAGCTGGATCTGGGGTGATGGGCAGCTGGATCTGGGGTGATGTGCAGCTGGATCTGGAGTGATGGGCAGCTGGATCTGGGGTGATGGGCAGCTGGATGTGGGGAGATGTGCAGCTGGATCTGGGGTGATGTGCAGCTGGATCTGGGGTGATGTGCAGCTGGATCTGGGATGATGGGCAGCTGGATCTGGGGAGATGTGCAGCTGGATCTGGGATGATGGGCAGCTGGATCTGGGGGGATGGGCAGCTGGATCTGGGGTGATGTGCAGCTGGATCTGGGAGATGTGCAGCTGGATCTGGGGTGATGTGCAGCTGGATCTGGGATGATGTGCAGCTGGATCTGGGGTGATGGGCAGCTGGATGTGGGGAGATGTGCAGCTGGATCTGGGATGATGTGCAGCTGGATCTGGGGTGATGGGCAGCTGGATGTGGGGAGATGTGCAGCTGGATCTGGGAGATGTGCAGCTGGATCTGGGAGATGGGCAGCTGGATCTGGGAGATGTGCAGCTGGATCTGGGGTGATGGGCAGCTGGATCTGGGGTGATGTGCAGCTGGATCTGGGAGATGTGCAGCTGGATCTGGGGTGATGGGCAGCTGGATCTGGGGTGATGTGCAGCTGGATGTGGGTGATGGGCAGCTCCATGGCTTGGTTTGGCTCAGCAAGGGCCACACAAGTGCTCTCAAAGGAGAGCTGTGCTCTGTGCATGGGGCATTGCTGGCTGTGAGCAGCCCTTGGATCCCCTCCCCTCCCTGCCAGCAGCCCCCTGTGCCCCCGAGCCCCAGGACAGGGGCAGCAGGACAGAGGTGCCCCTCTCTGTGCCAGGGCAGGGCTGGTGCTGGCTGCAGCCTTGGGAGGAGCCCAGAGATGTCCAGAGCAGGCAAAGGAGTGCACCCTGAGCACCCAGCCAGTGGGCAGTGATTGCCAGAGCTCAGGGACAAAGCCACTCACTGCTCCCTGTGGGCAGCCTGGAGCTGCTGGAAGGGGGTGACCCTTTCCCTCCACCCTCCAGCCACATTGCAAGTATTGAGGAGTAAGGGAAGAGGAAAAAATTAACTGACTGTTGAATAATGATTTCTGTTCACCCTTTCTGGTTCAGACTCACAGGTGGGACTCAGCTGGGCTCTGCAGGCTCAGCTGTCCCCCAGACACCCCCAGGCACACCCACAGAACCCCTGGGGCAGGGCTCTGGGCCAGGCTCTCTCACCAGCAGAGCTGGCCTAGCAGGAGCAGGGGGTTTGAAAATAGGGAAGAAGAAATTGACTTTTATTTTCATTGGAATCCTCTAAGTGTCTTTGACAACCATGGCCATAAAGTTGTTTATACAAGCAGAGGTACCAATAGATGAAGGATGGAAATATTGCCACAGTGTAAACACAGGGCTGGGCTGGGCTGAGATCCTCTCCAGCATCCATGGGATGCTGCCATCCTCCTGACATATGGTAATGCTTTCTCCCAATCATCTCCTGCAGAAGGAGTTCTGGGCCAACCATTCATACATTCAAATTCCATAAAATACACAGCAGAGTTTGTAAAGTTATTAGAACAGAAATGGCTTTGGAGCTCTCGTTTCATTGTACAGAAATCTGTAAACAGCTCTTTTAGCTGACTACAAAACTCTCTTCAATATTTACTCTGACAATCTTAGTGGTGGACCTCAGCCAGTGTGCTTATGCAGCTCCATGCCTGAAGGTTTCTGCTCCAGCTTTACAGCTGAATGTTTTCCTGTGTGATGGACAAGGATTCCAAACTGCTGCTCTCCCCAGCCCTCAAATCCAAGACAGTGTTTGTTGCAAGCTGTAATTTCAGTGTAGAGGCAGATTCCGTGTGGATTTCATGCCAGTGTTTGTACACGAGGAGCAGAGCTTGGAGGTTCCCTCTGCAAAAGTGACAGCAGAACAGAACCAGGTCCTCCAGGGTTCAGTTAAAGAGCAATAAATAACATTGATGTGCATCCTCGAAATAATTATGTTTGCTCAAACAAACTGAAACCCTATGCCAGAATCTCTATGGCAGTTAAATTCAACATTAAAATTGCTTTTTACAGTTGTTGCCTGGACACCCAGCACTGGATCAAGCCTGGGTAAAAGTCAAATGAAAACAGCTTTGTTTGGCTCTGAGTGCTTGTTACTGTCTCCCAAAGCCAAGGATGCTTCAGGAGAGAGACACAAACAATTCCCCAGTAACTGGCTCGTCGATGCAGAGCTGACCAATGCAATTAGCTGAACTTGGCTGAGTGATTGGCCTCAGCTTTGAGCAGACCCCTGTCACGGGCTGTGTTTGCAGCCCTCTGCCATCAGCAAAGTCGTAACACCCACAGCTCTCGCCCATCCTCTGATGCCAGGATTAAATTACCTCCTCTTCCATCTGCACAAGCCGGGCTGACATGAAGTGATGTGAGAAGTGTGCAAAGAAATAGGTTTTTAAAGGTAATTTAAACAGAGTACCCTGTGAAAGGCCTAAGGAAATGCTACTGAGCACGGGGGAGCAGTGGTGTGATAATGGACTAGAGGCAAAATTATGGAAATTGCTGTTCATTGAGCATTTATTCGGAATATAACCCAGCACTCTGCCCATCTGCAGAGGTGTAAGGCAGAGTTCAGAGTGGCTGGGGCACCTGCACTGCTCTGGTTGCTTTAGTGACTGATGGTGAATTTGTACTGGGGCTGGAATTTCAAAAGGGCTCTCTTCCATTTGCTTGTTTATATTTAGTGTATGTCTAAATAGAGAAGCAATCAGATGGTGAAATTAACACAAATTTTGGTGCACTTTTACTGATTGCCACTGTATGACCTTCTAATTATTCTGTGCCTCCAGCTTAGGCACCCTGGAAAATCCATGATTGTATTAATGGGGATCCTTCTCCTTTGAGAACATCGTTCCCTGAGCTCCTTCTCAGTTTCCTCCCACTTCTGCAGCCCTTGGGGCTTGGCAGCCTTTGGCTGCCTGTGCTCAGTGCAAATAAAGGTGACAAGAGAGGCAGCAAGGGCACTGCATGAGAAACGATGGCCTGGGACACAGGACCCTCAGGGAGGTCACACATCCCTCTGTGCAGAGCCTGTAGAAATCAGGAGGGAATAAAAACCCCAATTGTGTCACAAATTCTCAGCTTTGCAACTCCAGTGTCAGTAGCTGCACTTGGACTGTAAACACCAAACTGCTCTAGGTGGAGGTTTTGTCTCCAGGCTGGGATTTTGGGCATTTGGACTTGACAAATGAAGGGCTCGGGTGAGCCCAGGTGGTCCTGGTGCCTGGGCTGGCCGAGGGGGTGGCACAGAGCTGAGGGCTTGGGGAAGGTGTCAGGAACATGGGGCTCCAGGGGGTTCTTCCCTGGCACGAGTGAATGCAGTTTGTGTTCAGTGAATATCTTCATGTGTTTTATCCCAGCCTCTGCAACCAAAGCTCAGGACGACCTTGCCCAAGAACATGTATTTTGGTTTGGTTCCTAATTTTAACTTCTAGATAAAACTGAAGAGGTTTGGCTTTTACCATCGCTCCTCGTTCCGAGCTGGCATCTGACCTCGGGGAATGAGAGCAGCCTGGCTGCTCTCCAGGAGCTCGCTGATCTGGGCCAAGCTGAAACATCTGATTATTATTATGTGGCCTTATTGACACACTGCTTAGAGAGCCCCTGAACTGAATTGGAAGAGACAGCTTTAATATCCTCTGCAGGGGAATTTTCCAGGAACAGAGGTGTGTGTTTGGTCCAGTGAGGGCTCTGCACATCACCCTACAGGAGGCTCCCAGAGCCCTCCTGCCGGGTCAAGCCAAGCCCAGGTGGGCAGCCCTTGCTGAGGAGAGTGCTCCATCTCCCAGGGGTAACCCTGGGGCAGATGTGGGCTCCTGCCAGGGCTGGCATGGGCAGAGCAGCTCCCCTGCCCAGCAGCCCAGGCTCCTGCTCTCTCACCTGCCCGTGTGCCCCCCCTGGCCCTGGCACCAGCAGCCTGTCCTGTGTGCAATCTGGAACACAGCTCGTGGCTCCAGACATCTGAGCTGGAAATGTATTAACTTATGAGATTCTGGCTTTCATAAGTCTGAGGGTTTCTGATGTTTTGGGACTGTTGTCATCTTGATTTATTTTCTGGGCTTGAAAGGCTTGAACTTGGATATCCATCTTTAGGTTTGTGCCTGTCTGCTCAGCACTTCCCTGAGTTGCTCTGGTATTTCATCTTCCTAGAAGATTACTGTGCTGGAGTCAATGTAAGGATGGCAAAACCCTCTGGAGGCAGTTTGGGCTGGTTTATGTGGAAAGAAAAATGTGGTAGATTTTCAAAACCGCTGCCGTGGGAAAGAAGGGAAGAGTGTCTGTTTGGGCAGCCTCTGCTCAGGTGGTGGGAGGGATGTGACCAACACCCTGTTCCCATGGGGTCCTGCTCCCACTGGAACCTGCCCTGTGACACCTGGGGTGGGGGAAACCAGGCACTGGAAGTGAGCTGGTTTTCACAGCGGGGAGAGATCCCTGCAGAGGGATCCCACTTCCAGGGGATTTGATCTGGAAACGGGGCAGGGAGGGCGGCACCAGGGGGACACAGCCCTGCTGGGCAGGGTCTGCAGCTGGGCACGGCCCTCAGCCAGCCCCAGCTCAGCCCTCCCAGCCCTGCTCGGGGCAGACAGAAGGTTCTGGAAGCTCTGGCCACGAGGGCTGACCCAAGCACGGCTGGGCTGTGGCTGCCGTCACTCGCAGGGCAAGTTTTAAATCCAGACTTTGGGAGCTGGTTTGAATTTTTTGCAACTGTCAGATTTGTTTTAATCCCCGTCTTCTTTGACCAACGAAGACTGTAGAGAAAAATTTATTTCCTTGTCTTTTTTTCCGCCATCTGTTTGATGCTGCTCCAGTACCAAGTGACTCAGACAGCCCAGGCTGGGGAAGGGAAGGAGCCAGATCTCCCTTCTTGTCTTTGCAGGAGCATTTCGGGGTCAGTTCTTCAGCTTTGCAAAAATGCAGCTCAGGAACACTGCTGGGCTTCCTGTGCCAGGAGAGCTTTGTGGCAGTCACTTCAGAGAGCTGAGGGAACTTTTTCCTGAGATAAATCACCACCACGGCTTTGACAGCAAATATCCATCTTCAGCCCAGAGCACTTAATGGCCATGAGCTAATCTTCATCATAAATACCAGTTCCAATTTTGCTTCAAACAGGTGGAATGTCGAATGGTGAGTGTTGGCCAGCTGAAATTAGTTTGATCTTGATCAGAACTACAGTGGGAGCTCTGGCTCTGAGGGCAAACACAAAGATTAAGTGTCACCCTGCAGAAAAATGATGGATTTGCTGCAGGGGAAGAAAGAACCCGAACTCCTCATTTCCAAGACCCCTTGTTGGAATTATTCCAAGTAGACTTTGCCTGCTCTGTGCTCAAAGGTTCTGAGCATTTGAAGCAGAGATGTGAATTTTAGACAGATGAGAGAGGGATTTGCAGCTCCAGGGAGGCAGACTGGTGCCCAGCTCCTCACGCCAGCCCCTGGTGCTGCCCTTGGCTCTGTGGGTACGGGCCTGGCAGGGACTGTCCAGGGGTGGTCAGTGCCACCAAGGGCCACCCCTGCTCCCCCCCCCAGCAGGGACACAGAGCTCCTGCCTGCCCCTCAGGCAGCCCCTGGCTGCTGCCTCAGTTTCCCAGCTGTGCCAGCAGCACGAGGAGGTTGGGGCAGCTCTGCACGGGTCCAGCTCCAGCGTGGAGGGAGCAGAGGTGCCCACGGTGCCCACGGGGCACATGGGAGTGCCCAGGGCTGTGCTGGGCACAGGCAGCTCTGCCTTGGGGACACGAATTCCCAGTGCCCAGCCCTGTGCTGCCTGCCTGTCACGAGTGTGCCCTGCAGCTGTGGAGGTGCTGCAGCTCCTCCAGCCCAGCCCAGCTCTATGCCATTGCATTTTTTATATCCTTTCCCCCAGTTCCCTGTGAACTCCTCTGAAATTACCCAGCTCTGTGCTTCCTAGCCTTTCCCCAGCTATCAGAATGGCTTTTTTCATTACTAATACAGACTTCTGAGCTTCCCAAACACCATCATGCACTAGAAGCACAAAGGAAGGCGCAGGCTGTGCTAGGGGGACTTCACAGGCTGATGCCTTTGTACCAGTGAAGGGCTTTGAATCGAGCTGCAGCTGAGCAGTGACTAACACCGAGTGCAGAGATTTCTTCTCTTATTTAGATCTCGTGCATCACTTTTATAACCGTGCTGAATAATATCACCAGTACTGTATTGTGGCTTCTCCAAGGATTTCAGTTTGTTTATTGAAATTGCTGCACCAATCTGTCGGGGCTCTTAGGAAGGCAGGATGATTTGGGAGATCCAGAATTCAGATCAGGATTGAACAATGTAAGAGAGAGCCGGCGGGACAGAGGGACAGAGGGACAGAAGGACATAAGGACAGAGGGACAGAGGGACAGAAGGACATAAGGACAGAGGGACAGAGGGACAGAAGGACATAAGGACAGAGGGACAGAGGGACAGAGGGACAGAGGGATAGAGGAACAGCGGGACAGAAGGACGGAGGGACAGAGGGACGGAGGGATAGAGGGACAGCGGGACAGAAGGACAAAAGGACAGAGGGACAGAGGGACAGAGGGACAGAGGGACAGAGGGACAGAGGGATGCTGTCCGAAGAGGCAGCTGTGCCCCTCCCCTGCCTGCTGTGGCCAGATGTGCACCCCCAGCAGCCCGGGCCCCTGGGAGGGGAAGGGGAGCAGGGGGCCAGAGCCATCCCCGGGCACGGCCACCGGGAGCCGCTCCGTGCATCCATCACCGGCCCGGGTGGGAGAGGAGGGCAGCGGGCACCGGAGAGCTCCCTGAGCAGAGCGAGGGGCTCTGCTTCCCGCAGATGTGTTGTTTATAAATACGTGCTGTACTCAGGAAAGTGCCGTTCAATTTCCCAATAAGGCCGGATTTATTTTTCCCAGTTGTCTCCAGTCTCCGAGTCGGAGCTGCGCAGCCGATTGGCTGCCGGCGGTGGTTTCTCAGGAAACTGGCAATTAAGGAGCAGGAAAAACGTCTGTGAGTCACAGATACTTATAAACAAGGCGAGGGGATTGATTGGGCTGCTCGGGAGCCATCGGGCAGTGCCGGGTCCCGTCCCCAGCGCTGGCAGTGCCACGGCGGGCTCCGGGCACCGCTGGCACCGCTGGCACCGCTGGCACCGCTGGCACCGCTGGCTGCCAGCAGCGGCCGCTCCCCGGTGCCGCTCGGGGTTATCGGGCTGTGCTTGGTCCATCGGCACTCCGGATGTCCCGGCAGCAGCAGCGTCTGTGCCCTGTGCGTGCCCTGCAGCCGGAGCTGGCACCGGCTGGCTGCTGCTGCTCGCACGGGAGCCCGGGGACACGGGCACATTCAGGGTCCCTCGGCCATGGAGCTGTGCTGGCAGGGCTGGGCTCTGGGTGCTGCCCTGGCACACCTGCTGCGGGAACGCGGGGAAGGGAGCTGGCCTGGGGAAACCTCGTCTCTCTCCTCTCTCCAGGCCTGGGACCCCTCCCGGCTCAGAACTCCGAACTTCGTTTTTGGGGATGGCCTGAGCTCACTCTGTGCTCCTGCAGCCTCTTTGCCCCAGCTCTGCAGGTCCTGCCCATGGGGTGCCCCCAGCTCCCAGCACAGCCTGGGCACCAGCACCCTCCCCACAGCCCTGGCAGAGCATCCCTTGCTCCAGCCATGCCCTCTGCTCCCCCCACCCCTGCTCTGGTGAGGGGCTGGGAGGGCACGACCAAAGCCAGGGGCCTCGCAGAGTCACCTGAACCAGCAAACCCAAAAGGAGAGAGAAAACACGGATGTGAGACCTGTGCAGAGCCTGCCAGGGGCAGGGGCCATCGTGGGCAGCCCCACCTCCATGCTGGCCACTGGCACCTGGCGGGGGTGGCCATTGGCACCTGGCAGGGCTGGCCACTGGCACCTGGCAGGGGTGGCCATTGGCACCTGGCAGTGGTGGCCACTGACACCTGGCAGGGCTGGCCACTGGCACCTGGCAGGGGTGGCCACTGGCACCTGGCGGGGGTGGCCATTGGCACCTGGCAGGGCTGGCCACTGGCACCTGGCAGGGGTGGCCATTGGCACCTGGCAGTGGTGGCCACTGACACCTGGCAGGGCTGGCCACTGGCACCTGGCAGGGGTGGCCACTGGCACCTGGCAGGGGTGGCCATTGGCACCTGGCGGGGGTGGCCACTGACACCTGGCAGGGGTGGCCACTGGCACCTGGCAGGGCTGGCCCCTGGCACCTGGCAGGGGTGGCCACTGACACCTGGCAGGGGTGGCCCCTGGCACCTGGCACGGCTGGCCACTGGCACCTGGCAGAGCTGGCCATTGGCACCTGGCAGGGGTGGCCCCTGGCACCTGGCAGGGGTGGCCACTGGCACCTGGCAGGGGTGGCCACTGACACCTGGCAGGGGTGGCCCCTGGCACCTGGCAGGGGTGGCCACTGGCACCTGGCAGGGGTGGCCACTGACACCTGGCAGGGGTGGCCACTGGCACCTGGCAGAGCTGGCCATTGACACCTGGCAGGGGTGGCCATTGGCACCTGGCAGGGCTGGCCCCTGGCACCTGGCAGGGGTGGCCACTGACACCTGGCAGGGCTGGCCCCTGGCAGGGGTGGCCACTGGCACCTGGCAGGGGTGGCCACTGGCACCTGGCAGGGGTGGCCACTGACACCTGGCAGGGCTGGCCACTGGCACCTGGCAGGGCTGGCCACTGGCACCTGGCAGGGCTGGCCACTGGCACCTGGCGGGGGTGGCCACTGGCACCTGGCAGGGGTGGCCACTGACACCTGGCAGGGGTGGCCATTGGCACCCTCTGGGCAGGACCTTTGGCACCGTTGGTGGTGGCCACTGGACCCATCAGGGTGGCCATTGGCACCTCGTGGTGCTGTGCTGGGCCAGGGGCACCCAGCATGCAGTGAGGCACTGCAGAGGGTGAGACAGGAAACAGCAAGGGCTTCTCAGCAGCTCTTTTCTATTTATTCCGTATCCATTGGAAAGCGATTGTGTCCTGAAATAATTCCTCTGCTGTCATACGGGGAGTTGATGATAGAACCAGAAATAGCTTCCCCCACGGTAATGCCTCGTGCTGTGCTGCTCTGGGCGGTGCTGCCGACACAGCCCTGCTCTCTTTTCTCCTCTCTTATCCCCCAGTTCGACAGAAATGTTCAGAAATTTGGGGAAATTTCTCCTTTTCCTTCCGAACCCATCTCTCAGAGCCGCACAGAACTGAACTCTGTCAGCGCTCCCGTTATCGGCTTTGTGCATTCTGACATACATTAGTCTGGAATAGAAAAATCTCCTTTCATATTAAAGCTCATCTAGAATTTCGATTTAATAAATTGGATCATGCTCGAGGAAATCAGAGTGAAATATCAGCTTGTTAAGTTTCATACCACCAGCTCTCTGATAGGTGTAATACGGCAATTTCTGGTGAATAAATTATCAAAAAGTTTTATGTGCTGCGTCTAATCTCGATTTCCATCAGATAGAAATTACCACCTACCTCCCAAAGGATTTTTTATTATTATTCTTCTGTACAACAGCAAAATTAATTATGCTGTTTGGGGTGGGAGTTTATGAAAAAGACACAGAGGGTGGTTCTTAGGGAATTATCTTATTAATGTTACTTCAGCCATCCAAATAAACACGAGGGATTCACTTGAGAGGGAGGCAGAGTCATCAACTGCTTTGAATCAGTGGATCAACTCTGTCCCACTTCAAAGTCTCATCTTCATTATTTGGCACCAGCTCTCAGCTTTATCAGTTTTTTAAATGCCCTCCTCTGCTCAGCACTTTGGAGATATTTTCCTGAGCGGGTTGTTTTTTCCACTGGCCCTGCCTGAGCTGCATCATTATTCCACATCTTAACGGCGCTCTAATCTTCCTCCTAATTACATGTAATGAGTATTTTGGAGTTGACAGAAGTACATCAAGACATAATAATAAAGAAAATTACTAAATTGAGTCTTCCAATTACATTCTATTAGCTCAGATGGTTGGCATCTAGTAGAAATAAAAATAGGCATTATTAAAATCCTTCAATTTTCCCTTGGTATTTTCTCCTGGCCCCACATGGTGCTTCCACAGTCACATCAACAAGAGGTTCTCTGTCCAAGTCAGAGCCTTGCAGAGGCAGAGCAGAGCAGAGCAGGGTCCTGGCTGCCCTGGGAGCAGCTCCATCCCTCACCTGGGAAGGCCTGGACCCATTAAATGCCCCCAAAAGTGTGAGGGTGCTGTAACTGGTGACCCTCAGCACAGGGAGAGAGGGCACTCGGCCCCTCTTAGGATAAGCTCCACTTTTTCCTGTGGCCTATTGAAGGAAGCAAATTTTGTTCAATCTCTGACTGAAGGGTGGAGGCTTTGCTCTTGTTTTCTCACCACATCTTGTATTATTTATGGCCTCTTTCCACAGTGCTGATTTTAGTATAAATAGAGGAAAGGTCTTAATTACCACAGCTCTTCCATCCATGGAGTCCTTCCAAGTTTTCTCACCTGGTGATGCAGCCATGGGTCAGTGCAGGGTGAGCACTGCAGCATCTGCCCCTGGGACCTGGGCAAACCCTGCAGCATCTTCATCCCATATCCTTGATCTGATGCTGAGCCCAAGCCACAGCACCTGCACCCAAACTCTCTCAGGGCCAGTGGTTTGTGTTGAAGTTCCTCTGGCTTTGGGATCTAAATGCAAACATTGTTCCTAGGGTTTGTGTCACCCCAGGGTTGCCTTGTCCTCACCTTTGTCACAGCCTTTTGCTTCTCTTCATGTGCATCCCACTACAGAGGGGTTGAAATTTTGGAAAAGCCCCTCCCAAGAGAGAGAGAACAGCTAGAGAAGAAGATTTAAATATTTGATCACGTCCACAAGTGTCTTTGTGTCTTCAGGACAGTCTCAGGGTCTCCAGTCCCTTCCTAGCCAGGGGAAAGTCCTGCCAGGCTGCTTTCCCTGCTCCCCCCTCAGCGTGGCCTCAGCTAGGGTTTGGAATGGATTTGTTAGAGTCAGAATTAAACACGAGTCAGGCTGCAGCTCTCTGTGTGTCATGGTCCAGAAAACCACGCAGACATGACGAGCTCTGACCCCCTCAGCTGCCTCCACCGCTCCCACCAGGAGCTGGCAGATGAGCAGCTGAGCCCACGTTGTTTTCCAGCTGTTTGCTTGCTCTCCCCCACAAAGAGCCCAAGACTGTGCTTCCCCTCCCTCCGGAGTGCCAGCCCTGACATTCACACTCATCCCGGCAGCCTTCGCCTGCCTGAAAGTCATTTCCACCCTCGGGGCTGGAGGAACATGCTGGATTGGAGGTGCTCCCTCGTGCAGTGCCAGTTGGAAGCAGGAGTGTGATCAGACTGAGGGATTGCCCATTAAGTGCTCGAGTGGTGGAAATGAAACCTGTGAACAGCTCGGCTGTTCCTCCGCAGAAACGGCCCCGCTGCGGCTCAGCCCAGCTGATCTTTCCTAAAGACAATTACAGCATGCAAATATTTATAAATCACCCTTTTCTTTCTGCCCCTTGATATGTTAAACACAACCTCTGTGTTTCCAGTGAGGCCTGAACAAACTCTGCCCCTTATCCATCGCTCCTGAGCAGGGACACGGGTGCTGCTGGGGCCTCAGGTGTGTCCTGGGGCAGCCAGGATCACATCCCCCCATCCCCACATCCCCACATCCCCACACCCCCATCCTCCTCAGCCTCTGGGATGAGGGCTGCAGTCCCCCCTCTGTCTTTCAGAGGAGCAGGACAAAATTCTCCTAGAATTTTCTGTGATGCACTGGGAATATGGAACTGACAAAAAGAAAAAGTGTCCCTTCAGAGCTGCAGGTGTTCAAATGCAATGGAATCAGAGGCATTTGCCACTTCCCAGCACCACCAGTGCCATCCTCCCCCTCCCTCTGCCCACCCAGCACTAACCCTGTCCCCCAGCCCCTCTTTGCTGCAGTTCCAGCCACTCTCAGCCTGGACTGTGATGTGGCCTTAGGGGATGGGGTGGCTTTGCCTCTCCCTGCTCTGCAGGGCAGAAGCTGTGAGATGGCACCACTGGTGGTTGTCAGGAGCTGGGTGTGGAAGGCAGACCTGCAGTGGCAGTGTGTGACTCTGCTGCTGCTGCAGAAAGCCACGGCCCTGGCTGAGAGCCCCCAGACCCATCCCTGGCCTTTGGCAATGACCGTGGCCTCCCTCCTCCTCCTCCCCAGCCCAGCCCCATGCCTCGGGGCCAGCAGCCAGGCCAGGCTGGGGCTCAGCCTCGAGCTGGCCACATCAGACACGCCGTGATCTATCCACCCTGTCCCAAGGAATGGCTCCAGCAGAAGAAAAGCACCGACTGCAATTGCTGCTGTCACTTGTGCTTCCTGTTTATGAGGCAGGATTGGGTTACACAGATGTCAGCGGTGCCGCACCTGCCCTGGCTCAGGTACGGAGAAAATGAGGGAACATGAGCTCTCAAATCACATTTTGGTGCCAATATCTTCCTTAGCAATAAGGCAAAGAAGAAAAACAATTTCAGGAGAAGGCAGTACATAAGGCACGGTGGCTCCTGAAGCAGAACAATTATTGCTGCCATAAAGGAGCCTGTGATGCATCATCTGCTCCTTAACAACCCCTGCGAGACAGGAGGGTGAGAGGGGGGCTCGGGGGGCGAATCTCTAACCCCAGCCTTTAATGAAGAGCTGGAAAGAAGTCAGGAAATTATACACTTGTAGGGTTGATCTCAATGGTAAATGCGAGTCTACAGAAATTAATAAAGGATGAGGTCACCCAACAGCTGGAGGAGTTCGTGTTGGTTTGAAAAAAACACTCCAGATGGCTTTTCTAATTTATTTTTTAAAGGAATAAGGCCTTACCTGACAAAGCTGTAAGAATGTTCTCAGCACTGACAGAGGAAAGAAGGTGAGATGGGCAGTGAGAGCACCTGGATGCAAAGATGCCTCAGTGTTCCCATGGGCAAGGGCAGAGGGGCCTCCCCACGGAGGGGGCCCAGCTCAGAGCCACAGTGCCCTCCAAGCACTGCCATGGAGGCTCACCCAGCCAGGGGCCAGGTACACAGCCCTGCTATGGGGCCCACCAGACCAGCCCTTCAGCCATCCCTCTGGGGGGAAACCCCCACTCCTGTCCCCGTCCCTGCCCCATGGCAGCCAGCCCAGGTGGTGGTGGGCACCCCCATCC
The DNA here is from genome assembly GCF_027477595.1 of Haemorhous mexicanus. Taxonomy (NCBI): domain Eukaryota; kingdom Metazoa; phylum Chordata; class Aves; order Passeriformes; family Fringillidae; genus Haemorhous; species Haemorhous mexicanus. Next base: position 808,422 of record NC_082355.1, read on the forward strand.
CTCTGCAGAGCTGGCTGGGGAGCCAGAGGCTCCTTTGCTGGACTCTCAGAGGTTCGTGCAAGGCCAGGGGACACCAGGGGCTGCCCAGCCATGGTGAGGAGCTCCTGGCTGGCTCTCAGCAGGGTCAGCCCATCCTCCTCACTGGATCCTGACCCAGCACGGGCTGGCCTTTGAGGCTGGGGCCAGCTGGGCTGGAGAGAAATCAGTGCAGAAAACAGTGCTGGGGCTGAGCTCGGTGCTCTGCCTGCCTCTGGGGAGCACTGGGACCCCGCGTGGGTGCGGGCTGCTCCGGGGCTCCTGGGCAGCCCTGAGCTGCTGATCGGGGCACGGGGCTGGGCTGGGGTTTGGGAGCAGCCGTGGAAGGCTTGGCAGGGACAGGAGGCTGCCTGGGACCTGCCTGGAGCCCTCAAAGTCACTGCTGAAGTCTGAGAACGGAGAGGAGAGGAGAGGAGAGGAGAGGAGAGGAGAGGAGAGGAGAGGAGAGGAGAGGAGAGGAGAGGAGAGGAGAGGAGAGGAGAGGAGAGGAGAGGAGAGGAGAGGAGAGGAGAGGAGAGGAGAGGAGAGGAGAGGAGAGGAGAGGAGAGGAGAGGAGAGGAGAGGAGAGGAGAGGAGAGGAGAGGAGAGGAGAGGAGAGGAGAGGAGAGGAGAGGAGAGGAGAGGAGAGGAGAGGAGAGGAGAGGAGAGGAGAGGAGAGGAGAGGAGAGGAGAGGAGAGGAGAGGAGAGGAGAGGAGAGGAGAGGAGAGGAGAGGAGAGGAGAGGAGAGGAGAGGAGAGGAGAGGAGAGGAGAGGAGAGGAGAGGAGAGGAGAGGAGAGGAGAGGAGAGGAGAGGAGAGGAGAGGAGAGGAGAGGAGAGGAGAGGAGATGCTGAGACAGAAGTGCCTGACCACATGGTTTTACTCCCTGTGCTATCCCCTGGGATGTTCAACGGGGAAAGAGAACTCTCAGCAGGCAGAACCTGATCTGCCCCACGGGAGAGGCCCCACTGAGAGCAGAGCTTGGCCCTGGGCACGTGGGTCTGAGCAGGGACGGTGCCTGCAGCTGGGGAATGGTTTGGCAGCAAGGTGCACCTCTCTTCCACCACACTCAGCCTGGGGATGGCCAGCCTGGGGGATTTTATCAGGAATTTCATGGCAGTGTTTCCTTAGCTGACAAGACTTTCCTCAGCTCTTCTGCCAAGACTCATGCAATACAGGGATTTATTTTGGTTTTACTACAACGTACCATTTTAACCTATTACTTCAGCCCTTAAATTGCAGTAAAACCCCTGTGAGTGGGAAATGCACAGAAAAGAACCTGTGGGAAGTTTGCCCAGCTGGGTGGTCTGTCTGTCACTCCTGCAGCTCCCACATTTTCCACAGAGACCTTCTGGTGAACTTTTAGCACTGAGCTAATCCTGAGCTGGTGTGAGCAAGCTCTGTGGAGGAGAAGGAGGTTTTACAAGCCAGGGATTCTCTCACAGCAGCCTGCTGACCTTTCTCTGCTGAAGGACCATCTGACTGCTCAGGGGACAAAAAGTGGGTCACCCTCAGCCTCCTTCTTGCTCAGCTATTGAAGGAGATGTGGTAAATAAATAAACATTTCAGCAGAGCGTGAACAAGATGTCTCTGTGCTGAGGAATCATAGCAGCCCTGTGGTAAGTGCAGGGGCTGTAATTAGTCAGCAGGAACCACTGGAAAGCAGCACCTGACCCTCTGTGTGCAGGCCCTGACACGCTTCTGCCCACCCAGCCCTGCTGCTTTTGGAAAAAATGAGTTGTTTTTCAGCTGGTTTCTGGTGCCTTATTAACCTGTGCATCACTCTGATGTGTGGGGAATGGGCTTTAGCCCCTGGCTTTGCTCAGCTGTTTGTCTGGCTGGGCTGAGCTCTGAGCCACCAGCCCCACGTGCTGACAGATTCCCTGTGCACCAACACGTTTACTAAGCTGTTTAGCAATTCATTCTCCAACACATTTGCTGTTATATTTACAAATTTATTAACTAGATATTAGTAAATATTCCGACTGATTAGCTGGAAACTCCTTCTGCTGGGCTCTTCCTCAGTTCCAGAGTGCTCGAGCTGCACGTGGGCAACAACCAGAGCTGGGAAGCACCAGCCCAGGAGCCACCCAGGCCTGGGACACCCTGGGTCCCCTTGTCATCCTTCCTGGACAAGGCTGCAGACTGGGTCCATGTTATGTTTTGCAATCAAAACCTTAATTTTGGTCTTTCTTTTGGCCTTTGGCTCCTAATGCCTGGTAATGGATACACGGGCTGGAAAAAGGAGAAAACCTCAACATTTGAGCAGTCCCAGAGATTTCAAATCAGGGCAACTCTGGCACTTATAGAAAGAAACTAATTTAAGATTTTTATCATTTTCATTTCCACTAAAAAGCTGACACGCAGGTGCATGTCTAAGTCTACACATTGTCATCTTTCATGTCTTGGCTCTTTTTTATTTCACTTTTATTTTTATCCCTGCTTTCATTCTTTCTCTCCTTTATTCAACAGTGACAACTCAAACCACCTTTTTTTGAGACACATTGCCAGGTCAGTAAATCACAATACACACTTTTAAAAGTTAGGCTGCAATGTGCACGGCCATAAACAGCCAATAAATAAATTTATTGGCATCTAAAGGTGTCCTCTCCCAACAGACTTTCTTACAGTCATTTCCTAATTTTCCTGCTGACTGACTGACCAAAGTTGTTCTTTCTGTCCTTAGGAGGAAAAGAAGAAATACTAAAGAATCATTTCTTTCCAGTGGCATCATCCATTTCTGCTAAATCAGTAGCAGGTCACGTTGGCTCAGGAAGAGCTCTCCTCATCCTTCCAGCCAAAATGAACCTTGGCTATGAAAAGCAGCACGGTTACCGTGTGATTTGGGAATGCTGTTAAAAATAAACAGGGATCAGGGCAAGGTGGAGCCAGAGCTGTGGCTCATCCCCCTTCGTGTGCCTGCAAATGCCTCTTTATCCACCATTCTGGAGAACATGGAGCAAGGCAGGAATGATTACAGAAATGTCCCTGTCGCTCTGAACAAAACATGAACAAAATTAGTTCCTCTTGCTTCAGATTGAAGCAATTATTTCATGTCTCCTTGCACGAGGCCGTGTGTAAGCGATTGCCAGGCGCTGCAGACGGGGCCCTAAAGGATGGAGAAATAACAGCTGGGACTAATTGGAATTGTGGAGCCTTGATTCACTCCATTTATTTATTTATTTATTTGTGTGTGTGCAGGGAGGGGAGGGAAGTTTCCCTCAGCGCGCAGAATATTTAAAGGGAAAAGAGCCATGGCAGGTCTGCCGGTGAGCTTGGCTGGTTTAATTAACCTTTCCACACAATCTCCAGCTTATCACCTCGTTAACACTCACTCTGTGCCCTGTCTGTCCTCCCCACCCCTGCACCAGGCTGGCACTGCCAGCCTGTCCCCACACCTGCTGAGACGGGCACACGGGGCAGCTTCCAGCTGGCACCCACGGGGCTGTTTGCAGGGAAAACCTGTTCCTGGGCAAACTGAACCTCCTGCACTCCTTATCCTCCTGTGTCTGATTATTCGTGGGCATGAGGAGGCAGCTCTGAGAATATTCAGGTAGCTCAGGCTGAAAATTCCGGGTGCCTTGGTGCAGCCCCATGCCCAGCCAGGCTTTGGGAAGTTTGGGGGATCCCATTCCCAGGGGAGCTCAGGAGAGAGGGCAAATGGCTGAGGAGCTTGTGGAAAATGTCTCAAACCCAGAGGTTCCTCCAGCCTGTTTGGGTTCTGACCCAGGGATGATTTCAGCCCAGACTGTGTTGTTTGTCTGCAGCCCCCAGCCCCGGGATCCACGAGGGCCACTCTGGGCCCATCACGGTGGGACCTGGGGTCTCTGGGGTCTCTGGGGTGCCTGTCTGGGGTCTCTGGGGTGCCTGTCTGGGGTCTCTGGGGTCTCTGGGTGTCTGGGAATCAATCCCCATAGTCTGAAAACAGCAAAATGGTGCCTGGCAGCACTGGGGGAGTGCAGAGGTAGAACGTTTGCAGGATGTTTCAGAAATGCTGCAGCCTCCTGGCTGTAGATAGGCACAGAACCCATCGAGGCCGCTGGGAGCAGAGCACAGCTCATTTTGGGACATTGTGGGTTAATCTGGTGGTTTTTCTGCCCTACATTTTTTTTGTCTTAAGATGTGGCAGGATGCTGCTGAAAATGTGTAACTCAGGGCACTGGAAAGAATCCTGTGAGTTGCAGTGAATAAATGCAGAGCAGGGAGTATAAAATATATGTGATTTTTAATATTTATTCATAGATTAAAAAGCCAATATGGTGGCTGAGATGAATGCTAAAAACTTTAATTAAAACCAAGACAACAACGCTTTATTTCAGTTACCGTGGCAGCAGAGAAAATGTAGGTAAACATCCTTCTTTCTGAAAAATGATCCTGTTCCTAGCAAAGCCCACCACCTCCCTTCCCAACAGGAATGTATCAGCCTGCTGAACTGAACCATGAAATGACACCGTGCAAAGTCCTCGGAAGTCAACGTCAGGCTTTCTGCTGATCTTGCTGGATGCCAGATCAGGAGGTGGAAAATTATCTCATTTCATTAATTAGTTGGGAGAAAATTAATCATCTTCTGGTGCATGAAATGTTGAATGCTGATTTCCCCTCTCCTGGGCTGTCTGTGCCAGGGTTTGGGGAGCCGTGGCTGCCTGAGGCCAAGCTCAGCACAGCCTTTTCCAGGAGGCTGAGGGGTGGGACACAGCCTGGGCCTGCAGAGACCAGAACTGAAACCCTGGTGTGCTCCATGAGCCCGTGGAACCGGGGCACACTGAATCCTTCTTACAAAAACCCCTTTTCACCAAATTGTAACACCGTGAGCATTGATGATGTACTTCAAGATGGGGACAAGCATGGAGCATTGTCTGCTCATTTGGGTTCCATTGCTGGGGGGCTTCTCCCACTGCCCAGGTGCATCTCCCACCACAGAGCAGGGATCAGGGGCCAGAGTGAGGGGAGGGAGGGATGGAGGGTGGGGGGATGGAAGGATGGATGGATGGATGGATGGATGGATGGATGGATGGATGGATGATGGATGGATGGATGGATGGATGGATGGATGGATGGATGATGGATGGATGGATGGATGGATGGATGATGGATGGATGGATGGATGGATGGATGGAGGGATGGATGGATGGATGATGGATGATGGATGGATGGATGGATGATGGATGGATGGATGATGGATGGATGGATGGAGGGATGGATGGATGATGGATGGATGGATGGATGATGGATGGATGGATGATGGATGGATGGATGGATGGATGGATGGATGGATGGATGGATGATGGATGGATGGATGGAGGGATGGATGGATGGAGGGATGGATGGATGGATGATGGATGGATGGATGGATGATGGATGGATGATGGATGGATGGATGATGGATGGATGGATGGATGGTGGATGGATGGATGGATGGATGGATGGATGGATGGATGGATGGATGATGGATGATGGATGGATGGATGGATGGATGGAGGGATGGAGGGATGGATGGAGGGATGGATTGATGATGGATGGATGGATGATGGATGGATGGATGGATGATGGATCATGGATGGATGGATGATGGATGGATGGATGATGGATGGATGGATGGATGATGGATGGATGATGAATGGATGCAGGGATACAGGGATACAGGGATAGATGGAGCTCCCTGCAGAGCTGACACCCAGCCCAGCAGGTGCCTCTGGCTGTCCCTCTCCCAGCTGTCCCCAGTTTGGGCACTTGCAGAGATGGGAATCCACAGCTTCTCTGTGCAGCTGGTGCCACTATCCAAAACAGGAACTCCACTAAAACTTTTACCAGCCTGTCCAGTGTCTTCAGGCCTGGCATGGGCACGGTGAGCCCTCCCCACCTCGAGGGTGCAGAGAGTAACTCACACCTGGATTGAAAGATGCTTTATGAGCTGTGGGGGAGACCTGAGCTCCTGCATGTCAGAATTAGAAACCATTACTGCAGAGTTTGACAAAAATCAACTCAACCTTGACTGTTCATAAACATGGCCTGACATTTCCCTCGCTGCCTGTACACACTGGGCAGGCTTTTAAAGAGTCCAACCCTATATAAAGGCTCACTGTTATGAAAAATAATTTACATTGGTTCCTTTCCCAAATACATCAATTACAACCTCAATAAGAGCACACGGTGTTTGCATTTCCACTTCCCACCACGTGTTCCTGTGAGAGTGCACTGGAATAGCTGGAGCACTTTATTCCATCCTCAGACCTTGATAATCCAAGGTCCACAGGGCCCTCCTTATGGAAAAATCAGTTTCAAAATCAGTTTTCCTTCCCAAGAGGAGACAATGCCAATAAAATAGTTCATACAATGCTAATGTCTCCCAGGATGTTGGCAACTAGAATGGAATAACAGAGCCGCAGAATGGTAAGGGACCTTAAAGCCCACCCAGTGCCACCCCTGCCATGGCAGGGACACCTCCCACTGTCCCAGGCTGCTCCTAGCCCCAATATCCAACCTGGCCTGGGCACTGCCAGAGATCCAGTGGCAGCCTCAGCTTCTCTGGGCAGTATATATAATAATAATGTAAGAATTTAGCTTTAGGTTGCATTACATATCAGCAGGTAAAATACCTATTTGCTCATTTTACCTTCAAGTCATGAAGAAATGAGCACTTAATTTACTTTCTTCATTTACTTGTCAGCTCTATTCATTATAGATGCACATTTTCTGAGTTAAGTATCCAGATTTCATGTCTATATTATAATCAGGACAAGGAAAATGTAATGGGTACAGGTATCATTTAGCCCTCCTATTCAAATTACTCCTATTTTCAGCCAGTGGTTCAGGAGGGGCATTTCCAGGGGGATCCAAGTTGCTGCATTTTTCTGCATCCCCTGCAAAGATGCTAAAAGACATTTGGCCTTCTGCCTTCCATGGGCAACAGAAACTTGGCTGGCTACAGCAAAAATCCCTTTAGAGCTCAGGTTTGTGTCCTGCTCTGTGAAACGGGAGGAGCTGGGGCTGCTGGAGCTGTGACCGCAAGGAGCAACTCCCAAATAGTCGTGGTGGAGGTGACAGCGAGGAGGTGGAGGTGACAGTATGGAGGTGGAGGTGGCACTGTGGAGGTGGCACAGATGAGTGAGGTGATGTTCAGGTGAGTGAGAAGATGCTCAGGTGGGTGAGATGATGCTCAGGTGGGTGAGATGATGCTCGGGTGGGTGAGATGATGTTCACATGAGTGAGAAGATGCTCAGGTGGGTGAGAAGATGCTCAGGTGGGTGAGATGACGTTCACATGATTGAGAAGATGCTCAGGTGGGTGAGGTGCTGTTCAGGTGGGTGAGATGATGTTCACATGAGTGAGAAGATGCTCAGGTGGGTGAGATGATGTTCACATGAGTGAGAAGATGCTCAGGTGGGTGAGATGGTGCTCAGGTGGGTGAGGTGCTGTTCAGGTGGGTGAGATGATGCTCAAGTGGGTGAGATGATGTTCACATGAGTGAGAAGATGCTCAGGTGGGTGAGATGATGTTCACATGAGTGAGAAGATGCTCAGGTGGGTGAGATGATGCTCAGGTGGGTGAGATGATGTTGTTCACATGAGTGAGAAGATGCTCAGGTGGGTGAGATGATGTTCACATGAGTGAGAAGATGCTCAGGTGGGTGAGATGATGTTCACATGAGTGAGATGATGTTCACATGAGTGAGAAGATGCTCAGGTGGGTGAGATGATGTTCACATGAGTGAGAAGATGCTCAGGTGGGTGAGATGATGTTCACATGAGTGAGATGATGTTCACATGAGTGAGAAGATGCTCAGGTGGGTGAGATGATGTGCACATGTGTGAGATGATGTTCACATGAGTGAGAAGATGCTCAGGTGGGTGAGGTGATGCTCAGGTGGGTGTTTGGATGGAGCAGCTTTGCTGATGTTGCTCCGTGGGCTGCCTGAGCAGTTGCTTGTGCAGCCAAGCACAGAGGTGGTGGTGTTTGAGGGGAGGTGGGAGCGTTCCCAGTGCAGCCTGGCTGAGGGATGACTGTGGTTTAAGCTGAGTGTGACACAAGCACCAGCTCTGCTGCCCCTCCCTGCCCAGCAGGCAGCACCTTTGCTTTATATCAAAGTCTTGCATGCAGCTCAATTACCACAAATGGTGCTGATAAGGAAAAAGGAATATAAAGGAAAAACAGGATCACAGCCCAGAAATGATGGAAAAAACTGATTGAGGAGTGTGGTAAAGATGAACTTTCTCCATTTGGGTATATTGAGTATTTTATTGTATTTATTGCTGCGGAATCGCAGCCTCTCCTGGGGCTTTTCTAATGCTGTGGTTTGTATGTGCTACACTCCAGCCTAACCAGCTGTCTGCATGCCAGGGACATTTTTTTTCCCATTATAAATGACAAGATTTTGATTTCACACCACAGTTATATCAATATTCCAGCCTCCCAAGAGCCTCTAAATGCGATGACAATCGCAATATTAGTTCAGGCTGTTAATCCCAGGGCTCCTGTATTTCAGCAACTCCCCAATCTCATCAGAGTTATATTTTTTCAAGAATATATTGTTGTGTTTATCTTCATATGTATGCCATAAATGATGCTGATGAGCATCCAAGCCTTAGCCAGAAGTTTCCAGGGGAGCGTGAGGAGCTGTACGTGGCACACGGGCACCCTGCATCCATCCAGGACAGGCTGTTTCACAGGCCACCCCTGCTCTGCTTCTCCATGTGGATTTCTGTTCTCTTACACAGAGGAATCGCTTGGTGTTCTTCGTAGTCTCCAGAGGGGAAAATCCTCCCTGTGCTGCACCCCCTCAGGTGGGAATGGTTTGGCTACCTCCCTGAGAATTCCTGGGCAAAGCAAAAGCATCCTGGTGTTATAAAACATGGGAGTTCCTTTGGTGCTGCGCTTGTTGTGGTTTGGGGCTTCTTCCAAAAAGTGCTTTCTGTGAATACTTTGTATAATTTTGAGGCTGCTCAAGGTGGGTTTGTGCTGGCTGAGGCTGAGCCATGGAGAGGCTGAGTGCAAGGCTTTCCTGCCTGGTTGCTGTATTTCTTTCTCACAGGAATAGCTGTGATTTTATCATTAACCAGATAAGGTGGTGTTGCCTGAAGCTCTATGAATAATCTCAACTACCTTGCAGTGCCTTCTTGTCTGGTATTTAATTAGCCTGATTTTTTTAAGCTTCAGGCAGAGAACAGATCTGGCTGTAACTTCAGGAATACTGTGTGTAACCCCAGGAATAACACTGCTGAGTCTGTTATGAGATGGTGCTGTGCCACAGTTCCTCTGTGCTTCTGGGAATTTCACCTCGACCTCATGAATTAGGCAATAGGTTGAGGGAAGGTAGAGTAGATATTGCAGCATGTTGGCAAATCAGAACCAACACACACAGTTGTCAGTTCATGCTGTCTTCATTTTCTGGCTTCAAATAACTTACTTGTCACTTAGCAGAAAAGAGGGAATGTCCCCAGAGGAGCAGGGGGGGCAGGAGCAGCACATCCCCTGTGCAGCCTGGGGTCCTCCCAGCCCTGCTATGGTAACTCCAGGTGTGCTCCTTTCTCTTTGCCACTGGTCATTCTGCAGGCTGGGTCCCCTCCCCACCCCTGCAGCCAGGGCTGAAGTCACTCCCTGGCTGCTCCTCTCAGCCACAGCTCTCTCACAGCCCTGCTCACCTCCTGCTGCCCCCTGCAGCACCCAAGGGAAGCACAAAGCCACTCTCCCGGACAGACCATGCCTCAGAGGGCTTCACTGTGTCTGTCAAGAGCAGGAGTGCTCCCTGAAGGGTCTGCTCTTCCTGCTGGTATGGCCCTGCAGAGCTGGAAACAAATATATATATATATATATATATATATATATATATACACACATATACATACGTATGTTTCAAGAAGACTGAAAAACTTCTCCCATGCTCCTGCCTAGGTCTGTCAGAAACTCAAAATATTAACCATGCCCAGGGCCAGAGGAGCTTCCAGGGCTTCCTCAGCTGGATGTGGGGGCCCTGGCAGGCAGGCAGCCTGGGTTCCCTCTCCTGGGCAGGAATTTCACTGTATTTACAGCTCTGCACTGGGAAACAGGCTCTGGATGCATCATCCTGAGCCCATGCAAAGGAAGTGGCTCCCATTCCGTGTCTTTGCACAAAATAAAAGCTGCAGCCTCCTGCTCAGGCCGGAGTCTCCAGCACAGAACTGCATCTCTTTAGGTTAGAAAAGGGGATTGATGCCTCCACCAGAATGGTGATGCAGTAAAGACTTTTGTCTGCAGAAAACCCTGCAGAAATACTTGCAAAGCTCTTCAGAAATTCTGCAAGTGGCCCAGAGCTTGCTTTGTCAAAGAATTTAAACATGTAGTCCTGACATGTAAATATTTCCAGAAATATTTCCTGAATAAATAAGATTCCTTCCAAGATGACCTCAGCCCTTGGCAGCAGCGAGAGCTGTACTGTACATCTTCCAGAAGGATTCATCTGCTGTGCTGGGCCGTGGAGCCCCTGGAGCTGCTGCCAGGAGCTTGGCATCTCTGCTGGGATGGGGCACGGGAGTCTGGAGTGTGTCACCCCTGCCGAGCTCTCAGCTCCTAAGCCTCCTTTTCTCCTAATCCCATCCTCCTCCCAGGTCTGCAGCACCTCTGATCCCCACCATGTATAGTCAAATGTGGGGAGGCAGAACTGAGCATCCCTGGGCTTTATGGACCATAAATCATTCGGGTTTTATAGTTTCTATAACTCATCTTGCATTCCAGATAATGCAGAGCTGGAAGTTGGTTTCCCTCCAGTTTCTGGGGCAGGATACTGGGGGCCCTGCAGAGCTGTTCCCACTGACCTGACCTTCCAAACCCCATGTGGGCTTTTCTCCAGGTTATTTTTGGAGCTTTCCCTCAGGGTGAGCACCTGTCCGTGCAGCCTGGGCCAGCTCCCACCTGGTGTGCTCACAGATCCTGAGGGGCAGGGACAGCATTTCCCCTCCAAACCTGCTGGGGATGTGGGGACACAGCAGACAATAAATAACTAAATAACTAAACGTTCATCACAGGCCTCTCTTAGTGCTTAGAGCTATTTCCCACTTTGGTGTCTGGGAATTTCCCCTGCCCCTTCCTTCTGCCAGCCCATCTCCTCCCCAGTGCTGGGATTTCCTCACACCCTGCAGCGTGGCTCCACCTCACCTCTCTCCCTGTCTCCATATCTGCGACCTGCAGCCAATTTCTTGCCGAGCTGAGCAAAGCACAAACTATTCCTGCCAATTAAATCTTTATCCAATGATCCTCAGTTACTTTTCAGTTGCCCAGAGAGCTGCAAAGTCTCAGTTCCCCCTCCTGTGGGAAGGCTGGTGAAGGAGCTCTGAGGGGAGCAGTTCTGCCTCCATAAAACACTGGTTTTTCTCTCTGCTTGTCTAAAGTTATAAAAGTGATAAAAAACTCCACTCATTTCTTCAAGTTCAACGAGACCATAAAGAGTTTCCCAAAGGGCATCTCTTCAGAAAGGGGGATTTTAAAATCAGTTTCATTTCTCGGCCAATTTGTTGCTCAGCCCTCACTGTGTTATCAAAATACTGAATTTGCAGAAGTGAGCAGGGCTGGCTGGAACACAAGAATGTCATTTTTTGGAAAGCTCTTGGACTGAAATTTGTTTGCAATGTTGATCACAACCAAACAACGTTGAACACAACCAAGTGCTTTTTTTGGGGGGAAAAGAAAAATATGGAAAGTGTGCCTCCTGGATGGGCCCTGGCCTTTGAGCTGCTGAGTGGGAGCTGCTGGCCCCTCGGCCCAGCCCGTGGCCAGGGTGACTCTGTGGTGTCCCAGGGACTGGGTGCACTTCACATCTGGGGACACAAACCCTGCAGGGGGCTGGCACTGTCCAGGCTGGGCTGTGACCCCGGGGACATTGGGAGGGGACCCTGCCCTGCCCTGAGCACCGTGTTCACCCTCAGTGACTCCACACATGGACCTCATCATGTCTGAGTCCATCCATACTGAATAGCTCCTGAGATTTTGCTTGCTGATCCCTGAAATCCTGCCTGGTGCTCCTGCAGAGCACGAGCAGGGCGGGCCCCTCCAAGGACACGGGCTCTGACGTTTGTTTTCCACCTATGGCTCCGTGGCTTTTTCCCCTCTTGGCTAATTATTGCAGTTCTTTTTAAATGATGCATTTGGTATTGAACTATGGATTTAAAAAAGTTTTTATGCTTGTCTTAGCTGGAAATATGTTCTGGCCTGACTTGTAATTCCCTCTGCAGCCTTGTTGGAGTCAGGTAATGTACCTCAAATATGAAGTCAATAAAATTGTACTGTAAGTCACTGCAGATTTAACGATTCTTTTTTTTTTTTTTCTTTTAATGAACAAGAATCCCAGGCAGACAGAAATAATTTCAAAAAATTCCAAGCTCTAATTAAAAAGATCATTAAAGAATATCTTGGGATTTAAAAATATGCCAAGGGCTTTGCCTGCACAGGGCTGTGATGGGCAGGGGGCTGAGCACAGGGGCTCTGGCCCCTCGTCCTGCTGGGGTGGCAGTGCTGAAACTGCTCTGGGCAGAGGTAACTGGGTGCAGTGGATGTTCCTGCCAGCAGGAAAGCAGAGGGGGAACATTCATCCCTGTGCCTGGGAGCTGGAGCACAGCCTCCCTGTGCCTATCACAGCTGGAGCCACGTCCTGAGCTCCCCGTGGCCTTTGGGACCCTGGGCAGGTGTCACCAAATCTGCAGGCAAATGAGAAAAGTGCTGGGAGCAGCACCATGAGTGTGGCCCAGAGCAGCTCCCAGCTCAGTGTGCAGCTGGGCTTCCTGTGATGGTGAAAGCTTCCCACGGAGCACCCAAATGTTCTGTGCTCCAGCTGCCAGTGAAGGGTTGCAGCAAACCTGGGAGCCCTGGGTGAGCTCTGGGTGAGCCCTGTGAGCCCTGGGTGAGCTCTGTGAGCTCTGGGTGACTCCTGTGAGCTCTGGGTAACCCCAGTGAGCCCTAGGTGAGCCCTGTGAGCTCTGGGTGAGCCCTGGGTGAGCCCTGGGTGAGCCCTGAGTGACTCCTGTGAGCCCTGGGTGACTCCTGTGAGCCCTGGGTGACTCCTGTGAGCCCTGGGTGAGCCCTGAGAGCCCTGGGTGAGCCCTGAGTGACTCCTGTGAGCCCTGGGTGACCCCTGAGAGCCCTGGGTGAGCCCTGAGTGACTCCTGTGAGCCCTGGGTGACCCCTGAGAGCCCTGGGTGAGCCCTGAGTGACTCCTGTGAGCCCTGGGTGACCCCTGAGAGCCCTGGGTGAGCCCTGAGTGACTCCTGTGAGCCCTGGGTGACTCCTGTGAGCCCTGAGAGCCCTGGGTGAGCCCTGAGTGACTCCTGTGAGCCCTGGGTGACCCCTGAGAGCCCTGGGTGAGCCCTGAGTGACTCCTGTGAGCCCTGGGTGACCCCTGAGAGCCCTGGGTGAGCCCTGAGTGACTCCTGTGAGCCCTGGGGGACTCCTGTGAGCCCTGTGAGCCCTGGGTGACCATGCCCCAGGATGGGAGAGGCCCAGGGGAGCACTGAGAGCAGGGTCAGAGCTCGCCCTGAAATCCAAGGGAATATCTTCATTTCCTTCCCCAAACACAGCATGGTCCTCAGAGGCTCGGGGAGCAGGGGGACAGGGGGCTCCAGCTGAGCACATCCCAGAGGGAATGTGGGGTGTCCCCTTGGGCACACAGTGAGGACTCCAGCTCACCCAGCAAAGGGCAGCTCCCACTCCTGCTGGGGCTCAGGTGACCCTGGCTCAGTGACATCTCTGGAACTCACCTGCTCTCAGGTGTTGCCTCCATCCTTGGCTTGCCCCAGTTCCTCCTGCTGGTGCTGGCTGCAGGCACAGAGGGCACATTCCCCATCCAGTGGGAGCAGCTCCTCTGGGAGCTCCTCGGCGTTGCCCTGGCAGGGGTTGGGGGATGGGAGCACACCCAGCTCGGGGTGTTTGTGTGTCAGCCAACACCTTTGTGCTGGGGAGGAAACCTGGGGTGTTTCAGGGCTCTGACCCGCCAGGGGCTTTCCCTCTGGGAATGTTCTGCAGGTAACACCACAGGAGGGTCGCCTGCAGCCACCTCCAAGTGTGGTTATTCATACAGCCAGAAAACCAACAGAGATCCAAACTAGTGTGTATAGATTTGTCTTCTTTGGGGTTTCATTTCAATGGCCTTTGTTTGGCTGCTTCTCCCAGCTCAGGGACACCTGGAAATAGAATTCCTCTAGGGATGCACCTTCCTGAAAAACCACGGTGGGATGCTTTAGAAATAATATTTGTGTTTAATGATTAATTCCACCGAATTCAGAGTTCCACTGACCTCAAGCCCAGGTAAAGCCTTCCTGAGGAATGGAAGACATTGGCTGTGGTTGGAAGCATCTCTTGTGTTATGTTTAACCTGGAAGTATTTAATTTTGGAGATAATTTGAAATCATGTATTTTGCTTTAGAGATAACTTGGAAAGAATAATTCCAGTAAAAGGATCTGTGGTTACAGCAGCAGGCTTGTTTCTTCAGAGCTGATGATACTGATGGAGTCCAAGCTTATGCACTCTCATAAAGCAAATGAGTGATTCACAGGCTCCATCTCTGCACAGCGACTCTATTTATATGATCCCAGAAATTATATAAATACTGTGTTAATCATACATCTGCATTCACTTTGATGGCAAGGCAATTATTTCTCCCCAGCACAGTCCTGTTCAGTGACTTCCTAATGCTCCAGAGATTATTTAATTCAGAAAAAAATGTTAAATACACTTTAAATGGTCAACACCATATTGCCCATGCTGTCCTTGTCACGCCCCAGGCAGGGACAGGTGTGTCCTTGCAGCTGGGGCTGCCAGGGGCTGGCACCTCCACCTTCTGCCAGCTTCAGGGACAGCAGGGTCCAGCACTGGGCTCACACTGAGGGCTGCACCTGGGCAGGACAAAGGGCAGCCAGGGCCACACCTGGAGCTCCTTCTCCTCTGTTCTGCTTCCCCTGTCACCTGAAAGCCCAAACACGGATTTAATGTCCCGTTTTCCTTCCAGGCAAGGTTCTCACTGCAGGCTGGGCTGGCAAAGCCCTGCACCCTGAGCAGCTGAGCACTGACGCCCTGGCAGGGACAGTGCTGCTGCCAGGGCCCAGCTGCTGTCACTCCATTGCCACTGCCAGTCCTGCAGCTGCCTCCTGAGCCCTGTCCCCAGCACGGCTCCTCCTCCCCCTGCCCAGCAGCGCTGTGTGCAGCCAGAGCACCCCGGTGTGCTCCTGCCTCCCCTGTGCCGCAGGTGCTGCCGGTGCTGAGCTGCCTGCACGGCTCCATCACCCCCACACACGGGCTCTTTTTCCCTAAAGATGAAAAGAGCAGCTTCTTTAGAAGTTTCTTATTAAATGCATAATCTTGTTGAGCAAAACCATCTTGCTTTAAACTCGTTTTGAGGGCCTTTCATCGCATATTTGTTCATGCTTGATCTACAGAATTCCGTGGGTGTCGAGGGCTGTTTTCTCAGGATTTTGTCTTGGGGAGATTGGAATGGGAATTATTGCAAAGACAAAGCAAAGGGCCCAGCGCCAGGCAGGTTCTTCTGGTGTTTGTGGCCTCAGACTTTGCTGTGTTACCTCCTCGCAGTGGGTCAGGGCAGTCCCCAAAATCCAGGGTACAGAAGGGACCCCACCCATGCTGGACTCTGGGCAGAGAGGAGGACTGAGAGTTTCAGGCTGTGTTTTATTGTAAACTGAAATGTAGGACCTGGAAAATTGTGGCTCCCAAGCGGTGAGGATTGCTCCCACCTCCCCAGAGCCCCTTCAGGGAGCACCCCCTGCTGTCCCTGGGCTGGCTGCATTCCTGAGCTAATTGCACAGCAATTAAACCGTGCCCTGTGCATGAGATGTTGCAGTTGCAGTTCTGCCTCTTCTCGTTCACAGTGCTGGGCTCTTGCCCATTGCCAGGATTCATCCCAACTCCATTTCTTGGGAAAGATCTCTGCAGGAGTGGGGGCCATGCACCAGGGCAGGCTCAGGCTCCCCATCACGGGTGATTTACTGACAGCATCCTGCTTTGGCAAACAGGAATTTCAGTCATTGTAGCTCCTTAAAGAAAAACAGAGCTGACACCTAGATCAAACATCTAGACTATGTCAAATATTAAGGTTGTTCAGGTACTAGTTTAAATTATTTAATCTTTATTTCTTTTTTAAATTTTTTCCCAGCACTAATTAATATCTCCCTAAACCCTTGAAATTCATACAATTTCATATCTATTTTAGCCAGGCAAAAGCCTTTAAAAATATTCTCCTGCTATGTTAGGGAAGAAAAAAAAAGAATAGGAAAAAAAGAAGAAAAAAATATATACCAAAGAAAGGCTGTCGTTAGGTTACTTCTGCAGCCAGAGACCATCTTGCTCTTAAAATATATCAAAAGCCCCTCTCAGTGAACTGTGTACATTCTGTCCCCAAAGATCTCAGGGCAGCAGTGACCTCAGAGGGTCTCTGGAAGAGAAGCCCTTTATGACTGAATGGGTGTCCTGACATGTGATGAAGAGATTGCCATGGCAAATCTGCATTTCTTGCTGTAATCAGAGAAAATAAGTGAATAAACCACATAAGTCTGAGTCATAGTTACTGCTGCTCAAGGCTGTAGTAAGCCCTTGCTCCTGTTGCGTGGCCAGAGCTTTTCTAATTTAAAAAAATAATAATAATAGATTGTTAAATTCAAATAAGGCCATTTAAATCCAGTTGTGCTCCATTTGCCTTGCAGGTTTAGAAATGTTCAATTACAGCACAAAGGAGCCCAACCCCAAAAAGCTGCTCCTGCAGCTCCCATCACACACAGAGCAGCAGCCACGATGGGCCTCTGGTGCTGAACGCCCTTTCCAGGGGGAGCAATCCCCTTTGTGCTGAGCCCCCTTTTTCCAGGAGGAGCAATCCCCTTTTTGCTGAGCCCCCTTTCCCAATCCCCTTTGTGCTGAGCCCCCTTTCCTAATCCCCTTTTTGCTGAGCCCCCTTTCCCAATTCCCTTTGTGCTGAGCCCCCTTTCCCAATCCCCTTTGTGCTGAGCCCCCTTTCCCAATCCCCTTTGTGCTGAGCCCCCTTTCCCAATCCCCTTTGTGCTGAGCCCCCTTTTTCCAGGAGGAGCAATCCCCTTTGTGCTGAGCCCCCTTTCCCAATTCCCTTTGTGCTGAGCCCCCTTTCCCAATCCCCATTGTGCTGAGCCCCCTTTCCCAATCCCCTTTGTGCTGAGCCCCCTTTCCAGGGGGAGCAATCCCCTCTCAGGATGAGAACAGTCAGGGAGCACTTTGCCTCTGGCTCTGGTGTATGATGGTACCCACAGCAATCTCCTGCTGGTGTCCCTGGGGGTGTCCTACCTCCACGGCACAGCCTGCTTGCAGCAATTTGCCCTCCCTGGGATAAGCCCCCGCAGAGCTGCTGAAAACTGGTTAACCCTTGGAACCCTGGGGCACCAGGAGGAGAAAATCCTCATGGCTTTATCTAAAATGTTGGAGTTTTATTCCATTCTAATGGTCCCGTCCCAGGAAATGTTAAATCCAATATCCAGCTCAGGATCTTCCATGATTCTGTGGTTCCAAGTGCTGCACAGCAGGGAAGGCACCACTGTTCCCCCTGACCTCAGAGCTGCCCCCAGTTCTGGCTGTCCCTCCCATCCTGGGGCTGCTGGGAGTCCCTGATTTCCCTGTGCACCGGGATCCTGCAGGATCCAGCTGCAGGATTTCAGCTTCACCCTTGCCCCAGATGGTTGCAGTGGAAGTGCAGAGCTCTGCTCCCAGCTGGGACAGGGACTGAGGGATGGGGATGTGCACAGGGACCAGGCGAGCTCTACCAGGCCAGAGGAGCAGTCTGACCATCCAGGAGCCGGGAAGGTCTCAGAGGGTACAAACATTCCCCAGTTAACAGGCAAATTCAACCCAGCAGAAGGATTGGAAGGCTCTGGGTAGTGGCAGATTGTTTCTGGAAGCGGAGAAGTGGCAGTGTAATGGGAACGGCAGGTTTTCCTGGAATTCTGGATGTTGTACAAAAACAGCTCCTTTCAGACCCAGCAGACAGAAGCAGAATAAAATAGGGGTTTTCAGTGGAAAACTGCCAATTATTCCAGATTGTTGTGATAGTTTAGTGATTCACACAAGACTTTCGTAGACTGCTAGAGAGAACTCCTTCTCCAAATGCTCTTCAGGCTACAGAGCCTGTTTGGGAATAATGCACATTTGGAAGGAACTCTGCCATGCAGTTTTTCTGCTTCCTGAGGACTTTCATTGTATCAGCAGGGTGGGCAGGGGGTGGCCAGCAGCTCTATGGGTAACCCCAGGGCACAGGACCAAGGTGGGGTTGTGGACAGCCCAGGTGTGCTACTCACACCCAAGGCAGGGTGGGAGGAGTTTTACCTGCAGCTCTGTGGGTAAATGAAGGTAGTAGCAAAAAAAGAAGCACTATATTGACTCATTTTTACCTTACCTAAACTTCTCGCTAAAATATGTGAGTGATAGAATGTGCACGTGGCATCAATTCTGTTATAAATGCCAAAAAATTTCTATACAGTTTATAGAAACCACAACAGATCTTTAAAACAAATGATTTTGGTGTTTTTTCTTTACAATTTTGCAGTGTTGGCAGTTTAAGGAATCTGAAAATTGAATCCATCCATCTGGCATTGGGAAAACAAACAACATATTTGTCTCTGTTCTCTCTTCACTCCAAAGCTTAAAGATGTGAAACACAACCAAGTAAATGTGACACGGGAGGGGAAGGGAGGGCTGAAATCCCTTCCGCCTCAGGCTGTTAGCTTGAACAGGTTCTAAAGACAAGATTTGACTCATTTACCAAAATTCCTCCTTGCAACTGAGACATTTCAGAAGTTGTAGAAGATCTGAGAAGTGCAGAGAGTGTAAAATCCCAGGAACTGATCCGACAGCGCCGGGCTCGGAGCTGTCCTCTCAAAGCAGGGCTGTGCTCCCTGGCCTGGAGCCACAGAGCACACATGGACCCACCCTGGCACCCTTTGGCTCCATGGAGCCTTCTCCAAGCACAGCAAACAGCAGCAGTGCTGCTCCCAGGTAATTATGTGGGACCTGGAACTGCTGGCTGAGGTGTCCTGGGAGCTCCACAGCGATGCTCTCGCCCACAGCGTTCACCACTCTCCTCCACCTCGCTCCTCAGCCGTCTCAGGGGCTGATGCAGAGCTTCTACCATCACTCTTTTTCCTTCTGGACACAGGAGGAATGACAGGAGAAGAGTGATGGTGTCTCACCAGTGAGTCCAACTGGTCCCTCCACGAGTTGTGCTTATCAGGAAAATGCAACAAGCCACAGATTCTCTTCTTCCCTGTGCAGAATGAAACAGTTCCAGAAATTCAGCTCCCCATGAAGTGACAGTTCCCAGATTGCCTCAGGGCTTTGTGCACTTGGCTGTCCCTGCTTCCAGAGGTGATTTCTCTAATTTTTCTGTTCTGGGCTCTAACAGTTTAGGTCCATCAGGAAAGCTGTGGCTGTGGAGAGCAGGTCCTGGGGCTTTGTGTGCCCTGAGCCTGTGAGCTGGAAATCTCACGGACTGTGCTGAAGATGTAGCATTCTCTCAGAGTGAAGGATAGCCCTGATACTGCTTCCCTCTGGGAAGGTGTTCTGGCCTTCCACAGAAGGAATCACATCCTTCAGACCCTGATTACATTCAGAGGACAGCAGGCGGAAACTGAGGCTGTCAACTTTCCTTCCTGAGCTCAGGTCAGTTGGAATGGATCACTAGGCACTTGCTAAACGAGAGAAACTGCAAAGAGTTAATCTTCATCAGAAAAGCATAAGCACACTTAAGCACACATAATGGCCACATTATTTCCATTAAATTCCCTCCTCCCATCTATAACCTTGGTCACATAATCAGGAATGAAAATCATTATCTAGTTCATTCACATCTGTTAGTAATTTTTTTGAAACCTCCTTTTAATCTGATTAGAAAGTCTCCTCTAAACCAAACAAATTCTAAACTCAAGGCTAAAATATCAGGTTAGCTTAGTAATCCACGTAATATTTTCATTTTCTCTTCCTAATTGAATTTGTACATTGATCCACGTTACTGTTCTCCTGGCCATTGTTATCAGCTGTTTCCAAATGCCAGAGGTGTGTGATGCTCTGGGAACACACTGACAGCACACTGCTTTTCCAGCCCCTGCATCCCTGTCCCTGCCCAGGCCATCCCCTGTGCCTGCCCCTCTCTCTCTGCCACCCCTCAGCTCTCGGGAGGATTCTTCACCTCAGACTGGGAACCTTGTCTGAGGTGAGCTCTTGGGCTGAGCCTGGCTCAGGGTGTGAAGGCACACCCCATCCCTGGCTCAGGGTGTGAATGGACACCCCATCCCTGGCTGGGGGCTCCGAAGGCACACCCCATCCCTGACTCAGGGTGTGAATGGACACCCCATCCCTGGCTCAGGGTGTGAATGGACACCCCATCCCTGGCTCAGGGTGTGAATGGACACCCCATCCCTGGCTCAGGGTGTGAATGGACACCCCATCCCTGGCTGAGGCTGAGAAGTGACACCCCCTCCCTGGCTCAGGGTGTGAAGGCACACCCCATCCCTGGCTGGGGGCTCTGAATGGACACCCCATCCCTGGCTGAGGGTGTGAATGGACACCCCATCCCTGGCTGAGGCTGTGAATGGACACCCCATCCCTGGCAGTGCCCAAGGCCAGGCTGGACAGCGTTTGGGCCACCCTGGGACAGTGGCAGGTGCCTGTGGCAGGAGTGGGACAGGATGGGCTTTAAGGTCCCTCCAACCAAACCATGCTGGGTTCTCTGGTTCTGACTTTGGGAACGTCCTGCCTGGCAGTGCCAGTACCGGTAGGAAGGGAAGGCAATCCAGGGCCTTGTCTTCCCCTCCTCCCGGGTGTCCCCATTGCTCTGCAGGGCCTCAGGCTCAGCGGGCAGCAGGACACTGTGGGGAAGGAGCGGGCACAGGGAACGTCCATCCCCTCTGCAGGGCTGCGGTTTCCTGTTTTCTCGGTCGGTTATTTAGAGAGCTCTCTCTCTCAACAAAACCAGGCAGCGTTCCCTCTGGGGCTGCCCCGGCCAGCCCCGCAGCGCCGGCAGGGCCGGGCCAGGCCAGGCACCGCGGGGCCCGGGCTGCCGTGCCAGGGCCCGAGGGCACGGCCAGGAATCACCTGAGAGTTTCACTTTCGTTCTGCTGAGGAGAGCGGAAGCTGCCAGGCGGTTTCGCTTTGTGGAAATCCCTTGGTAAAGCAGCTGAAAAGGCCGGTGGGAGCTGGGGCAGGCAGAGAGCCCCGAGCCCCGCGGCGCCAGGCCGGCAGAGCGCTGCAGTTTGCTCTCATCTGGCCTCCGGTTTTCTTGCCTCTATCTCAGCCCTTCGGGGGCTGCAGACACAGCAGAGTTTTGGCAAGGAGACCACGCTGTAAAGCTTTTATTTGCCTTTTGCAGTTGTTTCAGGTCCTGTTCCTTGTTAAGCAGTAATGGGAGAAGTCAAACACGGACCTTCCGTGTAAGCACAAAGAGCCTTTTGGGGCATGGTAACAACCTCTGAGGACTCCTGTAGTTCTTCACAGGTCTCTATAAAGTTACTGTTCATAATCTGCTTTTTCCTTCCTCTCTGATGATGAGCGAGTTATTTTAAATTAGTTTTTCTGAATTAGTAAATATTTCTCAGTCCCATCCATTCATTGGGGAGCATCCTCTGACACTGCTCATTTAAGGTGCAGGTGTCCCTGCCCATGGCAGGGACATGGATCAAAATCATCCTTACTGGCCCTCCCAGCCCAAACCAGTCTGGGATTCCCTAATTCTCCAAACATTTCCTTTGGCTTTCCCAAAGAGAAATGCACGCTGTGGGCACTCAGAACACCCTGAGGAGGCTGTGCCCGTGGACCTGGTGGCTGTGCCCGTGGGTACAGGGCCATGGCAGGGATGCTGGCACACCACAAACCCCTGTGTGATGGAAGACCCTCTCCTGCAGACAAATGATGCTGCAAGGTTCAATACTGGACTGCTCACAGCACCCGGGGAGCTCAAGCTCCTGAGAGACGTGAGAAACTTTTGTAATAATTCCCAGCGAGTGCTGAGCCTCGGGTTCTCTTCATCTTTGCTAAACCCTATAAATCATCACACCTGCAGGACTTCTGCCATCACGCAGCCCCTTCGGCTGTGACAGCAGGGGTGTGGTTGGCTCCTACCTGCAAATTACCGAGGAGTTCCACACCATACCTGAAAAACCAGAGAAGACTTGTTTCACAGGAGAAACATTTTTTTTAGGAAGTTTTGCATTGATACAGGAGAGTCCAAACCTGCAGCTTCATTAGTGCCTCTAAGCCAATTAACCTCGCTCGCGTTCTCCTGGGGAGAAGTTTGCAAACTGAGGAGTTAAAATCCTACCAGCGAGTCTGTGCTCGGGCAAAAGCCCTGGCTCCTCCTCGCTGCAGCAGCTGAGGGCTTCTGTCTGCAGGGTGAGTCAGGCTCTTGCTCCTCTCAGCAGGAATCTCTGATTTACTTGTGCTGACACCCACACCAGAACTGGGCCTTCATCTCCCTTCTCTGGGTTTTAATAAAAGGTCAGGCTCCTCTGCTTTCTCGCCCCTTCAAGACAGCTTTCATGTCAGACAAATTGAGCTGCCCAGAGTAACAGAGAGGATCCTTTAAAGGGTCAAAAAGTGGTTGAAATGTGGAAGCAAAAGGTAGGAAGAAATAGATCATTTCACAGCTAAGTGGAGTCCCACAGAGATCTCTGCCATTCCAAATACTTTTAAATGATTTGGAAAAGGAGAGGAGGTGGCAGGAGGTGGCAGGAAGTGACAAAGATGTCTGCTGAAAATAAATTATTCAAACCCAAAATCTAACTGTAAAGAGCTGCAGAAGTAGCTGACCAGTGTCCAACCTGAGAGTGAGCAGGTGATCAAATGCCAGGCTGAATTTATAATGCACTGAAGATTATAAGGCACACAAGGAAAAGCAAGAAAAACAAATGAGTGTGTGCCATGACAAGCTGTAAATTAGATATTGCCACTGGAGATATGGAGTTCTTCTGAGACAAACTCCCCTCTGGCTTTCAGAAAAATCAGCTGGAATGTTCAGAATGATGAGGGAAGGGAGAGAAAAGAGCTTTGTGTGACCATGTCTTGTGTGACCATGTCTTGTGTGACCATGTCTTGTGTAGTGTGTGTGCTTCTGGTCGCCCCTCTCAGCAAGCATATCCTAGAATTAAAAGGTGTAGAAAAGATCAGGTGACAGGATTAGGGTAAAACAGCAGCTTTGGAGAGCACACACTCCTGCTGGATTCCGTGTACTGGAGCCAGGGCTGAGGCTCCTGTCACTGTGCATCTGCCCCTGGGGAGCTCTGTGACACGAGGTGTGACATGGGACACTCGTCCCCTCTGCTCCCACGTCCTGGGGAGAGCCGAGCCCAGTCCCAGCAAGGGCTGCAGGGGAGAACCAGAGCTGCAGGGGGCTGGCTCCAGGCTATTTCTGAACAAAAAGTGGGAGAGGCCCTGCTCCTTGAAATATTTTAAGTGAGGCTGTTTCTGACAGAGCTGCTGCTTATTTACACTGAAGTGCTTCAGAGCCACTCGCAAGTCTGGGTTTCAATGCTGCTGGCAGCACAGAAACTCTCAGGTGGCAAAATAACCACCTGTTCTGCAGAGCCTTGTGTTTCCAGAATGTTTAGGCTGTCTCTAAACTCATCTTTAAATAAGATAAGACAATATGATTTTCTTTTTATTTGTTTTCTCTTTTCAGCTCTAATTTCTGTGATGTCAGTCAGATGACAAGCACAATCCCACAGAGGAAATACCTTAGTAAGTATTTTGGTTTTTTATAAGATCTCCCAACTAAATCACGGAAAATGCCTGTTTAAAACAGCAGTGCTTTGAAAGTTCTATCCATGTAAATACTGGAACAACAAAACACAGGGAGTAAAGAGGATGGAGCTCAAAGGATAAGGACAGTTAAGCACTTCTTCCATAAGAAATTAAAAGATCAAGACCTTGCATCCAATTAATTTCTACCATATTCCCTTCTTGTCTCCAGAAAAAACATTTTAATTTTTTATGTCCCAGCTCCTTACCTAACTCCCTTTGAATCCTCCCATTTTGGGTTTGTGATATTTAGGAAAAGGTTTAAAAATCCTTTCTTCATATGGCACTCATTGCAAGTCCAAGAATCCTTCCCCTTGGCCCCTGGGATTGCCTCAGGCTCTAATTTAGGAGCCATCCAGGGTACTAAACATGGCAGAGTTTGGAATTATGGGTTCAGTTTGAAGAGGTACTGTATCTCTTGCTGTAAAGGCAGATGTTTTAAAAGGCAAGTGGCGTTTCATAAAACACGCTTTAAGCGGTAACATTTTTGTTTTGTTCATACCTTTACTTACATATTTCACTCCTGAGTCTGAGCTGAACACTCTGCCAGTGTCGCAGCTGAATTTGTTTCATTAGTGAACCCAGCTGCACATAACTCTGCTTTATTGCTGACAAGCCCTGGATTTATGGCACGTGCTTTGAAATCACCAGCATGGGGAAGTAGGACTTGCTTTAAAACAAAAGAGGTGTCAGCCTGCTGTGTGGTGCACTTCTGCAATGGATCTGCCATGGTGGAGTCACGTGGGAATGCAGTTCCAGAGTCCCTGGGAATACACAGCTGTGCCCACGCTGGCTCCAGCTCTGCCTTGGCACTGCTGTTAAACTGCCCCTTTGCAGCAGCAGCACCACAACATTCCAAAACAAACAAAGGAGCTCCCAACACTGTTGTTCATTGTTTCTGCTTGCCTGGCTCCCTGCACATGGCAATTCTTGGAACTGCTGAGCCGGGTCAGGCCCCATTGATTCACCTGTCCAGGTAACTTCTCCCTGTCCCCAAGGACAGCAGAGCCAAGGTGAGCCCTGGAGCTGCCATCGGGTCTCTGTGACACAGGGAGCCCCTACAACCCCCCTGCCCGTGGAGGGGCTGCCTTGGCACTGCCACAGAGCCCAGGCTCCACTCAAATCTGTGTGCCACTGGCTACTGGATTTCAGCAGGCATTGTGCTGCAGGAAAAAATACTGGCTGCAATCAAAGGTGCTTCTCTTCTTGCAGGCATCCTGTAATTAGCTCAAGTTTTCTTTTTTTCATAGAGAGGTCTTGATGCATAAACCAAAGGTTTCCTTTTCCTTGCATGTTGTTGCCAGATGTTTCTGCAAAGAATCAGAACAACAAAGTTGTTTGTGTGTACTTGCATATGACTTCACCCCATGCCTGTCACAAAGTGCTCCTCCTCCTCATCAATTAACCCAATTAATTCCCCTCCCCTTCTCCCCTCCATTTCTGACCACTGCATTTCACTGTCTGTCTGTCCCAGCACCTTGGAGTTTCAGCCCTTTGTCACAGATCCCACAGGAATGGTTTGAGCTTCAAGATCCCTTCCAAGCCAGGCCATTCCACGATCCTTTCGGGGAAGGAACAAAGGGATTCAGGATAAAGCAGATCAATAGATGAAAAGAGGAAGGAGCTGGGAAGGAGAATGTCATAGAGGGAGAACTACAGAATGGTTCATGTAGAAGTGAAGGACCTGGTGGGAAATCAAAGCACAAAATAGACGACAGCAGACAAGGGCTACCCTGGGAAATAATGGAAAAAACATGGTAAAAATAGGAAAAATACCAGGAGTCATTAATACTCCTAGGAGGAGCTAGGAGGGCATGGCCCAGCCCCTCTGTGCCCCGCTCTGTGTCTGACCACAGCTAATGGCAAAAGCACACTTGGAGTGAGCTCAGAGCCAGGAGCCTCCCCTGACAAGCACGTGGAGGATGCTGTGATGTCCTGCTGGTAAAGCAGCAGCTCCTGAGCCATGGGAGCCACAGCTGGGGAACATCCTTATCCCATTCTGGCTTCCCTGCAGAGCTATTGACAGGCTGCAGGCACTGGCTGAGCGACTTTGATGTATGTTCAAGAATTAAACAGAATTACTCTCAAGCTGATAGGAAACAAAACGCAGCTCCTTACAAGGCAACCGAGATCTTAAAAGATGTGGGCTTGCAAGAGCCTTAGACACTGGGCATGTCACTGCCCTTTTGGGAGAGAGCAGATTGCAGAGGGAGGAGCAGGATGAAACTGTAAAACTCTGCTTTACATGAGCTGTCTGAGGCACAGCTACAGAGCTGGCATTTCGTAGGAAAAGGCAACACAGCCCTTACTTTTGGAAGTACTTCCAAGTAGGCTTAAGGACTTTAGGAGTTGTTATGTGTGGAGTCCATACACCCTTCATTCCGTAAGTGCAGGCTCTGATCTTTCCCCGTGTGACTCCACACTGAGCTGCTTCCTGTGGCCCATGTTCTGCACGCTCCCTTCTGTCAGATGTGACAGGATCTGCTTATCTCCAGGTGCCCCCATTGTCCATGCTGACCCCAGGCAGATTTATGTCAGCATCTGGCAGCCATAGGAGTTCCCTTCAGATGTTCTTTCTGACCTTTGGAACGCTCCACACAAAGCTCAAAGTGGCTCCTGCTTCCATGAATTGCCTGATCTCCTCAATGAAAGCCATAATTATGTTTTAATGATTTAATAATATTCTCCACTTCTATATTTTAAAGTCTATATTTAGTGTTTTTTAAGGTCAAGGCTCATTATCTCTGCAGTATTATTACATTGTGGCGTAGGAATGTGCAGCCATTTATAGATTTTTGAAATCTGTAGTATGACAATTGGCATCACTGTCCCTGCAGCTCCCCAAAATTCCTGGGGCTCTGGGCCCCCACCAGACCTGCACTTACTTTAAAAAAAAAATCACGAGTTTTTAAAAGCCTAACTTACTCCATGCATTTGTATAAACTAGCAAAGATGAGTTGTATTTAGCTCTGACCATCATCACATAACACATTGGAAGTTGTTCTGTATTGGATACACGTTATTGTGGTAAAACAGCCAGAACACGCAGCTTTTCAGCTTTTACATTACATTATTTTTACAGTGTAGAAGTGTCCTAGGGAACACTTGTGTCCGAAGGAGAGCGAGGGGAGGTGGTTTGTTGGGTGCTTGAGCCCCAGAGGGCTGTGTGAGAAAGGTTTGTGCAGCTCCCGGGGAGCCTCGGGCACAGGAGCATCCATCCCCCGGTCGCTGCCCCGCGGGACGCTCCGGGCTGCCCCCGCCCGGGGAGCACCTGGAGAAGGGCGAGCCTGTAACCTTCTTTTCCCAGTGTTATAGAGGCAGAAAACATCTGACATTTTTTATCTGCTCCATTCAATAGAAAACTTTTAAAGGGACCAGATCTCAGGGACAGAAGCCGGTGCAGACCCGGCGCGGCTGCAGCGCCGGGCGGAGCGCGGCCGGAGCTGCGGGGACACGCCGGGAGTGTCACCAAAAGGGCTGGCACTGAGCGCTGCTGCAGCCAGCGCCGAGGAGAGACACCTCGGGAGAGGGGGACCGCTGTGGCCCGGGCAGAGCCCCCCTGCACACAGCCCTGCCCCAGTTCCCGCAGCGAGAGTTGAGCTGGACGTGCCCGCTGCCCCCAGCGCCGCACTGAGCCCCGGGCTGGATGAATCCACAGAATCACAGCACGGCTCGGGCTGGAAAGGACCTAAAAGTCACCTCATTCCACCCCCTGCCATGGCAGGGACACCTCCCACTGTCCCAGGTGCTCCCAGCCCCAGTGTCCAACCTGGCCTTGGGCACTGCCAGGGATCCAGGGGCAGCCCCAGCTGCTCCAGGTACCTGTGCCAGGGCCTGCCCACCCTGCCAGGGTATAATAAAATTCTGTATAATAACTAAAATCGGGTTCTATTGGATCAAAGGTGACATTAAGATAAAGAATTATTCATTAGGGAAGGAGTGTTCTCCCCATTACTGTACAAACCCAGCTGTAATTAAGCATCTGAACGGGTGTTTATAAACAGATGTTCTCATCTAAATGTCTTAGAAATAAACAGCTTCGTTATTCCAGTTTCCCCAGACTACAGAAGGAGCTACAGCTCTCCTCCAGGCTGATGTTCTCCCACATGTACCCTAATATTTGAGTTCCCCAAACTGCAGGGGTAAGAGGTGTCCCCAAATGCAGGACAGTTTCTGCAGCAGAACATTCACAGAGCAATGCTGTGAATTTCCCAGCAGCACTTCAGGATTTCATGCTTTAAGAGAGATCATTGCCTTTATTGAACAGCCAGAGGACCTCTGCAACAGCTCTGCACTGGTGACAGAGGTTTCACAGTCTTGGTGAACACTCTGACTTCTGCTATTCCAGTTCCCCTGCATGGGAAGAAGCGTTTCCTGAGAGCTGTAAATCCATTGCATCATTCAAAATGCACCGCAAGACAATTTTGAGGGCTTCTTTAAACACATCTTTCAAAAATGGGGAAGAGCTACAATTTTTAGAACGATTTTTCATAACTTGTGGGGGAAAAAAATAATGTTAATGTAACATTTTGTGCATGTGCTTTGCATTTTAAATGTAAAATAACAGCTTCCAAAAGTCAACGTGGCCTGAAAAAAACTTATAATTAAAAAAACAACAAGAGGGCATATAATTGTGCTGTAAAATCTCAATCTTGTCCAAGCCTCTGTCAAGGCAGGGTCACCTGGAGGTGACACAAGAACATGTCCAGGTGGGTTTGGGATGTCTTTAGAGAGGGAAACTCCAGCCCCTCCCTGGGCAGCCCTTCCAGTGCCTGCCACCCTCCATGGAAGGAAGTTCATGTTGAGGTGGAACTCGTTGTGTTTGAGTTTACTGCTCCTTGTCCTGTCACTGGCACCACTGAGCAGGGTCTGGCACCATCCTCTGCCAGCCCCTGGAGATGTTTGTATGGATTAAGGGCATTCCTCTCAGTTTTCTCCAGACCAGCCCAGCCCAGTTCCCACAGTCCCTCCTCGACCAGAAAGATGCTCCAGACCCCTCAACATTTTCATGACCTCTGCTGGACCCTCTCCAGTAGCTCCTTGTCTCGCCCATCGAGCAGAGCCCCGAGCTGGACACGGGCTCCAGCCGTGCCACGCCAGGGCCAAGCAGGAGCATCTTCCCCTGACCTGCTCTGCCCTGTCCTGTCCACTCTGCCATGCTCTGCCATGCCCATCCTGCCCTGTCCACTCTGCCATGCTCTGCCATGCTCTGCCCTGCCCAGCTCTGCCCAGCTCTGCCCTGCCCATCCCGCCCTGTCCACTCTGCCATGCTCTGCCATGCTCTGCCCTGCCCTGCTCTGCCCTGTCCTGCCCACTCTGCCCATCCTGCCCTGTCCATTCTGCCCTGTCCACTCTGCCATGCTCTGCCCTGCCCTGTCCACTCTGCCCTGCTCTGCCCTGCCCAGCTCTGCCCTGCCCTGTCCATTCTGCCCTGTCCACTCTGCCATGCTCTGTCCTGTCCACTCTGCCCTGTCCACTCTGCCCTGCTCTGCCCTGCCCAGCTCTGCCCTGCCCTGTCCATTCTGCCCTGTCCACTCTGCCATGCTCTGTCCTGTCCACTCTGCCCTGTCCACTCTGCCATGCTCTGCCCTGCCCAGCTCTGCCCTGTCCATTCTGCCCTGTCCTGCCCGCTCCGCTGTGCCCGCTCGGGCCCGGGCCCGGGCCCGGCTGCACTTTCCCGTCTCGGCCAACAGGTCGCACCGTTCGCCCTCGGCTGGGGCTGCCCCGGAGCCGGGCGGCGGCGGCGGCGGGGCCGGAGCCGGGCTGGGCACGGCACAGCAGAGCCGAGGCGAGGCGAGCCGGGTCGCGGAACAGCTCCGGCCGCGGCCGCCCCTCGCCGAGCCGGCTGTCTCCACTCCCTCTCCACGTCGGGGAGGCGGAGGGAGGGAGGGAGAGAGGGAGGGGAAGGGGAGGAGGCGGCCGCCGCCGTCCTCCATTTTGTGGCGGGGGCAGAACCGCCGAGCGCGGCGCTGCCCGGCGGAGGGACGGGGCGGGGAGCCGGGGGGGCGAGGTCCGCGGAGGCAATTAGCGCTAATTAACGGAGGGGGCGCCGCGGCGGCGGGCGGGGACGGGTCAGGGTCTGGGGCCCGCGGGAGGAGCAGCGGCAGCGGCCGGAGCAGTATCGGCGGCGGCGGGGGAGCGGTGCTGCCGCCGCAGCGGCCCCGAGGGGCGGCTGTTGACCCCCCCCAGCCGGCTGCCGCCCCCGCCGAGGGGCGCCATGGCCGTGGGCGGCTGAAGGAGCCCCAGCGCCCTCCCCCGGACGAGGTAAGGGCGGCGGGGGTCCCGCGGGGGCTGCGCTTCCCCCCGGGAACATGCCGGGGGGGTGCGGCGGTCCCCGCAGGAATGCCCGGGGCGGGGGGAACCGAACCCCGGAGGAGCCCGGGGCGGGACGGCAGCGGGAGCGGCGGCGGGGCCGCCCCGGCGGGGCGCGGGGACCCCCGGGCCGGGCCCCCGGTGCCCGTGTCCCGGGGGAGCGGGGGGCGCGGGCGGGGAGCGCGGCCGAGCCCCGCGCGGGGCTGCTTCTGCTGAAGTGGGTGTGCCAGGAGACGGCTCAACAGGTCCCGACACATTTCTCTGAAAACTGTACTTTGCAAAGGCGATTTTATTGCAATCCGGCGGTTTTAAGTATTTGCAGCGTTTTCCGCCCTTGGGCAGACTCTCGCAGCTGATTTTTGACACGTTTCCTATGCTGGATGATTCGCTGCCTTGTTTTTTTGGGGCGTTGGGGGAATTGTCAAATGAAATAACTACCTTTTCCCTCCCCTTCATGTAAAAAAGGAAGAAGGCAGCGCTGGAGGTATTCTTGTGTTTTCTGTATTTTTTCCCGGTCGCTGTCGGGTGTCCACCTTAAGCAGCGCAGCGGCTCGGGGTGCCCCGCGCTCCGGGCTGCGGCTCCGCGGGGCTCGGCTGCCCGGGCAGGCGGACGGGACCCCCGCAGCCCCGCTGCCGAGAGCTCCTGGCGCTCAGCCGCTCCCGCCCGCGACGAGCTCGCCCGGGCCACCTTAAGGTTTTACACGTGGGACCTTTCTGCCGCTCGCAGCCTTAACTTTGCGCACAGAAATAGCGGCGGGGCCGGGGCTGTGGCCGTGTCCCCGTGCCCGGCGGGAGGGGACAGGCTGGCAGTGCCCCCCGGGCTGCGGCAGTGCGGGCTGGGCGCTGCCGGGGGAAGGCCGGACACCGTGTCGGAAGTTTGCCGAAGAATTTACAGTATTTCTCCAAATATTTATGCTCTCCGCTGGAAAGAAAAAAAAAAAAAAACCCATGTAGCAAATACAAACATCTGAAACTTACGAGGTTTGTTTTCAGTGTCGGGTGTGTTTGGAGAGTAGCCCTGAGCGGGTAGAGTGCTGGAAGCTAATAAAAATGCTGCTTTTTTTAAAGCTAGATTTTTATTTATAAATTTGAGATGTATTTAAAGAATTATGCGGGGTTTACTGCGAGATGGGGGGGTTGCATTTTAAGACTGAACCCGTGCAAAGGCGGCAAACGCTGTCTTCTGTGGTGGGGAGGTCGAGTCCTGGGGAATGCCAAACCACGGAGGTGCCGCCTCTGGGAGCTCCAGACCTGCTCTGCAAGGGGAGACCTGACTTGAAAAGGTGGCAAATGTCCTTTTCCCCTGTTCAAGGTGTAGTTAAATACCAGGGAAATTTACCTTGCAGAATTTGTAAACTGGGTCCTTTAACAATTCTTACATTTCCTTAATGCAGGGATGGGTGACAGAGCTGGAGAGTGCATGCACGGATGTCACGTGCTGTAGCTTGATTCTGAGTTGTGTGCAGGCAGACTTACCCTTCCTCCAGGTTTAGCAAAGCTTTAAAATACTTGGTTCCTCCTCGCTAGACAGAAACCAAAACCTAAAACCCCCTGAAAACAAGTGGAGTGTGTCTGAGAGACGTGGCACGTGTCAGCCCAGAGCGTGGTGTGCCGTGCCTTCGCTCTCAGAGCAGCTGAGCCAGGTTTGCGAGGCGAAGGATTTAGACTTTTCGCTTTAAAGCTTTTATTAACGTGTCCTTGCTGTGCTGACTTTGACTGCTTCTCATCTTTTTATAGTTAATGATAAAGTAATGGATTCCAAAGAATTGCTTAACCCGTTGGATCAAGATGAAACCAGGAAAAATGCACTCATCAGTACCAAAGGAGGGATCGTGATGGACTTCCATCCACCCTTCAGGGGTGGAGCTACTGTCCAAGCCCCTGTGTCTACATCTCCTCTCCCTGCATCTTCTCAGTCCGATTCCAGTCAGCAACCTGCTTTGGCTGACTTCCCAAAAGGATTAGGAAACAATGTGCCTCAGCCAGACCTTTCCAAGGCAGTGTCGCTCTCGATGGGACTGTACATGGGTGAAACAGACGCAAAAGTGATGGGAAACGACCTTGGATTTTCGCACCAGGGCCAAATCGGCATCTCTTCTGGAGACACGGACTTCAGGCTCCTGGAGGAAAGTATTGCGAGCTTGAACAAGTCCTCGAGCCTGGCCGAGGACGCCAAGGGAACCGCGTCTTCTGAGGTGCCGCTCGAGCCGGATTTCCCAGGCATGGCCGGGCGCAGCGTCCCCGCGGAGTCGGGAGCTGCGGTCCAAGGCCAGGTGGGCTCGAATGGTGGCAACCTGAAGTTGTTCTCTGAAGACCAAAGCACCCTGGATATCCTCCAGGATTTGGAATTGCCGCCGGTGTCGCCGGGCAAGGAGCCCAACGGGAGCCCGTGGCGGCTGGACCCGTTGCTCGATGACGGCGGCTTGCTCTCCCCCATATCCGCGGACGACGCCTTTCTCCTGGAAGGAAGTCTCGGCGAAGACTGCAAGCCTCCTCTTTTATCTGACACTAAACCTAAAATTAATGACCGTGGTGACCTTTTACCCAGTTCCAAAATGCCAATGCCTCAAGTGAAAACAGAAAAGGAAGACTTCATCGAACTGTGTACTCCCGGCATCAAGCAGGAAAACATGGGCCCGCTTTACTGCCAGGCCAGCTTCTCCGGGTCGAGCCTGCTGGGTACGAAAGTCTCGGCCATCTCCATCCACGGTGTCAGCACCTCTGGGGGACAGATGTACCACTATGATTTAAATACTGCATCGCTCTCTCAGCAGCAGGATCAGAAACCAATTTTTAATATCATTCCATCTCTTCCTGCCGGGTCAGAAAATTGGAATAGGTGCCAGGGATCGGGGGACGAGGCATTGGCTCCGCTGGGAACGCTCAACCTCTCTGGCAGACCTGCTTTCTCTAATGGCTATTCAAGGTAATTAGTTTGTGTTGCTCTTTATTAAAACGCTACAAGTGTGTTTAGCACAGCTCCATGCATGCTGGTTTGTTGCTTGGGCTTTTTTTCCTTTTTTTTTTTCCTTTTCTGTTTGGTGTGTGTGGATGATCAGACATCACTGGGGAGTGTTTATCCCACAGTACAGCATCAGCTTTAAGCAACTACTCAATTATTGGTATTAAAGAGAAGAAAAGTGGAGGGGAGCTGGCACGGTCTAAAAAGTAACTAAATAAAAATAAAGCTTCCAAGATACAGCCTAGAGGGAAAATCGAGTATGTGGTAGCAGGATCCATACACAGGCAGTATGGAAGGAAGTATTTAAATGTATACAAAAGCTCCTTCGTTCCCAGAGGTTAGAGGATCAATCACTGTGGGCTTTTTTTCCTTCCTAGCATTACTTAAATGTTATGCACAAAAATAACTTGGTTGCTGGGTAAATTTCTAGAATTACATTTAAGCTGAACTCGAGTTTTCGCTGTGCTCGGTATCGCATTTACCTTACATGGACAAGAAGATTCCGAGTGGGAAATACTCAGCAGCTTGTTCAATAACTGCCTTTAAAGAGATAAGAGTATTTGCAGTCAGACTTAAACATACCTGGAATTTAACTCCAAGTAGAATGGCAGGAGGGGGTGTGGGGAGCTGGTTCCTACCTGTGCCCAGTGCCTTGGTGGTTGTTTCCTGGAGTAATGCAGAGGTGCAGCTGTTGCAGGGAGGTGCTGCAGGAGGAGCAGCTCTGGGACAGTTTTGGGACAGCTCTGGGATAGCTGTGCTCGGCTGTGCTGCTGGAATGGTTCTGGTTCCAGGGGAGCACCCAGCTGTATGTCTCCCTGAGCTGCTCTGTGTTCAACAACTCCTTGCACGAGCATCATGTGGCCTCTGCAGAAGAGGGGGATTTGTGGAGTCTGTTAGAAAATGGCCCTGCAAGTGCCTATACAGAAACCTGGCATTTGCAGGCTTTTAATGAAGGATCTGGTTGAACATTCTGGGTTTTACTGCTCTGCTGACAATTGGATCCCCCGGGTGTTCCCACCAGTCCCGGGGCTCTCCCTGCACGATATTTGCTCCATTTTCCCATGGTTGGAATGAAGTGTGCGAGGATTCCTTCTTTGTTTCAGGAAGAAAACTTTTAGCTTGCTTTCGTTCTCAGTTTCTTTCACAGATTTTGATTTCTGTTATAAGCATTTTTTTTTTCTTTGAAGTGTTTAAAGCAACTTTTAATCTAAGAGATCCAGAAAAAAAAAAAATCAAACTCTGTGGCTAGACTCCACCTTGATACGTGAATATTGAGCGTATCTCACCATTTATTTTGACAGACTAGAAGGGCTTTGTGCTAACCTTTTGCATAATTTGTCCAGTTTCGTGTTGTGTTCAGTTTGTTTCGTGGGTGGTTTTTTGGGTTTATTTCCTCTGTTCTCACTGGATTTTTAATGATAATCATAAACTTTGTGTCAAAGCAAGAAATGTTTCTGCACTGGGGAGGAGGCTTTCAGGGTCGGTTTAAATAAGCAGGTTCCCCCGAGGTGATGGAAATGTCACTTTGGAGGGTAATTCCGAGGAGGTGCTGCCCGGGCTGTGCTGTGCAGAGCAGTGTGGGCAGAGCCCCGTGCACTGGGGCTGGGTGGCATGTCCTGTGTGTGATCCTGGAGGGATGGGCAGCTGCTCCGGGCTGTGATCATAGCAGAGCTGTCGTGGAGGGAGAGGGCGAGCAGGGGGAGATGTTTTGGGCTGTAGGAGCAGTTTGGGGCAGGGCTGGCAGTGCCTGGGACAGCACAGGGACTGTCCCGGGGCATCCCAGCACCAGCTGCCTCCTCCTCTGCCCGGGGTTATCCATGCTGGGGCTTCAGCATTGACGTTCTTGCTTCCTGCAAGGTCATCTTACATTTTATTGCTTCCTTTTTGCTGTAAGATAATGCAATTTTTTTTTCTTTATGGAATGTGTAAAGAATTTCGAGGTGGCTCCTAGCTGAGCTTTGCATAAAAATGCATTATTCACAAGTTTGTGGAAGCTGTTCTTACTTCCCAAGGATTTTTATACACTTCAACTACAAAGTCCAATTCTAAAAACAGCATTGTTTGGGTTTGCTTAATTATTTTTGTTCTATAACATTCAGGCAACTCCATCTTCCTTTTACAGTGTTTGAGGTATTAATGAACCCTGGGTTTGAAGCAGGAATTTTTATTCTTCTTGAACCTTGCCAGAAATATTTGGTCTAAACTGGGTTAGTTTAAGGTGATGTATTGTGGATTTGTTTGTTTTTCTTGCAGAAGACTTAACAAAATTGGCATTTGTTTTAGAAACAAAGGAAGGACTCTCTTGCCAGGTTCCCGTGGTCTGGTTTTTTTTAGGTACTAAATGTGAGAGGTGGAGGCTGGGATTTTGAGAAGCTTCAGTTTCTAGGGGGAAATACTTTTTGGTGTTTGTAGAAGTGTTTGTCTACTAATAACCTATTAATTGTGGACTGAACATAGGAGAAAAAAAGCTGCAGTTCAGCCCTGGTGTTCAGGTTGTATTTAATCTGCCTGTTCAGTGGGAAACCTGGAAGGTCCCTTTCTGTCCACTCAGGCTGGAATTGATGTCATGCCATTTCGGAGTGCTTTTGCTCCTCCAGGTTGCCCAGCATGCTGGCTTTAATGAGACAAGTGATGATCAGGCCCAAGAAAACCAATCAATTGCAGTGAACTGCAGGAGGGATCCGGAAGTTAACGAGCAGAATGCAAACTTCAGGAATTTGATTAATGGGAATGAATTGGCAATAATCAATGAGCTGCTGTCGGTGGAACAGCCAGCTGGGGCTCGTGCTGAGCTGCTGAAGCTCTGAGCTGCAGCTCCTCTGACTCCAGGTCTGAGCAGCGGGGAGGCTCCAGCCGGCAGGACGGCTTTGCCTGGGAGCGCTCGGGGTCTCCCCTCTGAGCGAGTGCAGTCCATGAGGAAGGTGGACAGAGTCAAAGGGAGGAAGAAGGAGACTAGCAGACATTTTACCTTAGATTGTCCTTAATGGCAGTGGGACAGCAGCTGGAAGAGGAGCAGATCTGGTGCTGCAGTGCTTCGCTGAAGAGCTGGAGGCTTTGCTGGCGTCCGTCTGCGATGGGATGTTGCTGTGATTTGTTACACAAACCCGGGGAAAACCGTTCCATTGCAAGGAAATGGTTTTAGCAACACACACTCGTGGGGCTCTTGCATGGTATATACATTAAATCCTTCAGCTCCTATTGCTCTGACTTCCTGGAGATGTGGCTTGTTGTGGGGGGAGTGAAGGATGCTGAGAACCAGCCCAGCAATGCAGGGTTTGCTCCCACAGCCAGAATTCACAGAAACTGGGCCCCACTGGCAGTGTTATGGCTTCTCTTATTACAGTTGAAATCATTCCTAGTACTTAAGCTTGTGGGGGATAAGGATCATTAAGGAAGTTTAAGAAAGGGCAAGAGCTGAGAGAAGCCATTAAGGGAGAGTCTGGAAGGAGGAAAAGTTTTGCTGGTCGGTCCCAGTCCAAAGCCTTGCTTCCAAAAGTTACCCTTCTGCCCTTCCACCCCTGACTCTCTAACTGGGATTCTTCTTGGGCTCAGGTGCTGTGAGAAGGAAGGGGAAGGAAGGGCTTGTTTGCCAGCAGTGCTAAAGGTCAGTTGTCCGTTTGTCTTGCCGCTTTGTTTCCCTCGGCTGCTGGCCAAGGCCGGTGGCTTGGCAGGGCTGGCTGCAGAGCTCTCAGTGCTGCCTGACTCAGCAGAGGATAATGTATGGGACATCCGCAATCGGGGCTTTTCGAATCGTTCTGCTTTGATAGAAAACCCAGGCGTGGTATTTGGAGTGCTCAGGGTTCCAGCAGGCTGTGTTGTGATTTGTCAGCTTAATGTAATACTGTACTTGGGGGTTTGACTCTGGAAGTACATGGTGAAAAATCCAGTTGTTTTGGCAGAAAGGGGTGAATCAGGAATGTCCTGCAGAATGTGCTCTAAGGTGCTGTGAAAAGGTAACTAGATAAATGTGAGGTCGTGTAAGATGTAATCCACTTCTCCCAGTTTTGGCTGATCCTTCCATCGTGTTCATAGCCAAGGAAGTTGCTGCAAGTCCACTCCAAATGGTTAACTCCTGCAAATTTATTTCTCCTGACAATGATCTCTATTTTTAACTTAATTCTGGCTTATAGAGCAACCTTATTTTTGTTGTCCGTACGATTTTTTTAAAATTTATCTCCGTGGCAAACTCCTTGTACTCTCCTGCTGCCAGTGAAGGCAAAGCTGTGGTTGAATGAGTCCTACTCACGAATCTTCCCAGAAATGTGAAGTACAGGTATTATCCAACTCCTACATTGTATATTTACCATGCTAAGGATTACTTTTACAGTGAGAGCAATTTATCTTGGGGGAAGCAAATATCCCTTCTTCCCTTATTGCTGCTCATTTTGGAAATGAACAAGTGGTGCATATTCTGTGTGGATATGTAACTGCAAACTGGAGTTATTTCTGCACTGTAAAAGGTTCCCAAGTCCTCTTTGGACTGGCATTCATTTTTGGGGTGGTTGAAGCCAGGCCGAGCTGCTGTCCCACCCCAAGGTGCTGCTGTAGTGTCATGTGTGCATTCTGCAGACAGTCCCCATGGCATCAGCCTGGGGAGAACAACATCCCAATAAAATCCTGTCTTCAGTCCAAGTTACAGGCAATAGGAAAGGCTTTGTAGAGCCGTAGTTACAATTACCTTGGCTTTGTGCTGTTAAAATAACTGTGAGCATCACCTCTGGTGCAGAGGAAGGAACCTGGAAGTCGCCTTTGTGAAGTGATCAGCTTGGAACTGAGGAGCACAGAATAAGTGTGTGTAACAGGGTGGTTTCTGGGCAGAGCACTTGGATGTGCTGAGAGCTGTGCACCAGACCCAGGGAGTTTGGGTTCAGCTCTCTTTGGTTTCCCAGCCTTTGTCTCCCAGAGTCTCAAGTATACAGAGATTTTAATCTTATTTACTGAAGAATTCATGTGTGGCAGTGTTGCATGTACAGATGATTGTTCTCATCGCGGGGATTTTCCGGCTGATTCAGTGCAGTGTGAGATCCATTGATAGCTGTTTGGAGCAGCCCCTGGAGTGGGAGATCCATTGATGCCCTTCTCTAACACAGCCTTTGCTTCAAGAGCCCAGGCCCTCGCAGAGCAGGAGTTAATGCTGCTCTCAGTGCCTGGGTCTGGAAATACTGCTCAGATGCTGTCAGCGGATGGCCTCGTCCCCCTGGGACAGGAGTGAACCAGTACAGCTGGAATAGATGACACACGCAAAAAAAGAATCATTTCATCTCATTGTCTTGGCTCTGACTCCAGAGCAGCTCTTTTGGGCTATCTGTGGGAAAAAAACAAAACACAAAAGCGACTGTTTCTTTGCCCCTTTGTGAGGGTGTGACCAATTGTGGCTGTGGCATTGCTGTCCCCTGCAGAGGGACGTCAGTCGAGGGTCACCTGCTCAGAGTAAGCTCCATCCATGGGCTGGAGCACTTGGTACCACAGACCTGGGGGGCAGCTGGAAGGCTCCGGCCGTGCAGCTCTTGCTGCCTGTGGGCAGGAGAAGCAGCAGCTGAGCATTGTCCCCATGTGTGACCAGTCCAGCACCCAGGTCCCAGCTGGGGGGTGGGTAACTGTGTCCCCAGAAGGGCACGGTTGGGCTGGGGGGACAATTCAGCACAATTGCTGTGTCTCCCCTGGGGGTTTTCCTCCTTACCTCACCTTCCCTCCAAACAAGGTGTTGTGCCTGTGCCTCCCATGTCCTGGCCTGACTCAGCTCCCCCAAACCTCTGCCATGATGTTTCCTGCTGGGGTTCCATCCCTGGGTGAGGCTGTGTCTCCCTGTGCTCAAGCCATGCCTGTATTGCTTGAAATAGAACTGCAGACCACCTGAGAAGGGATTTTGCTCCCTGTCCCGTGGCCTGGCCCGCTGGCTGTGTCACCTCCGTGTCCCAGAGGTGTCTGGCAGGAGCAGGAGGAGCAGCTGCAGCTCCTGTGGCTCAGGGAGCCTGGAGCTGGGCTTTGGAATGCAGGGGATGGAGATGAGGTCAGGTTCTCTCCCTGCTTTAGACTCCAGGACATGGTGTTACTTACCCAGGATATCATGTAGAGTTCTATAATCTTGGTGCCTTAAATCAATAATCACCACAATTGTCTGGATTTCTGGAGGAAATTGTGCTCTTCAGAAGTCATCCTGACATCGTGTGTGGAGAATGTTTGTGTACCAGCCCACTGCCTTTTCAATCCAGCCAGTGCCACTGGGTCCCCATCAAACCTCCAGGTTCCAGCTCTACCTGTGGAGCGCCCAGTCCACGCTAAATCTTCCTAGAAAATGACAATCCTGATGTATTTTGGAAATTAATATCCCACAGACTGCTGGTACTTTGCTGTGGGAATGCAATGTCACACACAAGTTCCCCCTTTTGATCAAATATCTTGGTTTTTGTGACGTTGCAAATGCAAAAGTACTGTTGGGGAAGGAATTCTAAAATAATGATCATGTCTTTCTTGAATTCAGTTCACTGCTACTGTAATTTAGTAAAGAAAACGAGTTTCGTATTGGATTTTACAGTAATACATTCTTCATACTATTTGTAATATGTTTGTACAGTTACTGTGTGTCAGAAAGCAGCTGGAGATCATCAAATTTCTGCTCCACGGTCACACAAGATTTAATATGAAACTTGTGAGCAGCAGGGCGCCATTTACTCTTGTCTTGCTTTATTCAGACACTTCTTATTTCTCATTACTTTTATTTGTGTAGCTGAGTTTAAAGTTAGCAAGTATTGCTCAGGATGGGACTTTTTATAAGGAAATGAGGGCACAAATGAGTAGTTTGCCTCAAAATACTACTTGTGAAACTCAGAAATGTGCTGTAGAGTCAAGGAGGAGCAAATCATGAAGTATCATTGAAGTGTGTCATCTATTCTAGAAGCAAATAATGGAAGTGATTTCACAGCTCCCTGGCTTGCTTTTCTTTTCTCCAAGAAATCTGGACAAGGTCCTGTCATTGTCCTTACCCAGCAGGTCCCTTGTGGTGCACTTCTGGGTGCAGCAGGGACTTCAGTCTTTTCTTACTAGAACCTTTGCAGGCAGGGGTGATCTGGGGGTTTTTGGTGTGTGTTGCTGTCCCTGAATGGTGGAATCCCTGTTCCTGCTGGCAGTTCTCACAGAGAAGAGGGGCTGGAAGGTGGGTGACCTCTCTGCTCACAAGTGGGCAGCAGCTTGGCTGCCTCTCACTGGTGAGAGGGGTGTGAAAACAGGATAGCTGGGGTTAGACATTCTGTGAGATATTACAAAATGAGGTTCTGGGCTTAGATGAGAATCCTCCAGGCATTGCACAGCTCCTTTCCAGCTGTGTGAATTGGGTGTGACGAGGAGGGTTCCCATGGATCTCTTCCTTCCCAGCTGCCTTGGGAAGGACAGGGCTGCTTGTGGTGTGTGTGCACCTGGCCTTGCTTTGGGCTTCATGCTGTCCCCTTGCCTTCCCCTGCCCTCACAGCCTGCTTTGAGAGCACCACTTGGGCTTTGGGGGTTCTCAGGGACTTTTAGTGCCAAGCTCCAGCAGGTCCCCTCTGCCCTGAGCCAGGAGCCTGGCGTCTGTGACAGAAACCAGCAGCTGATGCGGTTTATTTTTGCTGTCAGGGCTCAGAGAACCTGCTCCGAGGTGTGGTGGTGTGTAGGGCTGTAGTAACAGGGTCTGGGAGGGCTCGGTGTGGCCAGGGAGCTGTGCCAGGGCCAGGCTGCCCAGGGCCAGGCTGCCGGAGCGCCTCCGACACCGCGGTGCCACCGGGCTGGGCTGGGACACGGCTGGGACAGCGGGGGCTCGGGGGGCTGGGTGGGCAGGGGGAGCTGGGCTGGGTGGGCTGGGTAGGCAGGGGGAGCTGGGCTGGCTGGGCAGGGGGGATCTGGGTGGGCAGGGGGATCTGGGCTGGCTGGGCTGGGCTGGGGTGGGCAGGGGGATCTGGGCTGGCTGGGGTGGGCTGGGTGGGCAGGGGGAGCTGGGCTGGGCTGGGTGGGCAGGGGGAGCTGGGCTGGCTGGGCTGGGTGGGCAGGGGGAGCTGGGCTGGCTGGGCTGGGCTGGGTGGGCAGGGGGAGCTGGGCTGGCTGGGCAGGGGGAGCTGGGCTGGCTCGGTTCAGGGCTCTGTGCCGAGCTGCTGCTGCTGTGCTGAGCTCCTCTCTCGTGCCCACAGCCTCAGAGCAGAGCTCAGCTGCCATCTGTCTGTGCAGGAGGGGCCCTGGTCCCATGGATGCGCTGCCAGGAGAGGGCTGGGGGATCTCCCCCATCACTCAAAAATGAGGGGGGGTGGGTACAGCTGTGATGTCTTAAACTTGACATTTTATTTGGGATTTCAGCAGCTTTTCAGTTGGTCAGATGCTGTAAGTTGAGAATGATGTGTTTTAAACCAGCATACCTATCCACAGGCATGCTGTCCATTGCTGTGTACCCATATATTTTTTCCTCTTGCTTATTTTTTCCCCTCCCCTAAGAGTTTCTGTTACCTTTCTGAAGCAATAACTTCCTCAAGCCATCAGCAAGGTTTTGAATAAATCCGTGCTGAAAACGTGCACGTCCTGAATGCACATGTGTGGATTTGTTGTGCAAGAATGCAGTTCAGCCTTGTTAACTTCAAAAACAAAAACCAAAACTAAATAAAAGAAAAGAACTGTCAGACTTGATAGTTTCATGTGGATTTCAGTCTGCATGTCGATTTCAGTTTCCTACTACCCCCCTGTTGTTTTCTCTCTTGTATTTTTTTCTGTGGGTTACTTTTGCTACCAGGGCCTTTGATGGTTTATTTTGCCTGTTGAATTTCTGTTAATCTGGTGTTCTGTATGAATTGCTCCCAAATCAATTGTGCTGTCCCCATATGAGGGCGTTGTAGGTATAATTAGACTTTTT
The DNA here is from genome assembly GCF_027477595.1 of Haemorhous mexicanus. NCBI lineage: Eukaryota > Metazoa > Chordata > Aves > Passeriformes > Fringillidae > Haemorhous > Haemorhous mexicanus. The sequence goes on from NC_082355.1 coordinate 850,347, forward strand.
TTTTATAAAGGGCTCTGCATCTTGGTTCTCTTAAACATGGAGTAGATTAGAACATTAGCCAATATAAGAAAAACAGTTGTATCTGAAAACAGACTTTTAAAACAGCTTTAACAATTAGAAGTATTAAGCTTCCTATGCAGAATAATTTTTGGATGCTGAAGATGTGTGGAATTTAATTTCACTCCACACCTTAATTTTAGTAAGATAATGCACATGTTTATTGAAATAACAGCATACTGGGGGATGTACTGCCTGTTGGTAAGGATTGGCAGTGACCCCAGTGACAGCACTGGAGTCACCTTTGGGGTTTCCCAGGCCTGGCTTTTATTAAAAAGTCATTTCCAAACAGAATAATTTTGGTTGGAAAAGCCCACCCAGACCAAGCAGTCCAAGCTGTGCCCCGTCCTCCCCTGTCACCAGCCCAGAGCACTGAGTGCCATGTCCAGGTGGTTTTCTGGACCCTGCTGGAGTTTCCAGACATGAATTAAAATTCGTTTGTAGGGAATGATCTTACATCTTTGCCTTTTGATTAAAAACTTATGTAATCCCACTGGGGGGGAAGAGGAGGACTTGGAATGCTTTTGGGGTTGTTTGCTTAACACTCCTGATAAGCTTCAGGTTTAAAAGAAGAAGGAAGGTTCAGTTTATGCTGCTGTTTGAAGCAGCACAAAGTGCAGCCGTGGTCCTGGATCACAGACAGGCTCTCCCAGCTGGAGTAGCACTGCTGCTTTCATCCATTCTCAGCAAAGGCTTTTTCTCTGACCTACTTTGGCCCAGCCCAGGCTTTTGAGAGGTGCCTTGGCCACCCTGACTGTGGGGGAAGTTCTCTGCTGTAGGGTCTGAGTCCTGCTCTGGTGTGAGTTCCCTTGGTTTCATTTTCACGTCGCTGTACCAGTTCTGCCCTTCCTGGACACGTGTTTCTGCTAAGCCCTGCACATCTGCCATTTTCTGAACCGAAAAGGAAGCTTCTCTGACACCTTCTTTTTTAACAAAACCCATCTAACAAGTTCTGTGCTGACTTGGTTTCCGTAGCTGGAGAAGACAAGTCTGTTCTCATGCAGTGCCAGGTGATTTGCAAGTTCTGTGCATGATTTGATAAAAAATCTAGTGCTGAAACTCCCTCATCTAAAATGTAAGTGTTGTAAGAACCCGAGTGCTTGGAATTCTGTATTATGAGTAGCAGAGCATTCCTTTTTCAGCTCTTATTGAAGGGAGCAGTTAATATTAGGATGCCTGCACGACAACATCCTGAGTCATCGAGATACTTGACAGCTACTTTCCAACCAGAGCAACTGGTTTGACAAATGAGCTTGGACTTATTTTATCACTTTAAAGATAAATCTTTAAAGACTCATTTAACACGTTAAAGGTTGGGACATCTGATGTTTTATTTAATAACAATCTGGAGGTTTCTGAGTCCACTTATTTTAGTGGCTGAGCCTGTTCCGTGTGGCAGATCAAAGCCCGGCTGAGTCTCAGGCATACCAGTGGGGAGGAGGAAGTGACTGGGTTTCTATTCCTGGCTGACCCCAGCCTCGGAACCGAGGGAGAGCTTTAAAGGAAATGCAGCATTCAGCTCTCTGAATCTTTCCAAGTATTCAGAAAGTGCTACCAGCACTGGCTTCCTGCGTGCGGCGTTTCAAGGCGTGGACATCTTAAAACTGTCCTAATTTCAAAATGAAACAGGGCTAACAAGGGAAGCCCTAAAATTCATGGAAATAGCAAAACTTGCCCTTCCAGATTTTCTCAAAAACATCCAAACCATCCTATTTTTACCTGGCAGGCAGCTCTGCAAGCCCAGGCAGGGTGGGAGGTGGTGGAAGGAGGTGGGTGGGAAGGGCTGGCCAGAGCCCAGTGGGGCTGCTGGCACGGGCTCTGGCCCCCTTCAGCTGGGCAGGGAGAGCTCCGTGGGATCAGTGCAGTGCCAGCCATCCCCTGGGCCAGGATGGCTTTGCCCTGCAGACCTGGAGGAGCTGCCAACCCTCAAGGATGTTGTCTGCAGTGAACCAGCACCGTGTCGGGGCTCCTGGAGCACCTGCAGCTGCACTGTGGGCTGGAGCCCAGCTCTGGCCCTTGGCACAGGGGCAGGCTGTAAACCTGTAAGGTCACCGAGCACGTGGGGGCTCTTGCGAAAGAGCTGTCCTTGCTCCTGGAAGGAAAACATCATTTCTGGTACTGGGATATTCACATCAGTGGCCTGGGCTGCTTGAGGGGGTCCATGAGCTAGAACTCCAGTCCACCTGAATCGACTGGAATTGCTTTTTCTTCTTTCTTTAAGACTTGGACGTGATTCCTTGCCAGAGGCCATTTCAAAAGAAAGAACCCACCCAAGAACCCCCCAGGGCTCTCATGGAACTGGAAGAGCAGCTCCTCATGGGCTGGAGGGCTGGGCAGTGGGGCAGGATTTGGGGTGCCTGCTGAGGCTGAGAAGTTCCCTGTGAGGCAGCACTGGGCTGGGGAGGAGGGAGCATGCACAGAGGGGTCTGGGCTGGCTGATCCTGAGCTGGTTTGGGTGCTGGGTGCCAGGCTGGACAGCTCTGTGAGCACAGAGCTGAGCACAGGGAGCTGCAGCTGGAATGCAGGGCTGGGAGCCTCGGGAATATTGTCTGTGCATTGCTTGCACAGGATGGAGCTGGGAGCTGGGGAGGGTTTGGGTTGTCACTGACCCCCTGGGGACACCCTTAGCTCAGTGTGCAGGTGGGTGAGGGTGTTTGTCACCAGGGAGGATGGAGGAGCAGCTGTGGCTGTGCTCCCATCCCAGCACTGCCCCTTCCCTCCTGACTGGCTCCCAGAGCACTTCTCTGGATGGGTTTGGCTCCAGTGCTGTAGAAATTGTCCCCAGATGCCACCCGATAAGCATCGGAGGAGGGGGGACAGTGGCAAATCCAGGGTGGTTGTGGTGATGGCTTCCTGCCCAACACTTTTTCCTTTCCTCATTTCTGATACTGGGATAGTCACACATTTGTGTATTCCCCCCAGCCCATGTGTTAAATTCCATTCTTCATTTTGTCTTTAAAATTTCAAATAAATCAAGGTGATTATAGGAAACAGGCTCTGCCAGATGCTGCCTGGGAAAATTCCTAAGGGCTTGAAAGCCATCCTTCACTTCTTCATGCTGTAGTCATCGTTCCAGAGACATCTAGGAAATTAAAATCTTCTATTATAAAGATGGGTTACTCTGTCACGCATATTGCCATCAGGAGTTTCCCTGGCTGTCCCTGTCGTCCCCACACGCTTTGGGTTGCTCTGCCAGCTCTGAGGAATGTTCTTTTCACTCCTGTGCTGCTGCCACAGATGTGCCACCAAGAGCAGCCAGACCCCAGTTTGGCAAAAATCAATTTTTTCGCTAGTTTACCTGCAGGGAGATTGTAGTGAATAGAATGAATATCAATTTAATAGAATTAATACAAATTTGTAACTGAAATGTAAACTTTGAAAGCATTTTTTTCAACCACAGCAAGAAAGAACTTTAATTGTTCAATAAAAATGAGAACTTGACCATGTTCTAGCCATTCCAGTAGTTTATTTGTCTTTATTTTCTGACTGCCAAGATAGAACTGCCAAGAATAGAACCCTCTCTAATCATTCTTGCCCAGGGAAGGTGATTGTGTGTGTTGTTGCTGTGTATAGATGTGCTGTGGTACTCCAGACCCCTCATTTGAGGGTGCATTAAATGCAGGGCTTCCAAGGTGGGAAGTGGGGCTGCTGGGAGGAGCTGCCTCTGCTTTGGCTGTGTTGGGAGCAGGCTGAGCCTGGGGTCTGCAGGGGCAGGGCTGGGGAGGCCAGGGCACAGATCCCCCCTCAGACACTCCGTGTGTGCAGTACATTGTGTTTCTGCTGTACATTTCCCAGGGTGATGATGAATCTCAACAGTTTTCCCAGAATTGTAGTTTCAGTGAATAAAGCTGTTCTCGATGCTGGAGCGGGGAATGGCGTTGGGAATCCTTTGCCTCCTTCTGCCCTGAAGGGGTTTCTAATTCTTTCCAGTAGAAAGTCATCGTGCAGATACTGCAGAGCATTAATTGCTTGGACTGAGCCTCGCACAACATGTGAAAATTACCAGTAATACAAACAAGCTGGCAGGGAGACGCTGCCCTGGGAGGCGTTGTGTTAAAATGACAATCACTGCCTTCTCCAGCCTGTCTTCTGAAGACCTTTCTGTGCCCCTGAGTGAGCCCAGGCTGGAAGCAGCTAATGGCTTCATCCTCCATGGCTGCTGCTCTGCTCCAGGGCAGGTTGCTTTGCTCTTATTTCTGGAGCTCAGTCAGGCTTTCAGATCACTTCCAAAGCAGTACTGTTTGCTTTAAGTCCATCTTTGGGCAGTGGTGTCCTTGCTGTAGGCTGCCACGGTTTGTGAAGTGGAAGAGCAGAGCTGTGTCCCTGCACCCTGGAGCAGTTTCTCAGGAAGAGCTGTTGCACTGTTCTCACTGCCCTGGACTTCCTGAGTGCTCCTTCTCACAGCCTGTCTCTTGGCCTGAGCACTTGGGTTTCTTTGGACTCTTTGGAGCTGCTCTGACCAAACCTGTTGGCTTGTTGCTGTTATTTTCTGTTCACAGAAGATCTGCAGAACGTTATTCCTTTCCTCTTTCTGCAGGTGTCTGAGCTGTCATCTGCCTTCATTAATGCCTGTGCAGCATCACGCTCATCAAGCTGCTGCTGTCTGGGAGGGGCTGTGTCTGTTACCATCCCTCATCTCAAAAAGTGGAGTCAAATATTTGATGATAATTTTGTAGCACCTCAGCACTGACACATTCTCCTTTTATTTTGGACCCCTGAGTTGGTGAAGTCTCTACTTTCTTTTTTATTGTTGCTGGCACAGTGAAGACAGGATCCTAGAATGGCTTGGGTTGGAAAGGACCTCAAAGCCCACCCAGTGCCACCCCTGCCATGGCAAGGACACCTTCCACTATCCCAGGCTGCTCCCAGCCCTGTCCAGCCTGGCCTTGGGCTCTTCCAGGGGCTGCTCTGGGCATCCTGTGCCAGGGCCTCACCCAAAATGCCATCTAACCCTTCCCTCTGTCAGTTTAAAGCCTTTCCCAGGCCTGTGTAAAAAAGGAAAGCGCCTTTTGTCTCCTTCTAAGTAACCTTTTGCCAGTCCAAATTTCAGTTTTCAGGCCAGCCAGTCTGGGTTTTGCAATTGCCTTTGATAAATAAGCAGTGTCTGGCTTTGCATTTGACAGGACAGGCATGTTGGAATTCAGCTGGTGAAGCCTTTTGCCCAAAACTGCTTCCTCACCCTAGTGGTGCCTTTTTCTGTTAATCACCAGCTGTGATTAGATCTCTTACCATATGCAAATTTTAAATTTTCTGTTATGAAACTTGTATTTACTTAGATATCTACTTAGGTATCTACTCAGATTAGAAGACACATGCAGAAGGTCTATATTTGATGTTTAATATTTTTAGAGAAGTAGCGTGCCGGTTTTGTCTCGGGTTAGACATGCAAATGTCAGGCAAACACTTTGAGTCAGAGCTCTGAAGGCTGTTGGTCAGTCCCAGGCTGTGGGACAAGATTAGAGTGTCTGCCTGTGAGAGATGGTCCGAGTCTTTCCCTTAACAAACCAGGGCTTTTGTAACTGTCCACGTAAAGGCAGGGGGGAGCTCAGCCACTGTCCCCTGCCAGCTCCTTATCGGCTCTGCTGCAGCCTGTGCTCTGGAATCACAGAGCAGCATTAGCTGGGGCTGTTGTGCAGCTGCACATCCAGCCCAGCAGCACCTGGGCTCAGGCACCTTCTCCCCAACTGGGATCAGACACCTCTCCCTGGAGGGGCTGAGGCACCTTCTCCCCAACTGGGATCAGACACCTCTCCCTGGAGGGGCTGAGGCACCTTCTCTCTGTGTGGGGTCAGACACCCTCTCCCTGTCAGGACTCAGACCCTCTCCCTGTCCCCACTCACCCATGGAGCCCTTCAGGCTGGCCAGCAGCAGGATCTGTGTGCTGGCCATGGCTCCTGGAGCCAGGGCTGGGGCTGTGCAGTGAGCTGATGTTTGTCTCAGCCTGCCAGGGTGGGTGCTGGTGGCAGGGCTCAGCCTGCCAGGGTGGGTGCTGGTGGCACCTCTGCTGTCCAGGCAGCTCCCAGGGCTGCTGCCCAGGGTGGGATTGGCAGCAGCCCCTCCCGCAGTGCTCGGGGCAGCAAGGGGCTCAGCCCAAAGCTTCATGCTCTGTATGACTGCAAGGGAGGAGAATATGCTTGGAAAAGCCACTGCTCTCTGTTTGTGAGGGCCAGAGGCACTTGCCAAAGCCATGCCAAGGCTCCAGCTCCCCTGGCACGTGGCTGGTGAGGCTGGGCCCTGGCCACCAGGACTGTCCCAAATGAAGGTGCTGTGGCAGTGTTCTGTGTACACTTCAGGACTTGGCTTGTGGAATGTTTGCCAGCCCCCATCAACAGGGTTTTTCACTTGAATCACAGATTAAGTTTACTCTTAAATAACTGAGAGCTCTTGGAAGGAAGCAAACATCTGTGTGGTGTGTCTGCTCCAGGTGTGCATGTGCTCTGTGCTTGTGCTTGCTCGAGGAGCAGGGAATCCTGAGAGCTGGAGTTCTATAAGGGGGGCATGTACACAGCAGCAGTATTTCTCTATAGTGATGTCATTCCTGCTTGTATCTAAATGCTCTTGCTGGTTTGATACATGAGAGTTCTAATTTGACACTGGATTCTTTCATCACTGTATATATTCAGAAGTGAGTGTAGTAGCCATCAGCAGTGAATATTTTTCTTGTTGTCTGTCTTGCTCTTCCTTCCTCTCTGACCAGAAAACTTGGTTCTCTTTTGGGTTGGTGGATGCACTCTGGAGTTATCAGTGGTTAGACAACAAGTAAACACGTACTGTACATGGGCTGCTGGCCAGCTGGCCCTGGCAGCCGGCAGCTCAGGACTTGCTTTCAGCCCCAGAAGAATGCCTGTTTGCTTGGTCATTTCCTTTCCTTTCAAATACAAAAAATAAAACTTTTTTCCTCCAATTAAATTGCTTTCCTGGCCTAAATATTGAAATTAGGGAGAGAGCTCCTCAGGTATTGGGGCTGGGGCAGTTTGGGAGGAAGCTTTTGAGTTTGCACAGGAGCCCTCGAGAAGCACTCACTGGGGTGGGAAGTGACCAGGCTTGAAATTCATCTCTTGATCTCTTTTTTCCCCCCTTTCTTTGTGGGGCAGTTCAACACTGACTTTCTCTCCCTGGCTCACATTTTCTGTGGCAGCTGTGCTTGCCCCCAGAGAGGTGTTGGGCACACAGAGCCCTCAAGGGACAGAGCCCTGAGCACAGGCTGTGTCCTTGAGGCTGAGATTTTCCTCTGCTTGGAAAATCCCCTTCCACAAGGGTGTTTTCTGCATGTTTTGAACTCCAGGATGGAGAAGGCAGCCCAGAACATGACCTGAAGCACCCTGGGACACACCTGGCCACAGTACCCTGGTGTTTTGCACCACTGTGACTAGTTTTCATCCACTATTTGAGTGATCACATTTCTGTCATGTGGAGTTAAAAATGTCTATGCTGTAAGCTGGAGAATAATTAGACTGAATGCATGCCTGTAATTGATCTTTTTGCTGGTTATTATACTAAAGACTTGCCAGGAAATTTGCCTGCTTTCCAGCATCACTTCTCCCCTCAAAATGTGCTCAGGAACTCCAAAACAAAATCCCTCTGCTGGGAAAGCCTCAGCACGTGAATCGAGGCTCGTGGTTGTGGCTCCTTCTTTGACCTGAGGAGGATTTTTTCAAGGGCACCAACACAATGTGTGCATTATTCCCTCCTCCAGCTCATGGGTTCTTCAGCCTGGGATAATGTATGGGCAGGTTTAGCAGGGGCTGCCCAGGGAGGTTGGAGTGCCCATCCCTGGAGTGCCCCAGGAAGGGCTGAGGTGGCACTCGGGGCTCTGGGCTGGGGACAGGGTGGGCACTGGGCACAGCTTGGGCTCGATGACCTTGGAGGTCTTCTCCAGTTTAAGTGATTCTGTGATTTTGGTGGCAGTGTTGCATTCACCAGGGGGTTGCTGTTGGGTGTTGGAGGGAATCTGCTTTTGCAGGGAGCTTCGCAGTCATTGTTTCTTGCACTGTACTCTTGGGGATCATCTCTCTTCTTGGCTCCAGTTTGAGGTGAAAAGAAATCAGAGGGTGCCTTGGCACTGGGACTGAAACAGCAGCACAGGTGATCTTGGGGTTAATTTACTTATTCCACAGAACCCTCTTCCCAACTTAATTTTATCTCTTCCTCCGATCTGGTGTCTCTGTCCATGCAATGCTGTTTTGCAATAGCAGTTGCATTTCTGGCCACTCCTGGGCTGGTTTTGCCTCCTTGGGGTGACAGAGCTGCCCCCACGCAGCCACAGCTGCCCCTGCTCGTGGTGCAGTGCTCGGGGGGAGCCTGGGCTGGAGCATATGGATGTGTCTTCTGAGCTTCTGGAGAGGCTGGAGGAGGTCTAAGGAGACACCCAGCATTCTGTATCTTGGGAAATCAGAATAGCAGAGGCTTTCAGGAGAGTGAAGGCTGATGATAGGAGCCACCTTCTTTTTCAGCTGCCTCCAAAAAAAGTCAAGTAAAATGCTTATTTTACACACCAAGGCTGTGAGGGAGTTTGCCTTTAAAAAATGTGTAAAAACTTTCTTTTCATATTGTAGTAATCAGGACTGAATGTAAAGGCTGGTTTTGAAATCAATAATACTTAGTGGAAACTGGTTTTGAGTATTTTGAATCGTTTTCTTCATTATTAATTTCCATTTGAGCACTTTGAAGCCTATCAAGTCCATTTCCCGTCTCCATGATCACATTGAGATTACTTGGTGGTTTCTCTGATCTTCTCAAGGCCTTGCTTTCTGTAAATGACAGTCCCTGTGGTATTTATAAAACTGTTTTTCACTTGGTGGTGTTATTAAAAAATGCCGAGCAGAAGAAGTGAATCTGGGAGGAATGAATTGGGTTATTTCTGACTTTGCAGCACTCTTGGGTGGCTCTTGCTGGGGGAAGGAGGAGGCTGGTTCTGAGCAGGAGAGCAGTAACCGTGGGTTTATTCTGAGTCCTGGGAGCACATTCCTGGCTGCAGTTAAGGCTGTGAGGAGTGCTCTGCCAGGCTGCCATGTGCAGTCCCTGCAGGGCTCCAGGCATCTGAGCGTGTTGCATTCCCATAATACACTGAATTTCTGGAAAAAACCTGCTTGTACGTGTAGGGCTGTGAACACAGCCACAGATACTCCCCTTGGGGCTGGTCCTGAACCTCCTGCACCCTGGGAGCAGTGGGCTGCATGTGGAGCTGGGATTTGGCACCTGCTGTTAGCATTGAGCCGTGGAATTTGGTCCTTGCTTCATCAAAGCCCATAAAATATCTCAGGTTTTTCTTACAAAGCTTGAAAACAGCACCAGGTCATGCTTTGAGGCTCACCTTAATCGTGAGATTTAGTTGGTAATTTCCTTTCAAATACAAAAAGTAAAACTTTTTTCCTTCAATTAAATTGCTTTCCTGACCTAAATATTAAAACTAGGGAAAGAGCTCCTCAGATATTGGGGCTTGGGCAATTTGGAAGGAAGCTTTTGAGGTCTTTGAGAAAAGGTGGTGCAGATCACAGAATCCCAGAATCACTGAGGTGAGAAAAGACCCCCAACAGCAGCGAGTGCAGGCTGTGCCCCATGCCCACCCTGTCCCCAGCCCAGAGCCCCAAGTGCCACCTCCAGCCCTTCCCTGGGCACCTCCAGGGATGGGCACTCCCAGCCTGCCCACAGCTTATCCCAGGCTGAAGAATCCAGGAGCTGGGAGCAATAATGTTTTCTTTTTGTTTTCTTTGTGCAGCAGTTTAAGCCCATTTTCTCTCCCTGGTTGAAATCAGAAGGGCTGCTTTGTTCTTAGCTGCACATACATTTCTCAGCCCAGAACAGATTTTCTGAGAAAAGACAGATTCTCTTAATTGTCAGCCCTTAAGTGAAGCTGAAGGAGAAGTGCCAGATGCTGCAGGATTTGTGATGAAAGTTGCAGGAATAATCAGTCCAGGGAAACACTCATCATTGTCTCCTTGGAAAGGCCAACCTGCTTATCTCCAGCTGAGGGGAGGAGCTGCAGCCTTGTGCCTGGATCTGGTATTTCCTTATGGATTGTTGCAGGGGAAAATGGGGTTAACTCGTGACTTTTCCAAGCTTTTTGAAGCACCACAGCTTCCAAAGTACTGAGAAGTAGCAGCAGTGATGGAAGGTGGTGGGTCTGCTCTTGTCATGTTGTCATTTATTGTATTTCTCTCATGGTGCTTCCTGGGTTTTTCTTCCAGGACCAGCTGTAGGTTCCCCATACAGAATAGGGTGAGAGGAAGATCTGTGATACAGGTAGGAAAAGCTGTAGATGATGATGGCGTGTGCAGCATCATGAATAAGAAAACACAAAACTTAAAGCATTCCTTCCTGTCACTTTGATGATAATTTATATTCAGGCGTTGGTTAATCTCATCTAAATTCAGACGTGCTGAGGACTCAAATTTAAGAGCATAATTATCCATAGTTCAGTTTTCTCCATGAGGCAGTGGGGAGGAGAAACAGGCTTGGATTGTTCTTGGCTCTTCAGTGTTTCTCTGTATTGCCAGGTAAGTGTTCATTATAGCCATACCTCTAAAATTAGTACCTCTTTTGGTTCCTGAAGTGAGATGAAATTAATCTGGGGGGGAAAGTTGACACTAGATTTTTTTTAAATATTTTGTTCTTAGGATGTGTTGTAGTTCTTTTATTTTTCATTTTCTGTGGTGGTGGTTTATTTGTTGATAATCTTAATTATACTTTACAGATTGAACATTGAGACACTGAAATGTTATGACTGTATCCATCCTGCATGATCCAGATGTTGTCTTAACCTTTAACCTGGTTTGTCTCTCAGCCACATCCTTTATTACCGTGCCACGAGTAGATTGGGTAGTGAAGCTTCCCTAGGCAGGGTGGAAAGGAAAAACCCCATCTGTGCTGGGGTGACTCCATAAAAACCAGGAGCTCCTCTTCTCCTGGGATCACTGGGATGGCTCCATGGCACCAGGAGCTCCTGATCTCCTGGGATCAGTGGGATGGCTCCATAAAAACCAGGAGCTCCTGTTCTCCTGGGATCAGTGGGATGGCTCCCTAAAAACCAGGAGCTCCTCTTCTCCTGGGATCAGTGGGATGGCTCCATGGCACCACGAGCTCCTGTTCTCCTGGGAATCAGTGGATGGCTCCCTAAAAACCAGGAGCTCCTGTTCTCCTGGGATCAGTGGGATGGCTCCATGGCACCAGGAGCTCCTGTTCTCCTGGGATCAGTGGGATGGCTCCATAAAAACCAGGAGCTCCTGTTCTCCTGGGATCAGTGGGATGGCTCCATAAAAACCAGGAGCTCCTCTTATCCTGGGATGAGTGGGATGGCTCCATAAAAACCAGGAGCTCCTGTTCTCCTGAGATCAGTGGGATGGCTCCATAAAAACCAGGAGCTCCTTTTCTCCTGGGATCAGTGGGATGGCTCCATAAAAACCAGGAGCTCCTGTTCTCCTGGGATCAGTGGGATGGCTCCATAAAAACCAGGAGCTCCTGTTCTCCTGGGATCAGTGGATGGCTCCATAAAAACCAGGAGCTCCTCTTCTCCTGGGATCAGTGGGATGGCTCCATGGCACCAGGAGCTCCTGTTCTCCTGGGATCAGTGGGGTGGCTCCATGGCACCACGAGCTCCTGTTCTCCTGGGAATCAGTGGATGGCTCCATAAAAACCAGGAGCTCCTGTTCTCCTGGGGTCAGTGGGATGGCTCCATAAAAACCAGGAGCTCCTGTTCTCCTGGGATCAGTGGGATGGCTCCATAAAAACCAGGAGCTCCTGTTCTCCTGGGATCAGTGGGATGGCTCCATAAAAACCAGGAGCTCCTGTTCTCCTGGGATCAGTGGGATGGCTCCATAAAAACCAGGAGCTCCTGTTCTCCTGGGATCAGTGGGATGGCTCCATAAAAACCAGGAGCTCCTGTTCTCCTGGGATCAGTGGGATGGCTCCATGGCACCAGGAGCTCCTGTTCTCCTGGGATCAGTGGGATGGCTCCATGGCACCAGGAGCCCCTGTTCTCCTGGGATCAGTGGGATGGCTCCAAGAGCTCCTTCTCCCCAGGAAGGGCCAGCTCAGCAGATCCATCTGACACCCCGCGGGTCCTGCGGGCTGCCCTGCACCTGCAGCCACCAACCTGTGCCAGGTGAATCCCTGGCCAAAGAAGGCTTTATCTGCAGGTCCAAGCAGAGCCCTCTCCTCACAAAGAGTTAAGTGTGCAGCCAGAGCTGGGTTTGTTCTGTTGCAGAGTGTTTGCCAGCGTGACCTTTGTTTCATGTTTCTCAGACAGAAGATGTAAGTGACATGAGAGCGGTTAGACACTGCCGGAGGGATTTTAGCCTGGAAATACAGCGAGGCTTTGGGCAGACCTGTATTTATTGCACCTTGCAAATGCTCCTGGGGTAGCTGCACCTTCTGGGGGCTGCTGGAGGCTGGGTGGGAGCCTGTGCTGGGGAGCCAGGCTGGTCCCAGCCTCTGCTCTCGGAGCCCTGGCTGTGCTGACGGAGCCTCACGTGCTGCTTCACCCTGAGCCACTGTTAAAAACAAGGAAAGATTAACCACCCTGCTGGTTCCTAAAGGTGCCTTGTTTTGGGGTTAATTCCTCTGAAACCCCATGAATTTCAGAGAAGCTTAGGTAGAAAAGCTTTTTTTCTGAGGGAGCCTCATCCCAGCACTGGGGTTGGCTGAGCCATTGGATCAGTGTCTCCCAAGCAGCAGCAGTTGAAGTTGTTGTATGGTTAAAGCAATACAGAAATGCTTGTTGAAACCAGGATGTTGTGTTTTAGATAAAAGCACCTCCATGTGCTTTTCATTTGAAAACTTAAGGCTTTGTGAATGTCAGCATCCCCTGTTATTTGGAGTTTAAAGCTTGTTTGGTGTGTGTGATTGCACCTGTATGGGGTCTGCACCCTGGGAGTCTCAATGCTGCTTTGGTTTGTTCTCTGGTATTTGCTGCTAAAAAAGCTGATTATAAAGCTGAGACTGAGGTAAATGAAGTTGTACCCCAGTGAGGTCTTCTCAGTAATGTCTGATTGAAAAGGATCTTTTTTTTCTCCTTTGCTTTATGTTAATATTTTTTAAAGGTGGGATTGTTGAATTGACTGGTCATCTGGTGGGTTTAAGGAGCTGGCTGATGAACTCTCATTTTTTCCTACCCTATCCTGCGTCAAGCTTTGTCAGATTTTGTCTCTGATACACTCTTTTCAGGTGTCCATGGCTTTGAAACCTTACCTGGCTGCAGCTCAAAAAGCATTTTTTGATATTTTTATATTGTTCAATTTCATCAATAATATGGGAAACTGATTGCCATACCTGTTCTCTCAGCTCCTGTGTAATTATGCTTATGTCAGGATATAAGGACTTAGGGACTAATACACAATCTTAAAACTGAATTAAGCACCTGTTTTCTTCAGGTGCTGAGTAGAGTGAGCTCACCTCCCAAACCCAGCATGCAGTGAATTCTGCCTTTCCCACATTTCAGTAGTAAACACCCCCTAATTTTTCAGTGAGGAATACTACAGCTCTCCTGCTGGAACAGTCTTCAGATGTCTTCCAAACCTGTTGCAGCTGTGAATGCAATATATACTCCATTGAGTAAACCTTGAGTAATGAATAGTTAAAATGTTGATCTGAGCTGTTGTGGCATGTTCTAATTCAGGAAAAGGAAAGAGTTTCCCAGCAGGAAAGTTTTTAATACTGTTCAGAAGGGGTGTTGGGATTGCTGCTGTTGGACACCTCAGTGAGTCCAGCCCCGAGGATGCAGGAGGTGATGGTGGGGAGAGCTCAGGGTCTGTCCGTCTGTCCCTGCCGTGGTGGCTGTGTGAGAGAGGTAAACAGCCCATTAATGAAGTTTACAGATGGAGTTTAATTGGGAGGGGTTCCCAGTGCTGCTCAGGAAGAGAAAATACACAAAGAGGCAGAGAGGAACAATGTGGCCAGGAAACAGCGCGAGGCTCAGCGAGGAAGGAATAGAGCTTCCTTCAGCTGGCAGGGAGGGGAGAGGAGGAGGAAAGTGCATAAAAAATACCAGAAGCCCTGGAGAGGGAGAGAAGGCAAGAGCTGAAAGTGTCACGGGGGGAAAAAGCAGAGCACAAGGAGCCCAAAGCCCCGAGGTGAGAGCTGCCTGCAAAGGCAGGTGTGGGTACCAAGGAGGGATGTGGTGAAACATCTTTATAGTCTGGTGTGACATGGTTGCCAACTGGAAATAAAAGCAGGTAATCACCTACTGTGTGTGCATGTTATAGCAGAAATTGTATCTGTAATTGCTTAACAGTGTTGACAAAAGTAATTACAGCACTCTTCTGGATAATTCAATAAAGTTGACTTTAAAAGCCTTGGAAATGACATACAGTGTACACGTCATGCAGGTCTGGGGTGCTACTCCTTGCTTGGCCTTCTGAGAATATTACACAAGTTTCTGTGGCTGATTTCGTGTCAATAAACAAACTTAGGACGTGCTTTTCTTCCTGTTCATGCAGGGAAGAGTGGTTTCGTATTTGTTCTTTGCATCCCCTGTGTCAGGGGCCAGTTAAAGTGAAGTGAAATTGTGTTCTGAAGGGTGGTAAAAGTGATTGTAAGAGTTTGGGAAATGGTTCTTAAGCAGATTCACTCGGTTTTAAGCTCTGTTCTGTAGACACACAGATCTGGATATGAAAGATAAAATGCGCCAAGAACTGAATGTGAAACAGGAAAGAAAAGCTTTTGTGGGGTTTGGGGGGAGACCTCGGCCTCTCCCTCAGGGCCCTGAGCCATCGCTGTGCTCCTCCGTCAGCAGCTCTCTGATTTTTACGTCACCAGGAATTTTGAATTTGCTCCTTGTCTTTCTTGCAAGACTTCCTGTTCCCTCTGTAAGATGGTAAAAAAGAATCTGTACCCTTAGAAGGGACGTTGGTGCTCATGGCTGAACGGGGAGCACAGTGCACACGAGCTGGCGCTGCACCGCGGCTCGGCCCCCGGCGCTGACAGCAGCTGCACTCGTCATCCTTGTGACTAAGATCTCAAAATCATCACCAGCATTTTTGTCTTCCAGCAAAGTACCCAGGATATGATGTTTTTATTGGGCTGTGTTTGTTTATCATGCTCTTGGAAGCCGTCAGGAAAGCTGATTCCGTCCTGGCGGGTTTATTGTAGCAAAGCCCAGTCTCCCTTCCCACTGCTCTCCTCATTAGAGCCAGCTCAAGCTCCTCCTCGCTGCTTCTTTAGCTGATGATGGAAATAAGTGGATGTAACAATGAATTTCCCTCTCAGGGGATCAAAACATGCTGAATACATACCTGAAATTAGAGTGGAAACACAGCGAGTTTACTCACAGTTTGAAAACAACAGGCATGGACCTTGAGTAGAGGTTCCTGCTGGTAAATACAGATTTTCTGTGTAACAGGTTCATTTCATGTCACATCCATGTGGAAACAAACCACTGCAATTTATGGGCATCTCTTGTGCCAAACAGAAGGGTGTCTGCATTACTGAAGCACTAACTTCTGGGGGTTAAATCTTTTCATTGTCAGCTGTAGGTTGAGCACTGGCTGAAGCAAATGACTAGTGTGCCCATTGCCCATCCAGAATTTCAGGAATATTCTACTGTTAAAAATACAGTTCTCATTCGCCAGTTGATTTATTTTGGGGGGAAAAGTTTGCTTTCCTTCCTTCAGTTACTGGGAATATAACAGACACGTTTTAAACCACGAGGTGGATTTTGATTTTTCAGTAGTTTCTGCTAATAGCAAACGTCATTTGAGAGTATTTTTCTTGCTTACATGCCTTGTTTAAACTCTGTTTTGGCTGCTTTCTTTTTGGTCCACTGGTGTTTTTTGAGCTTCTGGACTCCTGTTCAAAGTTTAAAGAACAATAACCAGTCAAATGTAAAATAATGTCAATTGAACCAGCCGATGACTCAACAGTCAACCAAGTCATCCTGGCCCTGCACCAAATGGACCGAGGCCAAAACCTGCAGCTGGCACGGGTCCCCATCCCTCTGCTCCATGGATCTGCTCTGAGGCAGAGCCCAGGGTGCAGCGCTGGTTAATATTCCATAATGAAGTGCTCGTGGGAGTGTGAGCCTCCCATTGAGGGAGCCCGTGCTGGGGAGGACCTGGAGTCTGCAGGGCTCCCTCCAGAGGGGCAGGGACACAGGAAAACAGGGAGTGGGGTTTGTGCTCCAAGGAATTCAGCAGCCTCACTTGCTTCAGCCCCTCTGAACAGAGCTTGCTGGAAGGGCTGGAGAGGGAATGAAGGAAAAAACCATTCCTTTCTGCTTCTCTTGCCCTCTCTTCATCTTTCCCTTCTCCTCTTCTTCTTCCTGCTCAGAGTTAAGGTGTTATTTCTGCTCTGTTATTTGTGTTTGAGTTACATTACTTTTAGTTTCTTTTTTTGTATTTCTCCTGATTTTTGTTGTTGTAAAGCAGGGATTAGCTCTGCAGTGCAGCTAAAAGCATGAGGTAGTGAACAAGTCTGTGTGTCCACATTGATACAACTCCAGGTCCTGACCACTGTTCCACTGGCAGCAGGAGAGTCTTGATTTTATTGTGTGTTTTCAGAAGAGAAGAAATGAACTTCCTAGTTACAGCTCTAAATTTATTTATGTCTTGATGGTTGTTTGACCGTGGAAGGACTATACTGCAGCTCTGAGGCTTTTCAGCCTGGAGGAGAGAAGGCTCCAAGGGACCTTGAAACCCCTTCCAGTGCCTAAAGGGGCTCCAGGAGAGCTGGGGAGGGACTTTGGACAAGGGGGAATGGCTTCCCACTGCCAGGGAGGGGCTAGATGGGATACTGAGGGTGGGGAGACCCTGGCACAGGTGCCCAGAGCAGCTGGGGCTGCCCCTGGATCCCTGGCAGTGCCCAAGGCCAGGCTGGACAGGGCTGGGAGCAGCCTGGGACAGTGGGAGGTGTCTCTGTCCCTGGCAGGGGATCTTGAAGATCCTTTCCAATCCAGACCATTCTGGGATTCTATGATTCTGCTGCAGTTTACTTTAATCTTTTACTGCCTTTCTCTCTGTATCATTAATATTTTTCCATGTATGTTAGAAGCAGCTTTCCAGATGTCTCTCTCCTTTCCTAGCAGCATCGTTTTGGCAGCCTGCACACAGTCCTGTGATTGACACGAGCGCTGGACACCGCTCATGCTGAGGTCATTAATGGAACAAGTCCTGTGTAAGATTTTAAGTTCAGTTCCTCTGGTACAACATTAATGTGTGCTGGAATAAGGGGTCAGATCCGATCTATGCTGGCTGTGGAGGAAGAGCCAAAATGCTGTGGCTGCTCTGAGCTCATGAATCTCCTGTGATCACCACAGAATGTCTCTGCAGCTCTGCTGCTGTTCAATTCCAAGTGCTGGCCCATGGAACTGGTGTGTTAAAGGGTCAGTGTTAAGACAGTACATTTTTGGGCAGTTAGTTTGGCTCTTGGTTAGTTTGAAAGGTTCAGAAAACTGAAAACCTGTTTTCAAGAAAGGTAAAGCAGCTCTGAGGCTCCTGAGATCTGAAACAGAACCAGAAGCTGGAAGATACTTTTAATGTTATCGAGTCCAGGCTGTGCCTGATCCCCACCCTGTCCCCAGCCCAGAGCCCCGAGTGCCACCTCCAGCCCTTCCTTGGGCACTCCAGGGATGGGCATCCAACCCTCCCTGGGCAGTTCCAGTGCCTGAGCACCCTTTCCATGGGGAAATTCCTGCTGTGCCCACCCTGAGCCTGCCCTGGCCCAGCCTGAGGCCGTTCCCTCTCCTCCTGTCCCTGTTCCCTGGGAGCAGATGCCAAATCCCACCTGGCTGTCCCCTCCTGGCAGGAGCTGTGCAGGACCACAAGGGCCCCTCTGAGCCTTCTTTTATCCAGGCTGAGACATTTCTTGGGACGCACTGAAAATTAAAAAAATATCTAATTCTACTCAGACTTTTGCACTCTCTTGTGGAGTGCAATATTTTGCAGCTGTCCTGGTCCTGGCTCACCCCAGTCTGTGAGCACAGAGCATGTCCCTGTACCTGCAGGTTTGAGATGATCCACAGGCTGTAAATAGAGGTAGATCAAATGGCTATTTTGTCATCCAGCAAAGCTTAAACAATTGGTATGGCCCAGGATAATTTGATTCCATATTTTTTTGCCAAGTTTGTATTTGAGTATAGAGGTGCTGGCTTCTGTCTGGGTCTCTTTTTTTTTGCTGCCTCTTTATTTAGGGAAGGAAGGGTGAACAATGAAATTTAAAAAGCAGCACAAAGCTTTGGAAAAGTATGCCTAAATTGATTCATACAGAAATGAATTCTACCCTTGAAGGTAAGACTTTTTGGCCGCTTTACTGGAGCACTGTAATAAATATAAAAGTTTAGAACATATAATTTAATTATCATATTCTGGCCATAAATGCTTTAAGTCTGTAGTACATTTGAAATCCCAAGAGCTCTGGCTGAGGTTGCAGCTGCAACATCCATTACCATTTATCCATTCCAAGAGAGCTTTGCCTGTGCCCTTGAGCCCTTGGCGTTCTGGAGAGGCTCCGGGGGAGCGCGGCCGCTCCCGGTGATGCCGAGATGGCAGCGGGCACCATTTCACACTGGGGCCAGGGCTGGCCCCGGGCCAGTGCCTCTGGAGCTGCCAGCCCCTCCTGGGTGCTCCCAGAGGGCTGGGCTCCCCCGGGCAGGCTGGGTGCTCCTCGGGGATGGGGATGGCCAGCTGCGGGCCCTGGGGAGCGCTGGCTGCCGGAGCGGCTTGGCTCCGTGGGTCGTGTTGGTGAGCTGCAGGTTCCTGCCCTGCTTCCCTGCCTGGCTGTACAAACCCACCCGTGCAGCTTCACTCGTGTGAAGGGATGGTAAAAGGTGTGTTCTGCCGCGGGGGATGATCCCGAGACTTTGCTGCCTGAGGGATCCCTCACATTCTGAATTTCTCTGTTAGAAGCCTGGCATCCCCTAGCAGCATGTGCTGTGGCAGGTTGGTCAGGAGGAGGGACGGCTGCTGCCCCTCTGCACACCAGGAGCTGCTCTGCCTTAAGCTCCTGGCCCTGGCAGTGAGGGAAATTGGGCCGTGGCCTTCTGCAGTGACACATCCCTCACGGTGCCAGTATCTTGGCCGTGTCACAGACGTGCTGCACGAAACGAGACCGTTAGTTCAGCATCTGATTTCCTGGCTTATCAGGGGCTTTTTAATACCCTGTTTATCTGGGTGTGCGATAAAGGAAACCGTGGTAATCGTCCTGGTTCTCAGAGCAGCTGGAAACCAGACATGCTGGGGGCTTTTCTTTACAGGCTTTGGTTAAATGCTCCAGAGTAAATTTTTCATTTCTTACAGCATCATTGAGGACATGCTTGTCGTCAAGACCTGCGCTTCTACCAAAACCATCCAGGCCTCCATTTTAAACAGAAAATAGGAAAGAGCGCTGAAGAATGGGTGGGTCTGTAAGGAAGTTAGGTGGAGGGAGGATGTGTGGCTTTACGGGCAGTCAGCACCCCAGTTCACCTTGGCCTGGGGTCTGTCACCACGGCAGTTTGTGCCTCTGCAGTGGCTCTGTGCCCCCTCTGTGGCACCCGGCCAGCCAGGGCTGGCTCTGTCTGCAGAGCTCAGGCAGCCTGGGAGGAAAACCTGGGTTCTTACCAATTTTCAGTCTCTTCAGAATGAAGTGAAAACATTTCAGGAGACAGAAGAAGCCAATGGTTCAGGTTCTCAGCAAAATGCCTTTCTGGAATTGTTTCCAATTGGCAAACACACTTCTGTTTTAATAGTCATGACAAGTCTAGTGTCAACAGCCTTGGATTGAAATTTCTTCCTGCTTGAACTCAAAACTACTTCCCTGCCTAAGAGGATATAAAAATAATTAATAGTTTCTCTAGTTAATGAAGAAATAAATAAACAATTCCAAAAATGTAATCAGGCAGTGTCCACAGCGTGGTGTTTACATTGTTCTCATTGCTGGAAGATAAGGAGGAGGCCCAGATGGCAATGACATTGAAAATGGTTTCTTTACTCTTAGTTTGGTGATACCACTTGCACCAGTAAGTAACTTGCTTTTAGGAGTCCATTCCCAGTGGTTGGTTCAGTTGAGCTGCAGGGCCAGGATGTGTGGTGGGCCATGTTTTGGTGTCTGGGGGTGTGAGGAGTGACCTCCTGTTTGGACAGAATGTGATCCAGGCTGACCATCCCTTCCACACACTGGTGAGAAGGGGTGCAGGCTGTAGGCTGGAAATGGTCAGTAATCTTGGTTCCTGAAAGTGTTCCCCTTGCCATTGTCTCACTAGAGTTGTTTTTCATAGGATCAGAGAATCATGCAGAGGTTTGGGTTGGGAGGGACCTTGAGGATCATCCTGTCCCACCCTGCCATGGCAGGGACACCTCCCACTGTCCCAGGTGCTCCCAGCCCCAGTGTCCAGCCTGGCCTTGGGCACTGCCAGGGATCCAGGGGCAGCCCCAGCTGCTCTGGGCACCCTGTGCCAGGGCCTCACACCCTGCCAGGGAGAACCTAAATGTCTAATCTAAACCTACTCTTGAAAGTTCAGTACTTTTGTGATTTTCATTGATATGCAGTTACAGGAGGGCAGTGCATTTTTAAATGATATCACAGTGCTATGGGGTTCAGCACGTGGGGCTGTGCCCCTGCTGTGTGGGGGTTTCTGTTCCTCTCAGCACAAAGGAGCAGAGCCAGCGAGGGCTCTCCTCAGCAGAGCCCGCCTGCCCTGCAGCAGGGAGCAACTGGAGAGCCCCCTGCCTGCCTCTGCTCCGTGCCCCTGGCTGGTGGCAGGGCCAGAGCCCGTGTCCTGTCCGTGTGTCCGTGTGTCCTTGTCCGAGTGTCTATGGCTGTGTCCGTTTGTCCCTGTCCGAGTGTCCATGGCTGTGTGTCCCTGGCTGTGTGTCCATGGCTGTGTCCATGTGTCCCTGTCTGTGTGTCCCTGTCCGTGTGTCCATGGCTGTGTCCGTGTGTCCCTGTCCGAGTGTCCCTGTCCGAGTGTCCATGGCTGTGTGTCCCTGTCTGTGTGTCCATGTGTCTCTGTCTGTGTGTCCCTGTCCGAGTGTCCATGGCTGTGTCCATGTGTCCCTGTCTGTGTGTCCATGGCTGTGTCCATGTGTCCCTGTCTATGTGTCCCTGTCCATGTGTCCCTGTGTCTGTGTGTCCCTGTCCGAGTGTCCATGGCTGTGCGTCCCTGTCCATGTCCCCCTGTCCGTGTGTCCCTGTCCATGTCCGTGTGTCCCTGTCCATGTGTCCCTGTCCATGTCTGTGTCCCCCTGTCTGTGTGTCCCTGTCCGTGTGTCCCTGTCCGTGTGTCCCTGTCCATGTCTGTGTCCCCCTGTCTGTGTGTCCCTGTCCACGTCTGTGTCCCTGTCCATGTGTCCCTGTCCATGTCCGTGTCCCCCTGTCCCTGTCCATGTCCATGTGTCCTTGTCCCTGTCCATGTCCCCTTGTCCGTGTGTCCCTGTCCCTGTCCGTGTCCCCCTGTCCGTGTGTCCCGCTGCCTAGGCTCTGGCTGTCCATGTCCATGTGTCCCTGTCCGTGTGTCCCGCTGCCCAGGCTCTGGCTGTCCATGTCCATGTGTCCCTGTCCGTGTGTCCTGCTGCCCAGGCTCTGGCTGTCCATGTCCATGTGTCCCTGTCCATGTCTGTGTCCCCCTGTCCGTGTGTCCGTGTCCGTGTCCCCCTGTCCGTGTGTCCCTGTCCATGTCTGTGTCCCCCTGTCCGTGTGTCCGTGTGTCCGTGTCCCCCTGTCCGTGTGTCCCGCTGCCCAGGCTCTGGCTGTCCCTGTCCGTGTCCCCCTGTCCGTGTGTCCGTGTCCGTGTCCCCCTGTCCGTGTGTCCCCCTGTCCGTGTCCCCCCGTCCGTGTGTCCCGCTGCCCAGGCTCTGGCTGTCCCTGTCCGTGTCCCCCTGTCCGTGTGTCCCTGTCCGTGTCCCCCTGTCCGTGTGTCCCGCTGCCTAGGCTCTGGCTGTCCATGTCCATGTGTCCCTGTCCGTGTGTCCCGCTGCCCAGGCTCTGGCTGTCCATGTCCATGTGTCCCTGTCCGTGTGTCCTGCTGCCCAGGCTCTGGCTGTCCATGTCCATGTGTCCCTGTCCATGTCTGTGTCCCCCTGTCCGTGTGTCCGTGTCCGTGTCCCCCTGTCCGTGTGTCCCTGTCCATGTCTGTGTCCCCCTGTCCGTGTGTCCGTGTGTCCGTGTCCCCCTGTCCGTGTGTCCCGCTGCCCAGGCTCTGGCTGTCCCTGTCCGTGTCCCCCTGTCCGTGTGTCCGTGTCCGTGTCCCCCTGTCCGTGTGTCCCCCTGTCCGTGTCCCCCCGTCCGTGTGTCCCGCTGCCCAGGCTCTGGCTGTCCCTGTCCGTGTCCCCCTGTCCGTGTGTCCCTGTCCGTGTCCCCCTGTCCGTGTGTCCCGCTGCCCAGGCTCTGGCTGTCCCTCCCGCAGCAGGACCCCGGGTCAGGAGCCCTCCCCAGCCGTTGCCACGCCCGCCTGCTGCCGGTGACCCTTGAGCCGGGGTTGAAGTGCCAGGTGAATGATTAACCCTGGAATGGCTTTAATTAAACACCTCGATTTCTGCACAGCTCGTTACCCGGGCGCCATCTTCGTTAAGCCTTTCCATTTTCCCCCTTCATTAGCAGTGCCCATCTCACCCCCTTCATTACAGCTTCCCATTTTGCCCCCATATGTTCCCTTGAATGGAAATGATAAACACATCTGTACAAGTAAATAAAATCAGATTGCATATGAATAATTTCTGAAAATTACTCGGGAATGTACTGAGTTTAGTACCCCATACCGATACCTTGCCTCCCAAAATGAAATTTAACCAAAGTTTTTACGGATTTGGAACCCTGAAAATTGGGTGGTTTTTTTCCTCTCTCGTCTATGCTGCTTGATTTTTTCTTTTATCTAGCTAGGACTCACAGTTTGTTAGGGTTTGTTGAGTTGAAAGCGATTCCTGTAACTGCTGAAAGGTATTCCATTATTCTGTTTTCTCAGAGTGTGGTTTCCCTGCCTCACCTGCTCCTTAGGAAGTTTTCGTTTGCCTTTTTCTGTGTCTAAGGTACAGGTGAGAGGTGTGCACTGAGTGTGGCTCCTGCAGGAGCCCTGCTGCCCTGCAGTCCCTCCTGGTGCTGCTGCACAAGCAGGGCTGTCTGGCAGCCCTCCCCACGGTCAGTAAATACTGCCCTTATCTGATACAGCCAGCCTGGGAAGATATGCCTGCAGCCCGGATTAGATTGCTGGCTACTGCTGTATTAATCAATGTAATCGTTTATTTTTAGTTTTAGAAGTCATATCATCTGTTTTCTTTCTCATATTACATTTTCTGTGGTGCTGGTACAGAAAATGAGCCCTGTTTAAAAATTAAAGGTGACTGAAAAGTTTCAGTGGAATATGTTTGGCACTGTCATGGCTTCCCTGACAGCTGATGAATGTTTCCTTAAAAATGCTTTTGTCAGAAGTTTGAGAGGTATAAAGAGTTTTATTTTTGTATCTAAATTAGCTGTCTTCAAAACTATACATAGAAAGATGTTTCCATCTTTTTAATAATTTTAACGAAGCGAAGTTCTCAAGTTCTATATTAGTTATTTAAACTCATAGCTCCCAGCCTGTACTTCAGTGTTTAATCTGAGATATTTATTATTAGAAAAGGAGCTATTTGGCCTAAACTTTTAGAGAAAATAAGGCATCTTAGAGCAGCCAGACAGTGACTGCTGCTTGTTGAAGGGATATTGCTTGGTTTTGAGGTGAGTGTGGGGGATTTAATTTGGGTTTTTTTGCAGATGGTAGTCTAAAAGTAGAGAAACAAATTTCTCTTTCCAAACGTATCAGTAGGCTGGGGAGAGAAGGAAAAGAAATGAAAGAAGAAAATAATATGTGCATCACATGAAAGGAAGCAAAGCTTTGAGGTCAAAGTTACTTGTCTGATGATCAGGCAGGAAAGCTGTGAGAGAGCAAAGAACCAAGGGTGGCTCTCAGGCCTGAGGTTCTCCTCTTGTCTCTGGGCTCCTTCTGAGACCCCCTGGAGCAGCAGAGCTGGCCAGAGCCAGCAGAGCAGGAATAGCCGTGGGTGCTCAGCTCCCTTGCCAGGGGGTGTGAGCTCCCCCAGGCACGAGCTGCAGGTCCGTGCTCAGAGGGGACAGGGCAGTGCCCCTCCGTCCCTGCAGAGCTGTCCTGGAGCTCCCAGCCCTTGGGGAAGGCAGGCCTGCTGGCAGACAGGCTGAGCTGGCATTCCAGATGTGCGTTCCCAGGGACAGGGAGGCAGTGGCACTGGCTTGGGTTGCATCCTGCTGTGCTCGGGTGCTGCGGGGTGCCCTGTGCAACCAGAGGGGTTCATCAGAGCTCTTCAAAACAGGAGGAATTCATTGGAAGAGCCAGGAGAGCCGTGCCATGGCGGATGGGCAGGGATGCAGTCCATCAGTGAGCCCTGCTCCAGCTGACAGACACGTTGTGGGGGCTGGCAGCCTGGGGCAGAGCCACGGAGGAGACGTGGTGAACATTCCAGGGATGCTTCTGAACGCAGAGCAGCGATGTGACAGATCTGAGTTCTTTTCCAAGTTCTGGAAAGAAGCATTCTTCCCTTTGGGAAAAGAGGGGCCTTTTTCTTCCCTTTTTCCTCAAGTTTGACTCATTCTCCTCCATTCCTGCTGCCAGCCTTTCCAGCTGAGGGCTTTGCACCACCCTTGTTCTGGTCTTACTCTGCTCTCCTCTTGCAGCACGTTGAAGCTGTTGCTGCGTTCCTGTCTGGTGTTTTCTCTTCTGCTCAGCCCTCTCTGCTCTGAGACACAGCTCAGCTTCTCCCCAGCTCAGACACTGGTTTTAGGGGGTCTGCACATCCCTTAGGTCTTTGCCTGCCTCTGCTGTCTCATTTTTTCCCCCTAACGCAAGTAATTTTCACTTCTCTCTGCCTTCTGGTTCCATTTTTGTCAAAGTGAGAACTTCATTGACACATTTATTGTGGTTTGACTTTGATCCCTCCGTGTTTGAGTGGGAGGATCCTGCTCCTTGTCTTTTGAGTGCCTCAATCCCTGTAGGAAAAGACAAGGACAATGGCAAAGTCCTTAGGATCAGTGGATGGGCCATTTCTCAGGTGCTCCCTGGGGATGGGACATATGGACCCGTGCAAACTCCCAGGTGTTGGAATGTCTTAATTTGGGATGGAATTTTAAGGTTTGCGTGAGCGTGTTGGAGCTGTGGTTTTTTTTAAAATGTGTGACCAAATCTGGTCAGACTTCCTTGAGGAGGGTAAAAGGAATTTTCCATGCAAAAGCCATCCCACATACAAATGCTAAGCCCACATCAGGGAACGTGGATGCTCTGGAGAGTTTCCAAGGCGAGGCACCAAAACCTTAAATAAAAGTGTCATTTTTCTAGCTTCATCTGGAGAGTGGCTGGAACCCTGGTGAACAGGATTTTCTGTGAAAATCAGTTTCAAGTGAAGCAGGCAGGATGGAAATCATGGTTTAGGCGTTTCAAACTCAGTTGGGAATCACAGAATAGCTGGGGTTGGAAGGGACCTCTGGAGGTCATCCAGTCCAACCTCCTGCCAAGGCAGGGTCACCCAGAGCAGGGGACACAGGAACGTGTCCAGGTGGGTTTGGGATGTGTCCAGAGAGGGACACTCCGTGACCTCCTGGGCAGCTGTTCCAGTGCCTGCCACCCTCCGTGGAAGGAAGTTCTTCCTCCTGTGGAAGATGGATGAACTCAACCTCTGGGCCCTTCCAGGGCTGTGGGGCAGTGGTCTGTAGGGTCAGGGTTGGTCTGTAGGAGTGCCACGCAGCTCTCTTCAGACCAGAGAAGATAAGCCACCGTAAGAGCAGCCCCTGAGCTCTGGCCCAGCACTGCTGGGTCAGCCCTGAGGATTAGGAGCAGCTCCAAGGTGATTAGGATGGATTGTTTGTAGTTCTAAGAGGGATTTGAGTTTTTTCCTTAACAAACCAATCCTTCATTTGTAGCTGGGCTGGGTGTTTACATCCAGATCCTGAAATGAGGGATATTTCTCACTCTTCTCCCAAAGTGCTGGGGTGAAATGATCACTTGTTACTGTGAATATTTGTTGCTATATGGCCCAGTTTGCACAGCTTCTTGCATAACAGCATCCCAGTGGAGCAGCCGGCGGTGGTGCTGGGAAGGGAGCCCTCGTGCAGACTGCAGGGAATGTGGCAGTAATGCAAACAATATGGAGTAAGAGCATGTTTAAAGAGTCAATTTTAAAGGCTGGGATAATTGTGCAAGAAACTTGGCTTCAGAAACGTGTAAGGGAAGGAATCTTGATGCAGCCAAATAGGCCGTGAAAAATCCATACAGCTTTTCTGGGGTTTCACAGAGGTCCTGGTTTAACTGTTTCTGGTGCTCTCTGTGTGCAGAGAGCCCCACCAAGCTGCTCCTGGCAGGTGCCAGCCCTGTGCTCGCCTCTGTCCCAATTAAAGGTATTTCTCTGCTTTGTTTCAGCCCCGGGATGAGGTCAGATGTAAGCTCTTCTCCATCCACAGCCTCTGCAACTACGGGACCACCTCCCAAGCTGTGCCTGGTGTGCTCCGACGAGGCCTCCGGGTGCCACTACGGTGTCCTGACGTGTGGCAGCTGCAAAGTCTTCTTCAAAAGGGCAGTGGAAGGTAGGACCTGCTGGGATGAGTTAGCTGCTCATGAATACCAGATCCCCACGCACATCATCCATTCTCAAACACAGCATCCGTGGTTTTGCCAGAGTCCTGCTGAACAGCCCATCCATTAGATCAGTGATCTTGTCCTGGTAAATCCCAGTGATAATGGTGCATTATCCAAAGCATGGATTCCATTCACATTGATAAAATGCTCCCATTCACTCTGTGTAAAAGAATTTATTGTTGTTTTGGCTTTTGTCTCTTTCGTTTTCTCTCACTGTTGCTTTTGTTTGTTTGTCCCATTTTTATACAAATATTTGTCTGTGTGCAATAGATTTGTAAAGTTTGTGATTTTTCAATTTCTGGTTAGTTGGTTTGTGTAGAAAACTTACATGGAACTTGATAAATGTGTTGTGTGTGAGGGTATTGCAGTTTTCCTGTAAACAATATTGGTTGAATTGCATCCATGTCCCTGGGGGTTACTTGCAGGGACACTGGGTACCAGGGACGTGTGTGGGATTGGATCACTGAGATTTGTGTCCAGTTGTGATTAGAGAAAACCGTTCTGGAAAACAGAGATGATGGAAAACTGCTGTGAATGAGGGCTCTGTGGTTTCTGGGTGTGTCAGTAGCCATTTGTGAGGGACCAGGTTGTACCTCAGGATCTGACTGCGCTTCAGTATCGCATGCAGGACAGCTGGAGCATATTCCCAGTGTTTCTGGGAAGATGGTGATTCCTCAGGTCTGAAGAACATCATTTCTAGCTCTGGCCCTCAGGGTTTCCTGTCTTGTGCCTTCCTCGTGCAGCCCTCTCTGAGCCAGGCTCTTTCTGCTGACATTTCTGCAAGCTGGGGTCACTGCAGGAGAGGGAAGGCTCTTGGACAAAGACAAGCCACCATTCAGTCCTCAGCAGCAGCACTTCCCCCCAGTTCCTGGCTCGCCAGGAGCCGTGGGGAGCTCCATGGAAGGGCAGAGCCCCTCAGAGGGAGCAGCAAAGTCAAGTTCATGTGGTGGTTTCTGCTGGTCACAGAGGGGTGCTGGCTCTGTGGCAGCTGAGGCATAACAAGGCAGTATGAGCTCAAGTGCAAAGCAGATAATCATCTGTACCTTTGATTAAAACATGGTCACCAGAGATCCCTCAGAAGACAGTTTATGAGGCAGCTGGGCAGGTGCCATAGCCATGGCTGTTCTCAAGCCTTAAATAAGTCACAAAAGTATTGATTCAGGAAGGAATCGCCCCAGTGATTCCTTTTGGGTTTGACACACCATAAATCACCTGTCTTGATGTTAAAAATGTAAGCAGGCTGTGCCAATCAGTTCCTCAGGGCTCACCTCTGCTTCCATTTTGACTGTGCCACAAATTATCTCACTTCTCAGAGAACCCCAGAAGCATTAAGGTTGGAAAAGACCTCCGGGTTGATCAAGTGGAGGCTTTGATAGATCCCCCCCGTGTGAGCTGGGCCACAGCAGCAAGGACTGAGCCCCCTGAGCCCTTCCATTCCATGACATGGGTGTTTGCAGGACTGCTTCCAGGGTCCGTTAGTCCTAGTCCTCACTTTAGGGAACAAATAATGCGGTTTTGTCTTTTATAGGCATTTTTCTTATTAGGAACACATGTAAAAAGAATTTGTTTCTGCAACATCCTTTTTATTAGTGGCTGCCAGGCACCTGTTAGTGCTCAGATCAAGCTGACTCTGCACACTCATTATCCGGCCTTCAGCCAAAGCCCTTTTTTCCACCTTTGCCTCCAGGCCTGTGTACTGTGACAGAAACAGTCACAGAAACTGGAAGTGTCAGTGTCTAGGAAGTCAATATAAAGTGCATTTTTTCAGCAAAGAGTAGAACCAGAGGAGAAGAGGAAGGCTGAAGGTGGGACAGCAGCTGTCGATTTATGTGCAGTTCTTCAGGCAGACAGGCCTTTCTTCAGGAGCCCAGGCTGGCCAGAGAGAGCTTTTTCTAGTTCTCATTTCATGGTGTTTCAGAGCCCTCGTGGCTGAGTTTCTCCAGCCCCACTCAGCTCCCAGCCCTTCACCCAATGGACCAACCTGGATCCTCCCCAGCCCCTCCCAGCTCCTCACACCTCCCTCCCTGCCAGCTCCCCAGCACCTCTTCCTCCTGCTCTGCTCCAGATCAGCCCTTCTTCATCAGCCCTTCCCATTCCATCTTCCAGAGTCCTTTGTCTGCAATTCCCAGCCTTTTTTAGGCTGCTGTGCTCAAATGGGCACAGAGCTGTTGGTGCCAGGGGGGCTGTGGGCAGGATGGGGATGGGATGGGATTGGGGATGGGATTGGGATTGGGGATGGGGATGGGGGTGAGGGTGGGGATGGGGATGGGGATGGGATTGGGGATGGGATTGGGGATGGGGATGGGATTGGGGATGGGATTGGGGATGGGATTGGGGATGGGATTGGGATTGGGGATGGGATTGGGGATGGGATTGGGATTGGGGATGGGATTGGGGGTGAGGGTGGGGATGGGGATGGGGATGGGGATGGGGATGGGGATGGGGATGGGGATGGGATTGGGATGGGATTGGGGATGGGATTGGGGATGGGGATGGGATTGGGGATGGGGATGGGGATGGGGATGGGGATGGGGATGGGGATGGGGATGGGGATGGGATTGGGGATGGGGATGGGGATGGGGATGGGGATGGGGATGGGGATGGGGATGGGGATGGGGATGGGGATGGGGATGGGATTGGGGATGGGATTGGGGATGGGATTGGGGATGGGGATGGGGATGGGGATGGGGATGGGATGGGGATGGGATTGGGGATGGGGATGGGGATGGGGATGGGGATGGGGATGGGGATGGGGATGGGATTGGGGATGGGATTGGGGATGGGATTGGGGATGGGGATGGGGATGGGGATGGGGATGGGGATGGGGATGGGATTGGGGATGGGGATGGGATTGGGGATGGGGATGGGGATGGGATTGGGGATGGGATTGGGGATGGGGATGGGGATGGGGATGGGGATGGGGATGGGGATGGGATGGGGATGGGATTGGGGATGGGGATGGGGATGGGATTGGGGATGGGGATGGGGATGGGGATGGGGATGGGGATGGGATGGGGATGGGATTGGGGATGGGGATGGGGATGGGGATGGGATTGGGGATGGGGATGGGGATGGGATTGGCCAGCCTCCAAAGAATGCCCCTGTGTGCCCCAGACTCCCCTGGAAGCTGCTGCCTTGGCTCACTCCTGGTTTTTAGCAGAGTATTTGTGGAGTGCCTGGGTTTGAGCAGCAGACAGAACTGGAGCACGTTCCCTTGGCTGCTGGCACAGCCCTGGGCAGCAGGAGGGCGTGGAGCACCAACTTCCCTTCATTCTCCCCCAAAATGGTCGTGTGACAAGAGGCTTTGATATGATGAAGTACAAATAGTGCAGCTTGGTCCTAGAAAAGGCGAGAATAGGTGAGCAGTAAATACAAGAAACCAAGCAGTCGTGGAGAGGGTGCTCTTTGTTAGGAGCAGAATGGAGCAGGTCAGGAGCAGCCTCACCTGAGTGCCTGTGCTGGTGTGTGAAAGTGTGGTCTCATCAGACAGCACGGAGGGACAGGGAGCTGCTGTCTCTGCTCCCCTGCAGTGCTGGCACGTGGGCAGCAGTTCATGTTCTGTGTGTGTTTCCACGTGTTAGGGAGCTAATGGCAACCAGAATGGTGAGTGGAGGATCTGTTGTCTGAATTCATTAAACACAAAGCTGGCACAAGGGTCAGGAAGGCTCCTCTTCCCTGAGTGGAAGAGGTGGGGCAGTCATTCAGAAAAACATTCCTTGGAATATCAGCTTGAGACGCTTCACAGAAGTTTGGCCAAAGCCATAGGAATGAGCTCTGCATGCCCATAATTTTCACAGCTGACTTGTAAGAAATTCCTTCTCCAAGCTGTTTTCCTGTGAGAAAACTCTTGGACTCTGTTGTTAATAATTCAGTATTTGGAAAATCTGTTTGTTTCTCACAATATTGTACTGTCAGTACTTTGCAATACAGAGTAAAAGCCCAGGCTGCAGCTTTCTGCCCTCTGGAAAAACATGCTCCTTGACCCCTGTCTGGGAGAAGGATCTATTCTTTGGTAATACCTTTCCCTAAATAAGTTACATTCAGACATTCATTCACATAACTCATATAATTAAGAATAGATACTTCTGTTGCCCTGCTCTAAGCAGCTAAAAAATAGAGTTGTTTAAATTTATGTACTTCAACTTGTCATGTTTTCAGGGCCAGTTTTGCTCTGAATCTGTGAATCCATAACAATGTCAGAGAGTTTGGTTTGTCCAGGGCAGGCTCTAAGTTCCAGGAAGGTTTCATGGCTGTCCAGCTGATGAAGCTGTGTCTGTGCTCTGTAGAAATGTTTACAAGTGTTTTCTCAGAACGTGTTTGTGCAGATTATTTATGTCTCTAGTCAGACTATTTAGAGAAATGGGAAACCTGCTGTAGAAGGCAGCTTCGGTAAATGCAAGGGGAAATAGTTTTAAAAATAGAAGTTGCCTGGTGTTAACAAATAGAAAATAATGGTTTTACCTAAATGTATTGGCTTTGAGATGTAAACATGAGAAATGGCCTTGGATGTGTGAAGTCAGGTGGGTACCGATGTTTTTGCAAGGCACACCGTGCAGCCAGGGCAGGTTTGCTGTGCTCCCTCATCAGGGGAGCTGATGTTTGTCTGTCTGTCTTTGTGCCAGGGCAGCACAACTACCTGTGTGCCGGCAGGAACGACTGCATCATCGACAAGATCCGCAGGAAGAACTGCCCCGCCTGCCGCTACCGCAAGTGTCTGCAGGCGGGCATGAACCTGGAAGGTAACCCTGCCTGCCTGGGCTGCCAGGGCACTGCCAGGGCACTGCCAGGGAGCTGCTGGGGCACTGCCAGGGAGCTGCCAGGGCACTGCCAGGGAGCTGCCAGGGCACTGCTGGGGCAGCTGGTGGGGCACTGCTGGGGAAACTGCTGGGGCACTGCTGGGGCACTGCCGGGGCACTGCCAGGGAGCTGCCAGGGCACTGCCAGGGAGCTGCCAGGGCACTGCCAGGGCACTGCCAGGGCACTGCCAGGGAGCTGCTGGGGCACTGCTGGGGCAGCTGGTGGGGCACTGCTGGGGAAACTACTGGGGCACTGCTGGGGAAACTACTGGGGCACTGCCAGGGAGCTGCTGGGGCACTGCTGGGGCACTGCCGGGGCACTGCCAGGGCACTGCCAGGGAGCTGCTGGGGCACTGCTGGGGCACTGCCAGGGCACTGCTGGGGCACTGCCAGGGAGCTGCTGGGGCACTGCTGGGGCAGCTACTGGGGCAACTGCTGGGGCACCACTGGGGCAACTGCTGGGGCAGCTACTGGGGCACTGCTGGGGCAACTGGTGGGGCAGCTACTGGGGAGACTGCCAGGGCAACTGGTGGGGGCAGTTTCAGTCCGTGCTGCATTCTCTGGGCATTGTAACGAGACCCAGCAGGGCTTGTGCTGAACCTTCTCCTGTCTGTGCTCACTTGCTGGCTCTCTGTGTCCAGCACAAGTGAGGCACACACACAAACTGGGATTGTTCTTCATTCCTCTCAGCATGTATGTCTCGTGGCTTTTTCATGGAATGTGGGACAGCAGAACACCTGGAGGGAGGTGTACCACCTGTGGGAGGATGTGCTGTGACCTGACACAGACCTTGGAGGACAGGGGTGGGAGTGGGGATTGCATCTTCCAGCTGAGGAAAATTGAACTACTTTTGTTCTTGCTCTGGATACTTCTTAAATATTTGACAAAATTTCTCTAGAAAGTGTTGGCTAAATTTAACATACCACCACATCCTTGTTCTCTGCTGAGTCCTGAATGACTCCTGAGAATCTGAAGGCCACATCAACCAGAGATTTAGCAGCACTTGTAAAATGGCATAAAACACTTTTATTAGTGTCAGCTTCATTTTATGTTTGCTATTTTTCCCTGAGCAGCAGAGATTAACGCAGCACTTACTGGTGCAGTTATCCTGGTGGTACGTGTATAATCAGAATTGTCAGATAAAATAAAAATGTCAAAGATGTATTTGTCAGCTCCAAGGATGAAGAGAGTTTCATTTCAGCCCTAACATCCTTGGTGAGGTGTGAGTGATAAGTTAAAGAGATCAATGAGGCACAGACTGGTGTCTGTGGTAGCACATCCTTCCTCTGTGCTCCCAGCCTCCCTCAGAGGACACAGCACCACTTCTCCTGGGCTCCTCCTGGGCTGCAGGGGGCTGGACCTGCCCTTCCAGGCACATCCCCTCCTCAGGGTGGGTGGGATGCTGCTGCTCCCTGTGATGAGCTCTTGTCATGATCTGTGTGCAGGAGGGGAGGCTGCAGCCAAAACCTACACCAGAGGGTTCTGAAATAAACCCCTGAAGGCTGGGCTGGTCAGTGAGTGTCTCCCAGGGGCTGGATTTGGGGTGTGGACACTCCCAGTGGGCTCATCCTTCAGAGGTCAGGGCAGGACAGGCCGTTTGCCTGCTCCTGGTGTTTGTGGGAGAGGTCATTGCCCTGCCAGTGGCTGGGAGCAAGGACACCCAACAGCAGAGCCCAAGGCAGCTTAACTATTGCCAGACCCCACAGGTCTGGTTTTGAGGTGGGAAAGAATGCTTTTTGGTTAAGGTTGATTTTTATTTTTTCTCTTCATAGTTGTTTTCAAAATACATCTGTGACATCCATGGATTTATCTATGTGGAAAAGTGCTCTCCTAGTAAGGAATAGTTCTCTGACAGGTTTAGCACTCCCATTGTGAGCTTTTCCCTCCTGCTTCACTTTCAGAGGGCACCAGTGCTGCTGTCTGTGGCTCTGGGACATGGGATCAGGAGATTGTGGAGAGCTTGGGGCTGGGAAGGTCCTCAGAGCTCGTGCAGCCCCAGCCTGCCCTGGCCCAGGTGACCCCAGGGCTGGGCAGCCTGGCCCAGGTGACCCCCCAGGTGACCCCCCCCAGGTGACCCCAGGGCTGGGCAGCCTGGCCCAGGTGACCCCCCAGGTGACCCCAGGGCTGGGCAGCCTGGCCCAGGTGGCCCCCCAGGTGACCCCCCAGGTGGCCCAGGTGACCCCCCAGGTGACCCCAGGGCTGGCCCTTGTGCAGCACAGAAAGTACAGGGTGGTGACACTGGGCTCTTGTCACTTCTCCGTGTGCAGGTTGGAGCCCTCCCAGTGGGGTTTGTCTGAATTCTGGCACAGAGAATCCCAGAGAATAGTGAGGTTTTGGAGGGTGCATTTGGCTAGATAAGCTGTTGGAGAAGGTGGGGAGAGGGAAGCTTTTATGGCTGAGAGGGAAAAGGGATCTAGAAACTCAGGAGCACAGATTGGAAGAACGCAGAGTAGTGTGAAAGGGTGAAAAATGCCCTGAAAAGAAGGATTTTTGGGACAGATCTGAACAGATGGAGAAGTGGTCATGCAGAAAAGCAAACTGGGAGGCAGCAGAAAGTGCAGAACAGACTAAAATCCAGTTTATCTTGTCTATTTTAGGCTCACAGTTTAGGAATGACTGTTGTTCAGAGAGATAATTAAATTTGCATGTTTTTTAGACAGTAATTTCTTTTTGAAAAGTCCCCAGCTGCATCCCCAGTGCATAAAGAATGGTTGCAGCAAACCAGTGAGGGGTCAGAAGAGACCCTGGTGTCCAGCCCATCACTCCTGGGGCCCCTTGCCCTCTCCTGACTCCCTGCTGCACTTTTTCCTGCAGCCTGCCCTGTTTTGGGTTTCTCTCAGTTTCTGGTACCTGCAGTGGATCTCGCTGTTAGGTTTTGGGTAGAAAATCAATTTATTTTTAAATGAATTCATTCATTCATTCATTCTGTTGTGCAGTGTTTTAATTGACCTGTTCTGCCCTGAGTTAAAAGTGGCTCTTTCTATCACTTGATCATTTTCCGTTAGCCTTTTTTACCATAAAAACATTCAGGCTGGAAAAGATCTCAGGTGCATCAGTCACCCTTTTGGCCCTGCCTATCACCCTTTTCTGGAGCTTTCTGTTTTCTGTTGTGTGTTTTTTGGGGCGTAGGGGACTGGAAGAACATCAGACTGTCCAGCTGCAGGTACCAGAGACTTACACAGCACAAAGATGATATTTTGTACTCCAGCCTTTATTTCCTTGAGTTCTCATTTCCGCTCCCACCGTTAATTGGTGTTCCTTGGCACCCTCTCTCTCTGTGATGTGCTGGAAGAAAAGATTTATTGTTAAGTTTTATGCCTGTAAAAAAATGGTCTCATAATTTTTTTGGCTTTTCATGCTGCATTTTACAGTTAAACTTGGCAATTAATTAGTTTTTTCTGCAGTCTTGGCTTGGAATTTATTTCAATTTTTTGAGGAATTTTTATTTTTTTCCAATTCTTTGCCCTGCTCTGCCTGCAGTGGGCTGGCTCTGGCTGGCACTTGGGGAGGGCAGTGCCTGGTGGCCGTGGGGGTGGTGGCAGGTCCCTCGCCCACCTGGCTCAGGTGCTGGGGCCATCTGCCCCCAGGCAGGGAGGAGGAAGCCTCTGCAGCCTGGTGGATGCCAGACTGCAGGAGGCTGGGGCTTGGGGGGTTTTGTTTGTTTTGAACAGAAAATCTTGGATGCTTTTCTCTCCATGCTGAGTGTATCTGTGGGGGTTATCTCCTGTAGGGTGCCCTAAGGAGCTGGCTTTAAATTAGTGGTCTTTTTATTATTTGAAAATTAATTGCAAAGAAATACATTATCTCAGCCTTCTTTTTTTTCTTTTTGTGAGGTACAACTGTATATCTAAGTCAGGACTGGTAACAGCCTGATAAAAATTCTTGCTTAATAATTTGTCTTATCAGATCTGTTGATTTTGATTATAATTTTATCAGGCTTTCTGGGCTGGAAATACTCCATCCAGGTGTCTGCAGGAAGCTGAAGGCATGTGCTTCTAAATTTAAGTCAGAGCAGTTCATTTGCTCTTCAGAACACGGATAATGGGGCAAAAAAATGCCAGAATATGAAAGGATTTTGACGCAGCCGTTTCCAAATTGAGACGAGAATAACAAGAAGCTCTTTGCTCCAGGGAAACAACTCTTGCTATTCCCTCATGGCAGGCTTGGCACATGTGGCCAGTCTACAAAACTTCGGGAAAACGCAGTTTGTACAGGGTCTGTAGAGGATTCCTTGTCTTTGGCAGCTGGTTTCTGAAGGCTGTGCTGCAGCCAGAGGGAGGAGCAGGTCCAGGAGGGTGCTGGGTGCTGCCCCTGCAGCCTTGGTGCATTTTGGGTGCTCAGGGGTTCCGAGCAGCTCAGGAGGGACTCGGAATGCACGACCTCGTTCCGTGATGCTTTTGTGGGCTACAGGTTTATCTGGGAAGTTCCAGAGCAGAAACCAGTTACTGAGCTGAGGCACCCAGGGAAGGAGCTGGGCTCGCTCGGGCTCCCTTAAACAGCGAGCTCCTTCCGTGTGGCCACTGCCTCCAGGAGAGCCAGAGCCAAGCAGGAGACTCCATTAGGGACAAGATGCTAATAAAATTGTTGCTCCAACTTTTTGTAGTTTATGGTTAACATCTCTGTGTGATGTTTTATTTATTTGGCGAATGAGTTTTATGGTTTAATTACGCAGCAGTGATTTATATGCAAGAGAGCTGGCAAGAGAAAAAGCTCTTCCTGCCCAGCATTTTAGAAAAAAAAACGTTTTCCCTGGCTCGAAAGATCCAGTAACTTCTTACCCATTAAATATTTTTTTTTTCCTTTCTTTTGCCTAGTTTCTATGTTTGTTATTTAAAGGAACTTTTACAGTGTGCAGTCCTGCAGATATTTCCAGTGGTGGGATTGAGCCTTTTATTTTAGGGTCAGCCTCATAAGGTGCCTGCAGACATAACAGGACTTTTTGAAGCATTGGCATGAATGTGACTTGTGTTAAAATGTCAGGTATTATTTTCACTGGAAGTTTGCTTGGAATGAGTGCCACATTCCCGACTTTGCAGAGCGATGCGCGCAGGCTCCGCTGCCCCGCTGCCGGCCGTGGGGGGAGGAGAGCAGCCTTTCCTCTGCCCTGCTTATCTCTGCGTGGCCGTTTCCAGCCCTCACCTGTGGCTTCCCCACCCTTTGCAGCCCGCAAGACCAAGAAGAAGATCAAGGGGCTGCAGCAGGGCGGCGCGGCGGGCGCGCGCGAGGCGCCGGAGGCGGCTGGCAGCAAGAGCATCGTGCCCGCCTCGCTGCCACAGCTGACCCCCACCCTGGTGTCCCTGCTCGAGGTCATCGAGCCCGAGGTGCTCTACTCAGGCTACGACAGCTCCCTGCCCGACTCCAGCTGGAGGATCCTCTCCACCCTCAACATGCTGGGCGGCCGCCAGGTGGTCGCCGCGGTCAAGTGGGCGAAGGCAATCCCAGGTGAGGCACGGGCACAGGGCTGCTGCCTGCAGGCTTCCTGCTGCACCTCTTTCTGCCTTCAGAGCTGTGCACGTGAGCTCTTGGTGGTATCGGGGCTTCTTCACTGCTCGGGTACTTCCGGAGCAGAAAAGCAGAAGAAATTGCAGAGGCAAACATTTATTTGCCACAAGCTAGGTCATTTT
This sequence comes from Haemorhous mexicanus, assembly GCF_027477595.1. NCBI lineage: Eukaryota > Metazoa > Chordata > Aves > Passeriformes > Fringillidae > Haemorhous > Haemorhous mexicanus. Next base: position 887,356 of record NC_082355.1, read on the forward strand.
ACTTGGACACTTTGACCATTCAGTTTTGGAATTCTTGTTTAAATGGGTATTGGTTGTAAAAGTATTACAGAGAACTGTTTGTATTAGCTCTGTCTCCACCTCAGATTCACAGAATGCCAGAATGGTTTGGGTTGGAAGAACCTAAAAGCCCACCCAGTCCCACTCCTGCCATGGCAGGGACACCTTCCACTATCCCAGGCTGCTCCAAGCCCCCATGTCCAGCCTGGGCTTGAACACTTTCAGGGATCCAGGAGCAGCCACAGCTTCCCTGGGCACTAAATTATTTCTTGAACACTTTTAGCAATGAGGTTCTCTTGACTTCTGTGCTGGCTCATTGGCTCTGTGTTCATGGGTGGGTCTGTCCCGTCTCCCCCTCACTGTCCAGCTCCAGGGTGGAAGTCAAGGTGGTTTTTTCTCTCCAGCTCTGCTCAAACTGACTCTTACCTGGGCAAGGAGGGAGCTTTGCTGCTGTTCTGGCTCCCACCTAAAGACACAGTGAGACACAGAAGAAGTGATGTCAGATCTCAGCCTTGGATGTGACACGTGGCATCTGTCTTGGAGAGGCCAGGGCCAAGGGGAGCTGAAGACGTTTGTTCCTACAGAACAAAGCCCAGTGTTTATCTCCCTCTCACCCCTGTCAGTGCTGTTCACTACCTGTTCTCAAAATCCCTGGCAAAAACACCTCCGTGACGCATAGGTTGCCCAAAAATAACATCACAGAACAGGTCTGCCAAAAAAAAAAGAAAAAAGCCTGATAATGAGATTTATGAGTCATAACTGTGTCTCTTTGAGCAGGGGAAATAAATTAACAGTGGGAAGGAAAGGCTGGAAAACTCAAATACATCCGTGTCCAGCAGAGATGTGACTGGAGAGGTTTGTGTGGGTCTGGTGGACAAGGTGGGGCAGGTTGGACCAGTTGGACTCAGTGGTCTTGGGGGGCTTTTCCAACCTCAGTGATTCTGGCATTCTGAGTCGGGGCTGTTTGCACTGGGCACTTGTGCTGAATTAGCTCAGTCTGCTCGAGGAGAGGCTCACATGCACACACTTCCTTCTGGGACAGGTTTTTGGGAGACCATCTGGTATTCCCAGATCCAGATTTAGACTCCATTTTATAAAACACTTCTCTGTTCATCATCTCTGCTGAGCAGAGATGTTTGTAATTAGCCAAACCCTTCAGGTTAGAGCTTATGCTCTCAATGAAAATGCCAATCTTCTCTTTAATAGCTACATTAATAGCAACTCTTCTTATCATTTTTATCTCCTTTCTTTTGTTTGCTGAGGTGGTTTCTCATGAGTGTTTAATTTGTATATCCTGCTCCTGTTGTAGCCCATCAGCCATGCTGACAGCACGCCAGCATTCCTTGCCAAACCCTTTAGCTGGGGTTCCAGAATAACCTTTCCTGGGGAGGGCTTGAGCACACATTTCAAGGTTTGACCCAGAAGGACTGGAATCACTCTGAAACCCTTTCTTTGGAATTTAGAGGCCGAAGCTGGTCGTTGCTGGTGGCTCCAAAGCCAGGGGCTGTGTTTAGACCCACCAAGTTAGCTACACGTTCATCCACTGGCTCTGTCTGCTGGCACAGCTTCAGGAAGCAGCTCTTCAGATGTTAGGAGCTCTTTAGATGTCAGATGCTTAATAAAAATAGATAAAATCAACTCGTATTCAGGCTCTAATAATGGCTCCGTATGGCACGATGGTTTCTTGGTAAGTGTAGGCTGGATCTGATATGAGCTGGTGCTGCAAATCCAAAGCTGGTGGCATTTTCAGACTCTCTGAGGAGCCAGTTGCCAGGTTTTACTCATTTCCTCCCTGTTCAGTTGGCTCTGCTCATGCTGCATGTGAGATTAGAAGCAGTTCATGCTGGTAACTAGTGCAGGACTTATTTTGTAGGTTCAGTGTGCAATTGTTGTTGAATAAGAGCAGCATTTGATATTAAATCATTTCTTGTCTAGCAGGCTGCTCTCGTGAAAAGGAGCTAACCCTGTTATTTTTGGAAGGCAGCCCAGTGAATTACAGTGTATGTGAGCTATAATTGTTGCCTTTTGTGATGTATCTGACTGACCATCAGCTCCAGATAACCACACACACATCTTCTGTGACTTTTTTAATATTACATCTCTTTTACTCCCTGTAGTAGCTGTGCACTGATAACACAGCAGTTGTGCTGCTCATAACCCTGCTCCTTTTCCAAGCCATGCAACATTTTTGTCCTTTGTGGCTTTTTTGCAGCTGACACCCTGATCCCCCCTCCATTTGTATCTCTCCAGGTTTCCGAAATTTGCACCTGGATGACCAAATGACCCTGCTGCAGTACTCCTGGATGTTCCTGATGGCTTTTGCTTTAGGCTGGAGATCCTACAAGCAGTCCAATGGCAACCTGCTGTGCTTTGCTCCAGACCTGATCATTAACGAGTGAGTAGGAGCTGCCAGAGCTGGGGCTGGCTGGGGGCTGCTCAGTCCTCCCCGACATCCCCCAGCACCCCTCCTTCCCCACCTCTCTTCTCCTTAGCATTTCCCACCAAGTCAAACGGAAGGTAGTTGAGATATTAAGTGTATTTATAGCCAGAAGTTTTTGTGGGAGGTGTTTGTGCTTTAACATCCCATATTGTGACTGTTCCTGCACCATTCACTAGAATCATTCATTTTGTCAGAGCCAACACAGTCACAGCTAAAAATACGCCTGGGATGGAGAGAAAAGTTTGGCAAATTGCATAATGTTCTGTCTGTTTAGTGTATCAAAGTGGCAATATGGCCCCAGGAGTTTGCCAGAGTGAAACATTTCCATCTGATCTGATGAAATTAGGGCTGAAAAGACAAGGCTAAAGATGGAACAACCTGCCTGGTTTGTATTTTCTTGTTGAACTTTGTTGTTGGCTTTCAAGCAAAGCTGAATTTGGTGGAATGCTTGAACACAGATTTTCTTGCACCACACGTCGTTTTCCCTGTATTTTTCCAGGTTTGTGTTGTGCAGTAATTCTGTGCTGTAGAAGAGGGGAAGAGGGAATTTGAGATTGTTGAGGTGGTTGGATCTTATTTGTGTTTCTCTTTTCTGGTTTTGATATGGAGGCAATACTTTTAGCCTGCTTTGGCAGAGTTTAATATTTGTGGTCCTATTTCACTTCAAAATCAGATCTCCCAAATATTTTCTGTGTTTTAAAAAAAATACAATAATTGTTACATTTTCTGTGGGATCAGCGATTTATAGTTCATGTTTATTTATTCCCTTGCTTTTTTTTATTGTAAATATTTATCCAGGCTTTTATAAACTGTAATCATTGCCACGTAATAATAATTTTTTTTTTTAAAGGCTGAGTAGGAGATGGCAGGTGAGGGCCCATCTGTGTCCTTGTGTTTATTGAAGTGCTAAGAGTGTGTCCCTGGAGTAGAATTGTCTCTGTGGGGTGGAATTGAAATAATTGATGTTGTCACTAAGTGCAATAACATCTAATTTGCTGTAAGTCAGAGGTCTCCTGCTGTTTTATCAGTGGGTCAAAAGCACAGAGCTTCATTGCTAGGTGTTGGAACTCTTGGAAACCCCCAGAAATGAAAGGGCAATGCTGTTACAGCAAAGAGTAATTCCCAAATTCCTTCCAGCTACAGTTTGGTGAATCGTAGATCAGAGTGACATTTGTTTTCAATAAAACACTGAGCTGACTGAGAGCACTGCAGCTCCTTCCAGTGAGCTACAGGTTCCCCATAAAACTCTCTGGTCGTAACTTTTTATGTCCCATCCCTCAATAAAACAGAGCCACCTCGGGGTAAAACCTGACAAACACCAAGGGAGACGTGAGAGCCCTGCAGGAGGGACCTTGTGGGCAGGCAGACTAAAATAAATCCCTGGGTTTGGGTTTGTGCCCACGTGGGGGTGAGCTGAGGGCTGGGCAGTGGTGCTGAGCTGGGGCTGCAGCTGCTGCCATGGCTGCAGGGAGGGGCAGCTACTCCTGCCTGAGTCCCTTGGGCTTTTACAGGGGTTTAGAAACCATTTATTCTGTCCCTGGGCTTTCAGGACTTACCTCAGGTTCAGTGCAGTTCAGTGTCTTCAGCTTCACAAAGGGAAAGTCCATCTCTCCAAGGCTTGGTGGTTCAGTTGGACTTAACTGCAGTTACTGATTGATTTCTTTATGGGGTTAATTAGACTTTTTGTAGCCTCATGTGTCTGCTCAAGCATCTGAGCAGCATCAGTCCTTCATGCATTTATCCTTGTGCCAGCCCTGTCCAGTGTGTTCCTGTGAATTTACTGCTGCTTACATGCAGCAGCAACATCCAGTAGCTCAGAGTCTGTGGTAGGAAAGAGGATTAAATTCTCTTCTTATGTTTTAAACTGGCATATTAGTCATTTGCTCAGTCTTCTCCTAAAAATTTAATATTTATTGAATATTCCACTTTTATGTCTGTACTCCTATAATTTATTTATTTTTTATGGAGGTATGTCTATACTAGCTGGCAATTTTATGTATGTTATACGTGTTTTTATACACATACACATGAAACTCGATTCAAGCTGTTGAAAAGTTTGGCAGCTGAATAAATCTTAGGCTTTAGGCCATTATTTAGTACTTGGAAAGGGTTTAAACCTGTGATTTTGCAGTGTTGTATAACTGTTTCCCCAGTTTGTGATTGAAAACATGCCTTGCTGGAGCTGGCACTGCTTCTGTCTCAGCTTTCGTCCCCTGGGTATGTCACAGGGTGCCCAAAATTACAGTGAGCACAGTGACAGTGCACAGTGCTGTTCTTCGAGTAGCAGATGCCATTGAATTGCTGTCCAGCTGGAGACAGGAGTTCCTGGAAGTCCTGGGCCCCAGGATTTTCTCTCTGGTTCCGTGCTCGTCACTGTGGCTCCTTGCTGGGAGGAGTGAGGTCACGCGTTTGTGCTCCTGCTCTCGTGTGCTGTGCAGGGTGGCTGTGCTGCTGCCTGCGAGCAGCCAAACAACAAGAGAGGGCAGTTTTGTAAGCAGGGCTTCGTCAGTTCCCTTTTTCCCCGAAGTTTTTCCCCAGCTTTCTTTTGTAACTCCTTCTGGGGAGTCGGTGCCATCTGGTTTTCAGAACAGCAGCGTCTTCTCTCCTGGGGTTTGGTGCTGTGCAGTTCTGCTGAGCTGGGAAACTCAGAGCAGTGCAAAATCCCTGCCGTGCTTCCCTCGCCCACGTGCCCATCCCTGTGCCTGTTACTGTGCCCATCCCCATGCCCATCCCTGTGCCCATCCCTGTGTCCATCCCCCTGTGTCCATCCCCGTGTCCATCCCCGTGTCCATCCCCCTGTGCCCATCCCTGTGTCCATCCCCGTGTCCATCCCCCTGTGCCCATCCCCGTGTCCATCCCTGTGTCCATCCCCCCATGTCCATCCCCCTGTGCCCATCCCTGTGTCCATCCCTGTGTCCATCCCCCCATGTCCATCCCCCTGTGTCCATCCCCGTGTCCATCCCTGTGTCCATCCCCCTGTGTCCATCCCCCTGTGTCCATCCCCGTGTCCATCCCTGTGTCCATCCCCCTGTGCCCGTTCCTGTGTCCATCCCTGTGTCCATCCCTGTGTCCATCCCCGTGTCCATCCCTGTGTCCATCCCCCTGTGCCCATTCCTGTGTCCATCCCTGTGTCCATCCCTGTGTCCATCCCCATGTCCATCCCCATGTCCATCCCCCTGTGTCCATCCCCCTGTGTCCATCCCCATGTCCATCCCTGTGCCCATCCCTGTGCCCATCCCCATGTCCATCCCTGTGTCCATCCCTGTGTCCATCCCCATGTCCATCCCCATGTCCATCCCCCTGTGTCCATCCCTGTGTCCATCCCCCTGTGCCCATCCCCGTGTCCATCCCTGTGTCCATCCCTGTGTCCATCCCCCTGTGGCAGCTGAGGGTCCCAGGAGGGGTCAGCTGGAGCAGCCTGCTGAGTGGAGGTGCCCTGGGAAGGCAGGTGTGTGCTCTCCTCCCGAGCTCCGTGTCCATTCCATGAGCTGAGTGTAGCACCCGGGAGGGGTTCCATGCTTTGTGTGGCTGGGTCCGTGGGGCTGGTGAGTGCCCTGTGCAGGGAGGGCAGCTGGATCTGAGCAGGCAGAGCCCTGGGCCCTGCCCTTGTCCCTCCTGTGTCCCCAGGACAGCTCCCAGTGCCAGCTGAGATCATCTGATGTGCCCTGGCCAGGCTGGGAGCTGTTCCCAGAGCTGTGCCAGCGCTGGGACCTGGGACAGGCTGGTGAATCAGCCTCCTTGTGCTCTGTCACTGGGCACGGGGCACAGCCTGGCTGGGCACAGGGCACAGGGGCCGTGGCTGCTCTGGGAGCTGCAGCTTGTGTAGCCCTGGCCCTGCCCAGAGCTCTGTGCCTTCCTCTGCATCCTCAGCCCCCTGCATGGGGGTGCATTCCCAGCGGGCAGAAACAAACAACAGGCTGACCCCTTCCATAATGCTGATTTTAACCTTCTGCCCAGAAGTGGGCAGTTTTACATGAGGAAAACTGCTGAGCCCTGGCAGAGAATGGGTTTAAATTACTCAATCTGAAATATGTGAGATGCCCTTTGGTGCAGCCCAGAGGGGCCAGGACAGCGTTTGCCACCTGGCCAAGTGGTGGTTTTGTGCCAGTGCCCTGAGAAATGTCCCACAGCCCAGCAGGGCCCTGGCTCCTGTGCCATGCAGCATCTCCTCGTGTGCTCCTGGTGCTCCGTGGTGGTGGAACCCCGAGGTGAGGCCGGGCTGTCTGGGCTGCAGGTGTGGGGCAGTGCCACACCTGGGCCAGTTCCGTGTGGAAGGAGTTGTCCAACAGCTGCATTTGGAAATGGGGTTTTACCCTCGTGCTTGGTCTGCTTTAGTGCCCCTTCAGTAGTTTGTGTTCTGTCTTTCCAAAGCCAGCAGGATTCCCCCTGGTTTTTGCACCTGGAGAAGGGGCAAGCCCTGTTTCTACTCAGGGTTTCCCAGGGTGATTGTGAGGGAACATTGTATAATCCTCCTTAAGGTCTGAGGGAGAGAATGGAAAAGGGATCAACTTTGGAGGAATTGTGGTTTCTTAACCAAATCTTGCTCGTAACTCCCACAGGGATCCCATTTTGTCTCTGTGCAGATTACAATGCTGTATAGGTGATACCAAGGAAGGGTGACACCTTATTAACAAAAAATGAGGTGCTGGCATCACTGCAGAGAGATTGTGTACTCCATTGCATGGAGTTATTTTGCTTTTCTTTTTCTCTACAAAAGAAAACCCATGGAAAATCATAAATCTGTCTTACACTCTTCAGAATTAGTCTGTTCTTCATTTCCCACTCAAAACTAATTCTGCAATATTCACAGTAACCAGCTGTAAGAGCTCAGATAAGCAAGATTGCTGTGTCAGATGAGGTATTAGATAAAAGCAGTTCCTGTCTTGATGCAAGGCTTCATTGAAATAGGAAAAAAAAACCCCAAAACATAATGTTTGTTATTCTGATTCCAAGATTTGCCTTTGCTTGTCAACATGACTTTCCATTTATGGTTAGAAACAAGTTTATTACAGTACAGAGATAATGAAGTTTAATTGCAGTGCTGGTCATTGCTTCAGGACCACAGATGGGCACGAGTATAAAGTCACTTTGAAAACTGAGGAGTTACAGGAAGATACTCCTGAATACATAAATATGCATTAAATTAGGTGCACTTCTCAGAGGCACTGAAAGAATTAGAGAAATCCCAGCTCTAGTGGCTCTCCATGGTGCTTCCCTGGGAATGTGAGAGGGGAGCTGGGACTGAACTTGATTTCTGTGCCACGTTGGTGCTGGGGCTGCTGAGAGCAGAGCTTGCTGCAGAGTCCTTGGTGCAGACAGGCTCCCTTTGTAAGGCCCTGGGGCTCGGGGGGTCACAGGGCTCCTCCTGCCCTCGGGGCCAGCGTTGGTCTGGGCCACCAAGGCAGTCACCTCGGGGACACACTGGGAGTGCAGCCTCCTTTGCTGTGCCCTGGCTCACGTGCAGCTCCTCACCTGCAGCTGGAAGAACAGACCCAGAGCGTGCAGATAGCCAGACCTTGCCCTAATTGCTGTGCTTTTGTTCCCCAGGCAGAGGATGAATCTCCCGTGTATGTATGAACAATGCAAACACATGCTCATGGTGGCCCGAGAGCTGTCCCGCCTCCAGGTCTCCTACGAGGAGTATCTCTGCATGAAGACCTTGCTTCTCCTCTCTACAAGTAGGTGAACAGCTCACTGCCAAGCTTTTGGCTCCTGCAGCGTGTGCTGGGTTTGCAGTAGGTATTGAGATAGATTTGTGCAATGTGCTCCATGCTGGTTTTGTCTTGAGGTGGGATCTGCTGGAGCTAAGCAAGTCCCAGCTTAGGGAATTCTGTCTGTAGTGCATGGAAGCAGTGTCAGAAATGGTCCTTTGGGGATGTACAGAGCAGGCCAGCCTGACAGAGGTGATGTTGTGTAAATGCCTCTCTCGGTGGTGTTTTTCCCCTCTGGTGGTGTCAGTGGTAGGCAGTGACTTTGTCCTCCCCTGCCTCAGGGGGCTGCAGCTCCCCAGGGCCTGAGCTCAGCCCCGGCTCGGCTGCAGTCCCGGGACTCGCAGAGCAGGGAGGGGAGAGTGTGTGAGTGTGAGTGTGAGTGTGAGTGAGTGAGTGAGTGAGTGTGAGTGTGTGTGAGTGTGAGTGAGTGAGTGAGTGTGAGTGTGTGTGGGTGTGAGTGTGAGTGTGTGTGGGGGTGTGTGTGTGGATGTGGGGGTGTGTGAGTGTGAGTGTGAGTGGGTGGGGGTGTGTGAGTGTGTGTGGGGCTGTGTGTGTGAGAGTGTGAGTGAGTGTGTGTGGGTGTGAGTGTGAATGTGTGAGTGTGTGAGTGTGAGTGTGTGTGGGTGTGAGTGTGAGTGAGTGTGAGTGTGTGAGCGTGTGGGTGTGTGTGGGTGTGCTGGGGTGTGTGTGGGTGTGCTGGGGTGGCTGTGAGTGTGTGTGGGTGTGTGTGGGTGCTGGGGTGTGTGTGGGTGTGTGTGGGTGTGCTGGGGTGGCTGTGAGTGTGTGTGGGTGTGTGTGAGTGTGCTGGGGTGGCTGTGAGTGTGTGTGGGTGTGCTGGGGTGGCTGTGAGTGTGTGTGAGTGTGTGTGGGTGTGAGTGAGTGTGAGTGTGTGTGGGTGTGCTGGGGTGGGTGTGAGTGTGTGTGGGTGTGCTGGGGTGGCTGTGAGTGTGTGTGAGTGAGTGTGGGTGTGCTGGGGTGGCTGTGAGTGTGTGTGGGTGTGCTGGGGTGGCTGTGAGCCGGGCACCTGGCTGCAGCACAGCCCCTGTCTCCTGGGCAGTCCCATCCTCTGTCCCATCCCGCGCTCCCAGGGTGCCCGGGGAGCTGCCCAGGCAGGGACTGACGTGTCCTGCTCCTGCCTGGCACGAGGGCTTTGCTTCAGAGCAGTGACAGAGGTGCCAGCGTGTTTGAAAGGCAGCAGGAGAGCAAGGGAAGATTTGTCAGCAGACTTTGGTACTTTGTGCATCATCCTCATCAGGTGCCTTGGCTTGGAAGGGACCTGAAATGGGATGAAAATAAACACTATGAAGTTTATTACGCTGAAGGTGTAAACATTCCTTATCTTTAATGTTTCCATGAATAATAGCATTGGTTCTCACACAGAAGGGAGGATTTGTTCACCTTGGGCTTTTTCTGGATAGGAGCAGGACTGGGAACCCCAGCACTGCTCCCGTGTCAGGGCAGGGGTGATGGGTGGGGGCAGTGTGAGGGTGCCATGGCCAGTTCCCCCAGTGCCCCTCCAGCCTGGCAGTGCCCAGCCTGCCTCGCTGCCAAGCCCAGAACTGGGACAAGGGCTCTTTTCAGAGGAAACTTTCAGCCTCTCACGGCCGTGGGCTTTGTAGGAACTTAAAATTTCCCTGAAACTGCAGATTTCAAACAGTTCCTGTTTGATTCTGAAATCTCTCCCAGAAATTCCTCAAGTGTTTGGGGTGTGGTGTAGGGCAGCTTTCCTCACAGGGGCTGGAAATTTCCACAGAGAAATTTCCCTGGCAGAAGTGGTGAGGAGGCAGCACTGGCAGGACTCAGCCCCTCCAGCAGCAGGGCCGGGCAGGGGCTGGCACTGCCCAGAGGCCTCTCCATTTCCAGTGGGAGACAATTTATCTTCATTTTGCCCAGTAGATACATTGTGTGAGTGGTACATCAGGGAGCTTCTGCAGTGGAATAGCTGGGATTTCTGTAGCTCTTTAATCCACCACTTGACAATTTGAATTTGTTTATTGTGTTTCTGTGTTCAGTTTTCCAAGAGAAGAGGAGGAGTAAAACAGGAATCCCACGCAGGTCTAGACTTGCAGCTCACACACAGACGTAGCTCAGAGACCTTTTCCATGTGGAGCATTGAAACAGTTGACAGTTTCCTCTCCTGTGTAGGCAAGACAGACAAGAGACTTCATTCCAGAATCTCTCAGATGCTGGCAGTGCAGGGAATGTTGGATTCCCTAAGGAAGGGAATGTGCTCTGTGGCCTCTCTCCTCCTGTCCTGCTTTCTGTCACCTTTGTCTCAGCTCTTTCTCTTCTCTGTCTTCAACTCTTTCACTTCCTCAGGTGATCAGAGGCCTCAAGGGAAGCACCTTAAGGACCTGTGGAGTCCCCTCTGGAGTGCTCCATTTGTCTGGGTTGCTCCTTGGCCTGTGGAAGGACCATCCCCACAGGAGCAGATAGGCACAGGCACTTCACCTGGGTTTGACTCCCCAGGCCTGGGTTCTCTCCCAGCTCCTCAGCTGCCCAGCCCTGTCCCAAACAAGCTGTGTCCATGCCCAGTTTCCCATGGCTGGTGCAGTCTGTTTGTTGTCCAGTCTGTCACTGCCTTGCCTCGTTACTTGATCCATGTCAGGAGGCTCAGAACCAGATGATCTTTCACAATCCTTTCCAAGCCAAGCCATCCTGTGATCCTGCCCTTGCTCTTCCCAGGCACACTGAATTTTTAAGGAACCTTCCTAATGTCCCATTTCTCCAGGGCTGGAGAACACAGGAGCTCAGCCCTGGTGCTTCTCCATCAAGGTGCTTCCAGGGCTGGGTGTTGTTGCCTCCATGGTCCAGTTCCCCTTCTGCTGTTTTTTGGTGGAATACCTTGGGAGGTTATTTTTTATTTTGCAGCTGTGCTTTGTGTTCAGCTGGTCACTGTCCCAGCCTGCTCTCTCCTCGTCTCTCTGCTGTCATTTCAGTCAGTCCAAGTCCTTTTCCTTTTGCTCATTTTCACAGAATCACAGAATAGTTTGGGTTGGAAGGGACCTTAAAACTCATCTTATTCCATCCTGGCCTTAAACATTCCAGGGATCCCGGGACAGCCACAGCTTCTCTGGGCACCCTGTGCCAGGGCCTCCCCACCCTCACCAGGAAGAATTCCATATTTTACCCTAAATGTCCCCTCTTGCTCCTTGTCCTGATGAAGACCCCCTCTCCATGTAACTAACATAAGAGAGCTTAATCCATGTCCCAGTTCAGTTTGGCAGTGTTGTAAAGGTGCCTGTCCGTGTTGCAGTTCCCAAGGAGGGCCTGAAGAGCCAGTCCCTGTTTGAGGAGATCCGCATGACGTACATCAAGGAGCTGGGCAAGGCCATCGTCAAGAGGGAAGGGAACTCCAGCCAGAACTGGCAGCGATTTTATCAACTGACTAAACTGCTGGACTCTATGCATGATGTAAGTCCTGACAGGAATGCTGCAGGCATTCCAGAGAAATACGTTTGGGGCGGGGACAGCGAGCTCCTCCAGCTCTTTATTTAAAGGGACGAATATCGGGGAGGAGGAGGAGGAGGAGGAGGAGGAGGAGGAGGAGGAAGAGGTGATGCTCCTCTGCTGTCTCACGAAAGGCAAATTGAGAGCCTTTAACATGACCCTCTCAGGCTGCCTCTGCAGCGCAATCCACAGCAATTAATTGTATAATTAATCTCATTTTCAGTCTCTGCAGTTTTTAAAAATTGTGTTGCTTTAAAAAGGAGGAGCTCAGGAACTGTGACTTTGCAGTAGAAGCAGAAATGTGGCATTTAAAAGCAGTCTTATTTCAGAGCCCAAGAAGTAAAGAGTTGTTGGAATAGTTTGAAATTCTGTTAAAACAATGCCTCAGCAGTATGTGTGGTGTTAGCAGTGATCTAATTTCGAAGGAATTTCCAATTCTGACCGTCTCCTTTGGCAGTTTAATTCTAATTACACATGTAGCACAAAGCAGTGTTTAAGACAAGGGTAACTTTGAGACCTCACAATTACTGTTTTTTTCTTGTAACTGCACCAAGCACCTGGAAAGATCTCATTTAGCTTATCCATGTGTGTGTTCTTTCTCTGCTGGAATGGGAATTGGTACCAGATCTCCTCAGCATTTGCAAAGCCCTGCACAGTCTGTTTGGTTGGTTTCTATCAGAGAGCCACGGACAGTAATTAATGAACTAAATGAGGATTGCTGTGCACATCTTGCCTGAGCCCCATCCTGTGGGCAGGAGCTGGGGAGGAGGGAGGTGGATGTTCTCTGAGCCTCTTCATCTGCAAGTAATTCTTTGTCTTGTCACTCGTAGGTGGTTGAAAATCTTCTGAGCTTTTGCTTCCAGACATTTTTGGATAAATCCATGAGTATTGAGTTCCCAGAAATGTTGGCAGAAATCATCAGCAATCAGATACCAAAATATTCCAATGGAAATATCAAGAAGCTCTTGTTTCATCAGAAGTGACTGCCTTAACACAAAGGGTTGCCTTAAGAAACCGTCACACGATAGCTTTGTTTTGTAAAGAGAAAACCTACAGAACTTGTTCCTTTTGTCCTCGCAGGTGTTTCTTTTGTAATTATGCACTACATGTGGTTTACAGAGGGCCAAGAGTCAGGCTGGAGAAGCAGCGGATTTCTCGTGTTGGGGAAAGGATTGGGGAGAAAGGAAAGGAAAAGAAATCGTGGTTTTGGCAGAAATTTTCTCTCTCCCCTCGTGCACCATCCCTGGATGCATCAAACCACCAGTGACAAGCTCTGAGGCTGTTACGAACATTCTGCTAATTAATTAATTAATTGCTGCAGTTGGCTGGAGACAATTTTTTAGGCTTTTTTTTTTATTTTAGTAAAGTGTTTTGGATTTTTTTTTTTTTTAAAGTTAAGGTAGTATTTTGGTTTATGCATGTAACCTGAAGAAAGTTTACAAGTGTATATCAGAAAAGGGAAGTTGTGCCTTTTATAGCTATTACTGTCTGGTTTTAGCAATTTCCTTTAACTTTATATACCGTGAACTCGGCTTGTTCATTTTTTCTTACATAATTTTTTTGTAATACTTCAAGATGCCTATTGTACAGCTGGTTTTTTAAGGTGGGGCAGCTCGTAGCTTTCCTAAATGACCTCTAGACAGTAAATACTCAAGTAGATTCATGTGAAACTGGGTTGGGCTTTTCTAACCTAATGCTTTCAACCGGCAAAGTGGCCATAAAAATTGGGTTTTTTTCTAAGGGCCCGGGTGGGTGGGAGAGCACTCTCAAATCTCATTTCAGTAGATCCAGATGAAACAAATCCTTTTGGTACATTGCAAAAGCGTTGGATATGCAGATTCATAGAAATTTAACCCAGTCCTAACTGGATGTAAATGAGCAGGTTATTTTATATATTGAAAAAAAAAAAGAAGCCTGATTTTTGCATATGATGCAACAGCCATAACGCAAAGAGTCACGGGCTGCATTGATGCCAAGAAGATCAGTCCTGACTGCCCATCAGGAAATTTTCAGGAAAATATGCATAGCTTCAGAAAAGTTTACTTCTGTGTGGAGAAACTCCGTTTTCTATACACTTCAAGCTGCCATCACACGAGTATTTCTGGAGACCCCAGGGACAGGGGAGGACGTGCGAGGGCAGCCGGCGGCTGGGGTTGTTCTCCTGTAGGATTCCAGGATCCTCCTCTCCGGGGACTTGTCCACGCAGCTGGGATGGATCTCCCGGCTCCGAACTCACCTGGTTAGAGACCCAATTCCACATCTCCACCCTTCACTGACTGCTCCATCCTCTTTCCTGGAGAGCAGGAGAGCTCCGCTACTGAGTTCGTGGTCTTAGAGTTGTCCGTCAAACTTTCTGTCTTTGTAAGGCTGCAGCCCTTCACATTGAATTCCTGGCGTGCCATAAATTCCCATAGGCCTTGTGGATTTCTCCTTGTTGCCATTGATGAGGATATTTTCGACATTTAGAAGCTGTAGTAGCCTTTTCTACGTGCACCTTAACAATTTTCTGTATCTCAAAACTGAAATATTTACTATGCCACTCTAAAATTTGATTTTTACTCGAAGTGGCCAGATCGTTTGTGTAATAGAAATGAGAAAGATCATCTGAGAAAATACAAAACCTAATATATTTTTATATTTAGTTATAGTTTCAAATATGTATAATCGGTATATTCGCTGATCCAAGAAAAAAAGGGAAGGGCTACTGCAGCTTTAAAAGCAATTTATTAAATGATTGTAAAATAGCTTGTATAGTGTATAATAAGGATGATTTTTAGATGACAGATTGCTTTATCATGATACATGTAATTATATTTTTTGTAGGGGTCACAGATATGCTGAGTGGAAACCGTCGCGCGTGGTTTGGCCGGAGGCAGCACCGGGGCTGTCGGTGTTGGTATCCAAAGAAGTGCTCTGTTCAGAGGGGAAACCTGTGCTCCTGGGTGTTCGTGGGGTTGGGTTGTGTTCATGGAATCACTGTGTACAATTCCCGTGGGTTTGGGGGGGATACTCCTATCTGTATGGTCGGGAGCCGCTCCCGAGGCACGGCTGAACCAGACCCCGCTGCAAAAACTGTCACGGCTCTGACAGCAAAAACAGCTTAGAAATTGGGCAATAATCCACATCCAGGTGCCAGCAATATGTACATACAGAGCGTGGGGTGTTCACAGCACATTTCTACATTGAGCAGACCTTGGTTTCCAACTGAAATAGGAAACTCAATTCTCATCCTTTCTTAAAGCTCTTTTTGAATGTTATACCTATTAAAAAAGATCCTATATTCAGTACTTTGGAGGAAAATAGCATCTTTAATAAAAGAAAATAATCACTCTCTTCTTTGATCTGTAAGGAATATGTACATTTTGTAATAGTAAAGGTCAGGATTTTAATTACAACTTCCAGCCCAAGTCATTGGGAATCGTCCCGCGCCCGTTTGCGATACAGATAGGAGTTTGTGCTGGTGGGGCTGGGGGGTCGTGGGGAGGGGAAACCTGCTCTTTCTTTGGAGAATGTTTTATAAACTTGCATCCCCAGAGCCCTCGGTCAGAGCCTGGGGACAGCGTGTGTGGGTCGGGGTGCAGGGACCCCAAATTGTCATTTTTGCCAGCAAAAGCAACTGCAGTGAACTCCAACAGGTGGTGGAGTCGGGGGTTGGAACTGGATCAGCTTTAAGATCCCTTCCAACCCAAATTCTGGGGTTCTGCCATCCCCCCGTGAGAGAACCGGTCACGTAGGAGGAGAGGCTCTCTGCCCCTTGTGTCTGTTTGCCTGTATATTCATTTTTAGTCTCTGGATTTAAGGAGAAGCAGAGGAAACTGTGATGTTCGAGGAGGAGTTGTCCTGTACATGCTGTTCAGTTTAAACTTCACCAGTGAGAGTCCGTAGTGCTGTAGCCAGCAGTGAGAAGTCCGTGTCCTGTTATCCGTGGTCCGTGTAGCAGTGGGGAGTCCCTGCACTCTGGATAAAGCAGGGAGAACTCGGCCTTGGCCCTTCAGTGCCTTATCACAAAGTGCACGGATCCGCCCGCACCCGGGGGCAGCTCAGGACTCGCAATGGCCTTAGGGGGACACCGGGACGGGGACAGGGACAGGGACACGGGGAGGGGGGCGGGGGGCTGGGGACCGGTGCCAATCGATGCTGAAAAATGACCTCGCCATTTCCACAGGAAAAGGTAGGGAAGGAGGAAGTGCCTGGATGAACACGGGCTGTGGGAAACACCCTGCGGCCAAACTCCAGAGAGGGAGGACTTCAGGGACATGACTTAGAGTGAGGTTTTATAAAGATTGTATTCTTATATCCCTGCAAGTGTTCGAGGCCAGCTTGGACGGGGCTGGGAGCAGCCTGGTCTGGTGGAAGGGGTCCCTGCCCGTGGCAGGGGGGAATAGATGAGCTTTAGGTCCCTTCCGAGCCAGTCCAGGCTGGGATTCAGGGTCGCAGACCAGGCACGCTCTGCCCCATCCCAGTCTGCAGCCAGGGCTTGCTGAGCCATCGATGTCTCATAGGAACCAAATTTTCCATGAAGGTCAAGGGCCTCTCCAGGCAGAGGCCTCGTGTCCGAGGGAAGGCTGGGAGTGTGTGGGAACCCCCCACCTCCAACCCCCTGCCCGCAGCAGAGGCAGCGATGGGTCATTACTCTATTTTGTATATTAAAAAAAAAGATATATAATGGGGACAAATCCTATATCATACCAGTGTATGGCATTATTAAAAAAAATCATTATTTTTATCACAGCAATTTTAAACAGCATTAAAAAAAATTAAACCAGTGACTCCTGTTTAAAAATAAAAGTTGTAGTTTTTTATTCATGCTGAATAATTCTGTAGTAACAAGTCTGTAGTTTTCACCTACTCAGTGAAATGTTGGACTGTAAAAGCTTGTGTGGAATTGTTGAACATTTATTTTTTCATTTAAATTTGCTGTTCTGGTAATACAAAGCCACACATCTGTACAGAAGTTGCAGTAAATGTGAGCCATTTACAGCAATGCCGAATAATGGACAGAAACCATATAATAAAATTCTGCTTTTTTTCATTAAATGGCTCCAAAATGCTTTTGTGGAGTTTTTGTTGTCGTCTCGGAGAGGGCTGGGTCTGACATGGCAGGAGAGGAACTTTGTGAGTTTATGGTCCCTTCCAACCTCAATCCCTCTTTAATTCTGTGATTTTAAATGTATTTCGTCACTGCAGTGGTTCCCAACTGTCTGATACTCATCAGAATGTGATCAAAGCTCCCTCCCAAGGCAGGTGCCAGCTGCCAAACATTAGTGATGGAGGGAAATAAAGTGCACTGAAAAGCCCCGGGGCTCCCCAGGTGTGGGCAGGGGACAGATTGGGGTGGGGGGCTGAGCTGCCCTGGGATCCTGTGCAGAGACAGAACGGAACCCAGGAAAAAGGGAAGAGGACTTGATAAATCAGCAGGGCTGAAAGGAGCCTCTCTGGCTGGGAAGATGCAGCTGGGTTCAGAAGGTCTCAGCCCTGGAGCAGAAGATGCTGCCTGGAGCTCCTTCCCTGCCCTGCTGGAGTTTCCGACGTTTCCAGCCCCTCAAACCGCCGCGGTTTTCCCCCAGCACAGCTCAGCCTTTCCCCCGAGCCACAGAGCGAGGCCTGCTGTAATAAAATCTCATTTAACTGCAGCAGAAAAGGCCGAGTTCCCAGCAGGGAACGATTTCTTTGAATTGTTTGCAATTAAAACAAAGCTTACATAAATTTCCCTTCGGAAATTCCCAAGCTGGATGGCTGGGGGTGGGGGTCAGAGGCAAGGCAAGGATGGGATTTACGATAACCACCAGGGCCACAGTTATGGAAAGATGCTTTAAGGAGAGCCATCAGACACTCAGATAAAGAACTGCTCAGTGCCTCACGGGCTCCAGCCTCACGGTGAGTGCATCAAGCCCTCAGTGTGGTCACGTTCCACCCCAAATCCCCTTTGTCCCCTTCCATTTACGAAAGCATTGATAGCAGAAGCCTCTGTGGGCAGGATCCGAATTCCCTGTGGGATTTCTGCCCCTTCCCTCTGCACCCTCCCGTGCTCCACGGCCCTGGGGGTGGGTTGGGACAGGGCTGCTGCCCTCCCTCACCTGCCACCTTGTTCTGCTGTTGTTTGCTGCCTTGGGCTCTATCCTCAGCTTCCAGGAAATTCGTGTGAAGCCCAGCGTGTGATTGCAATTCACGATTTCTGCTGTGTTCACATTATCCCAGTAAAATGATGGCATTTCAGACTGGGTAGGAGAAGATGCCATTAAATGCCATTTTTACAGCTCTGACATTCAAGATTTGAGCTTCTGAGTTCGTGTTTGCCCCCAGGATGGTCCCAGGGGGGTGGATTGTCCCTGGCCGTGTCCCCTCTGCAGCGTGAGCCATGTCGAGCTCTGGGCACACGGAGCTGGTCCGTGTCAGGCACAAATTCTGGGGTTTTACAGAATAAAAGACTCCTTGGCTCTATGGTACTGCTTATCCCAAAAGGGCTCCCAGATGCTCTCAGTGCTCCAGCAAGTTTGGTGCATTTCCTTACCAGGGTTACTGATAACTTCAATTATTGGTGAACCTGAAAATACGCGTATATTCTATATAGTACATGGCCATTTCAAATTTGAAAAGTATAAATATTGGACTTGTTACAGACTGGCTGGAGGAGCAGCATGGAGAGGAACCATCAGAAGGGAGTGCACTGATGTCCAGTGCCTGAGCCCATGGGTCAGCTGATAAAATCCAGTCTGGAGAAGGGGGGTGGCAGTAAATAGCTTATCCAATCCATCCCAGGCCTGGCACAGCTCCAGAGCATAATGAAGGATATTCTCTGAGGACACAACAGGGAACCTTAGGTTAAAAAAAATAACAAGTGGAATCATAATAATAATAATAATAAATCATAAAAAATAATAAAAAATAAGTGGAATACTTCTAATTACAGTATCTGTTGATTTGAGATCAAACCACATTAAAAGGTTGGGGCAAAACTGCTGAGGCAGCATCAGATGTGGGCACTAATTGTGCTCCTGATGCAGGAGATGGGGTGACACTTCCTGCTGAGGAAGGTGACCTGGTGTGCCCAGGGGGGATGTGTCCCCAGGGAGCAGAGCATGGAGGGGAAATAATCTCCAGGGACTGGACACGGGGAGCTACATCCCTGAGGAGCTGAGAGGGGAAACGGGGACAAGCAGTGGCACGGGTCTGTCCCATGCCATCCTGTCACCCTGGGTCCTGGCCTGGCCCCAGCACAAACAGGGGGGACAGGCAGTGACACGGGTCAGGGGTCTGTCCCATGCCATCCTGTCACCCTGGGCTCCTGCCCCGGCCCCAGCACAAACAGGGGGGACAGGCAGTGACACGGGTCAGGGGGCTGTTCCTGCCATCCTGTCACCCTGCGTCCTGCCCCGGCCCCAGCACAAACAGGGGGGACAGGCAGTGACACGGGTCAGGGGGCTGTTCCTGCCATCCTGTCACCCTGGGCTCCTGCCCCGGCCCCAGCACATGCCTATCTGGGCTCCTGCAACAACAAATCCAGAATTCAAACCCAGCATTTTTAATTCCTCATTTCTCTCCTACCCTTTTCCTTTTTACCCTTTTTGGCTCGCAGGCAGAGTTCCTCCAGCTGGCTGCAGCCAAGCTGCACATGTTCCTACCCCAAACAAACACAGCGCTGCCCTGCCAGGCTCAAACACAGCAATTACTAAAAATAATTTTTAAAAATCCACCCAGCCCAGCCCAAGCCTCGGCGAGTCCGAGGGAACCCGAGGGATGTGGCTCACAGCCTCCCTCCTGCAGCCCCTGCCCGGGGCAAGGACAGCCCGGGGGTCCCTGCTGGGGTCCCGGGGGGCTCCTGCTGCCCCTCGGCCACTGCTCATGGCTGGGTTGGCTGAGCAGAATGGGGCTGAAACAGCTCAAAGCTGTCGGGCTAAATATATCCCCGTTGCTGGGGAAATAAATAATAAACAGCAATGTGATGGGGATGTCATTGGTTCTGCTGGGGCTGGGGCTGCAGCGCTCCGGGTACCACACAGGGCAGCAAAACTCAACAAAAACTGGGCAAGACCAACAAAAGCAGCGGCTGAAAAAATAGCCCAGCCAAACCCAAACTTGGCAAAAAATAAGCAGCAGCAAAAGAGAGGCAAAAGCAGCACGTGCATCTCCCAGACTCAGAAATATTAATGATAACGGCTGCAGCAAAATTAATAAGCTTTGAAAAGGAACAAAGCATCTCCAGGATCTCTGGGAGTGGGGAAGGGAGGGCAGCTGGGCACGGGGCAGAAGGGGCTGCCCCATCCCTGTCCTCATCCATGGGGCAGCAGAGGTGGCACTGTCCCAACCCGGTGCCACTGAGGTGTCACTGCAGTGCCACGGGCAGGGCTGCAGCTGGCTGAGGTGGCCAGGCCAGAACGAGCCTGTTTGCTCCAGAGCTGGGGCAGCCTTGGGAACAGCTCCCTGCTGGCTGCCAGGCCAGCAGGGACACGGTGCCATTGGCTGGAAATGAGCACTTACCTCTGTGTGACCGTGAGAGGGGCTTTGGACAAGGGCCTGGAGGGACAGGACCCAGGGAATGGCTTCCACTGCCAGAGGGCAGGGATGGATGGGATCTTGGGAGTGAGGAATTGTTCCCTGGCAGGGTGGGCAGGCCCTGGCACAGCTGAGGCTGCCCCTGGATCCCTGGCGGTGCCCAAGGCCAAGCTGGACAGGGCTTGGAGCAGCCTGGGGCAGTGGAAGGTACCTGCAATGGCAGGGTGGCACTGGGTGGGATTTAAGCCCTTTCCAGCCCCCTGTGCCAGGGAGATGCTCACCCCAGGGGTACCTTCGCTGTCAGCCACGTTCCAGCCCTTCTGGGGCTCATCCCCAGAGCTCTCCCATCCCCTGTCCCTCCTGCTCTGCTCTTCACCCACAGCTGGCTGTGAGCAAAAGCTCTGAGCAATCTGCAGATATTTAATTATCGGATTGCTGGGGTAAGCTGGGTCCTGGGGCAGGTCAAGCCTGGGGGAGCAGCTGATGGGGGCTGTGGGGGGCTCCCAGAGGGATGGCAGGGACACAGCAGGGACACAGAAATCCCCCTGTGGAGATGGGATTGCTCCCAGCTCCAGACCCTGCTCTGCCATCCCCACCTAATCCAAGCCGGGCTGGTCTCCGGGGCAGCCGGCTCCTGCAGACTTTTTCCCTTCCTGCCTGCGTCAGTGAGTTTAGAGCCCAGGTGTGATTTTCTAGACCCTTTTGTCTGAGGTTTAGAAGCAGAATAAGCTTCATTAGCAGAAGGGAGGATTTACAATAAGTAATAGGTAGGTGCTACCTTGTGAGCTGTCAGCCTCGTGCTAAATTACCTGCAAACAATCAGCTCCACACCCAGAGCACAGAGCTTTAAACAGCTATTCCTCTAAAAGCCTCTGCTTTTAATCGTTATTTCCCAAAAGCTAAAAATCTGAATTAGCCCAAATGTACAAAGGTTTCTGGTTTGTTAGCAGTATTAAACCACCTCACACTCACTAACATGTCTGTCCACCCTCAGGCTCTGGCTCTGTGCAGGTGACTTCCCCTTCATCTGCCCCAGATCCATCCCTGTGCTCTGCTGGTGCCCAGGAACCAGGGCTGGGGCCTCTCCTCCAGGCAACCAGGGACAGGACAAGAGGAGATGGCCTCAAGCATCCCAGCCAAGCCCAGTCCAACTGCAAACCAAACCCAACCCAATCCAACCACAACCCAACACCAAACCCAACCCAACTAATCCAACAACCCAAACCCAAACCCAGCCCAAACCCAAACCCAGCCCACCCCAATTAACCCAAGTGCCCCCAAACCCAGCCCAAACTCACGGTGTGTTTGAGGAACATCAGCCATCAGTGTGAAACATGGCAGGGCTGCACCAAGACTCCTCTGATGTCAGCTCCAACAGCCATCATTGCACCTTCTCTTTTTTTTGTGACTGACCAGGGGCCACAGGAGAGGCTCAGCCCACTGGCAGTGTCACCACCCAGCTTTTGTTTCATTTTGACTGATTTCTTTAATATTAACCATCAAATGCTGTGTCAGTCTGGTTTAAAAAAATATTTCCTACCTTTAATTTCTTTTGGAATAAACCAGTGTTTACTACAGTATTAAAGCTGGCCCAAAATGGGAACATTAAGTAAGCGTTCCAGACAAGTTTTTCTTTTTGGAAAATTTTAATTAAAAAAAAATATTCCACTGGCTCTCCTGTAGGAGCAATAACTTCTGCCTCAGTTTGATTTCCTTTCCTCCAGGAGACATCTCGTAAATACATGTGTGTGGGACTTTTGTTCCCAGAAACTCTCTAGGTAGCACATCCAAGAGCTCCCAAGTGCCTCTGAAAAGGAATTTACTCCGGTCTCAGAGTAACTGGAGTATCCAGGAGCTGAAGGGGGACCCTGCATGGAAAGGTTCTGTGGGGACACGGCGGGAGCAGCGTGGTGCTGCTGCTCACACAGCATTGCTAAGCAGCTCCCCAAACACCCTGTCCCCAAATAATGCCTTTTGGAGGGCCCTTGGCAGGTCTGCAATTCCCATCCATCCCCAGCACTCGCTCTGCTCCAGCAGCATCCCAGCAAGGCGGGAGGGAGCTCAGCACAGGACACTCACAAACACAAACAAATAGTGCTGACAGATGAAGGATGAAGGGTTTTTAAAACCCTTCCCATCAGCCCTCCCCATCCCTCTCCCAGCCCCAGGGAGGGGCTCTCACACCCAGCCCAGGCAGCCCCGGGGTCCCAGCACCAGCCACAGCCATGGAGCGATGCTGGGGCTGGATAAAGCCTGGCCTCAGCCTAAGCCAGGGCTGGATACAGCCCAGACCCTTCTGATGCCAGGGCTGGACAAAGCCTGGCCTCGTCCTTGGCCTCAGGAAAGCCAGGAAATAGCACAAAAGTTGGCTATAGAATCCACAGATGGAGATGAACCAGCAACGTGCTAGGGAAACACCAGATTTTATCCTACAAACCCCTGGCCCTCTTCATCACCACCTCAGAGCAGAGACCACGAGGCAGTCTGGGGACCTCACCCCTGCCCAAACCATACCAGCCACCTGAGGGTGTTCCCCAAGGGTCAGAGTGCTATGGAGAGGGGGTGAACCCATGGGAATGAGCTGTGCCACCCACCCTGGAAAGCAGGAAAATAATTACTGCCGTTTTCCTTTTTTTTTTCCCCAAGACAAAAGCCCAGGAAGTTTAATTACTGTGGACAAACACGTGAAGAAGGCTGAAATTTCAGCTGCCTTCTCTCTAAGGGACACCATGGAGAGAAGGAAGCAGCAGCTCCAGGCTGGGGGTCGGGGGGTTTGGAGCCTCTTGGTGACCAGCCTCAAATGTCCTTTGCTTCTCCCCTTACAGCTCTTCTAAAAATATCAAATATAGATCTTTTCCTCATAATATTTTAAGATACTCTATTTATACATTAATCCTTTCAAAAATAAAAAGTGACACATAGAGCAATTCAGTCACTCAGAGTCTTTAAAACTGTTACAAAAAGCCACGACATCCATCCCCACGGCCTGGGGGTTGAGACTTTCTTTTTATAAAATATGATTCCAGCTCTCAAAATCCTGGCTCTGCAGCCAAACAGGGCTCCTTCTCCCACCCTCCCCCCTCAGCACGACCTGGAACCATGAGGGGTTTGCACTCCCACACTGCCCAGCCCTCGTGGCGTGTCCATGGAGGCAGGAGCTGGGCTAGGGCAGCCAAAGGGCTCCTCCTGGCCCTGCACAGCCCCATCTTGGCCACACCAACAGCAAGGATGGAAATAATTCACCTGGCACAACCAGCACTGCACAGACTTGGCACGGACTAGGCTGCAAGCAAGGGGAGGCCTGGAGAACAACACTGGAGAGAGGCAGAGGCAGCTCCAGCAGGGCCTGGGCGCTGGTGGGAGCACAGAGGTGTCTGTACAGTGGGATTTGGGAAGGGCAGGTACCAAAGAGCCAAACAACAGCAGGGGGGTTTGTCTGGGGCCGCAGCAGGAGGGCAGCACGGGCCGCTCACCTCGCACAGACTGAGGGCTGCCCCACAGAATCAAAATCCTGGAAATAGAAAAGAAGAGTTTGAGAGGTTTGGTCCAAAGCATCCTCTGTGCACCGAGCAGGTGCCTGCTGAGCCCTGCCAGCCCTGGGCCCTGCAGAGCCCACCTGGGGCTCACTCTTGCCAGCAAGAGCCAGCGCTGCGGTGGCACAAGGAGGGGACACCGGCCAGGGCTGCTCAGCCACCACGGGGGCTCAGCCCCCCAGCCCTTCCCCTGCCCCAGAACTCCCTGGCAGCACCAAGAGCTGTGCTCGGGGCACCAGGGAAGCACAGGGAGCACAGGACTCCTCCTGGGTGGGGGCCCTGGGCTCCCTGGGAATGTCCCCCTGCAGGGACCCCCCTCGGAGCAGCTCCGGCCATTCCCAGTCTTCAGCTCGGCCCCTCGGAGCACTTGGCTGTCCCTGGGCTGGTTTTCCATCGCTGGGATGTGCATTGAAGCACCCCTCCTCGGGGCTGGGGGAGTGTCTCCATCTCCCCAGGAGCGCTGCCTGCAGCCCAGCAGGACGAGAGGCGGCGTCCGATGCACACAAACATCCACAGCGGGCACGGGGCTGTCCTCCCCCGGGTCACACGGTGGCACAGGGGCCTGCAGGACTGGCCATGGATACCATGGAATGCTCAGCAGTGGCCCTGGGCACCCCACAGTTATAGGAACTCCACGTAGTTCTCGGGGATCAGTCCTGTCTTGCCGTTGAGGGTCCCTTCCAGCCAGCCGGGCTCCTGGGACGGGTGAACTGCAGAGACAGGGGAAGGGCAGCTCAGACCTTGCATTTGGGCTCATTTTTAAGAAAGGGAACTAACAGACTCAAAGATGATCTTCAAGGTCCCTTCTGACCCAAACCATCCCATGGTTCTGTGAAGACACCAAGGGGCTCAGGCAGCTGAAGTGCTCTGTCCCTGCCTGCTCCCCGTGGGACTCCTTGGCCTTTCCTTCAGCGAGTGAGCTGCAGGCTCCAAATACTCCCTGGGGCTGCTGGGCTGAGGGAAGTATTTGGGATAAAAAAAGGGGCTCAAAACTTCCCCTGGATTTGAGCTAAGATCTCGTGGAAGTTGGAGAGAACGTGGTTAGCTCCATCACATGGGAACTCTGCACATCCCGCCTTGGCCTGGGCCCAGGCTGGGAGGGAAATTGCATTAGGGAACAATCCCAGTGGGAAAGCCAACCCTGCAACCTGACTGTGTGCAACCAGAAACCTGATCAGTCCTCAAAAGCCTTTCTTTATTCAATCAACCCCCAAAAATTTGCTGATTTTGCAGGAGGCAGGCCAGAGCTACGCCTGCAGGCAGAGGAACATCCCCCTCCCACAGTCATGGTGGGCAGCCCGTGCTCCTGAGCTCCTGGAGCTCCCTGGGCTGCTGTGGCTGCAGGTGTGAACTGGAGCTCTCACTCGTGTGTGGGTCAGTGAACTGGAGCTCTCAAAGTGCCACCGTGCCCACGTGGGTGCTGCTCCCTGTGGGCAGCTGCAGCCCCAAGCCCCAGCTGGATCGAGCTGCTGCTCAGCCACGTGCAGCCCCACAGCAGCTCAAAGCCAAACTGGAACCTGGCTCCAAGTATTGCCGAGGCCCCTTTGCCTTCGCTGGGCTTTGAGAAGGCCCTTGATCCCAGCAAGAGTCCCACCAAGCCAGGCTGGCTCTACCTCACGTCCCCCAGCCAACGTGAGCCCCTGCTGCACTGCTGAGTGACTGGAACACGCTGTGTACTTTTTCCCTTGAATAATCCATTGATTTTTATCAGCAAACATAATGTATTTAATTCAAACTTGTTCCCCTCCTAGCTGCTCTGATTCCCACGGGCCCTCAGAGGGGAGACCATGTTTATTTATAAGATGACTATGGAGCTGCTTCGGAGAAGGATTGTCTTTAATTCACATGTATTCATTCTCCTCCCCTTTCTGCCGTGTTCGCCTCTATGTCCCTGGGCAAAAACAGTGCATGTGGTAGCAGCTTCCCAAATGACAATGCTTAACATTTAAAAGCCAAGAATGACTTGGAAAGGAGTAAAATGTCTTTTCGTTACACTGGGATTATAACTAAGCCAGATCTGCTCAGCTCCATGGGGCACAAACTCTTGGTGCAGGAAACACCAAATCTGAGTTCATTAGCGTGGTCTGAGTGAGCAAAGCCCACCTGCTCCAGCGCTCCTATCCTGAGGGAAAAAGCACACGTGGCTTTCCCATCTCCTGCACAAAACATTGCAGCAGCTGCCCCGAGTATTTCTGGTGCTGATATCTGGAATCTCATCTCCCCTGCACAGAACAGCTCTGGGAATGGCAAACGCCGGGGCAGGCACAGCTCACCAGGGTCTCCCTTGAGCTTAGGGGAGGGGGAGGGAGCCACGGGAGGATTTGGAGCCCAGGGGGTGTGCAGGGCCCATGGCACAGGCTGGGAGCAGGGCTGGCCATGGCACAGGCTGGGAGCAGGGCTGGCCTGGAGGGGCCCAGGGGGTGTGCAGGGCCCATGGGACAGGCTGAGAGCAGGGCTGGCTGTGCCTGGAGGAGCCCAGGGCATGTGCAGGGCCCATGGGACAGGCTGGGAGCAGGGCTGGCCCTGGAACAGGCTGGGAGCAGGGCCCATGGCACAGGCTGGGAGCAGGGCTGGCCTGGAGGGGCCCAGGGGGTGTGCAGGGCCCATGGAACAGGCTGGGAGCAGGGCTGGCCCTGGAACAGGCTGGGAGCAGGGCTGGCCCTGGAACAGGCTGGGAGCAGGGCTGGCCCTGGAGGGGCCCAGGGGGTGTGCAGGGCCCGTGGGACAGGCTGGGAGCAGGGCTGGCCTGGAGGGGCCCAGGGGGTGTGCAGGGCCCGAGGGACAGGCTGGGAGCAGGGCTGGCCATGGCACAGGCTGGGAGCAGGGCTGGCCTGGAGGGGCCCAGGGGGTGTGCAGGGCCTGAGGGACAGGCTGGGAGCAGGGCTGGCCCTAGGACAGGCTGGGAGCAGGGCTGGCCTGGAGGGGCCCAGCACTCACCGTTGTCGAAGACGGTGCCGGCCGTGAAGGAGAGCTCGGAGTCGTGCTCGGCTTTGCAGGCGTAGAGCGCGCGGGCCTTGCGCAGAGGGGAGCTGCAAGAGAGGCACCAGTGGGCACAGGGCCGCCCACAGCCCTCACAGAGCTGTGCCCCTCTGCTGGGCTACCCTGCCCCAGAGGGAGGGAGGGAGACAGCAGCAGAGGCTGAAGGCTCTCGGGGATGAGCCACGTTTCACCCCAGTGCAAATCCCAGTCTGAGCCCAGCTGGACTGGAGCCCACACTGGTGCCCAAACAGCACCAGCCCAGCCCAGGGGTCCCCTCATCCCCTCTAGGCTGGAGCTGGAATGTTCTGTATCTGAGGGGCCATCACTGACCAGAGGCTGGCACAGAGCAAAGGTGGCAGCAGGTGCTGGCACTGACCCGCTGCCCCTGGCCCCGCTCTGCCAAACCCATCCAAGTGCAGCTGCAACCACAAGGAGAATTTCACAAGGAAGAATTAGCACTTGATTAGCTTATTTCAAAACAGAAAGACAAGCAGGTCCATGAAGGATTTGCTGCACTTCTTTAGAGCCTGTACCTAAAGTTAAAAAAGATTTAACAGCCATTAGATTTTGCTGGAAGTGTCAGCATGCCCACGCTGCAGGGGAGGGAATTGGAGCAGGGAGAGACAGGAATGGAGCAACTGCTGGCAGAGAGAGGAAAATGAGGGACCTCAGGGCTCCTTAGGCACAGCACAGGCACACAGAGCTGTCCCTGCACCTGGAATACCCACCCATCCTTCCCAGCTTTGGGCTGGAGCAGGGCTGGTGGAAAGCTGGGACACTGCCAGGCTGCAGTGACAGTGACAGTGCCAGCCCAGCCAGGCCCTGGCCATCGGAGCAGCCAGACACATCCAGCACTGCTGCTCAGCTGTGACATGGCCAAGGGAAGCAATGAAGTGCCCCAGGAGCTGCTGGGCTGGGGAACAAGATGTCACCATTCTCAGATCAGTGGTTTTACCAATTTTTTATCTTTCCAAGGACTTGAAGTTCCTGAGTTCCTTGGATGAACCCAGGGAAGCAGCAACACAAGAGCAGCTCCCCTTCACACCAAAGTCCAAACCCAGGAGCTGGGAATGGTTTTGGCTCTGCTGCAAAGAGAGCCCTGAAATGGAGATCTCTCTTCTCCAAATTCCAGCTGCCTGACACGAGCAGCTCCCAAACACTTAAAAACCAGGATGGGCAAACAATCCTCCCACTCCAGAGGGTCCTCCACTGCCAGGAGGCACCGCTCACATGGACTGCTTGAGACCATCAGGAGGAAAACAAAAGGAATTTCCAGGCTCACAGTGCACTCAGGGCACGATGGCATCGCTGGTGCCAAGGGCACAGGACCCCGGGCAGCACCTGCTCAGGGCACAGGGGGACACCACGGGGCTGGCACACAGCTCAGCCTGACCCACTGCTCTGGGACTTGCTGGGAATCCTGCCCTGGTTCCTCTGCAGCTTCCAGGAAGGGTTTGCTCCAGCGGTGCCCAAGGACCTTTAGCCTGGGAGCAGCCTGTGCTACCCCATGCCCATCACCCTCCTGGGATCCCAGACAAGGCCATGGCCAGAAAGCCAGGGGTGGCAGAGCTTTCCAAAGGCTCTTTACTCCTCGCAGTACACTTCTTACCTGTTGCAGAGCAGAGCAAAGCCAGCGCAGCGCTGAGCTGGGCCCGGCAGTGACAGAGAGCACAGCTCCTGCTCCCCTCACTGGGGGCTGCTGGCCACAGCCTGGCTCAGGCTGCTCCAAGGGGCTCTCCTGGGGCAGGAGGGTTTGAAAGCTCCCCTCTTGCTGAGTGCAGACAGCTGCTTGGGAGGGTTTGAGCAGGATGCCAAGGGAAAGGGAAGTGAAGTGGGGGAAACCAGGGAAGTTCAACAGAAACAGCAAAAGCAACAAAAAGCCAAGCGAATTGTGCAACAGACCTGATGGGGGATGAGTCGCTGGACGTAGAGGAGGTGGGCATAGGACTTGATGGCGCAGAGAACATGGGCCAGGACGGTGAGAGGGGTGACGTTGGGCTTGGATTCTGAGGGCTGCAAGACATAACCAGAGACCTTATCAACATGCAAGCACAGCAACAAACAGCAACCCAGAGACACACAGACGGCAGCCGACGATAGCGAGTGCCTTGGGAGTATTCCCAGCGTGAGACACAGCTACAGAATGAAGTGCCAAGACCTTGGGGAGTGTTTCAAGGCTGGGTCTGCATTCGTCTGGACAACAAGAGCTGGATCTTCCAGTCAAACCCCACTCCATTGCCCCAGGTGCATCCATTGTCGATGGCACCTGGCACCCCGTGTGCCAAGGGTCTGTGCTGCAGCAAGGCCACTTACCTGCCTGTGCTTCCCCCAGAGCTCCCAGAAAGAGCTGCTGGTATTTCTGGATGTTAATGACGCCTGCGAGCAGCCTCCACCCCCTCTGTCTGTCACTTGTGGTGCTCATACATTCGGTGTATAAAAATGCCATTGATTTTGTTTCCCACGTTTTACATCCCTTTTTCCCCTTGTGCTGATTCCTGAAGCCACAGCTGTCAACTGGAGCTGAATCGAGTTACTGAACTGGTAATTGCACACAGAAGTTTTTGGGTCCTTCCAAACTATTCAATTCAGGTCATTCTCAAGTTCACTAAAAAACAATTATTGTACTAAAATACCAGTTTGATTAATTTACTGCTTCTCTGCTTAGCACTCATTGGTATTCCCTATCCAGTTCAGATTAGAAACTCCATCCCTGATAAAACACCAGAAATCTCTCTCCATACTGCAAGTGCCTCTGTAAAAACAAGAAGTTTTGTAAAAGCATCATGGACTTATGTTTCCTCCTTGAAAGAGGGACAGGACCTCTGATCACACAGGTCTGATGAGGTGGGGACAGAGCACAACCCCCAGGATTGTGTCCTCAGCCCTCAGCTGGGGCCTCCTGGGGTAGAGGGAAGGGATTCAGGGAATGGTGGCTCCAGAACACATGGAGAACCTCAGGAGTTCAGACCAACGTTTAACCTTCCCCAGTGTCCTCTGGCTGCCACCATGGGGGGATATTTATGACATGGATGCTTTCCCCTTGGAAATTGGATCATCTCTGCTTAAGGCCAAACTCTTGGCTTGACTCCTTGCAGAAGCTGTGTCACTGGATTCAACAGACACTGATTAATTCCCTCTGAAATTATAGGCAACACCTTTATTACATCAGAAGATTACACACATAGAGAAATGGATACAGCAGTGAGTGCAGCATGACTTCACCAGAGGCTGGGAAACAGGGAATGCTGTCAGGCAGGCTATCAACGAGATCCTCCAAATGTTCTGCTAATAACCATCACTATTTAAAAACAACCCTTTCGCGTTTCTATCATCAAAACTGCATCTTTTGAAAAATGAGTTTTCCTTGGTCTTTACCAAACCTGACAGCCGTTGGTACTTACAAGATACTCCATCTATCCCTACTCCCAAAGGGGAGGTGCTACCAAGGTCACAAGTCATCACAAACTGCCAAAATTAACCCTTTAAGCACCACTTCTTTCAAAGAGATGGCCTAGCAATTCCCTTCTCCAAGGAGTCTGGCCAAAGTGGGACTTGGAGGGGTGATGAGCAGGTGACCAAAATGTGGCTGAGCTTGTCCTGCTGAGAGCGGCCACCAACACCCACCAGCCCTCCCAGCACTGTGGCTGTGGGCAGCAGGCTCCAGGTGCAAGAGGCCATGGCACTGGTGTGCCAGTGATGGGATGGTCACTGTGACATGGCACTGGTGTGCCAGTGATGGGATGGACATTGTGACACGGCACTGGGTGTGCCAGCATGGGATGGCCACTGTGACATGGCACTGGTGTGCCAGTGGTGGGATGGCCACTGTGACATAGCACTGGTGTGCCAGCATGGGATGGCCACTGTGACATGACACTGGTGTGCCATGATGGGATGGCCACTGTGACATGGCACTGGTGTGCCAGCATGGGATGGCCACTGTGACATGACACTGGTGTGCCATGATGGGATGGCCACTGTGACATGGCACTGGTGTGCCAGCATGGGATGGCCACTGTGACATGACACTGGTGTGCCATGATGGGATGGCCACTGTGACATGGCACTGGTGTGCCAGCATGGGATGGCCACTGTGACATGGCACTGGTGTGCCAGCACAGGATGGACACCATTTCTGCCACCAGCCATGGGTCTCTCCACCGCACAAAGGAAGGAAAATCCAGGGACAGAGGGCTCCAGGACTGGAAGTTGCTACTGCACTTTTTGAGATGAAATCATGGCAGAAGAATGCAGCTCTCATTTCTCCTCAAGGCACTGTCATTGCTCCACAACTGCGCGCCCGCTCCGCTCATGACAGTGGGGAATGCAACCAGCAGGATCTCAGAGGTACCAGGGAAAAAAGCCTGAAAGAACCAACACTTGGGCTGGCCTCTGCCTGAGAAGTTATCAGTAGTTTGGAGCAGGATTTTGGTGCCTTTGGATCCTTGGTGTCACAGAAAACACTCTGTGCCCAGCAAACCCACAGAAAGAGCAGGTCACTAATTCCAGCATGTGCATTGGGGTGTGCAGAGCACCCTGTGCCCATCAGGTGCTCACAGAGGAGATGAACATGGTCCTACAGTGACTGAGCTGCTCTGCAAGTCCTTCCAGAACATTTCCTCAAGAAGAACCCATGGACAGCTCAGGACTCACCGGAGCAGCAGCCCAGGACCAACAGACCCTGTGGTATGATGGGTATGAAGGGTTCACCTCCCTCCCATGAAATACAGGTATTTATTTCCAAGCTACTGCTTGAGTTTCACCCTCCTGAGCTTATGTGACTGCCAGACCCAAGTCCTGCCTCGCTGGAGGTGTCAGTGTACAGGAGGGAATGGGCTATCCCGAGATCTCTGGCGTTTTGGAAAACAGTTTTCTTGTAGGATCCAATTTCCTTTGTTTCTCACAAAAAGAGCAGAGATGGTGAGAGGCTGGGGGGAAGTTCTGGCAGCTGCCTGCAGGCAGCAAATGTCAGCTGGACAGTTGTTTTCCTTCTTCTTACTTGGGAGGGCTTTGCGAGGGGCTCTTCCTGTTGGGTGCACAGTAGAAACAAAACAGAGAAAATTGCTAAGAACCAAAACCATCAGAAGCAGGAAAGAAAGAAATGGCTCAAATTAGAGTCTTCCAAGGTGAGAATGGACCTTTCCCTAGCAGAAGCAGCTGGGGGAACTCCACAAGTCTGTAGCCCAAGGCATCCTGAGGCTCTTGCCCTTCCTGATGGTCCGACTGCGCCTTGGAAGCAGTGGCTGTGATCCCACAGGGATGGAGCACTGCTGGGCACGGGCAGGGCAAGGAGGGCACTGTGCCACAGCACCTGCAGGGCACCTGCACCTTCCACTCCATGTGTCCCTCTGGCAATCCCACTCTTCCAGCAAACACAGTACTGGGACATGAATTTAGGAGCTAAATCCTCCTCCCTGCTTCCCATGCCGGCCGTACACGCTGCCTTTCCCATGCAGATGTTTAGTTTGCTGCCCAAACATTGAAAAAAGCAGTAACTCTTGTTTCAAGACTCTGCTGGAGTTGCTGGGGCTAAAAAAACTTTTTTTGTGCTCTTTTCTCCTAACCTGCCTCTTTCATTCCTCTTCCTCTGCCCAGGCTGCCTCTGGCGCTCCTCAGCCGGCTCAGGCCCCCAGGCATGTGCAGCTCTCAGAGATTCTCTCAGCAGGTCTCCAGACAACTTCTGCTGCTTTGATCTCCTGGCCGAGAGGACATCGGTTCCACTTCAAACATGTTTACAACCTGTTTATTTTTGTGGAACTCGGGGCTATTTCTGCCACAGAACATCTCAGAGCTATGGACGGGCAGAGCCCACTGATGCATTCCAGCCCTTTCATGAAATCACCTCTAGAATAAACAACAATATTCCCCTTCTGACATGATCAGTACCTGACTGCAGAAAAATACATCAAGGACCACCCAGCCCTTCGCTCCCTGATCTATTCCTATAGAACAAAGCTGCAGAACATAAGGTTCTTCTCAAAGGTAACAAGAAAAAAGAAAATTACAGCTTTATGTAATGCCAGAGCACTTCAGCTCTGCTGAAACAAGGACAAGACTGCAGCTCACCAGCAGCCATGGCTCTGTTGCCTAAATGAAATGGGAGGCAGCCTGGGTTTGGGAAGCTCATGGAGCTCAAGCAGTGCAGCAGGTCCCAGCAAAGCTTGGAGTGATGGATGGGCTCTAGGAAGCAGCTCCTGGGCACTCCTGGCAGAACCACCCCAGACCTGACCACCAGCTCACAGGCCTCCAGTCTGGCAGGGCTCTTCCGATGCTTGGTACTTCAAAGCAAGAAAAACCATGTTAAACTCCCTGCAGTGTTGCTCTCTCGAGAGCAATGTTGCTGCATGCTTGTTTGGGTGGGAAAAATTTAAAGAAACTTAAAGAAATAAGCGGCTGGAATGGCCTGTGATCAGCATCACTTGACCAAACTGGTCCAAAAATTCTCAAATTCTTCAGAACAGACCTTCCCCACGTCTCCATTTACCAGTTTCCCATCTCCATCAGCACAGATTTCAGGATCTTCTTTCCAACAACACGGACGTGTCCCTCTGTAATCCTGATGACACCCAGCACATGGGTTTGTCTTGTCACTTTGCTGCTTGGCTGATTTCCCATGTGTGGGAATATTTCCCTGCTTTAGTCATTTCAGAAACCATCCAAAAGCTTTTCCACTTGAATAAGAGCGAGCCCAGGATGAGTTCTGGCTCTGGGGAGGAGAGCTGGAGCTGCTGTCCCACATTCCCATCTCCAGGCGCAGACGGATGGTGCTCGATGGTGCAGAGGGAGGAGGTGACAGGTACAGAATTCTGGCACGGAGCTCAGAGCCTGCTGCTAGTGCTGCAGACAGTGAGGGAGCAAGCAGAGAGTCAGCAGTGCAAGAGTTCTCAGCATGAGCAAGCGCTGCAGGCACTGCAGGAAGGAAGCTGCAGCACCAGCCTGGTGCTAGCACAGGTGTCCTCGTGCCAGGTGAGCTCCAGGTGATGGGACATGGTGGCATCTTAACAGGGAAGGGCATTTCAGTAACAGCTGCACAACTGGTTTGAGCCAGAGAATTACCAGTACCACCAGCAAGCTACAGACCCAGCAGTGGCTGCTCTCACAGTCCCAGCACTGGGACAGGCAGGGGGAGATGGGGCAGGGCAGGGAGTGGAGGCAGCCACGGCTCCACACAAACCTGCCTGGACAGGACCTGGACCCACAGAATGGCCTGGGGCTGGAAGGGACCTTAAAGCCCATCCAGTGCCACTCCAATCTTCCACTGTCCCAGGCTGCTCCATGCCCTGTCCAGCCTGGCCTTGGGCACTGCCAGGGACTCAGAGGCAGCCACAGCTGCTCTGGGCACCTGTGCCAAGGCCTGCCCACTCTGCCAGGGAAGGATTGCTTCCCTATATCTCACTCCACCTATTGCTCAGCAGCTGCATTTTCTGCTCCATCAATACCCCCCTCCCTCTTCCTCTCTGCCCAAAAGGCTCTCAGCTGACTCAAAATCAGGCTGGAAGGTTTTATGTTGAACCGAGGGCTTTCAAACTGTGTTAAAGCTCTTAATTATTAATAGAAAAGTTGTAATGTGGCAGCAGGGAGCCAGAGCGGCAGTTTAGGAGGGAAGTGTTGGTAAATCAGGAGCCAGTGCCTTAGTCATGGCTTCTCCATCGTGCCACAGCTTCTAACATGAGATAATGCTGCAAGGCTGGGTGCATTAGTCACCAACAAATTCTGTTTGCAATTAAGCAGAACTCAACAGCCCTCCAGAAATCTCACTCCTCTCTGGCATTCAATGCACTGCAATCTTACATCCCCCTGAAAAGAAAACTCTCCCATCTGCCACCCCAACAACCATATGGGATCCTTGGAAAATGAAGGAAATTAAAGTCCCTGTGGGATCACAGCTCCCAGCTCAGCTGTGGGGGGTTTGGGAGGATCAAATATTTGAGCTAAACACATCCTGTGCCCCGGGCAGCCCCAGGCGCTGCCGAGCTGGCTCTGCCAGCCACCAGCAGCTCAACCTGAGCTCTGTGGCTGAGGGTGACCTCCTTTTGGGAGCTCAGAGCTGCAGGGAAGTGAGGGATACAGAAGGACGCTGTCCTTGCTGCCAGCCTCCACCACCTGCCCCGGGGGAGGGCAGCCCTGACCCCTGCCCAAGGCTCCGGAGGGTCCAGCCCTGCAGCACCCACCCCGTGCTGCCCCAGAGCCCTGGGAGCCTGGCTTTGGGTGCAAAGTGAGGGCATCTGGTCCTCGTTTCCCCACGCTGAGCCCTCCTCTGGCTGGCAGAGCTGTTCTGCTGCAGGAGCCAGGAGGGACCCCGGATGGCCAAGGCAGGCAATGGGGGATCCCCTGCTCTGCCCCATGTGCTCCCAGGGGGAAAAACAGTGCTCTGCCACCCCCCAAGGAGGGTACAGACTTTGGGATGGCAGCAGCAACTCCCCCAGGAGCTGGCACTGTCAGCTCTCCAAAGGAGGAGAGGTTCCTTTCACTTTTTAAGCAGTTTCTGGAAACGACCAGAACAGTTATTCCCCACTGTAAAAAATTCATTCCTGGCTAAGGAATATTCCCAGCATAACTTGATAGGAGGCCACTTCCAGGCTCAGATCCTAATAGAAAACAAAGACAGTTCCTTTGAGCCTCATTAGCACCACGGGCTCAAACTCTCATTTTTTAGTGTGTAAATCTCCTCCCTGCACGAGGAGCCAACACTGCCCACGGAGAGCACACGCAGTGGGAAAAACAATGGGATTACTTGGGCCTGAGAAGGTGATTGGAAATAATGGATGAGTAAAGACAATGCATAATAATTTTCTGCATTTTCTTGGTTTTCCTGATTTTGTTTTGTCCATTTGGCCTCGAGCTGCTTTGCTCTGCAGCATTCTGCACACACCAGTTACAAAAGCTGATCAGAGCATTTCACTGCAAACCCCACAGACCACAACGCTGAAACAATCCAACTCGATCATATTTATCAAAAGAAACACCATGTTAGTTCTGTTCTTTCTTTTTCCATCTTTTTTTTCACTTAAAACCACCAAACTTTGTAATAACATTTTTGCCTCAGCAGCTCTAACCAGCAAAACTCCCCTCCTCCAGTCGCACAGCTGGGAGGTGTGAGCACCACAACCCTCCCAGTTTACTGGCCCAGCCTCAATTTCTCTCTCTGCCATCAAGCTGGACATGTAGCCTTGGAGAACCCTTCCCAGTAATCAAATACAGCAAAGATTAATACACTCAATTGACTTTTTTCTGGTTAGCTATTTTTCCACTCCTTTTTCTGTGTACTTTCCCAAATCTCCCTGTGCTGCACCCACTGCTGTGCTGTCTGCCCAAGCTCCCCAGCAGTTCCCTTCCCAGTGCCCAGCCAGGACACCTTCCCTGAGGATCCCTCACTCCCAGCCCGGGGCACGGTGCCAGCCTGGGGACAGGCAGGGGACTGTGACAGCTCTGGGGCTGCTGACAATGTCCCAGCTTAGCACTGCCCTGTCACCAGTGTCTGCACAGCAGCCACGGGATTGGGTTACCCCCAGGTGAGGGGAAAGCAGAGGCCTTACAGCTCCAGCTAATTTAGGAGATTAATTAGGCACAAGGATCCCCTTTCAGAGGAGACACGATGTCTCTGTGAGCAGCAGCCCTGCTCTGCTCAGTCCCTTCGGGGCAATTGTCAGCCTTCTGCTGGGAAAGGGGAAATGGGATGGCATGGCAGGGGTGGCCCCAGGGTGGTCCCAATCTGAACCCTGCTCACGTCCCCTGTGCCAGCCCAGCTCCTTCCAGCCGGGCCACGGGGGAGCTCTGGGCTGCTTTCAGCAGTCCCAGTGCTGTGTGGTGGGGCTGGAGCCCAGCACTGCCTCAAAAACACTCCCAGAGCTGTCAAAAGACTTACAAGGGGGAGTCTGGGCCACATCCCTGGTTTTGAATTTGACCTCCCTGCAAAAAGAGGAACCAAAGAATGCACTTGGCCGTTTCTCTACTATATTTCACCTGAGGTGACATTTATGGGTGGCAGGAAGCCCTAATGTACCATCATTCTGCTTTCAGCAAGCTCAATGAAAGGTTTGGCTGGGCTCACACTTGAGATTCTGCCCAAAGGAAACTCAGCCACTGACTGAGCAGAGGGGCTGGGAGCAGAGCTGGATGGGGGGCTGAGCAGGCTGGGGCAGGCAGAACACCCTAGGAGCCCAAAATCAAAGGGGAGAAGGCAGACAAGGGAGGAGAAAGAGAAAATAGAGAGGCCTGGCCAGCAGGATGATGATCCTGAGCTCCACACAGCAGCTCAGCACACAGAGTGCCTGTGACTGCCCCCGGGAAGGCTTTGGTGGAGCATCTTTGATTCCTGCATTCATCCCCCCACAGTGACTGGGATGGATTTCAAACCCTGCTCCATTTGAAAGTAAAATTTCCATTAGCCAATATTTGTCTGAGGCAGTTTCTTTGAAGAAGATGCTGCTATGCAGCGATCCCCACACTAATTACAGGAATCAGGAAAGCAAGTGCAAGATCTCTTTTTTGTCCAAGGCTTTCCAGAAAGCTTCCTCTTAAGCATCATGTGCTGCTGAAGTTTAAGGTGCATTTTTAGAACTCTTGCAAGGAAATCTAAATTAATTCAGCTTGCGAGAAGCACCCTTAGATGTTCCCTGAGCATCAGCCAGAGAGAACAGTGCTCTTCAAAGGCAGAAACATCTGAGGAGTCTCCTGAGGGGCAGCACTGGGAAAAGCTGTGGATGGTGGGAGTCAGGCTGCAGGAGCTGCGGGGTGGCCTGGAGTGCAGAGCCTCTGAAGTTCATCTGTCCATCTGTCTGTCCATCTGTCTGTCCATCTGCAGCCACTCACACACCCCTGTGCCACCAGAGCCCAGAGGAGCCCATGGCCAGGGCAAGGCAGAGGATTCAGAGCCACCCCAAGTCATTCCTGCTCCCGTTAGCAGAGGGCTCTCAGCCCGACAAATTCCCTTTGTTTGAGGGATGAGATGGAGGAAATGTTTTGATCCATGACCACTGGGTCACATGGGGCTGGCCACAGGGCTGGAGACTCGTTTTAGGAGAATATTTGCCTTCACTTTCAAGTTCAATTTGTGGAAAGTTTCTAGACCGAGAGCTGACCCAAAAGTGGAGAAGCTCAAGCTCTGCACAGTTGCTGTGCCAAACTCCAGGGCCCGTGGAGAGCCCACACAGCAGGAAAACACATCCCACCATTCCCCCTGCCAGCCCAAAGCAGCACACAGAGATGCTGGGGCAGGCAGGATCCCACTGCTGGGGGCTTCTCTTACCCAAACAGCCTGAAACATCCCACCTCAAAGGGAAATCCACCACCTCCCCCTGCCCTCCCCAAACCCCTGCTCCTGCAGCCCACAGGCATTGCTCCTTTCCACACATCCTCCTGGGAGGATACAGATGCTCAGAAAGTAAATCCTGGATTATTTAGCACAACAAAAGAAGGAATTCATGGAATCATTAAGGTTGGAAAAGACCTCCAAGATGGTAAAGTTCAACCTTCTATACAGCATCTGTACATATACATGTATATATAGAGATATGGATATAAATTGACAGATTATATGGCCATCAGCAACTAAGCCTCAAGTATATTTATCTGTGGGGTCTACTGAGTTTGCTGCTGGTGTTTTCCATGAGCCAGGTTTAAGGACATTTGCCAGAGCCCTGAATCACTCTGGTTTATGGAGCTTTCTCACCACAGGCATGATCTAGGACTCCCAAGCTAAAACTGCTCTAAAAGAAACAAACACACAGACACCCTCACAACAGTCTGCACCAAAAAAAATAAATAAGTCACAAGATAGTTTGAATGTTATGTCATCTGGAATCAGCCAAGCAGCAGACTGGGAATTTTAGGAGCTTTTCTCAAGTAAGAGGACTGGGAGATAGGCGGGTTCTGTTCTAGCCTGGCAGCAATCTCTGCTCCTCCTGAGCACAAACCAATCCCCATCTGAGGCACAAAGATGCAAACCCTGAGCAGCCACACAAGGAGGCATTGAGGGGAGGGGAGGTGAAAGAATCAAGTACCCTGACCCTGCCTGGAAGGAAACACTTCAAGCAGCAAAAGCCTGGGCTGGGGACGCAGGGTTGGGGCCACCAGGGCACCTCTTGCAGCAGCTCCAGCCATCCCACCCTGCTGGAACCACAGACACTGGGTGTAAAGCCCCCTGTCCCAGCCTGGGACCACAGCTGGGAACTGGTCTGCTGCTCTCAAAGAGCCACTTAGATAAGGCTGTTCTGGAGCTGCTCTGATTACAAGATTTTACCTAATCCCCCAAAAATGCCATTTATTGTTTGGCAGCCCGAAGATCCGCCCCGCGGGGCTGGCCTCGGCGATCCAAACCCAGATCAGGCAGAAGAGCAGAGTTTTGGGGTCTGGGCTGAGCTCTGAGTGGCTGCAGGGAGCAGATGGAGGCAGACACTTCCCCCCAGCCCCAGGGTCCAGCTGGGGCTCCCTGCAGTCACCCACGGGTGCTCAGCACACAGGGTGCTCAGTCCCCCAAGGAAGGGCAGCAGGGGACACGGCAGCAGAGGAGGGTCCCCAGGGAGCCCCAGCCCTGCTCTGCTGGCCCCAACACGCCTCTCCCAGCTCTTGGCTTGCTCCAGGGCCATGGTGGCTCCCGGCCAGGCGGCCACAATGCAGTGGAAGGAAGAAGAAACAGCTTTGTTTTGCCCAAAGCCTCGCAATTAATCAAGTTCCTATTTCCTCGCAGTTCCACGCTCCCCACCCCAGGCAGCTCCCAGCCGTGGCAGAGCCCCTGTGCTGAGCACAGGCTTTGCTTTGCAATTTCACGTGAACAGAGAACCAGAAAATGAAATCAACGTGAAATGGAAATGTCTTTGCTACAGGGAGAACCACCCAGGGCCCTGAGGGTCCAGTGCAAGACCGGAGCCTCTGGAGCAG
The DNA here is from genome assembly GCF_027477595.1 of Haemorhous mexicanus. Classification (NCBI taxonomy): domain Eukaryota; kingdom Metazoa; phylum Chordata; class Aves; order Passeriformes; family Fringillidae; genus Haemorhous; species Haemorhous mexicanus. Next base: position 926,859 of record NC_082355.1, read on the forward strand.
GCTGGCAGCCCCATCCCTGCCAGCACCATCCCTGGGACTCCCCTGGGCACCAGCTCTACACCCAGGAGGAACACACAGAATCCTAGAGTCATTTAGGCTGGAAACGACCTCCAAGAGCATCAAGTCCAACTGTGCCCCATGCCCACCTTGTCCCCAGCCCAGAGCCCCGAGTGCCACCTCCAGCCCTTCCTTGGGCACCCCCAGGGATGGGCACTCCAACCCTCCCTGGGTAGTTCCAGTGCCTGAGCACCCTTTCCAAGGGGAAATTCCTGCTGATTTGGACCCCTCTGAGCACAAGTCACTGTTTTTATACTGACACACAACAAAACAAAACAAAACACCAGTGCATTTTCCTGGCCTTTGTCCAAATTAAAGTGGGGCTGAATATCAGGGTGGGAGGAGAGCGGGTGAGAATCCAGGCTCCTCAGGGACAGGAGCAGCTGATTTATGAGTAAATTTCTTAAACAGAAGTCCCAGAGATGCCATTTCAGAGGGACATTCCCAAAGTGGCTGCCGGGAAGGCAGGATGAGGGTGGGACCTGTGCCTCTGCACCTCTAATTGCCATTATTCTTCAGGAATATAAACAACAGGAGCCACCCAGCAGAGAGCCATGAAAGCTCAGCAGAACGAGGGCCTGGGAGCACAGGGACAGGAACTGCAGGTCAGGCAGGTGAAGGACTCATTCCTGGCTCAGCACAGCCCCTCTGGTGAGGACAGATGGGCAGGCACAGCACAGCACAGCCTGGTCTCTCCTGCAGCTCTGCCCAGCTCCCCAGGAGAGGGACCAGCAGCAGCTAAAGGTCTGTTTGCTTCTCCTCACATGCTTTTGCTTTCATGTGTCCCACCTGATAACTGCCAAAGTTATCAGGTGAGACAGCATAGATTTTTAAGAGACCATTTTTCCAAAGAAACCCTACCCTCTCCTGTTTGATCCATTGCCCCACCCCTGGCAGTGTCCAAGGCCAGGCTGGACAGGGCTTGGAGCAACGTGGGACAGTGGAAGGTGTCCCTGCCCATGAGACGGAGGAGCTTGAAGGTCATTCCAAGCCAAAGCAGTGTGTGGTTCCATGATTCTGGGATGCTGCACTTGGATTTGGGATGGTGAGGGCCTTCAGAGCACAGGAACGGAGCAATGGGAGGAAGGTGCAGCATCACCCCAGTCCCATGGCTCTGGTGCACTGTCCCCTGCCCCCTGCCCCACAGCTCCCTCCCAGCCACTTGGAGAAGTCCCTGATGGAGACAGTAATAGTTGAAATTTCTCTCATTTTCAGGCATGGAAAGAGAAATGTTCAATTTTAACTGGGATGCCTAATGAAGATTTATTTTTGTGGGAATAATCACTCTTCCTTGGAGTAACTGGGTTATTTTTTCATGACCACTAGACCTTAGATCTGCTCCTCATTTCTTTCCATACCCACAGAGGGCAAGAAATAGCCATACTTGGTCAGTGAGAAAATGAAATTAAATGCAAATAGACATGTACTGACTAAATCTGAGTTTCCCAAGTTATTTCTCTAAATGCCAAGTCCCTGGGGTGAAGGAGGGGCAGCATCAGCCTGGGCCAAGGCTGGCAGTGTGGGGGCTCAGCCTGGCCCATGGCCCCATCTCCACTAGTGCCCTGGCCCTGAGGGTGGGCACCAGCACTGGGAGCACTGGCAGGCCTGGAGGCACTAATGAACACGGAAAGGGTGTTAAACTGGTTCTATCTCCTTGGCTGGAACCAGCCAGTGCCCCCCCTGACACAGGCAGGGACACCTTCCACTGTCCCAGGTCACTCCCAGCCCTTTCTATCCCTGACACTCTCAGGGATGAGGCAGCCCCAGCTGCTCAGGGCACCCTCCCAGGGAACAGCTCCTCCCCAGTAGCCCATCTAACCCTCTCCTATCAGTATGAAGCCATTCCCTTGTCCTTCCCTTAGCTCAGCTGAAGGACACATCTCTGCCAGAGGCTTTCTGCTTCATGCTTGGCTGTTTCCTAAGGAAGATGCTTTCTGCAGGGCAGGATAAAGACACCCAACAGGACACACAAACCAACAGGACACAGAAACCTGCTGGGACACAGAGACCCAGCACTGCTTTGGGCACCATTCCTGCCCAGGGCTTGGTGGCCCTGGTGCCCAGGAGCCACAGCCACAGTGACAGCTCCTGGCACGGGGCAGCAGTCCCACTGACTCACCCAGTACAGCTCCTGCCCAGAGCAGTTTTTCCATAAAAATAAACCCAGCCCTAATAAATAAACGCATTCTCATCGTAAAAGCCCGATTGGTGGCTGGGAAGGAAGAGCCTGAGCCCGGCAGCAAAACAATTTCCCTCTGGATTGGAGACTGTGGGTTGTGCTCCAGGGAAAGCACACCAGAAGGAGCCCATTTGCCCGGGGAGGGGGACAGGGGGACAGGGGGACCAGCGCCAAGGCGGAGGGACCCCAGCCCCAGCACAGCCACTGCTGCAGCAGCTGGCAAGGAGTGACACTCGCTCACCAGGGGGATTTAGGAACTGGCCCAGCTCCTGGCAGAGCAGACCTGGGGGACACAAGAGCATTTAGCAGGGAGCCAAGGGCTTTTGTAAACAGAAGCTCAAACAAACATCTCTCATTTCACAGATGGTGCTCACAATTTACAGCTGGCACATTTAAAGGCCACCTCGGACACATCGGGGCTCACGGCCGCAAATGGGACACACGAAACGCCCCAGGCCTGCAGGCCTCAACATCTGCACTCCAAGGAGCCTCCCTCTGAAATCCACAGGAGTTATTTCCACAGAAATGTCAGCAGGATATTCTGAAGCAAAATATCATCAGAACAACCCAGCTCCTTTCATTGCAGCTTCCCAGTTTGGGCGAGCACAGGCTCCCGATGGGCTCGTGGGGGCTGCCAGGAGAGAGCCCCTCCTGAGCAGCTCCCCAGCACAGCAGCCCTGGTCCACAGCTAAAAATTACAGAAAATTGTGAAGAACACAAGAAAAACCCCAAAGTCCTGAAGCAGCACTCAGGGGTAGGTGTCACAGCACTGGCAGAAGCAGCACAAACCCTGAGGTACCTCCAAACCCTCCCATGGCCACAGACCCTACATGAGGGCAGGTAATTCCAGGGCAGCCCCAGCACCCCGGCACAGCAGCAGCAGCTGCCCCAGCCCGGGGCAGAGTGCGTGGCTGCCCGAGGCTGCCTGCAAAGCCCACATTTCTCAGCTGCCTGGCCAAACAGAAGTGTCTTTATGGAGACAGGATTTGGGCAGCCCCGCGGAGCAGGGCCGGAGCTGCCGGACACTGGCACCATTCAGACACCCTGCCCTGGCCCAGCCTGCAAACACGGGGCAGGGCTGGGCACAGACCCACTGCTGGCAGCCTCCTCACCCTCCTCATCCTCACCACTGCAAACCCAGCCCCACCGAGGGCAGAACCCCACGGAGCTCTCAAAAACACGGGCACGGCCCCTGCTCCTGGGCAAGCAGGGGGAGTGACAGCCACACACACTTAGAATAAAATCGAGTTAGCTGCTTCATTGAAAGACTGGATTAAAGACATTTGATTTAAATATTTGGGGTCACAGAGAATATTTGCCCTGTGGTAGCCCCCTTAGGATCCATATTTCAAACTTCAGCTCAACACAGACCAAAACCCCGTATGCTCCTGCATGTGCTGAAATTATCTCATCATCACTGGGCTTGTGGAAAAGCACCAAGTGCCACCAGCACTGTCAGAGCCATGAGCTGCCAGTGCTGTCCTGCTCAGCCCTGTTTCAGCTGACAGAACTAAAGGCTCTGTAACTGGCACAAGCACCTGGTTCAGTGCCAGCCCTCTCACCTAATCCCCGGGGAACAGCACGGTGCCTCCGCTCCCCAGAGCCTCACACAGCTTTAACTGAGTTATGCTGCTGAATTCCTCTGCAACTTCCATTAAGAAAGAAACCATTAGGAAGAGGCAACTCTTGGAATCTGAAAGACTGAATTTGGCAACCAGTCCTTGTAAGGTCTCAGCAAGACCCGGGCTCACAGACCTCATTCTGTCATAAGACACACCATTTTTTTCCCCCTTGAAGGATAAACTAAAGCCATCCTGTTGGGGAATGGGGTGTGACTGACTCCAGAGCTTCAACCAGGCACGAGAGAGAGAAGCATCTTTACTCTGTATGTACCATATGTACAGCACAGCCTTCATTTGGAGGCATCCTACCTTTGGGTGGTCTGTCCTGCCCCCAGGGCTCTCCTGCTGTGGGATGATCCCCATGGAGCAGGCACAGCACAGGGTTGGGCATCCCAGCCCTGTCCATCGAGGAGAGGCTGCTGTGGGGCTGCTGCAGCTCAGGGTTTAGTGGCAGGAGGAGGATGATGGAAGCAGAGCAGATGGTGAAGCTGGATGAAGCTTGTGTCCATTCCACACTTACCTTCCTGCCTGGAGAGCCCGGCAGGGCCTGGAGCCATCCCAAATGCCAGAGTGAGAGCTGCACCTCAGATCCCAAACCCCAAACCCAACCCAGCCAAGGCAACAGCTCACCATGCCCACAGCCCCTGTCCCAGCAGCCACTGGCACCCAGCTACCCTGGGCATGGCCCAGTGGGGACTGGCAGTGTCAGGGGCCATGGGAGGGGTGACAAGGATGGTGTCCCTGCACTGGGAGGGGTGACAAGGACGGTGTCCCTGCACTGGGAGAGATGGCAAGGATGGTGTCCCTGCACTGGCAGGGGTGACAAGGACGGTGTCCCTGCACTGGGAGAGATGGCAAGGATGGTGTCCCTGCACTGGGAGAGATGGCAAGGATGGTGTCCCTGCACTGGCAGGGGTGACAAGGACGGTGTCCCTGCACTGGGAGGGGTGACAAGGATGGTGTCCCTGCACTGGGAGAGATGGCAAGGAAGGTGTCCCTGCTCTGGGAGGGGTGACAAGGACGGTGTCCCTGCACTGGGAGAGATGGCAAGGAAGGTGTCCCTGCACTGGGAGGGGTGACAAGGACGGTGTCCCTGCTCCAGGAGGGGTGACAAGGACGGTGTCCCTGCTCCAGGAGGGGTGACAAGGACGGTGTCCCTGCACTGGCAGGGGTGACAGGGACAGTGTCCCCGCTCTGGGACGGGAGCAGTGCTCCCGCTGCCCATCCCAGGGATGCACAGGGCGTGCCCGGAGATCCAGGGGAACGGGCTGCATCTCCTGGAGATCTGAGCAGATCCTCACGTGGTGGGGAGGGGAGCTGCTGTGGGAAAATGCTGCGGGGCTGGCCGGGGCTGGCAGGAAGGAAATTCCCCCAGCGGAGCCGCCATCGCGAGGGCTCCGCCGCGGCAACTTCAGGGATTCAGAAATAACCCGGCCCTCCCCAGGGAGGCACTGCTAAGGTCACTATTTTTTCCCTTGAACTTTCCAGATGAAGGAAGCAATAGCAGAAGCAACAGCATAGATTTGGCCGGAGATCAACTGTACTGACAACAGTCACAGGATTGAACTCAGAAGAAAAGTCCTTTGTGTGTGTTGGAGTTATCACCAGATGGGCCGGGCAGCACTGGGGAGTTCTGCTCAAAAATATTCCACATGGGCAAAGCCATCAAAGCTGGAACCCAAGGCAGATGTAACCCACAGTAACTAATTCCACTGCTTAGACCGAGTTAAAAACGGAGGCAAATGTTTGGTGCCCATTAAAAATTAAAATGTTAACTTGTATTCTTCAGCAGACTGCTGAGGTTGAGAATAAGAAACAATTCTGATTAAGGATTAAAAATGGAGAGTCTGTAAAACACTAATTACCATTGTACTTACAGGGAATTTGGCCTGTTGGGCTTAATTACTTCTAGTTCAAGATCACTCGAGTTCAGGCTGGGCTGGGGAGCGCTGTTGGAGTTGAGGAAGCTGTTTGCATTTGAAGAGACGACAGATTCCAGGCTGGAGTTGATGATGCTGTTCCTATTCTCCTCTAAAAAACACCAAAACCCAAGAATCATCAGCTGCCACTGCAGACAAAGCGAAGAGCAAATGGCTTTGACAGCATGGAGCATTCCCAGGAACCCCTGAGCCAGTGCAAACAGGGACATGTCCCCAGAGCTCAGTTAGTTACAGACACATTTACACTAAACCACAGGAAATACCAGGTACTCTTTGGCTCCTTTGGGTTTCAGGTGCAGTGAGCACTGACAACACTGTGCATCTCAAAGAGCCACCACCGCCCAGGCCCCCTCCCCAGCTCTGCCAGGCCACCCAAAATCCCATTAACTCATTTCCAGGAGCTGCCTTTGCCATTGGAGCAGTAATTGCAGTTGTGAGAAGCAATTAGCAAGGCTGATGGCACGAGAGCAGCCCTGGGCAGAGAGTGGCTGCTTCTGGGATGCTGCTTTCCTGAAAGACAGGCACCAGCTGGAAAACACAGAGTCCTCTTTCCAAAATTATTTTTCTGGTGCACAATACCATGGTGAAACTACCACCCAAAAGCATGTAGTGAGAGGGAATCCTTGCTCTCGATCTCTCTAAATTCCACCTCTTTTTGAGTGAAGAGAATGTGCAATACTAATTTGTATCCTGTGCACATATAAAGGGGGGTAAAAGAGTGCAAGAGGAACTCCTGGGTTGTGTGAAAGGTTAATCCTGAGCACACAGCAGAAAGGAGAAGCTGTAAAACAGTCTGGCAGGACGCTTGTCTTGGGGTGTTGGTGCAGCTCTGCCACCACTCCAAAGGGAAATGCCACATCAGCTCTGGAGCTGCTGCATTTCCCAGGTACCTGGACAGAAGCAGCACCTGCAGGGCAGTAGGACAGGGCTTGGTTTAGCTCAGGTTGAGCTTACTTCCAGAGGTGAGCCAAGGATGTGTGATGCTGACACATGTCAATGTGTTCCTGCAACTGGATTTCATTAATCTTCATCTGCAACGAGCCACCATGGGAACAAGCAGCACAGACATTGCTCTGTGCCCAGCTCTGCAAAAGTTCAACCCTCAGGGCACCAGCACCCTGGGATGAAAAAGATGATCCATGCAGAAGACAAAGAGGGAAAAGTGAAGAAAAGCAGAGTACTGACCTCCACCAATACTGACAGGCAGATGTGACAGCCAGCAGATGAAGAAATAAAGAAATTAAGCTGTCTAAGGACCGAAAAACCCCAAATCCCTCTGTTTCTGCATCTGGCAGAGCAAGTTTTAGGCAGCCCATGAGAGGCCACCTGTACACAGCTGGCCAAGTCCAGGGACTGCCTGTGCTGAGCCCAGCCAGCCCAAGGCCCTGAGGAGCTGACCTGAGCCCCTGGAGCGTGCACTGACACCAGCTCATTATTTGCAAACATCTTCTGCCCCAGGCTGGAGGCTGGGAATAAGCTCCATAAGCTTGGCAGCTCAGTGTGGATTGTCCCTCTAATCTCCACAGCAGCCACAAGCCAAGAGCAGAGTCCCTGTCAGCCACAGAGCTGGAAGTGCCTCGGCTCAGGGGGAAAGGAGATGAATGGCAGAATCTGAAACTCCTGCTTCATTTTGTTTCCTCCTTTTTAAAAGGCTGAAACTGTACTTTGCTTCGTGTCTTTGAAAGCTCACATGAAGGATTCTTTGCTGGAAGATTTGATTTGGTCTTACAGCTGCAGGAGCAGAGCTGCCCATCAGCTCAAGAGCATTTCCAATCTGCATAGAAAAGAGCATTTCACTCCTTACCCAAACTTCCTGTCTCTAGTGGGAAGTCAGGCAGGCAGAGCCAGCGGAGCCTCACCAGAGGCTTTGTCTCCAGGAACCCTGATAACTGATCCAGGGCACCTTGGTGACACTGACCCCAGGGAGCAGAGAGGGGATGACAGAAGAACTGATAAGGAACAAAATGGTGTTTGCTGTGTTGGTGACACTTGTGTCACAAGAGCTGCTCCCTGGGTCAGATGTGGATAACAATGTAAACGTTTAACAACAAAATCATCACTACAATCATAGATTAATCATGATTATCTAATCTGCTCCCTGCGTGTTGAACATGATAGTTTTTGACTTAGACACAGCTTGGTATGACGAGTGCTAGTGAAAACAGAAAGATATTGGACTTCAATGAACAGGTTTCAAGTGATGGAAAATCCACTGTCCCACTCCACTTCTTTTTATGTCAAACTGCTCCCAGTCTTAAAAAATGTGCACCCTGCTCCCATTTAGAACATTTTTAGCTTCAGCTTCAATTTTCAATTTCAGCTCAACTGGGCTTGAGCTGCTGCCTAAGCTCTTGTGCTACACCCTGACTTCAGAGCCTTGGTCTGTCTCCAGACCAGTAAGAAAGGAAAGAAAGAAGAAAAGAAGAAGAAAGGAAACCTCACATATTTCTCATGATGTGCAGCAGGGAAGGAAAATAAAACAGTAGTGGCTTCCCAAAGACACAGGAGGTTATAGACTGTCAGAAGGAACACCAAGAAAATGTTGCTTCACATGGGAATAAATGAATGCAGAAATAAAGAAATGAGCTCAGATCCTCTCCCAGGCACAGGGAGGATAGCACACGGAGCCTGAAGAGCCTGGAGGCTGACAAGCCACTGCTTAGTTAGCAGCAGATAAATTACTGGGGCTGAAAGTTTTCAAAAGCAGCGTTTGATATCTGAGGCTTCACCGAGAGTCGTCCCACACCATTTCCAGAGCACGCTCGGGGCCACCACTGCTTCCTCAAACCCACGCGGATCTTTCCGACACCTCCGAAAGGAGAGTGCCTGGTAGTTAACAGTAACTTAATCAGACAAACCCACGTGTTTGGAGAGTCAGCAAAGTCCACAGCAACCCCTCTGTGCACCCTGGGGAGCTGGCTATCCCCAGCCCTCCCCTGCTCCTCGCTCCACTTGTGCTTGTCTTGCTCACCAGGAGACTCTCCTGCTTTTTTTACCAAACTGGGAGAGCTCCCTGGGTGCAGCTGGCTGGCTCCAGGAGCACATGGGCAGGAAGAACCAGAGAGCTGGGAATTGGGTTTACTCTGTAACATGAAACAACAGCCTGAGCAGACACATTTCTGCCACCCCATGGGCAGGGCTGGGGCCTTGGCTCTTTCACCCAAATATCTGGAGCATCAATTAGTGACAGAAATGGAAAGATGAGCTCCAACATTTTTGAACTGCCATGGCACATAATCCTCAGGAAAATGCCGAACCTCCTGGCCGAGTTTTCCTGTCTGTAAAAGGCAAAGCGCCCGAGGGCATCCCGAAAGGGCTGCCCTGTGGTGGCTGCCCTTGCCACAGGTGTGGCACCACGTCCTGGCAGCTGATGGCAGCGATGACGGGCCCAGGAACATGAGAAGGGGACACGCAGGGGCCCGTCAGGTGGGGAGGGGACAGCAACACTTTATCCCGTGCTAGGGCAGCCTCATGTCGAGCCCCGGTTAAGGGCTAGGATGCCAGAGAGATTCCACTCCCCACCAACACGACAGCAGAGGAAAGCAAAGCCTGACCCTGTTATGGAATCAGCCCTTCCACTGACAGCAGGAAAACTGCACGGGAAGGGCAGGGGAATGGCAGAGCAATGGCAGGGGAATGGCAGGGGAATGGCAGGGCAATGGCAGGGGAATGGCAGGGCAATGGCAGGGCATTGGCAGGGCAATGGCAGGGCAATGGCAGGGGAATGGCAGGGCAATGGCAGGGCATTGGCAGGGCATTGGCAGGGCAATGGCAGGGCATTGGCAGGGCAATGGCAGGGCAATGGCAGGGCAATGGCAGGGCAATGGCAGGGCATTGGCAGGGCAATGGCAGGGCAATGGCAGGGCAATGGCAGGGCAATGGCAGGGCATTGGCAGGGCAATGGCAGGGCAATGGCAGGGCAATGGCAGGGCAATGGCAGGGCAATGGCAGGGAATTGGCAGGGCAATGGCAGGGCAATGGCAGGGCAATGGCAGAGCAATGGCAGAGCAATGGCAGGGCAATGGCAGGGAATTGGCAGGGAATTGGCAGGGCAATGGCAGGGCAATGGCAGGGCAATGGCAGGGCAATGGCAGGGCAATGGCAGGGGAATGGCAGGGCATTGGCAGGGAATTGGCAGGGCAATGGCAGGGCAATGGCAGGGAATTGGCAGGGAATTGGCAGGGGAATGGCAGGGCAATGGCAGGGCAATGGCAGGGCAATGGCAGGGCAATGGCAGGGAATTGGCAGGGCATTGGCAGGGCAATGGCAGGGCAATGGCAGGGGAATGGCAGGGGAATGGCAGGGCAATGGCAGGGCAATGGCAGGGCAATGGCAGGGCAATGGCAGGGCAATGGCAGGGCAATGGCAGGGCAAGGCAGGGCAATGGCAGGGCAATGGCAGTCTGTGAGGCATGGCTAGGGCACAGCTGGAGGGCAGGGAGGGCACTCACGCTTCTCGTTGGGCTGGGCCGTGTGGAAGAGCGTCAGCGGGCGCTCGCTGCACGAGGGAGGCTTCGACTCCGTGCTCTTCTTGCGCGATAACAGCAGCTGCGAGTTCGGCGCCGGAGCCTCTGGCACCGTGTTAAATATCTGTTAAAAATAATAAACAAGTTGTTCTTTGGCATCACCCCGTGGAACAGGACAGCTGCCCACCTGCCTGGGCTGCACCGCTCCCCAGCGCAGCCTCTGAGGAAGACACGCACTCAGCAGGGCAACGTTTTGGGGACAGATTCCTGAATTCCACTTTTTCATTCTGTCTGCACTCCTCCTTCTTTCAACCAAGAGGGACACTGCAAGCTGTGAAGAACCCTGACACTCTGGCACTCTGCTGACTTTTTGGGGGTGCAGGTGATGATGAGCAGCCCAGACAGACCAGCAGTGTCCCCCGTGTGCCCCCCACTGCGTGACCCGGCGCCCACGCTCCCACGGCTGCAGACCAGCTTGGGAAAGTCTTTGCAACTTCCAGCTACAGCTGTCAGAAAACTGAGTAATCGCATTTTTCTCAAGGGGATGAAATTTTAAAACTGCATGAACCCAAAGGGCAGCAGCCTTGCTGGTTGCTGATACTTGGTTACGTACTGCTCCTTTTCTAGACCCCGCAGGCTCAGAGAAGGGCAGTGACCCCTCCAGACCAGCTCTCTCAAAGCCCCTCTCCATTGCTGAGAGTCCATTAAACCCACTCCTCAGTGTCCTCCCTGCTCTCCTGCCCCTGCCAGACAGAGAGCCAGGCTTTCCCAACAGGAAAAGCACACGTTGGCATAGCTCTCTGCTCAGGACAGAGCTGGATGTGGACTTGGAGCCACGATGCCACCCCAGCCAGGGTAAGCTGCTTTCTACTGCTGCCTTCACTGCCCAAATGCACAAATCCATTACTCCTTTCCAATCAAAACCAGACTAACAAAAGATCATCATCAGGGAACTGGCTGCATTTAGAAGAAAATGGTATTTTTTAAAAGGCTCATGTAGCCAGGGAGGGATGGCCAGGACCTTGGCCCCACAGAGCCACCACTGCTCCACTGGCAGACCCCAACATCCATGGCCAACGAACACAAATGCATCAGGATTCAGATCACCAGTGTGGATAAAGCCAGTACTTGGATAAGCCTGGAGTTTTTAGTCAGCAAAGTAGGAGCCAGCCAAGGTGTGCATCTCACTGGCTTGCTTTAGCACTCATCTCTCTTGACACCAAGGACAATTTCCCATCACACAGTGGGAAGGGGGAGGAAGGGAATTTCTGTGATGGAATCACAGCCATGTTGACACACTGAGATGACCATAAACAAGGTTGGCTACCAGCAGCACTGGTTACACAGCCACAGCCCAAGAACCAGGTGCCAGCTGCCCCCTCCCCAGCACAGCCCCACCGTGGTGCCACTGGCCATGGACAGGGGGCTGCCATGGGCAAAGAGAGACCAATTCCTTTCCATAAACCCCTGACATGAAAGAAGCAAGGGAAGCCATTACCTTCTCGTGGTTCTCTATTAAAATTTCAATCACAATGTTCTGGAATTTGATGTCCATAATGGCAGCCACGGTTTCCTCTTGAGGTCGGAGCAGCGTCGGCCCAAACACCACACCCAGATTAGCAACAGTCATCAGGTTCTGCTTGTGATTATCTGCAACTCTGGGAAAAAAAGAGAAAGAAAGTGAAGTAGGTGATGGAACTAATCCACAGGGAACCCCCTCCCTGCCTTCCCTGCCTCGTGGCTGGCACAAGGCTCACAACGCTGTTTACATTTTTCACGCTCCTGGTGAGCTCCTTGAAGGCTCAGCCATGTGGAAAAGTACAAATTTAACTGTTGTGTTCCTGGGGACCTTTCAGCCCCCACGAACTGACTAATCCCATAAAACCTCAACCCCGAGCCAGCCACTGAGCCTCATGCTGCAAACCACTCCCAGGAAAACATCTTGAATCATTAATGCTTAAAACCCTTCTGAAAACAAATTGTTGGACCTCTGACACATGCTGCTCTCCAACTCAATGAGTGACCTCATATGTTCCAAAGGCCAATTCCTTCCCAGCCATTCCAGCACCAGAGGTCAGTCCCCTCTGGCCCAGCCAGGCTGGTGGGGAGGCCAAGATGGGGCTTTGCCCCCAGATCCCCATGTGTTCCCTTCTCCATGGCACAAGATGGGGACCCAGGGACACTCAAGCCTTCCTCCTCACCACCTCCGTCTCTTTCAGCTCACAGGAGGGCACAGAGCAGCTCAGCAAAGTGAAGCAGCTCACGCTGAGGATGGGGCACCCTGCTTATGCTGTTTGAGGGGTTCCCCTGGAGCAGCTCCAGCTGGCACCTGGTCTTAGGGGGGCAAAGCCCCAGCAGCCCTAACGGGACACATCCTCTTCTCTGCCTCGCCCCGAGGGGACACAGCAGCAGGGACACAGGCAGGACCCCACAGCCACGCTGGGCTGCAGGTGCTCAGCTCTCCAGGAAGGACAGAGCTCACTGGGCACCCTGGGCACTGCTGGGACACCTGTGTGCCCCCTGGGCACTGCTGGGACACCTGTGTGCCCCCTGGGCACTGCTGAGTCACACCTGTGTGCTCCCTGGGCACTGCTGAGTCACACCTGTGTGCCCCCTGGGCACTGCTGGGACACCTGTGTGCTCCCTGGGCACTGCTGAGTCACACCTGTGTGCTCCCTGGGCACTGCTGAGTCACACCTGTGTGCCCCCTGGGCACTGCTGGGACACCTGTGTGCCCCCTGGGCACTGCTGAGTCACACCTGTGTGCCCCCTGGGCACTGCTGAGTCACACCTGTGTGCCCCCTGGGCACTGCTGGGACACCTGTGTGCCCCCTGGGCACTGCTGAGTCACATGGGGACACCTGTGTGCCCATGACCTGCAGTGCAGCCCTGCAGCCCCAGGAGTCTTTCTTGTGGTTTGCCCTTGACCTCTTCAACCAGGAAATGTGGTGGCTTTGGGCTGTGTGCTCACATGGCTGTAGCCTGAGGGAGTTTTAATGTCTTTTCCTTCTCTTTCTCTCCTGTTTCCCTGGGCAAGTGCAGCAGGCCAGCACACAGCGAGGCTCACACTCACTTGTTGAACTGATCCTAAAATTTATTGCTGTGAGTTTCTACCATTGATCTTGGGGTCAAGACATTTGTGTGCAAGCTCAGCACATATCAGCACACTGCAAGCCCGGGCTGGCTAAAAACAAAAGATGCCTTCCATCCTTTTCCATCCAAATCTCACCTGAACCAGCAAGAACTCATCCCTACACACAGCTCCTCAGGCAGAGACAGGGGCACATCACAAGGGGGGCTCAGGGACTTGGGGCTGCTGGCTTAGCTCCCCCCAGCAGCAGCACCAGCCCTACTCACTGCCTGGGCAAGAAGCCTCACACTGGTGCACATCTGACCCTGGGGAACAGGCAGAGTGTGCCCCCACTGAGTGTGCACCTGGCATCCAAGCTCAGAGTGGGAGGTCCTGGCCAAAGCCCTCGGGAGCTGCCAGGACCTCCCTTCACCCATAACTGCCCCACTGCCAGGAGACTCGGAGTGCTTCATCACAGCCTGTGGCATCCCCGGGGTCACAAATGGCTGGGAGAGGGGGGCTGGCCCAGAGAGGGCTCTGCCACAGAGGGGACAGCCTCACCAGGGGACAGCCTCACCAGGGGACAGCCTCACAGAGGGGACAGTGTCACCAGGGGACAGCCTCACAGAGGGGACAGCCTCACAGAGGGGACAGCCTCACAGAGGGGACAGCCTCACAGAGGGGACAGTGTCACCAGGGGACAGCCTCACAGAGGGGACAGCCTCACCAGAGGGGACAGCCACAACAGAGGGGACAGCCACACCAGAGGGGACAGCCTCACCAGAGGGGACAGCCTCACCAGAGGGGACAGCCTCACCAGAGAGGACAGCCTCACCAGGGGAGACAGCCTCACCAGGGGAGACAGCCTTACCAGAGGGAACAGCCTCACGGAGGGGACAGTGTCACCAGAGGGGACAGTGTCACCAGAGGGGACAGCCTCACCAGAGGTGACGTGCTGCTCACACTCAGCCAGGCTGGCCATCCCACCCCTGGGCAGTCACAGAGCCTCTCCCCATCCCTATCCCCATCCCCATCCTCATCCTCACCCCAGCCAAGAGCTCACTCATGGCCATGCCAGCACCACCGAGCTGGGAGGGGAAACAAACTCTCCTGAGGGAGTCACAACCTCATGGAGCAGCAAGAAAGGCAGAACAGGTTCAATACGAAACAAGATACACTAAATAATGCTTAAATACTAAATAATACAAATACAGATAATAAATAATACTAAATAATACAAACCCACCCCCCACTCCCACCCACATCACTCACAAACCCCAATGACATTTTTGCATTGCAAAATTGCCTTTCAGACACACGTTCACATGCTCCTAATTGGATATGGAAAAACGCAGCTGCAGTCCAAATGGCTTTCAGAAGCATTAATAAAATAATAATTTTAATGATCTTCTGTGGTTAGTGAAACAATGTTCATTTATAAAAAAACAACTGAATTGATCTAAGTCGCACAAAATTAGGTGCCTCCATTTCTCATTACCGTTACCATGTCCTACATCACTCTAATAAATTGCACTGTCATCAGCTCATTACAGGCAGGCAGCTGAGCGTGGTCCTGGCAATTATTTCAGAGTGGGCTATTAATGGCTTCCCAGGCAGGACATGGTCCCACAGCACCAGCCACGGCCCTGCCCGCTCACCCACGGGGTGCTGGCCCTGGCCTCCCCCACCTCGCCCTGCTCAGTGTGCTCTGCTTTGCCTCTGGAGCCTGGGAGCTGTCCTGCAGCTGTGCAATCTGGCTCCTTTCTGGAATCTACCTCAGGGCCACATGAACTCCTGCTCTGCACCCCGGGTACTTTTCCAGCAACAGCCATCCCTGTACCAGGTCACCACAGCCGTGCTCCAAAACATGATTCACCTTTCACATCCTTCAAATTCCCCATCCATTACCCACAGGATAATTCACTCTAAATTATACCTCTTCATCATCCTTTGTACTAGGAAATAACGCTGCCGTTTCTAAAGATGGCTGTTCTCAGCCCAAAGTGGGCTTAATGCTGGGGCCGTTCAGCAGGGACTGTCAGTGCCATTCCTGAGCTGCTCTTCAGAAGTTTTCCAAGCAGTCACTGTATTTTCCTTTTAACCTGCTGTCTGCTTCCGGCCCTTGATGCACTCTGAGAGAACTGCACTACCATTCATTTCTGTGGGTGCTTTTTCTGCTCCCCCCTTTACAGGAGCCACTTCCAGCACAGGAGAAAGCAACAACTGGTGGAGGAATGTGCAGAACCTCTCCACTTCACTCCTGCTCACAGTGCCTTTGGGACTCTGGGCTGGTCCTTCCCCTGGCAGCACCACAGGATGGTTCCCTGGGGATCAGGGGAGATCAGCCTGGGGGTGTGGGAGGGTCTGTGCTCAGCATGGCCTCCCCAGCCAGCAGCTCCACCAAGACCTGACCCACTTGGTGCTGACCCAGACCCAGCTGGTGTCACTGGGAGCCAGCCCTGCCATGCCCTGGGGACAGCCCAGCCCAGGGAGCACCAGCCCCCAGGCCATTCCCAGGGTGTCCCTGGACACCACTCACTTCTCACTCCCTTCCAGCACAACAAAGGAGAACAGCAGCGGAGTAAATCCATCTTGGGTGTTAAATTAGATTATGCCCGGGTTGCCTGGATACTGTATAATCACTGCCATGACCAAACACAATTTAATACGGGGTAACTGGTAGCCAAGGTTCAGTGCAGGGGAAGCAGGGAACAGTAAATATTCCAGCGTGGTCAGAGCTCCTGTGGGTGCCACAGGGGCTCCTGGCTCTGCTCCCACAGAACTCCTGCCTCCCATGTCTGGAATCACTTCCTACATGTATTTTATAGATGTATTTATATGTATGTATACACTACCGTGTGTTTATTTTATATATAAACACATATTTTATATTTAGAATGCATGTATCTGAATCTCAGCCACAAGTGCCATTATTAGGTCAAATATCTTCCCTGATTCAGAACAAAACCCCTGAGCAAACAACCATCTGAAGGGAACAAAAGGAAAGTCTGGAGTGTTTCTATTTCCATGCCTGGGACAAACCTTTGCCATCAAAGTGCTTGTTGTGGCTGGCCTAGCAATTCCTCGTAGGATGGAAAATAATGCAGCTCATTCCTCTTGCTACAGGTGAAAATCCATCCCCTGCCTGCCACCACCACTAGAGCTCCAGTTTAACGTGAAAAGCCAGTCACACAGAGGCCAGCAACCCCCAGAATTACTGAGGCTGCTCAGGGTAGTTTGACAGAAATTAAACGCCTTTGACTCTGGACATACAGGGAAGGTAAAAAGCTGAGGGAGTAGAGGCAGCACAGGGGGTGGAGAGGAACATGTGGCATCAGAGCCACCAGCCTGGTTCCCATAAGAGTATCTCAAAGACTCATGGAATCATTTAGGTGGGAAAAACCCTCCAAGATCATGGAGCCCAACTGCACCCCCAGCACTGCCAAGGCCACCACTAAGCAAAATCCTCAGGTGCCACATCTGCACTGTTTGAAATCCCTCCAGCAATGGTGGCTGCACCACTTCCCTGGGCAGCCTGTGACAGGGCTGGACAACCCTTTCAAGGAAGGAATTTTCCCCAATATCCAACCTGAACCTCCCCTTCTGCAACTTGAGAGCATTTCCTCTTGTCCTGTCACTTGTAACCCAGGAAAAGAGGCTGACTCCCACTCACTTGCCTCCAGCTCTGCTTCATCTTGTGTTCAAAAGCCATGTGGATGTGGCACCTGGGGACATGGGTAGTGGTGGCCTTGGCAGTGCTGAGGGAATGGCTGGAGATTACAACCTTAGTGGGTTTTTCCAAATTTAAAGATTGCATGATTCCCAAGCCAGAGCACACAGGCACAGAAATGCCACACTCCCACCCTGCAGCACCATCCCTTCATGCTGCCTGCTTACCCAGGACATGCCTGCCTTCCTCAGGCTGCTCTGGATGCAGGGAGCTCTGCAAGGGCCAGAGGAGCCCAGAGCAGCAGGAGCACACTGGGCTCACCCAGGCACACAGTGGGACCATGGGGAACGTGGACAGACCCTGCTGTCTGCAGCCCGGTTTGAGCCGTGGGCTCACAGCTCTGCAGCCTCCCCAGCCCCACTGCTCCAGAGAGCAGAGCCAAGCCTGAGCAATGCACATGGAGGCCAGCGGATCCAGAAGGAGGACAGATCACCAGGGAATGACAAAACCTCCCAGTGAAGACACGGGGAAACTTGCTGAATGCAAAACCCTTGCTGCTCTCGGGTTCCCTGCTCAGCTGGGACCAAAGCTGTGCCTGCGCCGACTCCGGGCGCTCTGACTTGCTCCAACAAGACTCGCTTTTTCTCCTGGGTGGATCTGGCCACAGCTGGATGCTTGGGTTCACTCCCAGGCAAAAAAAAAAAGGGCTCATGTTGCACTGAGAAGACACAGAGGCCAAATGTGAGGTTCAGTATCAGTGAGCCAGATCAGCGTGAATACCAAACGTGCTGCGACTTGCAGGGAAACACGCAGGGAGCTCAACGCTGCTGCGGCTCAGGCATCCCAGACTGAGCCAGAGCGGCTTCCAAAGCCATCCTCTGTGGCTTTGGGCAAGCTGAGCTTGAGGGGGGAATCTCAGAGGGACCCCAGCCCTGCTCACCAACCCTCAGCTGAGTGGCACTGGGCTGGCAATTCCCTGTGCCCGGCACGGCAGCATTGCAGGTTTCCACTGACACCCTGGTGAAAACCACAGGCATGGCCAGAGCTGATGTGAAATGTCACCATGGTTTCCACCTGCACAAACACAGCCAGCAAAGGGGCCTCAGGCTCAAACACCCCCGGGGATGGGGCTGGAACAGGGCCTGCCACGGCTGCAAAGCGTGCCACTGTACCCCAGTGGCAGCCCCAGCACCTCGGCAAAGCCCTGCTGCACGGGCAGCTTTTCCTCCAAAACCAGAGCTCAGTGGGGCTGTCACACTGCAATAACAAACCCCCCTGGCCAGCAGGGCAAGGAGAGCCCGACACCAGGTCTGGGTTAACAAGGAACCCTTTGAAAGGTCTGCCGGCACAGCGAGTGCCACGCCGGAGTTACAACCTGCTGCATGGAAAAGAGCCAAAGCAAACGGGCTCCCAGAGAGCCTCCCGGCAGCAGCAGCACTGGGGTGAGCAAGTGCAGCTCCCACAGCCCCACAGGAACCATTCCAAGCCAGAGCCAGGTGACAGGGCCACGTGCAGGAGGTGCTGGTGCACACCTGCACCTTGGCAGGAGTGCAGCGGCCAAAGGAAGAGCAGCAGAGGGGGGCTGGCCTTCTTTTTCCCTTACAGGTATTCTGGAGCTCATTCACGTCACAAATGCAAGGTTGGAGCTCATCCCTCCAAAATACTGAATTCCTAGAAAACAGTGTTGGAAGAAAGGGAATATAGGAACAAGGAGCTTTCAGAATTAAGGATGTGAAGAGCAGGAGAAATGCTTCTCTCATCTTCACCAGCGGGACAAGGTGTTGCCCAGTGACTGGAAACACCCCTCACTGCCCCTGTTCTGAGCCCCCCTTGCCACACACACTTGGGCTGGAAGGAGATGGCCTTTAAATGTGCCTCCCAACCCCAACCTTTCTGTGATTCTGCAGGCCAGGGATCCCTCAAGCATCCTGGCAAAAACTGCAGCTCAAAGATATCTTGGCAATGGTGATTTCCAGCCTCCTTTCTTCTGCTGAAAGACTGACTAAAATCTCTCTATCTGAGTTTGGTTCAGCGCTGGGTCTGCTCATGCAGAGCAATCAAAGGATGTGCTCATGAAGCATCTCCATCCCACTCTGTCTGCGGGGATGGTGCAGACACCACCAGGGAGACTCCAATCAGTTATTGGAAATCTTTTGCTCACTCTCAATTCAACCTCTTTCCATATCCAGTTTCAGTTTCACTGTGATAAACAATTAGAAAATGATGGGCTATCAACAACCTCTACCCAACAACGCCAAGTTCAGACACAAGCCCACAAGAATTCACACTTGAGAAATGCAAAATGCCTGGTGCTGCTCCTGGAGATCCAGGAGGAGCTCAGCAAAGATGTTCAACCACAGAAACTCCCCAGCAAACCCAGCAGGTGCTTTGTTACGAGCTGCTGAATCATCATGCCAGGCTAGTGAGGCCAGCTTTAGTCCAAGACCCCATTATCCTATCTCCAGACTCGAGTCTTGTGCAGGATGTGGGTGCAAAAGAACCTAACAAGGGACTGCAGGCTCTGGGGCACATTCCCCTCCAGCTAAAAACTGGAGAGCCTGCATGAAATACAAGGAGCTTTTAGAGAAGCACGGAAGGAAAAGCTACCAGCACCCACACAGCTGCTCCAGGGACCATCCAGACAGAGGGGGTTAAAAGTTCATTTGCAGAAGCAGAACAAAACCTTTAGCTAATTTACACATTACAGGAAGCCAAGCCCAAAAAACCCAGCGTACACCTACAGGGCTTTTTGTGGTGGTTTGTAATTCTGCAGAATCTGATATTAAAAACAAAAGCAGAGGAGTGAGAGGGAGGCAGAGCTGGCAAGGGCAGGCACAGAGTCCTGCAGGGCTGTCTCGCCTCTGCGGAAGCATCACTGGCTCCTCCACCAAAACACCTGAGGGAGAGGAGAGGAGAGCAAAGGGGAAACCAAAGGTGCTGCTGTTCCCCACCAGGCTCTGGTACCTCAAGCTCCAGAGCTCAAGTCATAGAATCATGGAACAACAGAATGGGTTGGGTAGGAAGGGACCTTATAGCCCAACTCATTCCAACCAGGGAAAAAGGAAAAGGGGTAAAGGAGCACAGCGTGAACCTGACCCAGGACAGGCAAGCTCCAGGCAGGATTCTCCCTGCCCTGCAAGGCAGCAAGTGAGTCTCCCTCAGGGAGTCTCCTTCCACCTCACCTCCCTTTTACCAGCCACAGGAGCACCCAGATCCTTTGGGTCACTTGAACTCCAGGGCTTTGCCTGGATCCAGCACTGCCATGACCCAAAAGGAGCAGAAACAGGCACTGGGCATAAAAATGGCATTCCCAAAGGCAGCAAGGAGGACCATTGCCTGGCCCAGCCAGCTCCCCGTTTGCTTCTGGCAGCCAAATCAGGCGAGCAGCACACGAGAGAGGGGCATCTCAGAGCCCTCAGTGGCTAGTGGAAATTTCCAGAACGTCCTGGACAAGAATGACTTACTGGAAGCAATACATAAATCAAGCAAATGAATAGTTACCAGACAGCAGCATAAACAGCTGCCACGGGGATGAAATCAGACCTGCTGTGCCAAGAGGCGTCAGCCTCCTTGCCGGCTGCACCTTCGGGGGAAAGCGGCAAAACGAGGCAGGGAAAAGCACATTCCTGGGGGAGCTGCCACCCCTGGCCCTGCACGGGTGCCCTGCACGGGTGCCCTGCAGGGTCCTGGAGCTGCCTGGCACGGAGGCAGCGTGGAGGGCACTGGAGCAGCTCCTGCAGGGCTCGGCGGGGCAGCGCGGCCCCGGCGCGGAGCGGAGCTGCCCAGGCCGAGCACCGTGAGCCCTGCTGTGCTCTAGGCAGACCTGGAGGAATCTGTTCTTCTCCTCCTTTGCCAGCAGTCCCTGGTTGAGCGTCGAGCCCTCCAGAACACGCCAGGCTCCGTGTCCAGCCCCTGCCCTGGCGAGGGTTCTGCTGGACCCCCTGAGCAGCTGCCCTGCAGAGCCCGTGGAAACCACGGCCCCGATAAACAGCAAACAATTTGTGCAGGAGATAACAATCGCTGTCATCTCGGTTAAAACACGTAAACTAGAAAACACCGCCGCAGCAAAACCAAAGGGAACCAGCCGGTGTTGGCCAGGCCACAGCTGGGAGTGATCAGAGATAATTAATTCTGCTAAACACACGCACACTCAGCTCGGCTGCAGCCTGCTCCGTGGGCCTGACCTTGGCACAAGAGCAGTGGGTGCGTGGATCAGGGGGTGTGGGGGGCACTGGCAGCGATGCCAACCCACAGAAGGGTCTGGGAGCCCCACAGAAGGGGTATGAGCCTGGCACCATCTGTGCTGGAGAAGCCAGACTTGCTGCCAGAAGAACAAAGCAAAGCTCAGGTGTCAAATTATGGCCATGCATGAAAAATAATTCCCTAAATGCTTGAAATATAATCAGAGTGAAATCCCCCTGCTCTGCACCTCCACAGCATTGACTCCTGGGTGAGAAAGTACATTACAAAAGAAGGAGGAGACAGGGAGGATATTGCAGCTCCACTAACAAAAATGGCAATTTTCTGCAACCAGCTCCACTCCAGCAGCACCCCTGCCACAGCAACCACCAGCCCAGCAGCACCACAGGCACCTTGTTTCACTTTGACTTATTTGGCATTAAAACAAATTGGTTTAATCACAGAATCCCAGACTGGCTCAGGCTGGAAGGCTAAAAGGAGCAGGGGACAGCTCCTGCTCTCTGGGCCACAGTGAACAAGTGCCTGGACATGTGGGCATGAGGCAGAAGGCAGCACAAATGGGCTTGGAGATGCAGTAAGAGGCAGAAATGGAAATAATTGTCTGTCAAAAGGCTCCTCGCCCTCTACCCTGTCTGTGCCTGTTCCTGAGATTTGTCCCCTCCCTCCTCTGTGGCCCCTCTCACTGCACCCCAATTCTGTGTCCCCCAGCTGCCACGGGACCCACCACATGGGGAGGGCACTGCTGAACCACCTCCAAGGCACTTGTCCTGTCTGATACTGGGCTTAATAATTGCTATTTTTGAACATTTCAGCTTTCTTACCAGTTTTATTACTGCTAATAAAAACTGCAGCTTCATCTCATGAGGAGCCCCACATCCCTCATCAGAGCAGCAGAGCACGTACACCCCAAAAACACAAAAGTCAGAAACCACCCAAGACAGGCTCTTTCTTTACTTGACCGACTCAGCCCTAGTTCTGGTTTTAGTGTCAGAAATCTCCACAGCAAGACTGTGAGAAATATTTTTTTAGCTCATCTGATAAACATGCAAATCTTGATTATTCATATGTTACTTAAAATAAAAAACCCAGACAGAAACAGATGAGACAAACCCCTCCAAGCAGTGCAGCCCAGCTTGGCAGGGCAGCCAGAGGCCCTTGGCTTTGCCCCTGCTGGCTGTGGGTGCCCTGCTCTCAGCAGCACCAGACCCAGCTGGTCCCACCCTTCTGCAGCATCCCCTGGGGCAGCCAGGCCTGTCCCTTTGGCAGCACAGCCCCTCCCTCCAAACATCTGCTGCAGATGTGAAGCTTTCTCCCCATTCTTGTCTTTAATCTGGCTCAGTGGCACTGCAGCCTCAAGCAGCTCTTTTAGAGAGTATTGGACACAAACCCTGGCCCTGGCTGCCCCATGGGCACTCCTGGGTCAGGGCACTGCTCCTGGGTCAGGGCACTGCTCCTGGGTCAGGGCAATGGGCACTCCCATAGGATCAGGGCACTGCTCCTGGATCAGGGCACTCCCCCTGGGTCAGGGCACTCCCCCTGGGTCAGGGCAATGGGCACTGCTCCTGATCAGGGCAATGGGCACTCCCATAGGGTCAGGGCACTGCTCCTGGATCAGAGAACTCCCCCTGGGTCAGGGCACTGCTCCTGGGTCAGGGCACTGCTCCTGATCAGGGCAATGGGCACTCCCATAGGGTCAGGGCACTGCTCCTGGATCAGAGAACTCCCCCTGGGTGAGGGCACTGCTCCTGGGTCAGGGCACTGCCCCTGGGTCAGGGCACTGCTCCTGGTCAGAGCAGGGGCTGCAGGACCAGCCCCAGAGGGATGCTGAGCCCACACCTGAGGCTGGCTGTGCCTCTGCCTCCAGAGCCCAGGATGCCCCAGGAATGGCACCAGGGCTGGAGAGCTCAGCAGGCTCTCACTCCTCAGCTTCCTGCTCTTCTCCGAGATAATTTTTTTCCTATTAAATAACACTATGAGCTGTTTCTCTTCCTAAAATAGCACACACCACCACACACACTGTTTGTTTTGTTTGAATTCCTTCCCCACTAAAGCAGCACAAGCCCCACTGTAAACCTGACTCCACATCTCTACTCCATCACCAGGTTTTTCCTTTAGATGGAAAACACTGAAGCAATTACAGATTCCCTGCACACACAAAATCACAGAATCCCAGAACAGCTTGGGTGGGAAGGGACCTTAAAGCTCACCCAGTTCCACTCCTTGCCATGGACAGGGACACCTCCCACTATCCCAGCGTGCTCCAAGCCCCATCCAGCCTGGCCTGGGACACTTCCAGGGATCCATGGGCAGCCACAGCTTCTCTGGGCAATCCCATCTGGCTGATGGGTGCACCTGGAACCACAGGGCCTTGGCTTCAGGCTGTAAATGCAGAAGGTTTGAAACCAACACCCAAACCAGCCATTTGGTTTCTAACAGCCTTGCCAGGGACACCATGGAGCAGACACAAGCCCAGGAGACAAGAAAGCATCTGGAGTTGTGTTTAAGCCTTTTTCAAGTATCATCTGTTGTTTTTTCTTTTGAACAGATAACTTGGATTCTTGCAGCTCTCCTCCTGAGCAGTTTTCCTGATTAAGTCATTCCCCAGCTCTCCCAGCCCTGCCTCAGCCCTGCTGCTCCTGCAGCACTGGTGCAAACAGCAAGGGCAGGTCCAACCCTGCAGCCTTGAGGCTGCCACAAACACCTGATGATGCTTTCACTTCTAAAACACTAATCAAAGGTTTCCATGGGAACCTGCGGGAGCAGGAAGAAGATGGGAAATTACAGGTCAGCTCTACCACCGAAAGAAAAAAAATTATCCCATTCCTTCGCCCTCGCAAAGTTTCAAGGTAACACAAAAATATTGATTCATCAGGGTGCAGAAAGGCAGAAAATACGCCCCAGAGCAGTCATTTGTTGCGAAAAGAAATCACTTTTAGTCCTTCCATGGCAGGTTTGATCTGAAACCACGTGAGGAGCTTCACCTCCACTCTGCCTCCTGGACAGCCTGGGCAGCCAAACCCAGCCCAGGCCATCAAAAGCAACACAAGGTTCCCAGGAGTGAATGGGCTCCTGGTGCTGCCATGGGGCTGGGGCGGGCTGGGCAGCTCCTGTCCCTCATCCCTCCCTCCCTCATCCCTCCCTCCCTCATCCCTCCCTCCCTCCCACCCCACTCCGTCTCTCAGCCCTCGGCTCGCTCACACGCGGGTTTCCCGTTGCCAACCAGAAATGACTCAACACCACACACACACACAAGGAAACTTTTCCACCACTATTAACTTTCAGAGGAAATGGAAAAAGGAGAGAAAAACACATCAGTCATAAACGTACTTTGCCAAATGGTTCATGAGCAAGTGCAGCATCTGCCTGTTTTTCTCCGGGAGCCGATGAACGAGGCTGTGGATCTCCGACACCCTGGACTCCTGATTCTCTAGTTCTGCACGGGGAACAGAAGATGATTTATCTCCACATTAGGGGGTTGTTATGGGAAGAGACCTAACACTGTCCCTGACAGACATCCCAGGGAGCTGCTCCATCCCACAGCCACGCACTGCAGATACTGCAGTGAGCTGAGAGCAGACACCACGTGAACAGCATGGTGAGCAGGGCAGGGCTGCCTGCAACCAGAGTGATTCCAGGGATGGCAATATGGGCACATTCCCGTGTTCAGTGTGCCCAGTGCAGGCCAGACTGGAGCATCTGCTGCTCCACAGGCTGCCTGGGTCCATGGTGCTGAGTGTGAGCTGCTGGAGGAGGCCAGCACTGCCATGGCCATGGGCCACGGGGCCCTCCTGACATCCCACTCCCATATCCACAGGCTGCACGACTGCCAACAGAAAATCCCCTGTTCCCAGCAAAGCCCCTTCCCCTGGGCAGTGAAGGAGACACGGCCCAGATGTGTGAAGCAGCAGGGAGCCCCTCAAAGCCCCCCAAACCCCGTGGTGCAGCTCAACTGCAGCGATGGTCCCAGCCACGGGAGCTGCCCGCGCCCCCTGCTCCTCTGTCACCCCCCAACACCTGCCTGCCCCAACCCAGCCCTGCTCTGCTGGCAGGACAGCCCAGGAGGAGCTGGGGAGGCAGCAGGGCAGGGGGATGGCAGCTACTGGCAGAGAGGCTCCTCTGTGGGAGCCATAAACACCACCAGACTCACTCGCTGCTTTGATGAAGCTCCTTTGAAACTGGTACATCATCAGGGGCCCCGGGAGCATTCTGGAAGATAAAAAGGAAACAGGCACAAAACACATCTGAGGAACACAATCCACACTGAGAAAGCTTTGCCCTTACAATAAACTCAGCTCCATTTTGAAAAGGGCAGAATTAAGCAACACCAACTCTAATTAATTCCCCTCATCACAAGGAGTAAGATCTATGCAAGGACCTTTGATTTATTCACCACTAAATTAATCTTTAATTTTAGCATTCCTTCAGTAACACAGCTTCAGTGCATTGCTGAGCCCATGATTTCCAAGTAAGTTTGAAAATAAATTGAAAAGATAAACAAGCCTAGCTGTAAAACTTTCCCAATCCCCATTCCCATTGTCCCCTCCCACTGCTGCATCCCTTCAGAGGGACACACTGGTGCTGCCCACATTCCTCTTTGCTTAGCCAACAGCTCAGACTCTGGAGCAAAGGTTGCCAATCATGCAAAATGCTGTGATTCTCTAGGCAGAGATCCACCAGGCTAATTACACTTATCACCCTAATTGGATTTAGGCTCTCTCTTGTGCTCCCTCAAACACAACCCAGCACACAGCAGTCGCTGAGAGCGAGGAGCTGCGGTCACAACAGGTAGGGGCACGTTGTGGGTAATGAGATGCTGCTGGCTGCCAACACCCAATCCTGTTGGGAAGATCCCCAGGATGATACTGGCTCGCCTGACACACAGAAATCAGTACTACAATAAAGCTCAGCACCAGGTCTGGAAAAGCTCTTCAGCCCCTGCCCTTACACAGCGCTGCCCTCCCCTTCTGCCACGTGCTCAGGAGGTGGAAGTCCACAGGGAAAAGCTTAAATCAAGGCAGGGGATGCAAGAATGAGCTTTTAAAATCATGTCTGTATAATATGTGCATCTGTCAGAGCTGAGTGTGTTCCCCAGATCCTACTCAAACATACTGGAAAGCCAGGGAAAAGCCAGAATAAATTCCCTAAGAGCAGTTTCTGCTCTGTTTCTATAAAAGTGCTGTTGTTAAGGGTCTGCAGCAACAGCCAGTAAAATCCCAGGCCAGCATCAAACCCCTCCTGAAGCCAGGTGAGCTTTTCTCCTTACCTCAGGTATGTTTTCAGTGCACTAGTAATGGTCTTGATCTCCCACTCTGCACAGATCTCTGTGTCTGTCTCTGTGGCTGTCTTGGGATCTATGGAAAAAGACAAAAAAACACTGAAGGAAACTGAAGACAATTCCAGCTCGTGCCAGTTCAGCTGTGTGGGGAGACCATCACCCCCCATTTTATTTGCTATTCCCAGCTCAGGACACATCTGCAGGTGTGTGGGGCTCATCACCCAGGACAGGCCAGACCCAGTGGCACGGGACAAGAGAAGGAAAAGGGAATCCTCCATCCTGAGCAAGGACAGGGCAGTGTGGCTTGGAGCGTGCCAGGACACCGGGCCCAGCAGCCTGAGGTGCTCAGGGACAGCAGGGACAGCCAGGCACAGACACAGGGACCAGGGACCCTCCTCCCCACAATGGGCAGCATTGTCATCCTGCAGCCAGCTCCCCACCCAGCCCTTGGCTGGCAATTACAGCCACAGTCACCTGCAGGGCCACCTGCAGGGCCACCTGCAGGGCCACCTGCAGGGCCACCACCAGGCCAGTGGCAGTGGGCTCAGGCACACCACTGAGACCCAGATGGTGACAGCTCTGAGCTGGGGCCAGGAGCACCCAACTGAGGCCAGGAGCACCCAACTGAGGCCAGGAGCACCCAACTGAGGCCAGGAGCACCCAACTGAGGCCAGGAGCACCCAACCGAGGCCAGGAGCACCCAGCAAAGGCCAGGAGCACCCAGCAAAGGCCAGGAGCACCCAACTGAGGCCAGGAACACCAAATTGAGGCCAGGAGCACCCAACAAAGGCTAGGAGCACCCAACAAAGGCCAGCAGCACCCAACAAAGGCCAGGAGTACCCAACAAAGGCCAGGAGCACCCAACAAAGGCCAGGAGCACCCAACTGAGGCCAGGAGCACCCAACTGAGGCCAGGAGCACCCAGCCAAGGCCAGGAGCACCCAACTGAGGCCAGGAGCACCCAACTGAGGCCAGGAGCACCCAACTGAGGCCAGGAGCACCCAACAAAGGCCAGGAGCACCCAACAAAGGCCAGCAGCACCCAACAAAGGCAGGAGCACCCAACAAAGGCCAGGAGCACCCAACAAAGGCCAGCAGCACCCAACAAAGGCCAGCAGCACCCAACAAAGGCCAGGAGCACCCAACAAAGGCCAGGAGCACCCAACAAAGGCCAGGAGCACCCAACAAAGGCCAGGAGCACCCAACAAAGGCCAGGAGCACCCAACAAAGGCCAGGAGCACCCAGCCGAGGCCAGGAGCACCCAACTGAGGCCAGGAGCACCCAACTGAGGCCAGGAGCACCCAGCCAAGGCCATGGAAAGCCCAGCATGGAAGTGCCCCGTGTGCTGGTCTCTCCTGCCTGGATGCTGCTCCACCAATGGTCTTTGCTAACTCCATCCTGGAAACTCAGCCAGGATCCTGGTCCCAGCTGAACCCCCCTGTGGGGGTCTCTGGTGTGGGTCCCCCAGTGCCAGGAGTCCCACTGTCCCCAGGGCCCAGGGTGACACAGCCACAGCTGCCAACACCATCTGCTCCCACGGGCTCAGCTCAGGGGCTTTTTGCCTCTTCACAGACACAAATAATTCACTATTGAGTTTTAAAGCCCCGTGTAAGCACTGGGCAATTTTTAACCTACTGGAAAGAATGCTGTGAATAGAGTTCAGCTTTCCCTCGGGGCAAAGGGTTCATTTTAATTTAAAAAAACATCAAGAGGCGCTTGGAAAAGTAAATACATAAGAAATGCATATTCACACAAAGATCATGTGTGTCTCAGCAATCACACAAACGACCTCCATCCTCCTGACTCAATGCCCAGGAAACTTCCTACAGCACTGCCTTCACAAGGAGAGAATTTTAAGATAAGGAGTCAAGATAAGTTTGGCATAGTCAAAAAAAAAAAAAAAGAACAAAACTCCCCAGAAGCTCCATCTTTTTTTATGAGAAACTTTTTACCCAAAGCAGAACAAACAGCTCCAGAGTGTGTGTCTTTGCAAAGGCTCAGCCAGCAGTTTCTAGGCAGGATCATGGAACACGAGGTGAAATTCCACAGTCGGTCCCATGAAAGGGCTCAGAGCAGTTAATCAGCTCCCCTTGACCTTCACATTTATGAGTCTGCAAGAAGCTGCAGCAGCTGCAGCATCTGTCCCCCAGGCAGGGGTGACATGCCAGCCCTGCCTCCCACAAGGACACACTTCCACAGGAACTGGGGCCACGTGGAATCAGGGGCTGGAAAAGCACCCACAGCCACAGCCAGCATTAACCCTGCAGCTGCTTTGTGCTGCCAACCCCTGCTCTGATGCCTCTCACAAATATCTCCAGGGTGAGGGGAACAGGCCAGGGAAGCACCTCATCACCCCAGTGTGATTATCAGAGAGAGACTTCCAAACAGCCTCAGGGATGACACCTCCCAGCAGTCAGGGGCTGGAAGGAGCCCCACTCCCAGCCCTGGTGGCCCACGTGGCCCAGGAGCAAGAGCAGATGCTGTAACTCACCTTCTGCAGAGTTCAGACCTGCTGGGGCCCCACAGTGCCACAATCAGCCCTCTCATGGGAGCTCCCACTGATGAAAGTTTGGTTGTTTGTTGGGTTTTGTCCTCGTTTCGATGGCACATGGCACCAGTGAATGCTGAGGAGATGATCTGCCCCCCACCAGCCCTGGGAGCACCCCCCTCTGCATCACCCCAGGGCAGACCCCGAGAAGATCTGCCCTGAAACCATCCCAGGGGCTGGGGCTGCCCCTGCCCCAGCAGTGCCCTCCTGCAGGACACCCTGCCCAGCCCTTCCCAGCAGTGCCCCTGACAGCAGCTCAGGGAAACTCGATCTTTTTGCCATTTCAGCTGTATGTGAAGCAGTAAGGCTGCCCACATTCATTTCTAAATATAAGGGAAACCTGACAGTGGGAGCACAGTTTGGCTCCTCCATCCACCAGGAGCCCCAGGGCAGGGAGAACAGATGGGGCTTGACAAGGGACACGTTTCCTGTGACACTGACTCCACACACAGCCCAAACCCCAGGGGTGATGGAGATTTAATCCCCCACAATTTGGAGGAATTAGGGAGTCGTGGGTTTGCAAAGCACCCCAAGGATGGACACCACGGGGGATTCCCAACAGGGGTCCCACTGCAGCCCTGACTCACCCCCAGCAGGGCTTCCAGCACCACCAGCCAGGGAGGACAGACCAGGACAAAGGAAAGGCACCAGCCATTTATCACCTCCTTATGAGACACAGGGGCGACAGCTGAGTGGCTTCAGTGGCTGAGGAGATAATGGATGCTGGATGCTGTCCAAAAGTGGATCCCTCCCAGCTCTGCAGAGCTCCTCACCCAGGCCAGTTCTGCCATCTGTCACAGCCTGGGGACTGACAGCAGCACTGACACCTCTGTGACAGGAGAAGGGGGTCTGTGGCCCTGCCACCTGTGGGATGTGGTGATGAGCATCACCCAGGGCCTGGCTGTGGACCTGCCAGGACCTGCCCCGGGGCACCAAGCCAGCCTGCTTCTATCAGCAGTGCTCCTGGACCAGTGCTGTCCCCAGGGCCACCCTGTGTGCCACAGGACAGTGCTGGCTCCCCACAGCCCTGGGCCTGCAGGGCACCTTCACATCCCCAGCCTGAGCCAAACTCCTCTAATAACAGCACCAGTCACCAGTCCCGTGACTGCAGTGAACTTTCCAAATGCCACAAGAGCAAAGAGGTCCCCTGCACCCGGATTTGGAGCCGTGCCCTTCCTCCCCAGTCACCTGGATTATCTATTTTCCACAGGTTAACACTGACAGCTGCAACAGCCACCATGGGCTCTGCTCACTGAACACCTCGATGGTGGCAAAAGAAGGAGGAATTGGAAAAGGAGAAGGAAAAGATGTTGAAACACAACAGATGAAAGCCTTCTGCAAGAAGAAATATGCAGAGAAAGGAGCACTGGAGTTTTGTGAGGACAAGGAAAAGGAAATCATGTAGCAAAGACAGTAAGTGAAGGGAAAGCAGATGACCAGAAATGCCACACATTTTCCCCAAGGAGTAACCAACACATTCAATGGGGCACTAACACATTAGTAAGCATTTGTTTCCCTATTCCTGCAGCTATTTCATCCCTGGCTTTGCCAAGTCTGAGCAGCATCACACAGGACTGGCCAAGGGCAGCTGCCCTGCTCCAGCCCAGCTCTGTGCTCTCTTCCACTGTTATGTCTCAGGCATGTCTGGACAGATGGACAGACTGGTCCAGGGCTGCAGCTGTGGGATGGAAATGTTGCCCGTGAGGTCAGGGCTGAAATGGTTCTGTCCCCAAGGCCAGAGCAAACCTCTGCTGTGCCAAGAGCCAGCAGCTTGGAGCATCCAGAACTGCAGCATCCAATGCCTCAGTCAAGAGGGAAACACATGCTAGAAAACTCTGGGCAGGACTGAGATAAACAGGCACAACAGAGTCCGTGGGGAAAGCAAGAACAGCCACAGGCAGCATGCAACATCCAGAGAAAATCATTTCAAAGGGTGCTGGGAACAAGGGGGCAGGTAAGAGATGAAAAGTCAAAGCTTTCAGCTATTTCTTTGAAGATTTTGGTTTGCATTTGGGAAGGCTGCCAGAACTCAGAGCATGTGTGAGCAGGAGCCCAGTGACTGCAGCAGGGCCTGGTGAAGCCAGCCCTACCTTCAGACCTGCCCATGGTGCCCAGGACCCCCCGGCCTCAGCAGCACATGGTCCTAAGGGCACAGCCACCACCATCAGGGACCCCGGCAGGAGCCTCTGCTCCTGCTTGGCAAGGCTTCAAAGCAGCACAGCCCACCTGCCTTCACCCAAATTCCAGCCACTCACCCATCAATATGCTCAGCAGCTTCTGCACCCTGGAGTTCACCCCCACGATCCGGTAGAGCCCCTGCTCATTGATCCCTGGGAAAACAAGGGACTTGTTAGCAGAAGGTCACAAGAGCTGCTGAGATTTCTTTCACTCCTTTGGCTTCTCAAGTAGCAAAGCCAATGAAACCTTCTCAGCTGTCAAACACAAAGCCACAGAAGATGGTAAAATGTGGGGTTGATAGCAAGGTTTTCATGTCTGCTTTCATTAGAAGTGGTACCCCCAGTTAGCTCAGCAACAAGGACCTAAGGACACTTCTCCTCCTTCCCACAGCCATGGCAGCCCCGTGCAGGATCTGCACTTAACCAGGACAATCTGGGAAAACTTTACTGTGCCAAGTTCTTCAGGCTGAGGTCTGAGCCTTCTGCACCTGACCTCCCCTGCGGGGCTGGGACAACCCCACCTGTGCACAAGGAGCCTCACAGGAGCTTTTGGGGACAGACTCCCACGTGAGAAGATGTGCCTGGCAGCATTCCTGCAGGAAGGATGCTGAAGTGGACACCCCCTTCAGTCCTGTCCCAGGGTGTTATTTGCTAACTCTGCCCCATGTCTGTGAGTCCCTGCTGGCCCAGCCGTGGGGCAAACGCTTCCCTCATCGGCCCTGGCACGTCACGGGCTCATCTGATGTGGGTCCCAGGGCTCATGAATCATTCTGTCCATGAAAAGGGCAGGAAAGCAACTGCTCCACTGCCAACAGCTGCCCCAGAGCAAGCCCAGCCCGAGGCTGCCCTACCTCTTGTTTCCACAGCGTGGATGCACTTCTTGATGATGCTGAAGCCGATGCTGTCCAGCTGGGCAGCTGCAGGGGAAGGGCAGAGAGCAGGGTGAACAGCTGGCAGGGCAGGCCCTCACAGGGAGCACCAGGCTCCTGCTGAATCCCTGCCACCCCAGCACTGCCCAGAGCAGCAGGAGATAAATGAGGGCAGAAAAACACAAGTCCAGCAGTTTGTACCAGCTGTAACCCGGGCAAACACAGACACTGATCAGCATTCCAGCCTCCACATCCCTCTGAACCAAGCCCTGGGCCCTGCCAGGCATCTACCACTGCAGATGGACATAATTAATTTAGGATCAAGGTGAGATAACCCAAATTTGTCTGGAAAGTTGACAACGGGTTGCTTGGAAAGAAATGAAATTGGACATTTGGACACAACAAATCCCTGAAAATGGCACATGAGGTGTCTTGCCTCTGCCCTAGAGTGAGAGCTAAAGCACAAGAGTGAATGGGATGTACAACTCAATTCACCTGTGCCAATGCAGATTTTCACTTCTCAGTTCAAGGAATTGCTAATACAAGGACCCCAATACCTGCTGGAAGAATTCACCCCACAGAGAGCTTTCCACCACTGCCTGGAAAACACTGCCCACAGCCAGCTGTTCGCCATGGAAAATTAGTTCCTCCCTAGGGAAAGGTTTGGAAAACCTTCCACAGGGCAGGAGCCCCTCGGGGAAGGGTGGGCAAAGGCTCCAGGCCCCAGGGAATGCTGTGATGGGAGAGACACAGCTGGTTCAGGGCAGGGCAGGGCAGGCAGGGAGCGGAGCCCAGGCTGGCAGTGCCCTCTGCATGGCACGTGCAGCTGCCCTCCCTTGCACTGCCCTGCCCTCCTGCCCCGTGGGCAGCTGCCAGCTGCCAGCCCCTGCCCAAGCCCTTGCTGGGAGTCCTCTGGGGGGGTGGGCTTTGTCTGCTGAGTGGCACGGGGACCCACAGCAGTGCAAAGGAAAACAGCTCCATTCTGTTTTTCTGGGCAAGCAGGCTGCAGTGCTGAGCCAACACAAGCACACGAGCTGCAGGATGCCTGTGCCACAGGACGTGGGGACAATGCAGAAGCTGCAGGGCCCTTTGCTGGGCACCCCCAGGGCTCCCAGCATGGATGCAGCACAAACCCAACGTGCCATCATCAGCAGGGCACAGCTGCACCCCCAGGCCACTGACAAACACAGGGGTACCTGAGAGTCTCAAAACCATGGTGTGGAAACTCTCCTGCTGCAGCAAACCCAGTCCAGCAGGTCTGATCAGCCTTGGCACGGTGTGACCCTGAGCTGTGGGCATCCCTGTGGGTGCTGACAGTTTGGAGCACTGCCTCAGGCTCTCTGCCACCCACTGGAGGTGCCAGCCCATCCCCCAGAGCAGCAGTTTTCCCTTAGCCCCTTGTCTGGGCCCCCAAGGCCAGGCTGGACAGGGCTTGGAGCAGCCTGGGATGGTGGAAGGGGTCCCTGCCCCCAGCAGGAGCTGGATCAGCTTTAAGGTCCTCTCCAGCCCAGCCCATTCCATGACTCCAGAACCCTGCAGGGCCCAGCACCCCAGGGCCAGGCAGGGCTGGGATCCCACCTCCCTGCAGCAGGAGCAGGAGGAGGAGGAAGCCCAGCAGTGCCTCTGGATGAAGTGACCTGGCATAATCCCCCTGAGCAGATGAACAAGCTCTTCCCCTCACTGTCAAGCTCTGGATCAGGAAAGGCCGGGGATTTATTTGCAGTAGTTATATCCAGAAATAATATCTGATTACATGTCCAAAGTGCCTTTATTCATCCTTCAACTAAACTTCGAATGAGCATTGTAAAAGCTTGATCTCCCCTCTCTCAGAGCACCTGCTCTTTGTCTCAGCCATTCCCCCAGGGATTCAGTCCAGCAGTGGTCCAGACCAAAGGCAGATCTGGACCTGCTGCTGTGCAGATCACAGATCCACGGAATCATCTGGGTTTGAAAAGCCCCCCAAGGTCATCAAGTCCAGCCTTTCCCCCAGCACTGCCAAGGCCACCTCTAACCTCTGTCCCCAAGATCCACATGGCTGTGAAACCCCTCCAGGAATGGGGAGCCCCTGCCCTGGGCAGATGTGCCAAGGCTGGACAGCCCCTCCAGAGAAGAAATTCTGCCTGCCTGCCAGTCTGAAAGGTCCCTGCCTGGCTGAGGCCAAGTGGAAGAGCCTCCCTTGAGCTCTCCCTGCTCAGGGCAGGTTTGAGGCTCAGCTCCAGGCCCCCACACGTGTGCAGGCTCTTCCTCCAGCAGCAGGAGCTGCCCTGCCCAGGCTGGGACCCATCCAGGAACATTTCACATCAGCACAGGTGACACAGACACCTGGACAGCAGCTGCTGCCCACACAGCCCCACGCTCATCTGACCTTCAGCAGCATCACATTCCAAGGGCCACTCAACTGCTCTCATCCCGCTCTATTTTTGCCTGGCAGATTATTTCTATTTAATCCATTAATTCCCTCCCTTTACACTGATGTGCCACATCAGTGCAAAGGGAAGGGGGCAGGGGGCTGAATCAGCTCTGCCAGCCTGGCTCCAGCTGTGTGGCAGGGCAGGGCAAGGTCACAGCAGCTCCTCTGCCTCCCCACCACACTGGGCCATGCAACCACCTCTGCCTTGAACTCTTTCAAAGACATTCTGGAAATAAGAACCACAGAGGAGGGGGGAAATCATGAAGCACAGACCAGAGGACTGAGCTTTCAAGTCTCACCAGAAATGAGTTTTCAGGGCTCTAACTACCAGTGAGCTGCCAAGATTGGCAAAGGAAGATTGAGGGTCAGAGTAGGTTAGAGAATGGAAGAAGCTTTTTACAATGAGGGTGGGCAGGCCCTGGCACAGGGTGCCCAGAGCAGCTGGGGCTGCCCCTGGATCCCTGGAATTGTCCAAGAGCAGGCAGGACAGGGCTGGGAGCAGCCTGGGACAGTAGAAGGTGTCCCTGCCATGGTAGGGAGGGGAAGAGAGGAGCTGTAAAGCCCTTCCAACCCAAAATATTCTGTGATTCCATGACTGTGATGGCTGGGAAGGGCCAGAGCACCCAGACAAGGGCACAGCAGACAGGGCAGCCAAAGGGACTCAGGAGTGGATGTGGAAGAGGGAGAGTGAAATGGTGGGAAGGAGGGGAAAGGAGGAATTTTGTGCTGTTCCATGCAATAAGCACAAATGGCCTGGAGGATTTGTTTCCATGGAGCAGGGCAAGTCCTTCTGGTGAGCAAACTAGAGCATCTAAATTCCCCTGGCTCTCACGGTTCAGTGACAGCACCCTGCCCCTCTGCTCAGCACACCCAGATAAATCACCCACAGGCCCACGGCCATCTGGCCACACAGCAGGACAGAAAACCCAGAAGCTCTGCAAAACCACAGAGTCCTGAAAGTGCCACCAGAGCTCTGGGAGGCACCCCCAGGCCCCCAGAAGAGCAGGCAGGAAGCAGAGGTGAGGAGGGGGCAGGGTCAGGAGCTGCATCCAGCCCCAGTCCCTCCCCACTCCCTGCAGGTCCTACAGCAGGAGCCTGGATCAGGGGCTGCTGGAGCCAGGCAGCTGCTGAGGGGATCCCAGAGTGCCCGGGGAGGCAGGCAGAGCTCTGGAGCAGGGGCTGAGCCAGGCTGCAGCAGTCAGCCCTCTGCCCACAGCAGCCCCAGCCCCAGCCCAGGCAGAGGGTTTGGGGGCAGGGGTCCCAGCCTGCTCCCAGAACCAGGGAGGACACACAAGGACAGACAAGGAGGACCATTCTCATTTTTAAGAGACACCATCCAAATGGTCTCCTGAGCCAAAGCAGCAGGTCCAGAGGTGGCAGAGCTGTGTGCAGGGACACGGGGCACTGACAGCTCATGGCTGGGCAGCACGGAGCTGAGCCACCCTGGGCTCTGCACCCCACAGACTCCTTCTGTCCTCTGGGAAAAAGGGAGCAGAGGAGCTGCTCTGGCAGGGCTCCCACCCCAGGGGCACTGACCACGCTGCCCTGCCCAGCCCAGCACTGAGCTCTGCTGGATCACCTGGGAGCACAGAGCAGGTGACCCAGGCAGGAAAAGATGGATGTGCAGCTGATGCCAGAGAGGATCAAAGGCAAGGAGAAACCACAGAGGGGGAAGAGATTGCTTTGTGCAAGGGCTGAAATGGGTGTGAGGAACATTAGCTGCAAATTATACCAATTACTGAGAGAGAAATGCTCGGGCTGCAGAGGAAAATGTCGTGTCTGAGGCAGCACCAAAATGAGCCAAGCACTGAACAGCAACCTGGGCCTGGCCCTGCCTGGCTGCTGGGGGAAGGAGGGAAGGGACTGGGGCTGGAGAATTGCAATTATGGCAAATCCAACTGACTGGGAAATGGCTCAATTAAGGGTTTTAAAACACAGGACATAAGAGGCAGGACCAGGTGCAACTGCTCCTCTAGGAAGAAAAACAAGTGCTTTCCTGACCTAGGGCTTTGATTGCCTGAACTACAATAAAAAGATTTTTATTTTTAAGGGCTCATGTTGACAATCTTGACAAGGCAGGACCTCCTCACTCCTGTATTTCTGCTCCAATTCCCCCTTGGAAAGACACACTCACCCTGCACATCCTGGCTCAGAGAGAAGAGCTGCTTGGTCCCAGGTGTCACCTGATCCCTCTGCTGAACTTCCCGAGGTCACCAGACCCCAGCAGTGCCACTGGGGCAGGGACACGGTGTGGGGCAGGAGGGGACACACCCTGAGGGATGCAGGGACTGCCTGGCACTGCTCTCCACGGCCCCAGGTCCCACCAGCAGGTTCCTGCCCCTGGTCCCTGCTGGGTGCCACACTCAGCTCTCCCTGAGGCCACCCTGGGGTCCCCACACTGAGCCATGTCACCCCCCAGCCCCGGGCTGTGCTGTGTCACCAGCCCAGCCCAGTGTCACCAGCATCTCCTGCTGGCCCCCCCAGCTCAGCCACCTCTCAGGGGTCAGGCTCGAGGAGAAATACTCACTGCCTTCGCTCTGGTTGTCCTTGTTGGAGTTGTACACCTGGAAAACACAAGCAGAAAGCCTTATGAAGACCCTGGCTCCAGCTGGGACTGCTGGCAGAGCTGGTGCCACCACGGTGTGTCTGCTGCCAGCACCTCCCCCAGCAGCCAGCTCCCCAAACACCACCATGACCTCCTGCACACAGATGCTGGGCTGGCCCAGCTCTGGAGTTAGTTAAAATATGACTAGGACAGCTCTTAAAATGAAAGAATGCAAATGGATGGACCAGGCAAAAACAGAAATTAGAGGTTTCTAAACAAAATGGAGGTGGGGTTGGACTAGATGACCTTTAAAGGTCCCTTCCAACCCAAACTGCTCCATGACTCTGTGACTCCTCTCCTGAAAGACACATACAGAGGATGTGAACCTAGAGCAAAGCAGGCAATTCCCTCATGGGCATTACAGGAACCCCTGGTGGGTGCAACTGGGGCAGGGAGCAGGCACCACCCTCCTCAGGCACAGCCTGGGCAAACGAGTCAGGCAAAGAGCATGAGAGGAGAAGAAATGTCATTCATTTAGAGAGCACGAGAAGTGCAGCAGGATGAGGCACTGGATGCACCCAGCCCTGCTCCCAGCACAGCCACCAGCAGGACTCCATCCCAAGCCTCTCCAGCATCCACACTCCTCCTCCCACCCCCATCCCCACACCACCACAGCCTGGCTGCTGGAGAGTAAAGGGACACCTCAGGGGATACAATAAAAAGGGAAAACACTGCCAGAAGGTTTTAATCACGATGTGAGGGCACTTTAAAAGCCCAGGATAATACCAACAGCAGCTGTAAGAAGATCAGCCCTCAGACAGGTTGTATTTCTCCAGCTCAACAGAGCGAAATGGTTTAGAATAATCCTTCAGTGCTCAGAGTGCCACCAGGAGCACTCCCACACGGCCCGGAGCTCCAGCAGCATCCTGGATGTGGCTGAGTGGGCACAGGAGCAGGACACCAGGCTGGTGAGGCTGTGGGGAGCAGGGCTGGCAGCCCCTTGCAAGGGGAGCTGCCTGCATCACATGCTGCCTCCCAAAATAGCCAGCGGGCAGGGCGAGCCTCCAAGGGCCGTGTTGATAGCAACACCCAGCAGCAACGGGGGGAGGCTGAGGGCAGGGCTCTGCTCCAGCCATCCCAGCCCCTGGCACCAGCAGGGAGCCCAGGGTGCTCTGTGCTTGCCCTGCTGGGGGATCTCCCCCAGGAGCTCCAGCTGCAGGACGAGGCAGGGATGCTCTCAGAGGATCAGAGCCAGGCTCGGGCACTGCGGGCACAGCAGAGCTCACCCTGCTGCTCACCCGGGGTGCCCCAGCAGCCAGCAGCACCAAAACCACCCAGCGAGGCTGTGTGTCACAGGGCATGCCAGCAGCAGGGCACACAGATCCCTTCCCTGGAGGTGACCCAAACACAGGCCAGTCCTGAGCTGGGCACCCGCCCGAGCACGGCAGGACACCTTGGACCTGCTCAGGGCAGCACAGATCCAATGGAGCAGCTCAAACCTGGGCTTTGGGCAGGGACTGACCCCTCCAAGGAGCACCTTCCCTCTGCCCCTCCCAGGACACCTGGCTGTGCAACACCAGACCAAGCAGAGACGATTGTTTGCAGAGAAAATCCATCAGCCACATCTGGCAGGCAGGGGATGATTCAGCAGCAAAAGCAGCTGCAGTCAGCAAGGGAGCTCTCCTCCAGGAACAGTGTTTATATTAAGAAAATTCAATAAGTGGAAAGAGGGAAGGAAAACACCCGCAGGCTCCCCTGGCAGCAGTGCCCCCCACAGCCAGCCCTCCCTAGGGAAGTTCTCCCTCCAACTCCAGAGCCTCTGCTGAGGCACTGGGGGCTCAGCCTGTCACTCAAAGGCTTGGGGACAAACCTGGGATCACACAGATCTGGTGCCCTGGCCCACCCCCTCACACAGGTAACACTAAACACAGCCAAGGATCAGGCTCGGAGCACCCTGGGATAGGGGGAGGTGTGGGATGAGAGGAGCTTCAGGGTCCTTCCAACCCAAACCATTCCAACTCCTAGTGCACAGCACAGCAGCTCCAGGGACATCCTCTGCTCTTCCAGTCTGGATCCATGGAACAGCAGAGGCTGTTATCACCAGAGACTGCTCTTAAAACAAGGGAAAAGGGCAGACAAGGAAACACAGTGTGCTTTTGCCATTAATTGCAAAGTGTGCACGCAGCAAGAGGGAAGTTTCACACAAAGGTCAGCAGCAACCATCAAACACAGAGACACTGCCACCCTACACCCATCTTATCAAGGACAAACCTTTTATCCCCTGTCTCTGTTAACCCACCAACACAACTCTACACCAGCAGGGTTTTAGCCAAGCCCCAAGACTATGATATCCCTTCCTTTTCCAATAAATACTTCTATACTGCCTCAAATCTTTTAGAGGGAGATTTTTCTGGGTAAGAGAAAGTTTCCAAGTCTGAGGAAAGGGCTGCTGCTTAAGAGGTCCAAGAGTGAGGCTCCTCCAGTGGCCCAAGGGTCACCCCTGCTCTGCTGGACCCTTGGGCTCGTGCCTTGGCAAAGGTTCTCCTGCCCAGGCTGGCCCTAGGGATGTTGATATTCCACTCCTTCCAAAACAGCTCTGTCAACAGGCAGGGCTTAAAGCAGAAGATGCATCTGAAGATTAAACCTCATACACGTGAGTCAGTCCATGGACCAAGCTCCCCCTGGGAAAGGGTGCAGAATTTTACAGAGGTTCTTGCTGTTCCCACGCCACACACACAGCACAGAGCCCTGCAGCACCTCTGTCCAGGAGAGATGGGCAGGGAGCACCTTGGAAAAGCTCTCCTGAACCCTCTTCCACACAGCTGCCAAGTGCTGGGTTTGACTCCCCCTCTCTCAGACTGGCACCATTGCCATGCCCAGGCTGTGGCTGCCTCACACCCAGCCCGGGGCCAGGGCAGCACCAAGGGACAGCCCAGTGCCACTGCCAGGGTGACAGCACACAGCTCATGGGAGCTGGGCCAGGACAGGGCAGGAGCTCTGCAGACACACACAGCCCAGCACAGCCAGACAATAAACCACCATGAAATGAGGGTATGCTTATGCCCACACGCTGTTTGTCCTGTTGTTAACACACTCTGGAGGAAACAGCCCCAAACCCAGAGAGTTTCTGGAGAAATAAAAACTTCTTTCACTTTCCAGTATTAGTCACTGACAAAGGGTGGGAAATCAGAGGGAAGAAACATTGCTGGGAGGTGAAGGGCCTGTGGCCCAGGGACACGTGTGGGAACAGGCTGGGTTATAAAACTCCCAGAATTGGGACCAGTGACTAAGGTGGAGACAAATCCCTGCCCTGCAGCACTGCCATGCTTCAACATCTCGCTCTCACTAATTATTCCCTTTTGATTGTATTTCCAGAGCCAAAACATCCTCCCAGGCAGTTTCAGAAGTGATGTGCATAGAAAAAATATATATTAAGATAGTACAAAACTTACAGACCTTGATGTCTTGTGTTTAGTTTTCTAAACTCCTACTGTAGATGGTAAAATATCCTGAACAAAACCAGATTGTAAAACTTTTTTTAGCAGAAACTACTGCTGCTTCATTCCTGCAGGATAATTGCTGCCTGGAAGCTTAAAGAAGGTCTTTGCAAGCTATTATTGAAAAATTCCAAGATGCATCTGTAAGTAATCCAAAAAGATAAATTTTATGAGAGCAGTTACAACTCATGACTACTTTGACACTTGCACTATGTTCAATTATGAACTTGATATTTAAGATAATTCATCAAAGAACCAGTTATTTCCTTTGCTGAGACATTTCACCAAATGCATGCTTTGTTTTGCAGAGGAAATGGTTTTATAGGGATGATTAAGAGCTCTGAGATGTTCGAGGGTGTGGCAGAGGAACACAGGGCCCAGGAGGCAGCTCCCTGCTCCCCTGGAGCCCAGGGATGAGCCCAGGGATGAGCTGGGGGTCACTCACTCACAGCCACTGTTGGCTCCTGGATCCAGGTCCCAGTTGCTCCAGGACCAAAGCCTGGGCAGGAGCAGCAATGCAGGTGCTGCCCCTGCTCCTGCCCCCTCCAAACTCAGTCCTGCCACCACCACACACCCCAACACTGGAGCTGTGCATCATGCAAACGTCAGCTGTGGATTTTCCTCATCAGAGATCCTTTGAAAGACACCATCTGGAGCCTCAAACACTCCTACAGCCACTGACAGCCACCATCTGGAGCCTAAACCACCTCCACAACCACCGGTGGCCATCACTGAGAGCCTAAAATAGTCCTACAGCCACCAAGAGCCACCAGCCAGAGCCTGAAACACCCATCAGACACCAGCCAGAGCCTGAAACATCCCTCAGACACATCCAGAGCCTGAAACACTCCTCAGACACATCCAGAGCCTGAAACACCCCCCAGACACCAGCCAGAGCCTGAAACACCTCTACAGCCACCAAAAGCCACCAGCCAGAGCCTGAAACACCCCCCAGACACCATCCAGAGCCTGAAACACCCCTCAGACACATCCAGAGCCTGAAACAGTCCTACAGGCACTCTTCATCATCTGATGCACTTCCTGCTTGTGCACAGATAAATCAAGGAGAATTCAACCCATCACTTTTCCAGCCTGATCCTAAAGAAACTTTGCACACACGATGTGCAAAGAGCAAATGGGTATGTGAGTGGTTTGGGATGACCCTGGGCTGTGGGAAAAGAAAGGGAAAAGGAAGTAGCTGGGGGTTGGAAGGGGAACTACAGAAAGATGATGTTGAGTAATTCCATTTTTATTTCCTCATTTCAGAGGTCACGCTGTTGCCCGTGGTGCTCATTAACCTCCACAAGACATGGGCTATGGTTTCCTAAGGCACTTGCTTCATTTTAAGTTTCATTCACTTTCCTTTAAAATCCAAAATGGCCCAACCTAAGCTGCATCCCTTGGAAGCTGCACAGCGTTCAGCACAGTTCCCAAAATCCTTCAAATTCCAACCCTGGCGTGAGATTCTGCCCGGTGGCTGAAATCTAGAGGAAAGGATTGCCCAGCTGCTTGGAGGAAAGAGGGCTTTCAGGAAAGCACTGGAGAGCAGGAGGCCAGCAGCCCTGCTTTGCAGAGGGGGATCTCCATCGAAGGAGGGTTCCAGCCCCACGTCCTGGCGTGGAAGATTCCCCCTGACACTCCCTTCTGGTGCTGGGACCTCCCCTTCCAGCCAGAGTTTCCACTTGGACTCTCAGAATGGGCCAGTCCTGCCAGAGTTCCCTGGTCTCCCTGGGGGACAGGGGTGTTTGCAAGGTCCAGAGCAATGGGAGGAAATGCTGCAGTGTTATGCAACTTCCTTGTGATTCATATTCAGAAATCCTCAAAACAGCCAGGAATGAGTCCTTCAGCTTTCAGCTCAAGAGATGCACAAGCCCAAGGGGTATAAATAGATATGACATTCCCTCAGAACTGGTAGCCCAAGTGGCTTCCCAGCCACGCTGGGACAGTCTGGGGAGCCACGGGCAGGAGGAGCACAGACATTCCACATGAGTGTTTTGCAACCCTTTTATAAGGGCAAATGGGCTGAAGAGCAGAGTTCCAGCTGGAGTCTGGCCACCCTGACTGACTCAGCTGCTGCTGGGTGTCTGCAGCACCCCGAGCACCCCGGAGCTCACAGAGAGCCCTGCCTGAGCAGGGGAAGGCTGGGGAGCCAACACATCCCTCTCCAC
The DNA here is from genome assembly GCF_027477595.1 of Haemorhous mexicanus. Taxonomy (NCBI): domain Eukaryota; kingdom Metazoa; phylum Chordata; class Aves; order Passeriformes; family Fringillidae; genus Haemorhous; species Haemorhous mexicanus. The sequence goes on from NC_082355.1 coordinate 969,549, forward strand.
ACCAGAGGGAACAAGCCTTTCGTCTTGATGCCTTCCTCACCAGGACACCAGGGATGTTCCTGATGGTGTCCCCACAGTCCCCAGCCTGTCCTGCAGGGCCCTCCACGGGCACAGGGATGGCCAGAGCAGGGCTGGAGCTCTGGCACCCAGAGATGCCCCAGAGCTGGCACGGGCCAGGGGCAGGGGGGCACCCTGTCCCCTGTCCCTGCAGCAGCAGGGAAGGGGTCAGAGGAAGAATGGAGAGAAGGAAGAAGAGAAGAGGGAGGTGCACCCTCCAGATCTGCCCCTGAGCTCAGCCTGCAGAGCTGCTTCACTGGGACACAGCCCTGGAGCAGCATCCCAGCAAAGCTCATGTACAAAAAGCCTACTTCCTTGGTAAAAGCAGGACACCTGGCAACCTTGATGAAATCAGCCCTTGTTTCTGGCTCTGCCTTATCAACCCTGTTCTATTTCTGTCTGAGAGCCAGGTTTTTGTACTACAAGCAGGATTTTCAGAGCTAGACTACACTGTGTTGTGGTTAGAAATAACCTGCCCTGCTCTGAGAGCCAGAAGGATATAGATAGGAGTATGATCTCTCCCAGCCCACATCCCTGCAAACCTCTCTGCAGCAGGAGGGGAGGGAAAATTATGCCTTACTTTCCCAAGTGGAGAACTTGGCAGGGCAGCAGAAACCCACTGTGAAATGCTGGTTGATGTCATGCAGACGAAGCTGTTCATTTGGAAGAGGGTGGCCAGGGACCCTGGCAGCTCCTTCCTTCCTTCCTTCCTTCCCTCCCAACCTACTGTTCATCACAGTCAAAGTCATCTCCCACCTCGTGTCCCCCTTTCTCTCTCCTGCTCCTTCCTTCCAACATAAATTCCAGCTTCAAGCTTATACCCTGGGCCCGACCAAGAGACAGAAATGAAAAATCTGCCACAAACGGAGCATCTGGGGGGGCTGAATCCCCTACACAGGCCTTGCTCTCCTGTCTCTCGGAGCTGAGCTAAAGGATGGTTCTAATTAAAAGCAAGCCCACATTTTATTACAAGTGCAGGCATTCCCAAGGGCCTCTGGAGCCGAGGCCAGCCGGGCTCCCCGCCAGCCAGCTGGGCTGCTTAGCTCAGCGCAGTTATATAACCCTGTTTGTCACCCAAGGAAACAATCACCTGGGTCAGAACCGGGCGAAAAACCACCTGGGCCAAACTGCCAGCTTCCCAGGGCTCAGCCAGGCCAGGGAAGGCAGCAGCAGCCACTCTGGGGGCTGTGTGGGAGCGAGGGGAGCAGAGCGTGTCAGAGGCGCGGCAGCCTCGCAATAACACAGCTAAAGGTCAGCCACTCCAACAAAATACATTTCTGGAAGAACTAAAGCACCCAAAGTTTCCCAGAGCGGCAGTTCTAAGCGGGTCCAGCGAAGCAGACATGTTGGGATCACTCAAATAACTGATTAAAAGTGAAAACTTCGACTGCTCTAAGCTTCCCCCAAGTTTTCTGGGATGCTTGAGCAACAGCTCGCACATCCTCCTCCGGCAGCTCTGCCTGGAGCCCGGCCACCCCGGGCAGCACACACGCCCTTCCTCCTCCCAACGTCTGCTGACGAACACGGGCTCTCAACACATCAAAACCAGCCTAATTTTAAATGACAGTGTCATCTTTATTTTTAAAATAACTGTAACACAGCCGTGCCTGGCGCTCCTCCTCTGTGAAAGAGGCTTGACACCGCCCGGGTGCTCCAAACAAGGGGGGGTGGCTTCGTGCCAGGACTGGCTCAGTCACCACTGCCTGGAGCTTTAAGGACTGGGACATCCCTGAGGTGAGACCCCTTTCAATCCCCCATTTGCACCTGGGGACACTGTGGGGCAGCACAGACCCTGAGCTCTGGGGAAAGCAGCAGAAAGGGGACACAGTCCCATCCCTCCTCTCCCAGAGACATTTCTGTAAGCCCAGGGAGGCTGCAGAGGTTTCTTGGCAATCCTGGGATGTGGCACAAGGTTCTTTCCTGGCCTTGGGAGCCAGCCCAATGGGGCTTTAAACGCTCCTGGTGTCCCTCTCCAAAACTGCAGCAGCACATTTATCCCTCTCCAGACAGGACCTGAAATTCCACAACACTCACAACCTCTCTGGGAAACCCTCAGCCCTGCCTGTACCCACCCCAGGGGCTGCCAGCACTCCCCAAAACCATTTCCACCATCCAACAAACACTGGTGAGAGACAGCATGGGACACATCCACCCTGCTGTGGCCTGAGCCTGCAGCCTACCTGACCCCAGCCCTGCTCCTGACCCTGGCCCCGCTCCTGGTCCCAGCAGATCCCAGCTCCACACAGGGATCTGCCAGGAATGACAAACCGAGGGTGAACACAGAAATAAAATTATCAGAACAACAGAGTCCAAAGACCTTCTTCTGGGGCTGCAGCTGGGAGAAGAGAAACCCCAGGGTGAGGGATGGTGAGGGGCTGCAGCAGGACAGTAAATCACTGCTCAAAACCAAATGTAAGACCCAATAAAGGAGGAAATAATGGAACAGGCTGGCTTTGAGAGTCATTGCAGCATGAACCATTTACTTTAATTTTTAATTTAAAGTAGGAAACAATACTCTAATAGTCTATTTAAATTGGCAGGGAAATTTGTTCTCCCAACATGGAGCTATTCCCTGAATTTCTACATGTTTGTTGAATTGCCTGATCAAATAACTCGAAGCAGAGGTGATAAAGAGAGGAAAGTGAGTATGCCCTCTTTGGGCTGTCACTCCAGCTGAGGCTCTGTGCCTCCCTGCTGAGGCTGCCAGCATGGCTGAAGGGTGGACAGCACGTTCCCACCAAAGCACGACACGAAATCACTGGATGCAAGCACCCTGCTCCCTGCCCTGAGGCTGCTTCACCTCTCTGGGCCCAGGCTCACAAACAAGTTGTTGCAAGCAGCTGCTCCATCCTGTTCCACACCTGTGCTGCAATCCAGGTTCGATTATCCCCATTGCCCAGGCACCCCACAGACCCAACCCAGCCCTCAGCACCACGCTCACCCCCAGCCCGGACCCAAACCCAAGAACACACCTGCAGCAGAGCTGGGGGGCTGTCCCACGCAGGAGACACGTGCTGTGCCATGTCCTGTGGACCAGGACCCCACTCACATCCCCAGCCCTGACCCCCCTGAGCTCCTCTTGGGGTTATCAGCAGGGACAGAAGGAGATAGGTGGCTGTCGCTGGGTCCCCACCAGAGGGAACATCTCCCAAAGGGAGAGCAAAACCCAGCTGGTGTCCTGGGACCAGCCAGCCCAGCATCCAGGCAAAGCCAAGCTTCCACAGCCAATTTCTGCAGCACAGGCCCCAAGGAAGAGCAAGGAATGCATTACAGACACAGTGAGGTATTCACACCAGAGACAGGAGCTCTGCTCTGCTCCTGGACACCCCGACAACACAGCTGGAACAAGAGGTCACAAACTTGCCAGAACTGGGTGGGACAGCACTTTTAGGTGTGTAAAAGCAATCCAGAGGGCTCTTTTCTCTTTTAAAAATTATCCATAATGCTTCTCTAAGTATTTTTCTCTGAAACAGCTTCTTAAGCAGAGGACAAACCCCAGCAGCCACAGGGACTCCAGCTGGGCGAGCCATCAGCCACTGAAGCAGCAGTTGCTGGAACCAGGAATAAAAGCCTGGAGTCAAGGCTTAAGACCTCACTGGCTTAAGTGCTTTACAAGCAAAATAAAAGCTAACAAACTCCATGTAAAGTTACTGCTATTAGAGGCTTAAAGGGTTACCAAACAGGAGAGGGAGAAGGAGGGAGCAGTGACAAGAGCAAGCAATCTGAGAACTAACATGGAACATGACATGGACCGTGCTTCTCTGAGGATCTTCTGCTAGCACCTTGTCCCCAAAAAGGACAAAGAATTTTTTGGGCAATAATCTTGAGCTGTGGGATGCAAAAAAGCCAAGCAGGGCCAGTTTGGGTCCCAGTGGGACTCACCATCACCACAGCTCCCTGCACTGGGGGGTGGCAGCGATGCCCCCAGAGCATGGAGAGACTGAGCTCCAGTTCAGGGAAAGTTCACTGGGTTGTCTGGGCTGGGGAACAGAGTGGAGGCAAAGAGAAGCAGCAAACAATAGAAACTTAGACATAGGAGTGGGCAGAGTGGGGAAAAAATGTTCTGTTCACTAATGGGAGAGACAGGGAGATGGAGAAGCAGCAACAGGAATGACTCAGGTCATAGAGAACAACAAAAGAAATCTGCTGTAAGCAAACAAACCCAGGCAGGATGAAGGCCATGAAAACCTGCAAGACAGAGTACACAAAAAACCGTATTTTCCAGAAAGCTGACAAAAACACGTCTGTGGGATTGAGAGCATAATCAAAGCTCAGCATGAGAAGGGCTGTGAGGAAAGGCAGAGCAGAGGCAGGCAGGGAGCAGCCCCTGGGGAGAGCAGAGCACAGAACACGGCGCGGGCTGCCCGTGCACAGAGCTCAGGCCACAGACACCGTCTGGGCTCAGGGGTGCTCTGGGTGAGGCTTCTTCCACCATCTCTGATAACTGAGATGGAATGAATTCACAGCTCCAGTGAGTGCCAGGGCAGTACAAGGGCTGGGAAGGGGAGCAGTGGGTGTCTGTCCTTCCCCCTGCAGCCACACCGGGACTGAAGTCCTTCAAGTGAATTTATTTTTTGAATGAGCCAAAATAACAGGAATGCCGAGGTTGAAAGCACTGGAGTGAGTTCAAAGGACAGCGTTTCCACTGGGAAATAAATCTCTCACCATTTTGTATAATTAGACAAGGAAAATTAAAAACTATTTCAGAAAGAATTCCCAGAAGCAATATCCAAGGAGGAGGTGAGAGGTGTGCTGGGCAGGAATGTGGGGCTGGGCTCTGCTGTCACTGCCACAGGAACACGGGTGGCACCTCCAGCAGCAGGGCTGGAGGAGCTCCAGGACCACTGGCAGATGTGCCAGGATCACTGGCAGATGTGCCACCAGGAGCACTGGGACAGGAGCAGGGCACGGGCAGCTCCAGAGGCACATCCAGAGTGGCACCCAGCCCATGGAGGAGCCAGCAGACACTGAGGGGACACACCGCAGGAGGGGGAGGCAGAGAACAGAGGAGGGACAGAGGAGGGACAGGGGAGGGACACAGGAGGGACACAGGAGGGACACAGGAGGGACAGGGGAGGTTTGGGGCTGTGAGTTTGGGGACACAGCTGGGAGGTGAGCACTGTCCCCACTCCAAGCAGCCCCACAGCCCCTGGTGCAGGCCGGGGTCACTCCTCTGCCCGGGGCAGGAGGGCCCGGGGGTGCGGTGGCACCCGGGGCACAGGTGAGTGAGTGGCCGGTCTCAGCTGCCATCTAGTGGGGAGCAGCCACGGCTCCGGGCTGGCCCCGGCTCCGGCACCGCTGGGGGAAAAGCCCTCCCAGCCCATGGAGTCCCAGCTGTGCCCCATCCCCACCTTGTCCCCAGCCCAGAGCCCCGAGTGCCACCTCCAGCCCTTCCTTGGGCACCTCCAGGGATGGGCACTCCAACCCTCCCTGGGCAGTTCCAGTGCCTGAGCCCCCTTTCCATGGGGAAATTCCTGCTGTGCCCACCCTGAGCCTGCCCTGGCCCCGCCTGAGGCCGTTCCCTCTCCTCCTGTCCCTGTTCCCTGGAGCACAGCCCGACCCCCCCAGCTGTCCCCTCCTGGCAGAGCCACAAGGGCCCCCTGAGCCTCCTCCTCCTCCTCCACACTTACTCACCACAACCTTACCTAAAAGCTTACCTTGTTCTTTGCCACAAGACACAGCCTAATTTGTGCCTCTCCTAAACCCACAGCCCAGCACAGCCAACACAGCTTTTATTCCTGACTCAGGTTCCAAGGAAGTTTCAGAATCGCTCTGGCCTCCACCACATACATTTGCAAACTGCATCAGCAGAGGAGAAAATCCGTAAGAAACTGATCCTGAGTATCTTAACAAAAGCAACCACCGCTGCTCCGTCATGGAGTTAGCAGTTTCTCCTGTTTCCAGCCTCTGCAACATGGAAGAAAACCCAAAGTCAACACGGGGGCTTTATCCAAATGAATAACAAGTGGTAAGAGTTAACGGCGTGGTGAGGGCTGTCTGGAGCTGCTCTGACTGTGAGACACAGCGTAAATCTCCTCAAGTTGTGACAAACGTCTTGGCTAATGCAGCCACATTCGAGGTTTAAATCTCACTAAGATGTAATTTGACATTTGGGTTTACTTTTTTCATTATAATTAAGAAACGAACTCCAGTCCGCGCTAATCTCTCCACAGCCTGCATTTGCTCATGGAATTACCATCCCCACCGTGCCAATCCTTCCCCACACTCGACAGTCAAATCAAAGGAAACCAGACATTCTTTCCAGCAGGGTTCTTTGGTTACAGAAATACAGTCGAAGCACAGGATGGGTATTTCTAGGAGTCCAAAGGTTAAATCCTCATCTCTTGCTCAAGGAAATCCCTGTGGAATAGGTAACACGGAGATAACACACTGCACCCTGGTGTTATAAGATAAGAACCCAAACAGAACAGCCCACAGCTGCATTTTTGATGGATGGAGGAGGATAACTGAGGACAAGGAGCTGCCTCATGTGTCAACACACTCCACCTTCAGCAGCAAAGCGCCTCCTGGATCCCTTTCCATGCAGGAGGCATTCCCATCACTCCCACTGCACACCTGGAAGGGCAGTGTAAGCCATTAGCAATTAAGTGCCACGAGGTATGGCATTAATGCACAGCCACAGCCCCTGACATGCTGGATGAGCCAGCTGCCCTCAGCTCAGCTGATGGGCACGATAGGGGAGAGCAGCAGCACGCAGGTGGCACCACCACCTGCGTGGCTTGGAAGGAGCTCTCATGACCAGATTCTGGAACAGGATAATCCAGGCAGTCCTGTCCTGGTTGCTCCACAGAACCTTTGGCATGCACAGCTCTTTGCAAGCACCCAAGATGTGTGTCTGCACCTCTGCAGGCTGGCTCTGCTCCTGGGCTGCACCCTGGTACCATCAGCAGCTCACACACTGCTGGGTGACCGCTTTCCTGCAGCTCCCATGGCAGCTGACTGGCTTTGCCATCCCTGCCACAGCAGCTCCCAGCTCAGGTGGGCAGTGGGAGGCAGGTGAGCGGGCTGGAGGAGCACAAGACTCCATTCAGATGAGGAGCAACAGTGCCCATTTTGTTTCTGAAGAAATGGTGCCACCAGAATCAAGGCAGGAGTTTCTTTAGGAGGGATCAAGACAGCTGGCACCTGCAGCTGGAGAGGCACCCTAGCTGCCCCAGGGGTCAAGAGCCAAGGGTGGAGGAGCAGGCTGGCTCTCCCAAACAAGGGCCCCTTTTCAACAGGTGACAGAAAAAGGGAGCAGAGGCTGTCACAGAACCAGGGAATCGTGGAATGGTTTCAATTGGAAGGGCCCTTAAACCTCATCCAGTCCTGCCCTCTGCCCTGTCCAAGATGGACCTGGACCAGGGATGGGGCAACCACAGCTTCTCTGGGTGGGTGTCAATTGAAACAAGAGAGGTTCAGCCTTGGGGTCAGGAGGCCAGGGAAGCAGCTGGGCTGGAGCCCAGGCAGGCTGTGCCCTCTCCTCCCTCGGATGCTCTCAGCTGCCGACCGGTAACACCCCGAGCAAGCTGCTCTGAGCAGGAGGTTGGAGCAGAAACCTCCTGAGCTCCCGTCCTACCTGAATTACCTGATGGATCTACAGCTCCAGGCTGGGACCTGGCTGCAATCCACCACACAATCCTTTCCCTGAAATGCAGGGCAGCACCTCCCACACGCAGCCTCCCCATCTCCCAGCTGCTGCACGTTCCAAAGGCGAGCATTTGAGCAAGTCCAGCACTCAGAACAGCCTCGTGTGTCCACGCCTCACCTGGCTCCAATGAACATTTCTCCTGGCAAACAAGAACCTTTCCATGGATCTGGGGGGCTCTGCTCAAACCAGGACCAGTCTGTGGGAGCAGGCTGTGCTGGGATGGGACGCCCTGCTCCCTGCATGGGCTCTGCTCTGACTGACAGAGCCTGGCTCGAGCCCAGCACGCAGCCACCCACTCCAAAGCCACACAGGCTGTCACAGAACAGCCCAGGCTGCTCTGGCTCTCCACATGGCTTCTTTTCATATCCCAAAACGCTGTTGGCCATGAGCAGGCACAGAGGCCACAGACTGTCCTGGCTGCTCGGCAGTGCTCTAAGTGCCACGAGAGAGTCACCCCATGAAGCTGGCATGGGCCACATCGTGAGCCCAGCACCCCCTGAGGGACCTGCTCAGAGCCAGCCAACGCTCTTCAAGCTGGCAGTGAGGTTTGCAAATGCATTCCAAAATAAAAACTAACAACAATGAGTTTTCTGCAAACCTCCAGAATCCCTTCCAGAGGTGAGGAAGCCTTTGGCACAGCAGGAGCAAACAGGGGGAACAGGGGCCACACTCCTCCGCTCACACGAAACGTACAATCCTCCAGCAGACCCAGAGACGGCTGCCAAGGAGCCGTGGGACTCCAAAAGCCCTGGAAATCTACAACGTATTTTCTTCCACTGCTCTTTTTGCCATGTTTTCCTTTCAGCACGGCAGAGCAGCATGTTTGTGCTGGCCAAGCCTACCCTCCTCCTCTCCACCGCACCTCCAAGCAATCCAAGCACGGGAGATACAGTATTACCTCAAATATTTAACCAAGGGATTAAAGGATTCTCTTGGCAGGAGGCAGAAGCTGCCCCACGGTTACAGCTCCCTGGCTGGCTGGCAGGCGCTGCGTGACAGCGGCTCTGCGGGAGCGCTCTGCCCCGGCCTCCCGGGGGCTGGCCACCGATTTCCTCTGCTTTGTGCCCAAAATCGCTGCTCACCGGCTCCCGGCCGTCCATCGCCTCCATCCAGAGCCGCCGGTCCTCCTCCGAGAGCGCCTGCATGGTGATGACCCCGGGCCTGCCGAGAGAAAGGGGACGCCGTCAGCGAGCCGCGGGACGGGGAGCCAAGCGGCAAAGATGAATTTTTCATGAGAGGAAGAGGGAAGGAGGACAAGCTCCTTCCCAGGCAAGCCCCAGCACAAGGAGGACAAAAGCCATGGACACCCCTGCAGGTCCTGAGCAGGATCAGCAAGGAGCAGAGGACATTTCCAACAATCAATACACCTTTCCAGTGGTTTTGTGCAAGAGCTGGGTGCCAAATTCCTCCTCTGGCCCTCGGCCAGCCAGCTCACCTGCACTGGGTAGAGCACGTCCATGCAACGGCAGGAGAAGGCGAGGAAGGGGAGCAAGGAAGGTAACCAAGCAAGCAGGAGCCTCACACATGCCAGCCCCTGTGTCTCACCAGCACCCCAAGCACCAGGCTCATGGAGGAGACCTTCTGCTGTGCAAAGTGTTTCATCCCCAAAGTGTCCCTGCCCTCATGGCCGTGCCAGTCCCCTGGCCCTGTCTGTACCCTGCTGCAAGACACAGCAGTGGCAGTGACACGATGCTGGCCCGTGTCCCCCTCCAGCAGCCTCACAGGGGAGCAGTGCAGGAGTGCCAGGGTGCCCAGGGTGCTGCTCCTGCCCCCAGCACTGTCACACACACCACAGCCCTGGGCTGCCCCGTCAATCCAGCCTCCCACAAACAGCCCTGGACTGCTCATTTACTGTAATGAGAAGGGAAAGGACAGGCCTGGGTGCTGCACACCCTGCACAGGAGCAGGGGACAGCAGTGGCACTGCCCTTGCCCGAGGGCAAACGCCACCTCCAGGCTCCTCAGTGGACGCTGTGCCCACTCCTGGATCACCCTTTCCATGCAAGGAGTCAAATCTCCATTACCTGCTCTGTGACCAGCAGGGTGAGGATGGATTTGACAAGAGAGAGTGTTTGCACAGCCTCAGGTGTGGGGGGTGGGGACAGGAGGTGGGAGCTGTGACCCCACGCCAGGGGCTGCCATCCCTCTGTGCCCTGCTTGGCTGTGAGCTCCCAGGATTTCCATCTCCACATCCCAGCCCATCCTGCAGCCTGGATCCCAACACGCACAGCTGGCTAAGCCTGCTCCTCCCCAGCCCTGTGCCTTTGGGCTGGTCTGCATCCCCCAGCGCTGCTCCCGGGCTCAGGCAGACAGACAGACAGACAGACAGAGCTGTCCGTGTGTCTGTCTGGCGCTGCCGCTCCCTCCCCGGCTGTTCCCAGGCACAGCAGCCGAGCATCCCCGGCGCAGCACGGGGAGCAGATTCCCTGGCAACGGGGACACACGCAGGGGGGCTGCCGTGCTCTCTGCCCGCGGGGCTTCTAACACTGAACTGTGACAGCACAGAGCCCCTGGTGCTGCTCCCCCCAGCCCAGCAGAGCAGGGGCTCTGGAGGGGCACAGGAGCCAGGAGGGCTGCTCCAGTGCTGCGGGGCACAGGGAGGCAGGGAAGGGAAGGGAAGGGGGATTAAACCTCGGGAGCTGCCAGCCACCTGCACAGTGCTCACTGAGCACGTAGGCTCTGTCCCGTACTCGACCCCCACAGCCTGATAAAGCCTGGGGAGAGGGGTGATTTCTGACTTGAACTCCCCACGGGTGATTCAGCCAGAAAACGTGAGCTGCACCAACACTCTGCAGATGCCCTTTGGTCCGTGATAAGAGCCTGTAAGAAAATTAAACTTTAACAGGGGCTCTCAAGAGGTGGGCTTGGCCCCTCTGCTGCTGCTCTGTGGCACGCACAGGCCAGGAACCGAGGATTAACCCTTCTCCTAACTCCACTCCCCATCCAAGCAGGCCAGCTTTCAGCAGGCACACGGCAGCTCAGCACTGTCCCACCAGTGGAAGCTGTGCCCAGGTCCAAAAACCAGACATAATGTGCTTGATCTCTGCTAATCCCATTGGTGAGTCAGTCAATACTCACCAGCTTAGTGGTTTGGAAGTTTACTCACTTAGGAGGGAAGAGGAAACCACTTAACCATCGCCTCATCTGAGAGGGAAAATGCTCCACATCCAACAGCAAATATGTTCAAAACACTGCACAAAGCTCCTTGTTGTGCAGGTACAAAGTGACTCGAGAGCAGCCTCTGGTACCTGGGGAGCTGCAGTGGCCACTTTAGCCAGGGCTTAGGTCTGACTTGAAGCCAAGCTGCTGCTGAAGGCACAGACACCTCAGTCAGAAAGCCCTGGAAGGGCTCTAGCTCAGCTAGGGACACACAGGAAAGGAAATACTGGCATTTCTGTCTCTTTAGCCAGAGAAATAGAACAGAGAAATTGAAACCCTCCATTCATGGCATGCTGGGCACTGGACTCCCAGCAGAGCACGGTCCCAGAGTGGCAGTGCTGGTATCTGGAGTGCCAGCTTCCCTCAGCACAGGGCAAAGAGGTGATAACAGCAAAATGTTTGTTCTGCCTCTCAGCAGATAACAACTCCTCGGGCTTCACTTCAAAGTCAAACTTCTTTAACAGCATGAGGGGAGGGGCTGTGAAACTGAATCAAACCCATTTCCATTGCAAATAGCCCTGCATTTCCTCCCCCAGTGTTTATTTGCCAGGGCACCCATTGCATCACTTTCCTGAGCAGAACCATCTTCCTGGCTGTGATAAATTTAAAATGCACCCACACATTATGCCTCATTCATTATGGATGTGGCCGATGCCCATGGGGTTCCATGTGCTCCCAGCCAGGTGGGGTGGCTGGCACTGGATCAGCCTCCTGCCAGCACTGCCAGCAGCTGGAAACACTGCTGGAAACAGCTCCATCCTCACCAGCACCAGGAAACACTGCCTGACACAGCTCCATCCTCACCAGCACCAGGAAACACTGCTGGAAACAGCTCCATCCTCACCAGCAACAGGAAACACTGCTGGAAACAGCTCCGTTCTCAGCAGCACCAGGAAACACTGCTGGAAACAGCTCCGTTCTCAGCAGCACCAGGAAACACTGCTGGAAAGGAGCTCCATCCTCACCAGGACCAGGAAACACTGCCTGACACAGCTCCATCCTCACCAGCACCAGGAAACACTGCCTGACACAGCTCCATCCTCAGCAGCACCCAGAAACACTGCTGGAAACAGCTCCATCCTCACCAGCAACAGGAAACACTGCTGGAAACAGCTCCATCCTCACCAGCACCAGGAAACACTGCCTGACACAGCTCCATCCTCAGCAGCAATAGGAAACACAGCCTGACACAGCTCCATCCTCACCAGCACCAGGAAACACTGCCTGACACAGCTCCATCCTCAGCAGCACCCCGAAACACTGCTGGAAACAGCTCCATCCTCACCAGCACCAGCAAACACTGCTGGAAAGGAGCTCCATCCTCAGCAGTACCAGCAAACACTGCTGGAAACAGCTCCATCCTCAGTAGCACCCAGAAACACTGCTGGAAACAGCTCCATCCTCACCAGCAATAGGAAACACTGCTGGAAACAGCTCCATCCTCAGCAGCACCAGCAAACACTGCTGGAAACAGCTCCATCCTCAGCAGCACCAGCAAACACTGCTGGAAACAGCTCCATCCTCAGCAGCACCAGCAAACACTGCTGGAAACAGCTCCATCCTCACCAGCACCAGGAAACACTGCTGGAAACAGCTCCATCCTCAGCAGCACCAGCAAACACTGCTGGAAACAGCACCATCCTCAGCAGCACCAGCAAACACTGCCTGACACAGCTCCATCCTCACCAGCACCAGCAAACACTGCTGGAAACAGCTCCATCCTCACCAGCACCAGGAAACACTGCTGGAAACAGCTCCATCCTCACCAGCAACAGGAAACACTGCTGGAAACAGCTCCATCCTCACCAGCACCAGGAAACACTGCCTGACACAGCTCCATCCTCAGCAGCACCAGGAAACACTGCTGGAAACAGCTCCATCCTCACCAGCACCAGGAAACACTGCTGGAAAGGAGCTCCATCCTCACCAGCACCAGGAAACACTGCTGGAAACAGCTCCATCCTCAGCAGCAACAGGAAACACTGCTGGAAAGGAGCTCCATCCTCAGCAGCACCAGGAAACACTGCTGGAAACAGCTCCATCCTCAGCAGCAAACACTGCTGGAAACAGCTCCATCCTCACCAGCACCTGCAAACACTGCTGGAAACAGCTCCATCCTCACCAGCAAACACTGCTGGAAACACACAGCTCCATCCTCACCTGCAAACACTGCCTGACACAGCTCCATCCTCAGCAGCAAACACTGCTGGAAACACACAGCTCCATCCTGAGCCTCCTCAGGCCAACCCCTCCCACAGCCATGGCAAAACCCCTGCTCTGCCCTCCCTTCCCAAGAGCAGCAAAACAGATCTGTCCTTGTCCCCTCACCCAACAAGTGACCCCGAATACTGGGGGTCACTTATGAGATAATTATTTATTCAGTTAACACACAGTAAATACAGATTTTGCTGCGGGGCAGCTCCCACCTCCTCCCAACACAGGATGTACCTGGCCCCAGGTGGAGCCAGCCCACCCCAGCTGTGCCACCAGGGCAGCAGGACACCCTCCTGGAACCTGAGCTCTTGTGGCAGACAGAGCAAGGACCTGCTGATTCACTCCCAGGTGCTGCATCCCACATCTCCACCTGCATCCCACATTTCCCACCAAACCCCTTTGCCTTCTTCTGGGACACAAGGAAGGGAAGGGACATTTTGGGATCAGAAGAAATCCACTTCTAAATGGGGTGAGTGTAGGAGGGTGAGACTGGAGCAGAACATGGCAAACACTTAATAAGAAAGACTATTTTCAATATGCTACAATCTAAAAATGGAAGATTTTTCCCTACGAGACCACACAGGAAATTTGAATTTTCTCAATATCTCAGCTTTTGTGACAAATGGCCTGGCCTTAAGGTGCTGTGACTAAGCACACTGAGAAAATGAGAAACTGCAATAGCTTTTCCTTCTTCCAGGAAAACAAACAAATAAGGAAAGCAATAGAAACAGATAAGAACTTCCAACTGCTGTAGCAGCTTATCACAGCGAGACAATCTAAACTGCTGATGAAAACACACAAGAGTGCATTAATAACAACAGGGGCTGAGCTGGCTGAGTGCACAGAGATGTTCCCAGAGCAGAGCAGAGCAGCCCTGACAGGACCCCACAGCCACGGGCCTGGCACCAGCAGCCAGGTGTGACCCCAAATGCTGGGGAGCAAAGCTGGAGTTAAGGGGGAGACTGACCCCAAAAATGCTGGGGAGCCAAAATGTGGCCCCAAAATGCTGGGGAGCAAAGATGGAATTAAGGGGGAGATTGACCCTGACCTCAGAAAGTCGGGGTGCCCACACAGAGCTCGGAGCACCCCCAGTACAGCCACCAGGGCCACCAGCACCACCAGTACAGCCACCAGCATGTCCTGCAGGGGTTGGGGCCACCAGGGGAAGGAGCCTCATCCCTCACTGTGCCAACCCATCCCTCCCCCCCGGGACAGCCCCCAGGCTTTGTTTGGAAGGTGGCTGGCCAGGTGACACCTCAGAGGAACAGGGACAGGCTGCACTCACCGAGGCACTGCGGGCACGGGGACAGCACAGCAGGGCTGGGCTCACCTGGCACAGGAGCAGGGGACAGCTCCTGCCACTGTCAGAGCCCTGCATCCTCAGGTGCAGTCCCAGAGCAAGGCCAGCAGCCCTCCTGGGGATCACCATCTGCTCAGGGCAGCACTTGGCAGGTGCCTGGCAGCCCTCCCGGCCCCATGCCAACCACCCACCCCTGTGCATTGGCACAATTTCCCCATGGAAAGGGTGCTCAGGCACTGGGACTGCCCAGGGAGGGTTGGAGTGCCCATCCCTGGAGTGCCCAGGGAAGGGCTGGAGGTGGCACTCAGGGCTCTGGGGACAGGGTGGGGATCAGGCACAGCTGGGACTCAGGGGTGTTGGGGCTCTTTTCTCACCACCAGGTGTGGTGCCAGTCACCCGGGGGGCACCTGTAGGGCAATGGTGGTACCTGCAGAGCTCACTGCTCTCCTGACACACCAAACCCTGCATCTGAAAAGCTCCTGCTCCCCTAAAGGCCAGCTGGCACTGTGAAGCAGTTTGCTTCTGGCCCAGAGCAATGACCTACATTATCCTAAAGGACAAAGCCTTTGTCATCAGTCAAATGAGACACTCCTCCTCCCCAGGCTCCTGTTGTAAGACACTGGCTGACATCCCTGTTCACCTTGTTTACAAACCTGATTTAATGTGCAGAGACTACAAACAAGTCTAGTTAATGAGAAAAGAGCACTAGCAGTAACACACAGTGTCCACCACGCTGGGGGTGTATTTCAGGCAGACCCTGGAACACCACCTGGGGTTAATTTTGCTGTAAGAACACAGAAAAATACTTCTAACTTGCCACACTGAACATGAGAGCAATTTGTAAATGCCAAGGCCAGGTTGGATGGGGGTTGGAGCAACCTGGCCTAGTGGAAGGTGTCCCTGCCCATGGCAGGGGGTGGAATGAGATGAGTTTTAAGGTCCAACAGAAATATTCTGGGATGCTGAGACAAGGAAGCAATGCTGTAATAACAGACTAGGCTCCAGATTTTCAGCTTGGTTGTGCTGAATCATCTTTCCAGGATAAAAACACACTTTTTTTCCCATCTAGGAAGGAACAGCTCTTGGCTGGTGCTATTTAGGGTGTCCCTGCAGGGCTCCAGCCCGCAGCCCGTGCTGTCTGAGCTCCCAAAACGTGAGGCTGACTAAAGTTTCTGTGCAGGGTCTGAAGCACGGCCGAGGCTGCCACCTCCAGGCTGCCTGAGAGCAATGGGACAGCCCAAGCCCTGGAGCTGGCAGGGTGGAGGAGATCCCCAGCACACCCTGCACGGACAGCAGGACCTGGTGGAGCCCAGATCCACCCCAGGGAGACAGGCTGGGCACAGCACAGCCCCTTGCAGCCGGGGCAAAACTTGTTGTTTCCTCTTCCTCTTAAGTTCATCCAGTATTTTAGACATCTAATGACAAATTCTGACACCAGTGCAGAACTGCCTGTATATTGGGAAAAACCAGCCTTTTCCTTCAGGTGTGTCCTGCTCTCCTGCTCTCTCAGGCAAATCCCTGCAGCAGGAATGTGTACATGAAAGGAGAAATTCCTCAGGTTTCCCCTTCCTGTGCAACTCCACTGCCATGATTTACATGGAGCATGCATATTTCTGGAGCAGCTCCTGATCCCATGCCTGGCAGGCTCCAAACATCAAGGGAAGCTTCAGCTGCCTCTGAACACGCTGAAGAAAATTATTGTGGCTCCATTCTCCTTCTCCCACTTTTTAGTTTGATTTTCACATTATAAAAAACTATCCTCAGGGCACAGCAAAAAAAAAAAAAAATTCCTGTGTCAGCAGAAACACTGCAGCTTTCTGGAGAGAAGCACTGCTCCAGAGAGTGGGAGGCAGCCCCAGGTTATCTCCTGCCTCAGCCAGCACAGGCAGAGCTCCATCACCCCAAGCCTGCCACGGGCTGGCACTGAGACACTGCCCAAGCACAGGCTGGGTCATTCCAGGGGTTATTCCAGCATTATTCAACACCCAGATTTTAATGAACTTGGGCTTTTCTGAGACCTCCAGGGGGTTCCTGCAGGTGGGAGGACAGCTGGACAGGCACACACCTGGGAGAACACACCGAGTGCCTTTGGAGCAGGCTTTTGTGAACTCCTGCAGCGAGGGAGACCCGAGGCAGTGACTAATTCCTCCTGGAATAGCAACACCAGCCTGGCTCTCCTGTTGATGTGTGCAGGCCATGCATGATGCCAGCTGATATGGTAACAGCTCTCACTCCTGGGTGCCAGAGATTGAATCCACACATACCTCTGGTCCAGCTGCTGTGTGATAAGTCACAGCTGACGTGTTTTCCTTCTTCAGGAAAAAGGAATAAAAGTGCCTGGAGGCACGAGCCAGAGTCCATTATCACCATCCATGATGAAGCAGCAACAGGCAGCCCAGCAGGAAAGCTGACACTGTTCCAGCAGACACCCAGTGCTGGAAGAGGCAGCACATCCCTCCCAGAACAGCCACAGAGCACCTTCTCCAGGCTGGAACCACTCACCCTGCGTGGCCAGAGGCTGCAGAAGAGCTACAACACCCTTAAAGTCAGAGAGACTTGAGTCAGAGAGACTTGTGAACCAAAGCACTGACTCAGTACACAGAGAGCACCTGGCTGGGAAAGGTGTGACTCCATGGACACTGACTGAGGGTGTGACTAACAGAGAGAACACGGGAACTGCACAGGAGCTGCCCCA
This sequence comes from Haemorhous mexicanus, assembly GCF_027477595.1. NCBI lineage: Eukaryota > Metazoa > Chordata > Aves > Passeriformes > Fringillidae > Haemorhous > Haemorhous mexicanus. Next base: position 986,624 of record NC_082355.1, read on the forward strand.
GAGCCAAGAGCAGGAGCACGGGAGCAGGAGCACAGCCCTTCCCTCCACGTGGTCAGCACAGCCCCAGGAGCCTCCTGGCAGCACTCACCGATCCACAGCCTCCACATCAAAGCAGAACCTCTTCTCAATGGTGTCTGTTTTCCGCCGTGTGCAGGATTTCAGGGTCACAGCTTCATCTTCCCCCTGAGAAGAGACAAAATCACAGCTGAGGCTGAGAACAACCAACAGCCACAGGCCTGTCCCCAGCTGTCAGTGAGCAGGTTCAAACCTGGGGGGATCTGGCAACATCACTCTGCTAAAAATATCTGTTTATATCTCTGACAGGAGGACTTGTCTTTTTACCCCTATTTAGTCCAAAACCTTTCATGAGGAGCCTTCCCTTCAGGAAGCCCACGATTCAATCTGTGCATAAAGCACCACACAACCCCTTCTCCATGTGGGCAGGCACTGCTGGACCACAACTTTTGGGCAAAATCAGCTTTATTTTCCACTGCTGAACAACACTCCTGCTGGCAGTTTGCACTCCACGCTGCACTTTTGGCAGCACTGTGCACACGAGGACTCTCAACAGGAGCAAACACGTCTTAAAATGTTGATTATATAACAAAGCAATGACAAAACCATTCTCCCACCCCGAGAGTGCCTCTCTGCATCCAAGCTGAACTGGATTTCCAGAGGGCTGAGCAGAGTCCCAGCAGGATCTGTGAGCACTGCTGTCCTCTGCTGGAGGGAATCCTGCCTCAGCCCCTGCCAGCACAGACACCTCCTGCAACTGTGAAATTCCACTGATGACTTCAGAGAAAATGAATTCTGAAGGAGTTCCTGGAGACAGACACTTTTCTGGGCTCTCTGTGCTGTTCCTGATGACACCTTGGCTGACCACCCTGTTCCCTGACATCACCACTTTTCCAGGAAACACATTTAGAATCACTTAGATTGGAAAAGACCTCAAAGATCACAGAGTCTGAAAGTTGCCCAGAACAGCCAAGCCCACCACGAATCCATGTCCTCACGTGCCACACATCCATTAAATCCCCCCAGGGAGGGTGACTCCCTGGTTCTTATCCATAAACTCCTCCCCAGTGCCACCACCATCCAGCTCCTGACACCCAAAACACTCCCTGGCACTCAGGCCTGCCCATCCCACCACCATGGCTGCAGTTTTCCTGCTGCACTGGGGCTCCCAGCCCCTCCTGCTGGTTGCCCATGTTGCTGGGACCCTGAACCTGCCCAAAACCAGCCCTGTCCTGGCTCTTCTCATGTGCTTCCATGGTTTCTGACCCACCAAGGACTCTCCTGGCCCAGACAGGGACCCAGCACAGAGCCAGGAAGACAGAAGAGCTCCTGCAGGGCTCGTCCCTGGGGTGTGGCAGTGGCCTGGCCCTGGTGCCCCCCAGCCTGGCCCACGGCCAGCACAAGGCTGCTCCCACTCTGCCCAGAATTCAGGGAATGCCCCTGCTCCAGACCCACCAACACCCAGCTCTGGCCACAGCCCAAGGTCACCAGGGGCTGGTGCCACCAGGGTGTGACCCAGGAGGGAGGGGGCTCCTCATGCAGCACCTCAGGCCCTGCTCCAGCCAGACCCCAGAATTCCCAGCAGTGCACCCCAAGCCCCTGGGCTGCTCCCTGCCCAGATGTCCATGGTGGTGACCACTGACAGAGCCTGGAGCCCAGCCAGGCCTGCCCCAGCACGGGCAGCATTTCATGGCAGGGTGGTGCAAGCCACGAGTGAAGCACAGCCCTGGAGAGGGGCTCCAGCCTGGCCCTGGAGAGGGGCTCAGGCTCAGCCAGCAGCTCCCACAGCCCTGGCTGCTGGGGGAGCCCTGAAATGAGAAGGGACCAGACAAAACACAGTGCAGCCACTGAGGATTACAGGGCTGGGATATGTTAATGCTGAGCTATAATGAAGATGCTCCGAGGCAAGAGGAAATTAATTTTAGAAGCTTCCCTGCCCACAGCTGGCTCCCTGTGCCAGCAGGAAGCCGTGTGGGAGCCTGTCCAGCTGCCCCAGGCACTCCCCAGCAAGGGGACTGTGTTTGCAAACTGTCCCAGCTGGGAGCTCTGTGGAGGGGCCTATTGTTCCTGCTGTGCAGAGCAAAGGCAGCCCTGGGTACAGCCCTGGGAGCACTGGCACACAGCATGAGCTGGCTCCCCACACCCCACATCCACTGCTCCCCCAGCTCTTCACACCCCCTCGGGGCCAGGGGGAGCTCCAGGCTCTGCTGGGGCTCTGTCCAAAGCAAAACAACTTCACTGGCCAAGTCCCAGGACCATCAGAGACTCACGGAATGCTCTGGGTAGAAAGGGCACTTGGAGCCCATCCTGTTCCTCTCTCTGCCATGGGCAAGGACACTTCCACTCCACCAGGCTGCTCCAAGCCCCATCCAACCTGCCCTTGGACAAGTCACAGGCATTGGAGAAGGAGCAAAATAATGAACAGGTTCTCTTGTCCATGCCTTGGAGCAGGAATGAGGGACTGGGGAGCAGGAGCACCCATGGAGCTGGAGCGTGGTGGGTGCACGGGGCTGGCAAAGGTCTGTGGGCTCTGGGGGGTTCCTGTCTTTTCTTTCTCAAACCAGGTGCCAAGTTCATTCCCTGTGTGGCAGCCACTGAGCCTGGACTGAACGTGACCCACCTCACTGCCTTTGTGTCACCTTGCCAAAAAGGTGACAGAGTTTGAGCCCTGGGAGAGCCTGCAGCCAGCAGTGCCACGTGCTCCCTGGCAGGACACAGTCCTGTCCCAGGCAGCACTCAGCCCCTTCCCTCCTGCTCCCAGCACTCAGCCCCTTCCCTCCTGCTCCCAGCACTCACTCAGCCCTTTCCCTCGTGCTCCCAGCACTCAGCCCATTCCCTCCTGCTCCCAGCACTCAGCCCATTCCCTCCTGCTCCCAGCACTCAGCCCCTTCCCTCCTGCTCCCAGCACTCACTCAGCCCCTTCCCTCCTGCTCCCAGCACTCACTCAGCCCCTTCCCTCCTGCTCCCAGCACTCAGCCCCTTCCCTCCTGCTCCCAGCACTCAGCCCTTTCCCTCCTGCTCCCAGCACTCACTCAGCCCCTTCCCTCCTGCTCCCAGCACTCACTCCTTTCCCTCCTGCTCCCAGCACTCACTCAGCCCTTTCCCTCCTGCTCCCAGCACCCCCTCAGCCCCTTCCCTCCTGCTCCCAGCACCCCCTCAGCCCCTTCCCTCCTGCTCCCAGCACTCAGCCCTTTCCCTCCTGCTCCCAGCACTCACTCACCCCTTTTCCTCCTGACTTCTGGTCAAAGGGCACCATGGTGATGCGCTTGGATTCCCTCTGGTAGGTGCAGTAATGCTTCACCCAGGAAGTGCCAAAGTGACCTGCAGAGTGAACACAGGGCTCATGCCCAGAACACTTCCAGTGCCCTCCCATTAGACCCTGCTATGTTTAACCCTCTTTTCACATGCCAGGCTCCTGTGCCTAACAGACTTCGGGGAGGCACTGGCAGGGATTCTGCCTGGCTGCCACACTCCCACTCCCTGGGCCAACCCCTGCTCCCAGGGACTCTGCCCTGCTGGATCAGCCTTTGTGCCCCTGTCCTGGCCAGCCCCCTCCCCAGGCTGCCACCCCCAGGCTCCCAGCCCGACACCTACGCTTCTCCTGCACGTAGAGGTAGCCCTCCATCGTGTAGGGGCTGATGTTTTTGTGCTCGTGGGGATTCTCCTTCATCTTCTTCATCAAAGCTTCAACCTCTGACCTTGTTCCTTCAAAGCGGTTTCTTGTCTGCAAATTAAAACAGGAATGTCTTCTCCAGTGCAGGGACCTGTGCCTGGCTCTGCAGCACACGGGGTGGGGCTGGGGAGCCCAGGGGCAGCCACAGGGCAGGTTTGCTTCCTGAGCCTGGATTTAAGCTAAAGCAAAAATACTGCAACGATTGGTAAGGCCTGCCAGAACTTTAAGGGGGTTTGCAAAAATAGGGAGAGTGATTTTTGACATGGATCGACAGTGATAGGACAAGGGAAATGGATTTAAACTCAAAGAGGAGAGATTTGGATTGGATATTAGGAAAAAATTCTTCCCTGGGAGGGTGGGCAGACCCTGGCACAGGGTGCCCAGAGCAGCTGTGGCTGCCCCTGGATCCCTGGCAGAGCCCAAGGCCAGGCTGGACAGGGCTTGGAGCAAACTGGGACAGTGGAAGGTGTCCCTGCCATGGCAGGGGTGGAATGAGATGGGTTTTAAGGTCCCTCCCAACCCAAACCAGACTGGGATTCTGTGATTAAAATACACCAGAAGCTGAGGTGGCTCTGGAGACACTGCCAGCAATGGGCACAGGGACACCCTGGGCATGGGGACACCCCGGGCACACTCACATTCTGGATGCTGATTGTCAGCTCTGTCTTGAAGTCACTGAAGTCCTTTGCAAGCTCGTAGCCATGGTGGTAGAATGTGAAGAGCCCCTGCAGAAAGGCCAGCAGCTGCATTGGGAAAAAGCAAATGGAGATGGTCAGTGGAGAGCCAGAGCTGCACCCAGAGCCACCAGTGCTGAGGGGAGGGGGCCCTGCAGCCCCCCGGGGTGGAGGGGCTCCCTGATGGGCCCTCTGTGAGAGGGGCTGTGGGGTGAGCCTGGACCCCCTGGCCCTGCCCTGCCAGGGCTCCCCATGGCCCCGTTTCACCCCAGCACCCCAGTTTGTGCAGGCTGAGCCAGAACGAGAGCTCACTTACAGGTTCCACAAACTCAAACATCTTCCTCTCCTGGACCTCCTGCACCTTGAAGACATATTCCAGGGAGACCTCGTAGAAGTGCTGCCGAACCAGGTCCACCTGGCTGTCTGCCTGCAGGGGGGTGGAGAGGAAACAGAGCTCAGGAAGGACCAGAGCACACCTGGCTCTGATGGGAACACCCCCAAGCACAGCAAACCCAGCCCCAGCTGGTGCAGCAATAAACATAAACCTGACCCACACGACCAAGCTCTTCCTTCAGCTGAGGAAAATGGGTGTGGTGACTCACGTTCTCACCTCCCCAACAGCTGGGTAGGAAACAGGCAGCAGAGGTGAGAAAAATGGAAATCTGTGAACTTGACAAGAGAAGCCAACTCTCCCTTTTCTGGAAAGCACTCCCCCTCGCCAGGGATGCCACATCCACATTTCACAGCTCCACTCTGAATCCTCTTTCTAAGGTAACCCCTCCCTCGGGGGTCTGAGCCGCGCAAAGCACGGACACTCCCCAGCGGCACGGGGGAACCGGAGCCAGCCCGGAACTGGGAGCTGCTTCCAGCGGGCTCCCCCCGCCTTCCCGGCAGCGGCCCGAGCCAGGCCGGTGGGAGACGCCACCAGATGCCACCAGATGGCACCAGCAGGCAGCGCCGCTCCAGCGCACCCGCACGGCGTCCGGCATCCCGCACTGACCCGGACACATCCCCAGATGAATCCCGCACACATCCCCAGCTGAATCCCGCACTGACCCGGACACATCCCCAGATGAATCCCGCACACATCCCCAGCTGAATCCCGCACTGACCCCGCACACATCCCCAGCTGAATCCCGCACACATCCCCAGCTGAATCCCGCACACATCCCCAGCTGAATCCCGCACACATCCCGCACACATCCCCAGCTGAATCCCGCACTGACCCCGCACTGATCCCGCCCACATCCCGTGCTGAATCCCGCACTGACCCCGCACACATCCCATGCTGAATCCCACCCGCACACATCCCCAGCTGAATCCTGAACAGAATCCTGTGCTGAATCCCAAACACATCCCAAACTGAATCCCGCACTGATCCTGCACACATGCCCAAGAGAATCCCAAACTGAATCTCTCACTGCATCCTGAACTGAATCCCAAACTGAATCCCATACAGCATCCCAAAAATATCCCACACTGCATCCCGAACACATCCCAAACAGAATCCCAAACAGAATCCCAAACAGAACCCCACCTGCACCCCATATGGCACCTCCAGGCAGCCCCCAGGGCCACGCTCTGTCCAGGGCACAGGATCACACCTCTGACAGGAACAAGTGGATCCTTCCCTCCCCAGCCAGAATTCCTTCCACTCCCTGCCCCACCTCAGCATCTCAAACACAAACTAAACCAGGGCTCAGAGGGTCATTAAAAGCCACCATTCCCTGGGACACACGGGTGTTATTTACAAACCCCAAGGACAAGGCTGGCTTGCAGGCACTTCTGCCCAGATTCTGAGCCCTCCCCAGCCCTGATTTGCTGGAAGATGATCACCTGTGCCCCAGGTATTCCTGCTCTGCTGGGCACAGTCCCACCACCCGGGTACAGGAGCCCACCAGTGCCCCCAGTAAGGGATCAGCAGCACACCAGCACCATGCCCAAGGGCAAGGACACACATCCTGCAGGACCAACCCAGCTCTGGGTCAGCACAAGGAATTCCAGACTTGAAAGAAGGGATTGAAAACTCAGCATACTCATCCAGCAGGAGCACTTGTCACCAGAGCTAACCATGTCCTGAATCACTGATGGCTCTAAAGAGTTTAAGGCACTAAGCCTGATCCCTCCTCCCCTGGAGCACAGAGCAGGAGAAGGAGAGCAGACATCCATGATTTGTGCTGGCACATGGGAAGCCTGCAGCAGAACCAGTTCCTTTCTGTTACACTCTTTAATTATAAACCCTCTCTCCTTTTTGACAGCTATCCATTTTGGGATCTCTCTGATTTACTCACCAAGAAGGCTCCATATCCTTTCATTACAGGAAAAGGGGAAAACCCAGCACCCACAGCCAGAATGAAGGGAAAAGATGAGTTTACAGCCAGGAGAACCATTGTTATAAGCTGTGTGAGGCATTCAGAAAGCTCTCCACAGTGACAGCCAGACATGGAAACTCAGAGGCTGCTCTCACCTCCTGGAGCTGGGATTCTTTCTTCTTGGAAGACAAATTCAAGTGCTTTTCTAGGACACCACAGTATTTCTCAGTCTCCTTGTCGTATTTCTTTTTGGCATCCTACAAAAGAGGACAAAAAGTGTGACACTGAACACAACAGTCCCAGAGCAGCTGTGACAGCATCCCTATGGCACTGGGCAGGATGGCAGTGCCAGGTGGGAGCAACCATGAGACAGGACCTGGGGGCAGCAGCTGGAAGCAGGTGAGGCTGCTTTTACCTGCCAGCATCAGCAGCTACAGGAAAGCAGCTGATGCTGCCAAAACCCAAGGCTTGAGGGAACCCCTCCTCTGTTCCTGGGGCCCAGTGCTTGGTAAAACACCCAGATCCAGGTCCAAAAGCAACAGAGTGAGGAAAGTGCTCTCTAAGCAGAACATGGTCACAATTCCACATCCCACCCTGCCACCCCTCACAAGAGCTTCTCCTCTGTGCCACGGGGGACAATGACACAGCACCTTGGCTGTTTGTGGCAGCAGCATTAAGGACACCAACTTCCCTTGCCTGGGCAGCCCTTTCCCAGCCGGGGCAGCGCAACACCTGGCCCCAGCCCATGGCAGCAGCTGCAGGTAAGCAGGTGTGTTCTGCAAGACTCCTCTCTGTGTTTGCAGGTAAGCAGATGTGCTCTGCAGGTAAGCAGGTGTGTTCTGCAGGACCCCTCTCTGGGTTTGTAAGCAGGTGTGCTCTGCAGGACCCTTCTCTGGGTTTGCAGGTAAGCAGGTGTGCTCTGCAGGTGAGCAGGTGTGCTCTGCAGGACCCCTCTCTGGGTTTGCAGGTAAGCAGGTGAGCTCTGCAGGACCCCTCTCTGGGTTTGCAGGTAAGCAGGTGTGCTCTGCAGGACCCCTCTCTGGGTTTGCAGGTAAGCAGGTGAGCTCTGCAGGACCCCTCTCTGGGTTTGCAGGTAAGCAGGTGAGCTCTGCAGGACCCCTCTCTGGGTTTGCAGGTAAGCAGGTGTGCTCTGCAGGACCCCTCTCTGGGTTTGTAAGCAGGTGTGCTCTGCAGGACCCCTCTCTGGGTTTGTAAGCAGGTGTGCTCTGCAGGACCCCTCTCTGGGTTTGCAGGTAAGCAGGTGTGCTCTGCAGGACCCCTCTCTGGGTTTGCAGGTAAGCAGGTGTGCTCTGCAGGACCCCTCTCTGGGTTTGTAAGCAGGTGTGCTCTGCAGGACCCCTCTCTGGGTTTGTTTCCAGCTGCACTGGGCACCGCTGCCATGCAAACGCAGCCCCGGGTGCTGGCAGGAGCTGCTTGCAGGCAGCAACAGGTTGTTATAACAACAGGGGAGCCACAGACAGTGGTTTCCATTTCAGAACAAAGGCAGGAAAGAAAGGGGGGCCAGGCTGTCTCACGGCCGCCCTCAGCCACACCGGCGCTTCCCCGTCCTGCCAGAAGCATCCGAGTTCCCCTGCAGCCCCCAGCGATGCCTTGGGGTGGGGAGTGCAGGCTGGGGGACTCAGGAAAATGTGAGCCCCTCCAAGAAAATCCTAATTCTTCCTCGGAGTAAGGAAAAAAGGGTTCGCTTCAGCTGGCATGCAGTTTTTTGCCCTTGGCACGTTATGTGGCTGTGGGTGAACTCGGAACACTGAGGAACTTCCCAGGAGCTGGATGGCCCCGTGTCCACCCCAGAGCAGCACACTGCCTCCTCCCATGCCCGAGCCCACCCTGCAGCGTGCCAGGTCCTGGCCAGCTCTGGGGGGCAGTGGCTGGGTTACCTTGGCAGCCCCAATCTGCTCCTTGCGGAACTTCTCCAGCGGCGTGATCAGCACCTCGCTGGCGTTCTCGATCTGGGGGCAAAGACAGGCACAGCTCACCTGTGCTGCTCCACAGCCTCTCCCATGGGAACCCTCCCACAGCCCCCAGACACCCCCAGGCTTCACCCCTCCGTCCCTGCACACCTGTGACCCCCCCAGCACCAGCACAGGCCACTCTCCAACAGCAAGACCCCATTCCTGATGCTTTCCAAGTGTTTCCCTGCCAAGCCACCCTCTCCTTCCTCTGCCCTCCCCTGCAGCTCCACGCCAGCGAGGGAAGGAGCACTGGGGCAAGCAGTCACTGTCACCACGGTGTCCCAAGTGCCACCACCCCCTGCTCCCAGGACAGCTGGGGCCATACCATGCGCATCCGCTCGTCTTCCAGGTTCCGCAGCACCGTGGCAAACTCCTGCAGGGACTTGGCTGGAAGGGACACAGTCAGCATTTAACATTCAGTGCTTAAAGAGAGAAACAGCACAGAGGGGTTTCTGTCTGTCTGTGTTTTGGGTAGGGAGGTTGGGGTTTTTATTATCCTTGCTCTCTCCCTAGAAAGGTTCCTGCTGCCCACAGCTGGCAGCAGAGCATCCCCAGGACCAGGCTTCCTCCTCCAGACAGCAACATCCTCAGCTCAAACCTGCCCTGCCCAACACAGTCACCAACCAGCCCCAGAGCACAGCACTGGCCTCCAGCCATGCCCAGCCCACGAGGGGCAGCTCCCCAGCACGGGCACAGCACCAGGGAGACCTGGATGAGGAGCTATTTCTGCTGAGAGACTGGGCGCAAATAAACAAGCAAAGTCAAATCAGGGCTAAAGCTTCTTTGCTCTCCTGGCTCCAGATGATGTGCACAATAAGCTAAAAGTTCAGCTGGGGCAGGAGGAGAGAGGGAAGAAGCTGAAGCCACTGCCCGGTGCCAGGAGAAGCTCTGTGGCAGAGCCAGGCTTAGTTCAGAGAGCCTTGCCAGGCTCGGCACTGCTGATTCCCCCAGGCACAGGATCCTGTGTGACTGCTGCTCCTCTGCTTCAGAGCACAGCCCCTTGCAGTGTATCCTGCCACAACCACCTCCAGGTGCTCCTCTCCAGTGCAAAACATCCAGCTAACAGAGGTGGTTTCAGACACGAGCAATCTTCTCCCTTCCCCATCTGGCAGGGACAGATTTGGGCCAAGAAGCAACAGGCGATTCCCTGGGCGAGGCTGCGCTCCTGAACCAGAGGAATAAGCATTTTCCAGAGAGCACCCAGACAAATTCCCTCGGTGTCCCTTGGTGGCCTGCTCGGGGTGTGCCTCCAGGAGCAGCAGCACTCACCTATGCAGATCTCGTCGTCGGTCTCGGCGTCGCCGATGCAGCGGAATTTGAACTCGTTGAGGGAATCCGCGAACTTGCGCTTGGCAGCCGACAGGTCTGTGGGAGCAGGGAGCACAGGGACATCACCAGTGGGAAAGTGCCCCAACAGCAGGACACAGACACGTGATCCCAGCCAGGAAACACCCACAGAGCGACCGTGCCACCCAGAGCGCTGCCCTTCTGCAGCCACCCCAGGGTCGGCTCTGTGGGGTCTCTGTCAGCACCCCCAGAACCCCCTACAGGAGATGGAAATTCAAAATAGCCAAAGAGCCACCCCAGAGCTCTGACCTAGAGGCATGGGGCAGCAGCAAATGGTGACACACAGTGACACTGCCCCCCAGGAAATGGCCCCTCTGCCATGCTCCCAGCCCGCTGAAGGAAGGCAGTAGCACAGAGCTTTGCTGCTTCCCGAGCTGCAGATTCTCTCTGAGATCTGCATCCTATTAAGTTCTTACTCACAGTGACCTGAGTGGATCCAGGATTGGCTTTCCAGGCCAGCCCTGCTAACCTGGCACACACAGACAGTCCTGGGCACTGTGAGGCCACCAAAGGCACCGTGTGGCTGCAGCCCAGCCGGTGTGAGGAGCCCACAGTGCTCACTCCCCCGTGCATTTCTTCACTCCAAGCCCAAAATTCCAGGGTTTTTCCCTTTCCCAGCACCGGTGGAAAATGCATGTGCACACAAGGCCGTTTCCTCCTCTCAGACACCAGCAGCCAAGAGATAACCACAGCAGAGTCCAAGTGTTTTGCTTTCCCCATGGGATAAGGGAGCTGGCAACTTTCTCCAAGCATCAAAACTGTTTTCCCAGTATTGCTGCTGACAGCCCTGGGGTTAATCCTGCCCAGTTCAGTCCCGGCTGCCTCCACACAACTGCTTCCTAAGGCAGCAGGAAATCACCCAGCCAAGGCAGGCAGGGAGAGGGAAATCCCTGGGAGCTTCCCCAGTGGAAAAGTACAGAGGGGGCTTCTTGAGGAGAAGGTTCACACATAACAGAATTTGCACTTTGCTCCCTGGAGGGTGGAACGAGCACGGCTTTTACACCCTTCCTGTGCCTGGAGCTGCCAGGAGCCTCCATGGCACCCACAGAAACAGGACACGTGGTTTTTGGGGAAACTTCCCCAGTGCTCCTGGGCAGGATTGAGAAGAGGGACTCGGGAGGGTGGGAGGGTTTGTTCCAGCTCAGCACAGCCCCGAGCAGCTCCCCCTGCTCCCTTCCACGTGGCCATGCTGGTGTCAGCAGCAGAGCAGCCTCCTCCCCTCACCAGAGCTTGTTGGAGCAGCCCCAGGGCCCAGGGACTCTCACCCAGACCCTCCTGGGAGGGACCCCGGAGCTGGAGGCTGCTGCAGCACAGGGATGAGCACCTGGGGGAACTGGGCTTCCCAGCCCAGGGCAGGGTCACCTTCTCCAGGGCCACCCTCTCCAGGGCCACCCTCTCCTCCACCTGAGAGTGAGGAGCAGGTCAGGGCTCTGGGACCTGGCACGAGTCACAGCAAAGCTAAGAAGCCTCTGGAGCCAGCAGCACTGACAGCAATGGCCCACAGTGCTTATAAATAGGCAGGGGAGAGGGAGATAACTCCTGGAGTGACAGTGATAAAGGATAAAATTAGCAGCAGGATCAGCCAGAAAAGGAGAGAGGGGCACCCATGCCCACCCTGGGGGGCCCATCATCCTCCCCAGGCCACTGTCAGACCACCCATGCCCCCTCAAATGCATTTTGGGACAGCAGCCCTGCAGGGGAAGCAGGAAGGCACAGGGAGAACAGGGCAGCCCCTTGACAAGCCTCAGCTCCTGTGGGTTCTTCTTCCCCAGGGCTGTGAACAAACAACCCCAAAATCCTGCAAAGGCTCAACAGAATCTGCTGCTTCCTCTCAGGCACGAGCAAACCACCCAGACCCTGCACATGAGTCACACCAGGGCTGCACCAGGGGCTGGCAAGTTTTCCTTCCAAGTCCTCTGCTGGCTTGTTCAGTCAATCACAGCAGCAGGAAAGGCCACCACAAAAAGCCTGAAAAATTCTTCTGCCTGAGCAACACAACCAGCTCAGGCTGCAGGTCTCATCATCACCTCCCATGGCTCCCCTTTCCCACCTGGGCTGGTGAGGATGGGACAATCCCTTCAGGAAAGTTCCCTTGACAGAAAACTGGCACACACAGGCTCACCTGCACAGCTCCAGCAACCAAGGATCTGAAATACAATGCCCTTTTAAAAGTGATGCATCCTCCCCTTCCACTGCATCCTGGACACCCACCTCAGGAACAGCAGGGACAGGGACAGCTCCCAGCAGGTCAGAGGGCAGCAGCCTTTCCTGGAAGCAGCCTCAGATAACCCCTCTGGCTGTCCCTGCTCCCTCACAGCCAGCCCAGGGGTCACCCCACTGTCCCCTCCTCCCTCTGCAGTCAGGACAATTGCTGGCTGAATTCCATCCCAGCCAGACACCTCCAGCTCCAGGGCCTCCCCCAAACCTGCCTGAGGGACCTTCTCCAGCCCCAGGAATCCTGCCAGGATCAGCAGCAAGGGCACCTCGTGCTCCCCGTGTCCCCCCTCCTCCTCCTCGGCTGCTGAGAGCTCAGTCTTTCTGGGAAGTGCTTGCTGTTACTACAAGGAGACTCAAGTGGCTGCTTCTTACATAAATAGCCTCTTCCAAAGGAATTTGGAACTACTGAGAAAGGCCATTTGTAGAAGGGTTGTGTCATGATTTCCCACCCCTCCTCCATGAGTGCAGCACCCCGGGCACTCTGGGGTGACCCCACTCAGCCAGGTCTGCAGCCAGCACCCCAGAAACAACAGGCAGGACACTGAGGGGAACCACAGCCCATCAAACTGAGATCTCAGGAAGACAAATGTCCCCCCCTGCCTGCTGCTGCTGCCTGGTCCCGTGCTGGGAAGATCAGATCAGCCAGGACAAAGTGAACCTGCTGGCTCAGAGCGGGGGCTCTCCCCAGGGCTGACTCTGCAGCCAGTCTGCTGCATAAGCTGGAAACAGCAAAAAGCTCTGGCTCAGCTGGCCCCAGGACAGGGGCAGAAGCAGCAGGATGGGTGGCTCAGGTTAAAGACAAGCCTGCTGCTGAGTGAGGCCATGAAGGGTTAATGTGCTGCAGAGGGGGAGCAGAGGATGCTGCTGCTCGGGGCTCTGGGCTCTGCCAGAGGCTGTGCTCACACGGAGCAGGATTTCTACACTTCCTGCAAAGAAAACTGCTTAATAGCCTATATTTACTGTTCAAGTGGACAACAGGAACTGAGACTCCTGCCCCTTCCTTCCCCCACAGCACAGAGCAGCAGGAACAGCAGCTTGGGCTGTCTGTCCCCTGCAAGCCCCCGGAGAGGGGCAGGAGGACAATGCCAGTGCCAGCAGCAGCCCCTCTGCCCCAGGCAGGGCAGACCTGGAGGGCCAGCTCTCCCAGCCCTCATCTGGCTGCAGGGAACAGGACACAGCAGCTCCCCAGGCACGCAGGGGCCAGCCAGGATGGGTAATCCAGGGAACAGCCACTCTAATCAGCAGCAGGATTACAGCCTGCCTTTCTGAGGGTGCTCAGAAAGCAGCAATATGGTGTCTGTGCCCACAGCCAGCCAGGGGTCAGCTCAGCACCCCTTCTGGGCTCACACAACACTCCTGCAGCTCAGGGATGCCCAGGGAGGCGCTTTGGGCAAGGTCAGAGCTGGGAATGGCCAGCTGGGCCTGGCCATGGATGCCTGGAGCACTCTGCATGGGACACTCGGCCAGCCTGGCCCTGCAGCTCGTGCAGGAATCCAGCAACAAGAACCTCGTGCCTGAGAGCAGCGTCTGCAGCTGCCAGTTTGCAGTTTCACCCAGCCAGCCCCAGCCCCAGCAGCACAGGTCAGCACCAGAGTCAGGCCAGCATCAGGAAACGCTTCATTTGCTGCAGAAGGTTTAAATCCCCTCTCTGCGCTTCCCAGCAAGGTCAGCAAAGCCCTGCTCCCGTGAGACACTGGCCTGGCCCAGTCCCAGAGCCACCTCCATGCAGAATTAGCACTGATCTGTTCATTAAACAACTCCTCCACCAGGTGGTTGGAGTTAATCAGTGATTTAGGATGGGACGGCAGCTGCTGGCAGGTTCCCCCTCTGAATCATCATGAGCAAACATACAAAAGCAGATGGGCAGAGCCCACCCCACCTCCAGCACAGCTTCTGCCATCATGTTCTGCACAACAGCCTGTGGAGAGGCTGTCACAGCTTGGCACACGCCACAGATGGAGGTTAGAGGGTGCCAAGGACAGCAAGGTGACCCCAAGGACCAGGACCACGGGCACAGTCCCTGCAGCACCCCAGGCAGGACCCCCAAGGCAGGGAGAGAATCACTGAGTGGCCCCACAGCCCCCCAGACCCCGTTTTGGTGCCTTTTCCACACACAGAGCCTCCAGCTGAGCCCTGTCTCAGCAGCACACCCGGGGAGCCAAACCCCAGCAGCTCATTTTCACCGAGTTTACAAGCACACACTCCCTACACAGCACAGTGCAAGCAGAACACCCAGAACTGCTCAGATGTGCTAAAACACACACTAACCTGAAGCTCTGTCCAAGATGCCCAGGAGGGCAGGTCCAGGAGGTGCCCCAGCTGTGGCTCAGCCCTGCCCTGCAGCCAGGGGAGTGCTGGGCACTGCTGCCAGCCCAGGCATCCCCGTCTGCCTGGACCCCAGGCTCAGCTGGCCCCGTATGGCAGCGCTGGGCACGGGGACACAGAGCCCTCTGTGTGCTGAATGGCACCATTGACAGGCTCAAACAGCACATCAGACCTCAGCAACACGCTCAAGACACGGAGCATTTCCACGGGATTTTACCAGATAAAGGTTCTGCACGTCGTGAAAAACAAAGTTATCCCTTGGAAGGGCTGCCTGGCTGCACAGCTAAAATTATCCCTGCTGCCCACCAGCCCAGCACCCCGGGCACGTCATCGTGCCACCCCCAAATCAATAATGCTCAGACTTCTCCTGGGAGCTTTGCCAGCCCTGGACGCGTCTGCAAAGCTTCCCAAGATTCCTGATGGACAGCACTGGAGATCCAAGGGAAATGAAGCCAGAAGGACCAGCAGGTCCCAAGCTGCCAGTCCAGTGTGACATTCTGCAGCAGGGCCAGGGCTGCAGCAGCACCAAGGCAAGGAACCACTTCCTTCTACTCCCACTGCTGCAGCCTCCCTCGTGTTTTGCCCTGGTTTGAGGGAGTTGGTGGTCAACTGGAACCCTTGCCCCTCTGCCCCACTCCTCAACCATGAATCAGCCCTGGACCTCCTCAGGCCCTGGAGCTCTGAGCCCAGTGCTGAGCCTGCTTTGCCACAGGCAAAGGTCTCACAGCCTCTCTCCATCCTTCCTGTTCAGCTTTTCTTAGCACTCACCCATCAAGTCATATTGCAACAAAGCCACTCTCGTGAGTCAGATCCTTGTCTCACAGACACTGCAGAAACCCAGCTCATGCAAACTGCTCTGCCCTTCCCACTCAGAGTGTCACCAGGGCTGGGACACCGGCAGGACAGAAGCTGGTACAGGCAGCAGGGATGGGTTAATGATGCAGTTGATGAAGTGCCCCTCAGCAAGGGTCCCACCTGGAGGGATTTCAGCACTGGGCATGTGAACCATGGAGCAATGACCTCTCCATCCCACCAGGAAAGGAAGACTTCCAGCCACAGGTGCCAGGCAGCAGAGCCTGCCCTGCCTGCAGCCAGGACACGCAGGAAACAAAACCCAGGAATGATGTAAACGACCCTGGGAAAGGCTTCCCATTCCTGGAGAGCCTGAGGAGACAGATGTCTGCAGCTGCACAGCCCAACGAGTCCTCACTCCCAGCAAGGGGCAGCAGGGCTCAGAGAAACACGGGCCTGCCAGAGCCCTCCTGGCAGCCCTGGCAACCACTCCACGCCCCCAGGATGGCCCTGGAAGATCAGGGGCCTGAAGCAAGGTACCACCACCCTGGCAGGCAGCTTCCAGACTGGCCATCACCATGCAGAGAACCAGCACAGGGGATCAGCAGAACCCCCAGCACTGAGCAGAGCCCTGCCCAGGGGGCTTCCTGGTGCTCTGCACGAACATGGCAACATCCCAGTCCTCCCACAGCCCCCAGAGCAGCATCCCTGCCTGCAGCTCCTGGAGGGGCACAGCCCACCTGCCCCCAGCACAGGGCAGCATCCCCCAGATGCCATCCCCAGGCTCTGAGCTGAACATGGAGCGTTTCGTGCACTTCGCAGCCAAACAAAATGAAACGGGATTTCTCCACTTCCCCACCCAGCTCCCACGTCTGGCACTTTTCCCTGTGCTTATTTTTGTTCACATCCTGGTGTTGTTTCATGGCAGAACCCCCCGGCCTGTCCCAACCTGCAGCCCAGAGTTTGGCAGGCAGGGAGCCGGGCGTCGGAGCAACAGGAGCTCAGGTGGGAGCAGGCACAGCTTCTGAATAAAATCAAAATATCCACCACTCCAACACAGAGGAGGGATGCATCCAAACAGCAAACACAGGCAACAGCTTAAGTGCCTGGAAAACATCAGGGACGTGGTAATGAAATGGAAAATTCCCACCCCGGCTGGCACAGCACTCAGTGTGAGGAAGCAGCAGTGAAAATCCCTGTGTCCCAGTCAGGCCAGGGATTTGGGCACAGGGCTGGCTCAGAGAGAGAGATGTCAGACCTGCTGAGCACAGCTGTCCCACTGCACCGAGTGCCTGACCTTCAAACCCCAATCCCTGACTGCCATTGCCAAAACCAGGGTTTTGAATAGCACATCTCCCCTCCACCTGCACACTGCCCCACTGCCACTGCCCCAGGCAGGTCATGTAAACACCTCCAGCCTCACAGCTGTGAGGAAAGGTTTTACTGTTTTACTCACAGCTCCCCATGGCCCCTTTCCCTCACTGGGTAGTGCAGGTCAGTCCCTAAAGCATCACTGCTCCAGTAATTGCAGCTTCTCCTCCTAGTGCCAGGAGAGGTTCAGGTGGGGCATCAGGAGAAATTTCTTCCTGGAAAGAATGGTCAGTCATGGGAAGGGGCTGCCCAGGGAGGTGGTGGAGCCCCCATGCCTGGAGGTGTCCAAGGAAGGGCTGGAGGTGGCACCCAGTGCTCTGGGCTGGTTGACAAGATGGTGATGGGTCACAGGTTGGACTTGATAATCTTGGAGGTCATTTCCATCCTCAATCACTGTGCATTTCTGTGATTCCTCTCCAAACCCTGGCACGACCCACAGGAAGGCTGCAGATGACTTTACCCTTGTTACCACAATATTTCATCGACTGGAGCCTGGAATCACATTTCATTAGGACAGAACGCCCTGCCCGAGACAGCTAATCAATTTAGAGGACACTAATCCACAAGAAATTTGCTCCTGACCCAGGCAATGCCCATTAGTGGAGCAGAAGGGGGTCTGGCAGGGGGGGCTGTGGCAGAGCCCCTGCCAGACCTCACCAGGCAGAGCAGATTGCCTCAGGCACTGGCCCTGCTTCTGGATTAGTTAGTTATTAAATCTAATTAGCTAGTAGGTGGGACACAGGGAGCCCCCTTGATTTCCCAAGGGGCAGGCACCAAAGCATTGGGGTGCCCAGGGGGCGATGGGCCCAGAGACCCCCATGCCCCAGGTGGGGAGGGCACCAATGCCCTGTCCCTGTGGGCAGGAGGGACAGCAGGTCCCCCTGGCACCCCCCAGCCAGGCCATGGCACGGGGCAGTGCCTCCCCTATCCCCATCCCAGAGGCAGCAGCTCTCACCCACAGCCAGGGCAGGGTCAGCTCCCAGCCCCTCAGGAGCTGTTCTGCACAACCTGCTTCCTCCTCCTCCTCCTCCTCCTCCTCCCAAGGAGGCTGCGGAAATCCTTTTGTCGCCGGTGCTCCTCCACCTCAGCTGTAAGAACAGGAAAAATCCCACTGTGCTTGCAGGAACATCAGTGACAAGTGAGTCAATTTTTCCTGCTTCGGCAGGAAAAGAGAAAATAAATTAAAATCTCTAGTGGAGCTTAGGGAGGCACGCAGGGTGAGGACAGGGACGCACAGCCTGGGGTGTAGCACAGAACCATGGAATAGTTCAGGTGGGAAAAGCCCTCCAAGATTCTCACATCCTGCTGATCTCCCTGCAGTGCCAAAGCCAACAATCACCACTGTCGTCATCTGTAAAACCCCTCCAGGACAGTGACTCCACCATTGCCCTGGGTAGCCTGTGCCAGTATGTGACCATCCTTTCCAGGAAGAAATCACTGCCTTGAACCTGGGCTTTCCCCTAGCATTCCTGGGAGAGACACCCAACGCTCTGCTCTGCAATGGTTGGGTTTTTTGTAAAACATTGCTTAGCAACCAGCACTCAGCGAGGGCATCGCTCTGGACAGACGCTGCTTCAGCGAGAAAAAGAATGAAAATCCAGCAAGGGACAGCGTAGCAGCAGTGCTGGGGAAAGGCACACGCCAGCTCTTTTCACAGGTCACTCTGCCCAGAGAGCCCTCCACACCTCCCTCACTGTGGATCATGGAATCCCAGACAGATTTGGGTTGGGAGGGATCTTAAAGTTCATCTCATTCCACCCCTGCCATGGGCAGGGACCCCTCCCACTGTCCCAGGCTGCTCCCAGCCCTGCCTGAGGGTGCAGGGAGGGCTGAGCAGGCAGGGAGGGCTGAGCAGGCAGGGAGGGCTGAGCAGGCAGCCCCAGCCCCGGCTGTCCCCGGTCCCCGCGCTGCGCCCGCCGCTCCCCGTGCCAGGGCCAGATGGTCCGGAGGCTGCTGTGCTGGAAACCCGCCTGGCACCACGGCACAGACACCCCCTTCCCCCTCGGTCCCCAGGGCACAGAGCATCCCAGCACACCCCTTGCACCCCGGTGTGCCGGGACCCCCCAGCTCCCGCTGGGAGCCGAGGCAGAGGAGCCAACTCCCAACTCCTCCAAGCCACGCTGGAGACCATCCTTGCCATTAACAGCCAGGGTGATGCCCTAAAGACTCACATTGGGCAGGAGCCCACGGGCCCAGGGCCACCAGCGCTAACACAGAGCAGGTGGAAGCACCTCTGGCATGGGGAGTGTGCCAGGAAAAGAGGGAAAACATTCCTGTCCCAGGAAAACATGGGAAAACATCCCTGTCCCAGGAAAGCATCCCTGTCCCAGGAAAGCATGGGAAAACACCCCTGTCCCAGGAAAACATGGGAAAACATCCCTGTCCCAGGAAAGCATCCGTGTCCCAGGAAACATGGGAAAACACCCCTGTCCCAGGAAAACATGGGAAAACATTCCTGTCCCAGGAAAGCATCCCTGTCCCAGGAAAACATGGGAAAACATCCCTGTCCCAGGAAAGCATCCCTGTCCCAGGAAAGCATCCCTGTCCCAGGAAGGCAGGGAAAACACGCGTGTCCCCGGGCGGTGACAGCCGCTGGCGTGCCCGGGGGAGGAGGAGGGGATGATTCACAGCAGAGTGAACAAGCTGTGCAGGTTCTGTACGAGCTCCCCCTCCCCTCCCTCCCACCCACCCACCACGGTCACGCTACAGCTACTCATCACAGCGAGGATGAAGTAACCCGAGCCAGCCATGGATGCCTGGCACAGCCCGTCCCCCCTGTCCCCTGCTGTCCCCCAGCCTGTCCCGCTGCTGGATGCTGCAAAGGGGCCCAGAATGGCCCAAACCAGAACCACAGGGTTGGCTTGGCCACACTGCTGCCCCCCAGACACAGTGAGGGGACTGAAGCCCCTCTGCCATGTGCGGGAATGCCAACCCCTGAGCAGCCCTGCCCTGGTTTGTGGCTCCTGGGCTTCAGGGAGAAGCACACCCCGATTTTAGGGTGCCAGCAAAGGGGTTGGTGGTCCCCCTCTGCCAGGCAGGGAGGGGTCTGGCAGACAGCAAGGGCAGAACCTCCTTGCCCCATGCCATCCCTGGTACTGAATCAGCCAGAGAAGCACCACGTGTGCCAGCCTGCAGGGAGCACAGGGACAGCACAGGGACAGCACAGGGATAGTGGGCACTGTGTGCCACCCTACAGAGAGTACAGGGACAGCACAGGGACAGCACAGGGACAGCACAGGGACAGTGGGCACCGTGTGCCACCCTGCAGAGAGCACAGGGACAGCACAGGGACAGCACAGGGACAGCAGGCACTGTGTGCCAGCCTGCAGAGAGCACAGGGACAGCACAGGGACAGCACAGGGACAGCACAGGGACAGCACAGGGACAGCACAGGGACAGCAGGCACCGCCGCCTCCCAGCCTCCGCAGCAACCATGGGAACGGCATCTCCTCACTCGGATTCCCAACGTCACCGAGAGCTGCTACCGCAAAGCAAAGGGAAAAAGGGAAACCTGAAGAGCCCACTGCTCCCAGCCCACATCCAGGGCACACAGGTGATGCCACACACGCTGCAGGTGATGCCACACACACCTCAGGTGATGCCACACACGCCTCAGTCTGGCAGCACTGCAGAAACAAATGGAGACAGATGATTCAAGCTGTGCCAGCACATCTGCAGCCTGTGGAAAACAGCAAACAGCCTCCTGACCCAAATCAAGCAAATCTGCTCCATGCTGGAAGCATGAGCAGGACACAGCATGTGGGTGACTGCCAGTGCTGGGGGCACACAGGGACATCCAACCTGGCCCTCCACAGCCCTGCCCAGGCCCCCCCCGCCCAGAGTCCCTCCCTGCACACAGGTGTGCACTCCCAGTCTCCTCCAGCTCTGGCAGGGCCAGCCCCTGCCTCTCAGAGCTGCCCTCTATCCCAGGCCATCCCAAAAGGCTGGGTTTAGCCTGGCATGGCACACGAGCTCAGCACAGGCCCTGCAGCTCCTCCAGGCTCTGTCCCCATCCCAGCTATCAGGACGTGTGCCCAGAGGTGCTCTGTGGCATGCTCCCAATCACAGAGATCTCCTAGCCCTGTTAACAAGCCTTCTGTCAGAACAGTGTAGAAGATGGAATCATGAACAGGCTCTCCTGCACACCCAGCCCTGGTGCCCACGGGGCTCCCTGTCAGTGCTGCTGACAGCCAGAGCCAGCTCCAGTCCAGCCCCACGCCCCACAGCACCCACCCAGTGCCTCCTGCAGGACCCACGAGCCCACCCCGCCCTCCCTGGCTCCCACCATCAGCCCCCAAACCTGCCGGCACTGTGGGGTCCTGGCTGGGGTGGGATCCCCTGGCAGATGGGGGAATGTTCCCTGGGGATACAGGGAGCACTCCTGCGTGTGTGGATCACAGCCACAGCAGTGCACAGGGGAACCACTGCAGCATCCAGCAGGGAGAGCTCCCTCTGGCACTCGGCAGAGCCAGGTGGGACAAGTGTGCAGCCCCCTCAGCCAGCCCTGCAGGTGGGACAGGTGTGCAGCCCCCTGAGCCAGCCCTGCAGGTGGGACAAGTGTGCAGCCCCCTCAGCCAGCCCTGCAGGTGGGACAGGTGTGCAGCCCCCTGAGCCAGCCCTGCAGGTGGGACAGGTGTGCAGCCCCCTCAGCCAGCCCTGCAGGTGGGACAAGTGTGCAGCCCCCTGAGCCAGCCCTGCAGGTGGGACAGGTGTGCAGCCCCCTGAGCCAGCCCTGCAGGTGGGACAGGTGTGCAGCCCCCTCAGCCAGCCCTGCGGTCCCTCCAGGGCTCACAGTGCAGACCCACCATCACAAAGAGCACCTCCCAAGCAGGAATATGTTCCTGCTGCCAACTTCCACTGGGAAAGAAGAGGAGGATCAGCTTGTACTAAAACTGAAGCACACTATTATCACCTGTCCTAGCCCTCATCTGAATAAAATCCCAGACAGGTTATTAAAGATGTGGCTGCACAAGCCACACAGGTCATGCAAAGGAGGAGAAGTCCTTGGTGCCTCTGGCTCTGCTGGTGCAGGACTGGCTGGGCCATAACCACATCCCTCC
This sequence comes from Haemorhous mexicanus, assembly GCF_027477595.1. Taxonomy (NCBI): domain Eukaryota; kingdom Metazoa; phylum Chordata; class Aves; order Passeriformes; family Fringillidae; genus Haemorhous; species Haemorhous mexicanus. The sequence goes on from NC_082355.1 coordinate 1,008,383, forward strand.
TCCACAGCTCCAAGTATTCCCTACACCAACCATTTCCTACAGGAATGAAGAGGGGAAAATGCACCCTGCCACAGGGGAGCCTTGTTACACATTACACCTGGGCTGGCTGAACTAAGCAGGAAAAAATCAAAGTCAATCATTTTACCAGCCAAACCCAAAGCCACGTGCTTTCCCTGTGGTTTGCAAGGCAGAGGGAGAGCAGGCAGGGACCCTCCCCTGCCCCTCCAAGCATGGAACAAGCTCCTTGGGAAAGGCATGGATGCTCCAGGAAACCCTCCCTGTGGCAAGGCAGCAGCTCCTGGCACTGGGCAGACACAGGGAGACTGGGCAGGCACAGGAGGCTGCCAGGCTCAGCCCTGGGCAGGCATAGGAGGCTGCCAGGCTCAGCCCTGGGCAGGCATAGGAGGCTGCCAGGCTCAGCCCTGGGCAGGCACAGGAGGCTGCCAGGCTCAGCCCTGGCAGGCACAGGAGGCTGCCAGGCTCAGCCCTGGCAGGCACAGGTGACTCACCTGGGCTGCCCCCACCACCACAGCCCAGCACCATCTCTCACAGCCCGAGCACGACGAGTGCCAGCGGTCACGGCAACCCAGCCAGGTGCTGACTGCTGGTTCTGCACCCTCCAGGAAGCACAAGGCTCCTTCTCCTCCAAACTGGGGCCTGCAGAGCTCTCCTGGGCAGGAGCACAGCTCTGAGCACTCAGGTTTGCACCTGCACAACCAGGGGCTGCTCCTGGAAAGGCCAGACCTAAACCTCTGCACTTAGAGGTGAGAAGGTTTGGGCTGTGACAGTCTTCTTCAGGAACCAGAACAGCAAGAAGGATGAAAACAACGTAAGATGGGCTTTGGATTCCTTCTTCCCAGCACCAAACACCTGGGGCACGAGGGCCTGTCACCCCAGATGGCAGCAGGTTGCCAAGCAGCCCCAGACTGGGATCGTGCTCAGCACACCCAAGGGCTCTGTCCCTGCAGAGGCACACGAGGGCCCTTCAGTGGCCAGCTGCCTGTGCTCTACCTGCCCTCTGCCCACCCAGCCAGGGCTCCCCCAGACCACTCCCAGGGGGATGGAGTGAGCTGAACCAGGGGCCATGGGGAGCAGGATGCAAAAACAATGGCAAAGTGGCAAAGTGGGCAATCCCCTCAGTTTCCTTATCACCACCTCAGCCTTGTTTGTGTCAAAGGGAATTGAGTAAACACTGGGCAAAAGTTTCACTTTCGCTTCTGCTGCAGATCCAACGCCAGCTCCATCCAGGACAGGCACTGCCACCCCACAGCCACGGGCACAGACACCTCATAAAGGCTCAGTTTCACCAAGATGCTGCAGAGAGGTAGAACAGAACCCACGAGCAAGCACATCCCTGAGTCTGGAACACCACCAGGAGCCACCCCAGCAGCCCACTGCAGGTTTAGAGCTGCACAGCAGCCTCAGAGCAGGATGTGTCCCAGGAAATACCCCAGAGCTGCAGCAAAAGCCCTGCTGGCATTCCCATGGTGGCAGCACAGGGGTCAGCCCAGGGGACAGCCCAGCATCACCCCTTGGTCCCATCCCTCCCCACTGAGCTCTGCAGTGCCCTGGCCAAAAAACCAGCAAAAGGAAAAGTGACCCAGAACACCAAACCAGCCCAGCTGTGCCTTTCCCGTGGGAGGCCGGGGCATGGCACAGCCCCACCGGGACCCAGCCCGTGTGCCCTCGTGGGGAGGGGGCTCACAGAGCCACCCCAGCCCAGCCCCACCACACAAATTGCAGTCTGTGCCGTGGGAGCATGGCAGCAGCCAGGGCGTGGACGGCTTTGGTGGCTTCAAATTAGTGCCTGGGAGCTGGAAGAAGGAAAACAAACCAGCAGAAACGTGGCAGGGCACCAGGCTGCACCCAGGGCCTGAAGGGGACAACAGCCCCATGGCCACCGGGACACAGAGCCTGGCAGCACAGGGAGAAGGGCACAGGGAGGAGGAGAGGAGGAGGAGGAGGGTGCCAGGCTCAGCCCTGTGCTACAGCACGGGGGAGGCGATGGCTGGCAGCCCCTGCACCCCCACCTCCTCTACCCCTAGGTGGGCTGCCTGCTTCCCAAAACAAGCTGAGGGCATCTCCTCATCACCCTCTGGGTGCCTGGGCTCAGTCCCCCTCTGTGCCAGCACAGGGACGAGCCACTGGCTGCCTGCCTGGCCCTCACACAGGCACAGGGACATGCAAAGGGACAAAATCCCTCAGCATCCCTGCTCCTGATGGTCACCACAGCTCCTGTGCTGGAGAAGGAGTTTCACGGCATCCAGGCTTCGAGTTCATTATTTATGTCACACTTGAAGTCTCTGCATCTGCAAAACTTTCTGAATAATTTATGGATGGTGGATCAGGGAGGAAGAGGGACACGTTTTGCTGAAAACCAGGTCAATGAATACCAGCCAAGCAGCAAAGGGAGACAATGGAAACAGGCACTGAAACTCGCTGGGGGAAAAAGATCCAACAGCATTTATGTACACACAGACACACACACTCCAGAGATGCCCTTGGCATCTGAGGATATTTAGCAAGACCAGCCCTTCAGCAAATGAGGATCATTTTCAACCTTCTGAATTTATTCTTTCTTCTCAGGGAAGCAGAAAGAGCTGTGAATCATTCCTATTTCCCTCTGTACCTACACAGAGGGCAAAAGCAGGGCAGAGCAGCCCTTTCACCAAACCCTGGCAGAGACTTTGTTCTGTGTCCTTACTCCAGTCTCACCATCCCTGCGTGCCCATGCTGCTGCTCCTGCCCAGCTCTGCAGAGGGCTCTTCCTCCCTCATCTTCCTCCCCTCACTGCCCAGCCCCAGCAGCCCCTCAGCAGCACCACAGTTGCACGCTGTCCCCACGCCTGCCTTCAGACAAAGAGGATGTGAAACGTTCAGCAGAAGAGGCAAGAGGAAGGAAAAGGAGAGAGGATATTGCCAAGACCTCACGTAACTCTGGCTGCAGGCAGTCACTGCCCAAGGGCCTGGACACCCCCAGAGCCCCTCACTCACAGGCAGCACGTCCTGAGCCAGGGCTCTGCTGCCCCCAGGCCGGCCCAGCTCCACAGCCACAAGTCACAGCAGCAGCTGAGGAGCAGCACGGAGACAATGACAGTGAGATAAGGCCACCATGCCCAGCCACAGGGAGACAAAACCACTTGGAAACACCACTGAAAAATAAAAGCTGGCTTAGAAAAGCAAATCGCTGGTCACAGTCAGGAATGGCCCCAGATCTGCACTGGCTCACGGGGTGACACCCCAGCCCCTGCAGCAGTGACACAGACACAACAACCAGCAACAGGCAGCACAGCAGCTCCTCACCCCTGGAGCATCTCCATCCCTGCTGCTGGACACTGGAATGGTCTGTAAGGGCTCACACAACACATCAGACCTTGGGCCTGTCACACTGAGGGTGACACACGTGGGATAGAGCCAGCCCAGTCCCACCCAGCACCAGGGATCAGTCGGAGCCATCACAGCCCCCCAGCCCCCGAAGTCACCCCTACAGCAGGAGAAGGATGCACAGAGGGCTGAGCATCCCAGCCAGGGAAGGGACACCCCGTCCCAGCCTTCCTGCCCCACATGGCCCAAACCCTCCCCCAGAGCGCCCTGGGGCCACCACGGTGCCACACGTGCAGGGGAGGTGACCCCAGGGCAGGCAGGGCAGGCGCCTGGGCACTGATTTACCCTGCAGCAGAATCAGCATTATTCCTGTCCCTGCAGCCTGGGCACCACTGGAACTCCCCCCAGCCCTGTGCAGGAATTAAGGGCTAATCCAGGAACACATTCAATAGGAGCTACAAAACAATTCAGCCATAAAAACATCCTTATCTCCAGAGGCCAGCGAGCGTTCTTCCTGCCCGAGCTGGGGTGTGCAGCACGGCCACGGCCGGGGGACAGGAGCCCACTGGCAGCCACGAGCCCACAGGGGCTCCCTGCACACCCCAAAATCCTGCACACAGCATGCCCAGGGCCAGAGCTCAGCCAGCACCTCAGCCAGCACCTGCTGCAAGCTGACTAAGCCTAGAGACACCTCAGGACTCACCAGCTCACTCCCAAAATGTATTTTCTGTGAAGAGCAGCGCTGTAGGATTTGTTCTGGGGTAAAATGAATGCTACAGGCAGGGCCAGGCACTGCTGCCTTCAGCAAAAGCTCCATAGCAGAACACAGCTCAGACCTGCAGAACCATAAATGCACCCACAGCTGTCGGGTTTGAGATTCTTTTAACCCCAAATGCCAAGAATTGGTACAATGGGAGTCCCTGTAAGCCAGATGTTACCAGCTGCTACTTCAGCACAGAGGAACTACACCCATGGGGCTCGGTGTGAGATCAGAAGGGGAGGGAGCAGGAATCAGCCCTTCTGGGAATGGCCAGGGTGCTGGGAATGCTTCACCTGCCCGTGCACCCTGGGGTGACCTCGCTGGCCCACAGCCCCACAACGACCCTGGCCAGGCTGGCTCACGGCAGGTGATGCTGCAGGGGCTCCATGGCACCTGTGTTTGTGACGTGCCCCTGTCACCCCCTGGCACAGATTGGTGCCCACGTGTGCTGCCAGCGTGCCGGGTACAGGCACCCCCCTGGATAGAGAAACACCCTGTGATTTGGGCCAAAGAAACTCAAAAACAGAGAAAACCCCAATGACCCCATGAGGGAACAGCAGAAACACAGCTTGGGGAGCAGCCCACCCAGCACAGCACCCGAGGGCACAGCCCAGCCAACGCTGGCAGCCATGCAGAGGTGTCCCCAGCCCCGGCCGTGGGGACAGGAGCAGCCCAGCCCGGGCATCAGGGAGGACCGGGACGCTGCCAGCCACAGGTGAGGGTGTCCCCAGCCCAGAGCCACAGCTGCATGGCTGCATCCCCCTCCCACCAGACCGCTCCTCCCCGGTTTGCAGCTTTGCAGCCACCGCCGCTCCCCGTGGAGACAGGGGACAGCCCTGGAGGGGTCCTTGGTCCCAGTCAGGAACGGGCCCGGAGGGGTCAGCGCGGGCAGAGCCCGGGGGACTCCGGGCACCCCCACCCTGGGCAGACACGGGACAGAGGCCAGCCGGGGGGGCAGGGGAACCAGGCACCAACGCATCGCCTCAAAAACCGCCCCCAAAGGATGCGACCCCCGAGGGCCGCGGAGCTGCTGGGCCAGGAGCAGAACCACACACGTGCCAATGGACCACGGCCACGCACATCCCGACGGAGCAGGACCGGAGCCCTGCTCGTCCCGATGGATCCACCCTGATGGAGCACACAGCCGGATGGGCTGGGGCAAGGCCCGTGCTTGTGCTGATGGTCCAGAACCAGGAGCACGCGTGTGCCCGTGGACCACGGCCGGGCACATCCCGGAGCACCGCGCGCGTCCTGCTGGACCAGGAGCAGGAGCAGGAGCAGGAGCCGGAGCAGGCAGGGCCCCGCGGCCCGGCCCGCAGGGGGGGCTCGGGCGGGCGCGGGTGGTCCCGGATGGAGCAGCCCCCGTGGCGGGGGCAGCGCGGGGCGGGCGGGGCTCGGCGGGCGGGCAGGGCCGGGGCCGGGCGGGGGTCGCGGGGTCCCGCAGGGCCGCCCCCAGCCCCGCACTTACTCTTGAGGGCGGCGACGAGCGACTTCCCGTCCTTGATGAGCTCCTTGATGAACTTGTTGGTCCTCTCCAGCTCGGCCTCGTGGAAGCGCAGCCGCTCCCGGAACTGCGGACTGTCCAGGCAGCACTCGCTGAACTCCAGCGCCGGCAGCCCCATGCTGCCCGGCACGGCGGGGCAAGCACGCAAAAATCCGGGGAAAACGCAGAACCGAAGGGCTTTCCGGGCGAGGCGCGCAGCCGCCGGTGCGGGCGGGCGGCGGGAGCGCGGTGCCGGGCCAGGCCGAGCCGAGCCGAGCCGGGAGCGGGGCCGGGTGAGCGGCGGGAGCGGCGCCGTGCCGGGGGCGGAGCCGCTGCGGCCGCGCTGAGGCCCCGCCCGGGCCGGGCCCGCCCGCGCCACGCCCCGCGCGCTGCTGGCCAATGGAAACGCACCGCCACAGCTTCTCCCCGCCCCCTCCGTCAGCTCGACCAATCAGCTGTCGGGGCGTGGCGGGGCCGTGCCCTCCCCGCCGCTCCCGCACCTGGGCCGGCGCCGCCGCTGCGGAGCCGCCTCTGCCCGGGGCGGGCCCGGCCCTGCCCCGCTCCGGCTCTGCGCCGCTCCCCGCGACCCTGTCCGGCACCGCCGCGGGGAAACTCGCGCCCGGCCTGCGGGAGAGCCCCTCCGGCCCGCTCCGCGCCCGGCCGGGTGGCGGCTCGCACGTTTCTGCTCCCATCATCGCACATCTGTGCGGGAGATTATCGCCCGGGCTTAGTGATCTGAGAGAATGAACCCGTAATCTCCTGGAAGGGCTGGATGTGGAGCGGCCGCGGGAGGAGCTCTGGGGCCCTGTTCCTGCACCGTGTCCCCAAAAGCATCGCCCCACGGACGATGCTGTCACCACTTCCCTCCATAGAGGATGGATGTCGTCACTTCTCCCCCCAGACGATGGCTGTCGCCGCACACAGCCCCGGTGGCTTCTCCCACCGCCCGCTTCCTCCAGGAGCACGCCAGGAATGCGGCCCGGGCCAGCAGCCGGCTCGCCGCCTCCTTCCCCGGCCGGGAGCTCCCCGGAGCGGGCACACAGCAGCTGCTCCTCGCCGCGGGCAGCTGAGCCCAGGACAGCGGGACACACCGCCAGCGCCACCGCCAGCCCCGCGGGCCGGGCAAACCCCAAAACAAACCCGGCACCCAGGCGGGAGAGCAGCGCCCCAAGCCCCGGCCCGGAGCCGCAGGGGTGCCGGCGGTGACCTGTCCCCCCGGGCTGTGACAAACAGCCTCACCTGCGGACAGTCGCCGAGGGGCTGCGAGTCCCCGTCTGCCCCGCTCAGCCGCCCCGGGGAAGGCGAGCCCCGCTGGCACCGAGCATTCCTGTCCGCTCAGCCGTGAACGGCACCGGGGCCCGGGCCAGCGCTCCCGGAGCTCCCGGGGCATGGTCGGGCACAAAGCTCGGGCTGGCAGCACGGACTCCGGCCACACCTGGCGTTATAAAGCTCATCCACCTGTGTTTTCCAGCGGGTGAGGGCGGGCACAGGAGCCTGACACCAGCTCAACCTTTTGTCTCTGTTTTTTTAGTCCTCTAAAGCACAATTCTCTCCATCCTCACAACACAGCCTAATTCAGGCTGAGTCACCGCCTTCAAATATGGCTTGTGAGCCACATTTTTTTGGATGAGGCCTCCTAATTATAAAAAAGGATGTAATACTAATTACATGCTTATCTTGTAGGCAGGATATAAAGTTTAATGAGCTGTCATTTACGCCATATGCACACAGCCCCATAAAAGCATGAGATGTTATTATTTGGATTATGCTCCCTAATTCTACCCTGCACAAAGCCACAGGAGCACTATTTTGGTTTTATCCTTCTCCATCACCATTGTTCATATTTAAAAGTGTTCCAGCACTTACTGTTAATAGAGAAGAACCTGTAACTAGATTTATAGGACACTGCCTTAGAGGATGCAAATATCTGGGGCTCGAAATTGATTTTTTTTCAGCACTTTTCCAGAACCACAGAAAATGATGATGCCTAGACTGTCATTTTCTGATGAGGACAGAATCGAGGCCATACAAAGCTCTGCCACTCACAAAGCACCACACTTACCTCTGGAACCGAGGCCTCAGGCAGGCAGCGAGGAATCTTCTCCCCTTTTTCTGGCTGCATTCATCAGGAGACACTCATTGTGTTTGAGCTCCAAATGTGGGAGCAGAGCAGGGCAGCAGGACTGGGGAGGAACACCCATGGACATCTTCCAGCCCCATTTCCTTGGGATTGTGCATCCAAACTGCAAAAGAATATCACAGAATATCCTGACAAACAGCAATCACTTAGCCCAGCTCATGGCCCTGCACAGACACCCCAAGAATCCCACCACATTCCTGAGAACATTTATCACTGAAGGGAAAAATAAGCAAACAAACACCCCAGACTTCCACATCCTCCTGCCTGTGGATGACAACAGCTTGCATCCCTCTGTAATCCCTGCCATATTTGCCTGCTTTGATTTATTGTTTCAAGCAGCTGGGTTGTCTCACCCCAGGAGAGCCAGGTCAGCTGGACACCGTGCAGGGATCCAGCAGCACAGGACAGAAGCCTGGCCACCAAGAGCTCGTCCCACTGGCCACAGCCAGTCCTCCTGCCAGCCTCTGCAGGGCTGTGCTCACACATCCTTCCCACAGAGGAAAGCTGTGGCTGCCCTAATCCCACACTCCCACCCCTGAGCTGTCCTTGACCACACATTAGCACATTCTCCCTTGCTCACCAACCCACACCCCACAGCTCACTCGCTCAGGGAACATCTGCAGAAAACTACTCCAGCATTAAAATTAAAAAAAAAAAAAACAAAAAACAAACACATGGGGGCTGGGGAAGGAAGGGGAGACTGCCAGAGGGCAGGATTAGATGGGATATTGGGAAGAAATCCTTCCCTGGCAGGGTGGGCAGGCCCTAGCACAGGGTGCCCAGAGCAGCTGGGGCTGCCCCTGGATCCCTGGCAGTGCCCAAGGCCAGGCTGGACACTGGGGCTGGGAGCACCTGGGACAGTGGGAGGTGTCCCAGGGACAGGGGAAGGTGTCCCTGCCATGGCAGGGGTGGCACTGGGTGGTCTATGAGGCCCTTTCCAGCCCAAACCAGTTTGGGGCTCTCTCCCTGCAGTGGCATCAGCTCAGCTCAGCCCCAGCGTTATCTCTGGGTGGGTCCCACAACCAGCTGGATCCAACCGGTTTGCTTGAAAAACAGCAATTCTTTCCGGAGTGAGCGTTCAGCTGGATCGGCTCCCTGATCTGAGCACAGCATCCTCCCACCTCCGCATCCCGGCCCGTCCTCACGGCGGCTGCATTGTCACCGGCTGCCGTGACACATCCACGGCTAACACGGCAGAAGGAGCCCCTTCTCCTCCGGGAAAGCTTTCTGCCAGTCAAGTTCAGCAGTCAGGGAAAGCTGGAGTGACAGCAGGAGCGGGAGGTGAGGAGCCAGCCCCGTCCCTGCGCGGCAGCTCCGAGCCCCGCGGAGGGGCTGCCCCGAGCTCAGCCCCCGCACACGGGGGGAGATGAACCCTCAGCCCTGACCGTCCTCGGGGGATCCTGGAGCCTCCCTCCAACAGCTGCCCCGTCCCAGCAGCGCTCCCACCCTGCGAAAACCAGAACCCGTGTAAGAGGGGCAGGGAGGGTGGAAAACCACCCACACGGGCACTAATGCATTTCATGAAACCCCAGGAGACAACAGCAGGCATCCTGACTGCCAGAATGCAGGAGCTACAGCAGAGGTTTCTTGGAATTGCCCTCAGGCAGCAATGTTCAAGGTCTACTTATGATGTGGCTGCATATCACACTCACATCTTCCTTGCTCCCAGGACTCTTTTTATTGGGCTAGACACAGATGAGGCATTGTAGATGGCAAAAATGAAACAGCCCTGCCCCAGATAAATGCATTAGACCACCATAAGGAATGCCCTTGAATTCCCCATTGTAAAGCAGAGGGTGTGTGTTGACCTGCTGTACTGACAGCCCTCCAAGAGGTCTGATCCTTGACCTCGGACCTTTCCTTGGCTGTGAATCCAGCTCTAGGGCAGACACCAAGGGTTTCCCCTTCTCCTGTGCTATCCTGAGATGTGCTGTGGGGATATTCTTGTTAGAAACTTCTCCATGTGACTGCAGCAAACAGCCTCGGTGACACCTCCAGTGTGACAGTGCCCCCTCCGCCGAGCGCTCACGAGCTTCCCGTGGAACATGATTTCAGATGCATCTATTTCAGAGTGGAACAGTACTTCTCCTTGCTGCGTTGCACCTCTCACAGTCACACATGAATTTCCACCCACTCGATTCCTTTTTTTCCCTGCTGCAGCTCACTTCTCTCCTTGCAGTCACTCCTCCTGGCCCTCAGGCAGATTTGCAGGGGTGGGTGAGACAGACAGGAGACGGGAACAGCAGTGACACAGCTGAGCCTCTGCAGGGACACAGCTCCCCCCAAAATGAAAAGCAAACCAGGCTGGGGTCTCTGCTCCCAACCCCTCTCCACTCCCAGCTCGTTAACCTCCCATGATTTTTTGCAGTACTCATCATTGCCACTAGTGCTGCCAAGTCTGCCCAGACACCACAGGTTTGGAACTGGTTTTGGAACTGGTTTCCCGTTGAATGGAAATATCAATGCCATCTCCTGTTAGTCAGCCTGTGGTGCCACAACTATCTCCACATCCAGCTCCTTCCAGGTCCCTGAGCCCTGGGCCACGAGTTCCCCTCCCCTGCCCGGGGCTCCTTGCTGTAACCTCAGCTGAGCCTCTCACCTGTTTCAGCTAATTGGCTTCACCTCCTGCTCGTGCTCTGCCACACTCACACCCACCTGGACATGCCCAGGTCCTCACTGTGCCACCTCTCCCGGGCTGGCACGTGCCTCTCAGAGAGCCGGAGCACCAGGGAGAGCAGGAATCTCCAGGACAAAGCCCCAGGCCGTGCACCGAGGGGAGCTGTCTCCAGAGGAGGCACACTCCCTGTCACTGCCCTGGCAGGTGTCAGAGCAGATCGAGCAGACCCAGCTGCCCTGCAGGAGGCAGGGACACTGCTCAGGCTGGAGAGGGGCTTCTGGTGCCTGTGCTTTCAGCCGGTGGGGAAGGTTGTTCCCTGTGATTCCTTGTTAAAAATAGAAGAAAACTCTTCAGCTGAGACCCTGGGCAGCCCTGGGTACCCCTGACCCTGGAGCTGCCCTGCTCCTGTCACACTGCAAGGGTGGCACAATTCCCTAAAGTGCTGCTTGTCTTCCCCTTCCCCAATTTCAGGGGATCTTACTTACATTTTTACTACTTCATTAAGATTTAAACTCTGCTCCAACAGCTGCAAACCTCCCTCCTCCTGTCCGAATGTGTGATCCCAGTCCTGCCTGCTGGCAGAACCCCAGATCCTCCTCAGAGCACAGGGGTGCTCACAAACCCCTCTGTATTTCCCAGCCTGATGTCAAGTTTGACTTTTGTTTCCAGGATGATGCTCAGGGTGCTGGAGCCTGGCTGCCACTCTCAATGTCTGCTTTGTGTCCCCCTAATTCAGCGCTGGTGTTGATGACCAATGATCAAAGGCACCCTGAGAGCCTTATGTTGAAGCAGCTCTTAGAATTGCCCTGCTGGGTGTGTGCTCACCCTGCTCTGGCCAGGAATGGACATAGAATAACTGACAAATCAGAATCCTTATTTTAAAGAGCAGTGCCTCAGTGGGGGGTTGCAGGGGCAGTTTCCCAGCAGCACAAGTCCCCATTTCACTGGAGCCACAATGACCCTTCTCTGTGTCCCCTGGGAGCAGCGTTGCCACTGTCAATGCCACCAGGGCTGTGCACACGTGTGGGACAGAACAAAGCTCTGCATTATCACCACCGTGGATTATCACAGCCTGGGTCACACACCAGGAAGGCAGTGGCTGCAAGGTCACAGCTCCTGGAGATGTGATGAAGATGAGGGTGGGACATCACTGGGTCAGGGAGCTGGCATGTCAGGAGGCATTTAGCACATTTAACATGATGCAGGAAGAATGCACAAAGGAACATCATGGAACAGCGTGGGTTGGAAGGGACCTTCCAAATCATCCAGTCCCAACCATGGCAGGGACAACTTCCACAGGACCAGGCTGCTCCAAGCCCTGTCCAACCTGGCCTTGAGCCCTTCCAGGGATGGGACAGCCACAACTCCACAGTTTTCACGGGTGTATTTGGATATTTACTCACCTTCCAGGCAAAGACAGGCTCAGTGCTGCTGAATATCACTGTCCCCTTGCTTATGGTCCAGGTTACAGCTCATCCTGAGAGGAGGGTGGGCTTCCAGCATCATCATTCCCTTCACCCCTGACCTTCCACCGTTCACAAGCTTCACTAGCTCCTTTTCCATCCCAGCATCACTGGCACAAGGATTCTGCAGAGCAGGGGGGGATATTTAGCAAGGGAGGGAAAGGGAATCCAGCCCCTGTAGCTGCCAGAGAAGTGGCAAAGGAAACATCAGCACAGGCCCCCAGGGAAGTCCTTACTGACAGAAAAATAGAAGTGATACATAAGTACAAAGAGAATCAAGCTCAGGATTTTTTGGGTGAATTCCTTGGGGGGGGTAGGCGGACACACAGCACACAGAAATACAGAAAACCCAGAGCACCTCACTGTGATGGAAATGTTTTTGAAGGAAGAGCTGGTCATAGGTGTTCTCTAAATTCCCTGGGAGGAAAAGAAAAGGCCTGACAGGTGCATTTTGGGCAGTGACAAGGCACCGAGCAGCTGGCCAAGCTACAGTTAAACACACAAAGTCAGAAACAAGCTCTCAATTAAATGGAAAAGTGAAATTAGTCACGCCCCTGGGAGTCACTGCAGTGCAGGAAGCTGAAATGGAAAAGTAAGGGAACCAAAGGCTAGGAAATTGTCAGTGATATCCATGGAAGAAGTATTTAAATAACAAGGTTAATTATAAAGATGACAACGTTTCATTGTCAGGAAAGGCTGAACAGTCTGCCTATTCTTACTCTCCTTTTTGGGAGAAATAAAAGATCCCCCCAAAGGCCCAGCCAAGCAGCTGCCACTCATTTCCTCCCCAAACATGAGAGATCAGCCTCTCTCCATGTTCTGCAGGGCAGCTTTGGGCTGGTAGTGCTCCGTGGGTAAACACTCAGGTGTGGCACAGGGCTGTGGGGAGGACAGGGACCCCAAGGAGCTGGGGCTGTGAGGGCCTCATCCTGTCCCAAAAAACTCACCTGTGTCCCTTGGAGGTGGGCACACAGCAGGCAGCACCCAGAGGGGCACCAAGCCAGACCCAAGGCAGGAAAGCTTTGCCCACTCCTGCATTAGACACCCACACATCCCATGCCAGTGCCCTTGGCCTCCCAGGAGCTGGAGACAAACCCCAGGGAGGATTCCAGAGGCCCCAGTGCTCCCAGGCTGGGTGACCAGTGCAGCTGCCCCAGGCAGGAGCTCGGCAAGGCTGGAGGAGGCCAGAGCAGCAGCATTTATAGCCCAGGGCAGGCTGGATCCCAGCAGCACTGACACCTGCAGCTGCTGCCCCTCCCAGCAGCACCTGGGCAGAGGGAGCCCTTCCAGAGAGCACCTGGGAGCCCAGAGACACAAAAGGCATTCAGGAACAGCTCCTTCCAACTTCTGCCAGGGCAGGGACACCTCCCCCTGTCCCAGGGGCTCCCAGCCCCAGTGCCCAGCCTGGCCTTGGGCACTGCCAGGGATCCAGGGGCAGCCCCAGCTGCTCTGGGCACCTGTGCCAGGGCCTCAGCACCTGCACCAAAAAAGTCTCAAGGACAAGCCATGCCTAAGGATTCCTGTGGCTGGGGAGGCAGGATCCATGCCAGGCAGATGGGGGCTGCTCCTCACGGGCCCCTCTGGAGGGGTGTGAAGCCATATAAAACCTCCAGCCACTTAACTGGGGTTATATTATCACAAGACAATTCCAAGGAGAGGAATGTTTTCCCAAAATTTGTATAACCACTGGAAAAATGTCACAAACCACTGTGAAATTGAGCTGAAGCTGTGTTTCCAGGAATTAGAACCAGAAGTTCCCAAACCAAACTCTAGTTTCCTTTCTGGAGGGGCTCCAGAGATGTCTGCTGTGCATTAGCCCTGGTGCAGCCCGTTCAGGGATGGAAGCTCTGCCTCTCCCTGTGTAAATAGCAATTTCCTCCTGGTGCTGCTCGGCCTTCCCAGCCCTCAATGCTCCTTCTTTTTCTGCCTCTGCTCCTGGAATCTGGATGGAGATTTTGCCCTCCCCAGCACTCAGAGACCAGCCCTACACACGAGCCACTTTACAGCAACTCCCTACTGTTAGCTTCAGCGCAAACCGTTTTAATTCTCATAATGAGGCAAGGCCACTGCCTTTCCTGCATAAAAATATCTTCAAACAGCTTCTCGAAATTCCTGTGGAAATCCCCACTAACTATCCCAGCCGTGCCCGGAAGCCCAGACAAAGGGTTTGTTCCTGGGGCTGGGGCTCGAGGAGCCAGTCCCGGGTCCCCCTGCCTGACCCTGCAGCCCCCCGGTGTCCCTGCAGCCCACCGGGTGTCACTGCACATCCCCCAGTGTCACTGCACCCCCAGTGTCACTGCACATCCCCCAGTGTCACTGCACCCCCAGTGTCACTGCACCCCCAGTGTCACTGCACATCCCCCAGTGTCACTGCACCCCCAGTGTCACTGCACCCCCGTGGTGTCACTGCACCCCCCAGTGTCACTGCACATCCCCCAGTGTCACTGCACCCCCCAGTGTCACTGCACCCCCGTGGTGTCACTGCACCCCCCAGTGTCACTGCACCCCCAGTGTCACTGCAGCCCCCCCGGTGTCCCTGAACCCCCTCCAATGCCACTGCACCCCCCGGGTGTCACTGCACCCCCCGGCGTCCCTGCATCCCCCCCCCCAGTGTCACTGCACCCCCCGGTTTCATTGCACCCCCCAGTGTCACTGCACCCCCAGTGTCACTGCACATCCCCCCCAGTGTCACTGCACCCCCCCGGTGTCACTGCAGCCCCCCGGGTGTCCCTGCATCCCCCCCCCCCAGTGTCACTGCACCCCCCAGTGTCACTGCACCCCCGTGGTGTCACTGCACATCCCCCAGTGTCACTGTACCCCCCGGTGTCACTGCACCCCCCGGTGTCCCTGCAGCCCCCCGGGTGTCCCTGCACCCCCGTGCTGTCACCATCCTCCGTGCCCGTGTGCCTCAGCCTGTCCTGGGCTCTGCTCATGCCTTGTCCCCTGCTCTGAGCTGTCAGAGGACACGGAGCGGTGGCAGAGCCAGAGGGTGACCGGAGGGTCCCCAGGGTGCCCGGGCTCGCTGGGGAAATCCCCGGAGGGCTGAGCCAGCGGCCTGGAGGGGCAGGAACGGAGCCGCTGCCGCCCGGCTGACTTACAAGAAAAGGGAAGAAAACCGAGAAGAGAGATTTACATTTTAAAGTTAATGATTGTAGGAAGAAAAACAAGAGCCGGGAGCCGTGCCAGCCTGTCCGGCAGCCCCAGGACGGGCACCGCGGCTCTGGCGGTGAATTCAAGGCGGTTTTGCCCCGTCCGGGGATGCGGCTCCTTCCAGCCCGGAGCATCCGAGGCTGGAGCTCGGCAGAGCCCCGGGGGCAGCAGGACCGCGCCGGGCACGGGGATGCCACCTCCCGCCCAGGAGCGGCTTATGGGGTCCTGCAGCCCCCGAGGAGCAGCGTGGGGTGGGACACGGCCCCAGTGACACCAAGTGCTGCCAGACTGGCTGGGCAGGGTGGGAAGATGGCAGCGCTCAGGTGTGTGACACCCCTGGGTGGCCCAGAGCTCCCGAGGGGGGCGGTGAGGATGGGCAGGGCCACTCCAGCCCTGCTGCAGTGCGGGCACGGCCCTGGTGCCTTCCCCCAGCCCCTGCACAGTGCCAGCACCGGGCCACGTCCTGCCTGTCCCCCACGGTGACCTCGCCGGGCCGGGGATGAGGGGACAGAAGCTGCACCTGAGGCGGCAGCTGTGGGAGCAGCGGGACAAAATTACCCTCATGGTCTCCATTATTTTCCAGGGACAGATTTCATCTGCTCCAGGGGGCGGTGAGAGGTGTCCTGGCGGGCTGGGGCAGCCCCGGGGCGGGCACAGAGCCAGAGTGGCACCCACCTCGCCGGGCAGAGCCAGCCCGGGCACTGCTCCGCCTTGGCTTTCACAGCGCTGCTGCCAGAGGACGTGCCCTTGGAAGGTGAGATAAGATACTGATGATGGGGAGCAATTCCGTTTGATGTTAAAAACACCCGGTGCCTGCAGAGCTCCTCATGCCAGACCTGCTGCGAGGGCACTGCCCCAGGCTGGGCACTGCCCCGAGCCGGGCACTGCCCCCGGGCCAGCACTGCCCCCAGGGTGAGCACTGCCCCGGGCTGGGCACTGCCCCGGGCCAGCACTGCCCCCAGGGTGAGCACTGCCCCCGGGCCAGCACTGCCCCCAGGGTGAGCACTGCCCCCAGGGTGAGCACTGCCCCCAGGGTGAGCACTGCCCCCAGGGTGAGCACTGCCCCGGGCTGGGCACTGCCCCGGGCCAGCACTGCCCCCAGGGTGAGCACTGCCCCCGGGCCAGCACTGCCCCCAGGGTGGGCATTGCCCCAGGCTGGGCACTGCCCCTAGCCCGGGCACTGCCCCCGGGCCAGGACTGCCCCCATGCCAGGCACTGCCCCCTGTTGGGCACTGCCCCCAGGGTGGGCACTGCCCCCGGACCAGCACTGCCCCCATGCTGGGCACTGCCCCCGGGCCGGGCACTGACCCAGGCCAGGCATTTCCAGGGGTTCCCCAGGTGTTCCCGGCAGCAGAGCAGCCCCAGGGGATCCCACGGGCACCACTGCCCCCTCTGCCTGTGCCCAGCTGAGCGCCAGCTTGCCAGGGCCAGCGTGGAAATGCCCACTCCCTCACAGCAGTCCCCTCTCCAGTCCTGCCTCTCAGACAGCAGTGGCTCCTTTGCCCACAGAGCTGTCCCCAAACACCAGTCACAATTTCCAGTTAACAGGTCTGGCCCTGTTCATTCCCCTCCTGCTCTTGGCCCTTTGCTGTCCCCATCCCGTGGCAGATGCAGGAGGGCTGAGGGCTGAGCTGATCTCATGCCTGTTTATATTCATGTGGCTTCTGAGATTTGGGTTGGAACCATAAAAATATGTTATTTACTGTACAATTAAATATTTGTTTCCTAGTGGGTTGGACTTGGGTGAACTGCAGTTTCCACAATATCCTTTAAACATGACTTACACTCTTCCTCATTGCCTTCCTTTTTGTACCTTTAATTCCCTCACTCCTTGTGCCTTTATCTGCTGCAGGGAGGTTTGCCAGGGACTTAGCAAAAAATTAAACAAAAAAAGTGAAAATGCAGAATATTTCTTCACTACTCAGGAGTACTTCCCCTGCACATACATCAGCCCAGCCTGGGCACCCAATTACCGTGTTGATAGTGGTGGTGACAGTGCTGTGACACACTGGAGCAGGCTGTCACAGCCTGTGCCTGCAGGTTATCTGCCTCAGCAGCCCTTCCCAGGGCGCTGTGTTTAGCTCTGATGGCTGCTGTGTCCAGCAGGAGCCTGGCAGGGCAGGGCAGGGCTGGGTTTGCCCTGGCACTCCCATGTCCCCAGCAGGGTGGCATGCTGCTCCATGGCAATGGGACCAGCTCGGTGTTCCTGTCAGGCTGCCCACGCTGGCTCCATGGTGTGCTTTGTGGGAATGTCCTGTGCAGGGCCAGGAGTTCCCTTCCAGCTCAGGCTCTTCCGTGATGCTCTGATTAGGTGACTCCTAATTTTTCTGGTTTTCAGACCTCCATCTCTTAAACCCAGTGCAGAAACCCAGAAGATTTCCTTCCCTCCCTGGAAGCAGCAGAGTTTCCATCCATCCATGCATCCATCCATGCATCCATCCATGCATCCATCCATGCATTCCCAGCCGGGGCCAGGGCACAGCCCGGCGGGGCCGGCCCCGCACAGCCCCACACTCAGGCCCGGGACAGGCCAGGCTGAATTCTCCGGGTTAATTGCCAGGATGCCAGTGCAGGGGAGAGACAGAGATTCCTTTGTGCCGGCTCCAAATGCCTCTGTTCCAGGAGAATGGCTCACAACCGACCTTGCTTTGTGTGCCCAGCCCTGGCTTGACAGTGTTTGCACAAGTAGCTGGGCTGACAAAGACAAAATGAGGAATTCTTGGAGATTTTGGGCAGTGAGGTATCTCCTGGAGCAGCCCTCAGACACAGCAGCCCCAGTTCTGTTTTCCTCATGGGTTCAGATCAGAAAATCCAGCGTGCAATGAGCGGAGCTGACATTCCTGAGTGAGCCCCCACACCGGGGTCCTGGGCTGCCCTCCCTGCCCTCCCTCACCCAGAGAGGGAGCAAAAACCTTCTGAGGCAAAGAAACATCCACCAGGGGCACACAGGGAGAGCTGGGATCCTCCAGGTCCATCCTTGGTCCAGCCAGTCCCGCCGGCAGTGGGAGTAAACACAAATAGATAAACATAAATACAAATATAAATACAAATACAAATATAAATACAAATATAAATACAAATACAAATACAAACACAAACAGTGTGAGTTGTCCCTGCCCATGGCAGTGGCTGGAACAAGCTGGGCTTTAAGGTTTCTTCCAATCCAAACCATTCCATGAGCCTGTGATTCTGTGTTTGTAACTTTTGGAGGACTGTGAGGAGGGAACAGCAAACGTGCTCGAGGGATCTCAGCAGCTCTGGGGACAAAGCTGTGGCAGTGGATTGCTGCTGGTCATGGTGGAGCAGGAGCTGCAGGCAGGAGACATCTCTGGGAAGCAGGGGAGGAGGACAAATGGATTCTGTCAAGCTAACTCGATCTATTTTTAGATAAAACCGTAATTAAGTCAGTACTTGATAACAGCAGGACTTTTAAGGTAATGGGGCTTCTGTTACATATCTAAATGCAACATGGCACATATTAAATGAATCAGGAGATGTCTGTTTTCCCTGGAATGGAATTACAGAGAGGCCTCCTGGTCAGGGTATCCAGGAGAGCCCTCTGGGAGGCAGCTCTTGACTCTGAGCTAATGCCCAGCGAGTAAACAGCACTGGGGTATGTGTCTCAGGTCATTTCTGAAAATACAAAGGCTGGGAGTCATTCCTCAGGAGGGGCTGCTCCCTCCTGGGAAACAGGGACTGGGAAACTCCAAAGGGGTCCTGGCCAAGGAGCCAGGACTGAGAGTCACGTTCAAGACCACGGCAAAGACAAACAGAATCACTGTCCTGTGTCTGCCATTGCCATAGCCTCCCCCGCTCCTTGCCCATCCAGCTGTGCCCGCCTCAATCCAGCTGTGCCCGCTCTATCCAGCTGTGCCCGCCCGTCCAGCTGTGCCCAGCTGCGCTGCTGCGGTTCCGCGGTGCCCTCTGGCGGCCCCGGAGCCTCCCTGCGCCTCCCTCTGCCGCGGGGTTTTCCCAGCTCATTTTGTTCACCTCCTCCTTCATTAAAACCTCTGTTACCTTTATAAAGTGGCTTTCCCCCTCTTCCCTCTTCAAAGAGTGTTGAAGGGAAAAGTGGCTTCGTAGGCGTTTCTGGTCACCAAAATCCACTTTGTTAGGATGAACACCCAAATTTGGAGAGACTGCAGGAGGAAAGCTTTGGCCCTGGTGAGAGTCACCCAAAAAGAGAGCACTCAGTAAGAGTCAGAGATCACTTCCTTATTTCACATAAAACTGTTTAATGGGAAGCAGAAATAAGAAAACAATAAATAAGTCTTAAATACAAATAATAGAATTTAATAGTTTTACATATTTAATCTACATTTAATATATTTGCCATATGGTTATTACACAGAATATTTTTTAAAAAAATAAAGACTAAGAAATAGGCTGAAAAAATAAGTGATGTCTAATTTTTGGACCTGAATTTTTCACATCTGTAGCACAGCTCTGGAATGACCCACTCCTCTGTAACCCAAATCACACCCACCTCTGGTTGAAGCCTCACGTGGTGGCTCCTGTCCTTCACCTGTCCCCTGCTGCCATGTGCCACCTGCCCCTGGTGTTGTGCAGTCAGTGCCGAGCCAGCTTCTCCCAGAGCTGAATTTCCCTGAGACTCATCACAGGGACCTTTAACGAGTTTTAGTCATGCAAAGACTCAGTTTAGGCACCCACTCCTCCCACCACCCGCCGTGGAAGGGCACGGTGTGCCCGCAGTGACACGTGCACGTGGGGACAGCCAGATCCAGTGTCACATCCCTGACATCCCAGGCTGCCCTTCCCCAGTGCCCCACTGGGCCCCTGCAGCTTTCATTCACAGGGTCGAAAGGCACAAATAGGATAAAAATGGTCATCCTGACAGCTCTGGGCGTGTGGCACCAAGATGTCCCCAAGGATGTCCTCAGAGGAGACCCCGGGGCAGGCAGGACAGGATGCCCACAGGATCTGGACACGTGGAGTGGAGGTGCCCGCAGAGCCCCCCTGGTCCCTTCCCGTGGCTGTCCTGCGCTGTCCCCTCCTGTCCCTCTCCTCCCGGCACTGGTGGCACCGGGGCTTGGTGGCAGTGCAGGGGCCGGGGCTCGCCGCGGTTCACTGCCAGGCTGCGGCACGCTCCGAGCATATTTTTAATGTATTTATCTCCCGCCAGCTTCCTGCCAGCCTGGGCTGGGGGAAACGGGCACCAAGAGGCAAACGCTGCGGGGACACGGCGGGTCCGCAGCCGGGCCGGGGCCGGGGCCAGCCCCGGGGATGTGGCGGGGCCGGAGGGGTGACCGGGCCGGTGTGCTCGGCACAGCCGGGCTCCATCAGCCCTCCGTGTGCTGCCCAGGGCGGGAGGGGACAGAAAGGGCTCGGCAGCGGGCAGGGATGGTGGCAGAGCTGGTGGCAGGGTTGGTGCCCGTGCCGCGGGCGGGCGGGCAGAGGTCCTGGGAGGGCCTCCGGGAAGGGGGAGGCTGGATTCAATCCTTGTCTTTCACCTGGGCTGGAGTCCAGCCCCAAAATAGCCGTCCAAAAACAAGATCACATGAGAGGAAAAAAATAGCAAGGCGAAGGATTATCCATCCATACTTCCTCGTCCTGCGCGGGTGCGGAGCCGCGGCGGCAGCGCCAGCCCCGGGGCCGCTCCGGCCGGGACCCGGTGCCTTCCCGGTGCCTGTGCCCGCCTGCGGGCCCTGCCCGGCTCGGGGGCAGCCGCGAGTGCTGCGGGGGCCGGGCTGTGCCCCCGGCAGGCGCTGCCAGGCTCCGGGAGGTGGAGCGAGGGGCAGGGTGACCCCAGCACATCCCTGCCCACCCCGGCAGGTCAGCGGCGCTGTCTCCCAGGGCCCAGCCCTGCGCACCTGGAGCCTCCTCAGGTGAGTGCCTTCTCCAGCATCCTGCACTTCCCACCCTGGCACAGCGGCACACATTCCCGGGGGCTTTGCGGTGCTTTCCCACAGGATCTGCAGCGCGTTCCTGGCTCCTGAGCTCCTGGCCAAGCTCAGCAGCTCGTCCACGTGTGTGGTGCTAAGGAGCAGCTGGGTTTCCTCTCCGCTGCCCCGGCTCTGGGAGCTGGCAGGAGCAGGACAGGGCTCTGCACCTCGGTGCTGTTCCAGCTCCTTCTGGGCTGAGCCGTGCCTGCTGAGTGCTCCCAGGATCATCACTCCAGGAGGGATGGAACCAAAGCAGGACTGGAGGATCTGGAGGGTTTCACTCTAAACGTGCAGGAAGTGTTGTTTAAGTCATCTCTGCTGTGGGACCGTGGTTTGGGGCATGAGGAGCCGCCAGGACAGCAGGGCTGGGGCTCAGCTGCTCTCACAGGCACTGCCTGTGCGTGGGACCAGGCAGGGGAGCACCTGCAGCTTCCTCGGGGCCCCGTGGTTAATTATTCACTGTGCTTCCCAACAGCCCCAGGAGCTGGCACTGATGGGACTCGGAGCCCAGGGGGCTGGTGGGCGTGAGGTGAGCAGGTTCCTTACCACAGGCAGGGACAGGAGAGGAGCTGCAGCAGCAGCACCCATCAAATCCATCCCGAGAGCCTGAGAAATAGCACAGACACCTGCTGCAGGTGCTGCTGGTACTGCCCAGGCAGGGCTGGACTGGGGAAGGCAGGGGGGCAGCAGAGCTGCTGGGGCAGTGCCACCCCCACGACAGTGCCCCCATCCCTGAACAGGCCCCATTCCTGCAGTGTTCCCCACTTCCACTCTGTCTCCCATTCCTGCAGTGCCCTCAGCCCTGCAGTGTTCCCCATTTCCATTCTGTCCCCACCCCTGCAGTGTCCCCACCCCCGCAGTGTCCCCACCCCCGCAGTGTCCCCATCCCTCTGGCTCTGGGGGCAGGGCTCGGGGCCACTGCAGCACGGTCGGTGCCTGGGTTTTGGCCGAGCCTCCTCTCCCTCGTGCCCGGCGCAGATCCCGCTGCCCAAGTCCATGTTTGCTCTGCGTCTGCGTCGCTCCGGCTCTTGGCTCCATCCCGGGGCCATCAGCCTTCGGGACAAGCAGAAAGGACGCAAATTTGGCAGGACACCATCTGCAAAGCACCGCACCAGGGCTGCTGAGTGCCAGCCACGACCAGGGGGCAGGGGCAGCTGGGCAATTGGGGAGGGCTGGGCTGCAGGGAGGGGGCAGCCCTTGGCATCCCCAAAACGAGGGGGTGCTCCCTTGAGTGAGAAAATGGACCAGCACTTCCTAATGTTCCCCACGTCCTCACGATCCCCATGCCTTTAGTCCAGGAGAGCCTGAGGCAAAGCCAGGCCTGCTCCTCTGTTAGATTCAGGAATGTTTGGTTATACCTATTTTTTATTTTCTGAAAAAGCAAGATGAAATCTTGGGCGGGATTATTAAAAACAAAGGGGGAGAAAAAAAGTATACTGCTATGTCCGGAAAGCTCGGAATCCACCTGCGCTGTGGGGAGCGCTGGGAGCTGTCCCCAGCCGGCGCTGGTAACCACGGTCAGCTCGGGAATGTTTTATCCAAACGTCTGGGCTGCGGGCATTTCCAGCCCGGAATGCCTGTCCAAACACGCTGGCTCCACGTGAGCCGCCACTAAAAGCCTATTCTGAGCGAGCTTTAGATAACGCAACCTAAACATCACCACATCAAAGGGCTCGTGGAGCCCGGCCAAGCGCTGAAATCATCGCTCGGGCTCCGCCAGTGCTTCATTAGTGCTTCATTAGAGCTTCATTAGTGCTGCGCAGCGGCCTCGCACCCCGCACAGCCGCACCCCAGCCTGCACCCACCCCGTGAGCCCCGAGCCCACCCCTGGCACCTCCCCGAGCCCCGAGCCCACCCCTGGCACCTCCCGAGCCCACCCGTGGCCCCCAGGAAGGGCAGAGCCCCGGCACAGCCCCCCCGGCAGAGCCAGCACGGCCACCAGGCTCCAGCGCCGTCCCCGGGGACTCGGAGCTGCATTTTATCCGGCTGACAGCACTCCCGAACACTTCGGCTTTTAAGGCCAAGCTCTGCCGGTGCCAGCGGAACGCAGCCGTGCCCGGCATAGCCCCGTGGGTGCCCCGGGCCCTTCTCGGCAGCTGCCCCTGGGGAGGGCAGGGACCACCCTAAGGATAGCAGGGACCCCCATGGGGAGGGCAGGGACCCCCATGGGGAGGGCAGGGACCACCCTAAGGATAGCAGGGACCCCCATGGGGAGGGCAGGGACCCCCCTGGGGAGGGCAGGGACCACCCTAAGCATAGCAGGGACCCCCATGGGGAGGGCAGGGACCCCGTCCCCGCTGCCCGGGGCGCTCGGGGCCGGCTGGGGTGAGGGAGGTCACCGCCTTCCCGGAGGGCACGGAGACACCCAGCGCCGCAGGAATGTCCTGGGCGGCAGGCAAGGGCGGTAGGGACAGGAAGGCCGATGCCGGCCCGGCTCGGGGGGAGGGGGTTTGTCCGCTCCTGCTGCCGGGGCTCAGCCGCAGCCGCCGCCCACTGCGCTGCCCGGGCAGTGCGGCAGGTGCCCGGCCCCGCCGGGGGGTGGATGCGATCAGCCTCCCCCTTCCCCCCCCGCATCCTCCCGCCGCTCCCCCGCCCCGAGGCAGCTCCTCCTCATCCTCACCATCCCCGCTCGCTCTGCTCCATCCCGGTTCTCCCCGCGCACTCGGGAGCCGCCGCCGGGAGCGCCGCGCAGCCGCCGGTAGGTGCGGGCGGGGGGCGGCGGGACCGCACCGGGCCGGGGGCTGGGCCCCCCTGACGGTCCCACGGAGCCCCGCGGGATGCTCAAACACCCCCCAGGGCACGGATTGCCACCGGAGGCTCTGGGATTCCCCCGGGATGCCCTGGGGATGCTCTGCCAGCCCCACAGATCCCCCCGGCGTGCTCAGGGCAGAGGGAGGCTCCGACGTGCAGGGTCGGGCTGGGATGTGGTGGGGCAGCAGCTCTCTTCCCCAGGGACAGCTTTAGGGGGGCAGCGTGATGCTCCCCCCAGCTGGGACAAACCCCCCAAAGCCCTGCAGGTGCCCCCAAATCCTGGGAGGGAGGAGTGGCTCAGTGATGGGAGCATCACTCCAAATGACAATCTCCAAATTACTGCAAATTCACCTGAAGCTCTGGGTAGAAGCAGAAGCCCACATCAGGATTTGAATAGAAATATACTAAAACCCAAATATTTAAAATGGCAAAACACAATATTTGGACCGTTTAAAAAAAAAAAAAAAACCAAACCAAACAAACTAAAAAACCCCAATCAGACAGAACAGCAAACAGAAAGGAAAATTGTTGCAGTGACACAGCACTATAAATGGTTCATTTTGGACACAAAATAAATAAATCACAGAACCATAGAACGGTTTGGGGAAGCCACAGCTCCTCTGGGCAGTTAAGTATGATTAGGGATGCCCTGTCCCTGGAAGTGCCCAAGGCCAGGTTGGACAGGGGATGAAGCAGCCTGGGATGGTGGAAGGCGTCCCTGCCATGGCAGGGGATGGAACTGGATGGGCTTTAAGGTCCCAAACCCAAACCATTCTGGGATGATTCTATGATTTATGGCTGAAATAACACCACAGGGATTATCCTGATGGGCCTGACAGCCAAAACTCCTCATCAGCAGCATGCTCTGAGCTGTGAGCTGCTCTCAGCCAAACCAAAGATGCCAAATACAAATTTCTGCAGGCTGGAATCTCCCCAGCTGGGGGTGCAGGTGTCAGGCTGAGACTCTGCACGGCCCCAGGGCCACATGTCCCCACTGCCCCCTTGCCAGCACCTGCAGCCTCCTGGCTCCTTTGGGCCATTTAGCAAAGGTGAAACCCCTGACAGGGCAGCAACAGCTCCCTGTCCCTGTCCCCACAGTGCTGGGGTCCTGTGGGGCTGTGGCCCCTCTGGTTGGGAATAAGGGCAAGGAGCCAGAGCCAGCTGCATCAGGAGCTGCCTCAGCTGGGAGGAAGATCAAGGTCTCAGCAGTGGGAGGAAGGCCAAAGTCATTTAGGGAGCTTGGGAGGAAGAGCTGACCCCCTGAGCTGGGGTGGAGCTGGAGGAAAGTTTATCCAGAGGGCTTGCAGAGCTCTGGGTCTGGCTGGAGCCCGTGGCAGAGCCCAGCTCTGTCCAGCCCAAAGCCCCAGTGTGTGTTCCTGCAGAGCCCAGGCCGGGGGGAGCTGGGCTGACCCGGTGTGCAGGGAGAACAATTGGACATTGTGCTGCCTTATCACCACGGAGCCCTGTCCTGCCTGAGGAACCCATTAAACTTTAGACCCCTCTTTGGGCAGGCCTTCCCGTATGTCTCATGTGCCTCTGCAGCCTCCCACCCCTTTTCACCCTCCACTTTTTTTGTCTTGTCTTTTCTTTTGGCCTCCCACTTTATTTTGGCCTCCTGCCCTTTTCAGCCTCTGCATTTCTTTCCCCCTCCCACACTTTCTTGGCCCTGTACCCTTATGCAGCCTCTGTTTTTTCTGTCCTTGTTTTTATTTCTGATCAACCTTTTTTTTCTCTTGCACTCCCCAGCCTTTACTTTTTTTCCTCCCCAACCTTGTGACTTCAATTCTTTGCGGCTCCTCCTTCTCACCTTTAGCCTCCATTTCTCTTTCAGCCTTCCTTGCTTATTCCATCTCCATTTTTTTTTTTTTTACCCCTTCTTTATTGCCCTCAAAACACATTAGCACTTGCACTGGATCTTACAAACCCTTTTAGTAAATACTCCCTGAAAATAAATGGATATTCCAGGCAGGTGAAGGCTGCCCTGCCCTCCCAGGCTGCCCCTGGGTACCAGCACTTCTCCCTCCTGGGCACAGCAGGCACTGACTCATGGCTGGGGCATTTTTAGGAATCCTGTGCCCATTGTCAGTGCAGATCTCTTGGGGATTATCGTGGGGGTTGGGTCTGGCTGGGTCTGTCTTTCAAAGAGAAACCTCACGTTAGAAATCTCTTTGCAGAAGGATTTGTTGAATGCCAGTTCAGGGAGAGACAATGGCTCTGTCTGGTCTCTGCTGGATGCAGGAATGCTCCCTCTCCCCCGTGTTTGAAAGGTGCCTGACCCAGTGTTCAGCTCCTGTTTCTTCCCTTGTTTCCTACACCAGAATCTGTTGGTTTAAAGCTGTTGGAGAACCAAAGCAGAGGCCAGGGCCATGCAGAGCAGCTGCAATCAGTGACTTGCAGGGTTTATATTCCCAGAATCTGTCAGTGTTTTACAGGGCAGGTGGCACTGCCCACCAAGGGATGGGCACTTGTGCCTCGTGCCTGGATTCCAGGCAGCTCTGGCCTCCAGCCCTGAGGAGGCAGAGACAGTCTGCACCTGGCATCTGCAGTGACAAAACTGTCTGCCACAGCTCCTGCTTTTCCCTCTAAAACCTTGAATAACAAAAGTGTTTCATTTCCACCTGGTGGAGGTGGCAGAGAAGGGCTGAGACAGACTCTCACGGTGCCAAGGTCAATATTTAGGAATTCCCTTCAAGAACAGCTAATACACAGCCAGTGCTAAATAAAGCTCTACTAACCCCAGCACAGCATCATTAACATGCACCCATGGTCCAGCTTAAAGCCTGACCTCTCTTTTAATTAGGTAACAAACCCCATTCTGCTGGGTCTGAACTCAGGAGTGAGCTCAGAAAGAACCCCCTTAGGCTGAGCCCAGAAAGAACCCCCTTAGGCTGAGCTCAGAAAGAACCCCCTTAGGCTGAGCCCAGAAAGAACCTCCTTAGGCTGAGCCCAGAAAGAACCCCCTTAGGCTGAGCCCAGAAAGAACCCCCTTAGGCTGAGCCCAGAAAGAACCCCCTTAGGCTGAGCCCAGAAAGAACCCCCTTAGGCTGAGCTCAGAAAGAACCCCCTTAGGGTGAGCCCAGAAAGAACCCCCTTAGGCTGAGCTCAGAAAGAACCCCCTTAGGCTGAGCCCAGAAAGAACCTCCTTAGGCTGAGCTCAGAAAGAACCCCCTTAGGCTGAGCCCAGAAAGAACCCCCTTAGGCTGAGCCCAGAAAGAACCCCCTTAGGGTGAGCCCAGAAAGAACCCCCTTAGGCTGAGCCCAGAAAGAACCCCCTTAGGGTGAGCCCAGAAAGAACCCCCTTAGGCTGAGCCCAGAAAGAACCCCCTTAGGCTGAGCCCAGAAAGAACCCCCTTAGGCTGAGCTCAGAAGATCCCCTTAGGCTGAGCTCAGAAAGAACCCCCTTAGGCTGAGCTCAGAAAGAACCCTTTCCCCTTGTGTTTGTGCTTTCCCTGCCCCCAGACTCTGTCCCTTGCCAGGGAAAGCAGCAGACTGAGAGGGCTGCTGGGGAAAGGACCAAGCTGGGATCCCACAGGCAGATTCCCAAGCCCACAGCATCAAAGCTGGCAGCTGTCCCTGAGGACAGAAAAGGTTTCACAGGCTGTGGGAGCCAGGCTGGCTGCTGTGCCCGGGTACCACTGACTCACAGCATGGCATCTAAAACCCTCCTGTCCCCTTCAGACTCCTGTTGGGAGTGGTGTTGTCTGCCCTGAGCCGTCCTCCCAAGGATTTGCCCACTGCCCACAGCAGTCTGGACACACAGTTCACCCATGACTCACGGCCCACTGCTGCTCACAAAGTCTGTCCTTGCTCCTTGCTCTTAATTTAGACCTGGGGGTCAGCCTTGAGCTCGGATCTTTCCTTCCCACAGCTCCAGGGCTGGTGAATGTGCCTGTCCCACCTGCAGACCAGCCTTGCCGGCTCTCACCTCTGCAGGGACCCTGTTTCTGCAGAATCACAGAACCCAAGAGCTGTTTAGTTTGGAAAACCCCTCTCAAATCATCGAGTCCAGCCATTCCCCCAGCACTGCCAAGGCCACCAGTAACCCATGTCCCCAAGGGCCACATGCACACGTCTGGTACAGCCCTCCGAGGTGGAGCCAGCCTGGCAGTGACCCCTGTGGGGGGCACAGTTGCCCACCCTGATGGTCCCAGGGGGCATTCCCAGCCCAGGGGCTCAGGCAGGCAGCTCCCCCAGCTGCACACTGGGATTGCCTGCCCTGTGCTCAGGAGCAGGAGCCTGAGGAGTGGTTTCCCTCCTGCTCTCCCATCCTTGCTCCGGGGCAGACAGGTGGGGGAGATCTTCACTGTGACAAACCCTGCTCCGTGCATCCCCAGGTGAACTCCAGGTCATCCCAGACACTCTCAGCACACCACAAACCCCCTGGAAATGATGCTGATCAGGGAGCTCAGTGCCAGGCAACCCTTCTGCTGCCTGCCCCTCTCCCTGGCACACTCTGCCTGGGGCAGTCCCCGTGGGCACAGGGAGATCCTGCATCCCTGCACCAGCCAAACAGGTCATCCCCACCCCGTCCCCTCCATGCATTGCCAACCCCCAGACCCGGCCCAGGGCCCTTCCTGTATCCATGACTGGCAGACCTGAAGGCTGCTCTGCTTTCCCCCATCCCAGTTAAGTTTTCCCAGAGAGATCCATCCTTACTTCTCCAACAGCTGCACCCCACAGGACGTGTGGGTGCTGTACACAAAACCACCCCAACGTGTAACTTCTTCCACTGGCATTTCCATCTCCCTTTATACTTGATTCTCTGTTGAAGGTCAAACCTGGGACAGAAAGTACAAGTATTTAACACCAAGTAAAACACCTTCCCTTCCCCTTCCTCAGTATTGCCATTGCTGCAGGGTGCTCACAAAAGCTTCCTCTTGATGGGCAGTTACTGGCTGCCAGACTCCAAATGGGGATTGCAGAGCCCTCACCTACCCTGGTGGGGGTGTGATCCTCCCCAAACCACGGGGGATGCTCACTGACTCCTGGGGATCCCAGTGCAGGGCTGAACGTGCAGCTCACGAGTAAGGAAAAGGTAAAACCCCCCTGGGGTCCTGGTTGTGGCACTGCCAGCCGGGCAGGGGGCACAGCAACTGCTGATCCACACACTCTGCCTGGCAGTCCCAACATTTTTGGTTTAGTGTGGGGGCTTTTTTCCACTTAGATAACCCAGGGCATCTTTCTGTCTGGATTATCACGAGCATCACAGCAGAGCAGCTGGGGCTGCCCCATCCCTGGCAGTGCCCAAGGCTGGGTTGGACACTAGGGCTGGGAGCAGCCTGGGACAGTGGAAGGTGTCCCTGCCACGGCAGGGGTGAGACTGGGTGAGTTTTAAGGTCCCTTCTAGCCCAGACCATCCTGTGATTCCATGATCCTTGGCTGCATCCCCGTGGGCCAGCCTGGCCCCAGAGCAGCTGTGGAAACACGGGCCCAGCAAAGGCTGCGGTGTCTCTGAACTCCCACTCAGGAGCTGCAAATAGCCAGCGTGGGTGAAACCTCAGGGGCTGAGCTGCTGCAGGTTGTTAAAATTGCAGCCTTCTGTCCTGCACTGCGCCCTTTGTGGTGCTTTGTTGTTTACAGAGATGAGAAGGGGCAGAAGAGCACCCAAAGCACATCCCCTCCCCTCGGAGGGCTCCGTAATGGAAAGGCAAGGCAGGGCTCTGTTTTCCTTGGAGCACCGTGGCTGCACTGCCTGCTCCTGCTGCTGTCACAGCCTGTGGTCACACTTGTCACTGCAAGGGCCAAACAGGTGCCCAGCTCTGCAGGGACTCAGGTGTGCCCCTGTCTGGGACAGCAGGAGCAGAATTAGGGCTGTACCTTCCACGGGCTCTGGCAGGTCCCAGGGAGTGACTCAGGCTCCTTCCTAGGCAGAGCTGAGGGTGACACACAGAGAGCTCAGTGTCCATGGCCTCCAGAGCCACCCACTGCCACAAGTGAGAGTTTCCCCAGTTGTGCCTGAAGAACACAGACCAGCAGTGACCTGTCTGCCTCTACAGACCACAAGAGGTGGAGGTGCACAGCTGCTCTCCTTAGTTTACTCCAGTGACTACTCAGCCACACTAATTCCAGTTTTTTTGCTGACCCACTCATCTCTATTTAACAAGATTCAGCCCTAAGCTTGCCTTGCTCTGATCTTTCATCTGAAACACTCCTTGCCCACTCCTACATGCTGCAGCTTTTCACTGGAAGGCATTTTCTCCAGTCCCAATGTCATGCAGATAAGAAAATTATTATTTATTGAAGGATTTTCCTGGTAATAGCCATTATTAACTCGAGCTTTTATCGCACTGTTATTGAGCAACAGCTTAAGCTCCTTACTCAGGCAGCTTGGAGGAAAACTCAGGGGTACTGGAGACTGAATTTAAAATGAAACATTGGGCAACAGAATTAAGAACAGGATTCTTCCAGCCAGTCTTACTTAGATGCTAAAAAGAGCAGCTGTATAGCCCTTACACAAACATTGCAGGATGAACAGCATGAACTGCCTGCACATTTCCACAGTAAATCACTGCTGAGCCCACGGTGAGCCCAGAAACCCCAGTGATTTCCTTGGAACAGCCCAGAGCGAGGCTGTGCTGGAGGAAGCTGGATTTCTGAGCCATGATATGTCTACTGATGGTTAACCACCAGGATGGATGTGGGCTCTCACTTGGCCTGGAGATGAAACCCTCCATTCCAGCACCCTCTGCTTCTCTGGGGAAGGACAGGGTACAAAGGCTGAACCCAAACTCAAATCCCAGTTTTGAAGCTGGAGCCAACCCTCGGCTGGGCTTGGCCACCCTTCAGAGGGCCAGCTGCAGGAAGTGCAGCCTGACACCGTGTGAGCATTCCTCTCTTCACTCCCAGCTCCAGCCCTGAGCATCAGCAGCAGCCTGGGAGGAGCTGGGCCCCTCTGAGCACCGAGGGTGGCAGAGGGAGGCCAGGACAGGGGGACAGGCACGTACCTGAACAGGGCTCAGCAGAGGGGTGGCACTGCAGGGCTCACAGGGGGCAGGGTGCAACAGGAGAGCCAGGCCAGCACTGGGATTCACAGCACAGAGGGAACTCCTGGGGCTGGGGTTTGTCCTTTGGCGCCGTCCGTCCGTCCGTCTGTCCGTGGGTGTGCGGGGCAGCCACACCTGCAGCGCCAGCCCAGACAGCCACAGCCAGGCTCTGGGGTCTGGCTCTGTGCCCGTGTCCTGCACGGACAGCGGGGGTGGCAGGCAGGGCACGGGGACAGTGGAGAGGTCACAGCAGTGTCACAGCCGGGTGGGACCCCACTGCAGGGCCCTCTGGGGCTGCTGAGCAGGAGCCAAGGGCACACGGGGTGCCCCCTGTCCCCGGGGGACTCCCACAATGTCACAGAACACTCCAGCCAACACCTCATCAGCTGCATCCACTCCCTCCCGATGCCTTTCCCAGGAAGCCAAGCACAGGCAGACCCAGGCAGGAGAGGTGCCCACAGCCCCATACCCAAGGTGGCAAACCCAAAACAAGGGTCCTGTGCCTGGTGCATCGTCCCCGAGTCCTCAGCAGCACAGAGCCACCCTCCTCCTCGGGTGACAGGGATGAGACTGGTGTCACTCGTGGCACCTATCAGTGGCAGCTCCCAGCCAGCCCCACGTGCTGGGAGGCAGCAAAGCACAGGAGCAGGGACCATGCCTGGCACTGGCCTTGGCACAAGCCTGGGAGAGGGAAAGGGCACCTGGAGAGGGCAGACAGGACCTGCTGCATCCAGGAGGGAAGGGGAAGACCGGGGTGCTCACTGCAAAGCCCAGATGTGTCCCCTGGGAGCAGCACATCCTCCAGCCCACCCTTGCTGCAGGGACTGAGCCTCGGTGATTCTCTGTCCAGGTGCTCTTCCCATCCTGCAGGTCCCACACACCCGGGAGGGAGGGCTCTGGTCCGGGACAGGTACGGTGGGATCCGTGGGGTCTGTGTGTGCAGCCAGGGCTGCTCCTGCTCCTGTCCCTGCTCCCAGCCCAGGCAGGACACAGGGGCAAGGCCCTCCTGGCAGAGCTCCTGCTCTGGGGCTGCATTTGCTCCTGGGCCTGGAGCAGCAATTAAGTTAATCACCGGATGGCCGAGGGCCGTGGGTGGGAGGTAATTAGAAAGGGGAGGATGCCTTGGTTTTCCTGCCTCCCCACCGACATTCCTGCCTCCCCACCGACAGCACCAGCCTGGTGGGAGGCTGCACCGCCTGTCCCAGCAGCCGGGGTGTCCCGGGCTCAGAGCCCTGAAAAAGCCACACCTGGCTTGGGGCAGGGATGGGGCTTCCCCTTGGGCATCCCTGAGGGCACAGGGCTGGGCTGGGTTAACCCTGTCCCTCCCGGGATGCTGCTGTGTTGGTCATCAGCCATTAGTGACACCCACTCAGGAAACTGCTGAAGTTTCAGCTTCAGAGCCCCTCTGTTCTACCTGCCCCAAATCCAGTGTGACTGGGTGGGATGGCTGTTTTCTGGTGGAGAGCAGCAGATGATGACAGCAGGCATTAGTTAAATTGATTTTTATGCCTTTGGTTGCACCTCACACAGCATATTCCACTTGCAAAGGGTAAAACCTGGCTGATAAATACTTCATTAAGCAGTTAATCAAGTCACTAGAGATAAAATCCTGGTCATAAACAAGTCTAGAAAAGAGCCAGTGCATTCCACTGATACTCACAGAGTGATCTATTACATATTTATCATATGCTTTGCCTAATCATTTATTAAATCCTTCCTAGAGGAGGTACAGTCCAAGGAATCCGAGCTGTGCCTTGCACTGCCAGCCCTCGGGAGGGGAGGCAGCCCTTGCAGGCTGCCCATGCTGATAAGCCCAGACCCACCAAGCTGCTCCTGCAGCAGCCAGAGCATGAGGAAACCTCTGCCTGGTGTCTAATCCTCTCCCGGATGAGGAAATCCATCCCATGAAATGGTTCTCTAAAACTTACAATGAATAAAATCCCTGTTTATCTGAGAGACGTTTGCTCCACATGCCCAGGTAGATCTCAGACTGCCCCAAACCCCACAGGAACCCCTGGGAAAGGCAGTTCAGAGCCTGAATTCCCTAAAAATATTCTACCTGTTCTAAGTGCTTTCCATTCCCCCATGGAGTGTCTGAGCTGCCTGGGAAGTGACTGTTCTGCTCAGGTGGCTGCAGTCACAGTGGGAATGGGAAGGGAGCCCATCAGGAGGTGATGCTGTCTGATCCCAGCTGAGTCACACGTCCTGGAACAAACAGCATTTCTGCTTTAATGGAGAAAATAACACTTTCCAAAGTGAAACCAACTGGAGTCTTTCCACTGAACTCACCAGAGCCAGGTTCACGAGACACTGATCTCATTACCCAGAGCTGGACAAAACCTCAGGAGACTCCTGGGTTTGGCAGCTTCTCATCTCTCTGGAGCTCTCTGTGTGATCTCCAGCTGATCACCTAAATGACAATTGTGATTAGCTGCACTTTTCATCACCGTGGCCACTCAGAGGCCATGCAGAACATTTCCAGAACATTTCCTTCCAACCCTCCATAAAAGATTGTGTCCAAAGCCAAGGAAAATTTTGATGTGTTTGAATCAATCCAATCTGGTTTTAACCCAGTAGGTGAGATACTTCTGCTTTCCTCCATGTAGTAGCCAGGTATTTCATACCCAAGGAAAGAAGGCTCACCTTAGCTGGCAACTCTGGGTTGAGTCTTTGCTGGCCACTAAATCTGTGCCACAGGAGACATTAAAAAAAAAAAAATTAAAAAAAGCCACGAAAATTCCTGGCAATTCTGACGTGCAAAAAACTTTTGGACCATTAGGAATCCCCCACACTTCCATCAACACCACCTCTGTCATGCAAACAAGTGCTGGTGGAGTCTGCACAGCTCTGAGGCAGAGAGCAAAGGTCCCCCTCCCTCCCTCCCTCCCTCCCTCCCTCCGTGGCTCCCAGCATGTGCTGTTATTTCAGAGCTCACACGCCTGATACTGGCAGCACAACCAGCCCTCCATGCTCACAGTCAGATGCTCGCAGAGTTTGGGAATTCACATCAAAGCCACTGGTTTGGCCAGTGATAAAGTTTGGAACCGACCCCAAACTTCTCAGAATTTCACAGCTATTCCAGCCCTGCACTGGGCTCCTCTCCCTCAGAGCTGTAGGGAGCAGCACAGCACAGCCACCACGGCTCAGCAGGACCTGGATCAAATGAACATTCGGGTTTAGCTCCCTTCTTAAGGCTTTTTTTACCTTCAGAACTTATTTCTGGTCCTTTGGAGTGCTGACATCTTCCCCCAGGAGGCAGAGCTGGGTGTCCTCAGCTCCCCACGGTGCGGATGGAGCTGGGGCTGTCCTGGAGCAGGTGCCCTGGCTGCAGCTCCCAGGGACTCCTCCTCGTGGGGGTTTTCTCTCAGGCAGCACAGCAAGGCTGTGCACAGAGCTGGAGGAGACAGGAGCCACAAACACAGCTGCTTGTGGACAAACAGGTCAAAATCCAGTCCTGGAGTGACCAGGGGGGTCAGAGCTCAGCAGCAGCCATGCCCCTTACAGCCATCTCCTCTGGGAATGTTTTCCTTTCTCCATGGGGCACCAAGTAACCACTGGAGTGTGGTGTCTCTCAGCCTTGCATATTTGAGAGCTTTCTGTTCTGCTTTCAGCTATTTAATAGCATTGTTGGGCTCCCACCCAAAGAAATAAGGCCCTTTATGTTGTCTTTGGTTCAGGTTCTCTCTCTCACTCGAGCTTTTTAATTCCCATAAAAATCTAACATGTTCCTGCCAAAAGTATAATGCTAGGGCCATGAGTGCTGGTGTTTGTAGAGGAACAGCTCCATGGCCATGAAGTCTGAGAACAGCAACAGTATTTAGCAGGGGGAGACAAGGGGAGTGGAAAAGTGTTCATTGAACTTTGCTGGGGCACTCAGGGCAGCTGGCAAGCACTGGATTCTTCCTAAAAATAGCAAAAATAACCTTAAGGAAATCAGTGATGATGAAGAAGCTGTTTCCAGTTGAGCTGCTCTGGTCAAGCTGTCTGGAGATGCCCTCAGACCCTGAGGTGACTGTGGGTAGGATCCAGGCTGCTCCTCACTCCTGGCTGCAGAGTTGGCTGAGATCCTGCTCAGAGCCCTTGGGTCTGGGGTGTTTGCTTCTCAGTACCACCCATCATCAACCCAGGAGACTTCTGGGTGCCTTTTACCCCCAGATAAACGTTCAGGAAAAGCTTTGGCTCTAGGAAATGACCCAGTGCTGCTGTTGATTAAAGCTCAGTGGAGGAGCAGAGCCCCGTGTGCCACCCTGGGTGACCTGGGGGCTTTCCTTCAGAGACAGGCTGGCAGCTGGCAAGGAAACCGAACTACTGCTCTGTGGTGTCTTGAGAGAAAAATGAATGTAGGGATCAGACACTCTAAGAACTAATTTCACCTCACAATGGTGTTAAACAAAGATTTTTGAGCCTGTATCTGGCATCACCTGCTCTGGAAACCACCAGGAGCCACAGAGCTGCTGAGGCTGCATCTCCAGCCTCATGGCAATAGTGAGGGCTGGGGGTTGTCACTCCAGAAATCACTTCCCAAAATCCCAGTCTGTGTCAAACGGGGGGTCTGAGAGCCTGGGCTGGAGGCTGTGCACGAAGCAGAGCTGGTGCAGTGGCTGGGGGTGCTCTCACCCACAGCCACACTCTAGGGATCCACCTCTTAGCAATCCAGCTGCCAGAGGTTTTTACTCTCTGCAGGCATCTGGGATCCATTTCCAGGAGTAATTTCCCCTTCTTGCAGCTGCTTTTGCAGATTTTTTTAAATACTAAAGAGTTTAGGGCCGAGTGTTTAGAGATTCTCTGTGTGTGTACGTGTGTGTGAGTGTGTGTGCTGCAGGGCTGCCACCCTCAGTATCTCCCAGGGCACTCCAAGCACCACAGCAAACCCACACAGTGTGGTACTGGCTCCTTCCCAAAGTACCAGTAGCACAACTCAGTCCTAAAGAGACATTTTTACAATCTATAAACACGTATAAACAGTGACTATAAAATATTTTCCATAATATAGCTGTGGGAATACATGACATTCAAAGCAACTTCCTGTATCTAGATTTATTCTGTGCCGTGTCTTTTTCTGTTCATAAATCCACTTCTCTCCAAGCACTACAGAACTCTGTGTATGAAAGACAGAATGAATCTGTGGGAGATTTCAAATGTAGTTTCCAGGCTAAAAACATGACAGTACCTGGAATATCCGTGGGACTCTGGCCCCCACCTGTGGCATCTCCTGATGTCTGTGATGGCACTTCTGTGACAGCTCTTCTCACTTCTCAGCCTCCAACCTCACAGCATCTTTCTTTGATTGCTCTGGTGATGCCTTCAGGTTTTGGCACAGCATCTGCTTCAACATGGATTGTGACCACAGCCTCCAGCACAATGAGGTTTCAGCATGATCTTTCATGAGACCAGCTTGCTCCCAGCCCCAGTGCCCACCCCGGCCTCGGGCACTCCCAGGGATCCAGGGGCAGCCAGGGCAGAGGGCATCCCCACCCTCCCAGGGAAGGATTGCTTCCCAAAATCCCATCTGAGCCTGCCCTCTGGCAGTGGAATTGCCCCTTATCTTGTCCCTCCAGATCCTCCACCAAAGCCCCTCTCCAGCCCTCCTGGAGCCCCTTTAGGCACTGAGATGCTGCTGCTTGACTCATGGCATATCCTGGACTCAAATTTCCCATTTCCAAATGCTGTTGATCAGTGTCTGGGTAAACCTGCTCAGCCTGGCAGTGGAAGCTCCTGGCCCCTGCCCATCTCCCACCACATCTAACGTGTGTCCTGACCTTTTCCATGGGTGTCCTGGGCAGGTGAGCTGCAGAGTGCCAAGAGATGAGCAATATTTACTACCTGACACGCAGTGGGTGTTGCAATTCTTGGTCATAATTGTGTTTGAGAGTTATAATAGTGCAGAGAGAGTTTTACCTGGGCTCCCTTCCCGCCTCCTGTGGGTTCCAATCAGACACCGGGTGTTTTTCAAACTGGTTTTCGGAGTGTGTAATTTTAGCACGCACGTCAATAGAAAGGAGAACAAAAACAGAACTCACCGTGATAAAATTAAAAGGACAGAGTCCCTCCTGCCCAGCCCCACCCAGCGAGGAGACAGCCCCCCGCACCTCCCACGCCGGGGGAGCATCGCCTTGGGCTGTGAATCAGCGGCCCCCGGCCCGCGGGACCCCCGGGCTCCCTCCCCCGTCCCTGCCTGCCTTTAAAGCCGGGCGGCAGCAGCGTGTGCCAGCTCTCGGTGCCACCCCTGCTGTCACCTCCCTTGCAGCCCGGCAGCAGCAGCGTGTGCCAGCTCTCGGTGCCACCCCTGCTGTCCCCTCCCTTGCAGCCCGGCGCTGGCAGAGAGAGGCTGAGCGATGGCCGAGGGGGAGATCACCACCTTCAGCGCCCTGACCGAGAAGTTCAACCTGCCCCCGGGCAACTACAAGAAGCCCAAGCTGCTGTACTGCAGCAACGGGGGACACTTCCTGCGCATCCTGCCCGACGGCACCGTGGATGGCACCAGGGACCGCAGCGACGAGCACAGTGAGCACACGGGGGCTTGGGGGGCTCCTTGCGCTGAGATTTCATCAGCTGGGAAGGGGGGGCTGGGGAAAAAGGGGTCTGGACCAGGTTGGTGTGACAGCATACCTGCCGGGGGACAAACACACCTCCGGGGGGGCAAACACACATCCCAGGGGACAAACACACCTCCAGGGGACAAACACACCTCCAGGGGGTGAACACACCTCCAGGGGACAAACACACATCCCAGGGGACAAGCACACATCCAGGAGGACAAACACACATCCAGGGGACAAACACACATCCCAGGGGACAAGCACACATCCAGGAGGACAAACACACATCCCAGGAGGACAAACACACCTGTAGGGGACAAACACACCTGCAGGGGGACAAACACACATCCCAGGGGGAGAAACACACCTGTAGGGGACAAACACACCTGCAGGGGGACAAACACATATCCCAGGGGGCAAACACACATCCCAGGGGACAAGCACACCTCCAGGGGACAAACACACCCACAGCTGGGACCCCGAGCAGGGGAGGTGTGAGATGTGTGCTGTCCAAGTGCAGATTTGAAGGACAGCAGTAGATATCTCCAGTGTGGGACCTGGCACTGGCTTCACCTCAGGGCAGGCAGGCAGCCACAGGGACACAGCAGGGCTGGCTCACATGGGGAGCTGGCCCTGGCAGGGGGGCTCAGGGCAGCCTGGCATCCCACACACACAGCATCACATGGAATTCTGTGCTCTCCTTGCACTGCCATCCGTGTGCCACAGCCATTTACGAGGTCACCCTGGCCAGGGTCTCCCCTTAGCTGTCCCCATCCCTGCAGCCAGTGACCCTGGTGGCTCCAGCCCGTGGGACACTGGCACCTCTGCTGGGAGGAGCTGCTCCTGCAGACACCACCACTTGTCCCACCGAGGAGTCATTGGGAATTTAATGCTTTTTGTGCTCTTGCATTACCAAAAACTCTTCAGAGGATTTTTTACCCTGCTGCCCAGGGGAGCTGGACACACAGCAAAGCTCCTGCAGGGCTCCGTGGGCTGCAGGGCTGGGCTCTGCCCCTGCTCTTGGCAGCAGCCTCAGGTTCACATCCTGAACATTTACTGGAATGGGACCAGGCCCTGCCAGGCTCCTATCTCACCAGAAGGAAGGGCTGGGAGGAGCCAAGCCAGCCTTACAAAGCGCTAAGAAAAGCACTTTTATTTTCTTTAAACCACAAGCACACATGTGGCTTCTCCCCCAAACTTAACCTTTCCTCTTGCTATTGTTGTGTTACTCACAGGCAGTTTAGAGCTGAGTTTTAATTACAAACACTGTCTCCCCAGCACGAGGCAGTGCTGGGGGATGGATGGAGATGAGCTCCCTGAGGCTGGATAAACACAGCATGCAGCTCCAGCCTCCAGGCAGGAATAAAGCCAGCAACTAACCCTCAAACCCCTGGAAAGGCTGGATGATGACCCAAAGGATCTGCAAGAGACAGGACCGGGCTCCCAGACACACCAGGAGAGGTGGTGTGAGCTCAGGCAGTGTCTCTGCAGCATTTTCCAGAGGTTTTGCTGGAGTCAGAAGGAGAGGTCAGGATCAAGATGGCATCTCCTGGGACATGGGGAGCCACCAAGGCCACGAGCCCACTCCTGGGCCCTGGCCCAGGCTGTTGTCTCACAGCATGGATGCCATCCTTTTCCCTCTGGAAAAGCAGATCCCTCACCTTGGGGTGGTCCCCAGGGCTGCCCCGTGCCCTGGGCAGGGAGTGCAGGCAGCCCTGCCTCCCAGCACGCTCACACCTCCCTGGCTGCTGGCCCTGGGCCACGTGTTTGCAAACCTCTGCCAGAAAGGAACCTCCTGTAAATGATCTCATAAACTGGGATATAGGAGCACACTAATATTTACAGAGGAAACTCCTGGGAGGGCTGAGTGCCAGCAGAGCAGCCTTGGGGAGAGGTACCCTGCTCTGAGCACCCACGGTCCTGCCCCTGCGCCTGGAACACCATGGAGCAGCTCAGCATCATTCCCTGGTGTGCAAGAGGAGCAGCCCAGACCATGGCTGGCACTGTGGGACATTGTCACCCAGCTGGGACAGGCACCTGCCAGCCCCAGGGAGGGACCAGGCACAGGAACACCCAGGGCTCATTGCCAGAGGGGACAGCAGCTGGAGCTCTGCGCACTGCCCACCTGCATTTTGTTCCAGACACCAAGAATTCTTCTTATTCTCTCAAATGGCCTCAGAATCAGGGAGGACCTCTAAGAAGAGCAGAAGGAGTCACTGTCTCTAAGCCTTTGTTGTCCAGCCCCACATCAGGATCCACTTCCCATGTCCTTTACTTGGGCATTCCAAGCTTGCGCCAAGGAATGGAAAGAAATCTTACCTGGCCACTTCTCCAGGATGAAGCTCCTGCTCATCTCTACAAAAAGTCTCCTTTTCCCTCTTCCATCCCATTACTTCATGGAAGGAAATCTCTGTACAGACCTGGAAGAGAACCTGAAAGAATTTAGTGCACGAGCTCCTTCCTCTGGACCCACTGCTCTCACTCCCTCTGAGGCCGAAAACCTCAACGTCCATTGGCAGCAGGAGGGTCCTCACTCCCCTCCCTCAGGACAGTTTTTAGAACAGCATCATCCATTTTCATCCCATTTCCCTCCTTCCTCCCTGGACTGCTCTCAGCCAGGCCTCAGGGAATGCAGGTGGGCTGGGGTTTTCCCAGAGCACATTCCCAGCCTAAACCAGGCCTGCACAGGGGCCAAGCATTCCTGCAAACCTGCACCCACACTGCCTCCTAATTAACTATCATTTACTGAGCAGGAAATGCCAAAAATGAAGGATGTGAACCATTACAGCAAAGATTTCACTGCAATGGGTGTTCCACCAGGCCAAGAGGTAACACTGCCTTTTACCTCATGTAAATAAGGATAAATAAATTAAATATAAACAGGAAGGAAGGAGCTGGAGCCGAGACATCCGTTCATACTTCATTCCAACCAACCTAAATATTGCTGTTATAAATCTTAGGGAAAGAAACTGCCTACGAGATGGGAAGGATCACTGGGAAGAGCTGGGATTTGCAAGTCACTGTGACTGCAGCCACAGCCTTTTCTATTTGCCCATTCTCCATCTACAACACTCTGGATAAATCCAGCTGCAGCAGACAGCTGGGTGGGATGCTTTGGATCAGGGGGTTGCAGTGCAGGCATCTGCAGTCTGCCCATCCCTGGCTTAGCTCTCAAAATACTTCTTCATATGTCACTCCTTAAGTGTCTTGTCAAACCACATGAGAAATTTGTAAATTAGAGCCAGAATTAAAACCCCAATCTCCTGTGTCCCATTCCAGCATCGTAACCAAAAGGCTGCCCTTCCTTTGATGTAAAATAAGGGAAAAATTGGTCTTTGGTTCCTAAAGGATGGCTGTGGGATTTCTTTGAAGAAGAGGGTACAAGGAGACACTTTTATTACACACTGTACTGTTTCCTATAAACTCTTTATAAGCCAGGCTTCAACAAAATACCCCACTAAACTTCCTGGCAGTTCTTTTTATCCCCTTTTCCCACTTTCCTCTCACTGTTGTTTTATTTTTGCTCCAGTCCAGCTCCAGCTGAGTGCAGAGAGCGTGGGGGTGGTGCACATCAGGAGCACCCAGTCGGGGCAGTACCTGGCCATGGACACCAACGGGCTGCTCTACGGCTCGGTAGGTGGGGGGATCCCCTGGGAGCAGCCGTGGACAGGGCTGCAGGCATCTCACAGCTGGGGAGTGCAAACCACAGGCAATAACTGGGCTCTCTTTGGGATTCTGGCAGCTGCACGGCCACTCTGCATCTGGCTTCATTTTGGGGGGACATCAATAAATCAGCAAATAATGCCGTTTACTGCCCTGCCTCTGACAAATATTGCGTTTCCTATCTGACACTTGATAAATATTGTGTTTCTTACCTGGAGCAGAAGCTGCTCTGCAGACCCTCAGCAGCTGCTCCTGGTGTGGGTGTCCCTGCCCATGACAAAGGGCTGGAACTCAGTGGTTTTTAAGGTTCCTTCCGACCCAAACTGTTCTGGTTCTGTGCTCTGAGCCTGCAGCTGCCACCACAGAGCTCAGGGCCAGAGCAGGAGCCAGGGCCAGGAGCAGCTTATGGAGCACGGGGCTGATGGGTCAGTGACAATTAAAATTCCCAGGTCAGACACCTTGCTACAGGAATGGCCCAGGGGAGTAAATCAAGGCCACCTACCCCACAGTTTAAATAAGAGCTTTACTGGGGTGTGGAAATCTCAGAGGCAGGTCTGGATGGCACCTTAGAGGGGAGAGCTGGGCTGGGATTGTCAGGTCAGGAGCATCCCCGGCTCACCGTCCCTCCCCCGGGCTCTCTTGCAGCAGTTACTGGGTGAGGAGTGTCTGTTCCTGGAAAGGCTCGAGGAGAACCATTACAACACCTACATCTCCAAAATGCACGCGGACAAGAACTGGTTTGTGGGGCTGAAGAAGAACGGGAACAGCAAGCTGGGCCCGCGGACTCACTACGGCCAGAAGGCGATCCTCTTCCTGCCCCTGCCCGTCTCGGCCGACTGAGGCACAGCCCCGAGCTCAGGGACGGCCCCAGACCCCGAAACCCAACTGCTGCTGCCTCCTCGAGCTCAGCAGAGCTCCCAGCTTTAGGTCAAGGCTTTGCCAAATCCAGCCAAAGCAGAGCCCCTTTGCTCTGCACCAAGCTTTGCAGAGATGAGGGGACGAGTCCTAACACCCTCCTGAGGTCATGGGGGTCCAGCTCCCCCTGCCCTCAGCTCTGTGCCATGTGTGCCGTGACCCTCAGCTCTGTGCCATGTGTGCCATGACCCTCAGCTCTGTGCCATGTGTGCCATGTCCCTCAGCTCTGTGCCCGTGTGTGCCATGTCCCTCAGCTGTGTGCCATGTGTGCCATGACCCTCAGCCATGTGTGCCATGACCCTCAGCCGTGTGCCCACATGTGCCATGACCCTCAGCTGTGTGCCATGAGTGCCATGACCCTCAGCTGTGTGCCATGTGTGCCATGACTCTCAGCCATGTGCCCGTGTGTGCCATGACCCTCAGCTGTGTGCCCGTGTGTGCCATGACCCTCAGCCATGTGTGCCATGACCCTCAGCTCTGTGCCCGTGTGTGCCATGACCCTCAGCTCTGTGTGCCATGACCCTCAGCCATGTGTGCCATGACCCTCAGCCATGTGCCCGTGTGTGCCATGACCCTCAGCTCTGTGCCATGTGTGCCATGACCCTCAGCTGTGTGCCATGTGTGCCATGACTCTCAGCCATGTGCCCGTGTGTGCCATGACCCTCAGCTGTGTGCCCACATGTGCCATGACCCTCAGCCATGTGTGCCATGTGTGCCATGACCCTCAGCTGTGTGCCCGTGTGTGCCATGACCCTCAGCTCTGTGCCATGTGTGCCATGACCCTCAGCCATGTGCCCGTGTGTGCCATGACCCTCAGCTCTGTGCCATGTGTGCTGTGACCCTCAGCTGTGTGCCCGTGTGTGCCATGACCCTCAGCTCTGTGCCATGTGTGCTGTGACCCTCAGCTGCTTGCCCGTGTGTGCCATGACCCTCAGCTCTGTGCCATGTGTGCCATGACCCTCAGCTGTGTGCCATGAGTGCCATGACCCTCAGCCATGTGTGCCATGACCCTCAGCCATGTGCCCGTGTGTGCCATGACCCTCAGCTGTGTGCCCATGTGTGCCATGACCCTCAGCTGTGTGCCATGTATGCCATGACCCTCAGCTGTGTGTGCCATGTATGCCATGACCCTCAGCTCTGTGCCATGTGCGCCATGACCCTCAGCTGTGTGCCTGTGTGTGCCATGACCCTCAGCTCTGTGCCATGTGTGCCGTGACCCTCAGCTCTGTGCCATGTGTGCCATGACCCTCAGCTGTGTGCCCACATGTGCCATGACCCTCAGCCATGTGTGCCATGACCCTCAGCTGTGTGCCCATGTGTGCCATGACCCTCTGTGCCATGTGTGCCATGACCCTCAGCTGTGTGCCCGTGTGTGCCATGACCCTCAGCCATGTGTG
Organism: Haemorhous mexicanus; assembly: GCF_027477595.1. Taxonomy (NCBI): domain Eukaryota; kingdom Metazoa; phylum Chordata; class Aves; order Passeriformes; family Fringillidae; genus Haemorhous; species Haemorhous mexicanus. The sequence continues at coordinate 1,051,470 of NC_082355.1, forward strand.
CCATGACCCTCAGCTGTGTGCCATGTGTGCCATGACCCTCAGCCGTGTGTGCCATGACCCTCAGCCGTGTGCCATGACCCTCAGCTCTGTGCCATGTGTGCCATGACCCTCAGCTCTGTGCCATGTGTGCCATGACCACGCTGCAGCTCCCAGGACCTGCCCTGGGCAGGCACCCAGAGATGTGCCCGAGGGTCACGCCGGTTCCCAGAGAAGCTCACACTTTGTGTCCCCAGGCATCCTAAGGCAAAGCCTCCCTGGCTACTGTGTGTTAATATATTTGTCCATCCAGGTGTGTAGCTTCTGACATGCCCTTGACAGTTCCAGATTGCACCATCAGTCCTGTTATCCAGGGCCAGCCTGGTAAGTGCCAGCTGGGCATGCTAAGCTGAGCTAGGCAAAGCTCCAGCCTCAGACCTTATCTCCCTCACAACACCAATAGTGTGTATTTCATGCTAGTACCTGCCAGATGTTATTTGTATTTATTTATTAAGTAAATATGTCTCTTCTACAAGCTGTTCATAAGTCATTCCAGGCACCTTGAGGCTGTCCCAGTGAGGATGGGGCAGTGGCAGTGACTGTGTGAGGGTGTGATGTACAACAGCAAGGGGCTGCACGAGGTGGCAGAGCATCCATTCCCAGAGGATTCCTCCCACTGCCTCCGTGTCTGGCCAAATGGGGCTCTGAAAACAGCACTGAGGCCCCTTGGTGGCTCTCAAACCCCCCGAGAAGCTGAGTTTCTCCACTGCTGGCACAATGCACATCTCCCAAGCAGCTCAAAAGCCACTCCTGCCAGCTGAGAACATCACCAGAGCACCACGCTGCCATGCTCCACCCAGAGGAACCACAACTCCTCCGGAAACCTGTGCCAGGGCCTCACCACCCTCACAGGGAAGAATTTCTCTTTAATATCAAATCTAAATCTACCATCCTTCACCTTGAAGCATTTCCCCCTTGTCCTGTCCTGCCATCAAGGACAGGGAGAAGACACAAACAACAAACCTGATCAGCCATCCCACACGGAGGAAGGAATAAAAGGCCCCTTGCATATTTCTGCAGCAGCCATTAGCCACTAATTGCTGCGCTTTACAATTGCTCTGCTACTTACTGCACTCCTGAACTTCTGCACTTGCTGCACAAGCCTTCTCCCCAGCACTGATAGCATCTCTGTAATCCCAGGGCTGCCAGGCAAACAGGGAGCTGGCAGGGGAGTGCTGGAGCCATAGCTGGGAAGGAGCCCGTGCCAGGTCCTTGCACCCTCCCTACAGCCCTTCAGAGCTGCTTCCCTCCTACCTCTGGGATCCACAAGGAAATAGAGGGGAAAGGTGGATCCTGCTAATCCTGCAGGTCCCAGCTGCTCCCCTTGGCCAAGAGAGGCACCCAGCCACCGCCTGGCTGAGCTGCTCTGGTGGGCACGGCGTGACATTGCCATGGCAAACACAAAGCTGGGCAAGACAGGGGGATGAGGACAGCCAACAACACCCACACTTCTTAAACCCAGCAGTCACCTTCCCTGGGAGAGGCTGAGCTGTCACTCAAGTCAAAAGAGTGAATTAATGCCATGAGCAGGAGGCCCAGGTTTCTAATTAAACTGGAAAGTTGGACCGTGTCATGCTGGATTTAGCTGTGCTGTCTTGCAACACCTCATTAACCCAGGGCACTCTCTCGTTAGGCTTCTGCTGCTCCGAAACCGCCCCCGCAGGTAGGGCTGGACACCCAGCTGGGGGAAAATGTCAACACCTGGTCCAAAAAATAATCCCCGGGGAAGCCACAGTAATTGCTTCAGACTGACGGACAAGCCAGCACTGCCCAGGGAAACCACGCTCACCTCGGGCTGTTTGTCCTTAGCGTGAGAGGCAAAAAAGGAGAATTAGACGATTTTATAAAATCATCACACGTGAATATCTCTCCCGGTAAGTGCTGCGAGCCCGAGCGTGCTGTGAGAGGGTGGCTGGGCAGGGCCGGGCTGCATGGCGCAAAAAGGAAAATAAACAAACTCAGCCCCGCCGGCTGAGCACACGGGAACCGCGCGTCCCCTCCGGGATGCCCGGGAGGCACCGAGGAATAAAGAAAATAAATGAACAGCCCCGCAGGCTGCGGCGGGAGCCGCCGGGACGCCGGGAGGTGGCGGTGCCGAGGCGCCGGAGCTCGGGCAGCCGGGAGCGGGGAGCGGGGAGCGGGGAGCGGGCATCCCCGGCGCTGCCGCCGCCAGCGGGCGGACGCGGCCGCGCCAACATCTGGCTCAGCATCTGGAGCGCGAACGGAGCGAGAGGAGCCGCAGCGGCCGCTGCTGCGCCCACCCCGGGGAGCCCCGCGTGGGGCCGGGGCTGCGGGACCCCCGTGGGGGACAAGAGAGGGGGAGCGGGGTCACGGTCCCGTAAAAGCGCTCATCCCACAGAGCGGCCTCTCCTTCCTCTTCCTCTCACCCTTCACCCATGAGACAGAGCTCGGCCCCGGCCCGGAGAGCCAAACCAGCCCGAGGAGGGAGCCTGGAATGGTCTGTCATTAAAGTCTGGGAACTGATGGCAATCCAAGCAAAAGGAAAGCTTGGGTTTCTGCTGCTTTCCTGTGGTTGGCATGTTGGGAAGGCTGCCGGAGGACACACACAGGATGGGAGCTCTGGGACATTGTGCTGGCCACCACTGGTCCCATCGGGCAGCATCGTCCCCTCGGAGGCTCCAGCAAGGACCCAGGGAGCCCCACATCCCCAGACTGGCCCCTGGTGATGCCATCCCTGCAGCTCTCCCTGGCAACGGGATGTCCCCCCCCCCCCTCCACACACCCTCCCCCGGCACCCTCCACTGCCCCCCAGAGCTCCCTCCCCACTGGCCCAAGCTTATGCCAAACCATTTTGGGATGTCCTGACTGAGAGAGGCTCTTGGGACAGCACATCTATTCCCCTTTGTGCCCTGACTCCACTTTTAGAGCCAGTATCTGAAGAATTCCCCAGCTGAGCAGGGAGCTGGGGTAAAGCTCTGTCCAGAGTAGCAGAACAGTGTAAATCTGTTGGTTAAAGAGGAGCGATTTCCATGAGGAAGGCCCCGTTGGGAAGAATGGAGGGATTTGCTGAGCAGAGCCTGCCAAACCCCTGCCTCCAGCATCAGCACGGTTCTTGCAGGTTGGGCTCTCCCTCAGCACGTGCAGCAATTTGTTCTGGCTAGTCAGGGCGGCTTGTGGCAAGTGCTAATCCCAGCTCCGGGGTCGAGCGCCTCAGGAGAGGGGAGAGGGCCCCACTGGCAGCCCTGGCTCCTCCCCAGGAGCTGAGCATCCAAAAGCAGCAGCTTTGAGTAATCCCCACACAAAGAGGTGGTCACTGCTAATGGGTTTACCTGCTTAATTCCCCCCGGCCCTTCCTGCCTCTCCGGGTTTTCCCTTCCCACTGGCTCGGTGCTGCAGGAAACTCTGCTTCCCACATTAAGCAGATTGTCTGCAGCAGGGCAGGCAGATGCATTTATCCTGCAGAATTCCCCGGCCGTGACACGGCGGCGTTTCCAGGATATGAATCCTCTGTCCCTCACATCCTTCCCTGCTCCGGAGCTGAGCCACATTTATCAACTTATCACCCGAGGCACAGGGCATCTTCAGGCCCCTGGCTCCCCAAGCACTTCCCCTGGGACGCTCTGCTGTCACCCCCAGCTGCCCAGAGGAGCCCTGATGCTCGTGGTGACCACCAGACCATCTCCCACCCACTGCCAGGGCTCATCCCTGCCCAGCCCAGCCCCACATCAGAGGGTCCTGGGGGTGGATATGTGTGGGACAAGCTCAAACACTCCTCACTACCCCAAATTTACTGCTTTCTGCAGAAATTATCCCAACATGGGTTTGCTCTTCTTGCAGGAGAGAAGGTGGGAAGGACATTCACACCCACCTGTGCCACAAGAGCCAACCCCTGCGACGTGCCTCAGTTAAAAATGGTTTCTAAGCTCAGGCTAGGAAATGTTGGCCCAATCTGGGGAGGATGGGCTCTATCCCAGCACTGCTGGGCTGCAAAATAATTTCCAGGCACAGCCATAGAAGTTGCAGCTTGATAACTCGGGCTGCAAGGTTTGTGCTCCTTGGAGAGCAAGGCCCCAAGCTCAGGTCCAAACCCTGCTCTCCAAGGACAGCCCCAGCTTTCCAAAGCAAATCCAGGCACAACTCAAAGCCATCAGAATCCAATTGCTGCTCACTCGAGCACATCCCCCTTGTCACTGAGCATGGAAATTCAATATGTGGGAAGAACTTGCAACAAAAAAAATGAAATTCTGTTTATTTTCTTAGCAGGAGTTTGGCCTAAACCCTTCACTTTTGGAAAGAGAGTCAGTGACTCTGTCACTTCTTTTTTTACCCTCCTTTAATTACTTTCTAACCTAAATGAGAACCAAGAGGAAGGCTTGGGGCACTATCACAGCAGCCTTGGCCAGATGTACCCTGGCCAAAAATGTGATTCCAAAATGAGACAGAGTGCACTGAATTATAACTAAAGCACTGTTGTACCAAGTTTCCTCAGAATCTGGACAAGTATTTCCCAATACAAAATAAATCTTTTTTTTTTCCTAGCCAAACAACCTGTGTAAGAGCTTGGGAAGGGCATCCCTGCAGATGTCAGTTGTCACTGCAGATGCTCTGTCCAGAGGAAAAGGCACACGGACACTGTGCAGCAGCTTTAGCTCCACCAACACCGTGGGGAAGCCCTCAGCCCAGGCTGCTGTGCTGGGGAGCAGCTCCTTCACACGCCAGGTGTAACTTGCTGTGTGCACCACTGAGTTCACTTTGTGTTAAGCCCATCTGGACACGGAACCATTTCCTCCTCCCCAGCACTGCCATGCTGCTAAGCCCCAGCCATTAACACTGTCTCCACCAAGGAGCAGAGAGGTCCCCAAGGCTCCTCTGCTCCCCCAGCCTGCTCTGGGCTGGGTTTCTGGAACAGATTTTCCTCCCTCCTGATGCTTGGGACACATTAATTCATTCTGTGCCCATGGGATGGGTCCCAGCATGCACAGAGCAGCTCCATGGTCTGTCCTGCTCCCCCAGCCAGGAGCTGTTCCATTCTGCTCCTCCAAACCCTTCAAACCCACCTCTTCTCCTTCCTCATTGAAATGCAGGCTTATATCTCTTTTTTTTTAGTAAAATCCCTTTTCTGTTGTCCCTCACAGCTCTCTCAGGTGCTGCCCACGTTCCCAGGCCCTGCTGTCTCTCAGGTGCTGCCACAGCTCCTGCCCTGCTGCTGCCCCGCCACCTCCCAGCTCCCCTGCCTCTGTAACCAGCCAGAAGTGACACCCCACAGAAGAGTTCAGCCAGCCTGGGAGTGGCTCCTGCCCCCCTTGGCTGCCTGAACAGCGTCCAAAAGCAATTCCACAGCACAATAACCGCGGTCAGGAGCGCGGAGGTTCCGCAGGGACAGACAGCAGCAGCACCCTCGTTCCCACCAGGATTTTTCCCCAAGGCCATTTCCATTCCTTTTGGGGTTTTCTTGAGAGTCTGGGCTGTCCCCCTGGCAGGCTGTGCTGCCTGGCCCTGTCCCCACACAGTCCTTGTCCCCTCAGGGCACAGGGAGCCCAAGGAGGCCAACACAAACTGCCACCGGGACGCCACGCGTAACGCTGACAAATCTCCTAATAAGTGTTGAAAATAAGAAGAAAAGAAGAAATAAAAGGAGCCAGAGGAAGGAATCTGCTCGGGGAACAGCTCCATGTGGGCTTGGCACCAGGGCACTCACCACATCAGCGCCGAGGGGACGATGGGTCCTGGCCAGACGGTGCTGCTGGCCCCAGCCCCGCAGGGATTCGGCCACTTCAAACGCTGGGGCTGCAGGGATTCTCTGCTGACAAGGGGCCACGCAGCCAGGGATTCCTGAAAAAAGAAAATGGCTGGGTGCTTCCCTCACTTCCCTGCCCTGGCCAGGCTGGGAAGGGTCCCCAGCAGCAGGAGCTGGGGGCTGTGGGCAGCATCACCTCAGGTCTCTGTCCCACAGCCATCGCTTCCTGCCTGCGCTTTGTTTATCCCACGGGTTTATTTTCTATACAGTTTGTCCTGAATTATGGCAGTTTGGGCTTTCAAGGCTTTCCTATCCACTGGGGTAAACCCCACATGTGGGATGACAAAGAGATGGAATCAGCCAGGGCTGACTCTGTGCTCTGGCTTCTGCCAGCTCCACAGAGGCTCTATGGGCTTTGGGGGTTTTGTTTCTTGGCCCTTTATTTGGTTTTTTTCCCCTCTTTTTTTCAACTGAACTTGTGATTTTAACACTTCCTAGCTTAAATATTTTCAAAAGTTAGAAATAGGAAAAAACAAAAAGCTCCACTGCTAACAACTTTTCCAGGTTGTCATGAAAATAAGAGAATCTCTCAGGATGCTGTGGGTGATTGCTGGGATGTGCCAACGGAACAGCGACCAAAAGTCCTGTTCTGGGGGTGTTACAGTGCTCCCCCACCTCACCAGGACCTTAATTCTGGGCATTTTGAGACAGAGCTGCTCTGTGATGATGACAGCAGGATGCTCAGCCCCAGCTGGAGCAGTGCCATGACCATCCCCCAGCCCAAGGATCAAGAATGAGAATTAAAAGAAATAAAAAAAAACCCTCTTTGAAATCAGTTTTAAGTAAACAAAAAATTGATCTCACAAGCTTCAGTAACCACAAGCATAAATTTGGGGTTGGCTGGGCTCTGTTTTGCTTGGGTTCTTCTGCATCACATCTGAAGCCTATTTTAGGATGATTTGCTGGAGCGGTTCAGCACATCACCAGGGCCAGCATGCACTGCACAGTCACCCAGGAGCCACTGCTGTCCCCCTGGCCACGGGGACAGGGAGAGGCAGAGCTGGTCTGGAGGGCAAACAAAATCCCTCATCCCCTGGGCTCCTGCTGCCAGGGCGAGCTCTGGCACGAGTTCTCCCTCTCAGCTTCTCCTGCTGCTGGCCACGTTCTCAGCTCCACTGAGCCTGCTGCCTGTTTTTGTGCACAGCCTGGAGGAGTCCCTGGGTGCCTGTCCTTGCCCCAGGACAGCAGCTGTGGCAGCTGCCACCTCCCCACGGGCAGGGACAGTGGCACAGCACAAGCAGGGATCTCCTCCCAGCAGAGCCCGCACGAGGAGAGGCAGGAGAGCTGCAGAGCTGCACGGAGGAACATCTCAGCACAGCCTTCCAGAGAGAAAAGGGCTGGGGGCAGGGGCCAGAGGCTGGAGCTGCTGTGCTCCCAGGCAGAGGGAAGGCAGGGAACTGCTGACAGCCTGGCCCTGGACACTGCTCTGCTTCCCAAAGCCCTCCATGACCCCAACAGCAGCTCCTGCCTGCCCCGAGCTCCCCCAGCACTCCCAGGCTCAGGGCACACTGCCATGGCCTAAAGTGACTCCTTCCCTACCTGCTGGCAAAGGGAGCAGGGAGGCAGAGCCATTCCCTCATCCTCACAGGAGAGGGGAGGCCAGGCTTGGCTGGGAGCAGGACCCCAGGAGATGGGGTGAGGGGAGCAGGACCCCAGGAGATGGGGTGAGGGGAGCAGGACCCCAGGCAGTGGGGTGAGGGGAGCAGGACCCCAGGCAGTGGGGTGAGGGGAGCAGGACCCCAGGCAGTGGGGTGAGGGGAGCAGGACCCCAGGTGATGGGGTGAGGGGAGCAGGACCCCAGGTGATGGGGTGAGGGGAGCAGGACCCCAGGTGATGGGGTGAGGGGAACAGGACCCCAGGTGATGGGGTGAGGGCAGCAGGACCCCAGGCAGTGGGGTGAGGGGAGCAGGACCCCAGGTGATGGGGTGAGGGGAGCAGGACCCCAGGAGATGGGGTGAGGGGAGCAGGACCCCAGGAGATGGGGTGAGGGGAGCAGGACCCCAGGTGATGGGGTGAGGGGAGCAGGACCCCAGGTGATGGGGTGAGGGGAGCAGGACCCCCAGGCAGTGGGGTGAGGGGAGCAGGACCCCAGGAGATGGGGTGAGGGGAGCAGGACCCCAGGAAATGGGGTGAGGGCAGCAGGACCCCAGGGGATGGGGTGAGGGGAGCAGGACCCCCAGGCAGTGGGATGAGGGGAACAGGACCCCAGGTGATGGGGTGAGGGGAGCAGGACCCCCAGGCAGTGGGATGAGGGGAACAGGACCCCAGGGGATGGGATGAGGGGAGCAGGACCCCCAGGTGATGGGGTGAGGGGAGCAGGACCCCAGGGGATGGGGTGAGGGCAGCAGGACCCCAGGTGATGGGGTGAGGGGAGCAGGACCCCAGGAGATGGGGTGAGGGGAGCAGGACCCCAGGAGATGGGATGAGGGCAGCAGGACCCCCAGGCAGTGGGGTGAGGGCAGCAGGACCCCAGGTGATGGGGTGAGGGGAGCAGGACCCCAGGTGATGGGGGATAAGCTCGGAGCTCTGGGGGGATGCAGCCTGGTGCAGAAGCACAAGTCCAGCACAGAACAGGGCAGGCTGCTGTGAAATCAAAGCAGGAATTGCCAGGGCTCACACATCAGTGCTGAGGCTGGTGTCCACACACAGCTGGGGCTTTACCCACCCTGACAAACCCAGCAAATCAACTCACACCTATAAAACACCCACAGCTCATCCCCAAGTGTTTTGCATTTAAAGAATGGCTGCTGTTATCTTCCAAAACTCCCTGATTAAAATCCATGTCTAACTGGCATGACTGCAGGTTGGCTGTGTTTATGCACTCAGTGCGAGTGAGCTGCTCAGTTTTCCAGAATCCCAACACAGAAACTCCCCACTGAGATGAACAGGACGTGCTTTTAGTGGTTTAGCAACTGTGCATCCTGTGTGTCCTTCGTGACAGCCACGAGCCCCACCACGGCTCCCTCACGCTGCTCGAGCACATCTGCACTCCTGGAGTAATTCAATATAAATATATATTTATATCAGGTCCAGCAGTTGGACTCAATGATCCCTGTGGGTCCCTTCCAGCACAGGATATTCCGTGATTCTGTGATATATTTGTCATACATTCAGGAAGGGTGGCTTTTCAAAGTCTTGCAGGGCTTGGAACCAGCAATGATTATAATCAGGAAAAGAGCAGAGTGAGACATCTCCCAGCTTTTTATGGAATAAAAGTCCCATTTCTTTCTTTATAGGGATAAGTCTGATATTAAACTCAAGCTACATGAATACAGGGGAAAAAAAAAAAGGATTCTACAAAGAAAATTCCACACTACTGTTGTCAGATTTTAACATTTCAAGACAGGTAGGAAAAGTATTTCTCACCTATCACAGGAAATCATCTGGATTTTCTGTGAAAAGAGCCTGACTTGCTGAAGCACACAGAGATCACATGGAGACACCAGGGCCAGGGCAGCACCTCACCTCACTCCCCAGAGCCAGCTCAGGTGTGAGCATCACCTTGCACAGAACTTGGATCTCTTCCCCCCACAACAGCAGCTCCCACCCCTGTGAGGCTTCTGTGCATGCCTGGATGGAAAGAATAATTCCAATTATCCATTAGCTGTGATTATTTGGCATTAGTGAGCTTCTGTATTTTGCTGCTGCCATGGTTGGCTGAGGAAGCCTGAGGATGGCCCAGGAGGTTTCTTCAGTGTGGTTTCACACTGAAAATTAAAATTTAACATTTTTATTTTTATGCTTTTGCCAATTTTATTCAAATCTAATAGATCTTAATCTCTCTATCAGCAGCATCTGCACTGCTGTGAGAGAGCAGCACCTCCGTGGACAGAGGTGAGGGGGCACAGGGGACAGAGCCCCCGTCCCCAGGGCTTGTCCTCCCTGGCCCTGCAATGTCCTACTCCAGAGCACAGGAGCTGAGCCACCTGCTGCCAGCAGGAAATGACAATGACAGGGAGAAAAGGCAGATTTTATTGTGTCTGGAGAACTGCAGCTCCGTGAAGCTGAAGCATTTAAATAGACAAGAATCTTTTGTCCAGGAAACTGAGCACTAATAATAACATTTCCTCCCGCAAAGAAGGCTTCTTCCCAGCTGCTTTCCACGGTCTCTGCCTCCTCCTGTTCTCTGGCACTGTCCCAGAGCTTGTCACCCCCCTTTCCCCTCTCAGGCTGCAGAACACCCCACGGCTTTCCAGGCTGCCTTCACTCCACTCCCCAGCTCTCCCTCCTCCACCAAACATCCGGATTATTTGATTCCCTGCTCTGTTTTCTCATTGATTCCCTGCTCTGTTTTCTCCTCCAGGCTGCCTTGGCAAGCACACACCAGAAAGAGGAAGCCTCTCCTCTGCTTCTGGTGCCCAGAGCCACGGCACACCCCAGTTCCCCCATCCTTACTGGGAGAGCTGGTCCTGCTCGTACAGACGTCCCTCTCAGGGAGCGCAGGGCACCAGCACAGAGCCACCACCTGCACCTCCTCCCAAATGCCCACGGCTTCCCAAAGCTATGGGGGAATTTTACAAGGATGAGAGAGGACACAGCCCAACATTCCATCTGCTCATCAACTCCCCAAACCCTGGCCAGAGCATGGAGGTACTCCAGCTCTCCAACCAGCTACGAACGATTGAATTATTCATTCATTTCCTACGGGCACTCTGCCCAAGTCAGCCCCAAAGAAAATCGACCCCAGGACACCAGTCCTGTGTGTGGGTGTTGGGATGCACTGCTGTGGCAGCAGAAAGAGACTTGGGGCAGCTGGGTACCTCACCGAGGGAAGACAGGGAATTTCCTGGAGCAAACCTCACCGAGGGAAGACAGGGAATTTCCTGGAGCAAAGACCAAGCCCTGATCTGTTCTGCCAGCATAGAACAATGTGCTGGAGGAGCCAGCAGCCATCCTCTGGAGAGCAGAGCTGTGCTTCCCATCCTCCCCTCTGGAACAGCATCCTGTGCCCGTGGCCGTGGGTTAAACACCAGGGCTGGGTCCCCCGGGAGCATCCCATGGGACAGGAGCCAGCCCTGCCACCTCTTGCTGGGACAAAACAACGGGAAGGAAAGATGGAGTGGTCAGAAACGAGATCTTTGGGAAATCAGGTCTTACCTGGAGGAAATGTAGGGCTGAGGGAGCTCGGTCTGGGCTGGAAAGGAAGGGTCAGAGCAGGGGGCTGTGGCTGCTCAGAGATCTGGGCTCAAATCCTCCAATATCCTGCTGCTGCCAGGGGCCACAGTCTCAGCAGAACCTGCACAAGGTGACAAATCTGAAAACCAAAGTGCTGGGTAACAGGAGGAATAAAAAGAAATGAGCAAAAATGAAGGGATTTAATGAAAACGTATCTTGTTTCCATCTTAAAGAAGGGGAAGAGAGAGAACAATTCTTATCCCTAGCTCAACATATTTATTAGAATTAATTTAAGAGCAGAAAATTCACAGATAGAAAAAATATTGTTCAATCATGACTGAAGTGTCCCGACAGTGTTGGTGTAAAATCTTTGTTGGCTCTAGTAAAATAAATTGGATTTAATGGTGGTTTGATCTCTCGAGTTCAACAGGACCACAGCCCTACCCTGCACCCTCAAGCCAGCCCCAGAGCAGAGGATGGCTGAGGAGTCAGGAAAGCTGCAAGATATTAACAAAAATATTGAAATCAGGGTCCAGGTTTCCATACACAAAACCCTAGAGAAACTGGATCCCAAGTGCCAGTTTTTAATTAAATACCAGCTTGGAATAGTATAAAAATCCAGGAAGTAACATGTAATTATGCATCTACAAAGCTGATGACTCAAATTATTCTATTGATTTGAAATACAGTGTGTCCAAATGCATTTTACATATGTAATAAACTTGTTAGCTTAATAAATATGTGGAGACAACATTGAAATTTGTGTCTGATTTTAGAAACAAGTGGCTAAATCCCTGACCCATTTTTCTGCATGAGAAAAGTGAAACAAAGGCTTCACTCCTTTTATTTTATTTCATTCTTATAGAAGTAATGATTTAGAAAATGTACACTATCATCAACACTATAATCACCATCCTGAGTCTGTAATTCCATGAGGGAAGCCTGCACTGCACATAAACTAAGCCTGCTGGGGGCTGTTGAAGCTTAAGTTCCTTAAGAATTATTTTTAAATTCCTCTCCATCAGGGATGTTATAAGTAATGAGAGCAGCTGCAATTGTGGTTTTTTAGAAAGTGTTCTCCCAGCTTGTTCTAGAAAAGCTGCTTGAAAGGTCGTGGTGCTGAGCCTGTGGTGCCTGGGCTGGCTGGTATAACAGAACTGCATTTTAGCTGGCATCTGGCTGAGCTTATATTTTCATTTGTAAAAATTGAAAAATTCTTGGAAGAACTCCACAGCCTACAAAAAAAAAATGTTCTTCTTGAAAACGAGTTATGAGTTAATGATAATTCCACTTTGGGCAGGAAGGAAGGGTTTAGGCTGGACGTCCCTGGGTGAGTGGGGAGGATGTTAAACCACAGCCCTGCTCAGGTCCCACTCCCAGCCCAGGCTCTGCTCAACAGGACAAAACCTCCCACTTCCAGGAGATTCATTAAACATCTTCCACAGAACCAAATTACTTTTATAAACACTGAGTAATTCTGGATATGGGAAAACTTTCTGAATGAAGCTCAAATCCAGCTTTTCCTTTGATACATCCCTAGAAGAAACCTCAAATATTAACTCCTGAGAAATGTAGACAAAATCACGTAAAAGCTGGGACATCCTGAATGTACAATGTACTTGATAAGTATTTTTATATCCCTTATGCCAGAGATACAGGGGAACAATCACAGACATCACAGTAAAACTCAAACTCTCATTTATCCCCACATTTAGCTACAGCCAGGGTACACTTCTGCTTAGAGTGTCTATTTGTCAAAAAATAGCTAAATAGCTATCTATTTAACAGTCTTAATGAGCTTTGGAGTGATCCTGTGTTGGGAAAAGAGCAGGTCATTATTCAGAAGGACTGACTGAACCTCCACATGTGAAAAAGGCTGGAGCTCTGGGAATAACCAAAGGGGAGCTGTACAAGGACAGATGAACGACCTCTCCTCTGCACAGAGGGAAAAACCTGCCATGCAATTCACTTCTTTCCAACAAATGTCCAGACTCAAGGTGGTTAACATGGATTAGCAAAGGTTTAGAATTCTAGAATCCAGCTCTACTCCATCTCTTTCTTCACCGACATAAATCATGGAATCACATAGAGCTGGGGAATTGTTAAGGTTGGAAAAGACCTCTGAGATCAGATTCAGCCATCAGTCCATCAGCACCATCATGTTCACCACCAAACCATGCCCTTGAGTGCCAGATCCACATATTTTTTGAACACTTCCAGAGGTGATGAGTCCACTGCCCAGGGCAGATTGTTCCAATGCTTGACATGAAAAAGATTTCCTAATATCCAACCTAAACCTTCCCTGGTGCAACTTGAGGCCGTCTCATCTTGTCCTGAGGGACCCAGGGCAGGCACAGGACTTTTGCAGCTCCACAGCCTTATACCAGGACTTATGCACCATACAGAAATAAAGAGCTCACGAGAGTCAGGCTAAGCTGGAGAGCAGAGCAGGGCAGCCCCTCAGCAGCTCCTGCCCTGGACCTGGGGCATGTCCAGCTCTACTGGCCCTCAAACCAGGGTACCTGAGGGATCACCACCCTGGGAGAAGGGAGTGAAAATGAGAGAGATGTGTCCTGCTAATGCCTTTGCCAAAAACCCCCACGAGCTGGGATGTGCACATCAAAAACCCCGACTGTCCTTGTCCCCTGCAGAGCTCCGGAGCTGCACCACGTCCCGTGCTCATAAATGTTTCATTGCACTTCTGGAAAACAGGCGCTGCTTTTGAGCAGTCTATGAAACAATATTGTAAACAGCTCAGCTATTCTCCCCTCTGGCCTGGGCAGAGCCAAGAACAATGTGAATTCAGGGATGAAAACCCTTCGCCTTGGGCATCCCCATCCAGGGATGCTCAGCACTGCCTTCCCACTGCACCAGGGAGAGGTGATGGGGCTGGATGGAGGGTCATGGCACAAAGTCAGCCAGGCAGCAGAGAGGGCTTAAAGTGAGCAAGGCCACGGTTGACAGGGATTGCAGGATTTAAGCTGGAGCCAGCGAACACCCTGGGCTGGATGCGCCCGCCTGGAAAACAAAAAAAAAAATCCAATAAAATGGGCAGATGGTCCTGGAGACGAGGGGGGGCTGGAAACAAGGAAACCAGATATTAAAAAATGTAAATGAGAGGGAAATTATAAAAAGCATAAAGCTCCTGTCCCTGAGGGAACAGCTGTGTATGCTAATCCCTCCTGGGCTGCTCCTTTTGGATCTCCCTTCCTTCCTTCCTCCGTCCCTCTCTAATAGCTCCCTTGTTCCTGCTGGACAAAACCGGCCCTTTGTGGCTGCTCTCAGAACAACATTAAAAACAGGAATAGGGAAATTGTAAACAGGAGGCTTTTGGCCTACAGGCCAAGGCACACACCGGCCTCTGAGGTCTACTTCATGCTAAGCAAAGAAACAGATCTTTGTTGCTAAAGGGATTAGGGCTGCGGGATTTGGGAGGCTCGGCAGAGGCATTCAGCTGGCCTGAAGTGGGGGCTTTGTAAAGAGATACCTCCATTATGGCCCCGCCAGCGGAAACGGCCCCGCTCTTTATGCACCGGGGAAATGCGATATTGTTGGGGGCTGAAGGGCTCTCCTGAACGGCCCTGCCTGCTCAATGGCAAATTCTTTCCCTGCTAAATAGATGGGGGGTAATTACCTTTGCTGGGGGGCAGGGAAACTGCCCATCTTTAACCCTTAGGTGCTTCAGTAGCAGCCACCACAGCCAGAGCCTGCGGCTGCAATGGGTTTCCAGAGGAGCATCTCCCACCCTTGGTCCTGTCTCAAATTCCTCCTCAAGCTAATGAGCACATGCCATAAAATATCCACCACCTGCAGTATTCCAAGGCTCTCTTCGGCCACCTTTGTGCCCAGGGTGCCGATAACCCAGGGCACAAAGCCCAGCCCAGCCCTTGACCAGAACCATCCATAGCACCACATCTTCCCACTGCCCAGGGTGCCAATAACCCAGGGCACAAAGCCCAGCCCAGCCCTTGACCAGAACCATCCATAGCACCACATCTTCCCACTGCCCAGGGTTAGTGCCCTGCCTGGGGCTGGTGGCTGGGATTTTGGCTGGGCATGGCCTTTTTCTCTATTTTTTTTTCTCTTTTAGAAATACTCAACCAACTCCTTCCCGCTGAACAATAACCTACATTCAGGTTTGCATTAAGATTATCCCTCAGTTGCACACAGCCCACACCACCTCTATGTATGTAAGTATTATGGATTTTTCCATGGTTGACTTGTAATTAAATTCCCCAGCTGAGCTCAAGAGCCATGGGAAGATAGGCATGCTCACAAAGAGCATGGTACTGCCAGCCCCTGTGCTTCAATGGGAATCTCTCCTGGGAAAGAGAGCAGGGAGCACTAAGCCTGCCACAGCTGAGCCCTCTCTGTCAGCACAAACGTGCTGCCCTCATGTTCGTGGAGCCTGGGGCAGCCAGCCATGGCTGGTCACACTTCTCTTAGTGGCACCTAAGAATTGCTCCTCCTTTTCCCCCAAAACCGAGAGCGTTTGCAACTGGAAGTGGCTCTGCTCTGGGAAAGGAGCAGAAGTTCACTACAGAATTTAGAAAGGAGAATAAATACAAAATTATTTGCCTTGGGGGCTGTTGGACCAGAGATTCTGCTCAGGCTGTACCAGTGCTGCCAGTGACCTGCTGCTGGCTGTCACCTCTGCCACCTACCCTTCTCCAGTGTCACCTGTGGAGAGAGGGAAGGGAAGAGCTGGGTTTGATGGCACTGTTCTAACATTCCAATTTTCAATGACACAAACTGGTCATATTGGAACAACATTCCTTAAAACCCATTAATTTGAAGTTTACAGGTTGGCCTGATAAAAGCCAACTAGCATGCAATCCATCTTTAATTTTTTTTCCAGGCACTGCCTAAATTTCAGTCTTCTCCGTTTTGGCTCTGGTTTCAAACTCTTTTCCCAGGAAAATGTTTGTAAAAATAATTTGCTATAATTAGAAAAACGTTTCATTGGAAATTCATTACTGGAAGCCTGTCCTGCCAGTGGGAGCAGGGCAGGCTCCAGGACACCTCTTTTGGTGACATGTTCCTGCTGAACTGACAACCCAAGAGACGCCCATGTTTGTGTTGCAGGAGCTGGGCTTTGAGCTCCAGCTCCCAGAGTCAAAGGATTTTGTGTGGTTTGCTACATCTATTAAAGAGATCTGTTGATTCCAGCCCCTGTGCCTGCTGGGAGTCCTGACTCCCAATGAGAATGGGAATAACAAGAGCAGGATATCTCTTATTTTGAGGATATTTAGTGGATACCTGCTCAGTGGCAGTGCCACTGAGAGCTGGGGCTGTACCTGTTTCAGTATTTAGCCTCAAACACAGACACAGCCTCTGCATCCTGCCCAGGGTAACCTGGCAACCACCACCCCTCAGGAGAAGGGGGAACATGTGGCAAGGACCAAGTGAGTTTGGATGTAGTCACTAAGCCCAGCTGATGCCTAGGTTTTAGGTGTGCCAGTGCTCTGAGTGAGGAGCTCTGCTATGCCACACTCCCCCTGGGGTCAGCACAAAGGCTTCCCACGCCTGGAAACCAGAACTCCAGCCAGGGATGAGCATTCCCTCCACAATCCCTCTCTCCACCCCTCTGCTGTAATGCACAGTACTTGGGATCCAGCATCCCCCCCAGGCTGCTGCAGCACAAACCCCTCTGCTCCCCATGGCAGAGCTTCCCCCAGTGAGGAAAGCAGAGCTGGCTAGGGCTGGCTACAGAGGGAGATGGCACAAAAATGCTGCTCCCCATGGCAGAGCTTCCCCCAGCAAGGAAAGCACAGCTGGCTAGGGCTGGCTACTGAGGGAGATGGCACAAAAATGCTGCTCCCCATGGCAGAGCTTCCCCCAGCAAGGAAAGCACAGCTGGCTTGGGCTGGCTACTGAGGGAGATGGCACCAAAATGCTGCTCCCCATGGCAGAGCTTCCCCCAGCAAGGAAAGCACAGCTGGCTTGTGCTGGTTACAAAGGGAGATGGCACAAAAATGCTGCTCCCCCATGGCAGAGCTTCCCCCAGCAAGGAAAGCACAGCTGGCTTGTGCTGGTTACAAAGGGAGATGGCACAAAAATGCTGCTCCCCATGGCAGAGCTTCCCCCAGCAAGGAAAGCACAGCTGGCTCGGGCTGGTTACAGAGGGAGATGGCACAAAAATGCTGCTCCCCATGGCAGAGCTTCCCCCAGCAAGGAAAGCACAGCTGGCTTGGGATGGTTACAAAGGGAGATGGCACAAAAATGCTGCTCCCCATGGCAGAGCTTCCCCCAGCAAGGAAAGCAGAGCTGGCTAGGGCTGGCTACTGAGGGAGATGGCACAAAAATGCTGCTCCCCATGGCAGAGCTTCCCCCAGCAAGGAAAGCAGAGCTGGCTAGGGCTGGTTACAGAGGGAGATGGCACAAAAAGGCAACCCCTGCTCACATCCCTCTGAGCTGGAACTCTGAGCTGTGAGCATCCCTTCAGCTCTGGGACTTTCCACACACACAGAGACAGAGAGGAGGCTGGGGGCTGAGGGATGGCAACCCTCTGACCAATTACAAAGCAATTAAAAGACCCACCAAGAAAGCTTTGCATATGGACTTCAATTATTACACCACAGTCCTGCCAGAAAAACACCAAAGAGGATCTTGGGCAGCTCGGGGGATGCATATGGCTTGTGTAGGTGGAGAGACCTAAGAGTCTGCTGCTTTGGGTAGGAAGTGGATTTTCCCTCTCCTGTAATCTTGCTAAATTACCTCGGTTTTAAGTCAATGATTTATATCTCCCTCTTCAAATCCAGAGGGGGAAAAAAACCCCAAACCCTCTCTAAACAGCCAGTGTGTGACAAGCAATACATTTTCACTTTCATTTACCCTCACCCTGCAAAGTTCACTCAGCGAACCAGAAGTGTTAAAGGAAAATACTGGGAAGGACTGGTTAAAAAGAAAACCTTGGCTGAAGTGAGATGGAAAACAGATTTCCCGGGTTAGGTAAGTATCAGAAAATAATACATAATGTTGGACATCCGAAAAGGGAAGTAGGAAAATATTTAGGAATGCACACAACCATTTGCAGCCTATGAAAAGCACAAAAACCCAGTTTGATTAGGAAAGGACACTGCCAACAGTGCCAGGAGGTGCCACGCTCCAGGACCATCCTGGGAAATGGCATATCCTGTGCCCAGCACTGCCTTCCTGGGAGTGCCTGTGTGCAGCTGGCTGAGGATTCCCAAACACATTTCCATTTCCCTTTGGGTTTCAGGGAGCCTCCCTCCCTCCTCAGCCAGTTGGCATCTGTGTGGGTCCTGCAGCTTCCAGGGGGAATCATCTCTTAGCAACACTGAATAAAAAAACAATAAAGTAAAATAAAATAAAAAATAAAATAAAATAAATTAAATTATTTAAAATAAATTTTAAAATAATTAAAATAAAATAAACAAATTTTTTAAAAATTTGAAAATTAAAATAAAATAAAATAAAAATTCTAAAATAGTTAAAATAAATTAAAATAAAATAAATTAAATTATTTAAAATAAATTTTAAAATAATTAAAATAAAATAAACAAATTTTTTTAAAATTTAAAAATTAAAATAAAATAAAATAAAATAAAAATTTTAAAATAATTAAAATAAAATAAATAAAAATAAAATAAAATAAAATAAATTTTAAAATAAAATAAATTTAAAATAAAATAAAATAAAATAAAAATTTTAAAATAATTAAAATAAAATAAAATAAAATAAAATAAAATAAAATAAAAATTTTAAAATAAAATAAAATAAAATAAAATAAAATAAAATAAAATAAAATAAAATAAAATAAAATAAAATAAAATAAAATAAAATAAAATAAAATAAAATAAAATAAAATAAAGTGAGATCTGGCACAGACCTGGAACCAAGGCCACGCTGCAGCCCACCCGCTCCAGGTCTGTCCAATTAGCATCTCCTCACCCTTCAGCTTTGTGAAGCCCCACGGTGTTGCCATGGAGCACCAAGCCTTTGTCACCTGAAAGCCATCCCCAAAAGGGTGGGCACAGGCCGAGGGGGCGATGCCTCCCTCTGCTGCTCCCTGCTGACCGGGAGCACTGTCTGGGGTGCCCGCCCAGGCGGGACCCGCCGTGCTGCAGCGAGCCCCAGGGATGCTCCTGCAGCGAGCAGCTCCTGCTGCAGCCCCAGCGCCCGCGAGAGGCGCCACCAGCGGGGCCGGGAGGGAGCAGTGACATCCCCCAGGGACACCTTCAGCCCTGCCGAGCCACCGCTCTTCCCCGGAGGAACAGCCCTGCTGCCCCAGGAGCGTTCCCAGCCCGGCCCCGGCCCTGCTGCCCACCCCGGCTGAGCAAGAGGGGAGCTCAGACCAGCCCAGGGTGAGCCGGGTGGAAAGCACAGGCTGCCAGTTCCCCTGGGAGGGCACTGGGCACCTCCTGGACACGGCCAGACCCTTCCCCAGCAGCGCTGGTCTGGGATGCTGAGCCAGCAGCCATGGGGCTGGCGAGCCCCTGGTGCCCAGCAGGCACTGCCAGCCCTGGCACAGCACAGGAGGGGACCTGGTGTGCCTGTCCCCAGTGCCCACGGAGGAAATCCCCCCACGTGGCCTGGAGCACGGTGAGGGAAATAAAGCCATCTGTTCACGGAGGAGGCCAGCCTCACAGCAATTACTGTGAAGGGCTGCATCGAGGGGTCTCTCTCCATACAATTCCCCTCCTGTAAACAAACCTCACAGGCCCTAGCCCAGTCTCTGAGGCAAGTTCCAACCTGATTAGTTACTCCACATGCCTTAAATTCCCCCTTACAATCACCAGTGAATGAAACCATCTTTTTTCCGAGATATTTGAAACACTTCCTGATGTTCACCTTGAGGTGTCCTTTGCAGTGATAATTAGTGAAACAGGGACCTCTCAGGGTGAAAAACAAGCCATTTAATTTGGTTTTCTGGCAGCACTTGTCCTCCAGACCACCACCCACACAGCACCAGACCTCCACCACAGTCCAGCACACACTGAGTTTTATCTCCCATATTTGCACCACTCCAGACTATTTTGAGTGCCCACCTAAAGCAGAGCACAGAGTGCAAGGTGTGTACTCCATATATCAAAACCAGGAGAAGGAATGAATGAGAAGGGAGTTCAGCAGCAGTTTTGTGCCATTCTCTGAGCAGCACTCCTGGAAAGCACTCAGGGGAAAAGCACTTGGTGCAGGGGAGCTCACCTGGGCAGGAGAATTCCTGCAGGAACACACAGTGTGGGCTCTGGAAAAGCAGTGGGTTGAAGAAGCAGTGTCCCCTGTGGAGGAAATGCATTTGTTAACTGATGGTTTAAACACGGGAGCACCAAACTGGAGCCACAGGCAGCTCCTGCACAGCTCAAGGAGCCCCAAGGAAACTCCACAGCTCCTCCAACCCGAGCCTTCCCTCCCTCCACCAGCACCCACCTTCCTTTCTCAGATAATTAATTTGTCTTCTGAGTCTTTCCATTTAAAGACACAAGTTTGAGAGCTCCCCAAATTGGCATGATGTGCATCCCAGTCCTTCCCAGCTTCATCCCTGCCCCACTCTGCTCCCCTCAGCAGGGACGTGGCTCCAGCTCAGCTCAGCCCAGCTCTATCAAGGGCTTGAAACCAGCCTGATTTCTTTCCCTTGCTTTGTACATCACTTTTTTCTTCTATTCTGTTTTAAAACAGACAGGAAACGGATAAAATTATGGGAGCTAAGTGAACATTAAGCACTTTATACCTCTCTGATTTGTGCTTCTTCCCTGCAAAGCAGAGTCTGTAGATGGTACCTGTGATGCTCACACGGAGGCTTTGCTTCTCTTGTCTTGCTGCAAGTCAGATCCCAGTCTTCACTCAGGAGGAGAAGTCCCTTTCCTCCAGCAGTAATGGAAATTCCCAAGCATGGATAAAATGATGGTCCTGCAGTAGAAGACAGGAAGAGAAGAGAGAGATGCATTTCCTGAAAGCTAAAAAAGAAGATTTTCATAGAAGGTGAGCTCTGCTGTCAGCCCCAGGACCTCCAGGCAGTTCAGAACAAATATCTCCCCCTTGGCCTGAAGGACCAGAATGGCAAGTTTTGTTCTTACGAAAAAATGAATGAAAAAGTGAAATTGTGGGTGTCCCGTGCCTGTGTGTGGGGCTGAAGCTCCCCAGAGCTGCTGAGCTGCCCTGAAACCGCTGCAGGTAAACAGGAAATCTGATGGCCAGGGGAGAGTCAGTGCTGGGAACACTTGTGATTTTGGCATTGAAAGTGTTACAGAAAACTTGCCATCAAGTTCCTCTGAGGCCTTAATTTCCCACCCCCAATTTTCCTTTGATTTTGATCCCCTCCTTTCCTCGTGTCCTTTGAACTCTTAAGAAGGCACTTTGAAGAGATGTCATAAAGGGGGGGCTTTATTCAGGATCTCCTCTTTGATGCTCCTGCTCCGTGTGTGAAGTGCAGCCCCGCAGGATGTGGAGCCAGAGGAGCTGAAAGCCGAGACAGAAGGGAAAGGGCACAGAAGTAAAAGTGTGGCTGTGGTGTTTGGGGACAGCCCCAGGATGGATCCTGGGCTGCAGGGACCTGCTGTGGTTACAGCAGCCTGCTCCTCGCAGGGGAGGATGAGGATGGAGGAGAGGGGCAGCAGCTGGGAGTCCTTCATCCCAAAGGCCACCCTGGTGTCACCGGCAGGTTACAGCAGTGTGACAATCCCATGCCTGGGTGACATCCCTGTGGGAAGAGCTGTCTGTGTCACTTGGAGCATCTCTGGCACCCAACCCCAGGGCTGAGCTCAACCCAGCAGGAGCTGGTGCTGCCATCACCCTGCAGCCCTCCCCACCTGTCCAGACACAAAATGTCCTGCTGTCCAGGACAGGAAACCGTATTCAATAATCAAAAATGTAAATAACCCTATTAAACAATCAAAAATGTGAAAAATCCCGTGCACACAAACCACCAAGAGCAGAGCTTCAGCTCCCAAGGGAAGCTGGTGGCACTGCCCAGGCAGGAGGAAGCATGATGCCATGATGCCATGATGCCATGATGCCGTGATGCCGTGATGCCGTGATGCCGGGATGCCATGATGCCGTGATGCCGTGATGCCGTGATGGTATGATGCCACGATGCCACGATGCCACGATGCCATGATGCCATGATGCCATGATGCCATGATGCCGTGATGCCGTGATGCCGTGATGCCATGATGCCATGATGCTGGGATGCCGTGATGCCGTGATGCCATGATGCCCTGATGCCATGATGCCATGATGCTGTGATGCCATGATGCCATAATGCTGGGATGCCATGATGCCATGATGCCGGGATGCCGTGATGCCGTGATGCCGTGATGCCATGATGCCATGATGCCGTGATGCCGTGATGCCGTGATGCCATGATGCCCTGATGCCATGATGCCATGATGCCGTGATGCCATGATGCCATGATGCCCTGATGCCATGATGCCGTGATGCCGTGATGCCGTGATGCCGTGATGCCATGATGCCGTGATGCCGTGATGCCGTGATGCCGTGATGCCGTGATGGCATGATGCCATGATGCCGTGATGCCATGATGTTGTGTTGCCGTGATGCCGTGATGCCATGATGCCGTGATGCCGTGATGCCGTGATGCCGTGATGCCGTGACGCCGTGATGCCCTGATGCCATGATGCCATGATGCTGGGATGCCGTGATGCCGTGATGCCATGATGCCCTGATGCCATGATGCCATGATGCCGTGATGCCATGATGCCATAATGCTGGGATGCCATGATGCCATGATGCCATGATGCCATGATGCCGTGATGCCGGGATGCCGTGATGCCATGATGCCGTGATGCCGTGATGCCCTGATGCCGTGATGCCATGATGCCATGATGCCATGATGCCGTGATGCCGTGATGCCATGATGCCATGATGCCCTGATGCCATGATGCCATGATGCCATGATGCCGTGATGCCGTGATGCCATGATGCCGTGATGCCGTGATGCCGTGATGCCGTGATGCCATGATGCCATGATGCCATGATGCCGTGATGCCATGATGCTGTGATGTTGTGATGCCGTGATGCCATGATACCGTGATGCCATGATGCCATGATGCCATGATGCCGTGATGCTGTGATGCCGTGATGCCATGATGCCAAGGCGCAGGCAGGAGGAAGCATGATGCCATGATGTTGGGATGCCATGATGCCGTGATGCCATGATGCCATGATGTTGTGTTGCCGTGATGCCATGATGCCATGATGCCGTGATGCCATGATGCCGTGATGCCGGGATGCCATGATGCCGTGGTGCCATGATGCCGTGGTGCCATGATGCCATGATGCCATGATGCCATGATGCCATGATGCCGTGGTGCCATGATGCCGGGATGCCATGATGCCATGATGCCGTGGTGCCATGATGCCGTGGTGCCATGATGCCATGAAGCCATGATGCCAAGGCCCAGGCAGGAGGAGGCAGGAGCAGAGCTCAGCCCCAGCTCCTCAGAGCCAGGGAAGTGCCCACTGCGAGCACCCTTTCCATGCTGGAGTATCTAGAGAGCTCAGAATCCCAGGAGCATTAAGGCTGGAAAAGCCCTCTGAGAGCATCACGCCCAACCCTGCTGCAGCCCAGGCTTGGGCTGGGTGACTCTTTTCCCCTCCTGAGCTAGGATGGGGCATTTCACAGCAAAGCAGTTTGTGCAGCTCAGGCCCCGTGGCACAGAGCCACTGCTTGGAGCCTCTCAACTTTGTTTAACCTTTGCATAGGGAATTGCATTAACTCATCCCCTCTCAGCTAGGGAGAAACAGATGTTCAGGCATTAGATAAGCACAGAGCAAGTCCACAGTGTTTATCAGCAGGGACATGGGGCTGACTTTGGGTTCGTTGTTTTTATTGGGTGACCAGTGGTAGGAATTACTTGAAAATAAGTGAAAATTATCCTGAAAACTGCTTGAAGGGCTTCTGAAAGGATCTTTTCCTCAGTTGCTCCTTCTTACCTGCAATATCAATTTATATTCTTTTTTTTTTTTTTTTTTTTTTTAGAATTACAGCCAAGTATCTGCTCCCAAGACTGAATGCAGATGCAGCTGGAACAGGAAATTTTAACTTGCTTCCAACCTGGGAATTTTGCACTTTAAGCTTGAGATAAGGAAAGAACTTGGTTTTAAAGACACATGTCCCCTAACAAAAGACAATTGTCCTTCCAGAGGGGCCACCCCACAGCCCTCCTGAGAAACCAGGACTGCAGAAAGTGGCAAAATCTAAAGAGCTGAGTAATCCTAGTGTGCAGGGACACCTTCCACTAGCCCAGGTTTCTTCAGCCTGGCCCTGGACACTGCCAGGGGTGGGGCAGCCACAGCTTGTCTGGGTAACCTGGGCCCCCCAGGCCAAGCCACAGCTGCACTGGCATTGCCCAGAAGTTCTTACAGAGGACAAGGGAGACCTGACAAAGCAGCCATGGCTTTTCTGGGTGCAGCCAAGGAGCCTTGGGAAGAGCCACAGCAGCCTGGCTCCTCCTGCAGCTGCTCCTTTCACACAACCAGCCTTGAGGAAAGCAAGGAAAGGGGAAAAAAATGAGGAAATGAGGCAGTGAATGAAAAATGAGTATTTTGTGATGGGCATTTTGTGTTACTGACCTGTGGCAGATGTTTTAAAGGCACAATCAAACGTCTAAAGCTGCAAATATAAAAGCTGGCACTAGGGAGAAAGCCAGCTCCCAGCTACCCAAACATCACCTCAACTCAGGGCCTGAAGTTTCCATCTCCTTAAGCCCTGCTCTCCCACTCACAGGGACATCTCCCCAAGGACCTTCCCCAAGAGGAGGGCAGGGAGCAGAGAGCAGCCCTGCACGGCCAAACCCGCTCTGCAGCAAAGTAGGTCAAACTGAAATGCTCTGCTCTCAGCTGAAGGTCACCACTGTCTCCCCAGCCTGCTCTGGGCAAGTTAAGTGTATTTACATTGAGAAGATGTGGAGAGGTTTTGGAGCTGGAAGTGGTTAGAGGAAAAACAGGCTGTTAAAGAGAGCAGGAGCATGAGCCTGCATCCGAAATGCTGAACGCTGAGGGAGGAAAGAATGAAAAATCCCAAATAACAGACATTTCCCTCAAAGGGCAGGAGTGTTAGAACTGCCTTCCCCACTCCTGGGCAAGCCCTGGGAGGTGTTCTGTACAAACTACAGCACTGATGAGAGGTCTTGGGTAACATTTGCAGAGGGCTTTGACATGGAAAGTCCAAATTTCCCTTTACGGAGGCAAAGTCTGACAAAAGCAGAATGGAAAGAGGCTTCTGACGGACAAGAACTGACTCCCTGGCACACACACAGGCCCACGCAAACTTTCCAGCCTGCCCTCCAAGCGTGAGCCCTGGTGTTTCCATTAAGTGCCTGAAAGCTCAGAAAGCTTCTGGAGAAAAGGTGAACTCCTGATTAGACTGAGCACGACTTTTTCCTTGGATTCCTGCAGAATCTGTACCCGTGGTTTTGCAACAGGAGCAGGGGTTACCTGGGTGCATTTGTGGGTGTCTCTTCTGACTGCCCTGCAGGAGAAACACTGATGTGGCCGTTTTAGGGTGCTTGTCTGAAGTCACTGTTGGGGGCATTTGTCAGAGGAGACTTCATATAGAAATAAGATCATAGAAGAAATCACAGAAATATTTCACAGGTTGGAAAAGCCCTCTAAGATCTTGGAGTCCAAGTGTTCCCCAGCACTGCCAATGCCACCTCCAACCCATGTCCCCAAGTGCCACATGCACACGGCTGTTAAATCCCTCTGGGAATGGGCACTCCACTCTTCTTTCAGGGAAGAAATTATCCCCAATATCCAACCCAAACGTCCCCTGGTGCAACTTGAGGCCATTTCTTTTTGTCCTGTCACCTGTTCGCGGGAGAGGAGACCGATCCCCACCTGGCTACAACTCCTACACAAAACAGGCTGGAAACAGCCCTGGATCTGCAGGCACACTGAACCTGGGGAAAGCCCAAACCCAAAGCAGGCTGCCTCCTGTGCCCTGCTCTCTCCAGCATGATCCCACCACCCAGGGGGACTCCTGGAAGCCTCAGGCAGGGGACACCCATTGACCCAGAGGTTCCATCACTCTCACCATGTACAGACCATCTCCTCTGCCCCTGTGGAAGCCATGGCCCTGCCTGCACAGGAGAGCTATGTTAGAAGACTAATTAATGTGTTTTGGCTGTCTCCTAATGAACCCCAGCAGCTGGAAGCAGGCGTGGAGCCAGCGCCACGTGACCGCCCCGCTCTGCCTTGGCCTCGGCTCAGGAATCTCTGCTCAAGTATCCAGTTGTCCTGCCCTGCTCCTTTTCCCCCCAAACTGAACTAATCAATGTCTGGCTGCGATTTATCATGGAGGGAGGGGGAGAGACGTGCCTGGAGAAGCTGTTGTGCATCACCCAGTGCAGCCATGCCCAGGATTCCACCCCTCCATTTATCTTCCCGCGAGCAGAGCGGCTGGAAGCGGATGAGCGCCTGCCATGGAGAGCAGTTTTGAGTGAGGTTATTGCATTCTTGACTTAAGCCCATTTTTCTGGTTTCCATGCAAACGTCAATGAATTTTAAAAGGGAGCATTCAGCCCAGACCTTCCGATTCAGACAAGTACAGTATCTCTCTATATGGGGATTATGCTCCTGCCTGGCAGAGGGGGAATCCATTGGATTTCTTCTCCTCTCACCATCACACCCCCTGACTGTCCCACACACCCCAGTTTCCTCCATCTCTTGCTGCGCCATTCCCACGACTCCAGGCAGGAATACTCACTCTAAAAGCACAGGAGTATAAATGCTTGCACCCCATACATGAGCACCACACGCGTACAGGTGTGTGCCGGCCCCGAGCACGGCAGGAATGTAAATATGTTTTACTCCTAATTATGGAAAGTACTTTGGCAGGAGGCAGCCGGGGACACAAAGAGCTACTATTGAGGTTCCTCAGGCTGTGGCCTCCGTTCAGCACACAATTGACAATATTTAGACAGCATGGGCTGGTTCCTTCCTTCGCAAGGTAACTTCCTGGTCTGGCAGCCCCGGCAGGCTGTAAATGACCTCGTGTTTGAGGACAGTGGCAAATCAAATAATGGTCAAAGGCCAGCGGCGCCTGCTCGCTGCTGCTGCTGCTCCACCACCATTCCCTGCTCCCTCCTCTCCTCCCACAGCCCCTGGGGCTGAACGGAGCTGGCAGGAGATGCTCCCGTGCTGCCCAGCAGGGAGGCAGCAGCCAGAGATCACCCGGAGATCCCACTGCACAAAAACTATGGCACGCAAATAAAGACTGACTTATTGATCCCAAAGGAATCTCGTTTGGGGATTTGTCTCACTCATCTCTCCCCTCCCATTTTCAGCCTTCCCCAGGCAAACTCTGCCCTCTAAGATGCTCAAAGGTTTGCTGGTCTTTCACTGGGCAGCTTTGCTCCCAATCCCCTCCTCGCTGTCCATGCCCTGTTCCAGTCTGGCTCCTGTAACACACAGAGCCAGACCACAAGGCCCATTGACTTCTGCAAGTCTGGCTCTAAAACCAAATAAAAAGCTTTTCATTGACACTCAAGTGTAGGTGCAGCAAGTCAAAAGCCTTATTTTCATGTTTTACAGCGCTCCCACCTGAATAAATTCATTTTAAGTGCCACTTTTCCATTTGTGGATTATGAAAGGTTGGGAGGTCTGGATGCCATCACCAGGAGCCAAAGGGCAGTATATTACCCAGTGCAGGAGCCTGTCAGTGCTGCTGTATCCCACAGCCATGGGCACTGCAGAGCCTTGCCAAGCACTGCCCCTGGTGACTGCAAGCATGAGCAGAGCCCTGCCTCGGACACACGGACAGACACATGGACAGATGGACAGCAGCAGGTCTGTCCCTCGCAGAGTGGGACAGGCACGTGGCCATAAAGCAATGGTGGGACTTGAATGTGACATGGCTGAGTGGAAGGAAAACCCCTAATATAAAATATTTCCTAATCCGCCCACCTTCCTGCTCCCGTTTGGAGCAGAACGGCTCCATTGTGCTCTGGGGTTTGCTCAAGGCACAGCCTGCACAGGGAAAGGAGGGGCTGCACATCCCTCAGCATGAGCACAGCCCCAGCCCCTCCTGGGGCTCTTGCAAACACCCAGCTCGCATCCAGGGCCAGCCCGTTTCCAGCTACACTGCACAGCATCCCCTTCAGTTACAAATCACATGGACCTGTGGGTGTGAGTGCAAGGGCCTGAGGCAGATTTGGCACACCGACAGCTACAGGAGAAATCTGAAGAAATAGAGTGTCGTGGGATTGTTGGCTTTGCATATATTTAATTTTCCAGCCCTTTTTAATCCTATGGAAGCACAGCTTAGGGGTGTTGGAGCATCACTGCTGCCAGCCCAGAGGACAGAGGTGCTCTGTCTGCCCAGCCATCAGCTCTGAAGCTCTGTCCACAGGGGGAACGTGCACCACCCTGTCAAAGTCACAAAGCCAGGAGGAAGATCACCGGGTTGAAAGTCAGACCAGCAGCAGGAGGTGCTCCCTGTTTTCTCCCACTCAGCACACAGAAGGTTTCCCACAGCCTTTGGTGGCTCTCGAGCAAACCAGGGAAGGCTGGAGTTTGTTCCACTCGTGCAAGGAAACTCCTCTGACAAACCAGGAGGGCGTTTGGCCGAGGAGCTGCAGCACCACGGGGCTCCTCGCTCCTCACACACACAACCCTCCACAGTAATGCAGGGACAGAAGCACTAGGTGGCAAAAAAAGCCAACAGGTTCCTGTTAGTTCCGATCTAGAAATGAGCATTAATGTCTCTATGAAATTTCAGGGAGTTTAAAACCAGCCATGACAGGGCTCAGCCCAGGACCAGCGTGTTTTGTTGTTCCCAGTGAAGGATGGAAGTGAGGGCTCACAGCCAGACAAAGAGAAGGGGGACAAAGGGGTTAAACCCCAAACTGTCACTGAATAAATAGTGCCAAAGTAGAAAAAACATCTTGCTGGATTTCTGAGCACCATTTCCTTCCTGGCAATGACCGTGTAATAAAGCATCAAAATAAACAGCAATCAAAAAAATAAATGTCTGGAATTGGTCTGTATTCCAGATGAGAAACATCTGCAGGGGTAGATCAGCAGATCTTTTCTCTTTTTCCTGGGCAATTAGTTGGACAATTCTGCTCTCTTATAAGTAAAATTATTCTCCCAGCCTCTTCTATCACCTCATAAATCAGTATTTTTGCAAAGGAAGATAAAATCAATAAATACCTCCAGATAAATAAGAGCAAAAGACTCCCCTGGACACATCTGAGCCACTCTCCTTGGGACTGCTCCCTGTGCAGCTCTCCTCATTTCCAACTGCACTTTCTCAAAAGGATGGGGGGAAAAAAACCAACCCTCAAATGTTTTAAAATTTAAAAATAAGGTTGTAATTTTTCCTGTGCAGAAATGAACATGAGATAAGGCTGGATGAGACCAATGTATTAACTGTGACTTGTTACAGACCACAAACAAGGACAGAACCATTCATTCTGGAGCCACCACTGCCAATTATGAAAGCATTGTGCTCGCCATACACATTGATTAGAAAAGCTGTTTGTTTGAACTAATAAAGCAGTAAATGAGCTGAAATTGTCTTTTCTTTATTTTTAATGTGATAAATGGAATAAACTATGGGTACATCTGCTCCAAGCTTCTTCTCCAAAACATGTTGTGTCTGAAAAGCCTGAAAAATGTTCTTTTCTATTCCAACACTTCAAAGTAATGATTTTCTGCAAAGCATCACCTACAAAACATCCATCAGGCTTACATAGTTTAATCCTCATTCTGCATTTAGTTCCCTTTCTGAGCTAAACCACATTACATGGGGAGGAGAAACGAGGCATTAGCCTCCAGATAAATCATGGGCATCTCTGGCTCAGCACCCCAGGGTGCAGCTCTTGGAGCTGCCCCAGGATCATGGAACCCTTTAGGTTGGGAAAGGCCTCCCAGACCGAGTCCAACCATTAAACCACCACGAAACAAAGTCCCCAAGTGCCACTTCCACAGCTGTGCCACTTTCAGACCAATCTGTATTACAACAATAGGAAGAGGACAGAGGGACAGGCATGTGATCTATTTTAGCCACAAAATTATTTTCCCCTCTCCCACTAGCACTATTTCTTTGAACCTTGCTGCTCAGGTCTCTGAGCCTCTCCCAGCAGGATGAACCTCTGGTCATCTCGAGCAGGAAAATGCACACAGACCTCTTCTTGGATTTTAAAAACATTTCCACCAAATTGCAAGGAAAATTCCCTGCAGCAGTCCCTGCTCCCCTGAGACATCACACCTTGACTTCATTGGGTAAATGCTGAACCTTTTTTTGCCCAGGCACTGTGGTGACACAGCACATGGAGGCAAATCCATATTCCAGTTTTGGGATCTCCCAGGATCAGTCCAGCTGGAGCTGGGGATGCAGACCTGCTCCCTGCACTGCCTCAGAATGGGAGCTTGGTAGAATAGCAAATAGAGAAAAAAAAGTGTCACCAGATAATGAACACCTTATTTTAGGCTGTGGTTAAGTAATTTGCTTTTCTGAGAAGGGAGTTGTTTTATTGTATTTAGTGGGGGTTTAAGGGCAGCCATGGCAAAGTTCCTACATAAAGGAAAAGCAAACAGCTGAAGAGTCCTCCCTGGGCTTTGATCCTCCCTGCAGTGAGTAAACCCTGAAGTGATTGTTAAATCCTAATCCGATTTAAAACTGCTTTTGAGTGCTTTAGGGGAGGAAGTGCTGGCTCTCTCCGTCCTTTCCAGCCCAGGGGTTTAAAGCTGTGTCACTCTGCCTGTGCAAACCAGGATCCCCCTCCCTGGCAGCTGCTGCAGCCCCAAACACCCACCTCGAGATAAGGCTCATGGCAACTGGAAGTGGATAAATCTCCTCGAGGGGGCACCTGGAGAAAGCTCTGTGCAGCTCCCCATAACTCAGCTCTCAGCTGCAGAAAACAGGGGAGCAAAGAGCCCGAAGGCAGCGCTGGCAGCCACCACAGCACACTCCCAACAGGCTGCAGAGTGTTTGACACCAGGTTATGGCCCTGCTGCCCACGCCTGGGCACTGCACAGACTCTGCTGCAGGAACACAGCTCCTGGAACAGGATCCCCACAGGAGCAACATCCGTGGACAGAGCCACCGAGGAGCTCTGGACCTCTCCTGGGCAGGCCTGGCTTTGCTGTGTCAGACCCTGCTGACAGCACAACCCAACCCAACACCAACAAACTGCCCTGAGTCTCCTCAGGAGCATTTCTGGGATGTGGATCCAGAGGAGTGCTTCCCTTAATCTCTGTTGAACTTAGCAGATAAAAATATTTATATTTTCTCTTCCAGAAATGCCATTCAAAAGGAACCAGGATCAAGCAACCTGCAAAAATGGGATACAACAATTGCCAACCACACTTCAGCTGCATCTTTGCTGTGAGAGTCTCTCACGACATGCTGGCTGATGAGTTTTATGCCACCTATTGTTTATTCCACACCTTATTTTTCTCTGGTTTGCCGTTGAGATTCTCTAGAAATGCAGCTGGGCACAGGTACACCTGTAGCCCATGATTACAGAGTCACAGAGGTGGAGGACCCTGCCCGACCAGGAGCTGCACAGCCAGAGTGACAAGCCTGGTGTCAAAGGGTTTATGAAGGAGAAAACCAGGAACACTGAGGATTTAGGATCCTTACATCTGGATTCTGTCACTGCAGCAGGATAAAACAAAGCCACGATCCAACCTTCTTTGGTCAAGTGTGGATCAGAAGATGAGCAAACACATCCCAGCTCAGCAGTCATTATTCTCTGTGTGTTCAGTCCACCAAGAGCCTGGTAGGAGCAGAGATTTCAACATGAAAACCAAGGCCCCAGGACACCAGGATTAGAAATGTGCTGGCAACTGGCAAGATATCAGAACAGTTTCCTTGGCTGGAGCCAAAAAAGCAGGGATTTTGTCTTGGAACTGTTTATAAATCCCAGCTCCAGCAAAGCTAAAGAGGCTGAGTGTGATCATTGACTCAGGAAAACCAGGACACGGGCGTCGGTTCTGGGGACACGGAGCAGCGTGGATTTCAGGGGGAAAACCAGATTCCACGTGCCAGTGCACATTCAGCCACAACTGCAGCTCTCCTGGAGCTGGATCCCACCTTGAGCAGGTCTGAGAGCTGCTTCAGCCCCACAGTGAGAGACTTCTGCTCTCCAGGATGTTTCCAAAGGTAGGAGAGAGGAAAGGCAAGAGCAGGACCCTCTGCTCCCTTCCAAAAGCAACTTCTGAAGAGCAAAATGACCTTTACTCCAGGAGAATGTGCCTTTGTAGCAAGACTGTTCCATTTTTTGAAATGATCTCTTTTCAAACAATTAAAATCCACGCCCACACCATGTGCAAGGCCGCGAGTCAAATCCCTGCTTTACATCACACACGGCACTTTTAAATGACATCTCCTTTTTCCGGGGTGGAAAATCACAGTCAGCATTTGTATATAAATATTATTACACAGCTTGACTGTGGAAGCCAGGAAACAGAGAGTGCTGCATGACAACGTGCTAAAAATTCCTTGCTGCATTTTTTTTTTGTGTGTGGAGGAGCCAGCACTGTTTGTACAGGGATCCCATTGTCACACACGGCGCTGTGCCCACAGCAACTCGCCCAGGACCAACACGTCCTCCTGAAGCAGAGTGAGCAGCACGGAGGAAATCCTCTCCTCAGCTTCTGATACTCATTCACGGCTCTCCTGGAAATTATGGACTCATTTAACCTGTGCATACATTAAATCCCAGGCTATTGTCATGCTCTCACTACTCATATGCCTGAGAACAGGAACACAATAATTAGGAGGGTGAGCTTGTCCTCCAAAGAGAAGCAGATGAAGAAACTGCTGGCACACATTCTCTTTAAAGTCATAATAGCATTAGTTATCTTAATAATATTGCATTATTCTAATGAAAGTACGTTTTATTAGAGAGATTTTCAACCTCAACAGTCCCCTTTCACAGCTCACAAGTGACTGACAGGGCCAAAGACAAGGACTGGACTTTGTTTTGGGCTAAGATCAAGCTTAGGGTCAGCTTGCCCTGCAATAGCTGGAGCCTGTCTGAGGGGCATCAGATCCTCTTTTCTCCAGGGATGCTTTAACTTGCTATGCCAGGGCTGGAGAGACAGGAGTTTAATAGCCCAGGGCTTTTCCATGGCCAAGGAACAAATGACAACACCTGAAATTGAAATCTCCAGATCACCAAACCTTAATCCCTCCATATCAAATGGTCTCTGCTGCTAAAAATACCCCGAACTGGCCGACGCCAGCTCTTCAAGCATCCAGAAATAGTGCTTGGTTTTTTGAAAGCCACACACTTCCATGTGTCCACAATGTGCTGCTTGCCTTTGAAAACAAAAACACTTCCACTGGAGATACACACTGTTCCACTAGAGCAGTCAATCCAGCCCCTGAGGCACAAAAACCTCAAAGAGGGAGAAGCCACGTCCGGAAGGCGCCGCTGACAAATATCCAACAGACCAGGGGCACCTTGGGGATCCTGCAGCTCTGACATCAAACCATTCCTGCTGGAAAGCACCAAGAAATGGAACAGGAGCAAGGAAAGGCACCCCAGCACTGACAGAGACACACCAAGGCATGGGCAGGGTGTGCAGTCCCTCCTTAGGGCTGTACTTAAATAATCTCTCTGCTTTCCTGCTGGACAAAGCAAAACTGACTTGTCAAAGGTGCTAAAGCTACTTCAGGCTTAACGAGAGAGCCTGGGACAGAAAAGGGACACATGACACCCTCTAAGGAGTATTTTTAAGAAAAAAAATGTGGCTGGAGCATTAAAGTGCCTGGGAAGGGGAATAGAGGAGAAGTGGACTGAGGTGGGGGTTCCATTCAACCTGTTGTTCCACTGCTCTACAAATCCCCCTAAAATTTCTGAAGACAGCAAAACCTTTCCCTTTGGAGCTTCCAACCCCAGAGCCTTTCAGAAGAGCCCGCTGAGCTGGACCAGGGCCTCCTGCCTGAAACACCCCCAGGGTCAGACAAGTAGGACGAATCCACATAATTTCATTACTCATATCACTGAACTTGTTGAGATAGGACAAAAAATTTTGAGGGTTCCCTGCCCCTTTGGCTGCCAAGCTCCTGTCAGGGATATCAATTTGCAGGCCAGCTATAAGAATTTAACATTCCTGACAATTCTGGGGGCCAAGATTTGATTTGATTATGAAAATTCAGGGTCATTTCCAAACTTTATTCATTCTGGTTCTAATTACTTTGATAATTGAGACAAGTTTTGAGGTGAAATCGCAAGTCTCTTTCAACACATGCTTTAATGAAAAGAAATTCACAAAACCAAAGGATAAGCGGGTCAAAATTAGTACAAATAACTTTTCCCTTCTAACATTAACCCTTTCAAGGGATACTGGACGTAACTTGATGGTCTTGGGAAGTTCCCATCCATTAGATGGACAGAGGACTTTGTTTTAGAGCTGCAAAACTGGGGTTTGAGACTGGACTGAGCTATAAATCTCAAAATTCCCCAAATTCTGGACCAATCATTCACACCAGTTTCTCCTGCCTAGTTTTCCACTTCCCAAGCAGTTTCCATTTGTCCCACAGATGAGCAAAGCCCCTGCTCTGCTTTGCACCAAGACCCAGCGAAGACGTGCCCGAGGGCTCGGGAGTGTTTTCCCCTGGAGGAGCTCGGCCGTCACATCCCATTCCATTTGGAACCTGGGCTATTTTTGCCCTGTGCATCATCCAGTGCTGGTCCTCACTGGCTCCTGCCTGCCAGCACGATGACTAACTTTCTCCCTCCACTTGTTCCCTCCACCCCTGAGAACATTCACGTCCATCTGGAGTTTCTCACAACAAAATGTTTTTCAGCGAACCAAAACACCGTAAAACAGGATCAGCCAACCCAGCTCCTGGCACAGCTGGTGCCCTTCAGCCTGGCCTGGGGAGGCTCCCCTGGCCCCAGCGTGGCTCTGCAGGGTGCCCAGGTGAGGAACCCCCTTGGGCTGCACAGAGCTTTCCTGATCAGTGAGGTCCTGCTCCTTGTCTGTGCTTTACTTTCTGCCCATTTCAGGATAAATGGAAGAGAATCCCAGACTGGTTTGGGCTGGAAGGGACCTGAAATCTCATCCATCCCCAGGCCTGCCATGGCAGGGACACCTCCCACTGTCCCAGGTGCTCCCAGCCCCAGTGTCCAGCCTGGCCTTGGGCACTGCCAGGGATCCAGGGGCAGCCCCAGCTGCTCTGGGCCTCACACCCTGCCAGGGAGGGATTTTTTCCCTGTATCCCACCCATCCCTGCCCTCTGGCAGTGGGAATTCCCTTGTCCTGTCATTCCATGCCCACCTTTCCACCTGTTCCACCCTCCCAGCCTCACTTCCCCTCCCCACCCTGCCAGGAACAGGGGCTCTGCAGATGCTTTACCCAAACTCTCTGGGTTCTATTGGAAGACCAGAAAGCTAAGGAGAGACAGGCACAGAGGGGTGCTCTCAGCTAACTGGAATGAGTCACATGAATTTCAAATACTATCTGCTTTTGTTCATCAGCAGCCAGGGCTAATTACGGTGCTGAGGAAATGCATCCCCTCCCAGGTGCTGTGAGTTCCCTGACACTGATAAATCCCCCACTCACAGGAAGGAAGAAAACTCTGAAGGGAACCAGGAACAGCAGAGAGGAGGAAGGTGCCCAAAAAAGAGCTCATGAGGAACAAAGGAAAAAAAAAAAAAAAAAAAACAAAAAAGAAAAGCTTCTGAGATCCATTAAAGGCAAATCATTTAACATTTACTTTTCCTTCTGGTGCTGTTCTAAGTTTCCACATTACTGCACCATTAATTAGGCAAAACTACAGGAAATGATGGGTATTTTGACAGAGCATCGACTGCTGGACTCAGCCCAGCAGAGCTGTCATAACATCCTGATGTACAGCATGAGGGGGCTGTGGGCTGGGGGGCTTTTCAGGAAAGAACTAAACCACAACAGAACACTAAACCCCAGTAATTCTGTCAGAGGCAACAGGTTAAGGCCACAAAGAAAAGTGGGGTTTAAGTGCAAAAAAAAAAAAAATCCTTTCAAATCGCATATTTTCCAGTCTGTAAATTTTTAATGGATATAATCTGGGTATTTTCAAAGCAGGGACAGGAGGAAATTAGTCAGGAAAATATTTAAGTGTTAGAATGTGGTAATTATATACAATTATGTGACTCTGTAATACCCAGTGATACTTCAAAGAGGGAAGGGTTGGGTTGATTTTGTTCTGCTGCTGTACCCTGTGGAGGAGTAAACATGAGGGATGGAAAACCAGGGTTGGAAAAGCAGAGCTGATTTTGCAGGGACAGTCAGACCCCCCTCGTCCACGTGCAGCTGGGGTGAGGTGCAAGCCCCCCACAAGCTCCAGCAGGGCCCCCAGAGCCACCCCCAACCCCCTGGAACATTCACCCCAAGCCTTAGCCTGGAACAAACTCGCACCAGCTCCTCCAGGAATGGCACTTTCCTGAAGGGACTTCAGCTTGGAGGGATATTTTCACTTGCAATTTCTTTCAGCAGTTATAAGTCATGAACGAAAGGCCAGATTTCAACATTTCCATTGTGATGTGTGTTACAGATCCCCCAAAAACCAAAGCCAGCTCAAAACGATGCTGTGGGGCTGGAGATGGGAGCCACACAAACCAGACCAATGTCACAGGGCCCAGAGGAGCTCTGGTTAAAATATGCAGTTAATTAATCATCCCCCATCCTGGGCAGCCAGCAGAGAGCTACAACCCAGAGTGATTTTACAGTACAAAAACCCCAAGGCAATTGTTTCCCACCAGCACAGCCCCTGGCACTGCAGCCCACAGCATCTCCTCAGTGGAGTCCTTGCACCTTAAACCGAAACCTCAGAAAGAGCAGAAATTACTCCACAGGAACACCTTTAACTGCTGCAGCATCTACACCGGGTTAAATGTGTGCCTTTTTGCTGCAAGTTTCATAAACTTCAGGCCAGAAAAGCAAGAGGAAAAAGACACTGGCAAGGTCCTGATGATCAAACCTCCCTCATCTCCAAGGATTTGTCCACTGGCATTGCAGGATTTCAGCTCTTTTTAAAGAAACAGCCCCAACGTCTTCCCCAGCAAATCAAAACTAATTGGACACAAAAAATGCTTGAAAGCTGACTAGATTATTTAATTGAAGAGACCTCTGAGATTGTTTTGATGTAATTTGGTTTTGGGGAAAGTTCAGTTCTACAGAAAAGGAAAAACAAGGATATAACAGTAATTTATTTGAGCTTTTATGCTGATACATTAATGCAGCAGGGCTGTTACTCACAGGTATCCCTGCCTGTCTCAGGTGGAACTTACAGACCTTATTCCTGCCAAAATAAAGATGGATTTGCTGTCTGCTTTTGGTCACTTCAGTATATTGCAAAAGATCTGTTGATATTTGTTTGCTTTGCTGTTCGTTAATTACATTATGCAGTGAAAAGTCATGTGGCTTTTTAGGAAGGAATTTGAGTGTTTTCTGACCAAAATGTAGCTGGGTGTCAGTGAGGGTTTCAGGCATGGCTGCAGCATTTCCTCAGGCTGCTGTCAGTAATTTGTAGCTCTGGCCATGGACTGCAGAAGTGAGAAGAATCCCAATACTGGATTTTTCAGGCTCAGCCTGACCTGCTGCAGCAATGCAGACACCAGAAGACCTGTGAAGCACTGCTGCATGGTCAGCACGACTTTTAAGGTCAGGACTTTTCCACCACGTTGCTATGTTGGAACACCACTTCCTCCCTGTGAAAATTCATTTCCTACTCACAGGTGAAGGGATGGCTGCTGAGAGCCCTGAGCCAGCAGGAGCTGCCTGCTGGCATCACCTCTTCCCTGGCATTTAAAAAACAGATATCCACCTCTCCTGAGCCCAGAAGTCCAGAGGAAAGACAATTCCCAGCTGCTGCAGACAGGCAGAGAGGGGCTGTGCCCTGCCAGGGCAGCACCTGCCTCCAGCCAGGGCCAGGGGACAGAGGGGCCATTCCATTTGCATCCTGGAGCTGCAGGTGGCCAAAGTCCCTGTGCCTCCCATCCCAGACAGGGATGCTCCACAGGGACCTCTGCCTTGTCACATCCAGGGCACCTGGGGAGAGCTCCCAGGCTCTCCGAGGGAATGTGGAGAGCAACGCTCCCCCTGCCCTGCAAATACGTTTGCATTTGTTCACTTCGTTGCTAAAAATGCTCAAGTCACATGGGAATGCCTGGGAATGCAGCCCAGGAATTCAGTTTGTAAGCAGAATTGTGTTTCTGGAGACTATTGACCAGAACCATAAATAAATATCCAGAAAAAACCAGGGACATATTCACAATATATGGTCCTTGAGATGATCAAGTCAATCAAAAACAGGTGAAATAGTTCCCTCCCTGAAATACAATCATGTGGCTGAGTCCTGCAGGTTGGAAAAGAACCCACAGCCCTTCCAAGAAGATTGAGCAGCAGCTCCAGTGCAGACCTGGAGCCCGTGATGGGAAAATCCATATCTCAGACTGAGTCTGTGCCTGATAAGGAGCTCTGCTGCTCTGCCAGCTGCGCAGCAGGAGCCCTGCTCACCCACCACAGCCAGGCTGGAGCTGCTCTCCCTCTGCCTGAGGAGCTCTGCCTGTGCAAAGCACAGTTCTGCAGAGCAGCCAGCCCAAAATCCCAGCCCTGGTCAGGTCCCAGCTTCAGAATTTGCATTTATCTCAGTGGAATTTTGCATGCCAGCAAATGGCAAATTGCTCTGATGTACTGAGAGGTACATGCAGCTTTTGAGATGATGGCACAGCCAGCACACAGCAAACATTAGTCAGAAACCATCTTCAAAGCAGCAAACCTCCAAAAAGCAAGGGCAAGAGATGGGGCATTCAGGTGGCATTAAAGTTGCCTGATAAGTCAGATATAATTGCAAAAAATAAACAAGTATAACACCCAAACCCTCAAAAACCCCCTTATATACTTTATATGTCCAAGGCCAGGTGGGACAGCGCTGGGAGCAGCCTGGGACAGTGGAAGGTGTCCCTGCCATGGCAGGGGGTGGAACAAGAGGAGCTTTAAGGTTCCTCCCCACCCAAACCATTCCAGGATTCTGTGATTTGCCTTTTTCCGAGTCCAAATTTGCTGCACAAACTTCTGTTTAGGTTTGCTTCAGGTTTTCTACACCACTCATAAGGAATTGGCACAGAATTCCCCAGCACAGAGCGTGGCTGCAGCACCAGCTCAAGACTGAAGAGCATCCTTTCTACCTGACTAAAATCTCCTCATCTTCCCCGAGCTGCTGCTCCCAAATTTCCATGGCTTGTGTTAAACCCAAAATAACCCTGACGGCTCCACAGGCAGGTAAGGCCACAGAGCAGAACTGCCAGGGAAGGAAGGAAACGAAGCAGTTGGTGTGAATTATGCAAAACAAGATGTGACTCCAAGGATGTGAGTAATGTCTGGATACAACAACAGGTGCCTGATAAGAGAGGAGGAAGCCCAGACCTTTCATCTGTGCCGCAGGAGCTGCGAGAGCTTCACTGGGAACACAGATAAGGATTCTTAGTCAGCCCCAGGGCGGTTTGCAGAGTTTATGAGGTGATTTCATAACAGAAGGGGACGTGCTGCCCGTGCCAGGGGCCTGGCTGCCCCTGGTGCCAGGGCACCTCAAGGCAGCCAGATAAAGCTGGGAAACGCTTCCTGAGTGTCCCTGCACAGGTGAGGCCAGCACTGCCTCCCACCCCCACAAAATCCAGCCAGTGACAGCCAGCCATGCAGCCACCCCCTCCTGGTCACAGCACCAGGCTCCTCTCTTACTTCCCACAGAGGCTGTGATCCAGAGGGAAGCTCTGGGAGGTGGTGTCTCCCAGGGAGCCCCATCAGGCTCCATCAGCTCCCAGGTTCTGCACCCAGCACCTCCACAGCTGAGCAGGCACTGCTGGCTGCTGGCTGGCACCTCTTCTGTGCCTTTCTGTTTGGCACCTCGTTCCCATTTCAGGCTGTGCCCAAGAGCCCACGAGGATCCCACTGTTTTCCCAACACCTCTGTGATTCCACACCAACCCCCTCTCACTGGTCTCCATGACAGAGCAGCTCAGTAACTGCTGGTTGCAGTGCACGAGGGGAGGAGAATTCCTATAGCAACATCCAAACAATTTCTCTGACTTATGTATGACAAATATCTGGCACAATCCACCAGCACTTATCAGGAGGACTCATCCTTCCTACTCTGCCTGTGGCTGGAGGCATCACAAGCACCAAACAAATCAGGAACACGGGATGCTGCCCCAGATGGATTCTGGAGCAATGCATTTCCATGCAAGGGGTACTTTGTGTCAGTGGATTAAAAGAGAAACATTCCAGGGTTTATCAATTATTTCTAAGAGGTGATAAGATCTGAAATTCTCAGTTTTCATTTTTAATAGGAAAATTTAATCTGAAGTTTCCATATTTGTAACATGCACGGCAATGGTGAAGTAAATCTTGAGAGGGAAAAGGTTCTTCCCCTCCTATCACCAAGAGATGACAAAACCACCCATGTGGGCCTCCTTTGGTTCCGAGAGGCCAGGCCAAAGTTACAAACCACCTCCTCGACCACAACCTGCACCCACTGCCAGCAAATCAGCAAATTCCACAGGCAGGATCAGCTGAGACAGGGAAGGAGCTCCTTCCTCACCCGTTACAGCAAGGCTCCGACGCCAGCCAGAAAGGATTTGGAGGAGCACGAAAACCTCAGCAGATAAAGTCTGCACATCTGCTTTTGATCCAGCTTAAAGATAGCAGAATGCCAAGTGGCCCGGGATTTAAGGCAGAGCACGGCTCCGCGCTCGGAGCGCCTCTGAAGCCCGAGCTCCGCGTTCCCCAGGGGGTTGCACTTTCACTTTCCTAAATTGCCTGCATATTTGCTTTTTTCTGATGGCAGATTAGGAACCATGCATTTCCTTAAACCGCCAGCTTTGGGCCAAGACACACACGCCCTGCCTGGAGCTCTGCCAGCCCACACAGCAGAGCAGAGCTGGAGAACCACGTTCCCGAGCGAGCTGCTCCAAGGGGAGCCCGGCACCGCTGCCTGCCAGCGCTCACACACACCCAGCTCCGCCAGGCTGCTCCCGGGATGTACGAGAACCAAATTAAAGAACTTCAGAGGCCAAGCAAGTGTGGCAGCAGCACAATTCATCCCAGAGAAGAAATCACGACCAAAAATCTGCAGCCATTTCAGGGTTTAAATGGGCATGAAATGAGCGAGCAGTTAATTTCCTGCACGAGGAAGGAGAGCAGAGTTCAGTATCAGCAGCACTGCCAACGTGGATAAACTCGTTACATGTCCTGGGACAAGTGGTATTTCCCTTAAAGCCTCAGCTTCCAGAATCCCACAAAGATAACACAATGCTCCTCCCTGGCACTGCAGCAGCCCCAGAGCCCTCCCGACAAGGAGTCTCCTCCCCACAGGCACAACCTGCTCTTCACGGCAGCATGAGGAGATTTGGGGAGCAGACAGAGCATCAGCAGAGGTGGGGAGACACCATCCCTCCCCTGCTCAGCCCAGCCCAGCACACAGGCATCTCCAGCTCCTCCGGTTTGCAGAGGGACTCCAGAGGAGCCAGGAATCTCCGGAGTGCAGAGCATCCACCGCCCTCACCCCGGGCTTTTGCCTCAGTGACCCCCAGCTCAGCTTCTGGATCCTGATCCAGAGCCAGAGCAGAGCTGTAGCAACGGGAACAGCAGCTTGGAGGAATCCACACACAATTCCCAACCCACGCACAAATCCAAACCCAAAGCCTTGTGTGCCTGAGCATAGCAACCAGGCTAAGATCTAGCAAGAAACACCTTCGTCCATAGGGGAGAATTAGTGAAATCATGTCTTCAATACGTCTTAAGGAAGAGGTGAATTAGCTCCAAGATTTACAATCTCATAATTCTCTGCCTGAAAAGGTTTCATCAATCCCCAGCCCTACCAGCAATATCCCCATTTTCTCTCCCGAGAGCCGCACAGCCAGACCCCATTTCCTCCTCACTCCTTCACACCTGGATAATGATTTCTGTTTCCTCTTTCAGTTTTATTGCTGGGGGGTTCCAGGAGGGCAGGGGCTGGCAGGGCAGTGCCTGGGGCTGCTGTGGGATTGCAGGCTCAGGCAGCTCAGAGCAGCTCGGCAGGGGCCGGGGCTCGCAGGGAGATGCTCCGCGCACTGCAACAAAGGACTTCCCCCGGGCATTGTGCCCGCGGCCCCGGAACACACAACTCGGCATTCAGAGATAAAAGCCTTGAATTCAGAGGCGCTTGACTCTCCCACTGCTGCGACGTTACAGAACGCTGGCAGCACTCAAATCAAGGTGCAGAATTTATCCCGTGCCAGTGTTGTAAAACGATGGGATCGGAGATTTTTTGTGCCCAGGAATTTGAGTCTCTCAGCTTTGGGCTGGTTTCCAGCACGAAATACAGCACGACGATATTTTTTTCATCCTTTCTTCTATACAAGCTTTTTTAAAATCACATTTTCTTCCATTATCTCTTTATTTGCCAATTTCCAAAATCACAGGCATCGAATTTCTCTGCCTGCCTCTCCCTCCAGCAGTACTTCACTGCAAAGAACACAACCAGTAACAAAGCAACACTTTTACCAACTACCTTCTATTTATTTTCAAAAGCACCCAGCTGACAGATTTGAAGGCCGGTAAGATTTTATGCAACCTTCTGGAAAAGCTGTTCTTTTGGGAGTCTCCATCTTCTGTCCTTTCCTTGTTAAATTGGGTTTGCCCATGACCCACAATACGGCTCCCACTCGTGCTCTGCCCTCGGAGACAAACACACCTAAGAAAATTATCTGCCTCAGAGCACAGCTCTTGGGGAGAGAAATCCTTCCCGGAGCAAGAAGTCTCCCTGGTTTTGTATCTGCGGTAACATGCATTGTTCGTATTAGCACTAAATAAACAAACAACGGGGTTTTATTCGGTGTTGTGCGAGCTTTGAAATATACATGCCATAAACACGGCAGGAAATGAGCAGGCCCTTGGTTTGTGCTCTGCAGATGACTCCTCACAGATATTAAAATACATCATTAATGCATTTTCAGGAAAGCAACCTGTCTGCGAGGCCCCTGGGGGACCGCACGGCCCGAGGCCCCACCTGCGGCCGCTTCCGCGGCAGCTGGAGCGGAGGCTGCGCCCGTGCGAGCGGAACCGGAGCACGGAGGGACACCAGAGCCCCAGCTCGGGCAGGGCTCCCCCCGACACGGAGCAGCCGCGCTGTGCTAAGGATGGGTGGGAAGCGCCAGGACCTGGCTGCGGAGCGCTGGGAGAGGCTCCCCGGTACGCTGAACACGGGCAGAGCAGCGGAGCTGCGAGCAGCGCATCCTTGGCCTCACGTCCATGAAACGGGAGCAGCTGCCGGCGCTGGGTGGGTGTGGGGAACCTGCGGCTCTACCCCACCTCCTCTCCTCCTCGGGAGAGAATGCCGTGAAATAAACCCACAGGTTGCACATACATCACTCGGAGGGGGAGGGGGATTGAGCTCGCGTTTTCACCCAGGTGCTGCCACAGGCGCCAGGCACGGGGGACGGACACGGGTGTGTGACGA
Organism: Haemorhous mexicanus; assembly: GCF_027477595.1. Lineage (NCBI taxonomy): Eukaryota > Metazoa > Chordata > Aves > Passeriformes > Fringillidae > Haemorhous > Haemorhous mexicanus. The sequence continues at coordinate 1,094,797 of NC_082355.1, forward strand.
TGCTGCGGTGAACGGAACGAGCCGCAGCTCTCAGCACCGGGAAACGAAGCAGAGCGCTAAAGGAGAACCGTTCCCATCGTTTCACTCGTGGTCACACACCCCAAAAGCGGGGATCGCCAGAACCTCCAGCCGAACGTGCTCCTGTCCCCCCCCGGCTCCCGGCGAGAGGCGCTGCCCGCGCTGCCGCCCCTCGCCCCGCTCCCGGCGGGATGCGGCGGCCGGGGATGCCCGAGGGGCCGGGGGCACCCTCCCGGCTGCTCCCCGGGATCGGGCCCGCAGGGGAGGGGGCTCGGCGGTGCCCCCCCGGCGGTCGGGTGCCCCCCACCCCCGCCGTTACCTCCAGCCCCGGGCGGGGGGCGCGGTGCATGCGCAGCTGCCGCTGCCCTTCATTCATAAAAAAAAAGGGGAAAAAAAAAACCCCGGGAGCCGCATCCGCGCTCCCCTCCAGCCCCCATTCATAAAAGGCAGCGGAGCATGCGCGCTGCCGCCGCGGTGCCCACCCATTCATAGAGTCAAGCGGCAGCGCATGCGCACTGGCGGCCGCTGCCCTCCCATTCATAAAATAGCCATTTTCCCAGGCAGGCAGGCGGGTGCAGCGCCGCGGCCGCCGCTGACAGCGCCGCGCTCGCAGGTCCCTGCCCGCAGCTCCTGCCGCTCCTGCCAGCATTCTCCCAGGTCCGGCCCCCTCGTCCGCCTCGCATTTGGGATTAACTCGCCTATGGAGAGATGGTCCTAGCTGAATTATTTAAAGTAAGTACGAGATCGGAGCTTGCGAGCAATTGTTAAATGTTTTAAGTAGAAAAAGCCAAGCCTGCTCCCCGAGGGAAAATCCTGCGCTCGTTCTAGATGTGTTGTGCTGCTCCTTACAGATCGCTGATCAGGAGCATATTTCTGGCCATGACTTTTCTAACAGTGATTAGCTATAATTATGTACAGTGGAGAGCTGCCTGGTGCTTCCCTGCCCAGAGGAGACTTGGCATTCTGGAGAAATATCCTGTTTCTTGCAGAATTTCCATTTGTGTCCCTGCGTCTCTGATTTATACCTCTTTTCTGCGTTCTCCCATCAACATCTGCATTTGCTGTACATATATGGCAGGCAGGTTTCAGCACACTTGGGTCGGGTTGGTTTGCAGGCTTTTACAGCAGAATAAGTGGCTTTTTTCTGCTGATGGGATGTCTTCTCCCTCATCCCTCCTTCCTTCCCAGAAAAGGAGCATAAATACCTGGTCACCTGGACTGACAAGTCAGAATTGGATCTTTCTTGCTGTGGGATGGATTATCTGCATTTCCTCTCTTTTCCAAAGCCCTGTCTTGTGAGTGTCAAGTAGTTTTTAGCTGTCTCCATAATAGGACACTTCAAAATCAGCCACTCATGTGTCAGACCTTTCCTGCATGACCTTTGCTCTTCAGCATTTTATTTCATACAAGCCTTTTTTCATTTTTTTGGCCTCAGCGCCTTATTCCATCACTGTTCTTCCCTGTCTTGCTGTACACTTGTTTTAAATCTGGATGGATGCTGTATTTTAAAGGCTAGATGAGTAATAAAAAATGTGTACCAGGAATAACTTCATCTAATACATGAAATATTTTATGTATGGAGGAAAAACCTGTGCTGGCTGCTCCTTTCTACCAACTGCGTAGCAAAGATAAGCCAGGATTTTATTTTCTGGTACCAGTCCTGGCGTCACAGGAGAAAGACAAGCCTGGAGACGACATGTTCTGAAAATTCATTATCAGGAGGGGAATGGAAAAAGCAGAAAGGGGCATACAAAAGGCACGAAGGTCTTAGAGGAAAGCAGGGCTGGGAATGCAGACCTTGGAAATGGCACTGCGAAGGAATATCACGGGGGAAAAGGCTTCCCTCTTTCTCCTCCAGTTACCAAGGGTCTGATTGCTTCATTCAAGTCCTTTGTAGCCCCAAGTTTTTCTTAAAAGGGTGAAGGAGAGAAGGAAAGAGAAAAGGAAAAGCATCCCTGCATTATCCAGAGTGGAAAAGGCACGTTCTAGGTTCTTTAAAACTTCTCCAGCTGCTGCCTTTCCTCCATACCATGCCAAGGGGACAGCATGGCAAGAAATTGCTGTTTAATTAGGTAAAGAGGAACTCAGCTTTCCCAATATTACAGCTTCCCCTCTCTGCCTTTATTTTGGGTTAAAGAAAAAAGCTCCAATTTGTGCACAGAATCACAATGATCCTGATGACTGGCTTCCCCCTTGTCCATATAAAAATGAATGATAGCAGGAGGAGGGGTTGTTCTCAGTTATTGGAACCCCACTGGGGATGTCTCGTTGATAAATGTGCCCTTTTCCATGGGCTACTGTGTTTTCCCTTGCTGGAAGGGACTCTATATTGGGATTATAAAATTAAAAGGACCATTTCTGAATACTGCAGTCCTTTTGAAATTCTCCATGAGGTATGTGCAGGGGAGAAATTATTTGTTCTCCTCCTGAAACAGCAAAACAAAAGCTGTTTTCCTGGAATCATGACTAATTCCCAAACCAAACTGGGGAATGCAACATCTCAAAAAGCAATTCCTACCCCCCCCCCCAAAAAAAAAAAAATTCTGTTCTCAGACTTCTGTGAAATAAAATTCACATCACTTACAACACTACAGCAATACTTAATCACCAGTTCTGATAGTTTTCATAAAATTAAACGTGAAAGAAAAAAATTCATTAATCATATTGCTATATAACTTCCCAGCTCAGCCCAGTAGTTAAAACTGTGTTTTTACAGGCAAACAGTTGCACAAGTTGTTTTTTTTATCCTTTTTCAATGCCATACAATGTATTCCCCCAAGAAAATGTACAATCCTTCCAACAGGGTTATCATTTAGTACCATTAGCTTAATAGATCATATCTGAGCTTGGTTTTCTGACCTTAAAATAGATGTTTTTGTCCAGTAGAAGGCTCTGACTGAGAAATCCAAGTCCCCAGAGATCTGAATGCCAGTGGGCCAAAATGTGCTTTATTCACTCGCACCATAGGAACAGACTTTAGCTGGACAGAGACAGCTTCTTGGAAGTCTACAGGTCTCATTTCCCAGCTCCTGAATTTCCACACTCTGGCAGGAATTTAGTGTCTCGTTTTAAAAATGGCAGGTTTCCCTAATAAGCTTTCGAATTTTTTTTTGCTGCCTTATTACTTGTAGAGAAGATTCTAGCTGGCCTTAGCTAGATAAGGCTGCTAAGGAGGGGAACAAAAAGAATGAATGTCAATATTTTGTTAATATTAATACACACTTTAGGGGAAAAAAGCTTTTTTTTCCTTTTTTTGAAGCATTTACAGCTCGACTCAAAATCCAGACAGCCGAACTCAGCCTTAATGAACTCCAACCTTATGAATTATTCTTAATCCCACATTAGAAACATGTGCTTGCTGCAAGGTCTCCTTTAACTACCTCTGAGAGTAGTCTTCCTCATTAAAAGCTTTAATTGGACCCTTTGGCTTGCACCAGGAGCAGTGTGTCCCTTGTCACTGCTGGCAGGCCTGGACAAGAGGATGTCCTTAATGCCAAACAAAGGCAGGGGCAGAATTTGTTCCCTTGCCTCCAGCTCCTCCTCTGCTGGGCCTTGGGGAGCAAATCCTTTACAGATCACTCGGGGGGACCCTGTCCTGTCCCTCAGCACCCTGCCCTGCCCAGTGCTCAGCTGCAGCTCTGCCCAACACTTCCAGAGGAGCTTTTTAACCCAAAAATGCTTTTTATCCAAGCCACCAGAGGAGACAGACTGGTGGTGACAGGTCAGATTTGGCACTGGTTGCCATCGATTCTGAGCTGTGCTGCCTTGCACAGGCCTGGAAATGTTCCTGCCCACCCCTGGCATGACACTGCTTCCAATGTGTTGCGTTCAGTCATGGTCATTTCCTGTATTAAGACTAAATATTCTATGCTTTTCTTGTTTTCTTCCTCTTGCACTGTATTTTCAGAAATTCGTGTGTCCCAGACAGCAAAGAAAAGAAACCAATTTCTGCAGTGCATTTACTGCAGCTATTGCTGCCTCTGTGCCAGTGGCTGTCACAGCTCTGCCAGAGACTAATTCAACTTTGGCATTGGTAATGGAGCCACAAACTGGCTTGGGATGGGAGGGGCCCTAAAGCCCACCCAGGGCCACCCCTGCCATGGCAGGGACACCTCCCACTGTCCCAGGTACTCCAGCCCCAGTGTCCAACCTGGACCTGGGCACTGCCAGGGATGCAGGGGCAGCCCCAGCTGCTCTGGCACCCTGTGCCAGGGCCTCCCACCCTGCCAGGGAACAGTTCCTTCTATAATTGAATCTAGCCCAGGTCCAGTATCAGTGCCCAGGAGCAGGTGGGATCCCTCTGTAGGTGCCAGGATTCAGAGCTGCCTGCTCTGACCCAAAGCAGATCCCCAAATGAGCAGCTCAGCTCTCACCCTGTCCCAGTGCAAGGCTCAGCCTTTCATCAGCCCATGGCAATTTCTCCATCCCTTCTTCACAGAAGCTTGTGATGCTTCAACACTTGGGAAATTCAACCTGTGATTGAAAAATCATAAGTCCATGTTGAGGCATCAAATTTTCTTCATTCCATTTACAGTTGGACTTGACCACCCTGAAGGTCTTTTCCAACCCTAACAATCCCAATATAAGGAGGTGCCTCGTTGTGCACAGTGCTCCCCATGCCCCTCATAAATTCCATTTCTAAGATGTGTCATCTATGTGATGGTCCTGGAGGTGGCCACCAGCCCCTGGCAAAGGGCAGCCTGGCACCCCTGCAGGGTCCAGCTCCCTGATGTTCCAGGGCACAGGCCAGGCCCCAGAAAGGAGCCACCAGAGATGTCACAGGACAAGGAGGGGACAATCCAGTGTCAGCAGTCCCAGGAGGAATCTTGGTTTGCCGAGGCTCCTCCTGCCACTGGTGCTGTCAGACACAACAGAAGGGCCAGGCTGTTCATCAGGTGTAATTGAGGTGTAATTAATTAAGAGAGATAAGTGGTCCCTGATCTGGAGCACGAAGCTGACGAGGACAGAAGGGGTTTGGTGGCTGCATCACTGCCCTGCCCACTCTGGGGTCTCAGCAAACACTCCCAAACAGCACATCTGGGGCTTTTTGGTTTTCTGTGACATTTGAATTCCCTTTGGACATTTCTGGTGTCTCAAAAGGGGTTGGGCAAAACTGTGGGACCTTGTACCTGATGCTGGCTGCAGAGGAGGAGCTCAGGGAAGCTTTTCCCATTTTCCCTCTGGCTGCCCTGGCGGGGTGGCAGTCCTGGGTTGCCCAGGATTGCTTCCACATGGGACCCTCCTCTGGACTTAAGTCCCTTACTCTCGTTATTCTTTTATTACCACAAACATCTAGAATATTGTTAAACATGTGAGAAAGAGCTTATTAAAATTATTAACCAGTGGGTGACTCAGATAGTTATGAGCATTAGATATTTCTGCCCTCACTGGATTTTTAAGTCAAGATCCATTTTGTTTTTCAGTTACTGGAAGATTTGTTGTCCAACTCCACTCTGAAAATAAAGATATTAGAACCTTATTCTTTCAAAACTTGTTCTGAAGAGATTAATGAGAATGAATTTTCCTGAGGGTTTACTTTCTCATGGAACTGCCTACAAGGACAAAATGAAGTAGGCAAATCCAAAATCCTACTAAAACATAAAATGCCTTTTGTTTTAATTTCATCTGCTTTCAAAACCCTACAAAACTTTTGAGTCTGAAATAATACCAAAACACTTTACAATAACAGTTGGTTTCCTACAACTTTAGGACCTGCAATTACCCAGTACAACAGTAATTTTAAATTGGCCATATCTTGATGAAGAGATGGAGCAAACACTGCAACACGTGTATGAACTTGGAGTCCAATTTTACTCCCTTGGAAGGAAGTATATTTTGACTTGAAAATTGTATGTGGTGAGTGACTGTACAGTCATGGGGGAAGAGAAATTTTTCTCTACATGGGAGTTTGCTGCCTTGAAAAGAACCTCATTGTTTGCCTCTAAAGAATGAAAAACTCCCTGTATAAGAAGACAGTCATGAATTTTTCTTCCTGCTGTCTACTTTAAGAAAGTTGTCTGTACAGTGAATTTGTGCCTGTGTTAATGCTGTAAGACATCTGTAATTACCTGGGATCAAAAATGAATGAATTTTGTGTACTCTATGGCTTTTTTTCTTCAATTGAAATGCAATTTACAATCAGGATTAGTGCAGTGCACAGCAAAGATCCCTGAGGTTGTACCCCTCAGCTCTTGTCCTCTTTCAGGGGGCCAGGTGACCCCAAACATTAGTTTTGATTTGGGATCTGGCTGGGATAAGCTTTACAAATTCAGTTTGTAAGGTACCAGTGTTGCTGCTGAAGGCAGTGTTGTCCTTGTGAGCAAACACCCCTCGTGGCTGCTGGGTTTTGGGGGGAGGTGAAGGAAATGCTGCCCTGCCTCTGGGTGCACATCAACCAGAAAAGGTCCAGCTGTGGTGTCTTGGAGGATCCTCCAGGGAGGGCACAAGGCCCCTCCAGGTGTCCAGGCAGGCACATCCCAGCCTGTGACACTCCACTGGAGCACTCTGGCTCATGCTTTCCTTCTGCCCCAGCAGAAATCCCTGACCCCAGGGCTGGGCTGGGCTGGATTGCTCTCTGCCAGGACAGGCAGAGCACCGTGTGCCTGCACAGCTGCCCAGGGCCCTGCCCTGTCCTGGGACAGACACAGAGCAGAGGGAAAGGTGCCCACAGCACACAGACACACCCTGGAGCAGCTCCACCACGGAGCATTGCACGGCTGTGTGGGGCAGAGCCTGGGGGAGAGGAGCCTCCTGCAGGGTGAGCAGCACCCAGCTCACTCCCGTTCAGCACTCGAGGGCTTTGCCCTGGATCTGTCACCAGCAATGTCACTGCACTGCTGGAACTTCTGGTGACAAGGCCAGCAGCAGCAGCAATGGAGTCATGGTCCTTGGAAAACTCCATAAATATCAGAAACATTTGTGTGTTAAGAGCAGCGTGAAAGGGGAGAGCAGTTAACTGCAGAAACCTCTGCTCAGGAGAGAGAGGGCAGGGCAGAAAGTGAAGGACCAGGTGTCCAAGCACCAAACCCTGTCAGGGTACACATCTGTGGTGGTCTAAAGGTGATCTTGATGGAGCCAGAGAGACGCTGTGGCCAGAGCAGGGGTCTAGGAATGGGGAGAGCTGGGTCTTGTTTGGATGTTTTCCCTCCACAGGTTTTATCCAAGCAGATCCTGTGCCCAGATATCTTTGAGTTCACCGTGTCAGGCTTCCCTTCCCTTTGTCCTGCAGAAATAGTTTGTCTATTAAAAAGACAATTTGAAACTGTACTACACTGAAAAAAGAGGAAGAAAAGCTTCTATCCTTAACTCTCCTGCCGTGTGGTGTCTAGTCCAGGGTCTCCCTCCTTTCTGTGGTAATTAACTGAAATCTTGATTAGCATTATCTCAGATAAGCCATCTTTAACATCTGCCTGCCTGAGACCCCATCTGTGCACAGGGGTGTTTGAGGAATGGCCTGGCTCTAATCCTTCCCCCAATTCATCTGGTGACACCATTTCTGTGTGATGGCATCACTGGCCCTGGCAGACTGGGCACTGCAGAGTTCATGCAAAGCCTGAGTGCCACCTCCAGGGACTCCCACACTGCCACCAGTGATGCAGAACACCCTCAGTGCCACCCTGGGGACAGGCAGCACCAGGGCTGGTGCCAGCCAGGGCTCCCTGCCTGGGCTGGGCAGCTCCACACGCTGCTGCCACACAGGGCACCCTAAAACAAATGGCTCTCCCTGGATCCAGGGGAAATCTGGTGAACAGAGCAGATTCCTGAGAGCTGGTACCGAGTGGGGGTGGGCAGAGAGCCCTGGAGAGGCCACCAAGGCAGGGTGAGGAGGAGCAGACAGGCTGGAACACCCTGCAGCACTGCCACCATTTCCTCCAGCTACCTTCCATCTAGGATCAGCTCTGCTGCACTTACTCTTGGCAACCAAAACAGCTGCATCTCTCTCCTTAAAAAAAAAAAAAAAACACCAAAAAAACCCAATGGAATCAAAGTCTCCCTGCAAATGTAACACACAGCCTCCAGAGAACTGATGATTTTGCTAAACTCTGACTTGCAGCAAATACTTTTTATATCATGACACTGGATTCTGATGCACAAAAGAAAATCAAGTTCTTTTCCCTCTGCATGCACCAGAGTTGTCAGAATCATTGCTGCTCTTTGTTTTTTACATACAGTAACTAGGAAGAGATGCTTTATAAACCCTCTTGTTCCTCCAGTCAGGATGTCAATGAGCTATGAATAATGAAATAAAAAAAAATCCAAATGAATGGCTAAGACCCAGCAGAGAATTTTAACTGGGGAAGAGCAGCAGCGTAAGGGCTGCATGACAATAAAGATCATTAGTGCTAATAAAGCATTTCTTCCTGCTGGGTGTGCAGGGCACAGGGGGGCCGGGCGGGAGGATGCGGGGCCGGACCCGGCTTGTGCCGCCCTGCCCGCCCGCCCTCCTACCGATCCCGGCAGAGCTGGCGCTGCTCCAACCCCGAATGCCAAGTGATCCATCAAAGCAACGATTTACAAACGCAAGGGTGGACTCTGGTGGCATTTCTCAGGGGGTAAAAATGAGCTTCCCGTTCCCCTTCCAAGGATGCAGAATCGCTTCTCGCTGCCATTTTTGCGGTGCCTGTTTGTTTCAGGGGAGATGTGCTCTCGCAGAAGTGCACAAACATTGTCACACAAACACTTCTTGTGCATTTTAGGGTTGTAGCTGAATGCAGTTTTTTCCTTTTCCCACATCTGTGATATTAAAAGCCATAGAATCACGGAATCATTTAGGTTGGAAAAGACCTTTAGGATCATGGAGCCCAGCTGTTAAACCAGCTCTGCCAAGTCCAAATCTTTCACGCTGTTGGAGAAGGTTAATTTATTTGTTGAACACAAACAACTGGCAATGCCTTAAGCTGTTCACTACTTCCTTTTTCTTGATACCAGCAGCTTTTCCCCTCCTGCGACCAAAGCTTTACTCACCCCTTCTTTCAACTGATCTCCAGCATTATATTATTTATGAATAAAGGTCACCCCGTGAGGAAATGGCACATCTACTAGAAAACAATGTGCACTTTCTAAATTTGAACTGAGTCGTTTCCGTTCTTTGATTTAAGTTTAGTTACTTCCTGTGGTTTCTTGTCCTACGCCACTGCTGAATCTTTGGATTGACTCCAGGATAAATTGCACTCTTTCAATGAAATTAGAAACTGCGGCACCGAGGGCTCAGCCAGAGCGGCTGGTAAACAGCACTTCAGCTGAGTATTAGTGCACTTAGCGGGCTGCACCAGGGTCTCATTACCTGTGAGAGGTGATGGATCCAGCCCGAGCCCTGTGGCTGCTCTCCTGGGAGCTGCACCCTTGGCTCCCACCCTGCTTTGCCACCAGACAAGGGGCTGAGCCAGCGCTTCCACCTCCCCTGGGAGGGATAAAGGAGCCTCTGGAACCAGCGGCTCCTGATGGAGAGGGGACGCTTCCTCACCAAAATCAATCCATCCTCCCACAGGCAGATCCTTGCTTAGCAAGGACAGGTGCTCAGCCCCATGCTCAAAAGCACCTTTGTACCAGGCCAGTGCTTCCACAAGCCACAATCCTGCATCGGGTTTTTTAGGGGTCAGAGTCAACTGGGGAAAACCTCCAAAGTTTAGAGAAATCGTTTCAGGGAACTTGCTGACAAAACCACATGTGAAGGTACACCAGCAGCCCCAAGATGTGCTTTCCCTCAGTAAAACCATGAGTGGGCTCTTCAGGAGCCTGCAGTGACTGCAGCCCTCCCAAGGCTGGAAGAGCTAGAGATGGCCACGGTCAGGGAGAGGGACACAGTAGCAAAAGGGGAGTGAGGGACTTTGTGCTCTGCCTCCCTTGGACCTTCAGCACAACAAGCAGCCTCAGCAAGGAGCCCTTTTGGGCTGGGATTGCAGGATACCACAATAACAATGCGCTCTCTCTCTCCCCCCCATCCCTTTTCTTTCTCCTTCCCTTCTCCCAGGATACTTAAGCACAGAATTTCCCCCAGCAGTCAGACTGATTTCTCAATGGAGCCCCGGATCCCTCACAACATCACCGTCGTCCCCAACTCTGTGATGGTGCAGCCCTTGCTGGACGGCCGGATCCCCTACGGGCGGCTGCAGCACCCGCTGACCATCCTGCCCATCGACCAGATGAAGAGCACCCACCTGGAGAACGACTACACCGACAACCCCGGCGCCTCCCAGCCGCCGGCCCAGAAGCGGCCCCGAGCCCCCCACGAGCTGGGCTCGGCCAGCCAGCACCCGCAGCGCTGCGAGCAGGATGTCACCCACCCCTGGATCTCCTTCAGCGGGCGCCCCAGCTCCATCAGCAGCAGCAGCAGCACATCCTCAGACCAAAGGCTCCTGGACCACATGGCCCCGGTGCCCGTGGCGGAGCAATCGTCCCCCCGCGCCGTTCGCATCCAGCCCAAGGTGATCAACTGCAAGCCCCTGGACCTGAAGGGCCCCGTGTCCCAGGAGCTGGACAAGCACTTCCTGCTGTGCGAGGCCTGTGGGAAATGCAAGTGCAAGGAGTGTGCCCTGCCCCGGACTCTGCCCTCGTGCTGGGTGTGCAACCAGGAGTGTCTGTGCTCGGCGCAGAACCTGGTCAACTACTCCACCTGCATGTGCCTGGTCAAGGGCGTCTTCTACCACTGCACCAACGAGGACGACGAGGGCACGTGTGCCGACCACCCCTGCTCCTGCTCCCAGTCCAACTGCTGCGCCCGCTGGTCCTTCATGAGCGCCCTGTCCCTGGTGCTGCCCTGCCTGCTCTGCTACCTGCCGGCCACCGGCTGCGTCAAGCTGAGCCAGAGATGCTACGACCAAGTGAGCCGGCCCGGATGCAGATGCAAAAACACAAACAGTGTCATTTGCAAGGCGTTGCCCGAGAGCAAAGGGGCAGAAAAGCCCTTTTAATGGTTTGGGAGGAGGAGATGGGAGGATGCTCCGTGGAGCAGGGGGTGTTGGCTCTTTTTAATAACCTGTGTTCTGAGGAGAGCGTCGGCCTCTTGCCTTCGGAGAAAGCGGAAGCAACTGTTTCCACAAACTGAAGCACTTTGGGTTATTCAGGGTTTTTGGAACTGGTCGCAGTTGAAATAGATGGGGCCAAAGGAGGAATGTTAATAATGCAGAGCGAAGACTGCAAACCCGTGTACATCAAGAAGTACAGCTGCTGAAAAACTCCCAGCTTGGAGGGACGGCTGCTCACCAGGCCTGCACACCACAGGAACCATTAACTGCTCGCTTGGCAGGCACCACCTCACAGCCAATCCCCATTCCCAGCTGCAAAAGGCTGCTTTGAATTCAGATTCAGGGCGGGCTACTTGCTTCCTGTCTCCTTCCGAGCCCCAGCTCGCTCCCAGCAGCCTGCTGAAGGCGATGGGGGAGCTCCCTCCACCCTCCTAGACACCACTCCAAGGGCTGGTTGCACACAAAGTACGTGTCTCTCTAAAGCTTTCTGTGTCCCTCAAAGATTTTTGGACCAGAAGTGAAGCTACATTTCATTTGTGGATGGGTCTTCTGCCCTTTGGGCGTATCCCACCCGACCCCACTGGTTTGGACCCTCTTTCTAAAGCAAGATGGTAGCAGGGCTGCTCCTCCCAGGAGGAACTGCAGCAGGATGTGTTCGGGCAGTTGTATCAACGCCGGGTCCTCCTGCCTGTAAGCTGATGCTTGGCATCAGGTTTCACTCAGTGGAATACGAGTTTTCCCTCAGCAGAGCAGCCCCTGTGCAGGAGGAAGGTGGCTGATCCCGTTCCCCCAGGCCCCGCTCACTCCCAGAGCAAAGGGGATGCAACTCGAGCCACAAAGCGAAGACGGGCGGGGTTTGTTCCAATAAACCTCTTAAGCTCTGGTAAGAAGTCCCACAAACCTAAGTGTACGATGCACATAGATGTATTTTTCTAGGGGTCTCAATCCAGTACCTCCCCTCCTGGAACAAGCTCTTTACTCATTAGATATTAAGATTTGTTTTTGTCTTGGGGGTGAATGGCATTTGCTTGAAGTACAGGACATTCCCCCACCCCTACTGCTGCTGTTTGACTTTTGCCTCTTCTGTACAAAAGTGTCTTTTTAAATGTAAAGAATGCTTTTAGTGTTTATTTTAGTGTTAACACACACTAGGGAAAGCCAGGGGAAGGAAGAGAGTGCAGTTAAGGAGCGGGCCCATGGTTTTCAGCACGCAAATATTGGCTCTGTCCCTGCCCTCCTCCTGGGGCTGGTTCTGCCCTCCCCAAGGATGCTGCCACCCCTCTCTCTTGACAACTACAAGGTGCTAGAGAAGAATCTTGGTCCAAACATGCAACACTCTAATGAGGAGGTAGGTACTTGTTGCATGCAGAAAACTGACCTAGTCTCTCTTGGTGTTTTTAATTAGAGGAGATTTCCTCAGTAAATGCACAGCAGTGACAGTGAAATGTCATCTCTAATTAGACAAGCAATAGGCAGAGCTCATGTAGCATTTCCAGGAATCCCCTTGGCCTGGGCAGGGGCTGGCAGGAGCACCCTGGTGGGACTCTGGTGTCTTCGGGTTGCAGAATTCAGCTCAGCTGGATGGCTTGGGGTTTAGTTCAATGGAATTGTAGATATTTCTTGAATGGGGGGAGTTAAAAAAAAAGAAAACCAACCAACTCTTCTATTTATAACATTTGCTAGCTTGTACATGCTGAATCATAGAAAAAAGGATGTAATGTCTGTTACCAGATACCAGTTCCTATAGGGCAGCCTCATGCTAACTGTCTGTGGGCATCAGGAAGCAGGTGGGGATCCAGAGCTGTATTTATTATCTTGCACAAATTGGAGGGGAAAAGATAACAGGAAAACCAACCCCAGACTAGCTGAACTGTTGGTTGAATGTATAAGATATTGCATTTAATAAGAGAAACCATTTCCCTAAGATACAAGCAAGCTAGAAAAGGCCAGCAGGAGAGGTATTTACCTGCTGCCCTCCTCTGTTGGGACCACACATGTCCAAATGGCCTCCACCCACGGCTGCTTTGCCTTTCTGACCCTCTGCCCCGGCTGTTCCTGGGGAGCCTGTGCTGAAATCCTGCCCTGGCAGAGCCCATGGCTTGGCTGCATGGTCCTCGTGAGCAAAGGCACCGTGGCAGGGTGGCCACAGTGCCAATCTACACTCATGTCCATAGCCCCAGCACTCCCAGCTGGGCTCCCTCTCTCTGTACATAGCTGTAAACTGTTTCTCTGTTGGTTTGTTTTAATATCTAAGCCCTGTAAGCTGATGATGCCGTGCTGGAGCCTGCCAAGCCTTGTGGATGTGTTAGAGCAGTGGTCAGTGTAGCAGAGTGACCCTCCCTCCTCCCCTGGCTCCCAGCACGGCCCCTGGACTCTGCCCCAGCACTCCCAGCCCCAGGCATGGCAGGAAGGTGCTGAGCCCTGTCTGGAGCTGGGGAAGGGCTGGGCTTGGCCCGAGCCAGGGCTCTGCCAGAGGGAGCAGCTCCTGTCAATAAAATCCATCGTCCCTCTCCTCCCCATCCCAGCAGCTCCATCCCCCACCCCCTGTGAAGGTACTTGGGTCTCCTGCCACCCCAGAGATGGACCATGGGCATGGCGCCCTGTCACCATGTCACAGCCCCACAGCTCTGCCACCCTGCCAGGGCAGATCCCCCTGCTAATGAAGGGACAGCTGCCAATGAAGGGACAGCTGCTAACGAGCACAACCCTCTCCAGCCACAGCACCGAGGTGGGGTGCTCACAGAGGCAGGAGGGCAGGTCAGGGCAGCTGCCCCTGGCACCGGTGCCATGCTCTGGAGCAGGAGCAGGAGGCTGGCAGGGCACCTGCACTGCCAGCTGCTGCAGCAGGTCCATGGCAGGGTCTGCCCCTGCCCTCACAGAACAGCCCAGACAGCGAGAAGGGGGGACCTGAGGGTGCTGGCAATGCCACCCCACATTCCCAGCGGGAGCAGAGCAGCCCCAACAGACAAACACCCTGTCACCACAGCCCTGTGCCCGTGCCCACCAGGTGCCAGGAGCAGATCCCAGCTTTGGTGCTCCCTGGGCACTGGCTTTGCCACCCTGATGAGCCCTCATCCTTCCCAGCACTGGGTATTCTCTTCCCCTCCCACGCTCAGACACCCTGAGAAATATTTCCCCCATCTCCTCTTACCACCCCCTCACATGTACACCCTGAAAAGTTACCACAGAAGGTTTTTCTTTGTATAGAATATTTATTTTGAAGCTCTATTTTAATAGTATTTATTTTAGAAAGTCTACTATTGTAAGAGTTCTTCTGTTTGTGAAGAAAAACAAGTACTGATGAATGTACTGATCTAGAAATTATATATATATATATATAAATATATATTGTTAAATATATAAATGGCTGTTGTGGTTCTTTAAAAAAAATCCCAAGAATGTGTGTAGCAATTATTCTAAAAATAGAAGCAGAGAGTAGCCCAGAATTGGTCATCTGATGCTCTCCAGCCCTGCCAAGGAGCTCAGGGTGATGCTGAGGTTGCTCTGCCCCACAGCCTGGCACACAGGGGCTCATCAATTAATCACCCTCAAATCCCCTGCAGAGGGAAGAGCCAGCACCTCAGTGAGGAGGAGCATCCTGCTCTGTGAACCTGTAGGAGCAATCCTCTCCTTCCCAGGCTGCTCCTTCCACAGGGCTGAGCCCTCAGTGTGACGGAGGGATCGACACTGAAGAGAACCAGACACAAAATCAGCAGCCCCACCCCACAGAGCCCCCCTCAGCACTCAGAACCACTTCCAGCCCTCCTGCTTCTCCCTTCCAGGGGCAGAGCTGTGCTGCCCACACCAGAACAGCCCCACCAGGACTGTGGGTGGGCACAGAGCATCCTCCAGCCCTGGCCAGGCCACCCCAAGGTCCCCCTCGACATGGGAGCAGCCAGAACTCTCCCACCTCCTTGGAAGAGGACGAGAAGCTGCCAAGGACCAACTCCCTGGGTCCCTGCTCACCCTGCACAGCCCCTGAGCCACATCCTGGGGCTCCCACCCAGCAGCACCCACCACCCTTCCTGCCCCCAGCTCCTCATGTGTCACCAGCATCACACTGCACTGCTAAAAATACAGGATCCGGGTTATTTTTCAGCATTCCTGTTATTTATTTGCACACACTGTGGAGCTGTGACTCACTGGAAGCTGTGCCACGTTTTGTGTCATCACAGAGGTAACCCGAGTGTGTTACCTGGCCTGAAATAATATTATTGAAACAATGATGTTGAATTAGTCAATGGATCAGGTAGAGAGACAATAACTACACTGTGCAGATCACGACATCGGATGCCAAACAATTTGCAATAAGGAAAAGATACTGAATTTGTTATGCTGGGGGTGGCTTTTCTTTTTTTTTTCTTTTTTTTTTTTTAACAAACAGGCTGAGCCAGGATGTATAAATTTAAATCAGAGTTTGGCAACACCAACTGATGTCTTGCACATAAAGCTTTAAAAATACCAACACAACGCTCGTGTCTCTCTGCTGGAAGCGAACCAGAGCACTCTGCTTGATTTGAGCAGTAGATATTAAAGCAATAGTTTTTAAATCTATCAGAATTATCAGCTTTTTTTTTTTGATCCTTTTTTTCATCATTTTCAGTTATTGGCTGTCAAAGGAAACCAACTGCAACTCCACAAGCATAGGCTGTGGAATGGTGAGGAGATGCACAGAGCTAAGAGTAGAACAGACTTCCCAGGCCCTAGAGCAAGCCCAGCTCTTGGATATCAGACCTGAAAGGGAATTTCTAGAGAATCAACACACCCTAAAATACCCCAAACCAATATATTAATTCTGAGAGAATGGGCTGAGATTTACAGAAATTATGAATTTACAGAAATGAGTGACCAGATTGAGCAGGTTGCATCCCTTGATCCCTTTCAACCCAAGTCATTTTGGGATTCTACAAAATGAGATAAAACCCTAATTTTTAAATCATTTTAAAACTGTTTTTCTAAAATATACACTTAATAAACTCAATGAGATTTTCCCAAAGGTGTAAGTGTTACAGACAGGTAAAATATGTTATAAAAGAAAAGGCCTTATGAAATCAGGCCTTGCCCTGCTAGTCTGTCACTTCTGATTGCAGACAACTTGCAAGCTCCCATATGAAACAATCGTGGGTATGAAAAGTTTGTGAACACAACAACCTATTCCTTGGGGAGAAAAATAGGGGACCTGTATAAACAACAGATCTTCTCCCAAGAGAATCCACAAAGGAAGAACTTCAACACCTGAATCTGAGTATGAACACACAAATCACCTTCTGACCAATAACTGAGGCAGTAAGAAAACTATTAGCCAGCTGGTGTTGCACACAAGGTCTGTGAAAACTGTGAAATGAGTTTTGTGAGTAAAGAATTGGCTTTTCTGCACCAAGAAAACGGAGTCCCAGGTGATTTATTCCAGCAGGGGTGGAACCCGGCGTGATCTGCAGAAGGCGACGGCTGAGCCTTGCCGCGGCCCACGGGACCGGAGTACAGAATGGGCAAAGCCACAAACCAGGGCCACAGCCTCAGGGCGGGGGAGAAATGTGGGAAAGAAGGAAGCCAGCTTTGTGAGACACAGCACACCAGCACAGCCATTGGGACAACCACTGGTACAACCTTGAACACAGCCGCCGGTACCGCCTTGGACACAGGAACCGGTACCGCCTTGGACGCGGGCACCGGTACCAACCTTGGACACGGCCACTGGTACCGCCTCGAGCACGGGCACCGGTACAGCCTTGGACACTGGCACCGGTACCAACCTTGGACACGGGCACCGGTACCGCCCTGGACACGGGCACCGGTACCAACCTTGGACACGGGCACCGGTACCGCCCTGGACACGGGCACCGGTACCAACCTCGGACACGGGCGCCGGTACAGCCTCGGACACGGGCGCCGGTACCAACCTTGGACACGGCCACCGGTACAGCCTTGAACACAAGCGCCGGTACCGCCTCGGGCACGGCCGCCGGTACCAGCCTCGGACACGGGCGCCGGTACCAGCCTCGGACACGGGCGCCGGTACCAGCCTCGGACACGGGCGCCGGTACCAGCCTCGGACACGGGCGCCGGTACCAACCTCGGACACGGGCGCCGGTACCAACCTCGGACACGGGCGCCGGTACCAACCTCGAGCACAGGCGCCGGTACCAACCTCGAGCACAGGCGCCGGTACCAACCTCGAGCACAGGCGCCGGTACCAACCTTGGACGCGGCCGCCGGTACCAACCTCGGACGCGGGCGCCGGTACCAACCTCGGACGCGGGCGCCGGTACCAACCTCGGACGCGGGCGCCGGTACCAACCTCGGACGCGGGCGCCGGTACCAACCTCGGACGCGGCCGCCGGTACCAACCTCGGACGCGGCCGCCGGTACCAACCTCGGACGCGGCCGCCGGTACCAACCTCGGACGCGGCCGCCGGTACCAACCTCGGACGCGGCCGCCGGTACCAACCTCGGACGCGGCCGCCGGTACCGCCTCGGACGCGGCCGCCGGTACCAGCCTCGGACGCGGGCGCCGGTACCAGCCTCGGACACGGGCGCCGGTACCAGCCTCGGACACGGGCGCCGGTACCAGCCTCGGACACGGCCGCCGGTACCAGCCTCGGACGCGGCCGCCGGTACCAGCCTCGGACGCGGCCGCCGGTACCAGCCTCGGACGCGGCCGCCGGTACCAGCCTCGGACGCGGCCGCCGGTACCAGCCTCGGACGCGGCCGCCGGTACCAGCCTCGGACGCGGCCGCCGGTACCGCCTCGGGCACGGCCGCCGGTACCGCCTCGGACACGGCCGCCGGTACCAACCTTGGACACGGCCGCCGGTACCAGCCTCGGGCACGGCCGCCGGTACAGCCGTCGGCAGCTTCGCCGGCCGCGGGGTCGGCGCCACAGAAAGGAAACTCAGGTGGTGAAGACACAAACCTGTCACGGGTCAGCCACGCGCAGCGTGGGACTCAGAACTGAGCACATTCCCTCCCAGTGAAAGCCCTGCAGCCAGCTCGGTGTCACCACGAGTCCACGTGGCTGCCACCCCTGCCACAAGGTCATTGCAGAGTTCCAACTCTCTAATCTGGGTGAGCACAGCAAGGAGATGCTGCAGCACAGGGGGCTGCACTGCTCCCACACGGACACCGCCTCCCACAGCACCATTTCCCAGAAAGAAATGATTTCTCTCACTGGGATTAGGTGTGGGAATGGGGTGATGGAGGCTGAGCCTCTCTCCTGGCCAGACACAGAGCTGGTTCCTCACAGGGCTCCACACCTGCACACAGCACCCAGGGATGAAGTTTGGCCCCCTTGTGAGTGGCAGACAAATGGCCAGGACAGAGATAAATTGCCTTTGCACTTTGTTTTACTTCCTCCCCACAATAACCTCCCCTGGGAGCACTGAATCCCTGGGCTCCCACTCCGGCCCCTGCTGAGCACCATAAAACTTCAGGGATGTCCTCAGAGGGGGTTCCCACACAGGGCAAACTTCCCTTGCCAGGGCAAGGAGGAACTGGCAACAGGGGTCAAGGCAAAGCCTTTCAGCAAGGTCTCAGCCCTCCTCTTGCACCCACACGGCCTCCCCAGGATTTGGGACAGAGCCACCCCAAACACACCCCAGGGTCCAAGCTGGACATCAGGTTTTGAGGCACAAGAGGGGTAAAGAGGCTTCACAGAAGTTTCTGACCATGCCCAGGCCACCAGAGCCCATCACAGCCCTGGACAGGCAGCCCTGGGTGACTAACTAGGACACAACGAGGCTTCTGCTGCTGCAGAAAGTAAATGTCAAAAAACAACCAGCAAGCTGAGAAACATCAGCCAAAGGAGGAGATACTGAAAAGGTGTTTATAAAAATAAATAAATAAATAGAAACCAAATCACAAACCAAGAACCAGCCATGATTTCAAGTTTAAGGTTTCTGATCACTCTGCCAGGCTCTTGCCACACCAGCCTCCACCAGCAGCAAAGGTCTGGGCAGGGTGAGCAGCCCCTCAGCACCTCCTGCTCCCTTCCCAGACCGTTTGGGTTCTGCAAGCCCAAGCAAGGCTCATGCCTCCAAGCACAATGGCACGGGAATTTCTCCATAAAAACCCAAAAAAAAAATTTACTCCAGTATTCCTGAAGAGAGGGAAGACTGAACCACGTACTTCCCATTAGCACCATACCACTGCAGCTTCCATTGACATTTTCCTGCTCTTACAACAGGGAATAAATAGAAGTTTCTGCATGAAGAAACACTTATGAATAAATCATCCAGCCCCGTTCTGCTCAGAGCCAGGTATGTTTGTGATTATGATGCCATTATGTAACCGGGTGCTCCTAATCAGAAACACAACATTCTCAGAGCACAAAACTGGGACATTCTGCACCACCAATCTCCAGATATGGCACTGGAGCCTCCAGCCACGTGTGGAGCAGCAAAACCCTCCACCCAGAAATGCCCTGCTCTGAGCTGGCAAGGAAACAGCTCATGCTGCCCCTTCAGGGAAACTGCCGTGTCCAAAGAGATGCTAAAGAATGAATTAATTAAAATTACATCCTCCTTGTGACAGTTTGTAATGGATTTCACTGAAAGGTTGAGCCATCAGCACAGATCCTCCACTTCCAACACACAGGGTTTATGGTCTAACACATCTAGAGTCCCACCAAAGCCAAGTTTTCATCATCTCTCATGTCTGAGGGTGAGGGGTTACAGTTCTGTTTTCCTCAGCAGCCACCCCATGACAAATAGCTTCAAGGCTGGCACAAACCAGCTCCCCTGATATTCCTGTAAATTATCCTCAGGAATACAACTAAACTTTTTTTTCTTTACATGGGTGTCTATCCACTGCTAAGAACCCTCCAGCTGTACTGGGGGCTAGAACTAGATGGTCTTTAAAGTCCTTTCAACCCAAACCATTCTGTGGTTTCACTGAAGCACAGGACTGGTGCATGGCCTGTGGGATTGGGTTAGCATGAGTCATGGACAGGACAAATCCCAGCTCCTGGGGAGCCTCTGCAGCCACAGAGGCAAGGAAGCATCAGGAAGCAGCTCCCACCTGCTTTCAGCAGGAGACACAGCTTTGGACTGAATGGGAAGGTGGGAGTGTAAAATAAGGCCAGAGAGGACTCAGTGAAGTGTGGAGTTTAAAAAGAAAATGGCTTGGAGGGACCCCATGCTGCTAGGAAGCAAAGGGATTTCCTGCTGGTCCCAAAGACAGGAGCAGAAAATGGGGTTAAGGGCTCCAGGGAGGCAGCAATATATCCTAAGGATCCCTCCTTAGCAGGGTGAGCCTGGCTGAACGCTGTAAACTGCAAAGGAAACCCAGAATGACAAACAATTGTAGGAACCTGAAAAGCCCAGTTCCTCTGGATTTCATGGGAAGTGGGATTTTCAGTCCTCTGACCTGTCTGTCTGAGGGGAAGTGGGCAATAAATAGCAGCCGGGTTGTTATCAAGAGGATGTGAGCTATTTATAAAAAATTCTTGGGCTTTTTGAACTCTGTTTAAAGAGGCAATATCCTTGGTTTGGGTAATTGGGGGACTAAAATGCTAAAGCAAACACGGTTACTCAGCCACCTTGGGAAAGTTTAGTGCTTACTTGTGTTTCTGAATTTTTGAGCATATTTGAACAGCTGTGCTGGTCTTGCCCCCAGATCCAGAGGGGAGAAGGAAGAGGGCTTGGGGATCCCTGTGCAGGGCTGCTCCTGGCACTCCCAGCCAACAGCTGATGGTTCCATGGCTTAACTGAACTGAAAGTCCAGGCTGGACAAGGCTTGGAGCAACCTGGTCTAGTGGAAGGTGTCCCTGCCCACGGCAGGGGTGTTGGAAATGGATGATCTTGAAGGTCCCTTCCAACCCAAACCATTCCATGACTAATTAAAAATACCTTTCATGAATGAGCTGCCTTGTCTGAAGGGGTTTCTAGGTGCCTTACAACATGCTGGCTTCCCAGCAGGATTTAACCATCTCCAGCTCTGAGGCAGAGAGTGGATGCCAACTCATGCCCTCTGCCATAGCAGGAGGGGAGGTTTTGGTGGGGTGGCAAGGGGAAAACAAAGGCAAGATGAAGCCAACATCCACAAAGAACTAAAGACCTCCTCGATCAAGGAAACTCATCCAAGCCCTCTGAAAAATGATTGCTTTTAACTAAACCAGGAAGAACTGCTGGAGCAGCCTGCAGACAGAGATGTACCCAACTTTGAGAGAGTCATGGCTGGGAGCACCGAGAGCCAGGGTGGGGCACAGCCACCCTCAGAAGGGCAGCTCACTGCCCAGGTCACACTGGCCATGCCAGCCCCACCCTCCCAGTGCCACCTGAGTGATGGATTGAGGGTCACTGGGCTGGGGAGCTTTGAGCACAGTCCTCAGAGCTGCCCCCATGCAGGAGGTCCTGACCTGGCCCTCTCCATGCACAGCACCAGCTGACACACAGGGAAGGGTCCCTCCTGCCCAGCCTCGCTGTCCCAGGGTCCTCATGTCAGGATGTGGCACCAAACAGAACCCTCAAGGCGTTTCCACTGGCTGCTGTCTTATTTTTGTGAGCCCAGCCATCAGGCAGACAACATTGCTCCTGTGTGGGAACCACACACAAAGTGTCCTGACAAAATGATGGCATCGTCTAAAATACACAAACACGCTCAAAAGAAGGAAAACCATGAAATTAAGGATAACAAACAACAAAGAGAAGCTCATACACAGAATCTGTTAGTGTTTATGAGTCACTGAGGCCTTCCTGTCTCCTCTTATAAATTGTGGGAATGCACTGTGGTCCATCCTCTCCTTGAAAACCACCGAGGTGCTATTTTCCTCGGAGCCCAGTGCCGGGGGCGGGGAGAGACACTGCACAAATGAAAGATTTTTTTTTTTTTTTCCCCTTTTTCCTTCTTTTTTTTTTTTTTCTTCAAAGTAGGAAACCAAATCTGAGGAGCAAATGCTGTGGGATGGGTAAACAGAGGCGAGGGCAGAAGCCTTGGGGATGAGATCATCGGGCGCCCTGGCCCCGCGCTGTTTTCCGACGGCAAAGGGCTTAACAATGGAATGGATGGGAAATGCCAGGAAAAGCTAAAGAGCTTGGGACACGAGGTCTTTGTAAAAGCTCATTCTTCATTATTAACAAACAGCTTCTCCCCTTCTTCCTTCGTTTCGCCCTTCAGCAAATGAGGATTTTCTGTCCCAAACCTAATTCCATTCCATTCCCAGAATGGCTGCTCTGCTGCCCCACCATGCCAGGACAGTGGGACACCAGCCACTGCATCCCTCCTTCACCTCCAGCAGCCAGTGGAAGGTGTCCCAGTCCATGGCAGGGGGTAGCACTGGGTGAGCCCCAAGGTCCCCCCCAGCCCAAACCAATCTCGTCCTGTGGTTCTGCAGCAACCCTGAGCTGTGATCACTTCAGAGCCAAGGCTTCCCTCCAGGCTGCTGGAGGCTTGCAGAAGGACCAGTCCCACCCTCAGGTGCTCCCAGGAGGAAAGGCCATCAGCCCCTGGTGAGACAGAGCCTATCCAAACCCTGCAGCACCCTGAGGGAAGGATGCTCAGCCTGTGCATCCCAGCTAAAACTGGAATGCACAGACTGGAGCCAGGAACAGCAAGTTTTGAGGGATTTTTATGTGAAAACCTCCCACAACAGGATCTCAGATGGCTTCAAGAGAAGCCACCCAGGCTCACTCCAACCAGGGCCAGCCCTGAACAGCTCATGCAAGCTGCAAGTAAAGCACTGGCTGCACATGGGCACATGCAGGGATTGCAGTGCCAACTTCACACGTGGAGATAAAAATGCAGGATTGTAGGATAATAAATAAAACTCCTTCCCTGGGAGGGTGGGGAGGCCCTGGCACAGGGTGCCCAGAGCAGCAGTGGCTGTCCCACCCCTGGCAGTGCCCCAGGCCAGGCTGGACAGAGCTTGGAGCAGCCTGGGACAGGGGAAGGTGTCCCTGCCACGGCAGGGGTGCACTGGATGATCCTTAAGGTCTGTTCAACACAAAGCAGCCTGGGATTCTGTGCTCTAAAACGGTGTTTGACACTAAATCCCAACAGCCAGCCCTTGGAAGGGCAGCTCAGAGCCCGACCCAGCACCTTTATGTGACAAACACTGCCTAAAGCTCCCGGGAGATGAAATCTTGTCCTTTACTGTCAGAGCTCCTTCCTTGCCCTTTTCCTGAGGGAACAGCACCAGCCACTGATTGGTTGAGTGGTTTCTCAAGCATTAATGGAAGGACAGAGCAGAGCAGGAGCTCCCTCAGCCTGGAGCAATTCCATGAGTCGGAAGAGCTCAGCAACACCTCTGCTGCCATTTCTGCTCAGTGCACATGATCCCATCTGTCAGCTCTGGAAACACTGTTCCTGCTCCCTCTGCATTCCCTGGTTTCTGCACCACAAGCACTGGAAATGAAATTATTATCGTAATGAATATGCTGCAACAAAAAGGCTGCCCCCAAAATTACATCCTTTGGAAGGAACAAGAGAGTTAAAAACCCTGAAATGCCAACAGGGAGTGTTATAATTTGGTGTTTGCACTGACTACAGGACACATCTCAGCAGCCCCTTTCAGCACCAATAACATCTCCCTGCCAGAGCAGCCCTGGGCTGGGGGACAGGCAGGGACCCTGCTGCCAGCAAGGCTAAAGACACCAACAAAAAAGGATTCTGACCTACAAAAGAGAGAGAGGAACCAAAACAGGGGTTTACAGCTACCTTGTACCACAGCAAGTGGCTGCAGAAGGAGCAGAGCATCTCCTGGGCACCGAGATGCACCCAAAGAGAGAACAGTGCCTCGATGAGATGAGGGCCTGGAGCTGGATTTTCTGTTCAGATTGAATCAATCATTACTGACATAAAGGGAACAACTTTCAGAAAGTCTCTTTCGCTCCTGTGTGCACTGCCAGGCTCCCCAGTGGGTACCTGTGAGTGCAGAGGCAGCCCCAGCACCCAGCCTGGGCAGTGCTGCAGCCAAGGACACTCATCCAGCCCGGAGCCACCAGCCCCCGAGTCTCGGATTTCTGTAGGAGCCGGTGGAAAAACCCTGCTGGGGGATGTGCTGCTGTCCCACAGCATCTGCTCAGCCCCACGGCAGAACCTCCAGCCCTTGTGGCAGGGCTGGGAAGGCAGCGCTGACAGGGACCATGAATAAAACAATAGGTACCACTCACCGCCCCCAGGGCTTCCTCATAGCGGCACCCCATTTCCCTGGAAAACAAAGAACAATTCCCTGCATCGTGTACTGATGGCTCTCGGGTTTGGTCCCCGGTACAAACACACACACACATCATTTCTTCTTTTACATTTTTGCCTGATGACTTGCAAGACAAGCCTAATAAAAGCCGAGACAAATAACCCAAAACACACAAAAATGTGATACTGTTTCCTATTAACATCCAAAGCACTTCAGTGACTGAAGAAATAAACTGCATTAAAACATCAGAATAAAAAGAAAATCAACCACATATGGAAAATATATATATGTAAAAGGGGAATATATATCCGTATATCTGTGGGGAGGACAGTGGGGCACTGGTGGCCAGGGCAGCTCCATGTGGGCATCCCATGGGCAGCTGCCAGATGCTGCAGCTTCAGCCCCAGCTGGCTCAGCACATCCAGAATCTATCCCTGCCTGTGAAACCACCACAGCAGGACTCTGGAAACCAGCTGGGCCCCCACGGTGGGGCTCAGGGCATCACTCCCCATCCCGGGGTGCCCACAAGACTCGGGGTAGCACGGTGAGATGGATCCTTGCAGCACAGCTCCGCAGATCCCACAGCACCCTGGGGACCCTCCCTGCCCCACAGCCGGGGGCCCTGCCCCACTGAGGGCATCTTTGGGAGCATCACCCAGCGGCTGGCAGCAGCAGGAGGCGCCGGGGCAGGAGCCGGGCCCATCCTGGGCTGAAGAACAACCCCTGAGCAGTGAGGGAGAGCAGAGAAAACCCTCCGGGCTCGGGCGTTTGGGGAGCTTTTCCTTGGCAGGAAAACCTCTCCAGGAGCCGAGGGGGCTCTCGCTTCCTGCCCGGCGGGGGAACATCTTCCCATTCACGTCCTGCCTCCGGCTGGAGAAGCGGCTCTCCCCTCCAGCTGCAGGGCTGTGCTGGCCAGATAACAAGGCAAACCCAAAAACTACCAAAAACCACCGAGAAAGCATCTCTGCTGTAACGGGAGCACGGGCAGCACACGCTTTAAACCGGGAGCGCTCTCCTCTCCCCTCAACAAACACATTGATGATCTGCCCGCGGGTCTTGAAAACTTTTTTGTCGCCCAATGACCCCAGCGGCTGCGGGAAACAGGCATCAAAACTTACAATTATGATTTATACGTGAACGAATTTGTATAGAAAGGGGAACAGCTCTTCCCGCAGCTGATAGTGGACTGAAAACAATCTTTTCCAACTCCAGTCGTGCCAAGCAGCTGCAAGAAAGAAATACCAGCAGGAATGGAAAAATGTTTCCATGTATTTTGCTGGGCTGGCTGCCACGGCAGAGCCCGGGGCAGAGGCACAGGGAGCCCCAGGTGCCTGCAGTGGCCAGGGGTGAGTGTTTAAGGATCCTCTGGCTGCAAGGAGCAGCCGCCGGCCGGGCCGGGACAGCGGGAGGCGGGCGAGTGGAAACTGGCCCCGCTCCGCCAGGCACAGCCCGGGAGCTCAACTTGAAACCACTTCCTCTGCCTCCCAACAATGCACAGAGGAATTTCCACAAATCCCAAGGCTGCCCTGACTTCCATTTCTAAACTTGGAAAAAGAAATACCAGGACATTCCTTTGTTGTTCCAGCTCACTCGCTGTTTGATCTGGGGTTTTTGCTCCAGCTGAGCCAATTAAAGAATCCCAATTTCCCCTGGAAAAAGAAATTTTAAAAGGGCACAAACCAGTAACAAACAATGTGTTTGCTTCTTTAATTTTTAACTAATTGCTTTCAAGTTGAACTGAAACCTGCCACCTCATTTGGGTCCTTGTGGTTTGATGCTTAAATGGCATTTTGGCCAGAGAGATGGATGTGATAGAGGCATTTCCAGCTGCATTCCTGGCCTCTGGAAGGAAACACTCCTCTGCTGCTTTTCTTGAATGTGGCTATTGGGGATCACATAAGCAGCTCAAAATATAAACACCCCCAGCCAGCAGCCACCAGAGCCAGCACAGTCTGACAGGGCCCTGCTGGGGCAGAAACTCCTCAGAAACATTTCTGCTCCTATTTCCTACGCATTCAACCGACTTTTCTACATTTCCAGGAATTTGGATTTCTTTTTTATTTTATTGGCTCACATCTGTGAGCAGTGGATTTGCCCTTCCCACGTGCTGTGCCACCCTGCCCTGATCCCTGCTGCCTCAGTCCTCCCTTCCCATCTCCCTCTCGAGAACATCAAGGGAGTTTCAGCAGCACCAAGGGTCAGATCCAGGTGCCAAAGCTAAGCAGGGATGAACACCTGAAGCGTTCAAAAACCATGAGCATGTGGCACTTGGGGACATGGCCAGTGGTGGCCTTGGCAGTGCTGGGGGAATGGTTGGACTTGATGATCTCAGAGTTTTCCAACCTAACTGATTCCATGGCTTTGTTCTGATTTACAGAGAGTGCAATTGCTAATCCCAAATCCTGGCGCCAAAAAATCATCCCACAGCCACCAAAGCATGACCAAGCTGCAAAGCTGGTGGGGCAACCCTGGCCTCAAGAGCAAGGGAAGCATCTCTTGTTCTGCCAGGAAGAGCAAGACACAAACCTTGAACTCGAGGAGGAAGGAGCCTGTTCCTGTTGTTCAGCTGGAGCAATTACTGGCACGTGAGGCGAGGGAGGCTGAGATGGGGAACCCAGGAGCTGGGCATGGAGAGGCAGCGTGGAGCCAGCTGGGGGGCAGATGCAGGGAGAGGCAGAGACTCCATCCCCTCACAGAGCTGGGGGCTGCAGACCATGGCCCAAACCCATCTGTGAGCCCTGCACAGCTGGACTGAAGCCCAAGGGTGGATCCAGAGTGGACACAGACCCTCGTGCCCCAGCAGCCCACAAAGGAGATGCTGCAGTGCAGCATCAAAGTGATGCTGGCCATCATTAGGGAAATTTTCTTCTCATGCTACAACAGAAGCAAAGCTCAGACCTCTTTTGCTTTTTTTTTTTTTTTTTTTTTTTTGGAGTATCTTATCATCCAAGAGCTCATTAGCCAGGAATTCCTCATGCTGTTTATTTTCCATTTGTCCATATGTTCCCCACAAGCTCAGCCTCGTCTCTGTTTTAAGTTTATACTGAGCAGCAGTAATTGGAAAGGATGAACAAAGGCACGAAGGAAGGCAAGGCACACACAAACAAACTGCCCAGATGTTTTGGATTCCTGCATTTCCCCAAGAAGCAGGATCCTTAATGTTTTGATCATGTCATCACAGCACTGAGCTGCAGTCCAGAGTACAACTGGCTCCTCTCTGCTGACTCCTGGCCACAGAGACAGGAATCCAAGCCTCCACAAGCGACCCAAATCTGCTCATCCCACAAGTGAAAGTGAAAACCTGGGATGAGCCTGATCAGCACCAATGCCTGCAGTGGGCTTGTCCCAGGATGGATTTGGCTTTAGACTTTGAAACAGGACCAAGCCAAACTCCTCAATTCACACCACCTGCTCCTAACGTGGACCAGGAGCTCACTTGCCTCCCAAAGCATTATTTCAGCTGTTTGTAATTGCAGTTGTTCCTTTTTCCCCCTTAAGTTTTATGCCAGTTAGAAATCAATTTAAACTTAGTCTAAAGAAATCAGTTTTAATAATGACAAAAAAAGGGGAATGGTCTCGAGCTGAGAGGGAGGAATGCAGATTGAGGTTAGGTGTTAGGAAGGAATTGTTCCCTGGGAGGGTGTGATGCCCTGGCACAGGGTGCCCAGAGCAGCTGGGGTTGCCCCTGGATCCCTGGCAGTGCCCAAGGCCAGGCTGGACACTGGGGCTGGGAGCAGCCTGGGACAGTGGAAGGTGTCCCTGCCATGGCAGGGGTGGGATGGGATGAAGTTTAAGGTCCCTTCCAACCCAAACCAGGCTGGGATTCTACAGAATACAAAACACAGCTTTGCACTGGGTAAATTAAAGTGGTCTATGCTTGTTTGCAGATACAGCCTTGGTTTTCAACACAGCTATTGCAAATCTCCTGGGACAACACTGAGATACTCCACAGAATGGAAAGGATTAAAATAAGAAATCCCAGCAGTTGTGCAGGGTCCAGGAGCCATGGACAGCCCTGACGTTCCCATTCTCCGTCTTCCCTCCCATGCAGAACACAGAGTGAGAACAGGACAGAAGATTAATGAGAGGAAAAACTGTGACCACAGCAAATAGAGTGACTCATGCCCACTCCATGGTCTTCATTTCTAATCTAGAATAGTAATTTACTGCAGGACCAGATTAAATCTATTTCTCCTCCTGCCGAGCCTGTGGCCGTGGGGATGCAGCAGCCCACACTGGGAGCACTGGCCAGGGCCTGGATGAAGCCAGACTCAAAATTATCCAAGCTCTGCCTCAGCCATGCTCCAGGAACACAGGCTGGGGCTGAGGAAAAGCACCACACAGCAAAGAAATCCCTCCTGCTCCCTTTGGCTCCAAAGGGAAGCAGAGTCCTCCAAATGCCACCTCTGCAGGCTGGCAGGGATCAGCTGGATCCAGGGAACTAATGAAAGGGAGAGCACTAAAAGCAGACTAAAAACTGGAAATCACGTTCTAAACTCACATTAGGATCAGAAGGGGAATTTCCCAATTTGATGGCAGAAAGCAATTTACTTCAATTAGCAGGGACATAACCAGAGCAGTTGCTTCACAGAAGCATTGCATCTCCAAAAACCAGCAGCTCCCCCAACTGCATCCCTCGGCACCTCGGGGCTTCCTCAGCCTGCTTCAGGTGAGCTGGGCTGAAAGAACCCCTTGGTTCTTCCTTTGCAAATCTCCTGCTGGGGTTTGAGCCCTGTCCCAGTGCAGAGGGCACACACTGGGCCAAAGAGGAGCTGGCCCAGGGGAAGAGCAGCAGGAAGAGCCTTTCCCTGCCTCCTCCTCCTCCCAGCACAGCCCTGCCTGCTCTCTGCTGCTGGCAGCTGGCTCAGGCTCTGCCAACGTATGGATGAGTCATTCCCAGCAGCTTCAGGAAGTTCAGGCCTGTAAAGTGCTTCTTGCTCTCCATTTCCAGCTGGGAGGGTTGGGGGGATGGATCCAGGTCAGGTCAAAGCCCATCACAAACCAGCAGTGCCGAGGCCAAGGGGCTCTGGCACCCCTCACACCTGTCCCCACGCCCCAGCCCCAGGTTTATCCTGAGTGGTTTGGGGCCACTTAATGTCCTTGGAGACACAGACTGAGAGGGCTGTAAAATTCCTCCATGAATTTAGGAGGTATTTTGCTCCAAACAGGTTAAAACCAACCAAAGACACTGACACAAACACCCACACAATGCAGGAATCAAGAACAAGGGACTCATCCAGAGGTCCCAGCAGAGAGTTCTGCATCCTATGCCACAAGAAACCAGTCCCGAGGAGACATCTAAAACTGGGACACCTGCCCAGGCTGAGCAGCTGCCCCTGTGGGGCCTTTGGGACTGGGCAGCCCCTCCAGGGCTGGGTAACCCCTGCCCAGCTCTCCCTGCCCACCCAGCAAGCCACCCTGGCACCAGGATCTTTGCTTCCCAATCCCAACTATACTTCATCAGTGCAAGATCCAGCCCCTCATATCTCTCCTCAGAGAGCTGGAAGAGAATTTACCCTTCCAGGCTCTGTGGCCCCTCTGTGGCCAGCCCCAGGGCTAATCCTGAGGCCAAGGTCAGTCTGAGAAGGGACCTGTCCAGCTCCATGAAGAGCTTCACCACCCAAAGGGACGAATCGAGTGTTCCATGCCAGCAGGACTTTGTGCTGCCCTCACTTACCTCGGGGAGCTGGGAAATGAAGCAGCAGCTCAGGCAAGTCCTCACACAACCCAGGAGCACATTCCATGGCAAAGGATGGTGCTGGCACAGGTCCCAGCTCATTTGGGGTCCCAGAGCAGGGTTGGGGTGCAGGGGAGAGAGGTTTTCCCCCAGGAAAGCTCCCATGACCTGCTGCAGGCACAGGAGCCCCAGAACAAGAAACACCTGCCCAGGGCTGGGGCTTTGGGGCACGGCCACCCCCTCGCAGCTGTGGGAGGGACAGAGTGAGCAGAGATTGCAAACACGTGGCAGCTGCCCTGGGAGCACCGAGGGCTCTGCTGGGGTGGCTGCTGCTGCTCCCTTCTCCCCATCCCTGGCAGTGCCCACGGCCAGGCTGGATGGGCTTGGAGCAGCCGGGACAGTAGAAGGTGTCCTGTGGCAGGGCCTGGAATGAGAGGAGCTTTGAGGTCCCTCCCAGTCCAAATCACTCTGGCAGTCCGTGGTTTTTTGGCGGCTCCGTGCTCCTGTTGGAAGAGCAGAGCCGGTGGCAGGAGTGCCATCAGCCGTGGCAGCGCTGCCCAAGGGCCCCAGCGCCACCCCGGGTCCCCTCGGCACCGGAGCCTCCCTGGAGGAGGCAGCAGGAGGGTGGCCCCGGCTCCTTCGTGCGGTGACACCCGCGGCAGGATGGGCTGGCTGCGACAGGATGGTGCTGCACGGGAGCTGTGTCCCCATCCCGTCCCATCCCCGTCCCCATCCCCATCCCCAATCCCATCCCCATCCCCATCCCCATCCCATCCCCGGCTCCCACCCGGCCGCAGCTCAGGGGCTCCCTCGGCACAGGATAAACCCTCCCGATGAAACCCAGGGCACCGAGACACCCTCAGACCCCTTTGAGCGGGGCTGTGCGGGGCCCGGCAGAGAGAGGAGCAGGAACAAAACCCCAAAGCCACTCAAGGGACACGATCTGCGGGCAGAGGCTCCCGGGGCGTCGCGGTGAGGATGGGCAGGGGGACGGCCCCACCTTCCCGGCCCTGCCGAGCCTGGCCCCTGCACATCTGCAACCCCTTTGCTTTCCTTTATTCTTTTTTTTTTTTTTTTCTTTTCTCCTCCCAGATCACTTTAAAGGTCCAGCTTAGGGCATAATTAGCAAAGCAGTTAAAGTGGCGAGGGCAGTGACCTTCGGCGGTGGCAGGAAGCGGCAGCCGTGGGTGGCCGGGGGGGCACAACACCCCGGGAATCAGCAGCGCCTTGTAAAACCTCCTCCTGCATCCCCGGCACGGCCTCGGTGCCTTCGTCTGCCCACAGAAAATGGGCATTTCGCTGGAATCGTGGCGCTGAGCTCGTGTCCCCTGGGCTGCACCGGCACCGCGATGTCCCGTCCTTGCTGTGCCCCACAGCGCCAGGGACAGCCCGACATCCGTGGCCAGGGACTTGCGGAGCATCAGCCAGCCCCCAGCAGCCACCCGTGGCCATGGCACTGTCCCCGCTGTCCCCCAGCACTGTGGGGCCACGGGGCTGCCTTTCCATGTCTGAGTTCCCTTATCAGCAGCACGACCTTTGCTGGTCCCAGATTAGGGGCTGGAGCCGCTTGGATTTGTTTGATTTCTGTTGATGGTTATTAGGCAGAGGAAGTGCCAGAAGGGATTTTGACCTCGAGTTTAAACCTACTCCAATTAGAGCCACTGAGCCTTTAATTACGGCGCTCCAGCCACTTTGGTTAAAGCAACAACAAAACCAAACACAGAATCTGGTCGGAGATGGGCTTTTCTTCCCGTGGCTCCTCTGAGCTGCCACCTACTGTGTCCCTGTGCTGTGTGACTGTGGCAGGGGCCATTCTGGCCCACCAAGCCCCTCATGCTGCCCCTGGACCCAGAGGTGACACCACTCCAGGTGACACCACTCCAGGTGACTCCCGCGGGCAGGGGACACCCTGCCCTCACCCGCTGCCCCTCATGCCACTCCCAGTGCCCCAAGGATGCTCCAGGGGGGATCCCAGGAGCTCCAGTGACAAACACCCGAGGTTACAGCTCACGGGCTCATTAGAGCTCACTGAGGGGTGAAGGATATTTTGGAAACACCAATTTTTTTACTTGGCAGAGCTTCTACTGAGCTTTTTTTAAAAGCAAGTCCAGAGTGCTCCACTTGGCCCTGGCACAGGGACCATGTTTCATCCCCTGGCACCATGGCACCCAGCACAGACCTTCCTGATACTCCAGAGCCTGGCACAGATCCCTGCCTTGTGCTTTATTGTATATTATTGAAATGAGGCTTTATTAACATAGTTTAAGCTTAGCAAAATAGGGTTTGTATCCATGTAAGTCCTATGATTTACAATTACTTTCTAGGATATATCTTGTGGTTGATTTTTTACTTCAAACAGTGATTTAATCCCTGTGCTCTGATAATTTCCTTCCCTGCCTGGCTTTTGTCCATTTTACCCAAAAATCTCAGAGAAAAAAAAAGCCAAGAGGAAATTCTCCTTCTAAGCAGCACCGAGCCCTGAGCAGAAGTTGCACAGGGTGACAGCCCAGCTGAGCAACCAGCTGGAGCACTGAAGGGATTTGGGCACCCCCAGGACCTGGGGGAGCACAACAACCCCGCCAGTACCACACTGTGAAGTGTTTTATGCGATGAGTAACAGGTATCAGCACTAAAACAGCCCTTGTAAATGTTCTCTGTCAAGGTTTTAAGCAGTTCTTTAATCCAGCTGCTACCAGGTTTGGAGTATGCTGTGTATTTTCAAACACTTTGGTTTCTTCTCCGCTCCCATGGAAGCTGTGCCATCTTGTGAACACAAGGCAGTGAAAACAAGAGTAGGTGCTATGAAAACTTCATGCAAAAAGGAATTTCCTCAGGCCCTGCAGGCACGGGTTGGGCACACAGAGCCACAGCAGCCCTGGGATGAGCTCTGCCCTTGTTACATTTTCTGGCCCTTTCAGCTGTTCCCTCCTGCTCCAGGATCTCAGGCCATGCCCTGGGCCATCACACGGACCTGAGAGGAGAGCCCCAGCCCCAGGAGAGGTCAGGGCAATCCAGCTCTGAATCACTGCCACTAAGGCACCCAAAATGAGTCAGTCCTTGCCTTTGTGTGGCCAAGGCACACAGGGATTAATTCACTGCAGTGCTTCTCTGGTGAGAAAGGACTTCTGCAGTAAAGCCAAAAGGTTCAGAGAAATCATTCCTAAATCCAGCAATATTTATCAATTTCTTGCACATGTATTACCCAGAGCAAGAAGAGAGGGGAAACGTCCAGTTGAAGAAACTGGGAGGTCTCCAGTAGAGTGGTTTTATTCCTCAGTGTAATCCTCTATTTCACATCATGCCATGGACAATTAGCACCAGTACTTTCACTGGGGTTCCCACCAGAGCAGGCAGAAGAGCACAGACAATGGGCAGACCCCACTCCACTCCTCTGTGGTCTCCTCCTCCACAGGCAGATCTGATTTCTTCCAGCACGTGCTGTTCTCCCTTCAGCTGAGCCTTCTCCCCTTGGGATGATTTTCTGTCTTCCATGGAAACTGGAAATCAGATCTCAAGATGCACTTCTTACTGCTTTGGGTAGGAAGGGACCTTAAAGGCCATCCAGTGCCACCCCTGCCATGGCAGGGACACCTCCCAGTGTCCCAGGTAGCTCCAAGCCCTGTCCAGCCTGGCCTTGGACACTGCCAGTGAAGCCACAGCTGCTCTGGGCACCCTGTGCCAGGGCCTGCCCACCCTCACAGCCAGGAATTCCTTCCCAGTATCCCACCCAGCCCTGCCCTCTGGCAGGGGGAAGCCATTCCCTCTATCCTATCACTCCCTGGCCACGTCAGTAGTCCTGGGGAGTCTGGGCTCTCTCCCCACCACGGCACAGCAGCTCCAGAGTTGTGTCTGCCCTCCTCAGCAGCCAAAGCCTCCAGCCCAGCCTGGCTGTCAGGGAAGGCCAGAGGTATTTACCTGGTCACTGCAGGTGACCACAGCCCTGCCACTGCGGCGGTGTGAAGTGGCTGAGCTGTCCCAGAGCCAACACGAGCATCTGAGCCTGTGAACCCACACCAAACACAGCGTGGCTCCTCCAGACCCCGGCACTGCCTGTCCCTCCCAGAGCCCTGGCTGTGCAGGAACACGGGGCTGGAGGTGTCTGCAGCTTCAGGCCACCGCAGGAGGAGCAACAGGAATGCCAAATATTCCAGTTCTCTGGATAGTCAAGCCCAAATAAGGCCCAGATGCCAGGAGAGCAAACATGAGGCTGATCGACCAAGTTTGGGCAAATGTGATTCAGAGCTCCCCAATGCTGCAGATTTTGCCTTGCAGGATAAAATTCCTAATTTTGTGTTCACTAATTCCCATTTAAAGAGGACCCTGTGGAACCTCTATCCATCTCTGCCAGCCCCAACTGCTCGTTTGTGGGGACTGTACATTTGAGAAGTTCAGCTGTGAACCAAAACCAGTTTCATGGTCAGTGTCATATGACGACCAAAAAATCCAACAAATCCCCCAAAATGGAATCACCACTTCCTGACAGGCCTGGTTACAAAAGAGATGGACACCTTGGAGATTTGTGTTACACCTTCCACGGAAAAAGATGGAATGCCCCCAGATGATCTGTGTTTGTCATGGACAAGCAGGTGCAATAACACATCAAAACTCAATTAAACATTGTCCTACAGCAACAATTGCTACAGAAGTGACATTTATTGACGTTCTGCTGTATTTACAGGTTGAACATAGTAAAACTCCAGAGTGAATGACCACTTGGCAGAAAGCACAGGAGTGCACATTAAATCTACATTTCCAATGCATCAGAGTCTCTGCTAACACAAATTATAAAAGCAAGAATTACAGGTACGTTAGGAATTGTCTCAAAAGTCCCAAGCCAAAGAAAAAAAAGGCCCTTGTTTTGCAAGATGGTTTTTATACAAAGTTGCAACATGATCTTTTAGTTTTACACTACAGACTTGTTCCATGAAAACCCCTGGAGAGCCCAAAAAGTTGGTGGTGTGAAAGGGAAGGATACTACAACACCGAGAATAAAGACTGTTAAAAGTTAATACTTGTGCCACCTCTAAATTCCCAGTGACACCCTGGAGTCTGGACTGCAGTGACCCCTTTTCCTCCACAGGCCCCTGGGTGCTGGGGGACTGCAGGAGCAGCCTCAGCTCCGGAGTCACCCCTGTGCTGCCAGAAAGGACACGGGGGACAGGGATGGACAGACAGGACATGGGGATGGACAGACAGGGGACAGGGATGGACTGGGATGGACAGACAGGACACAGGGATGGACAGACAGGACATGGGGGACTGGGATGGACAGACAGGACACAGGGATGGACAGACAGGACACAGGGTACAGGGATGGACAGGGGATGGGATATGGGAATGGACAGGACATGATGTAAATGGAGTACAGGAAAGGACAGGACACGGAGTTCCATGGGTTGTACAGGACACGATGCACACAGGCTGTACAGGATGTGACACAAGGGGACTGTACAGGACATGGAGTTCCATGGGCTGTCCAGGACACAGAGCACACACTCTGCACAGGACAGGGTGACACACAGACTGTCCAGGATGGGGTGTCACAGACTGTCCAGGACACAGAGCACACACTCTGCCCAGCACAGGGTGTCACACTCTGCACAGGACAGTGTCACACTCTGTACAGCACAGGGTGTCACACTCTGCACAGGACACAGTGTCACAGACTGTCCAGGACACAGAGCACACACTCTGCACAGGACAGTGTCACACTCTGCACAGGACACAGTGTCACACTCTGCACAGGACACAGTGTCACAGACTGTCCAGGACACAGAGCACACACTCTGCACAGGACAGGGTGTCACACAGACTGTCCAGGATGGGGTGTCACAGACTGTCCAGGACACAGAGCACACACTCTGCCCAGCACAGGGTGTCACACACAGCCCAGCACAGTGTCACAGCCCAGGACAGGGTGTCACACTCTGCCCAGCACAGTGTCACACTCTGTACAGCACAGGGTGTCACACACAGCCCAGGACAGTGTCACACACAGCCCAGCACAGGGTGTCACACACAGCCCAGGACAGTGTCACACACAGCCCAGCACAGGGTGTCACACACAGCCCAGCACAGGGTGTCACACTCTGCACAGGACAGGGTGTCACACAGCCCAGGACAGTGTCACACACAGCCCAGGACAGGGTGTCACACTCTGCACAGCACAGGGTGTCACACACAGCCCAGGACAGTGTCACACACAGCCCAGCACAGGCAGAGCCCGGGCAGCTCCCAGGCTGGAGAGGAACTAAAGCAAGCCTGGCCCCTGCTGGCCCCGGGACGGCTCCTGCTGCCCAAACACCACAAACTCTGGCTGCAGGGCTCCATCAGCACACCACAGACTCACTGCAAGAGCTGCTTCAAACATTAGCCACTAATGAGTCAACAATTACAGAATTCTGCGTTAATTATTAAAATTTTACACCTAAAAACAAATCGAAAGAAATGCTTCTCCTTTTTTTTTTTCTTTTTCCAACAGTACTTTTATTTATTTATTTTAAAGCAGGTGATTATTTTTTCTTCTGCTCCAGAGCCTTGATTCACTTCCTGCAGGTGTCCTGCTGCTTCTTGGGGGGGATTTCACTAATGCAGGAAGACATTTGCCAGAAAACATCTGTTGGAGAAGGATATTGAACACCAAAGCTGCAGTCAGAGGGTTATTTTGGATAACAGGAGGATGTTGTTCACACAGCACAGGATGTCTAAGGGCTTATGAAGTGTCTGAGCACACAATGATGGGAGTCCAGCAAAATGCTCAGGAATCTGTGTGTATTTCACAGGACAACACCAGGATTGTGTCCATTACTGCACACACAGCTGGAATAGTAAACTCCAGCTTTTCACTAGATTCATTTCACCAGCTTTATTTTCTGGTTTGTATTCATTATTCCCCTCCAAATTTTCTAAAAATTATCCCTGCTCTGAAATAAAAATAATCCTTCACTGTGCCCTTTGCATCATGGCCTGAAGAGGAAATCTCATCTAAGGACTAAAACACACTAAAAATCCAAGTCTTTTGTGGTTTCTTCACTCAGAATTCAGGATTAAATATTTATTTTCAGGGGAAGTATCACAGTTGAAATATTTATGAATTATTCTGGACATTTCTCTGAAAGTGCTTTTTGAAAATGCTCTAAAATGACACATAAATAAGAATTTAAACACTCTACACCTCCACAAGCAAGGAGTGAAGCCAGGTCTCCAAAAATGTAATTTCAAACTTCAAACATAGGAAAAGTCTATGCAAAAAGAAACCACAGAGTTCCTTTAGGAAATAAAAAAATTAAGTTTAGGTAAGGGAGCAAAATTTTTGAAAAAAATTGTTCAGTCAGACAAAATACAGAGATAAAGCTGACTTTAAATGCTCACATTCTGTGACCACAAACAGGGGGAAAGCAAGCCTCTGGTGACTCAGCAGGAATCTGGGAGGACATTACAGATCCTGGAGGAGGTCACAAACCAGAACTTTGTTAAGCAGAACTGAAACACGTAAAGAAATTGGCTGAACTATTTTTACACACTATCACCAGAGGAAAGCACTGCACAAAGGCTGCTCTGTGCTGCAGGTTCTCCTCACAGCCTGGAAATGAAGGAGAATCGTGGGCAATTTGCAGTTTCTAATAAAAGGGAAGTGCATTTGGAAACCCAAGGCTCGGTTTTCAAATCTCAACCATTTAATGACCCCCAATTTAAGCTGGGGCTGCTTTGGTTCCTTTGACTGTCCCAGCTGCAATTGCCTCTCTGGGGAAATGGAGTGTTATTATGATATTTCTAAAGGGAGCATCGTGTTGCATTCCCCAGCTGGGAAGCAACCTATTCCAGGATTTCCTTCCCCTCAGGGAGGGACAGTTAATGCCAGGCCATTATCTGCTGTGAGCAGGAAATTATGTACAAGGCTCCAGCTACTTAAGCCTCCTCCTTTAAAGCCCCATTAAGGCAGCCAGCCTGAGGTTCAGCAAGGAAGCAAAACACTCCCAGGCACTCAGGGTTTTGCAGGATGCTCAGGCAGGACAGCTCAGGTGTGTGGGAGGGTCTGAGGAGAGCAAAGGTGTGCAAGGTGTCATTTCTTCAGGAATCTGGCAGCAATTTCAAACAGCAGAATTCAGACAAATGGCTCGTTCTGGGACAAAAGCCAAAGGCACTGGCACGCCCCTCTAACAACATTTTGTGACCTCTCCTCGGGTTTGGGACACACCACGTGTTTCAGGCATGTGATTTCTTCTCAAAGACACACTTCCCAAATACTCAGCAGCACCAAGGGGCAGGGGTTTTGTTCTCACAGTATCTAGTCAGGGAATCAAATGAATATCCAATTCCTCACAGCAAAAACTCAGGGACAAATGTCCAGGGCTCCTCTGCCTCCCATCAGGTCAGTCTGGGCTCTGCAGACTCAGGAGCTGGGTAGGGGGTACCAAGAACCAACTGTTCTCTGCTTCCTTGAGTTCTAAAAATATTCAAGCGTTGGAAAGTGTAGCCTAGAAAAGTCACTAAATAGAGTTAAAATCAAAGCAGAACAAATTCAGGAAAGCAGAAAATTTACCTTTAGTAAATAAAGAGAACTCTGGTTCTGGGAAGAGTGGAAAACGTATCTGGCATCTTCCTAACCTTTGCATAATTAATAAATCCTCTGAGAAACAGCAGAAAACCTGCAGGGGAGAGACACATTTGTCCAGTTAGCACAGGTGCTGCTTCTGCAAGGAGAGGGAGCAGCTGAACTTTCTGCCACCACCACAGAGGGACCTCAGCACTGGGATGCACAGCAGCTGATCACACACAGTAATTATTTTTGGTAGCAGTAACACCTCATCTTTCCATTTCAGGTAACTTTAAAAACAAACTTTACTTGGGCAATCACAAAACTTTTGAATCCAAACAAGATCCAGTCAAGCCCAAAGCAGGAAAAAGAAAATAAAATGAGGAAGGCAACAATCCACTCCTCCATTTAAGCTGCAGGAGCACACACAACATCAGTTACAAGCATTATTCTCTTCTTAACTCTGGATGATGTCAGGATGCTGCCACCAAGAACTGGCAACAGAAGGACAGTGTTTACATGTGCCTTTAAAACCTGAATGTGCTCAGTCAGAGGAGTATGAGGGTCACATTTCATCTGGACATCCACAAACACACATTTAACAGCCAGGAATGCCCACAAAATCCCAACTGACTTGACAGTTTTTAAGCATCTTTCCCCCCCAGACACTCACCTAGCACAAGGAAGACCCACCAAAGCCAGTACTGGCCATCGAAGTAACCAGGAAAATAGGTGGAGAACTGAAAAGCAGCAAACAAAGTACAGTTTGGAGCACATGGAAGTTTGTGAACCAAAGTCTATCCCCACCAACCTTAGCAGTAACCAGACCAGGGCTGCCCACAAGAGATCTCATGGAATGCTGCATTTCAGCAGCTGCAGCAATGAGTTACCTCCACAAACTGTTACTTACAGTTTTTCTGCACCAGCTCCACAAGGGGAATGGGACAGACTGAACACCCAGCTATGAATTCTGCCCATCAGTGAGGCACAAGGACACTACTGGGCAAATATTCCTGTTTTAGATTGTGTCCTGGATGCTTACAAAGCACAGCTGCAGGTTCTGAAAGGGCAGAGCAGGCTTGCAGCAGTGCAGCACATTTATTACACTGTCAGGTTGGATGGTGGAACAGCTGGAAAAGAAATCCCACATCTGTGGAGCCACTGACAAGATTCCCAATTGGGAAAATTACTGCTATTAAATGAAAGGCACCAACACTATGAGAGCACTGAAGTTCACAGTTTCAGTATAAATACATTATAATTCCTCTGGGTTGGTTCTATTCAAACTTGAAAACCTAACAAAAGATAGGTCAGTTACTGACATTTAAATCAAATCCACAGATAATGTCACCTCCTTCTGTCACACCTCTTAATCCAGCAAACAGTACTTAACACCTCTGAACCAAGATGACCACAAAAACTGTCAAAAAGTGAAGAGATGCTGTATTTACAAATTAGAATTCCCAGCCCCAAAAGGCAGGGTAGGAATTGACAGCTCTGACACGAATGCTCTCTACTTCTACTTACAGCCAGTGAGCTGCTTGCTTGAAATTCAACTTTCAGCCTGGAATGCCATCATTTCACAGGCTCCAAATAAAGATTTCCTGAAGGAAATATTTTCTCCCAATCCCTCCAAAAGACATAAGAGCTAAAAATCCCGGAGCAGGGTGGCAGCCTGCTCCTGCTCCTGCTCCTGTGCCGCAGGGAGGCTGCACCAGAGGGCACCCACGGCCTTCTCCCACTGCTGCTCCAAACCTCACTCCTCCCACAGCCCTACTTCCCTCTCCTCATCAGCTATCCTGCATTTTAGAGAATTTCCTTCTTTCCAGGAGAGCCAGGGCACAGCAAGCTGAAGAGGCTGAAGGCAGGGCTGGCTTTGCCTGGGTCCATGTTTTCCTGGATCAGAGCATTGCTGCTGCTCAAACCACACTCTGCACAAACCACACTCTGCTCAGGCCAGTGCCTCTGTCAGACACACAGAATGAACCCCAGAATCCCACAGGGGGCTGGGCTGGAAAGGGTCCTACAGCTCCTCTCTTTTGCCACCAACAGGGACACCTTCCACTCGCCCAGGAATCCCTGTCCAGCTTAAACTTGGACACTTCCAGGGATGGAGCATCCCCAAAGCATATCTGGGTGTGCAATCTTTCTTTTCTTTTACTACAGTTATAATTCCAGCACGTAAACAGGATACAATTATGGAAAAGCCCTGTTCTTAGTGATTTAGTAGCTCAAAAATTATTTCATTATTTTAAGAAATCCCCTAAATTTATCACCAACTTCAGTATGAGATAAAAACCTGCTGGGGAAAAAAGAGTATCAGTGTCTGTGTACATGGTTTTGCACCACACAACTCACCCTGACAATAAGGATCCACTTAATAAGGGACAGACCAAAGCCAGAAATGGCCCCATATCGTCCTGCAGCTGAAGTAGTCAGACAGAAAGACAGGAAAAATCCAATCCAGTTGAAGAGGAATGCCACTGAGAAAGCAGGAGAAAAGCAGCAGGTCAAGACACCTTTATATTCCAAGGAAAAAAACCATAAACCCCTTGCACTCAGGTTTTTCCTGGTGCTACATAAACATAAATGTGACCCAGACAATTTTGGGTCACTGCTTGGAAAAAAGTTCATTCCATCAGGTACTTACTGAAGAAAGTCAGCATGAAAATGCCATCATTTCCTATCCTCAGCTGGTCAGTGTCATCAAAGTCATCCCGTGTCACAAAGTCATCATCCTGCAACGCAGAGGGAGGCAGCACACGGGGGGGGATTTAGGTCAGTCCAGTCCATACAGCAACCCCACTTCTGGGTGTGACTCTTCAAAAAAAGGGCTGGAATTCTAAATATCAAAAGGCCACAAACGCAGGCCCGAGAAAATTCCTGTTTCTCATCCTGAAAGGGTGCAGGGCATGAAATGTTATCTATATAATAGGAAATGTATCTTTATTTTTAACATAGTCAAGATCCAGCATGTTCTTGTTCTCATAGTGAAGAATTCTTCAACTCATCAAAAAATTATCATCTCAGCAAGGAATTTGGCTTCTGTGAAGAAGTGTAATGAGCAGGGGACTTCTAGCACTAGCAGGGGTGGAAAGAATGGCTGAACAAGAGATAATATTGAAAAAAACAAAAAGAAATGATTCTGACAGAATGGTTTTATCGTCCTTGTATCAGCTACACTGACCTCCAGAAAAGTCAACTAAGTAAGCAGCAGGAGTATCAAGGGTAGATAGGCCAGACAGCTGAAGAATTAATCCTAAATCTTTTTTAAAAATGAAAAAACCCAACAAAAACCCCAGTGTCAGTGCACAGGGATACAGCACAGTCCCTCTGTCAGCTTGCCAAGCTAATCTGGCTAGCACATGCTGGCATTACTGAGATGTCTGACATCATCACAGCACTCAGAAGAAAATGAAAAAAAAAAAAAATAGCCACAGGACTCTCAGAAGTGTGGAATACCACCACCCCAGAAAGCTTCAAAACCACAAAAAACCCGACACAAACGTTAAGAGTGATGACACACGATGGGCAGGAGTTAAAGCTGAAATGGCAGCCAGCAGGGCAGGGACAGGGACACTCACCCTGCCAGGAACCAAGGGAATGGTGGCCTCAGCCTTGGTCCTCTCGGCCTCGTCGTAGCTGGGCAGAGTGGTGGCCACGTTGTAGGACGGCGGCTTCGGGAACCCCGACTCATCCTTGTAGTCAAAGTAAGCTGCACACAACCAGAGACACAGAGAAAACTCAGCACTTCCTCAGAACACCGTGCTGGGAACCAGCAGTGCTCCAGGGACTTCCAGGGAGCCCCATTCCCCACCCTTCCCCCACCATCCCAAAGCACAGAGGGGAAAGCCCAGGAGCACCTTCTCTGATAGCCAGCAAGCCAGGGAACACTCCCTGAACACGGCTGGTTGTACTTCTGCTTAAAACAACGCCACAAGCTGTGCCTCTGCTGACTTGGATACTCAGAAACAGTCACGTTTCCAGATCCAAGTGGTTATTAAAGTTATTAGTGACAGGACAGG
Organism: Haemorhous mexicanus; assembly: GCF_027477595.1. Taxonomy (NCBI): domain Eukaryota; kingdom Metazoa; phylum Chordata; class Aves; order Passeriformes; family Fringillidae; genus Haemorhous; species Haemorhous mexicanus. Next base: position 1,137,145 of record NC_082355.1, read on the forward strand.
AGGATGAGTCAAAGTCCCATCCTTATGACCAAGTGCTTAGTTATTGGAAAGTGCAGGAAAAGTGAATTCTTTAAACCCTTTTATGTAATGAATCCTTTAAGGAAGGGGCACAGCATCATCCAAATGCCAGATAATGAGAGGGGAACCACAAATCCTCCCAGCACTTTGATTTTTAACTGTCTCCAATTTACTGAGAACACTGTGAACTGTAACTTGAACACCCCTTGATGGGATGACATCAGACGAGCGCAGCCAAATTGCATCTCCTAAACCACAAGTACCAACAGGCTGTGTGGATCAATCCTGATGCCTGCAGCTCAGGAAGGTGCTGCAGAGCCAGCTGTGGATGAGGAGAGCAGTCAGTGGCAGCAGAGCAATGCCAGCCCTTTCCCCAGGTGAGAGTACCTGTGCTCTCTGCAGAAATGCTGCTGTAGGGCGGAGGGGCGTCGTTCACCACCGGCACGGCCTCGCCCGGCTCCTCTTCATTCTGCAGCTGAACAGAACCACACACCAGGGCTCAGGGGCTTCCTCAGGGCTCTGACACCACCCCTGCAGCTTTAACTGCACACAACAGACCCTTCTGGAAGCACCACGGGACAGAGAGCAGCTGCTCAGCCTCCCTCCGAAGCGTTCCCACTTGAAATGATCAATCTTCCATCTCAGTTCTTATGTTGTCTTTAAATCCTCTCCTCACACACCTGGACTCCAGCACAGCACAGCACACAGCTTTCCAGTACCTTTCCATTTCCCCAGCAGTTCCTCAGCTCACATTGCTTAGAAGCTGCAGTTGCATCTGGTTTAGTCAAAGAAATACAGTGAGATACCCAACAAAAGGCTCCATTGCTGCCTGTGGCTTTGCTAAGGAAGGCTTTTCTATGGCTACATTACATAATGATGCACAAAAGTGCAAATGTTGCCATTTCCCTTCAACCTTTCACACTGCATGACTGAAAAGGAGCCGGTTTATTTTGTGCACTGTGCTTCCCACAGGCTCTGTATAAATAACCAGGAGCTATCACAGATCCAGCATCACCCGCACGAGGCAGGTGTGCAGTGGCAGCTTTGATCAGGAAAGCAGCAGTACCAGGCCAGAAAGGAGGTTACAGCTGCCATCTCATGTTTCCCTTCCTTCCATTTCTCATCACCTCAGCAGCAAAGGCACTGAGGTTTTCTGCAGAATAACTCACCTCAAACAAGCACCTCCAGACTGAAGCACTGGGCTGAGCAGGAGGCACTGCCCTCCTTTGAAACCACCACTAAACAACTTCTCCTCCAGCTCTCCCTCCTGCAACCCCACACATTTGCTCCTGAAGCCATCTGAGATATTTTGCTTTCTTTTCTTTGGAGAGACATGCTGCCATTCTCCTTGAGCATTTCACACAGGGGCGGGGGCGTAGGGGGATGTTCTCATCCTATTTGTATCAGGGGAAAATAAATCAGCTCCCACTTCTAAATGCAGATCTTGGAAATCCAAGTGTTCTGTGCTTTGGAGTTTTATTCCTTTTGCTGCTTAACATCACAGATCACAGGATGGTTTGGGTTGGGCCATCCCTTAAAGCCCATCTCATTCCACCCCCTCCCACTGGCCCTCCTGCTCCAAGCCCAACATCCAACCTGGTCTTGGACACTGCCAGGGATTCAGGGGCAGCTAGAGCTGCTCTGTGCCAGCAGAAGTCTATAACCTATATTCTGCTCCAGATCACACCACACACACCCTCTGTGAAAGCCTTGACTGTGCTTAGCAGATGACAATGAGTGGTTCTGCTGGCAGGTCCAAGGGGTCAGCTGAGAGGGGGAAAAGGGAGAAAATTACACTGGAAAGCACCAGAACAAAATCAGGAGTAGAATCTGCCAGTCCAGGTGCAGCAAAACAGCTGAGCAGTTCAGTCCTGCACTCCAGTTCCACGTCAGCTGAAGCTCACTCTGCTCCCCAGGAACATTTCCCAAACAGAAGAGGTGGGGAAGAAGAAAAGGGTGCTTGGGTCAGCCCCAAGCTTTGTGGATAAGCAGCCCTCACATGACAACACTGAACCATTTCCTTGAAGAAGGAGGAATCAGTGATACGGATGAAAATTTAATCCCTGTTCCAGGGAGCAGCTCCCAGCACAGCTGTCAGCAGGACACAGCCCAGAGCTGCTCCCTGGCCAGATGTGAGGCACAGCAAACAATCCCAGGGTGTGAGGCCCTGGGGGTGGAGGTGGCAGGACCTGCCTCACCTGCAGCTTTGCTGAGCCCCAGGGCACTGAGCAGGGACAGGAGGAGCTGCAGCAACTCCCAGCACAGCGAGGCACCTTCCACCTTCTTCTTCCCAAAGCCTTTCCAAGAGACAAAAATGCCTCATTCTATAAACCCCACAGAGCTCAGCACTAGAAGTAAATGCAAACTAACTTGAAAAGCAATTGCCTATTAGAATATGCTTTCATTTTTTTATAAAAAGAGAGCATCCAGAAATCCCAGACCACCCCACACAGAGCACGAGGGACAATGGAAGGGACAGGAAAACACAGAGCCAAACTGCTTGATTCAATCTCTGCCCAGAGAGCTGCCTCTGGATCCCTGGACATGGCAGGGGTAAAAAAAAGAGTAAAAAGATGATATTTAGGGTCATCCCAACCCAAACCATTCTGTGATTCCAAGATTCCCCCAGTTCTGTAGTTTGAATTCTCTGAAAATGCTCCACCATGCTTATTGCCAGTCTATCCATGAAAATATGAAAATTCAGCAGTTCTTTTCTCCCTCTGCCTGTGCAGGACCTGGTCTATTGACAGGAGGAAAGGCTCTGTCACAGCTGGGACACTCTGCATTCCACATGCCCTTTGTTACCTGTTCTCCAGGTGAGGGGGTGGCAGAAATTCAACCCCTCATGCCTGTAAGAGAGAAGGCAGGTACAGCCTGAGAGCACAGTCACCAGGGAGGGGGAAGGAAAGCACCACATGTGACAACACTGGAAGAAATGAAATAAAAGAGGACACAGATATTGAGTGGAATATTAACTCCTCCCACTGGTTCTTCTTTCAATAGTAAAAAGAAATACATGTTCTTCCAGCCATGTCACGTGGGAGAAAGCAGCTGAATTCACTGCTGCCTTCAAACATCTCAATTCAGGTAATGGATAATGACACAAAAAATGCAGCTACTCTCTGAAGTTGAGCTTGAGGCTGTAGGAGGTTACAGTTATAGAAAACATATTTTTCTTCTAATGGACAAGGTACACAAATGCCTTCCAGCCTTTTTAATGATTCCAGGCATCTAAAATTCAACTAAGTGCCTATTAGCAGAGCAGGGAGGGTTCATGTGACAGGAAGAATGACTCATCAGGCCTGGCTGCCCTGGCCTGGCCCCAGCTCCCACCTGCCCTGCACAGCTCCAGGTATGGGCTCCCAGAGAATTCCCCCGAGGCTGCAGAACCCAGAGGTCTGGTTAAAAGCAGTGTCTGACTTCAGTCTGTTCTGTGAGGCTGTGGGATAATTCTTTCCTAGAGTCACTGATGGATTTTAGCTTTTCAGGCAAGGTTCTGGTATTCATGGCATTAAAAAATGACAGTCTTTACAGCCATGCCTGTAGTTACTGAAACAACAGCTTGGCTGGGATTTTTTCACCACACTGCTAAACCAACTGAAAGTGAACTGACAGAACACCCAGGGATAATTATTTTAAAATAAACCCCATCATCAGAAGCCTGGCACTGAGCAGGACATCACCTCTGGTTGCCACTTGCCCCAACTGAGACCTGTCCCATGTAAACACACAGCACAGCAACATAAAAGTTGAGATCTTCCAAGCTGTTTGGAAATATTTCCATGTAAACTCTGAAGAAAGCATTTCCAATAAATATATTGGTTAATTCTTCCAAATTTCCTAAACACAGCATATGGGCTGCTCACATAGTTTTGAATCTTTATTTTTTAAATCCCCTTTGCCAAGTTCTGAGGCTGCATGTAAATATTCTTTACACCAAATGAGCATCACTACACAAAACCAGCATTACTACAAGCTGGGCCTTAGCAATAGATCACATATCATTACATATCTTCAGCCTTTTGGAAGTAAATTAAAGTCACTGCCAGCTCTGAAAAGGAGAGTTATTTTTACTGACTTTTGCTTTACTCAATTAAACACACCCTGATTTAAAATCCTGACTTTTGGTCGATGTTGTTGCAAATTTCTGTAACTTAACATCAGCTTATTAATCAGCAGGGATAATGATAAGCTACCAGAGAGGCCAACCCACTCCCTTCAGCCCTCTCCCTGATGAGCAAATAACTGTTTTCTCCTGTAGGCTCTCCCAGCCCATTTCCCTGGAGCAGTGACAGCCCTGAGTGCCTGGCCCAGCCCCTGCCCTGGCACAGGTGTGCCAAGCACCTCTCAGGTGACACATCTGGCACCTGTGCCAAGCCAACCCTCCCTGGGGAGATGCTGATGCTCCAGCCCTGAGCAGAGCCCAGCCCTGGGAGTGACCTCCCTAGCTGTGCCAACCCCAGAATTTCCCCATGGAAAGGGGGCTCAGCCTTGGCAGGGGCTGCCCAGAGGGGTTTGGAGTGCCCATCCCTGCAGGTGGCACCTGGAGGTGGCACTCAGTGCTCTGGGCTGGGGACAAGGAGGGGATAGGGCACAGCTGGGACTTGGTTTTTCCAAACTGAGTGACTCTGAGATACTCCTCCCTTTTAACAGAGGACTGAAAACTGTGCCCCACTCCCCAAAGCCACCTGGAGCAGCTCCCTGGCACCCAGTGAGCACACACAGGGCAGGAGCCAGCAGCAGCATCCAGCTGAGGGGGGCAATGGCAATGACCCCATGAGCCACCAAAAGGCAAAACCACAAATCAAAACCTATTTTTTGGCCATAAAATACAACCTGTGGTGTTGTCCTCTGACTCACTGCAGCCAAGGGCCTGACACCACAAAAATGCTCCTCAATCCTGGGAAACAAGCTGGTCTGATTCCCTCATTTCTGTTCAAACAGGGAGTTAGACTGGTCTGGACAGACTGGAAACAAGCACTTGGGCCAGCACAAACCTGTGCCACACACTGGCCTTAGACTTGAGAGATCAAGGTCTTAATATGGAAAAATTAGGTTTTAATCTTGGATAGCTGCAATTAAATTTCCCACACCTAAAGCATAAGGCCTTCTCATAATATTTAGAATCAGACTAATATTTTTCTGGACATTAGGGTATTTCAGTAAGACTTATAAACATTTTAAAATATCGTGGTTTTTAAATGGTCAAATGAAGAAGGTTAAGTACCTTCCAGGTGAAAAAAATCCCATTGTGCCACCACAGATCAAATTTGGATATTTCACAACAGGCAGGAACAGAATGATTGGATGGCCCTCGATACTGAATTTTGCTCACTCGTCCCCATGACAAAGGATCAGAATTCACACATGCACACACAGAACTTTTGATCCTTGCATTCTGTATGGTTACTTCTAAGCCATGATGCCAAACCCACAGAAAAAGGCTGCTCACCTCCTGGGAGCACTGAACAACCCAAAGCCCTCAGGGCTGTTCCTACAGCTGCTTCCCGACGGGGCTACTGAGCCCCACTGAATTTTAGTCATGAGAGAAAAGTTACTAAAAAACCAACTCAGAGCTCCACACCATCCTGATGCCTGAGATAATACTGTATTTAAAAGTTTGCTTGCAAAGCTATTTTCTCCTGCCACACAAGCTGTGAGGTGACACAGGACTGCTGCTGTTTCCCTGCCTTTCCCACATCCTTTGATTTTTAGGGACAGAATGTATTTAAATTCTATAACAACTTTTTCATACAGAATCACTAAACCCTTGCAAAGCTACCTGACAGGTACTGCTGCCTGCACAGGGGGATGTTTCAGAGGAAAATAATCAGATTTTAGTCACCTCAGCACAGCCAAGGCTGGACAAGGGGCAACTTCAGCACAACCTCGGAGCAGAAGCTGCACAATTTTACTCTGCAATTTTTCTAATTTTACTTGGTTTATGTCAATGGCATCTCCTCTTCTGGTTACAAATAAAATAAAATATATAAATAAATATGCAAACGACCTACCCTGCAACTTCTCTTAGCATTCTTATCTTAAGCCAGCACATCTTGCACACTGCAAGGACCTCACTGAGGAAACAGTCACTGACATTTCTGATTCTAACTGCTGACATGAAAAGATTTGGGATGCTCTCATTTTTTAGTTTCAAGCTGTGTGCCCATTTCAGCTGCAAAATTAAACACAAGCTCAAGGTACACACAAGGCAGCAACTGATATCTGCCTCCCTGTTCCACTCCAGCCTCCCCAGATATTAAAGAAGCATTGTAGTCCTTCATGGATTTAAACTCTATTCCCATTCTATTTCCAGCAATGTATTCCTTCCACAGTTTTCACAGAACAAAAAACAAACAAATGGAAAAATCTTTCTTCCTTATTTTTCCCATTGACACCTCCCTTCATGGAATGATTCGTGATCCATGTAAACCTTCAACAAGTGGAACAGGAAGACACAGCACTTAAAAAGGAATACATCTTCATTATTTAACACTCCCACCATTTCCTAGGTGGGTTTACATTACTCATACACCTCACATGTATTTTCAAATGCTCCAAGTGCAAAGCATGCCTGGAAAACACAGAGTGTAAATAAACCTGTTAAAGCTGGGCTATTTTTTCCAGAATGGACGGTAATTTCTGTTCCAAGGATGAAATACAGTTCTGCCAACTAAACTCTCAACCCAGGGTTATGCTGGGAAGGCTTTAAGCCCACTAATCCCAACAACATCCCAGTATAACTTTCCCAAAGGCAGATTGAAATGACAGCAGCCTCTCAGTGTCCCTTTTTGGGGACACAGCAGTGCCCGGAATAACAGCACCAGGGCGGGCTGCAGCTCTCTCCTTCCCAAACCTCTCCATTCCCACCTCCACAAGCACAGCCCTAGCACCTGGCCTGCAGAGGAGGATCCAAATCCAGCAGTCTGAGCCTGTCCCAGCCCTGCTCCCAATGGAAGGGGTGGAGAGGCTGAAATCCCTTCTCCAGAGCTTCAGTTTGATCTTACAGGGAGCTGCACCTCCTCAGTACTGAGCTCAGACTCACAGCGCCCAAAGGCACCACTGCAGGCTACTTTTTATCAGATTGTCTCCTGCCTGAACAAAGCCATGGCCTAGGAAGTTGGCTTTGGAAAATCAATCAGTGCACGCCCCTTGCACTGCCCACGATGGTGAACAGACACGGGCTGGGAGTCTGCAGGGAAGAAAGAGGCTGCTGATGGAGCACAGCCCACATTCCCACCTTCCCACACCCCACCTGCAAGGCTGAGAAGGGCTGGGAGAGGACAGGAAACACACAGGTCTCAAACTGGGGTATCAAGTTCTGCTGTGCTCAGATCATGGTCACTAACTCTCACCTTTTTTTCCTGAAAATACAGGTACTTGAGGAATCCTACAAATACTGTACAGGTTCCACAGTGCCCACACTTCAGTGCTGCTCCCACATACACACGGATACATCAGGAACCCACCCCAGAGGGAGGGTTGCACATCCCTGGCACGCTTGGACAGTCAATCACATTTACCAGTGCAGGAACCACCTACCTGCATAACCAACTCCATTAATACATTACCCCACCACCCAAAAAGATCAAGCCTTAAAAATTCCTCCACTGACTCATAATCCAATAATTTAAAGGATTAAATGAGCTTGTTGTGAATTTCTCCAGGCTATCTCCACTGACTGGGTCCTGTATTCACTCTAGCCCTTGTAGTTATCACTTCACTATCAGTTCCTTAGCACATGGTACATTCATTATTGTACATTCCCACACACAATAAGTTTCAAAATATGGGGGTGAAATTGACACATTCAATGCTACAGAGACTCTCCCACTCTCTCATCCTCTCTATCTAAATCCCAACTGCATCTCCACAGCCTGCAGGGTTTTGAAGCAACACAAGCATTAGGAGTCAGCTCAGTGATAACACACTTCACAACGGGAACACCTGGGCTCTGGCAGAGGGCAAGGAAAGAGAAGCAATTTCTAAACAAAAGTAAATTCATTTACATGTGAGAATCTGCCTCTCACGCCAGTTAAACCAGTGGCTCCACAGGCCTCCATTATGTGCTTGTCTTTAGCAGTGCAAATCCTCTGGCACAGCCTGGCTCCCTAATCTCCGCAGATGAGTCTGCCCCGGCTCTGCCCGAGGTGTGAGCAGCCACAGCGCTGAGCGGGCCAACAACAGCTTTACACACCCCTCTCAGGGGAAACCAGGAGTGTGTCCATCGGCCAGGTAACACCACAGGAGGCAATGGGGTCCTTCAGCAATTGTGGCACCCATCCCCACTGCTCTGGGTGATGGGACACGCTGCACATCCCTTGGGAAAAGACATTTGTGAAGACACTTGTTGGGGTCAACACCACCAGCAGGACTCTGCCAGGAAAGGCGATTAGTGCAGAGCCCTGGTTATCAGACCCTAGCAGGTCCCAGAACAACACAAAGAGATTTGTCATCCTAAGTGAGCACATCTGTTTAGCACTGGAAAAAAAAAAAAAAAAAACCAAACCAAACCGAAGTTTTACTCAACTTCTACATTCCCAGTATGTAAAAACACGGAGACCTGCAGCTGTCAGACGAGACAAGTACTCCATCCCATGGGAGGGTGTATCTCGAACTCTGCCGAGCAGGAGCCTACCCACGCTGGGAATGCTACCCAGGAAAAGTCACAACACAGCGATTTCTTGGGAGAGCCTCGGTTCAGCAGGAGCGAGCTGTCTGCTGTTTTGAGGGATTTCTCCATTACTCTAAGTAAAGAATTCTCCATGTCTGATGTCAGAAAGGCGCCTGCCAGAACTGGGTCACACCGGGGGGCCCAGCCGACAGCCGGCCCTTTCCGTGGGGCCGGTGCTGCAGACAAACGGGAGGCAGGAAGAGAAGAACGACCCGAATTCCCCAGGGAGCTCTTTAAGGCCAGCCCCTGGCCTAGAGGGAGTCCACACGTAAAAGATGGAAGAAAACTAACGGGGACCTCGGGACGATGCGGAACGAGACCGTGCCGGTGGGGGGGTCGCTGGCCGTGGGGGGAAATGACCGGCGGGGTCAGCGCCCTGCCCAAGGTCGCCCCGGGACTGGGCAAACACCGGCCCCGGACACACCCGGCCCCGGGAGTGGGCAGACACCCGGCCCCAGGACAGAGCAAACACCAGCCCCGGGACTGGGCAAACACCGGCCGCGGGCACACCCAGCCCCCAGCCGGCGGGGAGCGGCTCCGCGGCCGAGCCCGGCCTGACCCCCCGGGGACCCGCGGCCTCCGCCCCGGGCGCTGCCGCCAGCACAGGCCCCGCTCCCGGCCCCGCCGCCCCGGGAGCCGCCCGGCCCCGGCGCCCCTCACCTGCTGGTAGCGGCCGGTGCTGGGCTCGGCGGCCGCGGCCGCCATGGCGCTGCGGGGTCGGTGCGGGCGCTGCGCAGGCGGAGGCGGCGGCGGCGGCCCGGTCGCTGCTCGCTGCGGGCTCCGCTCGCTCCCGCCCTCCCCGTCACGCTCGGCCGCGCCGCCTCCCGCCCCGCCCGCCGCCGGAGCCGCCCCGGGCCGCGAGCAGCGCTCCTGGAACGGCCACGGAATCACAGAACCACCGAGGCTGGCAGCGACCTGCAACACCAGCGAGTCCGTGCTGTGCCCGATGCCCGCCTTGTCCCCAGCCCAGAGCCCCGAGTGCCAGCTCCAGCCCTGCCTTGGGCACTCCAGGGATGGGCTCTCCAGCCCTCCCTGGGCAGTGCCAGTGCCTGAGCCCCCTTTCCACGGGGAAATTCCTGCTGTGCCCACCCTGAGCCTGCCCTGGCCCAGCCTGAGGCCGTTCCCTCTCCTCCTGTCCCTGTTCCCTGGGAGCAGATGCCAAATCCCACCCCAGCTGTCCCCTCCTGGCAGGAGCTGTGCAGAGCCACAAGGGCTCCCCTGAGCCTCCTTTGCTCCAGGCTGAGCCCCTTCCCAGCTCCCTCAGCTGCTCCTAGGGCTCCAGACCCTTCCCAGCTCCGTTCCCTTCCCTGGGCACGCTGCAGCCCCTCAATGTCTCTCTCACCATGAGGGGCCCAGAATTGGACACAGCACTCATGGTGACACCTCAGCAGTGCCAGCACAGGGGACAGTCCCTGCCCTGCTCCTGCTGGCCACCCTATTGCTGAGACAGCCCAGGTGCCATTGGCCTCTTGCCCTCCTGGGCACACCTGGGCTCATGTTCAGCTCCTGTCAAGCAGCACCCCCGGGTCCTTCTGTGCCGGGCTGGGTCCCAACCAGGGCTGGAGGGTGACCCGAGCCAGCCAGGAGCCGGCCCGGCTGTGTGTGGGGACCCGGTGTGCCGCTGCCTGCGGGAATGCCGAGAGCCAGCAGCACGACCCCGACACTGCCGCAGCTGCAGGAGTGACCCCACAAACTCCGTGCACTTCACATAATGTACATTGTGGAACTCAAGTATAATTTTCAGAGTGGAAGCTGCCATAGGATGTGATAGTGAAACCTAGGGGGTCAGGAAATTGATGTAAAGCCATGCTGCCTCAGCAGGGACACACCAGAGCCAGCCCTGGGGAACCAGCCCTGTGTGAGTCACACTGACCAAGCCTGGGTCACACATGACCCCAGCCATCCCTGTCCCACCACAGGGGCAGGGAACAGGGAAGCTGCACCAAACACAAGGTGTTGGCCATCAGCTGTTCCATATCCACAGGGAGCAGATGGTGTTGAGCTCCCTCCTTCCAAAAGGAGCACGTGTAGGAAACCACGCGGTGAGAGAAATTGGTTTATTCTGAGTTCTTCAGTGGCCAAAACACTTCTCAGCTTGTGTAACATTTGTTTTCTACATGCACGGTTCAGCTCTAGTCAGGCTTGCAGAAAATTACCCACATCAATCCCTAAGGTGGATGAGATTTAAATATATCAGCTTTAGGATGAGGAAGGCTGAATCAGCCCCACTAGGATTCCAAACTGCAAATTCAGAGAGTTGCAAGCATTGAAGCCCGAGGACATGGTTTTGAGCTGCACACTCAGTCATAAATACAGGCCTCAGTGCTCATTATTCCCTACCATAATCAGCCTGGATTCTTTTCTCCCTGTATTTTGCCTTTGAGGGGTAGGGAGCTCATCGATGTCTTAGTGAGATGAATGAACATCCCAGTTCTCATGGTGAAGGAGAGGCAGGAACCGTGAAGGATTTTAGCCATGAATAACCTCCAAGAGTGACTCCTGAGAAATGCTGGAGACACAAGGACGAGGCAGGGTTCTTGCAACACAGATGCCTTTGAAGGAGCTGGAACAAGAGCTGCAGGCACTGACAGACTCTGGTTTCACCTTTTCACAAGACTCTCGATTTGCACTGAGAATTTCCCTGCACTGAGGAGCTGCCCTGATGACATGCATGGATTTACTCACTGCTGAGGTGGGATTACACCCCTAAGTAAGGCTGTAGCAGCAGTGGTAATTAGCTGCACAGTGATTGACTTGGACAACACAGAGATTAAAATAAGATGCAACCTGTGCATGTCCTCAGAGAAGGTGCTGGAACGTATCCTGGAGAAATGGTGAAACCATTTGTGTCAAAGCCATTTTGGGGCCAGTGGAGGCAAATCACGGGCTAATTAGTCCATCCAGTCTGAGCATGACTGACTCCGGAGGGGTAAGGACAACTTCTTCCAGCTTCTCTCCCTGTATTTATTTTTATTTTCTAAGGTGGGGAAGCTCAGTAGAAAGATGATGCTGTGGTTACAGCACATGACTGGTTCTGCTTTCATTTCCCAAGTGGTTTGAGGCAAATCACTTCATGCCTCTGGTTTTTTTGTCTTTTTCTCCAGTACAAAATGTCTTTTCTCCCAAGAGACACTTGAAGCTTGAAGTCATTGATTTTAGTGACTTCCGTACGGGATGTGCTGTGAAAGTATTTGAAAGCAATTGAAAGTATGACAAGTAGAGGACTGAGTCCTCTGAAATCTTGGAGCTGTACATGTGTTCCTTTAACTATTGTGTACAACTGAGCAGTAAAGGGAACACTTTTAATCTGCACTTTGTAATAAATATTGAACACTAAAAGCTAAATAAGAAACCTCAAAAGCAGGGCGTGTAAGCTAAACTAGTAAGAATTTAGCAGGACATTAAAGCTAGATCTTTCTTCTAACCTTTTAGTGCTAAATTATTCAATTAAAAAAAAAAATTGTTCACACGACAGAAACATTTTGTCATCAATTTGAAAGTACTCCTGTGTCCCTGGAGGCAGAAACACTCCATGTGCAAGAATTGGATTCACAGGGTTTGAACATCCATAGATGTCATTCCCCACTGTGGAATAACATCCTGAATTAGAGTTGTATAATTAATCTGGAGAGATTTGTTAAGGATTAATAAATGCTCTCTAACAGATGCTCCTCCCAAAAATATCACTTGGCCACAAAGACTTTTTGTGCTTGGGATCATCTTCTATTTGAATCATCTTTGATCTTTTTGCCCAAAAAAGCTGAACTGTGGCTGGCCTATCCCTGGAAGTGTCTAAGGCCGGGTTGGATCGGGCTTGGAGCCACCTGGGATGCTGGAATGCTCATGGCAGGGGGTGAAACTGGACAATCTTAAGGTCCCTTCCCACCCAAACCATTCTGTGGCTCTGACAGCTCCTGCCCAGGGCAGCTGCCCCACTGCCTCGGAAGCAGCAGGTTCTGCAGGTGTGGGGCTCCCTGCAGGGTTCTGGACACGCAGGCAGCTGCAATTTCAGTGTTTGTTACAACAACAAAAGCCACTCTGTCACATGGGGTCTGCTGGAACGGGGAGAGCCCCAGTGAGCACAGCCACACATCCCACAGCCGAGTGGAAGCAGGGCCTTGTTCACTGGTGTGGAAAATTATGGCCCCACAAGCCACGAGTATTGTGAGGAGGAGGAATGAAAACAACAGTGGCATTGAATTGGAAGAATTTCCCAATGGGAATTCTCTTCCTCTGAAACCCAGCAGCAGAACCGAGGGGCAGATATGGAGGGATGCAGTGAGTTGTGCTGGATGGTGCACGGGGCAAGCAGAGCTGAGCTCCAAATTGCCTCCATCAGCACAGCCAGCTCAGTCCAGCCTGACTTCAGGGGCCCCAGCTCACTGATTTCACCAATGCCCTTTGTTGCTCTGTTGTTTCTTCATCCTACTGGAGGAATCACAATTAACCAACGGTTAATTTAACCTTGCTATCCAGATTAAATCCCTTACTGCTTAGGCTGGCAGTTTTGAACCTGGTGAGGAGTGAGGTCCTGACAGCTTTGTCATGGCAACATCACCTGCAAAATGGGAAGGGACTGGCACTGGTGCTCTCCAGAGCTGCCTGATCATTGCCCTACCCATAGGCTTGTTGTGACCCCAGAAAATCCTAACTAGGATTTGGGTGCTGTTGGGAGAGCCAAGATGTGAGTGGGGCTTGCAGGAAAGAGCAGCTCCCCTCCCGATCTGTTATTTCTCCTTTTCTTATAAATTGGGGTCAGAAGATAAATGGAACATGCTGGAGCAGGAAGAGGTGACTGATGGTGGATATTAAAGAGACTCTTTAATTACAGGATTTGGAGAGAGGATTCTTCATGGAGATAATTTTTTAATTGTTGCTGTTTCAGGAAAAGAATCCCAGTGCTCCCAAGAAGTTCCAATAGCAAAAGCCCTGGTCTCTGAGCACTGCTGACTCCGGTCCCTTCAAGATGGGGCAAAAGAAAAGGCTGGGTTTCTAAGAGCTCCCCCATGAAACTTCAGCTTCTCCTGAAGAGAAGTGTTTGTTTCCTTCCATCTGCTGCTTTTGCAAGGAAGGAAAATCAGCCTGTTCAGACACCAGGAAGTTCTTCAGCATGGGAACAGCTCGCTGTAAACGCAGGAACAATAACGGGCAGAAATTATCATACCTAAAAATATCCAGCATGCGAGTCACACGCATAGCCCAGCCCGGAGCAGCTCGGGGTGGATGGAGCGTGTGGATGCACAGGATGTGCTGGGTGTGGGCAGCGCGGGGGCACCTGCCTGGCTCCGCTGCAGCTTTTGCTTTCACCAAAACATGTTTTGCTTTTACGGGGAGCTGTCGGCTCCTCCTGCATCTTTGTGCACTGCAGCTGCCCAAGCCACTGGCAGGGGAGCTGAAAGCCACACCTGTGCAGTCAGAGCCCTCCAACACTCGGATTTCACCGACCCCATCCCCACAACGGCGCTGTGTGAGCAGCTGGGGGGCTGCGAGGCCGGCACCAGGGGCAGCAGCTCTCCACTCGTCCCAGGAGAGCCGGGGCAGGGCAGGTGGAGGCAGGGGCTGAGGTGACGCTCTCTCCATTGTCTAATGCCCACAACCCACAGGTCACCCCGGCTGTTCCCTGGAGCTCACCGCCGAGGGAAGAAGTCCGTGGTGTCCCTGCCATCAGTTCCTATGCGGGCTGTGCCTCCTGAATTGGCTTTTCCGAAATTTCCGAGCGCTGGCCGCGTTTCCAGGTTAACCGAGCGAGCCGCTGAGGGCTCTGCGGGGAGCGGCGGTGCCGGGGCTCTCTCCCTGCCCAGCCCTGCAGCAGTTTTGGCTTTGCACACCAGAAGCCGCAGTTGTGCCACAACAGGGGTGATGTGGGAGCTCCCAGGTGTGTGTGCAGGACAGGTGTGCGCTCACCAGGTGTCCTTCGTGCAGGCAGCATCCTGGATAAGGACTGAAGCAGCTTCAGCATGGGAAGGGTCCAGACCACAGCCAGGTCCCCGTCCCCTGCCGTCCCCGTCCCGGCACCTCGGTCCTGTGCCTCCGAACCCTCCGCTGCCATGATTCCTGCCAGTGCCCGGGGAACCCATGGGTCTGCCGCACCGAAATGGCCCCCACGGCACCAGTGGGCACTGTCCCACAGAGGCAGAGCCCAGGCTGCCCTGCCCTGCCCTGCGGGAGAGCCGGGAATGCCGCTGCTGCAGCTCCTCACCCAACACCGGCCACCGGGAGACCTGCCCGTGGGCTGACACTGCTATGGAAACACCTGTCCGTGGAATTTATTTAGTCTCTGTGGCCTAAAACTCTTCCCGTGTGTGCCCACAGCCCGCCACACCCATCATTCCCACGGGCAACCCAAGGGCTCTCCAGGATGAGACAATACCGGGAGCACTGGGTCTAGCCAGGTCATTTAAATTATTAAAATGAGAAGTAACTGCATGGGCTGGGTCCCAGCAAAGCAATTTGTAGCTCATTCTTCCTTCTGATGAAATTGAATATCGGTCTAACTTTGAAGTACGATCTTTGTGTCCCAACAATGAACCAAGCCTGTGCAAGGAGAGCTCGGGCACATTTTCATGAGAGCTTGAAGGCAGCTGGAGCAACAGCAGGAAAGTGTTTTGGGGATACCACTGTGCCAGGAGCAAGGTCAGACAGAGATCACGGTCTCTCCATCCCCCAGAACGACCCCAACATGCCCCAAAGCGAGTCCCTACAGAAGAGCTGAAGCGTGAGAGCAGCTCATTTTGGTGGGACAAGGCTGGGAGCTTCGCTCTCGGCCTGAAAAGCTGAATGAAGGACAGAGTCGGGGGGATCCCTGCTGTAATGGTGACACTCCAGCAGAACCACACCGAGATATTCAGGGCCGTTTGCACGTATCTGGAGGAAGCATTGCTTCCCGCAGCTGTGCCTGGACGACAGGCGCGCTGCAGGGCGGTGACATTCACCGAGCAGCCGCTCGCCGCCGCAGCTCCCGGCGCGCCCCGTTCGGCCGCTCCGCTCCGGCGCTGCCCGGGGCCCTCCCGCGGGGCCGGGCCCGGCGCTCCCCGCCCACCCGCGGAAGTGATCCCGGGCAGGGCGAGCCGGGAGGAAGCGGAGGCTGCGGGCAGGGCTGATCCGCAGAGGCGGCGGCGATCGCGGGCAGAGGCGATCCGGGAAGTGGCGGCGATCCCCGGCGAAGGCAGCGGCGGTCCCGGGCGGCCCCACCATGAAGCTCATCATCCTGGAGAATTACTCGCAGGCCAGCGAGTGGGCGGCCAAGTACATCCGCAACCGCATCGTGCAGTTCGGGCCCGGCCCCGGGCGCTTCTTCACGCTGGGGCTGCCCACAGGTGGGTGCCGGGGGGCGGCCGGGCCGGGGCCGAGCACGGGCCCTGCCCCGGCTGAGGCGGCCGCTCCCCGCAGGCAGCACCCCCCTGGGCTGCTACGGCAAGCTGGTGGAGTACTACCGCAACGGGGACCTCTCCTTCAAGTACGTGAAGACCTTCAACATGGACGAGTACGTGGGTGAGTGCCGCAGCCACCTGTCCTGTCGCCTTTGTCCCTGCCCGGGAGCTGCTGGGCCCCTACCCCGGCAGAGCCTGGCGGTGCCTGAAATCCACCTGTGCAGGTAAGAGGGACAACATTCACAGAGTTACAGCATCAACACTTCACAGAGTTACAGCATCAACACTTCACAGAGTTACAGCATCAACACTTCACAGAGTTACAGCATCAACCTTCACAGAGTTACAGCATCAACCTTCACAGAGTTACAGCATCAACATTCACAGAGTTACAGCATCAGCATTTCACAGTTACAGCATCAGTTAGGGTGGAAAAGAGCTCTGAGATCATCGGGTCCAGCCTGTGACCCCACACCACGGTGTCAGCTGAACCATGGCTCTGAGTGCCACGTCCAGTCTTTCCTTAAACACTTCCAGAGAAGTAGCAAAGGGGGACAATTTGAAAACCTATGGAAGAAATTTGAAATTTTTTCCACAGGTTTGGAAACGTATGGACAAAATTGGATGCTGGTGTTGCCCAGTATTGCATACACTATTACAGACACTGCTGTGTGTTAGCTGCACTCAGGCACTGAGCAGGCAAGAACAGCTTATCCATGCAGGCTCAGCATGCAGCATTACCTTCACCTTTGTTCTGGGGTTATAAAGGTCCCTTACAAAGACCAGCGTGTCCCCTGAGTGCCCTCAGGTATCTCCTGCTGAGGTAGCAAAGGACTGCTGTTGCTGAAGTCATGGTGAAACAGTCTCCTCAGAAGAAATAGATCCAAAGGTGAAAAACATACAAGCTAAATATTTGCTAATGCTAATTTTATCCTGGTCAGGAGGTTTTTTTTCTGTGAATAACCCCAATCAAGCAGCATTAGGGAATAAGCAATGCATTGTGGGTTTACAGTATTCAAGGGGGGTAAATATGCAGTAATTGTAGAATAATTATTATTTCCCAGGCTTCTGCAGTTTTTTAATAATTCTTACTAATATGAAGAGAAAAGGGCTGGAAAGGTACTGACAGATGAGGCACAGCACAGACCTGCTTTTTGAACATCTGTTGTATATTAATATGGGCACGTGTCTTACAGGAGCTGATTTTAATTCTGGTATTTAGGGAAACAGAAACAACTCTGAAAGCTGAGGGTGTGACAAAGGACAGAGAGAGCAGTGCTCTGTCACCAGAGCCACTGCAGGGGTGTGGAAGTGCTTTGTTATGGGTGATACTGTTCCATTTGGCCTCAGTCCTGTGTGTTCTGTTACCAGGTCTCCCGAGGGATCACCCAGAAAGTTACCATTCCTTCATGTGGAATAACTTCTTCAAGCACATTGACATCTCACCAGAAAACGTCCACATCTTGGATGGAAACGCCCCTGATCTCCAGGCAGAGTGTGATGCGTTTGAGGAGAAAATCAAAGCAGCTGGAGGCATCGAGCTGTTTGTTGGAGGTGAGAACCCGAGAGCAGCAGCCTCTAAACCCTGTCCCAAAGCTGTGCCTGTCCTCCCCAGCTCTCATTTATTGCCAGGATTGTTCATTTTCAGTGCATTTGCAGTGAAATCCACCCCACAGCCCATGGCCCTGGGCACTGCAGTGTCCTGGCAGCTTTGTCTCCCCACCTACCACTCCCACCTTTAGGTCTTTCAGCGCAGTCAGTGAATTGTTCAGGAACTGTTAGCAGGAGAAATGGGAAGGACTAGAACTGTACAAATATGAGGTATTTATCAATTGTCAGTGGCAACAAGAAACTGCTGGGAGTAGCTTTTCCCACACAAGCTCTTGCCATCAGTTTGCCATAAGGTTCTGCCACCTCCTATGCTTTGTCATTGTCCCAGCACAATCAGGGCATTGTCTGGGTTTTCCTAGCAGACACAAATCTGAGCTGGAGCAGAGGAACTGCAGGGTTTTTTCTCAGCTCTGTGTTCCTGGGAGCACTGCCTGTGCTTCTCCTGGGAGAGATGCTGGCTCTGCTGCCACAGCTGACCCTCTGCCCACGCTGTCCCTGTCCAGGCATCGGCCCCGACGGTCACATCGCCTTCAACGAGCCGGGATCCAGCCTGGTGTCCAGGACACGAGTCAAGACCTTGGCCATGGACACCATCCTGGCCAATGCCAGGTTCTTTGATGGTGACCTCTCCAAAGTGCCCACCATGGCTTTGACAGTTGGAGTAGGCACTGTCATGGATGCCAGAGAGGTGAGGAAATAAGAAGTGGCTTCCTGCAGTTCCTCTGGAGCAGCCAAAGGTTATCCTGTTATGGAGCAGCCATGTGTCCTCTGGTGTCCTCTGGTGTGGGATATGCCTGCCACAGAATGCCTGATCCTCCTGTCCTCTGGCATCCTGCAACACCATGGAGAGGCTCTGCTGGCACTTGTGTTTGTGTAACCCTGCAGCAGCTGTTCCCCACAGGAAGCCAGGAAGGTTTGGGAGGGTGTCTTTGGTTAGGAATCTCACCTGGAGAGTAACTGGAGACTTGATGTCACACCAGCAGGTCATGAAAACTGTGTGGCACACTTTTACTGGAGTCTATTCTTGATCTGCACTTGTGAAATCTCAGTGTACAGGTGCCCAAAGGACCACTGCAGTGACCCAGCAGGCTGTGATTTCATTGAGAGCTGAAGCAGCCAGAGCAGCAGCAGCACAGAGAAGTGGCTGTGGGGACGGTGACAGGGGTGCCCCCATTCTCAGCTGGGCAGGGTGTGGTTGGGCTCTCCCTGACTGCCCCTCTCTGTGTCTGGGGCTGCAGGTGATGATCCTGATCACAGGAGCCCACAAAGCCTTTGCTCTGTACAAAGCCATCGAGGATGGTGTCAACCACATGTGGACGGTGTCGGCCTTCCAGCAGCACCCCAACACCGTGTTCGTGTGCGACGAGGACGCCACGCTGGAGCTCAAAGTCAAAACAGTGAAATACTTCAAAGGTGAATGTTTGACCAGGCCAGGCAGCTGCTCTGTTATATTTTTAGGAGCACAAGCCATGCCTTTGCAGAGGTGTTGCTGTATAAGTAACTCCCAATGGAGTATATTCCTTAAATATATTACAGTAGTATGTGTGAAGGTAAATGCTTAATGCTTAGTGTGGGAGCAAAGGCACAAGGACAACAGTAATGTCTAATTCCATTAGCATCCAATGAAGGAGAACTTTCCTTTATTATGTCTGCTTAAATTGCCTTTTGACTCTCTCCATCAGGTTTAATGCTGGTTCACAACAAGCTCGTGGAGCCCTTGTACAGCATGAAGGAGATGGGAGCAGAGAGGAGCCAGTCCAAGAAGCCATACAGTGATTAATGTGCTGGGGCAGTGCTGAACCAGCTGCTGAAAACAGCTGGGAGAAAAAGGAATTGCTGCAGAAACTGATCTCATATTTGTTCTTAAATTAGCAGAATGATGGTATGGTTCCTTCTCTCCATTAAAGAGACAGATGCCAAACACCTGCCTTAATTAACCAAAGGAGGATGGGATCCAGTGTTCTGTGTTCCACAAACTTCTGCCACCAACTCATTCTCTGAAGGAAATGAAGAATGAATTGTTTGATCTGTGAACTGGCTGTAATCACAGACTGAAGGCTGCAGAACGGAAATGTGAGGATAAATGAAAGTACAATGTTTCAGAAAGAAGTGGGTGGTAACTTTGGGGTGTATTCCTTGCAATTAGGACAAGTATCTCCTGTTACTCCTTCCTCCTCCATGAAACACTTGTACATTAGAATCCTGGAAAAGAGGATTGTCCAGCTGGAGAAGGGAAAGCTCAGAGCAGCACCCACAGCCAGGAGAGGGCAGCAAGAAGATGGAGCCAGGGGGAAGAAGAGAAGGGACAGTGGGGTGGGAGTGGAGACACGCTGCTCACGCTGGAGAGGAGAAAACCCCACTGTGGGAACAGCCAAGCAGTGGGACAGGATCCCCACAGTGCAGGCTCCCTCCTTAGGAGGTGCCAAGACCTGACTGGATAAAGCCCTGGCTGAGCCCTGCTTTGAGCCACATGTTGGACTTGAGACCCCTCAGCAGAAGAGGCTCCAGCAGCAACCCCCACAAGGGGTCCAGGGTGCAGCTCAGGCACCTGAGGATGTCACTGTTGTCAGGCCCAGGTGTGATTTGCTATGCCTGGTGCTCACTCTTCTCCAGAATTTTCCATTTTACTGAGGAAATGCCAAACCAGCCCCAAAGGAAACACTCTGTTCCCACTGACTTCAGCCTCTGTTTCATTACAGACACCCCACACAGGTGGACAACAGCCAAGACCCCACCAATTCTGAAATGTGACTCCTGGGACTTCTGTCCACTGCTCTCACACGAGGGGCAAGAAAACTGGGCAACATTTATTTTCTTTTTACAGAAGTTTTGTAAGTTGTTGATCTGTAATGTAACTTTCTTCACTAAATGTCTTTAATTTTTTAAACGGTGACATTTGACTGTGTCTGGTGCTCGGTCTCAGTGTGCTCATGGTAGCAAAGCTGTCCTGGAGGCAGTTTGGTGGCAAGAGCTCCTGCTGCTCCCCCCTTCCTTGCCCAGTGTTTGCTGGCAGGTTTTCCTCAGAGGGAAAAGCAGGGCCCTTGGGGTGGGAGGGCACTCTGCATGCATTAAATCCCACGAGCAGAACACATCCCTGCCAGCTCCAGGGATGGAGCTCATCTCCATCCCTGGGAGCTCTGGGCTGTCCCACTCCCAGGAGCACCTGGGCACACCTGTGCTGCCAAATCCATGCCAGAAGGAAGACAAACAGGGACACTGTGTTTACCATCTTAAAGTGAATTTAGTGCATGTGAAAAGTGCAGGAAAACAACTCAAACCATACACAACGTACACTTTTCCTACACACTGACCTAGAGATTCAGCTGAGGTGAGAATTTGTTCTTTCTTCCATCTTTTTAATCTCTGTGCCAGTTCCAACAGTGCAGACTGCTCCTCTGCACAGGGAACTGCAGCACCACTGGTTTTGGCCACACATCCCAGGATAAATTTATTAACTCTCAGTCAGAACTCAGTGAGCTGTGATCACACACAGTTCCTGAGGAGTCTCAGCTCCAGAGCTTTCCATCCAGGCCCTACTGCTCTTGAACACAGCACAAGCAGCTTTAGTTTCCAAATAAACTTTTAGACTGTTCTGCAAGTGGAAAAACTTGTAAAAAAAAAAAAAAATCAGTGTTTGCCTCCAGTAATCACCTTCATACTCTCAAAACCACTTGCTGAGATTTTAGGGGAAACAATTTGGTTCTGCAAGAATTTGAAGTGCAAAACCAGTGGAAATAAAGAATCTTGTCCAGAAGCAAAAGTATCAACCATCAAATTTCTTATATGAAGAGTTAATAAAAAATAAATTACTTCATCAACTGAGAACACAAGGTAATTGTCAGTATCTTGAAGAATTCAAGTTCATCTCTTCCTGATACTTTTTAACCTCTCACTGGTCACATCCTCAGCTGACTGCCTTGGCACTCATCCCTGCCAAAACAAGGACAGGCAACATGAGGGAATCCAACAGTAACACAGGGAGTCACCAACCTCACAGAAACCCCTGGAAATGGCTGTTGGTCATTCTCTGCCCAAGCTCTCAGGGATGCAAAGGCTCAGGCACAACAGCCAACGAGAAGGGTTGGGGATAATCAGCTTTAATGTCATTAGAAAGTACCAGTGACAGAGCCAGGAGCTGCTTTTCAGAGAAGCACATCAGGAAATTCATAAAAGCAACAAACTTTGTTGCTGAATACAGAAGAAATTTCTGTATTGTATCAGAAAACTCCCCCAGTCCAGGCAGCCCCAGAGAGAGCACTGCAGCTCCACCAAACCACCCCAAACCCTACAATATTCAAGGGTCTGATCCAAGGGTCAGTCTCCCTAAAGGAAACCCCCAAAATACTTCCAGCATTTGAGGCTTCAGTTTTGTCTGTTGGCTTTTAAAAAAGGGACACCTCTTGGTATATATTTTTCCAATGGCTTTCCAATTTCTGACTTTAATAATGGACATGTTTGTTTGGGCATTCCATGATGATCCTGATCCCAGGATGGGGAAAAGTTTGTCTCCTTTGGTTTTGGCAACAGGCTCTGAGGTGTGAGTGTTCTGCAGTGCAGTTACCACTCTTCTGTCACACAATGGAAGTGAAAAGCAAACAAAGGACACACAAAAAGCATCTGTCTCTGGTTTGTTCACCTTTGGTGCTGGAGGAAGCTACTGATTATCATCTTCTCCTTCCCAGAACTCCCCATTGTCATTGTGCATGGCTTGAAACAATCTGCAAGACAGAAAATCAGTGATATCAGGCCGTAAAAAAAGTCAACTATGTTAAAAAAGTATCACCCTAAATGCAACAACAGTACAGCAGGCTCCCTTGGTTTTTTCAGTTTCACAAACCACCATCCATGCCCTGTGGAAGGGGCAAGAGAGGCTGCCATTGTCCCCCTGCTGTGCCTGTGACCACAGCAGCAATTCTGTCCCTTGGCTCTTCCCCAAGGGAATGTCAGGCAAATCTGCAGCTCCTTAAAGCAGCTCTTCCCCAAATCCTCGAGCTACTCCTGAGCATTGCCAGGGAAACACTCAGGGAAACTCAGGACAGAAAGGGTGAGGTCATGACCTGACCAAAAAAAAATCAGGAATAGGCTCAGAAGACTCCTCCAGAATTTTAAAACCAGAGTTCTTAAAAAAGCAAAACCATATCCTGAATCACTCCTCATTTTTACTGTTAGTGCCAATATCTGAGAGGAGAAACTGTGCCTTAAACTGTATAGCTACACATTTCAGGTAAGAATCTGGGAGGGACTGTAAGGAGAACAGCAAAGGGGTGTTCAGCATGGAGGGGGTCCCTGAGCACCGACCTGTTGAAGCAGGGTGAGGAGGGGTCATTGAAGTGCTGGTAGGGGTTGGCCCGGGACAGGGAGCCCATGCAGAGCCAGCAGAAATACTGCATGCACCCTGTGCAGGTCATCTTGTTACAGCCATCCAGTTTCTGGGGGAAAAACAAGAAATGGTGGTAGCAGAGCCCCAGGGTGGCAGGCCTCACTCCCTCTCTGCCAACAGCCCCCAGAAGCACAGCAGTCAGTGAGCACATCCCCCCTGCTCCACCACACACTGACATCTTCCCTGGGAGCTGGGATCCCAGCACTGGAAATTGGTTATAATTCTAAAAATACTGGAAATAAGTATTTTTCTGAAGCTGGATTGATTTCCAGCTCTAGTGTGAACCAGAGGTAGCCTGAAACACCAGGAAAACAAAAGGATTCAGGGAGATCCAGAGTCAGCCTGGACCTGCTCAGTGTGGGAGCCTGACCATCAGTCATTGTGTGCACTCCACTCCTTGGGATCCACAAATATCACCTCACCTCCTTTTCCATGTCACACAGAAATGGAAAATTCTCTTAGTATTTCCTAGAGATTTCCTCTCCCTAGAGGCTCCAACACACCCAGAACTGCCTCCTTGTGGGTCATTTTCTGTTCCATGATTCCCAGCCATTCCCTCCTCACTCACCTCGATGTGGGTCCCACAGCAAGGACAAGACTTGGAGTTCTTCTCCAGCCATTCCTTACTCTCCATCTCCTCCAAGGCTTTCTGAATCACTCTCTTGCCATAGCGCTGTTCCAAAAATCTTTTCGTTGTCTCATCTGCTTCTAAATATTCATTCCTCAAATCCATTAATTTCTCTGGGGGGCAAAATCAAACCAAACCAGACAGCTTTTGTAAGATATTAGATTTAGAAGTCCAGCTAATTGCAGCACAAAGATTCTCAAAGAACAATAATGTCATGAATTAAAAAGCAAGAAAACTATTAAAATACATAAGATGATAATATTAAAACCACTCTGCCCCAACATTCAGCAGTTTTACACTGTTTTATTATAAAAGAGATCTGGTGTGTTTTATTATAAAAGAGATCTGGTGATGGAATTAGAACAATGTAAAATAAACTGAAAATGGAAAGATTTTTTTCTGACTACATATTTAATGAAATTCTGTCACAGGATTTTAAGGCCAGAGAGAGAAGCCTCCACCTGATTCCAGTATTAACTCTGGCAACACAAAGGAGTGAGAATATAAAGGAATTCTTCCCCTGCTACAGCCTCTCAGCATTTGACAATCAGCAGTTTAGGGAGCTCCTGAGCTGAGGAGTCTCACCAAAGGAATATTTAATTGCCAGCAACAGCCTCCTCCAAAGGAATGCACCTTTCAGAAAGCTCAGGGTGAGGAGCTGCCTTGCCCAGCTCTGGACTTTTCCACCCAAATTCAGCTGCGTGTGGGTGTGACCGTGGAGCCCAGGGGGAGGTGACTGACCTGCAGTGACCTTGCAGGGGGACACCCCGTGGTAGGTCATCTTGCAGAGGGTGCAGAAGGCGTAGTTGCAGCAGGAGCAGATGCCCATGGTGCAGCCAGGCTCCTGCATCACGGGGGTCTGGCAGCCAGGCCGGGGGCAATAAACCACGTCAGCCATCAGGTCCAGGCTGGACTGCAGCAGCAGGCGGTCGTAGCGGGCAAACAGCTCCTCCCCAACCAGCTCCTTCACCTGCCAACACAGCCCATGCAGGCAACAAATCCTCACCCACACACACCAGGCCCCGGCACAGGTGCCCAGAGCAGCTGGGGCTGCCCCTGGATCCCAGGCAGTGCCCAGGGCCAGGCTGGACACTGGGGCTGGGAGCAGCCTGGGACAGTGGAAGGTGTCCCTGCCCACGGCACTGGATGAGCTTTAAGGTCCCTTCCAACCCAAACCTGTCTGGGATTCCCTGATTCCTTGCACCTGTAATTCTGAGCCTGCTGCAGCAACAAACAGCAAGTCAGTGAAAAGGTACCAAGAACTGGGATGAATCCACTTCAGATTCTCCAACAGGTCACAGGGGGCCAAGGACCTGCTCCCAGGAGAGATAAGGGACAAGAGGGAACAGCTTCAGACTGGGCCAGGGGAGGCTCAGGGTGAACATCAGCAGGAGTTTCCCCATGGAAAGGGTGCTCAGGCCTTGGCAGGGGCTGCCCAGGGAGGTTTGGAGTGCCCATCCCTGGAGGTGCCCAAGGATGTGGCACTTCATGACACGGTGGGACTGAATCAAAGGCTGAACTTGGTGATCTTGGAGGTCTTTTCTGACCCAAATGACTCTGTGACTGCCAATGTCCAGCATGCAGGGCCAGGCCCTGAACTCAGCTTGGGTTCCAGAGCTCCCAGCCCCTGTGCACGGGAATTACCTGGCCTGGAGTGGCGACAGAAGTACACTTGGGCTCGGGGCAGTTGAGGCAGTGCACCTGCCCATCCCTGATCTGGATCTCAAAGTAGTCCTTCAGGCAGGCCTTGCAGTACACGTGGCTGCACTCGGTGAAGTGCATGCACTCACTGCCCAGCTTCTCACAGAAGCAGATACCGCACGAGTACATCTTACTGTTAAAGCACTTCCTCCTCTGGGCCTGGTCGAAGTCCAAGATCTCCCTGATCAGACTGGACAAGGACTCCACATCCTGCACAGCCCTGGCATCCACGATTTCCTCCTCAGCTGTGGCAAAGCCTGTGGCACCCCCACAGTCCTTCCCAGCCTCGAGGGGCCCCGCTGGTGTCCGGCCCTGCCCCTTCCCCTGAGGGCACATTTTCAGCTCATATGGCGATGAAATATTCAGGTAATTCAGTGTTTCCTCCTTCAGAAACTGCATCCAAGCAAACAGCACCACACAGCCTCGGTTCTCTTCCCACACATTGTCCAAGTGCTTGCAAAGAGCGCTGAGCTGGGAGAGAACAAAGAATTCAGGAAGTTTGTAACTCCTCGCTGGGCTCCTCCCCTCACACAGTCCTTAGTGCAAACTTTGATTTCACACTCAGCAGTTTTTTTGCTGAATAAAATAGTTCTCACAGATGCAAGTTTTCATTCCTCAGAATAGTAATCAAATGAAAACCAGCAAGAGACAAAAGAAGAGCCAACTGAGGAGCAACGTCATTGTTTTTTACTTTGCTTAACTGTTAATTATTAACTTAGCAGTGAAAATGTAAAAAATCCCCAGCAAACCTGGGCCTGGGAGAGCCATTTCCCACTGAGGGTGAACACGGGCGGGGAGCTCGATGGGTAGTCAGGTGGGAGCTCGAAATTCAGCACGAGGGGAGGCAGGAAGCACACGGAGTACTCGAAGCCACTGCTCTGGAGGCTCTCTGTGGAACTGCCTGAGCCAGGGCCACCGAGGCACAGGGAGAAGTAACAGAAAAATGAAAACAAACCAACTGTTGCTGTTTCTGACAGCACCCAATGTCTGTTAATTTGATGTATTTCTGGGGTTAAAACTATTTGTTCCACCCTAAATAACAAAACTCTCAGTGCAGTAAAATGTCAAGGGTTGGAGGTCTGTGATTAAAGCAGTTAAACAGCAGCACTGTGAAATGTCAGATTCTGCACAAACCAGGAGCCTGGAAACATATCCTCGGGGGAATAAAAACCCAATACATGAACTTAATTATTCTGAAGAAGTGCTATTATTCATCTGTGATTTTAGAGTTTACTGAGGACGTTCTGTGTATGAGGATTAAACTGCTCAAACACAAAGCAGAGGGTGAGCCACAGCTTTGTCCAGTCCCTGCTCCCTCAGGTCACTCCCCAGCAACCACGTGAGCTTGGTAAAGCCTCCCTTGGGATAACACAAAACATCTCAACTCACCCCTCACAAAAATTTTAAAGTCTTGAGGCAACTCCAGACAAATTCTTGTTTCTCCTCCTTGGGCAGACTCTGCTCTCTTAAACTCATCCTCATCGTAGATGCTGGCCAGAGCCAGCAGCTCGTCCTCCTGAGCCTCCTTGTCCTCTGAAGACATTTAACTTTTCTGTAGAGTTGCCACCAATCTGCAACATCAACCAAGTTAATGCATCCAATTCAAATTATCAATTCGAGGCAGCTATTTTATAGCATAGTAAACTTTATAAAAACCCAGGTAACCAATCTAAACCAATGTGAAATATAATTAAGGTATTTTACAGGTTGAAAAAAATATTGGTAGCTCTATGAAATTTTAATAAATCCCCAACAGAATATTGAAAAGTCAGAAAGCAAACTGTGTGTTATTAGGTAAAGACAGCTGTAAGGGGGGAAATAATGAAATATGGAGATGGAACAGGTGACACAGGGACATTTCACTGATGTTTGAAGAAAACAGACCCCCCAAAAAACACAGGAGAAATAAATTAACAGTAACAGTAACAGTAGCTCTTTTCCAGTGCTCTAACGCAAACAGGGAAACAGTCTCACTTGTGATTGAAAATATCAGAAAAAGGTTCAAATCCCGCACAGGCATCTTGTAGATGCACTCGTGGATCATCTCAGCTCCACATTTGGGGAAATAAAGCCAGTTTGAGGCTTTATATAAATAAATCCAGTTTGCTGCGTTACCTTTCGAGTCAGGGCAGCGCGCAGGCCGAGCCGAGGAGCCGCTCCCTGAGCATTCCTCCAGGGCCGGACGCGTCTCCTCCCTCAAGGCACGGCCAGGGCGCTGCTGAGGGGAACACCCGGCCTGGGGCTGCTGCGGACAAACACCAGCACCCCCGTCAGCATGGGCTCGGGCTGAGAGTCCCCGCGGTGCCCCGGGCCCGACGGCTCGCCCAGGGCTCGGGGCTCATTTCCAGCCGCAGCAGCAGCAGGACCGAGCTGCGGACCCGACCCCGCGCTCCAGGCCCAGCTCCCGAGGCTGTGGTGGCTCCGGCCGCTGCCACCGCGGCGCCCCGGCCCGACCCCGGGGGGACAGCCCGGCCCCGGCCCGGCCCGGCCCCCGGGGGACAGCCCGGCCCGGCCCGGCCCCGGGGGGACAGCCCGCCCCGGCCCGGCCCGGCCCCGGGGGGACAGCCCGGCCCTGCCCGGCCCCGGGGGGACTGCCCGGCCCCCGGGGGACAGCCCGGCCCCGGCCCCGCCTCACCCGCTCCTCACCGGGGCAGCCGCGGCCGGGCCGCGCGGGCCGGGGACAGCGAGGGGGTGCCGGCCCTGCCCCTCGCGGAGCGGCGGCGGGGAGGGACGGGAAGGGAAAGCACGGGAAGGGACGGGAAGCGCCGGCAGGCGGAGGAGGGGCCGGCCCGGCCCCGCAGCTCCCCCGGCGGCCGGGAGGGCCCGGCCGGCCCAGCCCGCGGTGCTCGGTGCCGCTCCGGGCCCCGCCTGCCGCCCCTCCCCGGCCCCGGCAGGGACCGAGCGGGCACGGAGCGGCCGCCTCCGGCAGCGGAGCTCGGGCACTGGACGGGCTCCCCCGGGAAGGGACACGGTGGAGCGCCGCGGTGCCTGTGCAGGGGCAGGGGCTGGAATCGCTGGGCCCTCTGGGTCCCTTCTAAAGCGGGGCATTCCGTGGTTGTGATTCATTACAGAGAGCTTAAATTCGCACCCACCCACGCGCCCTAGGAAGCCGCACAGCCCCGGAGCAGCCCGGCAGAGCTCCTCGCACACCCCAAGAACCAGGGACACAGCCCTTCCCTCCACCCCGGCCTCTCTGCATTGCAATCAACAGCTGCAGCAGGTGATCCAGTAGAATCCAGTGCATTTATTTCTCGCAATAACTGAATGGGTGTTTTTCAGCTTTGGATTTTAACACATACAAATTAATTTTTGCAAGTTTAATGACAATCAGTACTAGAAGCAATTCATTGTATAAAGCTCATAGAAAAAACAAAACAAAACAAACCAACATATCCGTCAGTTCTTGGTTTTCCTGGAAAAAAAGAAACCAAAACAAAAAAACCAAGCATTCCAAATGAAGGCCTCGTGGAAGCAAGCATACCCCTGCCAGAAAAAGTTAGGAACAAGTCAGAATCAACTATCAGCATAGGCAGCTGAAATACAAGTATTCACTCTTTCTACAAGCAGCTAATTTAACTAAAGACAAGGAGTTTACAGGGCCTAATTAGCTGGGGAGTTTGTGAGAAACCCACTCCCCTGTCCAGGAGCACATTCTGAGTCTGATCTGCAGTCTGGGCTAAGGAATAAAGGTGCTGATGAGCCACCTCCTGCTCTGCAAACCTCCTGTAACCATCAACTGTTCCAGTGCAAATCAGAGTGAGTCCAGAGCAGGCATTCACACTAAACCAAGAGCAATGGAAGACTCTGCCTTGGCTCTCCCCTGCCCTCCCTGTAGTGCCACTGCTGCAATCCACAGGGAAAGGGAAGAGCAGGGTGCACATCAGACTTCAGATGTTGCTGTCTCCTTCCTTCAAGGGAGAATTGACTCAGCCTGGACATTAAAAATGGAGAAGCAGCTTATGGCTGTTCCTAGAGGTCTAGTTAGACTACCAAAACTTCTAAATACAATCAATAAAGGCAAACACTGCTGAGCTGAGCGAGTCCTTGGCCACCTCCGTGTTCTGACCTGCTGCCCTGCCCAACCTCTCCAAGAGTTACCAAGAGTGCTGTGGGATTCACTTGCTTCAGTTTGTATTCAGAACGTACAAAGTTGACAACTTAAAGCTTTATTGTAGTTTGCAATAATATAAACAAGTGCTGAAATTCAGTCAATGTCCATTTCTGGAAGCTTCTTGTCGGTGGCTGTGGGGGCAGAGCCCTGCTCGGGGGGCTGGGTCCCGCTCCCGGCGTCCCCCTGCCCGTCCAATGGTCCGTTGGGTTCCGTCGGCTTCTGCTCCTCCTTCGGCAGCTCCACCTTGGGTTTGGGTTTGTTCACTATGGGATTACAAATGCTTGCCAATTCCTAGAGAACACAGAAACAACACATCCTTAGAAATGGTTTTATCTCCCACAGTTGAACTTTAACTTTTGAAAACACCGTTGGGAATACTCCAGTTGAGGGCTGATGTTCCCTGCTACTTTTGAGATTTCTCACCTCAGAGTTTTCTGATAGAGTAATAAACACAAAAACTCACAGAAATACAGTGAGTTATGTAGAAAAACTTACTTTTGCTTTAGACTGTATGTCTTTTGCTTTTATAACTGGGTCCAAAGTAAGACTCCTCTTGTTCTGAAGGTTGAGGTTGTTGTTCATCCACTCCATGGCTTCATTGGTGCTCTTCTCCACCTTTGCCACGTCTGCTTCATCAAGATGCTCATACAGTTCATCCTGCAACACCCAAACAGGAGCAGCTGTGTCAGTGTTTGAGCACAAACTGCATCCCGATTTCCACAAAACTTAGCTTCAAAATACTAAAAGACCATTTAGCCAAGAGCTGTTGTGGTTAACAAATCAACAGAACTGATCACCCACAGCTCGGTAACCAGAGACTGAAGATCTCCTGCTGCTGGCATTTTGCCTCCATGAGGAAATCAACACCTGATTAAAAAGGGACTGAGATGTGCAAGGCCCAAAATCCACTTCTGAAAATCTATTAAACATCAAGAACTCCTAAGCTCACTGGGAGGTTGCACCAGATTTTTGCTTGAAGCAGATTACCTAAAATTCAGAAAATTTGTACCATTTGTTTGCGTTTTTCAGAAATTAAGCATGAAAATACCTTTGCTTTGAATGCATGAACAGCTTTCATGTACTGCTGGATTTGCTTCCCCAAGTCCTCAAATGCTTTTGGTCTTTCTTCTGATTCTTGGAATCTTGCCTGAATAGGCTGACCCAGAGTCTGAAACAAAGCACAACAGGTATCAAAACTCATAGAGCATCACTGGGGGATCCTCAAGGTTTGACAGGATACATCAACTTTCCTGAACTCCTCAGAACTCTGACTCTTCCCTCAACTTACAGCAAAGACTGAACCTCCCTCAGCCCTGCTCTTACAGGTCTGTTGGAGACCTACTCCCCACACACACTCCAAAGCAAGCTGTTGTTACCTCAGAATCAGCAGACCCCAGTCAGCTCTTCGCTGGAACAAAGTTCTCCAGCTTTGGTAAATTCCCATGGGAATGTAAAAACCACTCACCTTCAGTTCTGCCAATTTATCAATGTATATTTGTTTGGGCTGGTCTTCACCATCTTCATAAAGCCAATTTTCTGTATCTTCCAGCTTCAGAGTGAAGCTATTGCGATCCTGCAGCAATGCACACAAAACAAGCAGGTGACATCATTTATTAGGTGACAAATGGCATTAAATGGTACCTGGAACCTTTCTGGGAGGGTTGTATTTTTAGAATATAAATAACTCTGCTTGGAACTCTTTATGCTATTTTAGTGAAAAATAAGAAATAAAATATTCTTCTGTAGAGCTTTGTGGTGGATTCCAGGCCCAAGGAAGAACCATGTGTGACAGCCACATTTCAGATCAAATACTGTCACATCAAAGGCTTTTTTGTCCCCTGCATGTTTTCATTGTCACTACATGAGCAAGCCTGAGAACAGAGGAAAACTTTTCTTTAGCAAAGGTGCCATAAATGTCACCTGGCATGTCCCAGTTTGGGCTCTGCAGACACCTGGCTGGCAAAGCTCCATTGCAGTCAATGGAGATGCAGTCAGGTGCTCAAAGATTCATCCCTAGAAGCAGAGTTAAATTCATTACACACCAAGCTCCTTCAGTACAACAGGGAAAGCTGACTAATAATGCCAAGAGATTTTTAGGCAACAAGTTCAGATACAGGTGCCCACACTTAGTAGATTATCCTCAGAGCCAGAAAGGTTACAATTACTTTTTCAAATTTAAAGTCTGAATATGTAACATATACATATAGTATGTGATACGGGTCAAGAGTTACTAAATCCAACTGCTGATTGTACCACAATGTATCAGGACAGTCAAGCAGCAGTACTCACATCCTCACTGACGAATTTCTCATAAACACCGCAGAGTTTGTCTCTCATTTCATACACGTACTCCTCCACTGCATTCTTGGCATCATTCCTCTCCTTCTCCAGCTTATCCTGCATTATCATCTTACCCTGTGAACAAAGTGTCAAATTAATTGGCTAAAAAGCTTATTATTTAACATTTATTTCCAGGACACCTTGTTAGCAAAGGCTCAAACCAGATCAAGATTTTGCCAAACTGTGATTTACAGAACACAGCACATGACTGAAAGCTGATTTCAGTTTTGGTGTGATGTCCAGTACAGCACAGGACAATGCTCCTCCAGCTGAGGAACCTCCACCTTGTACCTGCAGGTGATAGTGGAGGTTTTCTGCAGAACAGCCCTTTGAGAGTGACAGCTCCCCTGGCCAGGAGCAATGAATGCATTCTGCCTCCACGGGGCACTGTGGCTCACCTCAGACTTCTAACTGCTTGTTTTATTCCTTTCAATCCTTCCCTTAACCTTCCTCAACCATGTTTAATGAAAAACAGCATTTCTGGAGACCAACAGGTGACATTTTTAGCTTGGGCAGGAAGAGTTTACCTCGTTCTCAATGAACAAGTTGAGCATGTCCTTCCCTATCTGCCACACCAGCTGGTTCTCGATGGGAAGGTCCACTGTGGTCGTCTTCACTTTGGCCTTCTTGGCCTGAGGTGGCTGATCCACTTTCTTGTCCTTTGAGTCAGCCTGACAAGTCTGCATTGAAATAGAATTACATCCACAGTAAAAACACATCACCACTCAATTCAAGGGGAGCAGTCAAGATTTACATCAGAAAAACTGAGTTAGCACCTCAACAAGAGAACCAATGGCAATCCCTGCCATTCTGACACCTCAGCTGCTGAAGCCTGAGACAATTAATAAACTGACCTTTTCTGGGCACTCTACATTCATAGGGGATGGTGCTCATGGCAGAAACCTGTTCTAATATTCAAGTTATTGAAAACTAGATGATTATTTCTTCCCTGAACAGGAGAGTTCCCCCATTTTATCAGTACCAGGTCACCTGACATGTCTGCAGTTATCAGTGCCATTTGTGTCCTTTCTAAAGCTCTAATCACAATAGACCACCAGTGCACTGAAATAAAAGTTCAGCTTCCAGAACTATGACAAAGGCAGCAGATGTGCTCACACTCCTCATATTCTCATGAATTTCATGAAAAAAGTCTCAAATGCTCTTCTTACCTCCATTTCTTCAGACTCTGTCTTATTCTCAGGCTGGGTTTGCTGTTGCTCTTCAGCCTTTTGTTGCTCCTCGTCTACTTGCATCTTCTGAAATTCAGAGAGATCCAATTTCACACATTAAACAAATGCAGATCACTGCTTCAGTTGCTAGGCTGATCCCTTAACACCTCTAATGCTCTTTAGGCAAAACAAACAGAATGAAAACAGCAGGAATGAATTATGAACTCCCAGTCTTTGCTCCAGCAAGCCACAGCTCCATCATTAAGAACCTGATCTACACCTCAAGTCCTGGTTTCAAGAGATCTATCACTGGTGTAACATACTCCAATGAGTACTCAGTCTCATATTTCAGTTGTGGGCATGTCTAGTAAATCCTTAGACAAGCCTGAGCCCCTGGCCAGTTGTGCTTCATGGGGATTCTGAGCAGCTGGGAGCAGTGAGTCTGTTACCTCTTCCTCCTTGGCGTGCTGATCCGTCTCCATTGGCTCCTCGTTCTCATCAGATTTATGAACCTCCACCAGAGATGCACTTGAAACACTGAAGATGCCATGGATATTTATTCTGACTTTGACTTTCACTTTGGAACTGGATCCATCTGTTTGAGGAGTGACCTTCTGAACCAAGAAGTGAGCTAAACAGAGAGAAAAAAACCAAACACTTTTGATTAACCTCAGTGCTGAATGCAAAGCAAACCCCAACTGCTGCTGACACAGCTCACTGCAATGTGCTCAGGGAATGTTAAAACCTACTCAAGTTGGACAGCCCAGATTTTTACTCAGCAATGCTGGGGCACAGCTATTGGGAATTCTTTATGTCAAACCTGGTGTTACTTTTGTCAGAGCAAAAGCCTGTACAACTCTCAGTATGGCTCTTCCACGTTTGCTCCAGTATTAGGATGCTCTTTTTGCCCATGGACTTCATGCTACTCCACCTATTTTACTGAAAATTCATTTGAAATGTTGTCCTGAGAGCATTTGCAGTAGACTGCATGTCCAAACTACATAATTAGACAGAAGAGGCTTGAAACACAGAAAAGATTCTTAATTAAAGGTACAAAATGGTGCTGACCTATAGCAGGGTCTGGGTAAGGCAGCTCCTTGGGGGAACTGTAGTAGGCCTCCAAAGTGAAGGGCTCCTTCCTGTAGAAAGTGAGGACCTTGGAAAAGGGAGCAGGGTGGTTCTTGGGGAAGACCTCACAGTCACTGCAAGAGAAAACACAGCCTATGTTCAGTGTGACAACACATCCAGCAAGGTAACAAAACATTTCTAGATACTCTTAGGGAAAAAGCTTCCTTAAGAAGTGACAAGACTGGCCTGATCTTTCAGGTTAAGTAACACAACAGCCATGCAGGAAGTGCCAAACAGCCACTCAACCTTGGTTTTGTTTTCTGCCATCATTAACTTCAGAAGTATCAAAACTGGAAGTGTTAAATGGGCACTTAACCCAGGAAATACCCTATTCTAAGGGTATTTACTGACGTTTGTTATTTATTCTAACCATCACCAGTAATTTTAAGCTGTAACATGCAAGAAGATTGTACTGGTTTTACCTCAGGTCTTCCCCTGCTGGTGAATTCCATCGCAAAGAGATGGGGTATGGTATCAAATCGGTGATAGAAAACTCTCTCACTTTGAAAGCCGGGGACAAAATTGCACACTGCAAGAGCACAAAAGCCACAGTACAAATGTTCAGACTTTAGGTCAACAAGCATTTCATTCAGCAAGTAGCTATTGATGCTGCTTAATATTCTCACAGCAAGAGCAAACAGCACTTTTTACCTGCAGTGCACAGCCTCGTGCCACAGCCTCATCTGCATTCAGGGTCGTACTGACTTCTTTGCCAAAAAATTTACTGATCTTATCTTTGACAGCGGGGATTCTTGTGGTACCACCAACTATCTCTACTGCATAAATATCCTCCTTCTTCAGCCCTAGAAAGGAGTCAGACAATAGATGAAATGTTTCTCTTTCACATTAATACACCAACATCATAAACCAGAAATTTTAATAGACCAACTTTAGGCTAAGTTTTTAAGCAGGAAAAATTTCAGCTCTTAGCTTGAGTGAGAAAGTTTTTTAATCCTGTAACTCCTAAGAAGAAACTGTTGTTTGTGGTAAACTCTTGTGTCCAACATGCAAAGACAGCCTGCACTCTGGCTGGCTCCTGTCTGCATGCAGTGCAGCCCCCCACACACCCCCACTTACTGGCTTGCTCCAGCACGCTGCGAAGGGGCGGCTCCACTCTTGCCAGGAGTCCTTCACACATCTCTAAAAATTTGCTTCTGTTGGAAGAATCCATAAACAAAGCTGCAGCACACCATAAGCAACATTGCAAACAGGATGCTCAAACTGAAGGAATGCCACTTTCACTGTGTACTGCAGGGTTTTCTCTCCCCCAGTCCTAGCTTTATACATTAGTATGTTCTCCCAGACAAAACCTGGTTCCAGTTACCCTGGCATCCTTTCAACATTCCCAGCCCTCCCTTCTAACTCAAGGCCACTGACCAGGCTCTAAACACTTTCATTTCCAGCAGCATTCCTGCACATATTGTTCTTTGATTTCTCACCTCACTTCAGCCCTAAGAGGTGGCGCTTCATACCAAGTTTATAACTGCCTGAAGGGCACTCTGAAGTTTCCCCTCGAAGAGCAGCCAAGGTTACCTGTTCATGGTTCCAGACACATCTATATCATTCATGAAGCACTCTATGTTCATGGGCAGGTCAGAGGCATTGGCACTCATCAGCTTCTTCAGCCTCTCACACTCCTGGTACAGCCTCAGCAGTGCTCGGATCTTGGACTTGATGTCCAGTTTGTATTTCTTCCCAAACTCCTCACAAAAGTATTCCACCAACACCTCATCAAACTTCCTGCCTCCAAGGGTTGTATCGAAGGCTGTAGCAAGAACCTTAAAGGAAGGGAACCCTTCAGTACCAGTACAATGTACCATTACCCAATGAAAGCAATCAGCAGCTCACATCAAAGCAGTGCTTTGTTTCAGATTTAGTTCACCTCTAAGTCAAAGAAATCGGCCTTCCTGGAATGAGGTGACAACTGCTTTAAAAGGAATTTAGGGAGATTGGGCACGACTTAGCAACACAATCTGTTCCACAGCTTGTGCTGGGAGCAGATCTCTGTTCCAAATTCTGCTTAGCCACTGTCAGTTTGAGTCATATCCCAGTTTAATATTTGATGCCTCCTAAGGGTGGAACATGCTTACCCAAAGCTAAAAATAAAACAGAAAGAAAATAAATTATATTAACTCTTAAAACAGGTGCTCCTTTTTGATGAAGAAATTATCTGCAAAGAACACCTGTAGCCCAGCCACCTCAGCTCATTCTGCTCTGTAAACACACCACGAATTTATTTTTTAGGAACAGAACTCACTACCCTCAATACCCCTTCAGATGGCTTTGGCCTCTACACTGGCTAACAGCCCTGCACTCTGGACCCCAAAGCATCCTTTCAACACTGCCATGGCTTCCAAGTTTAAAAAACAAATCCAAGAGAATCACAAAGGTTACATTTGATCACATAAATAAAACTATGAGAAAACAAATGTTGCCAGAACATTTCTCTGCATTTCACTACCTCATGCTTTAAATTCTGCATCTGTTTCTCCAGCCAATCATGAGAAAGGTATTGTAACTGCGAAGTCCAAATTGTAATAATTAACAATAATAATAATAATAAAATGCCAGTAAGAAATGTTAGTGTTTGTGGCAAAACAGCAATGCTTTGGCAGTGTACACTCACAAATACACTGTCATCTGCTGAGCTTCCACTGGCAGCTTAAAGCAATCAGGAATGTTTCTTCATTGTGCATGAGCACCACAGTGAGGGTTCAGAAACAATGTCTGTCACACCACTGCAGGAATTCCTGCTTCAACACCAGGTCTCATGACTGAACTGGAGTATTTTTCTGAAAGCAGCACAGTCAGATATGGTAATTTCTAAACAAACCATTTAATCCAGGTTTTTTATTCTTTTCCGAGTCTGCCGATTAAGGCATGTTTGCTTCCTCCACACACTTCTCAAAAGCTCTCTAGTTCCCTGCCCTACTTTTTGCTCCAGACAAAGTGCAATTTTAAGAACAAGAATTGAGCTGTGTGGATGCCCCTGTGTGAAGCCAGGCAGGCTTGCCTGCCACAGTCCATGGGTGTGCTGATGAATGTTCTACAGAAAATCAAAATGGATGTGAAACAGCTTGTTTACTTTCAGTTTGCCTTTGTTGAATGCACAAACAGAAACTTGATATGCAGAATGCCCCATGTCCACAAAAACAACGTTCCGTGGCTTTTCTTCCAAGGTAGGCAGGTCTGGCTTATAGATCCCATATGCAAGTGCAACTACAGAAATAAAAGTATAGTTAGGACATAGAGGTTTGTAATTATCAAGAAATAAGTGGTAATCAGGAATCAACATTAGCATTTAATTGTGCTCCTCAAACTACAGACACAGAATAAACAGAATTCTCAAGGCTAAAGAAACACGGAAGAACATTAAACAGTATCACCCCTCCCTCAGCTGCCTTAAAACAGATATTCACCAAATATTGTTATGTCTTTGTAAAGCAAAGAAAAAACAGACCCGAATTTAAGAAACTTTCTGATCAACTCATCTATTCCAAGTGTATAAAACCAGCTGTAATTCCAGAAAGCAAGGCTCACAGGCAGAATAAAAGCCTTTTCATGGAGTAAAACTGCAACACTGAGTGAGGGACAGGAAGGAATTACCTGCAGTTGTTTCATTGATTAGTCTCAGACAGTTGAGACCAGCAATCTGGGTAGCATCCATCACAGATCTCCTTTCTGCATCTGTGTAGAAACAAGGAACCTGCAAGGAGGTCAGAGAGCCAATATTAACATTTCCAGGAGCCACCTTCAGGAAATAGTTACAAGGGTGGACAGGACAGCAAGCTCGTGGAGCACAAGCCTCCTTCAAATGCAATGCTCATTTCAATTGCAATTGAAGAACAGCAAAAAAAAAAAAAAAAAACATAAAGACAAAGTTCCTTTTTCTATTCCATATCACAAGCCACTCATTTCTGGAGCACATAATAAGAAAATAGGAATCAAATATTATTTATGTTGCTAATTAGCAGCATTTTAAGGCCATTAATGATATAAGTCTAGCTTCTAAGAGGTGTAAGATTCAGTTTAAATCGAAAAGAAAGATACCTGGACATTCAAGTTTACTGGCCAATTTAATCAGATTTAATTTAATGCTGCAGCCATTTCAGTTCAGACAGTAACTAAGTTCTGTGTGTTTTGCTGGATTCCATACTTACAGAAACAACACAGTCAACCACAGGCTTCTTAAGCGCATTCTCAGCAGTCTCCTTTAATTTGGTCAGAAGCATTCCTGTCACCTGCTCAATTGTAAAGTTTCTTTCTTCTTCCATATACATGGCCTTCAAATAAAAATTGTGCACACTCATTACACTGCAGTGGAACCCATGCCCCATCCCTATTATCAGCCTTTTATTCCCTTCCCTATTAAGGCTTTCCATTCAAAAGAGAACACAAACCACAGTGAGCAGATTCAAAACAGAGAAATAAAAGGAAACGTTATCAGTTTCCTCCTCTGGCTCCTCAAACACGCCAGACTTACCCTGATGCCAGTTGAGCCTGTTGGCAGCTGGACAAGTTCATAGGCAAGGCTTGCTTTTTCAGCTTGAACAAAGGGATCTGAGAATGCACGACCATGAAATCTTTTAAAACTTTGTACTGTATTCTTTGCATTTGAAATAACCTAGAGGAAAAGAAATCTTTAATACAACGTGGCAGGGGAACATCTGAATTTCAAACAGAAGACAGAGTTTTGTTCTCATGCTTCTCCCACCAGAGTATTTTTGTCATTTGTATCTTAACAGCATCTGGGCAGGTGCTGGGAGGCAACTTCCCTCTGGTTGCTCAGGGAACCTACAGCAATTTGAGACGGAAAATAAAATGTACACTAAAAACTGAGCCAAGTCTATAAAATATTGATTACAACCACACTCAAATTTCATAGTGAACATGTAGGAAACTCTTCAGAACTGTTAGTAAAATCTCTTTCCCACTTACCTGTTCTCTACCCCCTACCTTTCTACAATCAGCAATAGCCCAAACCTAACAAGCACATGGATGTAAACTCCAGCTCAAGTTCATCACATGCACATGACACTCAACACACGGATATTCTCACAAAAGACCTCTCACAAAGCTTTAGGAGGTCAGGAGGTCCCCTAAAACGATGCTGTCACCTTGATTTAACTGACAAAAGGTAGACTGACTTTCATTACCAGCAGAGATCAGCACAGAGACGTGAAAGCCCATCCCAGCTGGCTTCACGTAGCACAAGTGAAGGGAATTCTGTCACTGACACCAGAGGAGGCACGCACTGAAAACCACAGGCACTGAGAGAGCAGACAGGCACTGTTCCACAGAGCATTACCTGGGATCTGGGCTCAGGCAGGTGTCTGCTTCCTAAGTAACTCGGGTTGGATGTTCTCTAAGTTTAGTCTGTGCAGGACATACTCATCTCTACAGGGCTCTGTACCAGTGGATTTCCTTAAGCTAAGCAGACTCAAATCCAGAAAAAACAGCTGTGTTTGGTTCTAGCACAGTTGTGTTGTTCTTGAATAACATGGCTGTGTCCAGGGATTTTTGTATTTTAGGTAAAAAAATCTTCACACATCTCTAGGCTTTTTAGGCTAAGAAAAAACAACTGTTTGACTAGTCACTTCCTGCAGAAGACTTGAAAAAAAATCATCTTTTATAGGGGTTACTTACACAGAAACATAAAATCTGATATAGCAAGACCCAAATACCATGAGTAAGACAAATCACCTTAACTTCTTCGCAGTCCTTAAATTACATTTACCTGCCTACAGCAACAGAAACTCAGACTATGGGCAAGAACACCCAAGAGAGATATTTAGGTTGCAATACAACCACAAAGGGTCAAGAAAGCTCTATTTACACTTAAATATGCCTCCTTTCTGCCAAAATCATGCACTTAATGGAATTCTATAGAACAGAGTCACATAATTAAAAGCCATCATAAAGCACAGGGACTGGAACAAACTAGGGCAGGGTGAAGCACCACTTGCGAATTTAGGTTCGCAACTAGGAAAAAAAATTAGTAGTTATGAGAATTTCTTAAGGGGCACAACTTTATTTTGTACACTTCATTATGTGCAAGGATCAACCCTGAGATTTCTGTGCCAGATGACAAAGCAGCAGCCCATGGAGAACAGCTGAGAGCAGCTCAGCTGCTCACTGATTAGGGAGGCAGCAGGGCAGCAGCTCAGGGACATCTGCTATGTGCAGTGACAAACCCCACACTGCTGCTCTGAAGTTGTTCTACCCAAACCCCACTCACCTGGCTCTTAGCTGCAGCACCAATGGAGCGATTCTTGGGCCCAAAGGATATACAGGCTCTGCAAGGAAGAGTGAGTTCAGTCAGTGACTCTACAGCTGCACATCTACTGCACATCTTCTGGGTAAAAATACTGATACTGTCTGGAAGACCACTGTAATTAATATGATTTGGTCCATAAAAACGTTGGTCACTCGCTGCAATCTGTGCATGGAACATTCTGTGGATTCTGGGAAAAACAGGCACTATAACTGCATTTAAAACACAACAGTCCTCCCTGCAGAACAGACTAACCCCAGACTCATCCATGCTCCTCCAAGCGTCCCACCTAAGCACTGACTGGGCAGAGCCTTATCCCAGTAACTGCCCATGTGTGTGATGCACTCAGGGATAAGCTGGTAGCTAATAACATGGGAAACACTCGACTGTTCAGCACACAAACACGAGGTAAATCACACATTAAGGAAATCGTTCCTACACGTCTGCAGCAGATGCTAACTAAGCTTTCCAGGTTAAGGCAAACCCTTCAAGGGCAGAAAGAAACTGCCTGCACAGAAAGACTGGTCTTTCAAAGTTTCATCTGTACCCACTGAAACAACATGGAGCACAAAAAGAGAAATTATGTTTTACTCCCCCCCTGCTTTGCAACAGCCTGCAGTTCTGAATAGAGAAATTCTCCTTTTAGAAGAAATTCCTTGGCTGATTAAGCCTCTTGATTTACATATTTAACAAACTGTAGGAGCCCTAACAAAACAAAATCCAGCCCTCTAATCCAAGTTGTTCATACCACTGAGGCAAACTTGGTGGGGGGAACCCTGCCATTAGGTAAGCAGATCTTTACTGTTCACACAACATGCCAGCTAAGTCTAATTAAGCTGCTCTCCATGCAGCAGGTTAAGAATCTGCTTTACAGCAGGGTGATGCCACAGGGCTGCTACAGAAAACATTCCAGCTCAGCCTGAGGTTTGGAATTGGGTGTTCCAAGCAGAAACTGTCAAAACCAACCTGAAGGCTGGGGTGACAGAATTGCATTGGGTTTGTATCTTCTTCCAATTTATTGACAACTTCACAAATGCAACAAGGCCTACCTTAAAGAATGTGCTGCAACAGAACTAACATTTCTGAATAAATCTGCAGTTATTTGAAACAACTATTCATGACAGCAGTTTAAAAAAAAAAAAAAAAAAGCTAAGTGTGTGCTCTGCAGACCCTCAGGCCCACACCAATGGAACAGGAGGTAAAAACTTAATGAGCCCAGAGCAGGGAGCTGGTTATTCATTTACTCTGGTCTCCTGAAAGGAATTAAGACATGAATTGTGCCCTTCTCTTGGGAAAAAAAAATCCAGCTACTTCACTGCTGAATTCACAAACCAAGATCCCCTCACTAACACAAATGCACAAATTTAGATGAGAGTCCTGGCAGGGAGCCAGCAGAGAGGTGAGTGAAACTAGGAAGAAGGAGGGAGAGAAGGAAGAATTTTCAACCAGCCTCATTCCCCTAATCAGTTCACAAGTACCAATAAACTCATGAAATACAAATTACACTATTACACAATTTCTGGGGGCTGGAAAACTAACCAGTGCATTTTAAGTAGAAACATTCACAGTGAAGGTCATCAGAGGTCTAATGAAACAACTTCAGAAAGTTAAAATCTCTGCTTCACACACCTGGAGGCAGCTCCTCACCCTCCCACACCCACTGCCACTTCCTGGGAAGATCCCCTGTCCCCTGACAGTTCGTGTCCCCTGCACTGATCATCAGCACCAGCTCCAGAACATCAATCACAGTGATTTCATTTAGCTCAAGGCCCTTTATCCCTACAGAAATAATTAAACTATCTTATTTTTTCCTCTCAGTTCCCACTACTTTTCTCTCTATCACTTTCCCATGTCCAAAGACAAACACAGTTTGCACAGCTTTGGGATTTTAGAGAATCCAAGTAAAAGAGCTGAAGGCAAATTCTGTGGGAGTGTCATCTGTGCCACTGGACTCAGTCCAATGCACTCAGAGGGGTTTATTTTAATAATACAAATTATTACAGTAACACATACAAAACACAGTGTTTAACCCTGACCATGAGCCAGTGTCTGAGGAAACCTGTCACTACACCTTGCACGACTTCCCCACTGTAACAACTGCTCAGCACTGACTTTTTGAACCAGGCTTCTGATTCTAAGTCACTTAAAAACCATGCAGAAGTTCTTTTAATAGAAGGGTCTGCTTGCAGAACAATTTTCTGCATTCCCTCAGAACAGTACCTGGAGATTAAGCCCTGTAAAAACCATCTCATTTGCATTATGCTCATTTTTTCCAATTTCACTTCAGGCTCTCATAACTGAATTATTTCCCAAGAGATGCACAGTGTCAGATATTTTATTTAGCTCATCTCCTTCAACAAGGGAGATTTGTGCTCACATCTCAAATATACAGATATATTTATCAGCAGAACTTGAACTCCCTGAGGGCCAAATACCTACAGCTATTAGAACCCAGCTCTGCTCCTCTCTACATTCAATATTTTCCCAGTACATCTAACCTTTAAATTTCCACCTTATTGAGAACACTTAAGAGATCTCCAGATACTCAGGCACACATGCTGAATTCAAAATTTCCTTCTCCATTTATTCATTGCTTAGAGACAAGAGCAAGTAAACAGTGATGTATGGTCTAATGAGAAGCAAGGTCACTCTGGGCTTTCTGAAGTGATGTGAGGGATCTAAAACAGCCCAAACATCGAAGATGATGCAGCTGTCTCATGGAGACAGCCACTTCAGGATCTGCTTAAATAAAGCCACCCTTAAATAAAGAAACAGAGGGGAAGCTCCCGAAGCACTTTTAGGTCAGCTTTCCCCCCAGTTCCTCTCCAGGTCTGATGCCCAATTCTTGAAGCAAATTCTTTTTCCACCTTCATTTTGCAACTCATTCATAGAGTTTTATAGCAGCTCTCTCCTTCCTTCTTAGAAGTTCCTTAATAAACAGAGGCAATGCACACTTCCGTTGAGAATGTGGTAGCAGGGATCATGACACAAGCAGGGCTAGAACATACTGACCACATTGTATCATGGAATCATGGACTGGGAGGGACCTTAAAGCTTATCCAGTCCCCCAGTCATGGGCAGAGACACCTTCCACTCTCTGGCTGTTCCAAGCTTCATGCAACCTGGCCTTGGACACTGCCAGGGATCCAGGGGCAGCCACAGCTTCTCTGGGCATCAGGTGCCAGAACCTCCCCATCCTCACAAGAAAGAATTACTTCCCAATATCCAATCCAGACCTCCTCTCTGTCAGTTTTGAAGCCATTCCCCTTGTCCTGGCACTGCAGGCTGCTGAGCAGCTTTCCAAACTCTGATCCCAGGACAAGCCACGGCTCACACCAAGCCCGGCACCAGCCCAGCTCAGCTCAGCCCAGCCCTCCCCGGTCCTGCTGTGCTGGGACCGCAGGGGAATGACAGCCGTGCTACCAGAACAGGCGTACGAACACACAGGGAATTAAGGTCTGGCACTTCCAGCAGCCAGGGATGCTTTTCCCTACACTCACAGCCCCCGTCCTTCTAATCCCAAGGGCAGAGCCCCGCCTCGGGGGGGACAAACCGGCCGTACTGCACCGAAAGGCTGGGAGAGCTGGGGCTGCTCAGCCTGGAAATGAGAAGGTTGTGCGGACACCTCGGAGCGTCTTGCAGCGTCTCAAGGGGCTACAAGAAAGCCGGAGAGGGACTCTGCATCAGGAACTGGACTGACAGCACAAGGGGGAACGGCTTCAGACTGAAAGAACGGAAATTTAAATTAGATGTAGGGCAGAAATTCTTCCCTGTGAGGGTCAGGAGGCACTGGCACAGATTGCCCCATCTCTAGAAGTATTCTAGGTCAGGCTGGACGGGGTTTGGATCAACCTGGGATGGTGGAAGGTGTCCCTGCCCAAGGCAGAGAGGTAGAACTGGATGAGCTTTAAAGTCCTTTCCACCTCCTTAGCATCCTATGAGTCTGTGATTCTACGAAAGACAGCTGAGCGGGCCTCCCGAAGCCCCCTCCGTGTCTGCCGCGCTTTAGCGCATCTCTGCAAGCACTTTATACCTCCGCTCCT
Source organism: Haemorhous mexicanus (assembly GCF_027477595.1). NCBI lineage: Eukaryota > Metazoa > Chordata > Aves > Passeriformes > Fringillidae > Haemorhous > Haemorhous mexicanus. The sequence continues at coordinate 1,181,592 of NC_082355.1, forward strand.
CCCGGCCCCGCCACTTCCCTCCCTCCCCAGCCCCGCCACGCCGGGCCCCGCGGGCGCCTTGCCGCCGCCTCAGCGCGGCACCCGGGCTCACTCACGGCGTGCAGCGGTCGCTGTACTCGTTGGCGACAGTCTCGATGCCGCCGGCGCGGGCCACAGCCACGTAGCAGCTCTGGAAGCCCAGGTCGATGCCCACCACGGACATGGCGGCGGCGCTGAGGGGGGAGCGCGGTACCGGCAATTCTCGAAAGATCCCGTCGGGCCGCGGCCGCGCCGGCGCTGAGGGCGGCCGAGATCTCGCGAGAGCGCGGGGCGCGCGGCGGGGCTGAGGGCGGGCGCTCTGGGCGGGCTTTGAGGGCGCTCGGCCCCTTCTCGCTTTGCCAAAGTTCTTTCCTTGCGTCAGGAATGGCAGAAAAAGGCCATAAAGGCACAGCTTGGCAGCGCTGCAAAGGTCGCTGAGTTGTTGCCCTCGGTCCGAAGCGGTCGGTGCCACAGAAAAGTTGTTTAGTGAAACTTTTTGCTTGCCCGTGATGTAAGGACCTGAGGGTGACAGGTGTGGACGGGAACAGCGCACACACCATGAGGTGTAATGATAATACAAGTATAGTCCCTGGAAACACAGTTTTTGCAAAAAAGGACTTTAACGCCTCCTTAGAATTTTTCATTTGTGATTCAGACATCACTTGAAACGTCCAAGGCCAGGCTGGACAGGATTTGGAGCACCCTGGGATAGCAGAAGGAGTCTCTGCCCATGGCAGGGGTGGAATGAGGTGAGCTTTAGGGTCCTTTCAACCCAAACCATTCTGGAATTCGGCATTCTGATTATTCCTGAATTACAGCAGAAAGCCCAAGGCTGGTTTTGATGATCCCAGGCTGAAAATCCAAGGTGTCATAATTTGAGATTGTGTTAAAAGATCCTTTGAAACCAACCGTTCTCCCAATAAAATTCAGCATTTGACTGCTTTATGTCCAGTAGGATTTACACTACACTTGGTGTATAATCATCACAGAATATTTTAATATTATTGGATCTTACTGGGGCCTTCTGCTGCAGTTTGGATGAGTACAGATACATTGTGTTTTCTAGGGCAGTGTTTGGCCACCAAGTGCTTTGTGGGTGTATGGAAGAAAAGTCCTTTAAAGGATCAGGAATCCCTAAAGAGCTAAACAAAATTTAAAAAAAAAAAACCCTAGAAGTTCCTGGGACATTCCATGGTCCCAGCAGTGGAGGGGGCATGGACAGTGGAGCTGTGTCTGGGCAGTGTGAAAGGTTCTGTCAAGGGAAGCATTTTGGGATGAAAGCACGAGGGATTGGTGGATTCATCCTAACACAAACCTAACCTTGATACTTACATCCGTAAGTTTCATGAAACTGAATGTTTAGGAATACTTTTAATTCCATGATGAAACATGCCAAAAACTGCATGTCAGTGCAGTGTGTCACAAACTGTGTGTTACCAGGGCCCTGGCACTGTATTTACACGGCTGCCCCTTGTTTCAGGGACACAGAACACACACTCACAGACACTCACTGGTGCAAGCAGGAGGGACTCCTGCTCCAGAGCCATTGTCTGCCTCAGCCATTCCGCTCTGGCAGCTGCAGTGGGTTGGGAATTGCCTCAGGAATTGCATCACGGTGCTAATGATATGATATTAATGAAGTGTTTGACCTTGGGCATCTTTGTGATGCCTTCAGTTTGAGCTTTCCTATTTCCCAGACTCTGCCTTGGTGAATAACTCTGAAGTCCCTAGAAAGTGTCAGCAAGGTCTCCTCCCAGCTCAGTCCCACAGAACAATCCTTGTCCAGCCCCAGAACCAAGGACACCGCTGCAGCTTCAGCCCAAAGAGTGCAAACAGCAGGGAATGGAGGAGAGCAACCTGGGAGGGTGGGACTGCATCCCCTGGAGCTGGGCTTGGACACTGAACCCCAGCATGGAAATGGAGCCAAACTTATCAAAGTGGGAGAACTCGTGGCCAGGAGTCCATCTGGGGTGGAGCCAGGGCCGGGCTCTGGCACTGCCCAAGGTGTGTCCTGTGAAGGGCTTTTCATAAAAACCTCTTTATTGCTGTAACTCTGCCCAGCCTCTGCTCCAGGCAGCCTCTCAGGCATCACCTGAGCATAGCACAAGGTGCCAAGGAACAGCCCTGGCTGCTGCCCTGCGTGGGGAATGTGATGCAGCCACAGCCCAGGAGCCCAGCTTCCTTTTAGAATTTTTACTTAGCTTTTCCAGAGGGAGCCAGGGAGCAGAGCCCGGTGTCAGAGGGGATCACAGTGCCCCGGAGTGACCCTGGGCTAGCACATGAGCCTGGGACTTGCCAGGGCTGCTGCCCTGGGCACGGGAGGGAGCTGGGGGAGAGGGGCCCTACCAGCCCCAGCAGCCAGTCCTGGCCACACTCTGTTCCTCAGAGCATCCACCCTGGGCTTCATTCAGGCCTTGGCTCACTCTGGGCCTTGGGCACTCCTGACCCCAGACCTGCTCAAAACTTATTCATGATAAAGCCTTGCCTGGCACACCCAACACCCTCCTTTCCTGTGATCTGCAGAAGTAGCAGATCTATGATTTCTCTGGAATCCACCAGCACGGTGCGTCCCAGTGTCCTCCCAGAAGCTGCAGCCTCAGTTTACAGTTGATTGCCATTCCAATTCAGTCTCGGAATTCATTAACACCAGCCAAACACGACCACGAATGTGGCCTTAAAATAATCCCTGGCTGCTGTCTGTCACAGGCTCTTCCTGGGGCTGCTGGAAATAGCCCTCACGTGTCACCCAGCCCAAGGCTCACCGGCCTATTCTGGGATACTCAAATAGGAGAGGGCTTTGTGATCCCCTCTGCTGAGGGATCTGCAGCCCCAAGCTCTGACACAAATCACACCACAGACAACCCAGCTCTCCAGAATCCCACCTCCCTCTGCTACCAGCATTACCCAGGAGCTGTTTCCACCAGTTCCGTTAGGTCAGGAAATTGCAGGGAAATAAATATTAAAATGATAAATTTCCTTTTCTTCTGGTTTCACTGCTTTCTATCAAACCTGAAAGAGAATTAGATATCATGGGTTTCCAAATTAAACCAGCAGAGCTGGATGACTGCCCACCGAACAAACCGTAAAGTATCCAGGACAGGGTCAGAGAGAGGACAGGAACAGGGACAGGGACAGAGACGCGAAAAGGGACCGGGTCCGGGCGCTGCAATGACACGGCGGGAGCGGCAGGGGCGATAGAGAGTACTGGCCGGCAGACGCTGCCGCTCTGGCCGTCGGAGGGCACTCTCTCTATGGTCCAGGAGGTCTCGCTCTCTATGACCCTGGAGGCCTAATTCGCTATGACCCCGGCGGTCTCTATGGCGGCCGCACCCTGCCCACAGGGCCGCATGTCCCGGCATGCCCCGCGGCCGCCACTAGTCCCGCCGTTCCCCGCGGCAGCCTCACTTCCGGCCCGGCCGTTAAGATGGCGACGCCCATGCACCGGCTGATTGCCCGCAGACAGGCGTGAGTGGGATCGGGGGTCCGCGCGGGGCGGGCTCGGGCTGAGGAGCGGCGGGCACTGCTGGGGCCGCGCTCCCGGCGTTTTCCCGGCGCTCTGCGGCCTCCGCGCCGCTGCGCTCTGTCTCGGGAGGGGGCGCAGCTCGGCTGAGGGGAAACCGCCCCAAAACACGGTTGGGGCGAAACGGTGGCGGCCTCGGGAGTCGGTGCACGGCCGGGGCTTGGACTCGAGGGTCGCGGTCCTTTCTGCTCAGGGGGTTCCGCGAGAGCGGCGGTGCAGAGGCTGAGGGAGTTGTTGGCCTTGGGCGCTGCCGTGGGGAGCGTTGGGAGCGGGAGCGGGCTCGGGAGGAGCTCCCGGGGGTCACTTCCCTGCTCCTCTTCCCAGACCCAGCAGTGCAAACGTGAAACAGTCACCTTCAGGCTCGTGTTGTTACGATGAGTTTGCGGAGATTTCGGAAAGGCAGAGAAAAGCCAAGCGGGCGACTCTTGCTCAGACGGGGATGTTGTAATCCAGGAGTTCCCTCAGCACCGAGGGGATCCGATTACAGAGCCCTGGAACGAGGAAACCACACTTTTGCTTTTTTTGTGCAGCAAATGTGTGTCCCACCCGTGGGGTGCTGGCGTTGGTTTTTCAGCTCTTTGTTGGTTTGGGTGTTGTATTTTTCCTTAAATTAATTTATTTCTCTTGTTTCAATTTTTGCACTGTGGGATTTTTGCCCAATCACAATGTGCAGAATGTGGTCAATTTCTTCATGATTTAGTAGTAATTTATTTTCTATTTTCCAGTGGAAAGTAACTTGTGGTTTCAAAGTGCTCCTGGAACACTTGTTCTTTTGAGTTGCTGTTTTATTGGAGTTGAGGACTCGTTTTTAGCTTTGATGTCTTTGTGCTTGCTGGGTCTGTGCTGAGCTGTCCCTCTGCTCCAGGCCTGGGGTCACTGATTCCTGCCCCAAGTTTCCTTCAGTTCTGTGCTCTTCGTTGCTCTCAGACTCATTCTCATTGGTGCTGCTGTGCTGTTTGTAGATGTGCAGCTGCTGAGCAGGGCTGGTGTTCCCCTGTTCATTTCCTTGACTTTAGGGCTTTCTCCTGACCCTTTTACCTCCCGTGGCCTCTGCTGGGGTGAGCAGTTCTGCAGCCCCGAGTCTGGGGCTGTTCCTGTGGGCACAGCTGGGGAGGGGCTGAGGGAACAAACACAGGTTTGGGTTTGAGTTGAGGAGGAGGAGGGGGAGCCATCACTCTGCTGGTTGTAGCTGCTGTGGCCAGAAGGCAAAGGCAGAGCCTTTTCTGCTCATTCCCAGATATTGTGGCTCCTGCCCAAGGCCAGGTTCATTGTGCTCTGCAGGGGAGAGTTTAATCAGATTTTCGTGCTGCTTTAGCTGAGTATTTCTGAGGCCTGAGGATGAAGCCAAGTGCTCTGCATTGAGAAAGGGATGAATGCTCAGCACAAGGTTCCCTGCAGGTACTGGCTCAGAGAGTGGTGGCGGAAGCTGAGGGAGAAGCAATTCCCAGCCTGGCTAGAAGAGGGGGAATGCTCCCTGCTGGTCTCTCACTTCATCCTCACACATGAGTCTGGGAGCTTCCTAGATCAGCCAGGCTGCAATTTCAGAGAGTTTAGATGGGCTGGCCTTGAAAAGTTCATGTTTTGGTGCTTGGAACAAAAACTGAAGGCGGCAGGAAGAGACAGCAGTAGCAGGGAGCTGAAGTGGCACAGCCCTGAGCTCAGGACTAATTTTGGCTATGACCTTGGGCAGCTCCTGGGCTGGGTGAGTTCCCTTCTTTGTAAAGGAGAGCAGCTTGGACACGAGGCAAAACAGCTTGGTAGAACTTCAGAAGAGCGCCTTAAGAGCCCCAGCATGAAAAGAGGAGTGTGTTCCCTTCCCTGATATCTAAAAATGCCCATGGGATTTTAGCAGAGTGAGAACTGGAAGGGAGGGTGAAATGTCCCTGCTGCTGCAGGTGTTTGGGGACATGCAGTCAGGGAGCAGGAATGGGCAGGGATCTGATTGTCCCAAAGATAAACCTTGTGCCAGGCTTTACCAGCTCCTGGCTGGAGCTTATTTGGGAGCCTGGGAGCCTCTCAGAGAGTCCTGGGCTCTGGGTGAGAGTTGGGCAGTTTGGGACTTGGGTGTTACATTTCAGGAACTGGAAATGAAGCTGCTGCTCTTTGTTCTAAACTAGAATTTCAGTGATTTCTCTGGAGCCAGAACCACCTGCAGCAAAGTTGGATAGCAGCAAAGTGAGGAGTGTGATTGTTCCCATGGTTCCCATGTGCAAGTGTTTTAATTAATGAAGATCTGTCTGCCTGAATTCTGTGTCTGCTTGGTGTTACTGCCCATGTTCTGATTCAAAAGAAAACCTGAAGCACCTGTGAACATCTGGTTTAATCATATCTGATTAAATCTGCATGATAAAAAACTAAATATTTTTTCCCTGGGTAGAGCAGACCTGGAGTGAGTTACTTATGCAATTCTGCATTTTTCTAGGGAGGCAAACAAGCAGCATGTGAGGTGTCAGAAGTGCTTAGAGTTTGGCCACTGGACATATGAATGTAAAGGGAAGAGAAAATACCTGCACAGGCCTTCAAGGACAGCTCAGCTGGCCAAAATCCTTAAGGAGAAAGAAAAGCAAATCCTGCTGCAACAGAGGTAAGACTGGCAAGATAAAATGTCTGGTTTGTGATTGAAATAAAAGATGTTGTCCCAGACCATTTCCTGTAATCTTTTCCTCCAGACTGTGGAATGTGTGCTTGATTTAATGTTGGAGCTGATTTGTGTGTTAGGTGAATTATGTGCACTCAGGTCCCAGAGAATTGAAATCAACATTTTAATTTCATTAACACCTGCTCATCTGAAATACATTTAAAACTGTTTTGGCCTGTCTGAAACAAAAGCCATGCACTGAGCCAAAGTTAAATCAGTTGGAGCCTTTTTGGTAGTGGAGCAGGGGCCTGAATTCCTTGCTTGTTTGATTTCACGTTTCTATGCTGTCCAGGCAGTGAAAGCTGTAGATTTATTTCTAGCAAAGCAGCAATTCTTGCCCTGTGTCCAGATCTGCTGCTCAGAGCTGCAGTTAAGCTTGGCCCTGCTGCTCCCTGGGAGCTGCAGGGCCCAGACAGGTGAGGGAGAGTTGGGTTATCAGCTTTAACCAAGCCTGAAGTGAAAACAGCTCACTGAATTGCACAATTATTTCCTCTGGTGGCAGCCCAAAAATGGGAGGAGTAGAGAAACCTGTGCCTGTGGCACCTGATTTCCTTTCTCCTTTGCCCTGGGAGTGCTTTAATGCTTCCCCCCAAGTTAGTAATTGTTTTGACAAGCTGAAGTGCTGCAGCATCTCAGTTTTGCATGCAATTCCGTGTGCCAGGGTCCTTTCTGCCACTCCAGTTTGGTTTTGGGAGTTGCAGAGGGACAGACAGGGTCTCTCCCAGTGCCACTCCTTGCACCTGGAATTCCTGAGGCTTTGGCCAGGTGTCCTCAGGCACTGCCCCTGCCAGGATGGGAGGTGGGGAGAGCATTCCCAGCTTTTGCCCCTGCTGGTGGCACAGGGAGGGGTGGGAGCTCAGGCAGGCAGGGCTCCTTGGGCTCCTCAGCTGCTCCAGCCCAGCAGCAGTTCTGAGTCACAGGGCTCAAACCCTGCCTGCAGTGGGAAATCATTAGCTTGGGAGGAGAGTGATGTAAAGTGATTGATTTTGAAATTAATTCTCATCCAGTGAGTAGTTGTGGAGTAATTAGTCACCCGGGGTTGTAGATAGATCAGCAGTGCTTGGACTCTGACACTTGGCTCTGTTTGGAGGCAGAGTCTCTTCAAAGACTCAAGATTTCTAGGCTAAGTTTGAGTTGAAGGCTCAAATTATTTCCTTGTTGCTTTTCTGCCCCTATTCTGGTGGATTCTGCAGGTTACCACTGGAGGATGATGAATTGAGAGTGAAATTGCTCGTCCTGTCCTTGGGCTTGAACCTGATTGTGGGATCATTTTGTGTGGGAGTAAGAGGACTGGCCAGTCTGGCACAGAAGGAGGTTTGGGGCTCTTCCAGTGAGGGGAAGGTTCTGGGAAAAATCCTCTTGAGAAAGGAAGCCTGAGTAATCCCCAGGAGGGAGCAGTGCTTAATCTGCAGTTAAACCTGGCCCAGCATTCCCAGGGGTGGTGTCATCATGAGCTCCTCAACTGTGCCAGGAGGATCCTGTTCCTCAGCTGCCAGGGCTACACTTGCAAGGATGAAGCTTTTTCTTCATGGAGAAACAACTTCCTGGGTCACACTTGTGGTTTTTGTGGCAATTGCTTTGGGAGGTTCTCCTTGCCTTTGGAGAAGTTGGGTCTCCCACAGGTCTCCTTTGGCCAGCCTGTCACCACCTCTAAAGAGCCACACAGGAATAATTAACCAGAAGGCAAACCCAGCCTAAAAAGGTCAATATTTACCTCTGACAGCCTCATCCAGGCTTCTCCAGCTTGAACTCCTTTCCCAGTTGTTCCAGGCTCCCTGTGCCTGCCTGGTGTTGGCTCCTCTGGAGGTGTCAGTGAGCCCCCAGTGCCTGCCAGCCTAGAGTAGGGCAGGGAGCCGAGGGAGCGCTCCCTCCCGGGGCTCTTGGAGCCGAGGGAGCGCTCCCTCCCGGGGCTCTTGGAGCCGAGGGAGCGCTCCCTCCCGGGGCTCTTGGAGCCGAGGGAGCGCTCCCTCCCGGGGCTGTAGGAGCCGAGGGAGCGCTCCCTCCCGGGGCTGTAGGAGCCGAGGGAGCGCTCCCTCCCGGGGCTGTAGGAGCCGAGGGAGCGCTCCCTCCCGGGGCTGTAGGAGCCGAGGGAGCGCTCCCTCCCGGGGCTCTAGGAGCCGAGGGAGCGCTCCCTCCCGGGGCTCTAGGAGCCGAGGGAGCGCTCCCTCCCGGGGCTCTTGGAGCCGAGGGAGCGCTCCCTCCCGGGGCTCTTGGAGCCGAGGGAGCGCTCCCTCCCGGGGCTCTTGGAGCCGAGGGAGCGCTCCCTCCCGGGGCTCTTGGAGCCGAGGGAGCGCTCCCTCCCGGGGCTCTTGGAGCCGAGGGAGCGCTCCCTCCCGGGGCTGTAGGAGCCGAGGGAGCGCTCCCTCCCGGGGCTCTTGGAGCCGAGGGAGCGCTCCCTCCCGGGGCTCTTGGAGCCGAGGGAGCGCTCCCTCCCGGGGCTCTTGGAGCCGAGGGAGCGCTCCCTCCCGGGGCTCTTGGAGCCGAGGGAGCGCTCCCTCCCGGGGCTCTAGGAGCTCTGAGCCTCTTGGAGCTCTGAGCCCTTGTGGCTCAGTTTATGGAGGGAGTGTCCAGAGCAGGTCTGGCCTGAGCACAATAGGAGCTCCTGGAGTAACTCTTGAGTACCCCATTCCTCACACACGAGAGGGAGGCACTCCCTGAGCTAGGTCCTGTCTCCTCAAAGGTGCTGTGGGGTTGAATTCTGTTCTCACAGTGACTCCTCCTGCCTGGGACTCCCTGGTTTCCTGCAGAGGGTCTGAGGCCTTAGGAATGTAAATACGGATGGGAGGGTTGGAATCTGAATATCAGAGAATCTTCCCCTTGCTCACAGGAGAGTGTGGGGAGTCTGGAGAACTCTTGTGTGCTGATAATGTTTTCATACCTTGTGTGTGAAAATAAAAAATTGGAGAAAACTCATTTTTCTGGTGGAGCACAAAGAACTTTCTTCTGTGGCACCACTAAAATCTTGTGAGGGAATGAACACTTGGGAATCTGACAGACACACAGTGGAAAGCATCAATATAAATGGACTTCTGTTTCTTTTTGCACTTGAAAGAAATGTGAAAGCTACAGACTAACTCAAGCTTTTACCCTTGATTCCAATCAATTCACTTATTGCTACATTTAGTTACACACAATTTCTTTGTATCCTTTCCCCTTGTGCCTTTTGCATCCCAGCTCCTGCTGTCCATACAGAATGATACAAAGGGGACAGCAGAGCATAAATAGCACAGAAAATCAAGGGTGAATTGCTGGGTTTTCCTCCCCTGGCTCATAGGTGGGTTTTGCTCTGCTTTGCACAGGACTGAGCTGCCCAGTGCCCTTTGAATATTAAACTCAGCCTCAGTGTGCTGCTATCTATTTAATTTTCCTATTGCACTAATCAAAGCCATTCTTTCCCCCCCTTAATTAGCGCTGGAGAAAGTGCTGCAGAAAAGAAGACCAAGAAGAAAAGGTATGTGGGGACTGGTGGGGTGTGTGGGGACAGGTCCCTGCCCTGGTGGGGACTGGGCCCTGCACTGGCTGTTCCAGCAGGGCTTTGGGAGGGGGGTTGCAAAAGTCACCTTTGCAGTTGGCTTTGCTTGTACTGCTTTGAGGGTGTTACAGATTTTGTCTGACAGGCATCTGGAGAATTTCTACTCCTCTCTGTCCAAAATCTCTCAACATTTTATTCTCTGTTTTTCTCCCTGCTGATTTTCCTCCTCCTGCATGATCTTGCTGTAGGAATAAAAGTCTTCCCATTTCTGCCTCAGAGTCCTTCAGGAGTCTCTGAAACAAGACTGGCATGGGGGTTCTGGCCTCTGATTGCTTCTGATCTTTTCATTCCCTTCTCCTGCCAGTTCCCATTCTCTCAGGCTTTGTCTAGTGGATGAAATAAAACATCTTAAAAAGCCCAGCCCCAAAACCAAACAAAACCCCCTTGATCCCAAAGTAAAGCAAAATCCAGGAACTGACCCTGGCCCTCTCCACGTCCTGGCTGGAGCCAGGAACTCTTTTGGCATTGTTTGTACTTTACCTTGCAGTAATGTTTACTTGGGAATTTGCTTTCTTAGCAAACGGAAAGGAGGAGCAGCCAGAACTGTGGCTGTAACACTGCTGGAATGGTGCTGGGAGTTTTACACCAGGGAATGTCTGTGCAGTAACAGCCCAGCATCTCCTCCCCTTTAGTGTCACTCCTGTGTCCCAGCCCGATCTAACCCAGTTTTCAGGAGGTGTTTGAAGGCCAGGCCTTTGCTGTGTGTGGCAGGCAGTAAATAAGGCAGAGCAGATCTTTAAAGGGTTCTTTATTCCAGGCTGTCCTGTGGAATGTGGTTTATTGGAATGGGCTGTCTCAGTGTGTTCTAGCAAAGGCTGCTTTCCCAAAAGTGCCAATTTATGGCTGGAGTTGCTCAGGACTGGTGAGATCATGAATTTACTGGTTTTGAGCTGGGCAGCTCAGGCCTCTTCCTGCCTCAGTCTGCTCAGACACTGCAGCCTGGCATAATTATTTACAGAGTATTTGAGCTCCAAACCAAAGCAAAAGTTTTCATGGGGAAGGGGGTGGTTTGGGCACTTTTTCCTTGAAATTTTAAAACTCTTGTAAATTTGAATTACTCTCCTGCTCCTATGCAAGCCCAGAATAATCCATCAAGAGAAATTCTTTTCCAATCAGTTTGCTGTTTAGATTTTTATTATGTGGAGAATCCAGCGTATTTATAAGTTCCAGATTTAAAATAAATCTGTAAAAGTTTGGGTTCTGGCAGGAGGAGCACGAACCTTTTCCACAGTGTGTGTTTGTTTTGATACAAACACTAATAAGGGAGCTCAGGCCTAACCAGAAAAACAGGCTGAGGCAGAGCAGCTGCTGCAGAGCCCTGTGACCTCAGGTGACAGAGCCACCTTCCAGGTGCTCCTTGGCCTCAGTGTCCCACCCAGAATGCCTGAATTCCCTGCTCATTCCCTGCTCATTCCCTGCTCATTCCCTGCTCATTCCCTGCTCATTCCCTGCTCATTCCCTGCTCATTCCCTGCTCATTCCCTGCTCATTCCCTGCTCATTCCCTGCTCATTCCCTGCTCATTCCCTGCTCATTCCCTGCTCATTCCCTGCTCATTCCCTGCTCATTCCCTGCTCATTCCCTGCTCATTCCCTGCTCATTCCCTGCTCATTCCCTGCTCATTCCCTGCTCATTCCCTGCTCATTCCCTGCTCATTCCCTGCTCATTCCCTGCTCATTCCCTGCTCATTCCCTGCTCATTCCCTGCTCATTCCCTGCTCATTCCCTGCTCATTCCCTGCTCATTCCCTGCTCATTCCCTGCTCATTCCCTGCTCATTCCCTGCTCATTCCCTGCTCATTCCCTGCTCATTCCCTGCTCATTCCCTGCTCATTCCCTGCTCATTCCCTGCTCATTCCCTGCTCTCCTCAGGCCCAGCTGTGGCTGTGCCCTCAATTGTGGCTTTTGGGTGTCAGTAGCACTGGAACCCCTGGGGTGTCAGAGCAGAGCAGGGACAGCCTGAGCTCCACCAACACTTGGCCCTCACAGGGGCACAGAACCAGGGGTGAACTCTTGGAAACTTGTCCTGAGGAGGATGAATGGTACCTACTGTAAAGATTCTGTGCTTTCCCAGAGGTGTGATAAACCCCACAATCTTAGATCACCAGCCTACAGGCTCTGCACTGTCACTCTCCCAGATTGTATTTTGAGTTTTAGCTGTCCCCATCTCCATCCTCCTGCTGTCAGTACCAGCAGCCCATGTGTTGCCTCTCCTGAGAACAAGTTCCTGCCTGTTTCCTCTGGGAGAGGCAGCTCTAAGTGCAATATCCTGATGTTTCTGGGAGTGGGTTTTGGAGTAAACCTAAATACTGTCTGTCCATGGATTGCTGCTATGGATTCTGTGAACGGTGATCAGGAACAGCAAGATCAGAGTTACTCAGGGGATCCTCATCTTAGTGCTGTTTTTCCTCATTTATTTTCCTCATCTTAGTGCTGTTTTTTCCCCAGAAAAGTCAGTGTTTAAGCAGCTCTCATGGATTTATCTGTAATGAACAGTCGTTGTGTCTGCACACAGAGACAGCAGATTACAGATGTATTACAAAAACTTGAGTGCTTTGTGGCTTAATGCACACCCACGTTTGTCAGCTGACAGGGCTGATATGATGAAAAAACCTCACCCTCTTCAGTAACCTTAACACAGACACTTCCTGAGCTGTTACATTGAACCATCCCTCTGATAAAAAATACTGCATTAATTTTCTAACGGGGACAAGATTCTGCATTATCATAATTTACATTTTTGGATGCTCTTTGATTGACTTTGGTGGGAAGGGAGGTGAATCAGTGTCTTGTACTTCAGGGAAAGATCTCTGGGAGAATTGAATTGTACTTTCTTGGAATTCCTATCATCCCCCTAAATCAGAGATGTTGGTCTTGAGAACAATGGCCCCAGGAAGGGCTGAACATGAAGAAAAAGTGCAGAGCATACCGAAATCCTCTTTGCTGTGTTCATAATTCTGTCTTAACCTTGGATTGTTTCCACCCTTCTCCTCCACCTGGAAGACACAAGCATCCTGTAGTGGCAGGTGTTTTGGGTTCTTTTGCCAGGAGTAATCTAAGAAGTTTTTCCTGGGAACAGCTCTGACCTTGGTGAAATCTCTGCTGAAACCTCCCCTGGCTCTTGCAGTGGCAGAATTTCCCTGTTGCAGTGGTGAGGCAGGGACTGAGCCTGGCTCATTTTCCCCAGGGCTTGGCTAGGTCAGGGCAGTCAGGCCAGCAAAGCCCCTGCTCAGGGCTAGGAACCAGATCCTGGCCAGCTTTCGCTCCCTGCCCCTCTCTGCTGTCCTCCTGGGTTATGTCCTGTCCTGGGGCCACCCTGCCATTGCTCAAATGGCCCAAATCCACTCGTCCAGGAGTGGAGAAGGGAGGGGAGGGCACAGGGATTCATCTGAGATGGTGAGGCCTGGAAATTTCGATGGTGAGATGTGGAAATTTTCAAGGCAAGTACTTGATCTTTGGGTTGTTTAACAGAGCAGAGGGAATGCTCTGTGTGTGATGGGCTCTGGCAGGGCTCTGCTCAGCTCTTTGTTCTCCCTCAGGTCCAAGAGTGTGACCAGCTCCAGCAGCAGCAGCAGTGACAGCTCAGCCAGCGACTCCTCCTCTGACAGCGAGGACTCCTCTTCCTCCTCCTCCTCCTCCTCCTCGGACAGTGACAGTGAGGACAGCAACTCCTCCTCCTCCTCCTCCCCCTCCTCCAGCAGCTCTTCCTCCTCCTCTGACTTCGAGTCAGATTCCAGCTCCTCCAGCAGCAGCAGCAGCAGCACAGACAGCAGTTCTGAGGATGAGCCCCCGAAGAAAAAGAAGAAGAAATAGCTGGGGAGGAGCAGGACTGGTGTGGAGTGAGTGACACTGCCCTCCCAGGGGCTGGAGCACACGGCTGCCAAACACTCAATGGTCAACATTTCTACTGCTCCCATTTCTAAGTGTTCTGCCTAGTTGTTCGTAGGACATGGAAGGTATTAAATGGCACGTGAGACTTACTGAGAGAGTATTTTTGTGGTTTATCCTTTTATGGAAGATTTTACTTTTTTAGCTCCCAAAAAAAAAAAAAGTTCTATCATCAGATTTGTTTATAAGAGCTAAAGTCCAGTAGCAGCTAAACCTGGATGTTTACATGCTGGAAAGCAAAAGCTTTTTTTTTTTTTTTGTCACAGATTATGCTGTGCATCATGTGCTGTTCCTCTGTTAATGACAGCTTCACTTCCATTTAGAAAAATCCTCTAAACTGTTAAAAGCAGAAGTTTTCAGTGCTGCTGTAGAGCTCTGGCATTGTTGAACCTGAATGCACAACGTGTCCCACACAGAGCCTCCCATCTCACTGGTGACAGACAGGCTGTGTGCTGCTGAGCTTGTGTTCCAGTGGCTTTTCCTGATGCTTCCAGGTCCAGTCTTAACTGCAGCACCCAGCTGAGCTGTGCTGATTTGTCCCTGCTCAGTGTTGTGCTTGTCCTGCCCACAGGCTCTGGGCTCTTCCCTGCCCTGTGTCCCTGGCTGCTGTGTTGGAGGTGTTTGTAAGACACAGGGTTGGTGTTGGAGAGCAGAAGCTCAGCGAATTGGGGCTGCTGCTGCTTTAGGAGTTTCATCTTTGTGCCTTTTTTTGTAAATTCAGTGTACCCCAGAGACAAGGGCTGGAGTGGGTGTCCTGCAGAACTCCATCAGAACATTCCCAGCTGTAATATGGGCAGCAAAACCAGAGAAATAATTACAAACAGAACTGGGCACTGTTCTCACTGGATGCTCAGTAAAAAAGAGACTCATTGAAGTAAAGGGCTCAAAGGAAAGTGTTCCCCTCTGGATGTGTTTCCCAGGAATGTGTGAAATGCAGGATTGCCAGGCTGTGCTGAGTGGCAGTCTGCAGGAATCCAGTCATTCTTTGATTGTAGGACTGGCCTTGGGGAAGCAAGTGAGAGCAAACCCCACAAACCCAACAAAAGCAGATCCAAACATGCTGCAGAACAGGGATTGCTGGATGGAGTGTGGGAATTATTTGGTTTTCTGGTGGATTGAAGCAGTTGCTGTTAGTATTTTAATTGGTGATGCAGTGTCCTGAATTTCTTATTGTTGGAGTGTCCTTTTGGGGAGGGGGCATCACTTGTGGAAGAATTCCCAATATCTTGGTTTAGGTTAAATACAGTAACAAGAAACTATTTTTTATATTTTTATGGAAAGAGTAGTGTGTAGACTTTGGAATAAACTGTGCTTATTTAAATGATTGAAAATCCCCATGTTGTGTGTCTGTCTGTGACCCCTCCTGTGCTTTACAGAACACGCTGCAGGCTGTAAATAAAACTACCAGAAAGGTGTTCAAGTCTTGTGGAGTGAATGTGCCATTTAATGGAAAATCAATTATTAAGCAGTAGTTGCCAAGTTGAGGCTTACTGCAAATATCTAAAATATTTGTGGTGTTGGTGTGCAGGTTTCAGCTGGAGTTGCCCTGGCATTCCCTCACAGAGGGGCAGGATCGCTCCCCAGGAAGTTCTCCAGCCAGAAGTCCTTGTGTATCAAGATAAAAAAAAAAATTCAGTTTCAAATACAATGTTTATATTAGTTAGGGTGGGTTTTTTTCCCCCTTCTTCTTGCCTTTTCTGGTTACTTTGTCTCTAGGTGTTGTTATTTTACAGAGTAACCCCCAGCCTGGCCAGAGCCTTGCCCTCCTACATCTGCCTGTGCCTCACTTCTGCTCTGCTAGTGGATGAGTTTTATAAAAGCCTTGTTAGCCAGGAGTGCCTCCAGGGACTGCCCTGTTTCATCCCTCCCACTCCGAGCAAAGCTGCCACTGCTCATTGCGGGGGAGCAGCTGATGCAGCCTGGCAGGAAAACAGCCTCGGGAAGAGCCCTCACCTCTCAAGGAGAAACAGGGGAGCAGGAGCAGGGGGAGACAGCCCCATTTCTGAGTGCAGGGCTTACTAACCCAGCCAGAAACAGCCTTCGGGTGCCCTGGGTGCAAGTGCACTGCACAGTCCCTGTGGGGTAGTGCACTGCTTTATTTCCTTAGGGAGGAGTGAGGAGTCTTTAATAAATGGGAGCTTCTCCAGCGAATGGATTTGCCTTGTGAGTTTCTGTTTGTGCGAGCTGGGCCTTTACCAGCCCCTGGGACAATGGCTCCTGCCTGAGCTGGGCCTCACAGCCTCCTTTGTTCACCAGCCGTGTGTGCTGCACCCTTGGCACCACAACAGCAGAGAATCCGGGTCCTAGCATGGTTTGGCTTCAAAAAAGCTCAAAGTGCCACCAGCCAGTGCCACCCCTGCCATGGCAGGGACACCTTCCACTGTCCCAGGTGCTCCCAGCCCCACTGTCCAGCCTGGCCTTGGGCACTGTCAGGGAGCCAGGGCCTGCCCACCCTCCCAGCCAGGAATTCCTGCCCAGCATCCCCGCTCCTCCCGTGCTGCTCCCGGGCTCCTCCCGGGGGTGCCGCCTCCCGCTCGCCGCCGCCAGGGGGCGCCACGGCCGCGGAGGCGCTCCCCGCGCGCTGCCCCACGTGACTCTCCCGCCGCGGCGCGAGGGAGGCGGGGCCGGGCCCTTGCCACGCCCCGTACGCGCGCGCTCCGCCGGGGTCACGTGGTTTCCCCGCGCGTCACGTGATCGGGGCGGCGGCGGCGCGCGGGGGCCGCCGGGAAGCGCCAGGCGGGACCGGGCCGGGATCGGGATCGGCACCGGGACCGGGCCCAGCGCAGCCCCGGCCGAGCCACGGTCCTGCCCGCGCCCTGCGAGCCGCCAGCCCGGCGTCGGCCCGCCATGGACCGCCGGGACCCCTACGGAGCGGCCGCCCGCTTGTGAGCCGCCCCCCCCCGCCCCCGGGCTGGGCCCGCCCCGCGCCCCCCGGCGCTCCGTGACTCGCCGGCGGCTCCTCGGGCCTCATCGTTCGCCGGTGGCGGCAGCCAGGAGATGGTCCGGGCCTAGCGGAGCGGCCAGCGCAGGTGAGCGCGGCTGGGCCGGGCCTCCCGCCGGCAGCGGGGCCGCGCCGCCCCCGCCCCGGGCACTCCCGGGACATCCCGGCCGCCCCCCGCGGCGGAACCGGCGGGCCCCAGGGCGGGATCGGCCGCTGCGGGCGCATCTCCCGCCGGCAAGCGCGGATTTTCCCGGTCGCGCCCCGCGGTGACACCGTGCGGAGGGCGGGGGTCCCTCCCGGGAGGCACCGCCGGGGCATTCCCGGCACCGGCACCCGGGCTGGGCTGGGTGCCGGTGGGGCCGCTGCGCTGCCCGCCCCGGTGATGGATTTAATCCTGTTCCGGTAATTGACGTCAGGGCTTTGTTCCTTCCCCTTTGCTCTCGGCAAGGGTTCGGGGCCGGAGCCGCTCCGGGACGGGCCGCGGGGCTCGGGGGGCCCGGGCGGGGCCCGCCGGTGGAACCGGCCTCGGGCAGGGGAGGCAGAGCCGGGGCTCGGACACACCCCGGAGCCGGGGGGGGCTGTTATGTAAAGCCTCCTCCCCGGTGGGGTTACACCGGACTCGGTAAAGGAGCACTCGCTCACTCTGCGCTGACTTTTCCCCTTTTTTTCCCTTTTCCGATGAACAGAACAAAGCGAGCAGGTGTTGAGGCGTGTGGCCCAGTATCGGTGCGTTCAGTGCTGTGTCTGTGATTGTGTTCTGGACACCGGCAAGTGGTTCACTGAACTTTGGGGCAGAGCTTGTGCCCAAACCCTGCTCACAGCCTGGGCAGGTGCTGCACCATGGAAAAGGAGCCTGAAAAGGGGCAGGTGTGGGGCCTGCTGTGCCCTCAGCTCATCTCTCACCTCATCACAGCCTTGTCTGATCATTTTCTCAGCAATACTGGTGGTTTTACACATCCCCGTGTTTTCAGCCAGGCCCCCAGTGGCCCTGTGGGACTGAGCAGGCCCTTCCTCAGTGTCCCTGAGCTGGTTCTGCTCAGCCCTGTGTGTTTGTTTGTCACCTGGGCTCCCTTCCAGCTGCTGATCTCTCAGGTGTATTTCTAGTTCCTGGCATTCCTTCAAATCTAGTGAATTCTTCTCTCAGGTCCCTGGCAAATGGGGATTTGCAGCCTGGGGGGTTATTGCAAAACAGGGTCTGGTGAAGTGCTTTGCAGGAGTGGTTGTGCACCTGATTGGTCCTTTCATGGCTCCTCTAATGAGGAAAACGTGATTAAACTGCTGGCCTCGAGGTGTGGGACAGTCCCAGTGGAGTTACTCAGTGGTTGGACTGGGACTGGGGCAGGTCTTGTTGGTCAGGAGCAAAAGGGAAAATTTATTTTTTGTCAGTATTAATATCTTGGCTTTATTAGTGTGTCAGTGTTGATTTTTGGCATTTGCTGCCTCTTGCACGGTGTGTTTGCAGCTCTGTGTGAGAGCAGACTCTCCTGTGTTCAGGAGTGAGACAATCCTGGAATATCCTGAGCTGGAAGAGACCCACAGGATCATCCAGCCCAGCTCCTGGCCCTGCACAGCCCCAAAATCCCACCCTGGGCATCCCTGGAGCAGTGTCCCATTCCCTGGGGAGCCTGGGCAGTGCCCAGCCACCCTCAGGGGAAGAGCCTTTCCCAAAATCCCCCCTGACCCTGCCCTGTCCCAGCTCCAGCCCTTCCCTGGGTGCTGTTCCTGTCCCAGAGCAGAGATTGGAGCTGTAGCCCTCAATGAGCTCTGACCTCAGGCTCCTCTTCTCCAGCAGAACAATCCCAGTGTCCTCAGCAGCTCCTTCTTGGTCCTTCCACACCCTTCCCCATCCCTATGTCCCTTCTTTGGATGCTATCTTTTTAAAATCTTTTTTATATTGTGGCACCCAAAAGTGCCCCCAGGACTCCAGTGGAGTTTAACAGCAATGAAGGAAAAGAGTAGATTTTAACTCTGATCTCAAAAGCTGTCTCAGGTCCCTGACATTTCCTCTAAACATCTCTGCAGTTTTTGTTTTATGACTTTTCTCCTTGTCTCAAACATTGAGCGAGTGAGACTGAGCCCCTGGATCAGTTTTTGTGTGAGAAGCCACACAACAACCCAGAAAAATAGTTCATATTTATGTGTTTAGCATTCTTGCTAGTTCTAGTGACCTGGACTTGATAAACCACGATAAAACCCAGTGAAATATGGCTTGGATTTCCAGGATGGTTTTTTTAGGAAGCTGGAATGTGCAGATGCTTTTGCACAGTTACAGCCCAGTTCTTAATGAGAAGATGCCACATTTCTGTCTGCACAAACCATGGAGTTTGCTTCTCGGGGGCCTTGTGGATAAAGAGCTGCAGCAGAAATCTGTCCTGAGGGTGCAGCTGGCCCATGACAGGGTGGCATTTGCCACCAGTTGCTCCTGTGGCTGCTGGTGGGTGTGTGCTGCCCCGTGGTTTCCAGCATGGGTGCTCCTGTGTCGGATGTGACTAAGGGCATACACGGTGACCTTACTGACTGAGACAGCCCTTGGCATCTTCTGCCAGGCAGCAGGGACTCTGTCACCAGGTGATGGTGGAGCTGCTGTCATCGTGTCCCTCACTGCATTTCCAGTGCTTGGGACAGGGGCCAGAGCTGCTCGTGACTGTTCTGATGCCTCCCTCCCGTCCCTTCCTGCTCATCCTCTCGCTTTGGGAGTTTTGTCATCATCACTGCTCTTACTCTTTGCTTCAGATCATCAGAAGTTTGCAGTGTTGAGGGCAGAAATACTGAGAGTTGAGTCTTGAGAGCTGAGCCAGGAAAGCAGCACCTCTGCCACGGGCAGATTTGGGCATGTGGAGAGAGCTGGAGCAGCTTCCAAGAGGCTGCAGCAATGTGTGTGCTGAGCTGCGAGCAGTATGAGTTGCAGTGTCCTGTTTGGAGTCCCCCTCTGTGAGGATGTAGGAATAGTTTGGAGCTTTTGGTGACTGAGGTTTCTTTTCTGGGGCAATAATTGTTCTTGGCCACATAATTTCAGTTTGTTACTCACCTGTGGTTTGTTCTGCAGGCCTGTTTCCTTTCTCTCGCTACTATGTCACAGTTATCTTCAGCAGAGGCTCAGAAATAACTAAATTTGAGACTAGATATCTAAGCTTGTTTAGATTAATCCACAGAAGGAATCCTTCCCTGTGAGGGTTTAAGGCCCTGCCCAGAGCAGCTGGGGCTGCCCCTGGATCCCTGCAGTGCCCAAGGCCAGGCTGGACACTGGGGCTGGGAGCACCTGGGACAGTGGGAGGTGTCCCTGCCATGGCAGGGGTGGCACTGGCTGGGCTTTGAGGTCCCTTCCCACCAAGATGCCCTGTCCTCCTTCACCTTCAGTGTCTACCTCAGAGTATGTACCAAAACCAAACTGAGGTTGGTGTCACCTTCTCTGAACAGGGGGAACAGAACACCCGAGCTGTGGGGAGGTGGAGGGGCTGTAGGATGAACAGGGAATGTCTGGAAACGAGTTGAGAAACTTTAACAGATTACATTTAGCTAGAGCAGGGTTAGATTTCTGTAAAATATCTTGCTAACTGTGTTAAACTAAGAAAATAAGCAATCAAGTTCATAGAATTGCAAAAGTCGAGATGAAAGAACTTGTGTGGCAGTTACTCTTCTGTGGCAGGATGAGAGCAGTGACTCCTTCTCCGCAGTCACTAATGACTAAGGAGATGCTCTGCAGCTTGTGAAATGACAGGGCTGCTGTCACTGCTTGGGAAATCCAGTGCAGCCCCTGCTCCTTCCTGTCACCGAGGCACAGCCAGCCCTGAGTGCTGCAGCTGTGCTGCTCTCCCTGTGCCTCTCTCCTGCAGGAATCCCCTTTATGCTCTTTGAGCTGCTTGCACTGGGTGCCAGCTGAATGAGCCCTTGCCAGTTTGGAGCAGTGCTGGTGCTCTCTGAGGTGGCCTGTGCTCAGAGCTCAGTGTGGCACAGCTCCTTGGGGCTGGGCCAGCCAGAATTCCATGTTCCCTGCAGCTGGAGCTGTTGGCCTCGTGCACTCGTGTGTCCTTCAGGGTCCTCTCAGACTTCTACTGCTTCCCAAGTTTCTTTCTTCAGCTCTGAGTTTCAAGCCCCCTTTTCCCTCACTCTGTCTTTGCTTGGAGTTTTCCTTGGGTTGTCTCTTGTTCTTACTGGGTTCATTAATTCCTGCTGATGAATGTAAAACCTGGGTTATGAACTGCCAGTAGCACCAGGTACCAGCAGGAAGAAAAATCTCCTTGTACTCCATACTGAACAAACCTAGAATAAGGAAGTTCTTGCCCTGAAGTCTTGAACTAATTTTCTTCTGTTAACAGCTCGTTAAGAGAAATCTTCCTGCTCGTCTTTTTATGGAAAACAACACCTCATGAGGCAGCTCAGAGCCCCCTTTTACTGCCTTTTTTTCTTTTTTTTTTTACAGTTCAACTTCGTTTTTATTCATGTCACATTTATTGATAAATTACTTGAACGTGCTGCTTTCATGTTTTATAATGAAGCAAATAGAGTGTACTTTTACTAATGTGCAGTCCTGTAGTGATCATGTTCTCCAGGAGAGGCTGGTTTATCATTCCATGTCTCTCCCTGTGGCTAGGTGAGCTCCCCTGCAGCCCCACAGCAGTTTCTGACTGTTCCCAGAGCTGCACTGGGAGCATGAAGGGGAAGGAGGCCAGAGGCAGGACAATGGTGTGCTTCTCTTCAGGGTGGTTCTTTCTGGAGGATTGATGTTCCCACGTTGTTTGCAGTTTCCAAGAGCAGCTTGAAGCTGTTTGTCCTTTGGGCTGGACACTCCCCTCAGCTTTTCAGCTCGGTGGGTTCCTCGTGGAGGGGCAGAAATGAGCCCTGGGATGGTTGTGCTCCTCCTGCAGCTTCCTGAGGGTTGGGGATGTCAGAAAAGGTCCCAAACCAAAGCAGATCCCAAACCTTCCAGCTTTTCCAACTCTGTAACCTTTGGTGGTAAAATGGGAGGGCAGCCAGGTTTTGGTGTCACTTTGTCATCTCCTGGAAGTGGGGGCAGGCCTTGGTGCCTCACTGTCATACATCACTTTAATGACAGACATTTTCCAGTTTAAGAAGAAAAATAAAGGATGTTTAATTTGCAGAACCAGACACTGGGAAAACAGTGTTTGTGATCAGTGACAAGTTAAACTCCTGAGACAGAGGAAACTGTTTCCACTTGTCCTTAGCTGGGATTCTAAGATTTCACAGAGGTAAATTGTTCCAGAGTAGATATTTCAAACCTCAACAGTTGGTTCCTGTGGAAATTTCATGCCATTGAACAGTCATTCAGTTTTTCACTTCATTTTCCTTTGAAATTTCTAATGTTCACTTTCCTTGGTGTGATCCTGTTGAAGGTGTCTGATTTAAATGAGTGCTGGATATTTATATTGGTTGTCTGCTATATTTTTATGTAAATTAGGCTTCCAAAACTGTGTAGTCCCATTCCCATAGTAGAAACTGTATTTCCCCATTCCTGCTGGCCTGACTATAAAAGCTCAAACCTGACCATAATTGTCCAGCTTTGTGCATTCACATGGAGATTTTTTTGTTTCTGCATTTAATTTAATTTCCAAAAGACGTTAAAGAGATTTCAGTGATGGAAGTGCTTAAATGGTTTTAATCAGGCTTTGATGTGCACAAATCATTAAAGCGAGGAGGATGAAGAGATCAGAGTCCCCAGTTCCCTTTGTGTGCCTGGGCTGCAGAGGAACTCGGGGAGGAGGAAGTGTTCAGGAAATCCCAAAGGCACAGGACAGGGGAAAACAGCCTCAGGCTGTGCCAGGGGAGCTTCAGGCTGGAGACTGGGGAAATTCCTCCATGGAATGGGCTGTCCAGCATCCCCCAGGCTGCCCAGGCAGGGCTGGAGCCATCCCTGCCTGGCTTTAAAGGTGCAGGTGGCACTCTGGGCACTTGGCAGTGGGAATGTTGGACTCAGGGAACTTGGAGGGCTTTTCCAGCCTAAACAATTCCATAATTCTGTTTTTCCCACAGGGAAGAGGTAAGAGCAAGTCAAAAAAAGCTACATCAAAATGGGAATTTGGGTTGTGTGACGTGGTACGTTTTGTGGGCAGAGGAATAACCAGAGTTTCTGTGGAAAAAGAAAATAATTTGAGAGATCTGCCAATGTAACTTTCCAGTGTTGCATTACAATTAACATAAGCATTTCCTTATTTAAAGATAATTTTAAAATTGTTTGGTCAAAATCCAGATTTGAAAACGTGAGGATGGAAATTTCAGAGAATTGAATATGGGAAACAGGTTGAAGAACTTAAAGGAACATGTTGTAACTTCAGCAAGTTGTCATGTGCTTTGGCATAAATAAAATGAACCTAATGGAAATTGCTGAGTGAAAAATGCTGGATTTTACAAAGATCTCCTAATATTATTGTGTTCTTGTAACTTCACGAGGCCTTGAAGCACAGAGATTGGCCAAGAGGAGGTTAAATGGATTCATGTACTGATATTTTTCCTTTCTCCTGCTTTGTTTTTTTTTAATGTTCTGAGTTGTCCTCTGTGGAACAGAGCTTCTGAGAGTTTGTTTGTGTGTTTTGAGGAGGTTTTTCTGTTTTGGAGGGAGGGGCTGTGTTTGTTTGACATTTCCCATTGAGCCTTCCAGTTCACCTCTGGCTCTCACTGGTGTGGAGCTGCTGGAATCCCCCTGGCTGTGGGTGAAAGGCACTGTGGCCACATGGAATATTGGTTTAAATTGCCTGGTGAAGTTTGGGGGTTCTAGTGAATTCATTTAATTTAAAAGTAATTAATTTAGATTTAATTTAGCCATCTGCTGCTGATAGGGTAAATTAGCATCATATTGTAGCATTGATTTGCCATGGTGGAAGCTGGTGTTTGGTGTGAAGCAGCCTTTAAAAGATAAAGGGTGGAAAGGTTTTTCCTGGAGCAATTGCTCGTGCTGAAAGAGCACCACTAATTATATTTAATGAGCAAAAAACACAAGTAAGGGCTTTGCACTGTGACACATTCTTAGCCAATAATTACCAGAAATATGTTTTAATAGGAGAGTTTTAACAAGTAGTCTTCAGCTTAAATTTGTTAATCACTAATAACCTCCTAAAAACTACTTTCTTCAGTTTTTTTCTTCAGGATTTTTACTTCAGCTTTCTTTTTTTTTTTTTTTAGTGGAAAAAGTTGCATTGTTTCCTGGCCACGTGAAGCAAGGTCCATGCTGAACTGGCATGCAGAAATGGTTTTGTTTGTTTTTTCTTATTTATTCAGAGGAATGTTTAAATCCGTCCAGTCATCATTTGCTGACAGACTTGAAGCACAAGATGGTCAGAAATGGGTGTGGTTTAATCTTCATTGCTATTTTAGAGTAGGAGATTTGGATCTCATTAGCTGCTCTAATGGGCTGATTCCTTGCTGTACAATTTATTTCAATGCATTATTCAATTTTTTAAAATTATTATGTGTGACTCTCACTATGAATAGTGAATCATACCTTAAGAAAAATTAATTTGAACTTGTGCTTAGAAGAATCCCATTAATTGAGCCCTGGCTGGGGTGCCCATCAATGCCTGCTGCCAGCTGGTTTGCCCAGCACAGCCTGGAGCTGCAGCAGTTCCCACCATGGAATTTCTGTGGCACTTGAGGCAGTTCTGGCTCTTCCAGAGACATTTCCAGGCTCCAGCTCTGACCCAGCTCGGTGTGAAGTGGCCTCTTGCATGAGGGGTTTTGAAACCCAACTGAATTTTGACTCAGCTTTTGCAATGTCCTCGTGTTTGTCTTTAACTTTGTGCCACAAAAAGCTGAATTTCTCTTTCTGGTGGCAAAACTCACCGAGTCTCCCTGGCTGGAAGTGAAATGTGTTGGTAGAATTCTGTGTTTTGTGCTTTAGGGCCACATCCAGAAAAGTGCAGAAAGTTGTAAGAACTTTGGGGGAAAAAAAACCCAATCATCATTATTTGGGGAAAATATGATGTCATTTGTATTAAAAGAGTTTGTACAGCTAAATTAACATTTATCAACTGTTTTCCTGAGGTAAAAGATACCTCACTAATGCCTCACTAAATACTCAGTGGGGGCAGAAATGTGAATGTTTTTCTGAATCTGCTCCAGGGGATCATAAAGTACAGGTGGCATTTAGTAGGCAGGATGAAAAGTGAAAACTTTCCAACGTTTTGAGCAGTGTTTGTTTGGCAGCACAGCACATCAAAGCTGTGCCTTTCCTGCTGCATTTCAGCTTCCCTCTGTAGATAGTTCTGGGCCCTTCCTCTCGCTTCCAAATTTTTTTGCTTTGCCTGCAGGTCTTGAATGCTCCTCTTCCCCAGGATTTTCCAGAGTTTTAACTACTCTGTGCTCTCATCTTCAGCGTGTTGAAATTGAAAAAGAAAGTTTGAAGGTACCAGGAAGCATCCTAGGTCTCAAAGCTGACATGTTCTGACAGCAGATTTTAGACAAGTAGGAAATTATGCTGAGTTTGGTGAGCCCTTTGAATGGGAGTTAGGGCTGAAAACTGGGAGGGAAAACTCGTGTTCTCACTTCTCTGGCACTCAGAATTGTGGATTGTGTGAAATCTGTAGAGCAGTCCTAGAACTGCTGCAGTGCTGGGGGGGAGCACTGCCCTGTGGGAGTTCAAGCCAGCACTTTTGAAAAGGTGCAGATGATAATGGATTGGTGCTAATGTAGAAAATCCATGGCTGCTGCCCTGGATCCACCCTGGTGGCTCTGGGGCTTCCCCTGCACTTGTGCTGGGAGCAGCCTGGACACAGATTTCCCTTTAGGCCTCTCACTTGTTCTGTGGCTCACCCCGAGTGGTTTCCCATGGTCCTGGGAACAATGCAGTTTTTAATTCTGGTTGCCCTGCTCCAGCATCCTCCTGCTCTTCCTCCATCCCTCACAAGCACATTGCAGAATTATTGTCTCAAACCCTGTGTTCAGCTGAGTGGAGGATGCAGCACAGTGGGTGAACCTTGGTCACCATGGGAAGTCCAAGATAAATGTCCTGAGAGACAGGGCAGACCTGATCTTAACCAGGGCTGGAGGAAGTGACAGTTAAACCAGGCTGGAGGGTCTGATAAACTTCTCTCTCCTTTCTGTTTCTGTAGTTGAGGTGGGAGAAGGATGTGAACCTTGAGTGTGATTTTCCCTTTTGCCTTTTCACTGATGGTATAGATGGCACCTCATTAAAACCTTGTCTGCTGTTTCAGATCTTACACAGAGCAGATTTATCTGAGAATTTCTGTCAAGTGAATACTTTCTTAATCCTTCTGCCACAGAGTTCATAGCACTCAAATGTAATGATGTCTTTTATGAAAGTAAATTATTGGGAGGAAGTCAGAATGATAATAGCCAGATTAATGTTAGATGTCTGAATAACTATTGCTTAATAAAATCTAAATGCCAATTGTCTTGGCTTCAAAGTTTAAGCAGATGAGCGTGTAGGCACAGGAATTGGGTTATTAAGTTTCTGCCCAATTAAAGGGCAGAAATTTGTTGGGAAACTGTGTTAGAATATGCTTTGGTAGCCTGTGTGGACATGAAAGGATTGCATGTAAAAATGTTGCATTTTTGATGGTCCATCTTTGCACTGGGGGAATTAAAGACTCTCCCAGCGATGGAGAGTGGAAAAGATGGGGAGGATGTCCTTGGCTGAGTGGGAGGTGGAATTGGGCTGAAGTTGGCTGGGAAGAGATTTCACTGAGAAAGAAGAGAGTGCTCCAGGTGGATGGCTGAGCTGGAGGTCAGTGTGCACTGCTGGTGAGGTGATCTCCTCAGCTGAGGCATCTCAGGGTAAGGAACTTCACTGCCTGGTTAAGAAAGCCCCCTGTTCCTCAGAGTGGATATTGCAGGACGAGGCAAATAGAAATGCAGAGCCTTGGGAAGGCAGAGTTGAAATTCAGCTTTGCTGAGCAGCAGCAGCAGCTTCACTTCCCTCTCCTGGCTGGGGCTGGTCCTTGTGGCAGGAGTTCATTGGGGCTCCTGTGCCTTTTCTGGCCTGGAATCCTGACCTGGCCTGGGCTAGGTGCAGAAAATGACAATTTTAGTGGCTTTGTGGTCTCATGGTGTCAGTCCCCGAGGTTCCTCTGCTCTGAGTCAGGGGTGGCACTGTGGGGTCTGGGGTGTCTCCCAGGATGGAGCCTGGGGACAGAGGGGCAGTGCCTGGAGGAGTGACCCTCCCTCTGCTCCCTGGCTGTGCACAGAGGAGGAGGGAGCAGGGCTCTGTGCTCTCACTTGCTGGCCTTTCCTGTTCCTCTCCCCTTCCTGAAGAGACAGGACAGAAAGGGGGGACTGGTGTCCTTTGAGCAGCTTTGCTCCCTGTGAAGGAAAAGAGTTGGGAATAAATTTCTGTGTTCCTCAGGGAGGGGGAACCAGACGTGTTCCCTCCTGGGTAGTACTTCACAAAAAGGAGACATTTAAGATGTGTGGTTGTGCATTTTTAAGGTCCCTTGAGTGAATGACATTAAACCAGTCTTGCAAATTCTTGGATATAAACAGTTTTAAGCTGTTTTAGTAGTATGATTTTAAAATTGACTTTAAATGGTTTTAAATGAGCTGCACTGCAAGTGCTGAATTTAGAAATGTCCTCCTTGGCTTGGCTTCTAAAATCCAGTTGCTGGGGGTTCACTTTTACCTTAGTTCTTCTACCTTACCTTGAAACTGGATGATTTTTAAAGTCTCTTCCAACCCAAACTCCATTTCTCCCTTGCTTCTGTGTGCTGAATCTCATGTATGATGAATGATGCACCCAGTTCTCATCTAGACTTGTTCAATGAAATATTACACTTACAGAGCCTCTTTCTAAAGGATCCCCAAGTCCTTTTCCAGTGGTTAGTGTTGAGTTACAAACGATCACTGTAATTCTTTTATCCACCATCGCTGTGTGTTGGCTTCTCAGGTGGAAGATGCTGACTGATCCTCAGGTAACCTGATACTTGAGGGATGAAGGGGACTCTGGCAGCTCAGACTCAAGAGCAGGGTGTAATTACTTGCACCATCACTTGTCTGAGATGCTGGAATTAAGGCAGTGCTCCCACAGAAGTGCTCTGGAATTCTCTCAGCTAACGGTGGTGAAGGATTTGTGCTGCTTTGTCTGGAGAGCAGCACAAGTCCAGGCACATCGTGCTTGCTGGGGATTTCTGGGTGCTCCAGAGCTGAGTGGGAAGGAGAAGTGCCTGCAGCAAACTGCTGGCTCTGCCCTCCCTGGGAGTTCTTGTCAAACATTAACCAGACCTAGGCCAACTCACTCTTTTATTATTTTTATTTAAAGCTCTCCCACCCTCGGTACGTCCAAAGGTGTTCCCAGACAGCTCTTGGGGCACTTTGTGTTCTCCCTGTTGAATGTGCAGGAGGAGCTCCTGATGTGAGTGAGGGGTGGGATAGAAGCATTTGTGTTTGTATTGTGGGAATGAGAAATGTTTGTGTTTCAGTTAGTGGTGAATCTGATTTATATTTGTATCATATTACCAGTACAATTGTATTTGACTTGTATTCCCAAGAGCTCAAATGAAACCTTGGAAAGAGGGAGGTGGAGCTGTGGAAAAGTTCATTCTCATCAAAATAGCTGAGCAGGATGGTGGCTCAGGGTTTCCTGTGTTCACCTGTGCAACCTCCCCCTGTGATTCCGAGTTCCTGGGATGGAATTTTGGGATCCTGGTGGTATCCCAGCCTTTCCTTTGGCAGAGCAGCTCCCAAGTGCAGCAGGAGCCATCCCAAAGCAAATCCCCTCCCTTGGCATGGAGCCTCTGTGTCAGAAGGTGAGGGACAGAAAACTTCATGCTTTTGAGAAGCTGGGGTTTTTCTCTGTCTGGACACATTCAAAAATGACTTGAATTCTGTGTAAACTCTTGTTTTTAATTGTGTTCCTTATTTCAGTTATAAAACTCTGAAGGTGACTCTGCTGCTTCTGTATTTGCACCATCACAGTTATCCTCTAAACCTGTCCTGGAGAATCATCCTGTTTGTGCTTTTTTGGGCAAAGCTGTATTGTTTTAGTAGGAAATGTTATATTTTTTTCTGTGTTTTTCTTCTTCACCATCACAGAGAATGAGGAATAAAGATTCTGTGTACACTTCTGTAAGTAGCTCTTGATGACACCAGGGCATGTTCCTCTTTGTGTGTTGGTGTTTTTGTGTTAATTTTGTTGTTGCAGGACAGTTATTTTTCAATGTCTCCCTTTTAAACAGCTCCTCTGGGAGTGTGTTTTATTAAAAGCTGACAGAGTAGCATTTTAGGCTTGTGCACATGATTTCAGGGCAGGATTTGTGGTGATGTCCTACTTGATGCACAAGCTGGGAGAAGTGTCCTGTGCCAGCTCCTGAGATGCCCCTTGCCCATGGTAAAAAGAATATTTAAAATAATCAACAGGCATCTTTGGATGCAGCATTAAGGCAGCTTCAGGTATTCTTAAATGCCTCCTGAAAACATCATTCCTTGTTACAGGCATGCTCTCCAGCTCTTTTTCCCCTTCCTTTTAAGAAAAAAAGGATGAAATCATGGGAGCTGGGTGTGCCCCTGCAGCTGGGTGTGCCCCACACGGAGCTGGGATCCTGCACGTTCCCTCTCAGCCTGTTTATCCTTGGTAGCCAAAATTGGGCTTTCATCGCAGCCAATTAACCAATTAACTGTTTGGTTCCTCTTGCTCACAAAACACATTGAGACTGAAGAAGCCCTGGAGTTAGATGAGGATGTCTTGAAGGAAGTGGAGGTGTTGCAGCAGGCTTTGAAGGTGCCCTGGTGGCTGGTGAGGTGTTTGGGGTCGGTTCCCTGTGGCTGGGCTGCCTGAGCAGGGCTCCTGGGCCAGCCTGGCCCTTGATGGTTTTGCCTCTTGGAGCCTGGGAAGATGAGGAGATGCTGCTGGTGCTGAGCCAGAGCGAGGACTCGGGTGCCTGATGTGGTTCAGGGGGTGAGAAGGGTTTGGCCAGGGTCCTCTTTTCTTTTAACAGCTTTGCCAGGAAAACTCAGGCAGCGTGGGTGTGCTGGTTGGGGTTTGTCTTTAGTCTGGAGTTGTGCTCCAAAAGCCCCAGAGCTGGGATGTGCCCCCTGCCCAGAGCTGAGCGAGTGGGAGGAGAAGGCAGCACCAACTCTGCCATTTCATCCCACAGGTTACACACCCGAGGTAATGATCTCTCACACCACAGGCATGCTCTTGTTGGATTAGGGATGAGCAGAAATACAGGTGGGATTTAGGAAGAGGTTGGAAGGAGAGAGGAAAGCTGTGTCTGCCCTGGGGGATGTGGTGGTGCTGCTGTTGGTGTGCCTGGAGCAGCCTGGAATGGTGCTTCAGGAATACACACAGGGGAGGCTGGGCCAGGAGTTTCTGTGAATTCCCTGCTGGATTTCCTGCTTGCTTTCAGCTCTTCCTGTTGAGCTGGAGCAGAGGCATGAGATCTGAAGGGTTGGTTGTGCAGGGAAGTCTCAGACCCAGGGACTGTTCAAAGTACAGTGGGACACTGCAGGAGGAGTGACTCAAACCAGTGGAGTTCAACTTCCTAAAAATGGAAATACTCTCCTGTGCTTGAGGCCAGTTCTCTGATTTTTTAAAAACTTTTTTTAACTTCTCTTTTCCCAGATATGGCAATTAAGATGACTTTGGCCCTTGCTGCAGGGACATTGTTCTGGCTCTCTCAGCCTGGCTCTGCTCCTCCTTCACTCTTTAGCTCAGGCCACCTGGGAAAAGGGGAATTTTAGCAGGATTATCTTGGTAGCATCAGGTACAAGGCACCAGGTTCTTCATCTTCCACTTCCAGGCCTGTGCAGGGAGGAGCAGAGGTGCTGTCCTTGTTCCCAGGGGATGGGGTAGGAGTGGTGGGAGCAGTGCATTTTAGTGGATATTAAAGGTTTGTTAGAACTCCTGCTGGAGTTAATTGCCATCACTGCTGATCAGCAGCCAGGCCTTGGTCATCTGCCTTTCCAAGTGCCTCTGCTTGCTTTCCCTGAGCATGGGAGCATTTCCCTTCTGTAGCTGGTGGCTGTGCAGGATTGGGTTGGAGTGGGAAGCTGTCTGAAGTACAGAGCTAAGGAAGCCCCATGAACTTCCTCTATTTACACATTTCGTGCTGGTGTGATTTTAATAGCCTTGTACACATTACAGGCACTTAAAATAGCTCTGTGTGGAGATTGGATGATTAGATACCAACAAGTCTAACTTGTATCACAGTCAAACTATTTGCTCTAATAAAAAATGTAAAAGAGTTATAGAAAGCTAAACTAAATCCCCACACAGTCAAGGTGACTCCCCATGAGGGTGTTTATCATTTTCTGTATTACAAAAGGCTGGGGAGGAGTGGTTAAAAGTGTCATTAACTGGTGGCTTTCTGATGACTAATTTTACATTGACCTGGGCAGGTATGGCCAGATCAGCTCTGGGTTTGCACCAGCTCAGATCTCAAGTGAATCTTTGTTGTAATGTTCCTTTTGTGTGGCAGTGTTGGTACAAATGATGGTTTTTCTTCAGCTCTAAGAGTCACAGGAAATGTTGATGCAATTTTAAAAGATGATGCTTATCTCTGTAAAAAATAGTGAAGGTCTTTGTAAATATTTAACCCTCTATTTGGAAACCTGAGATGTAAAGTTATTTGTTAAGATTACAATATTCTGAATATACAGCTGTATGTAATTCCTGATCTTAGTGTATTGGTGGGAATGAACCACCCAGAACCAGAGCATTCCTATTCCCTGCCTCAAAAATTGCCTTTAATACTGAATGCCATGGACTCAGACTGTTCCAGTTGGCTTTTACTGATCAGTGTCTGCAATTAAATCTGATATTTATCTGTGTTGAAATCCTACATATGTGACAAATTGGGCTGCAGTCTCAAGAATGTTCTTTTCAAGCCTCAAATTTCTAAAACAAGTTTGTCATGAATGCCAGAATGATCCCAGGAGTCTGCTGGCCACATTCCAGTGCCAGTCCCTCTCTCAGCCCTGGTGGCCACTTGTGGTTACATGAGTTCAGCTGGTTACAGGAGAACTGGAGAAAAAAGTGATTTTTCAGGTAAAATGTAAGCTGTATTCATGGGTTTGGTATCAGCACAGCATTGGGTTATGCCAGTGCTTGTACCTTGTTGGCAAGGCAGGGAGATACAACAAAGCTGGTGCTTCAGAAGGCATCAAAGATCTCAGCTCCCACCCTGGGTTTGGTCTGCTCTGGGCAGCCTCTGAGGTTTCACTGCTTTCAGAGCAATAGGCAAGGTGAAGCCAAATGGGGAAGAAATGTAAGAGACAGAAATGTTACTGAGGTGAGAAGACTTGTGTTTTAAAAGCTGACTGATGGGTTAAAGTTTTCTTGTTGAGACTGCAATACTGGGTTTGCACAGCTTTCAGAGTCGTGCTGTAGCAAGTCATTTATTATTTGTAATAATCAGCTGTCTAAAGACATGAAATAATGATTTTCTAAGCAGCCAGCACTTTCATTTTAGACTGCAAATTATGTGGTGGAACATCAGTGTCTTTCCTGGATGCACCAACTCTACTTTGTGCAGATCAGGAAGGAACATTTCTAAAGCTCCTGATGCAGAGTGTAGCACATCTTGTGGCTGCCCCTGCATCCCTGGCAGTGCCCAAGGCCAGGCTGGGCAGGGCTGGGAGCAGCTGGGACACTGGGAGGTGTCCCTGCCATGGCAGGGGTGGCACTGGGTGGGCTTTGAGGTCCTCCCAACCCAAACCATCCTGGGGTTTGATGTTAAAGGAGTTAGTGGCATGTTATTTATCATCTCATTTTGTTTACTCCTTTGTGTCTCCCAATGCTGTGTCAAGCTCAGAGGGAATCTTTTCCAACTTTTGTGTGTGTTTTGCAAGAATTTGATGTATTTTTGTTAACACAAGCAGCAAGACCAAAGTGCAAAGGAAAGTTTGTTAAGAAGGGGGATTGGCAGGTTCTTAATCTGCATTTTTGCAGTAGGAGGATATGGTCCAAGGCAAAAGGTGCATTATTGCCAGAACTTCCCTGAAATTACTGCTTTGAGTTGAAATGCCTTTTGGGAATCAGGGAGGGAGAGAGACCTGGAAACCACATCAAAGCTTGAGGTTAGAATATGTTGGAGAATGGGTGCCAAAAAAAGGTATGTCAGCACCAAAAATAACCCTAATCTACAGGAGAAGTGAAGCACTGCTTCGTGGGGGGATGGCAGAACATCTGGGGGATGTGGGGGAGAAAAGGTATTTTAGAAATGAATGGGAGATGTTGGCGTGGGCTGGAGCCGAGATGATTGGAGCGGGTGAAGGGGTTTGAAATAGCTGCTTGCCTGAGGAGCTGGTGGGTTTTTTCCCTTTTTTTTTTTTTTTTTATTGCTGTATAAAGTTTCCCTGTTAGAAGCCAGCTGTGGGTTGGGGGTTACAGCCCCTTGGAGGGGGCAGAAATTGGACAGTTCTGAGGAATTGTGGCCCTCAGTGGTTCTTAACAGAGATCATTCTGTGGCCAAACAGGGCCAGAGACTGCTTGGGGACACTTAGATCCCTCCTTTGGGCACTCTCATCCCTCCCCTGGGCCCTCACATCCCTCCTGCTTCCCTGTGTGATCAGCACTGATCTTTTTGCTCGTAGCAACATGAACCGTGAGGACCGGAATGTGCTGCGTATGAAAGAAAGGGAAAGGCGAAATCAAGAAATTCAGCAGGGGGACGAAGCCTTCCCACCCAACTCTCCTCTCTTTGCTGAACCCTACAAAGTGGTGAGTTCCTGCACCTCAGGAAAAGGCAGGGTTTAGAACAGAAATCATCTGCAAATTCATGTTTTATTTTTATCTCCGTTCTTGAAAGCTCTTAGGGCAACCAAGTATTTTAGCAGGGCTTGAAAATAAAGCTGGGCAGTCACAGCTCCACTGGCAGATTTATAATGCTTGGGAAGGGGAGGAGCCTTTATAGGGAGTGGGAAAAAGGAAAATAAAACCATCAAAAATTTTTCCTTCCTTCCTTCACCTTCTATACAGTGACTCAAAACAATTAAATTATCCATTGTGTGATGCCAAATTGCCATTTTTGGGGTGCTTTAGACTGTTGCTAAACTTTCTAACCTTTCATCAACATAGTCCAGACCTGGATAAATTCACAAAGAGAAAGTTTAAATAGGAGGTTCATTTAAAGTGCTGGAATGTTTGATATGGCTGTGTTTGACATGAATTATCAACTCTAACTAGTGCTCCAATAGTTTGTATCTGATGTTTTAGTTTGTTTTGAAGGAGTTGATTCTGTCTGTGGTCCTGCACAGCTTTCAGCCTGTTCTGGGTTTCCTTCCAGGTTGCTTTGCTGAACAGTACTGGAAAAAGTAACCTAATTCTGGAATAACTAATAAAATATTATTTAATAGGTTAATTACGTAGTTCAAAACTCACTTTGAGGGCAAACCCTTCCCTTGCTGCAATTTCAGCTGGTTTGCAAGAAGTAAAACATGACTGCAAACTCTCTTCCTGCAAGAGGAAAGTTGAGAAATACCTGATGGTTTTTTTGTTCCTGTGCTTGATAACCAAATTCCACATGTGTGAAGTTAACTGGAGTTAGTTGGGATGCATGGGGGAATGATCCAGCATCCCAGATTTAGAAAACAAAATGGTTGTTTTCTAAAGAACAAAGAACCCTTTTAACTGTGTGCAACAAACGTTGTGCCAATATAAACACCAATTAAAAATGACTTACGGGGGTGAGGTTAAGTTGATTTTATTTTACTGCTAATTAAAACCTTTTAGGACTGATGCATTCTGTATTAGAGAAGTTACAGTCTGTAAGGTGACAGCATCTGCAGCTGTGGAACTGGCATCCAGATCAGCAGTGCATTATTTGGTTATTGCTGCTACAGCTGTCCCTGCTGCTGAATTTTTAGTATGTTTTAGGGAGTTACATCTTTATTGTTACATATTTTTAATATGTTTTAGGGAGTCAAATTGCTGTTTTAAGAGGTAAAATTCAGAATTGGAAATGCTAGCAAAGAAAGAGGTGTACTCTAGCTGAAATTCAGGTTGAGTGCTAGAAAGAGGTGTACTCTAGCTGAAATCCAGGTTGAGTGCTAGAAAGAGGTGTGTTCTAGCTGAAATCCAGGTTGAGTGCTAGAAAGAGGTGTGTTCTAGCTGAAATCCAGGTTGAGTGCTAGAAAGAGGTGTGTTCTAGCTGAAATCCAGGTTGAGTGCTAGAAAGAGGTGTGTTCTAGCTGAAATCCAGGTTGAGTGCTAGAAAGAGGTGTGTTCTAGCTGAAATCCAGGTTGAGTGCTAGAAAGAGGTGTACTCTAGCTGAAATTGGGGTTGAGTGATAGAAAGAGGTGTATTCTAGCTGAAATTCGGGTTGAGTGCTAGAAAGAGGTGTGTTCTAGCTGAAATCCAGGTTGAGTGCTAGAAAGAGGTGTATTCTAGCTGAAATTCAGGGTGAGTGCTAGAAAGAGGTGTTCTCTAGCTGAAATTCAGGTTGAGTGCTAGAAAGAGGTGTACTCTAGCTGAAATCCAGGTTGAGTGCTAGAAAGAGGTGTTCTCTAGCTGAAATTCGGGTTGAGTGCTAGAAAGAGGTGTTCTCTAGCTGAAATCCAGGTTGAGTGCTAGAAAGAGGTGTACTCTAGCTGAAATCCAGGTTGAGTGCTAGAAAGAGGTGTTCTCTAGCTGAAATCCAGGTTGAGTGCTAGAAAGAGGTGTACTCTAGCTGAAATTTGGGTTGAGTGCTAGAAAGAGGTGTATTCTAGCTGAAATCCAGGTTGAGTGCTGTAGTTACCAGACCATTTAACTTCCTGTGAAGTTGTGATCGGTTCTAAATCCCGGTTTTGGTGGCTTCTTGTCCCAGACCAGCAAAGAAGACAAGCTGTCGAGCCGCATCCAGAGCATGCTGGGGAACTATGATGAGATGACGGATCTCATCGGGGACCGGCCGCTCCAGAAGATCGTCGCCATCCCCAAGCCCTCGGTTCCCGCGGCGCCCGATGACAAACCCGTGCCCGGCTTCTTCGGCGAGCAGCGGCACGGCGCGGGCTCCCACCAGAGCAGCAAATGGACCCCGGTGGGGCCGGCCCCCAGCACCTCGGCCCAGTCCCAGAAGCGCTCCCAGGGGCTGGGGGGCCACGGGCAGCGCTCCGGGGGCGGCGCGGCCGGCGCGGGGGCCCGGCACGAGCGCGACTCCTACGGCGGCGGCCGCAAGAAGGGCCAGCACGGCTCCGAGCACTCCAAGGGCCGCTCCGGCAGCCCCGGGAAGCCGCCGGCCGTGGCCTCGCTGGCCCCCGGGCACTCCAGAGCCCACGGCGGCGAGCACCACGGCAAGGAGCACCAGCGCTCCAAGTCGCCCCGGGACCCCGAGCCCAGCTGGGACTCTCCCTCCCGCGTGCCCTCGTTCGCCAGCGGGCAGCACTCGACCCAGTCCTTCCCCCCCTCGCTGATGTCCAAATCCAGCTCGATGTTACAGAAACCCACTGCCTACGTCAGGCCGATGGACGGGCAGGAGTCCATGGAGCCAAAGCTTTCCTCGGAACACTACAGCAGCCAGAGCCACGGCGGCGGCGTCAACGAGCTGAAGCCCAGCAGCAAAGCGCACCTGACCAAGCTGAAAATTCCCTCTCAGCCGCTGGATGTAAGTTGCTGGCTGTGTCCTGCCTTCTTAAATGTAAATCCGCCTGGGCTGGGATTTTCCAGCGTCTCCAAAATCCCAATTTGCCTAACCCAAATGGAGTTTTTAGTAAACACTGTGTTTTTGTTACTCAAAGCACCTTCACCTAAGCTGTATTTTCAGTGGGGAGCATGCAAAAGTAATTGTTTTTGTCTTCTGCTTCTTCAGTGGGCATACTGGGTTTTTTATTAAATAAAGGCTGAGGCACTCAGAAAGGCTTACTTAACCCCCAGAGGCCAATTTTCACAGAGTATTTCTCTAGTCAGGAGTTAGGGAAATTGTAGGATATCCACAAATATTTTGACAAGCTGAGTAAATACATTGTTGTTCCTAGGAGCTGAATTGACTTAGAGTTGTTGATACAATATGCCTGTATCAGATTTTCTTTTGAAGTCAGTAGCAATTACTAGATGTGGTTATTATACCTTCACCCCACATTGAACAGGGTGCAGAACTTTTATCAGTTGTGCTGGATATAAAATACTATTGGGTTAACAACTTGGAGGAGTTTGGTAATTCCCAAACCATTAGGACACAGCCTCTGACTCCAGCTCACTTACAAGGAGAGTGCCTTTGCTGGTAATAAAGTCTCATTTCATCTCCTGTCCAACTGCTGGAATCATGGTAGCCAGAGAAAAGCTCTTTTTCCTGGGATTGCAACAGATAGCAAAGTAAGATCCAGCACACAGGTAAGGAAATCAGAAATTACTTTATTTGTGAAGACCTGCCACATCAGTGCTGATGCAGTGAATCCTGAAGTAGCTTTGCTTCTTTCTGCTTGTGGCAGCCAGGGATGCAGAGGATGCATAGTTTGGTAATTATTGCTGTTTCTGGGATCCCTCTGTGACGAGTGTTTTACTTGGGAATGCAGTTTGTCATTCCTGTGCATTCACCGTCCTGCACTTGAATTCAGATATTATCCTGGGGCTGCTTCCAGGAAATGACTGAAAGCTGTGATTCTGTTTCCCCTCTCTACAAGTTTTTAATATCCCTGCCTGCCTGTGATCACTTGAACTGTCAAGTGAAAAGTGAGAGATTATTATCACAGTTTTATGGATGTCATGTATTTGCTTTTCATAACTGTGACTCACGCCATCAAAACATGGATGTATCTGATGTTCAAAATTATGAAAAGAGTTAGCAAGGGCTGTTTGTGTCTGTGTAGAGTCCACATGAGGCACAATAAGGACTGAAGTTTGTTTTTAACTGTTTCTAGTCCCTGGAAAATCTGGGAGATGTTAACTTTGAGTTTTGATTTATAGGCATCAGCCTCTGGTGAGGTGAGCTGCGTGGATGAAATCCTCAAAGTAAGTTCTTTGGTGTTCTTGTTCCCTACTTTGTTGAAAGTGCAGCCATTCCCAAGGAGGGGGAAGGACTCTGCAGTGCCAGAGCCTGTCCAGGTGCAGGTTGGCACAGCAGGGCTCTCCTGGTGCTCCTCCAGCACAGGGGACTGGGCCAAACTGGGAGCAGAGCTGGCCCTGGGTGTTGTGGTGTGCACATCATCCCCTGGAGAGCCTCACTGCATTCCTCCTCCCTGATAACCAGAACTACACGTCTTCCACCAAATGACAGTCCTTAATCCTGGTATTTTAGAGCCTAGTCAATGCTTTGCTGCCCCATGGCAGCACTTTCCCTCTCTCATACCTGGGTAATTTTCCCAAGTCCTTTTACCCCTCCTGGGATGCCCTGCCCTGTGTCTGCTCTCACAAAAGGATCATCAGGTCCCTCTGGAGCACATCCATGGCTTATTATTTCCTGTGACCTTCAGTCCTCCAGGGGCCTTGGGCATGCTCTGAGAGCATAGGAGGCACTTTCCAGCTGCAGGCATTTGAGTTCCCCCTTTTCCTCAAATCTACAGGCTTCCCTTTCCTAGGATTCTTCTTCCCACACATTCTGAAAGGATCAGACTCTGACTTGCACTGCAGTTTATCTTCAGGCCAGCCCAGCTGATTGATTTATGCCTTGCTGCTTGTTATTATGTCATAACTCTCTCTTCTCCTGGGGAGCAATTTAACATTCAGGTTTACATGCAAAATCTTTGTTGCACATTTGGGAAATTAAGATTTGAATATAAAGCTTAGTGAAGGGTGAACAATGAACTGAAAATTGAGAGAATCCAGATTGCAAGTTGAAACCTGATTTATTTTGTTAATAACTTTCGTTTTTGTTGTGTTTCAGGAGATGACCCACTCCTGGCCTCCTCCACTGACTGCCATCCACACCCCCTGCAAAAC
Organism: Haemorhous mexicanus; assembly: GCF_027477595.1. Lineage (NCBI taxonomy): Eukaryota > Metazoa > Chordata > Aves > Passeriformes > Fringillidae > Haemorhous > Haemorhous mexicanus. The sequence goes on from NC_082355.1 coordinate 1,219,880, forward strand.
TGAACCCTCCAAATTCCCCTTTCCAACCAAGGTCAGTGCTGAGTCCAACAGTGGATGCTGTTGAAGAAGTAACTCCAGTTAAAGCTCAGGATTTTGGAGCTCCTGCATTCAGTTCTGTATAAGCTGGGTTTGTTTCAGTGCTTTGGCCCTCTTTATTTATCTTCACCTTATCTGTCAGCAGTGGCCTTATGAAAAATGTCCTTGGTTTTCCTCTGCTTTGCACAGACAGTCTGCAGAGTTATCTGTGATACAACTTACCTTTTTAATTTTTGTTGGATAAATTCAAAAACTTTCAAACTTTTGAAGCTTGGAAATGCCTTTGAGCCCTTTCCCTAACAGGGAAATGCTCTGCACCATTTTGTGTACAACCAAGTGAGTTTCCCTCCATGTGGCAAAACAGAGGCTGAATGGTAAATGCTGAGAAATTTAAATGGGCTTTTCTGCATAAACTGAATTTTCCTCTTAGTTTGAAGTCCACTAATAGTTGTGTGAGTTTTTTTTTTTTGCATTTTCAATTACAAAAAAATTAAGACAGTTTAGGAATCACATGTTTTTCTGAAGAAATCAGTTGTTCCAAAAGATCCTCTTCCCAACCTCCTGCGTTCTTAAGAGGTGCTGAAGGGTTTAAGCAGTTAATTCCAGAGAGAAATCCACTGCTGCTGCTGAGAGCACAGGGCACGTGTCCAGGGGAGCTGCTGGAGCTGACACCTCTGAGGAAGGAATTCTGCTGCTGCCTCCCCTGGGCTGGGCCTGGCAGCTCCTGGGTTCCAGGGCACACTCGGGGCACTGGGAATTGTTTGCCTGGAAGAGCAGCTCTGCAGGATCCTGGAAGCCCAGGGGAGGCAGCTGTGGGTAAAAGCCAGCATGGGGAGCTGACTCACCCAGGAATCCATGGTCTGGTTCCTGGGGCTGCTGATTACCAGTAAAAGATTCAACTCCACAACGTGATTTTTCTCCAGACTCAACATCTCTCTGGGATGAATTGGGGTGCTCCACCCCTAACTTGGCAGAGCTTCAGAGTGAAGAAATTGCCCTGTTTCTCTTTTAAAAGTTACCTATATAATAATTCAGACCTTGCTCTCTCTGACCAGCTGCTGTTCTAGACACCACTTAATTGCTCTTAATTTCCTTTTTGATCCAAATTGCTCCCCAAAACAGAACATCTGAGGGAATAATTTTGCAAAGAGTTTCTCACTGAGGTTTCTACTGTCATCTCTCTGATCCCATCCTTTTATGTGAATGCTTTGACATGACCTTCCTTCAGCCAAAGGTTCCAGTCCCTGTTGGAAGGGCACATGCACAAACCTCCCCCAGAGTGCTCCAGGTTCTCATCCTGGCTGGATATCCCAGAGCAGGGGCAGTCCTGCTGTCACCACCTCTGTGTGACCTGTCCCTGGTCTCTGTTTTTTGCTTCTCTTCAGTGTCAAAAAATGCAGAATTTAGCCTTCAGTTCTCAGCTTTACTTTGGAAGGCATACCTAGAAATAAATCCTGTTTTCTGTTTTCCTAGCATTAGATCAATATTAATCTTGCAAATATTACTTTTAGTCAGAGTTTATTTGTGTGCTATGTAAAACTGTCAGCCTGGAAATAATTCATACCTTTTCTTACAAGGAAATTCCACACCTTTCCTCATCAACAAAGGTCCTTATTCCTCTGCTTTGAGTACTCATTCCTGAGCCTTTGGGGAGATATTTTCCCTTTGCATTTGGAGCACCCTTGGCTGTGGGGCTGCTTGGTTTTAGTTTCCCTGGCATTGAGTTTGGGAAGAGGAAGGTGTGCACAAGTCCCCGTGGCTGTGACACAGAGGCCATGTAACACTGCACAGCTCTGGCAGGGTCTGAACAAAAAGGAGCTTTTTCAGCCTCTCAACCTGGATTGTGTCTCTTCACCCAGTTTGCAAAAAATTCCATTTATGGCTGCTCTGAGTCTTTTTGACTTTTTGCCAGCTTTTTTATTTTGTGGCTGCACATCTTAGCCATGGAACTCTGTCAAATTCTCTCCCTGCATCCAAAGCCTATAATTTCCTCTGCCTTCTCCCCTCTGTCATTCTTGGCAGCAGCAGCTCTGCAGAATTCCAGGGAGTTAGTGAGCCATGGGCCGGTGCAGTCTGGGCCCAGAGCAGAATCCACCAAACAAAACACAACAGTGGTTTGCTTTAATCAAGCAGTTCTGTTGGAGGAAAGCTCCTTCTCTTTAATACTGTGCTCCATTTATTGCTGAAGTGTTTCACAGCATTGCCCCTGTGGGCAGAGCCTGGTGTGTTCTTCCTGCTCACGTGAAATGAAGCTGCCCTTGGTGGACCACTTGATTTTATTTGTCAGACTCTTGGGATGGGATCACTTTCCCTGTGTGTAGGGAGTGAGTAACTCGAAGGAACCCAACCTCCTGACTGGGGCCTCTCTGATTACTATAAATATATCTAATAGTTCCCAGGAAGTCTTGGATCAGAAGAGAAAACTCCATGAAAATAGGTCAGGGAAAGTTTTATGGATGCTATGGAAAAATGCAGATTGCTGTGTCTTGATAAAAAAATGTTATCCTGTGACCTAACACTCTATAATTTTATCCATGGGCTCACAGTCAGACACTCCAGAAATGCTGGCAGTGTTTATGAAGTGCATTGAGCAGCCCAGCTGCTGGCTGGGAGGGAAGGCTTGGCTGTGCCTGTCCCTCTGCAGAGCTGGGGCCAGCAGGAGCCCTCCTGCAGAAAGGAGATCTGACCTGAGGTTTCAGGTGTCACCTGGGAATGTTCCTCTCAGCCAGGGCTGTGGGATGGGAGCCCAGCCCTGCTGCCTCCTGTCCAGCTGGAGAATTCCTCTCTCCAGGTGTTTCTGTCAGAGTTTTTGTTTCCTGCTCCAGTGTCTTCCCTGTGTAACCTCAGTCCATTCTACTTTGCTTTTAAGGGTTTCCTTCCTTTCAGCTGGTTGCAATTTCTTTCTGAAGCAGACCTTTAGAAGCTGCTGCTCTCAATAACCTGGGAGTTGAATGTAGAGCTTTTTTTTTTTTAGTCTCTGAGTTTCTTAAAGAAATATGTATCCAGTAGATGGCAAGGGAGTTGGAAAAAGTTGCACATTGAACCATAACACCTCATTAAAGTGCACTTAGCTGGGAGCCAGTGCTTTGCCTCTGAAATAGGAAGTTGACTCAAGTGGGGAATTAGGCAGGTGTGCTCTGCAGAATTCCCCATCCATGTGCTGCTGGAAGGGGTGCCAGTTCCCCATCCCGTGCTCCCCCAGTGCTGTGGCTTTGGAAATGTACAGTTTGAGGTCTTTATTTCTTTTTTTCACTCAGTTTGTTGGCTTGGCTGAGCTGCCAGTGGCAAAAGGAAACCAGGGATTCCCACCTGCCTCCTCCTACCTGTGAAATGATAAGAAATGGATTTATTTAGAAGGGAGTGTGGCTGTTCACGAGGCCTCTCGCCATCTTCGCTTTGCTCTTGAGTTCTTTCTTAATTTATTGTTGTTTTTATTGTCCCTTTCAGTTTGTAAAGGTCAGAGGTATTGGAAACACCTTCCAAGCAAAGCTCCTTAGGAAGTTCTCCGTCCACAAAATTCTTGTTCAATGCATTGTTCCTTTTTTGAAACACAAAGCTGAGGGAAATTGAAAACATCTCAAGGGTGCTTTGCTGTGTAAAGCTTTTGTGTGTTTAAAAACTTCATTCTGTAAATTGCCTCTGGAACCACTGCCTGGCACTGGCTTGGTGTGAGGGAAAAGCAGGTCACAGGTGGACCAGGAAAAATGGAATTCATTGTTGAATTGTAGTTCTGGTTTGCCATTGCCAGAGCATGTAAGTAAAATGTGTGTATACAACTAGAAATTGCAAATATTGGACTCAATTTATTTTTCTGGGGCTGTCAGTTGTCCTCATTTTGAAATGAGGTCAGGAAGGTCCTATTTTAAAAAGGCACTGGAGCCTGGAAGGGAGTTTGCAGTGGCTCAGTAGCCTCTGTGTATTTGTTAAGACAAGGCTTTGGATTTCAATAAAGTTCATAATCTGCTATGTCTTGGGAGTCAGAATTGGAGTTGCTGAAATGGGAATACTGAGGATGATAAAAGTGCTGAAATCTGCAAGGCTTCCTCTTTCCTGGCTGGTGTTATAGGATATTGGGAATGAGGAATTGTTCCATGGCAGGGTGGGCAGCCCTGGCACAGGGTGCCCAGAGCAGCTGGAGCTGCCCCTGGATCCCTGGCAGTGCCCAAGGCCAGGCTGGGCACTGGGGCTGGGAGCACCTGGACAGTGGAAGTGTCCCTGCCATGGCAGGGTGGCACTGGCTGGGCTTTGAGGTCCCTTCCAGCCCATCCTGTGACTGTAAAATACCATTTTATTGGCTTTTCTACCAGATCTGGCAGTTCTGGGCTGGAGTGCTGTGCTGCCCACCCAGGCTGGGCTTGCCAGGGACCCACGTGGAGCCCTTGGGGCAGAGTGTGCAGAGCTGGTCCCATTTGCAACCTCACCTTGTCCCTAAGGCTCCTTTGTGGCTGAGGAATATTTCTTGTTGAGATGTTTTGTTCCAATTGCTGTGTGTGCTTGGAGAAGGAAAATGAGGAGGAAAGGGTTGGAAGGAAAGCACTTCCAACAGCAGCAAAGTTAGTGTGTGAAGCAGGAGCATAAACAAACATCCTGAACAGTTCCTCTCCATCCTAAACACACAGGAGGAGGGGATTTAGGGAAGTCACAGGGATCTGGGAGGCTCAGCCCTGATGTGCCCTTGGGAACAGCAGGAAGTGGCTGAGGAAGAGGAGTGTGAAGGTCTCACCTGGGGTGCCCTAGGGCCCAGAGAAAGATTCCCTCTTTTTTTTTGCTTGTTGTTGTTTTTTCCCCTTTTCCAGAGATTAAGTGTCAACCATTAGGTAGAAAGAATATCTTCCTTACAGCCTGGTTTTAGTACCTTGAATTCCCACTGAAAAAAACCCACTTGTGATGTTTTATTCCCCCAGGAGTCTCAGCAGTCCAGTTTTGGCACTGGAGAACAGAGTGAGTACATGAAACTTCCTGGAATGTGTTGAATGTTTTTGTTGTCTTTCTGCTCTCAGCATCTCCCAAGATGTCAGGGCTTTTAGGAAATGAGGTTTTCCAGACTGCTCTCAGGATGGAGGCTGACTTCAGATTTTCTCTGCTTTCTCAAGTTTTAAGCTGTCAAACAGTTGCTTGATTTTCTTTTGCATTTCTTGTTCAGATCTTGGAGGTTATCACTGAGTGGAAGGGAGGTGTGTTCGAGGGAGAAGATAAACAGATTTTATTTGATCCAGTTCTTTACAGAATGCCTCAATGGTTGATTTGAAAATAACTGAGTACTAAACCAAAACACCTTAAAAACCCAACTCCCTGCTTAGGGGCATATTAGAAACCAGAAGAGTACTTTTGCTTTTATTTCAGTAGAAAAAGCATATGGCAGTTTCACCATTTATTGACATTTTAAAGTCAAGAGAGAGAACTGGTCAAGAACTTTAATCACATGCTATTGTCCTTGAGTTTCTTGCACTTTTGGACTTTGGAAAAAATAACTTTTATTTCTTTAAACTGTCATTATTTTGATTATTGAAATGAATGTGAAACTCAGTAAATATCAGGTAAAATTGAATTAAATTAGTGCTGTTAACTTCCAAAAGTCCTTCCACTCCCTCTTGAAGTGATTAAGCAGCTTAAATAGTAAAAGAAGAATGGTTTATTCTTAGATATTCACAAGCAGCTTAATCTGAACACCTGATACAGTGGGGAATTAAGGAAACAAATTCAAGCTTAATTCCATGATGCTAAACCATAGGCTCACGTTATGGGAGCAGCTGATCTTCAGGTGTGGAAAAGAGGAGCCAAGGTTAATTAAACACAGAGCCAGTCTCCTGTGCCTGCTTGGATTTTCTGGGGAGCTTTTAACAGCCTCAGTTCTTGTTTTTGTTGAGCTGCACCCAGTTATTTACCAGAATGAAAGAAAAGGGAAGGGAATTTATCAGGGTGTATTCCTGCTGTCAGAATTAGTGTGTGAGTTGGATTTTGGGGTGTGGGGATGCTGGAGCAGTCAGAGCTCAGCAGGTGGATCTGTGTCCCAGATCCTGCATGTGTAAGGCAAGAATTTCATCTTGCTAGGAGCAGAGCACTTTTCCACACCATTAATAACAAACTTTTCCACACCATTAATAACAAATTCTTGTGTATTGGTTGACACAGCAATGATTTAAATGATTTTCTCTATTTTCTTGGTTAAATCTTTTGCTGTATTTGGTGTTTTGCCTCTGCATTCCTCCCTGCCTCAGCCTGGGGGAGGTGGTACCTGCTGTCCCCTGGTGCTGCTCCCTCCTGTCCCCTCACGTGGCCTTGCTTTGTCCATCCTTGTGGCACCTTTGGGGGGCTTCTTCTGCTGTGCCTGAGTTTTCAGCTGTGCTTTTCTTCTTTTCTCCTCCTAGAACGATACAATCCCTCATCCAAAACCTCCAATGGTCATCAATCCAAATCGTAAGTGCCTCCTGAGAAAATGTTTCACAAATAAAAGTTGTGTTTTATGAGATTTAGGAAAAGGTGTGTGGTAGAATGTGAGTGGCACTCCAGCATCCCTCTCCTTGGCTGGCAGGGAAAGGTTTTTTGGGACAATAAACCAAATATTGCTCACTGGAGTGAGCAAAAAATACCCCGAGCTGCCTCTCTGCTCCTTTGCTTTCCTGTCAGCTGCCAGGAGAGGAGCAGGAGTTTGGACCTTGGAATTGGCTTGGGAATCAGAAAGGGCATCAGCTTGGGATGGGACCTAACAGAGCTGGCAGCTGGAGGTTGCACAAATTCAGGATGAGGAAAGGTTTTGGATTGGAGGAGACAGAAAACTGGGTCTGGGATCTTGTGAGGTTTGTTCTGCTCTCCCTCTAAGTCCTGACAAATGTTTTGAACACAGACCCAGCAACCCAGAAAAACTCAGAGGCAACTGGAATGTTCTGCATGGTTGTGCTCCACCTTTCTCAGACTTAAATGTCAGTGATATGCAGTTAAAAGATGGTTTCCAAATAAATCTGCCCATAAAAATAAATATTTACCAGTTTACTGTGACAAAACCATTTTAAATATATATTTTTAAGTGATTATGATCTGGTAAAGAAAAGGAGATAAATGCATCATTTGTAAAATGGTAGCAATGAGCAGTAGTTCAGGAGGGAGCTCCTAGAGGTTGGGTTGCTGTTCAGATCAGCAGAGCAGCTCACTGGGAAACTCAGGAGAGTCAGACTTTTAATTCTTTCTCATTTTCCCTCCACAGATGTGAATCGAACCAGACAGAGTAAGATGTTTTCTGTTTATCATCAAATGTTTCCACTAATCACAAAGGCCCTGCTGTGTGTTTTCATTGTGCTCATGCATCCTCAGTGTGTGAAGCTGTGTGTGTGTGACTACCAGCAGTAATTATGGCTTTGGATACAGTAATTAATGATGGCTTAGGACAGTTGCACTGCTGCCACGGGACAGGAAGCAGCCACTGGGGCTGGCTTGCTTTCCTCCATTTCAAACACAATTCTTGCCCATTGTGTGCAAGAAGTTGCACATAACACAAGTTACCTCCTCCCCCTCCAGTAAATTGTGTCAGATTTCCTTTCTAAGTTTAACAGAATGGACTCAGGAGCCAAAGTACCTGAATCCTCATTCTTCTCTGAGAATGACTCAACTCACCATTCTTAACCATGAGATGTGTGAGTGCTGTCTGGTGGCTCTCACCCACGCAGCCTCTGCAGGATAAACAGTGCCGTGTTGAAATCCAGCAGAATGCTTTGGAAGTAATTAAAGTACTTGGAAAAATTTGTCTCACTTTCTCCTTTTTCCCTTAGTATGTTGAAAGATGACTTAAAACTCAGCAGTAGTGAAGACAGCGATGGAGAGCAGGTATGTTCCTCAGAGGGCTTCCCAAAACCCACTGCCCTCATCCAGCCCTGGGCAGGGAGCAATGGCCCAGCAGCAACCTGGGCAGCTTAGCAGGAGGTCTGTGGAACTGAAATCTCCTGCAATGTTTTTAGACAAACCTCAGGCATTCCTGAATGTAATCTTGGGGGAGATTTTGTGCCAACAAATGGAAATGTGGGGGTTTGTAGAAACGGTTTGCTTTTATCTAGAAGGTCTTATCAACTGATTTCACGTGGGCCTTCTCTGAACATCAAATTACCATAGTGCACTTTAAAACTTATATCATGGCTCCTTAATTAGAGATAAACCCCTTTGTGTTCTGCCATCCCAGCTACAGAGCTCATGGTGTGAACATCTGGGTGCATTGGTGCCCTGGGATGTTTGGGGTGACAAGGAGTCCCTGGGAGTACAGATCACCTTTATATTTATCAAAAAGTCTCTTTCTTACTCTTTCCAGGATTAACTTTGTGCAGCTTCTGCCAGACTGGCACTTAACATGCTAAATAAAAATAAAATACGTGGCTGTGCTGCCCAGTAACCCCCACTGCTCTGGGGTTTCTTCTCAGTTCTGGTACTTGATTTTCTTCAAGTGGAAAACTTGGAGCTGGTGAACTCCACTTACCCTGGGCATCTCAGGGAAATCATTGTGAAATGCTGATTCAAAAAGGTGGAAACAGGATATTAAATTAGTGGTGGAAATGAGAACTCTCACAAATGGAGTCAGAATATAGGGATTTGTGCTGAAAACTTGGAGAAAATAACGCTGCTTCTCTTACTGTATAAGGAGAATGCAGATAAATTTAAGCTACTGCAAATAATGAATTTCTTAAAAATGAAAGGCTCTAAACCAATGTTTTGAAACTTAATTGTATATACCAGCCTAAAATAGCTTCTAGAAGCTTCATGCTCTTTTTTTTTAATTGCAGGACTGCGATAAGACCGTGCCAAGGAGCACACCTGGAAGGTAGGAATGGGATTCCTGGGGGATTGCAGCACCGTGGGGAAGTTCAGCCCAGTCAGCATTCCTGGCTTGGTCTTGTTTCCAAAATTCATCTTTGTCCTTTGGCTTGTACTAAAGCAAAAGTGATGAGAATTTAATTAGTGATTAAATAGTAATAGATATAATATTAAACATTTCCTGCAAATGAGACTGACCACTTTGGGAAGGGGCAGCACCCAAAGGCTCGCTGTTTCCAGGCTGAACCGCGCTCACTCGGGCTGAATTTTCTCCTGAAGGTTGATGAAAATGTTCCATTTTGTTACTTCTGATGAAAGGGTTGGAAGGATGTACCTGTGCCTCGGGTAATGCTTGGTTTCCCTCCTTTCTGTTGCAGTAATTCTGAGCCTTCCCAGCACAACAGTGAAGGAGCAGACAACTCCAGGGATGACTCGAGCAGCCACAGCGGCTCCGAGAGCAGCTCCGGCTCCGACTCGGAGAGCGAGAGCAGCTCCAGTGACAGCGAGGCCAACGAGCCCTCCCAGAGTGCATCCCCCGAGGTAGGGCAGCCAGGGCCTGGCCTCCAGCAGCTGCCTCCAGCCCTGCCATTCCACAGCACCAAAGTTCAGTAAATTCTCACTGCTAAAGACAAAACACCAACATGGGCTCACCGTCAGGCTGGGCTGTTCTGCTGCAGTTCCTGTGCTGCATGTGATGGTTCTCCAGATAAGCCCATATCTGGTGTTTGATTTGAAGTGGTTTTTACCACCAGCTGTCTGTTGAAGAGCAGAATTAGATATGGTATCAGAACCCTAAAAAACCATGGCATCAAATATTGCCTGTTGGTAGCAGACAAAGGGAAAAATTGTTTTATTTGGGCCTGTATTTCATTTATTTATCATTTCATTCATTTATCAGGTTTTGGATGTGCAGCATCATACAGCTGCCACGTGGAAAAGATGGAACAAATGGGAAATATTTTATCTAACTGTGTTTTTTACTTTGTTTTTAGCCAGAGCCACCGCCCACAAACAAGTGGCAGCTGGATAACTGGTTGAACAAAGTTAATTCCCATAAAGTGTCACCAGCTTCTTCCGTGGACAGCAATATCCCTTCTTCCCAAGGCTACAAGAAAGAGGGACGGGATCAGGGTACGGGGAGTGGGTACACTGAGCAAGGTGGATCCAAGGACTCCATTTCTTCTACACCAGGGAGAGATTCCAAACCCACCCAGAAGGGCTCGGAGAGCAGTCGTGGGAGGCAGAAATCACCTGCCCAGAGCGACAGCTCGACTCAGAGGAGGACTGTAGGGAAAAAACAGCCCAAGAAAGCAGAAAAGACATCTGTGGAAGAGCCCAGAGGAGGTCTTAAAATAGAAAGTGAAACCCCAGTAGACATGGCAACAAACATCCCTTCAAACAGGCACAAGGCAGCCACCAAAGGCTCCAGGAAACCCAATATAAAGAAGGAGCCCAAGTCTTCCCCTCGACCTACAACAGAGAAAAAGAAATACAAGGCTTCGAGCAAATCTGCCCAGAAATCCAGGGAATTCATCGAAACAGATACCTCATCCTCTGATTCAGATGAAAATGAGAGTCTGCCTCCTTCCTCACAAACACCCAAATACTCTGAGAGCAATAGGACTCCTGTTAAATCTTCCATGGAGGAGGATGACAGCTTTTTCCGGCAAAGAATGTTCTCTCCTATGGAAGAGAAAGAGCTTCTGTCCCCACTGAGTGATCCTGATGAAAGGTACCCACTCATTGTGAAGATTGACCTGAGCCTCTTATCCAGGATACCAGGGAAGCCTTACAAGGACCCCGAGGCAGCCAAGGCTGAGAAGAAGAGCGCCCCGGAGAAGCACGCCCGCGAGGCCCAGAAAGTGCCCTCGGACAAGAGCTCCACCAAAGGCAAGAGGAAACACAAACAGGTGAGCCCTGCTGAGCCCTCTGGGGACAGCTCCCTGTCCTCTCAGCCCTCGGAGCCCTGGCTAGCCCAGAGTGCAGGTGACAGCTCAGGGCAGGGACTGAGCTGGGCAGGGGTGGCTTTGCTGCCGTGTGTAGATGCCCTGGATCATCCCTGTGCTGGGACAGGAGACTGCTGGGATTTTCTTGCAGAAACACCTGTGGGAGTGTCAGCACTGTAGCCAGAGCTCAGGGAGATCCTGTGCCTCTGAGCTCTGCATCCAGCCCTCTGCTGCCTCCCTGGAACCAGCCCCTGGTGCTCTGCAGGCCAGCTCAGGCAGCTGAGCCAATGGGAAATCCACCTGGGAAAAAGCCCCAAAGCCAGTTTTCAGCTGGATCAGCTCCCTGAGCCATGGAAATGCCCACTGCCAGGATAAGGGATGGGGCAGGACTGGGCCTGGGGCATGGCAGCAGCAGCAAACATCTCAGGTGCTGCTTTACTGGGAGCAGGATCATCTCTCTGTGAGAATACTGAATATTTCCCAAAAGCATTTCATCTTTTCAGCCAGAAGTAAGAATGGCTGGGGGGGCAGTGCAATGGCAGGAGTCAGTGGGGGAGCTGAACAGAAGGGATACTCTTGGAGGGGGGAATGTGAGAAGTCAATGCTGGTGTAATTTTAAACCACTTTTTGAAAGCTCAGCACAGGGACCCTGTATAAAGGGCAAAGCTGGAGCTGTCAGCTGGACTCAGTGATCCAGGGAGTCTGGTTTCCAGGAGTGTAGGGCTATGAGGCCCTGGGGCAGGGATTCAGAAATCCCTGTGCTGCTCTGGATGTCCCTCTGAAAACTCCATTTTACCATGTCCAAGGGATCTGACAGGGTTGGAGACTTTGTTGACATCTGCAACCCCAGGATTGTAGCAGATCATTCCCAGAGTCACTTGGTTTGACTTGAGGAGATGGATCATCCCAGTTACACCAGTTTCCTACTGGGCAACCAAAGTGAACTGGATCCCTGGCTGAATTCAGTGTGTGCAGGAGCCCTGACATGTAGCTGCAAACAGATTTATCCTGTTCTGTTCCTCACTGAGGTTCCTGTTTTCTCTGGCATGAGAAATGAGCTGCTTTTGTAAAAAGGGAATAACTCTGCCCACTACAGTGAACAATTACTTTTGCAGGTGTTGCTGTGTAACTCCTGATGTTCCTGGGAATGCACTCACACATTCCAGTGGGTCTGAATTCCCTGACTTCTCTCTTTGGCCAGTTTTGCCTTTAAGCACACATTTGGAATTTTACAGTATTAAAGATCTATGCTCTCACACCCAAACCACAAAGCTTTGGTGAGACCAGTTAGGCTCAGGCTTTATCCCAGGAAACAGTGGTGGTTAAATGTTGTGAAGCCTCAGGCTGCTCTGCTGCTTCCTGAGAGGATGGGAACCTGGGTGAGGCAAGGACAGAACCCCTTTCCCCACCCTGCAGTTTAAGTTTGTGCTCCAAACCCAGTTGCCACCACTTGATTTTCTAATTTCCTGGGTTTTCTTGATCACAATTCTCAGGTGGCAGCATCAGTAACCAAACTGGGGTTTGCTGCCAGATGATTTATTCTGTGAGGCCCCATTTCCCTCTTACTCACTGGATTGATCCCTCCAGTGCTCAGTGAAAACATTCTTAGAAATTTACCTTCAGGACCCTGTGATCTGAGGATTAAATTGATATCAATACTTAGTCTTCAGCATCTCTGAGCTGACTTTAATAGACTGATTAGATTTTTACCCTTTCCTGGCATTTCTCAGACACCTCTTTAGACCCCACCACATCAAATCTGTCTCCTGATCTTGCCAGAGCCTTTGGCAGATTTTCCTGAGATTTCATGGCTGTAATTTATCTCTGCTGACATGAACAACTTGGCTGTTGCTGCTTTTATCAGGTTGTAATTTAGCAGCCAGACTGGGATTTTCATTCTGTCCCAATACCAGGGCCTGGTAAGGATTTGTAAGTATGAGGATGGGCTGTGGTTTTGGGGTCTGTAGTAACTGTGAAACACCTGCTCAGTGCTGTCTCTGTGTGAAATACTCCACTCTCAGGGATGTGTAAATGTGGATCTTTGCTGGATGTTTTTCTCGTTTGCTTTGCTCAGAACGAGGATGAAAACAGAGCCAGTGAAAGCAAGAAAACGAAACTGGAAGAAAAAGCTCCCTCAGGACACAAGAATTCCAGCAGCAGGGAGTGAGTATCTCTGCTCTTCCTGCTCTGAGGGCCAGGGTGCCTGTGGACAGAATGGTGCTCATCTTCCCCCTCTTCTCCTCACTCCCACCCCAAGTTTTCCTCAAATAATTGGTAAAATTTCATTTTTTCTTACCCTTCAAACAAATTTACTTCAGAGCTTCTACAAGCAATTGGTGGGAATGAATTTCCATCCCCAAAAACATTGGCCAAGGACAGTTGTGCTCCTTAACAAAATGAGGTGACCCCTCTTGTGAAGGGAATATTTCCTTCCTGGTTTTCTGTGATGCACAGTGGGACTTGGGTTTGGTCTAGAAATCAAAATCTGTGCTTTTAAATTAACCCCATCTGGTAATTCTCTGTTTAGTAAGTTTTGAAGTGGGAATAAACTGCTGGCTTTCTTTGGGAAGCTGATGGCATTGAGCTTTGGATCCATGGATTTACCTCCCATCCCCTTGGTTTGTCAGTGCAAGAAAGGTGTGATCCCAAAGCAAAGTAGTACAGAATGAGCAGATCAGTCCCATTGTTTAATATGTTATTTCTGGATTCCCCATGCTTTTTGCAGCACCTGTTTTGCCTTTATTTGGTTGATTTCTTGGTCAGTATTAATCCACAGGAGAGATGAAGTTTTTTTCCACTGCATTTTGAAACTTCTGTTTCAGTTCAGGCAATGAAAACTGCTATAATTGTGTCATGGAAAATACTCCTGTCCAGTGAGCAATTGCCAAATTACAGAGGTGGGAGAAGCTGCAGCAGTTTGGATGCTACAGCTTTTGTTTGCCCCTTCTGAATGAAACAGTGTCTTACTATTTGTTAGGAAACAGCTGTAGAATGAAAGGAGAGTTTGATTTTTACCTGATACTTGATTTTTTTCTGTTGTTGGCCTGACTGCCAGTGGAGTACTCTAAAGGACATTTAATTAAATGAAATATGATTTTTCCAGAAATAATGTGTAAAAATATTGATGGTGGGAGGGCAGGAATAGCCAGCAGCATTCCTCAGCAGCCAAGTGAGAGTGTCCTGAAAGGCTGTGCTGGGGAAGTTTCCCATTCCCTGGCTTCCAGGGCTTTATCTGGAGCATCTTTCCCTGGAGCTGTTGGTTGGCTGGTGTGCACAGACAGCCTGGCGCTGGCACTGGCTCCCACTGCTGGGATTTGGGCTGGTTTTTGGACAGAACTGGTGCAGGGGTGGGGTTTTATGGCTCAAACTTGTCTGGCTTTGCCTGTGCTTTCAGGTCAGAACAAATAAAATGGTGAAAACAAGTTCAATCTGGCTTTGGAGAAACCTACTCACTGAGAGGATTATTCTGCTTTTCTCCAAAGCTGGGACTGACAGTAAAAATCTTGGGGGGAAAAAAGGTGTTTAGTTAGAGATTTAAAAATCAGACTTTTGTGTGTTGTTTTTGCTTGTTTTGTTTTGTTTGTTGGTTGGTTTGGTTTTTTGTTTTTTTTTTTTTTTTTGTTAAGGAAGAAACCCAAACCCTGAATTTGTTCCTCTTTTCCAGGTCTTCAAAGCCAAGTGCTGTTAAAGAGAAGGATTTGCTGCCCTCCCCTGCTGCCCCAGCCCTGCAGAAGGATTCCAAGCAGGAACACAGCTCCAGGAAGAGAACAGTCAGTCAGTCCTCATCCCTAAAATCCAGCAGCAACCCAGGCAAGGAGGGCAGCAGTGGCAGCAAGAGCAGCTCCTCTTCCAAGCAGAAGAAGACTGAGGGGAAAGGGTCCAGCAGTGCCAAGGAAGCCAAGGTAAAGGGCTGGTTCTGACCCTGCCTCCTGGGTTTTGTTTAGTTTGATCTAAACAACCATTTCCAGTTCAGTTCAAACCTCACTGGTGTGGGATGTGCATTGTTTCCTGTCATAGAGCTCAAGTGCCTTGGAAGGCCATAAATGAGAAGACACCTTGGAGAGGTCCTGGAGCATGAATGCTTATCCTGCCAGATTCCTGTGTTGCTAGAGGAATGGGTTCAGTCACCCCTGTGACTGGTGCTGCCTGGTCATTGTTTAGGTGGTTAACAAGAACATCACTAGAAAGCTGGAAATGGAACTGGGAGGCTGCTCTGGTCTCCTCAGAGTAGATACAGAGCTTGTCCTGGTTTCAGAGGACAGCAGGAGCTCACTCCATGCTCACTGCTGGCATGGGAAGCTCTGGCTCTCATTTTATGAAATTGTAGAAAGATTATTTCAACTCCAGCTCAGCAATTTACAGAGCTCTCCATGGCTGGAGGGGAGAAAACATTGTTATGGAGATGGTGCAGAAAATGGTTTGTAAGAGATTGAGGTTGGGAAGACAGATGTGATGAAATTTAAAAATATGAAAGTCCCCCAGCCAGCTAGTAATTTGTGATATGTTTGTTGTTTTATACTCAGGTGTGCTTACTCATGTCTTCCTCAAAGGAAGTAATTACTCCTGTGTGAGTTTTTCAAGGCAAAGGCATTCAGAGAGAGTATTGTTGATAGAAATCCTCCAAATCCTCCTCATCTCTGTTAGAGTAGAAAAGCAGGATTTAGAAGCAGTGACAGGTGAGATGGAGGGAGGGATTTCCTGACCCTGGTGTGTCTGGAAAGCTTTGGCTGCACCCTCCCCTCTGCAGGAGCCCCAGCCCAGCCCTGTGGGAGCATCCTGGGAGCTGAGCTATTCCCAGAGCTCCTGCAGCCTGTCCTTCCTGGATGGAATGGGGAAGCCAGGGGGAAATTTATACAACAGATGCTCTTCTTGTAATCGTGGCATGGATTTCCCCTCCAGGAAAAGATCCTGAACAATTCCTCCAGCTGCCCTCCTGCCTCTGCTCAGGCCACGGAAAGTGTGAAGTCGAGGAGAGCAAAGCTTGTTTTTGATGATAGGTAAGGACAGAAAATTCCCTTTCCCTCTGGGGGGCTCTGGATCTCGAGCACAGGCAGCTCCCATGGAGCAGAGCTGGCATTTTGCTCCACAGAAGATGTTGCACACAAGCTCTTTGTCAAAAAAAAACACCTTGAAAAGAAAGTAAAACAAATATTTCACCATCTTGTGCAGACTTGAGGTTTCAGTTGCACTTGAGGTTTCAGGTGTCAGCTTGCTCTGAAAGCACTTCTTTAAATTCACTTTACAGATGAAATTATGTTTGCACCAAATGTAAAATAACTTTCTGCTTAAGTACTTGCTTGCAATATTGTTGGAATTACCTGAAACTACAGAATTAACTTGAAACTACTCTTAGCAATTTTATCATAGGAGTTAGCTAATTTGACAGAATCCTTTAAACAGTTTTAGTGTACTGTAGCTTGAGTTAGAGTGGGGCAAGCCCTGAAATGTGGCAGTGTCAAGGAGCTGCAGCTACAACAGGCAGTGCCAACGGGTGCCTCCAGTCCCTCAGTCCGTGTCCTCTCTTGCAGGACTTACTCAGCTGATCACTATTTGCAGGAAGCAAAGAAGCTGAAACACAATGCAGACGCTTTGGTGAGTGGCTCTGCAGTGCCCCCCCAGAGTGTGCCCCGATGCTGGGGCTGCTTTGCTGCCCCTGCCATGCTCCTGCCCCTGGGCTGGCACTCCGTGGCACCTGGCTGCTCTGGTGGCTGAGCTGTTGTCCCTCTGCAGTCGGACAGGTTCGAGAAGGCCGTGTACTACCTGGATGCTGTCGTGTCCTTCATCGAGTGTGGGAATGCTTTGGAGAAAAATGCTCAGGAATCCAAGTCCCCGTTCCCTATGTATTCAGAAACTGTGGAATTAATCAAGTAAGCTTTGCAGAGCTCCTGCAGGGGCAGGTGGGTGGGGAGAGCTCTGGAGATCAGAGCTTTGAGGTGTGCAGAGGTTTTGCCCCCAGTTTTTGAGATCTGTTGTCATTCCCAGTAACACTGGAGCAGTGACCAGTTCCTTCCAGTTGTTGGGGTTTAAAGCATTTCCAGGAAGGGGGAGGTGATTGCTGCTGAGGCTTTGAGTCCCTCTACAGTGAGTTACCCACAAGGAGCAGAATTATTCTGGTTACTGCTGAGTCAATGCTTCATTTGGGGCTGAGAGATGTTCCTAAAACAGTGGGGACAGCTGAAACTGGAAATTGATGAGAACATGAGTTTTGTGAATGATAACTGAAGGTGGGTTTTGTTTTGGGGCTGATTTGCCTTCCTCTGCAGGTACACTATGAAACTGAAGAATTACTTGGCCCCGGATGCGACGGCTGCAGACAAAAGGCTGGCAGTGCTTTGGTGAGTGTGCTGGGACTTCCTGCAGTGCCCTCCTGCATTCCACATCTGTAACCTACACAAAATGCTGCTTTGCACTGAGCTCTGGGGTGTTCCTGAGCCAAGCACTGGAGATTTCCACGTGGCTGTACACAAGCATTCATCTGTGTCTGATGGCTGTAGATGGGGACGCTGCCAGCAAGGGCCAAGGCTTTGCCTCATTGCAGGGAGAGAGCAGGAGGTGCCTCCTGAGCTCTGAGCCAGGGATAGATCACACCTGGACTGGCTCTGGGGGCTGGCAGGAGCCCTGAGGCTCAGGGAGTGGCTGCAGGGGGTGTGGAGGACCAGAGGTTCAGGGGAGAGCAGGGGGCAGGCCCTGGCAGGGGCTCAGGGTGTGCTGGCACAGGTGAGCAGTGAACAAACCCCTTGCCTGAACTGGGTGCTGCCTCCCAAGCCCAGCAGCAGCACTGAGAGTTCAGTTCCAGCTCGAGGCACACGGAGCTGTTCCAGTTCTGAATTCCCTTCAGAATTTCAAGGTGGTTGTGGATTTTCTGGTTGAGTTACAACTTGAGAGCTGAGTTGGCAGAGAGAACATCAAGACCACAGCTATTAGATTTTTGAAATTCACTGAGTTGAGATAAACCTGACTTGAATTGTGACTGATTTGTCCTGTCTTTGGGCAGCCTTCGTTGCCAAGCTCTGCTGTACCTGAGGCTTTTCAAACTGAAAAAGGAAAGTGCATTGAAATACTCCAAAACTCTGACTGAACACCTGAAGGTAATTGCATCTGTATTTTCTGAACATTAAAACCTAATGGTGTGGGAGCTCTGCATCACTTCAAGTTCCCAAATCCAGTTTCAGACTGCTGCATGTGAACACCTGTTTAGAACTGGACTTGAAGATCTATTAAACCTAGGCAGAGCTTTAATAGCCACAACCCTGCTGGTCCTGGCATGACAACTCTGTTAGTTTGATCTTCTTTAATACATGTAGTAGGCTTCAAGGAGAAGGTTGTTTGCAGTGGGATGTTGGCTGGGTTTTGGGAAATTACCTGTGAATTTATCTAAGTTTCTGTGCAGCTGATTCTGAAGCTTGCAGCTCTCAGTGCTGAGAGGAAACAGGCTCAATCACATACCCAGTCTCTCAGATTTGGGATATCTTTAATTGTTCACTGCCAGTGATAACAGATTCTTTCTGTTAAAGGGCTGAAAAAAACTAAAGTGTTCCCCGAAGTAGCAATGGACTAATACTTGTTTGTTTTGCTAAAATAACCCCTTAATTTGTGTCTTGGCCATCAGTAAAAAAGGGTATTTCCCTAAATTACAGGTTACTGTGGTATTATTGAGAACATTACTTCAAAGTACAACTGCAAAAAAAGAACTTGGTTAAAGGAACCAATTAAACACAGAGATAAAATGTAACTAGTGAAGTATAAGTACAACTCAGGTGAAATGTCTTTTTTCCCCCCACAGAATTGCTACAATAATTCTCAAGCACCATCACCTGGTATGGGAAGGTGAGTGGTAAAAGCTGTTACTTCTATTTCTTAACTTAAAGAAGGTTTTCTCCATTTCCTGTGTGCCAGGGGGCTTGGGGAGCAGCTTTTGGGGTGGTTATTTGAAGGGTGTGGATTTGGATCCATTTTTTGTGTAATTATCAGAGTGGAGGGAGATGCTGCAGCTCTGCAGGGTTTGTCAGGCTAAAATAGGAGCAGTGTGACACTAACCCACAAACCATTTATCCCAGGGAGTTTTGGTGTTTAATTTAATGCTTCTCCCCCAAACAAGAGCTTTGTTAGTGCTGCAAGGCCAGAGGTCACCAGCACTTGCAGGATTCTCTGTTCCATAGTTTAGTAATTACTTCTGCTCTTTTAAACCCAATAATGAACCTTTGATAAATTATTCCATGAGTTTAAGGGTGGAGGCACTTCAGATTTCCATTGTGTTATCTGCAGTAACGTTATACAGTGCAATATTCTGGCAGTGAAGTTACCAGGTAGCTGTAATTTTTTTGTTCTTACTCTTTAAGGTTCATTTAAACAATGAATTAAAGATTTTATTGAATGAGATGCTGAGGTTTGGTGATGAGGTTTTGTAAGCTATAAATGATTATTGGAGGATCCTCAGCAGTTCCCAGCTCGAGATTTCCATTTGTTGTAGGGCAAATCCTGATTTTTGGTGTGTAAAGTGGGAGTGTTTTCCCATCCCACACCCCGAGCGTGGGCAGAGGGATCTTAGGGGACATCTCAGAGCATGGTGTGTCTAAAGCTGGTGCATTTCTGCCTTTCCATCTTCCCTTCTGGGTGAGCAGCAAACCTGTTGGGATGCCATCTCCAGTCTCTCCAAAGCTGTCTCCAGGGAATTCAGGAAATTACTCTTCCGGGGCAGCCAACCCTTCAGGGAGCGGGTCCTCGGTGACGATCCCGCAGCGCATCCATCAGATGGCTGCCAGCTACGTCCAGGTCACCTCCAACTTCCTCTATGCCACTGAAATCTGGGAACAAGCAGAGCAGCTCTCGAGAGAACAGAAAGGTAAGGGCTGCCTCGGGGGGATGGAAACCTCCAGAGGGGCTGGAACACTGCCAGGCTTTGATTCCGTTGATGGAGCCCTGGGTGCTGAACCTCTGCAAAATCAGGGGGAAAGTGACACCTTGGGTTGCAGAGATACCCCAGGCTGGGTGTTGTGGTTGTCAAGGTGGTGTTGGAGTTGTGACATAAAAATCTTTGTTGTGTTTCCTGTGAAATGTTCAGTGTAGGAAGAGGAACTTGGTGCATTTCCCTTTCTGAAATTCTTTAGTAAAGACTTCTTAAGGAAGTTTGGCATAGTTTAATTCTTTTCAACTAGTGAAATACAAGTTTCAGGGGAAGACCAAGAAGTTTGGCAATGGTTTAGTCGTTTCCAAGCAGTCTTGTGCAGAAGAGCAAAGACAGGGATTAGGAATGACCTTTCTCCTTGACTCCCCACTCCCCCACCCCTCCTCATTCCCTTTCTCTCCCCGCCAGCGATGGCTGCTGGGACCTGGGGTTGGGTGTGGTTACCAAGCGTGCTCCTTTAATGTGTGTTTGTGCTGTTGCAGAGTTCTTTGCAGAACTGGACAAGGTGATGGGGCCCCTGGTGTTTAACACGAGCATCATGACGGAGCTGGTGCGTTACACGCGGCAGGGCCTGCACTGGCTGCGCCTGGACGCCAAGTGAGGAGCCCAGCCCAGCCCAGCCCCTCTGCAGCTGCCTCTGATTCCTCTCCACAACACTGTGTCATGTCAATAAGGAAGACTGCCATAACACATTGCTTAGTTGACACTAAGAGCAAGGAATGCTTTCCCATGTCTCCCATCCTCATTTGTGTTTTGTGTTTAACCCCAAATCAGCTGGTTCATGGACTTCTCCAGTACTCCCGGTTTAAGTTATTTAAATATTTGAAAATTTGCTACGTAAAAGTTGTAGTTTTGCTGATCTGTCATGGATAGATCATTGGGATTCCAGTCACAATACACGAATAGTCAGTTTAAATCCTATTTATTTTAATTTTTTTTAATTTTAATTTTGAAAAGCCCCCTTTGGGGCTGGTTTTAGCTATTTCTTCTTCCCTAAATTTCCCCTTTTGAGTACTTAGAAATTAAACCTAGACACTTTATTTAAGTACTTTGTGAGCTTTGTTACTCTGTAATGTCTTGTGGTGGTAGAGCCTGTAAAAGGAACTAGGGTTGATAGGTTCTAACGAGTAGGGACACCATACTTCTCATGCCTAATGCCTATGAGTCGACTAATAAATGACAACTACAGATTTATTATTGCAGAATTTGTACTAAATAGAAAAGTTCCAGATATTCTTCTACGTATTGAGATACTTCATTTAAATGAATTATAAAGAAATTTATATGGAAAAATATTTAGCTGGATCTGCCTTGGATTGTTTCCCAGGCAGCTTCAAGCCATCGATTAACACTATAACAATCACAAAACATTACAGTAATTTGCATTTAATGTAACGTCCAGGCAACGGTGTAGGAATGACCTTCAGTTTGATGGGTGCGATGCAAACAGGAAAGGCTTTGGAAAAGGACAATCTCATGCTTTTTTTGCATCTCTTCATTTCAAATACCTTTTGTTTCCGTGCTTGTCACTTTTTGACAGTTACGAAATTGGGGAACTTTGTGGTTCCAAACCCAAGAGTAGCTCAGTTCCTACCAGAATGGTCATTTGCATCTTTTCCATGGACTGAGAAACCAGGAATCTTTAGTAGAACTCTAGGTCCATTTTGTCCTCTTAGGGTCTGCTGGGTGATGGACACTACAGGCTGGCCGTGCAGCAGCCGCCGTGGGGTGGGAGCAGAGCTGCTCCTGCAGGAAGCACTGCTGTTCTGTGCAGGATGGATGGCAAACTTGGCTTTACCCCGTGCTAATGAAGGTCCCGTTCATGTCACGTAACGTCCACTCCCGAGGGGGCTGCTGGGTGCCACGGAGGGGTGGTGGAGCTGCAGGTGGCCCCTCTCCGAGTGCAAACCAAAGTACCTTTCCACGTGAGGTGCTTGTCTGAGTTAAAGGTTTCAAATGCTACTGCTTTCAGTATTGCTTAGTGCCCCCAACATGTCTGGTGTGCCTTATGCCTTACTTTTAGATGAAGATTTTATGAACTGTTTACAAGATGTTTTACAGCAGGACCAGGTATACTGTATGCAGTGGTCTTCTGCAGTACTTGGGTAAAATTCCATTTCCTTTTTCAAAGTCCCGGTGTCTGTCACACAAACTGACTCATCGTGGTGGTCTCCTTCCCCAGAGTCCAACTCTGAATCCTTTGGAGTGAGATTGTGGAATGCTGCTTTGTTTTCTCTCCCATTGAACCCTTTATTCTGTACCAGATATGAACGTGCATGTTCAGGAAAATTATTGCACTAAATTTTTTTGTGTAGGTGTAGTTAAGTGCCAAAATCACGGCAACCTCGAGAGAAGGAATAGAATTCTACGCTCCTTAGTACTGCAGTATGTCCTATGGGCTTTAAGAGTTTAGAAGTTTTGCAAATTAGTAACCTACTACAAGGTAGCTGCATCTTCGTAGAGCTTCCTTTGCGTCCCAGCGTGTTTTGTACTTCCAGAAAAGCTTTGCTACGTCCGGATTGATAAACGGGGAACAGACCTGGGGCTCTCCCTGACTCGACTCTTCAGGTCTGTCGGAGCATCCTTTTTATGGAATCACTGTGCAAGGTCACCTTTCTGTTAGTCTTTGCTGTTGGAGACAGAACTCTGTACCCTCAAACTCCCCGCCGTGGGCATGGGACACTGTCAGCTGTGTTTCCTTTCCTCCTCTGAAGTGCCTCGCACACCTCTGACGCTGAGAAATCCCTTGGTAGAAGTTGCATTCGTGGGTGGGTTTGTGTGTAGTGCTGCACTAGCCAGCGTGGCTGTTCTTGGCTTGCTCCTTTGTGCACAGTCACCATTGCTGTCAGCAGGAATGGTGTCACCTCGGGGAATTTTTTCTTCCTTAACTAGAGTCCCACAAATAACTTTTGGTGTCACGCGAAATCGGCCCCTTGAAAACGCATCGCTTATCCCTAGAGCAGTGGATCTTAGAAATTGGCTTCAAACAACCAGAAGGCTTTTTTAGCATCATGTCAAAATGTGGACCTGAGCTGGTTGGAAGTGTCCCAGCTGAAGGGTGAGCTCCTTGGTGGCCTATCCTCTGGAGTGCTGTCCCGGGCGTTGTGTCCGTGCGGGGGATCCAGGGGCCTTGGGGATGGATAGGAAATGCCTTGTGCAGCTGGGGCTGGTGCAAACAGATCAGTTCAAACCTTACGGTTCCAAAAGCATATCTTAATTTGGGATTGACCCTTGTTTCCAAGACGAAAGTTCTGTACTTGATCAGATTTTTATAGCCAAAAAAAAAGCAATTAAGTCCTAGGCTTCCATCCCTCTGCCAAAGCAGGAGGGCTCTGTCCCTGAACCAGGCAGCTCCCAGCACCACAGGGGGAGTGCAGGTCACAGGAGTGACTAAGGAGGGACTCCCCAATCCTGGCTTCCCAAATGATTCCCTGGACAGGGAATATGGATCAATACATATCAATGCTGTAATTTTAATTCCCTTGCTGATCGTGGCCCCAGTTGGTGAATCTTAAAAATGGCTCAATCAGACTAGGCTTGCTCAGCTATCTGTGCTGTTTGACTTTGCTCTCAGACTTGCAGGTTCCAGGTGATAAAGGTGCAAACCATTTATAATTCCAAACAAATCTTCAGGACCCCAGAGTAAACCAGCCCAAGAGTTTTGTTTTGATTTGAATCTCAGCCATAAAGCAGAGCAGACGGATGGCTCTCCTTGGCTTCGATGGCAGTATGCAATTTGTATTGTATGTGTCTTTTAATATATATGTATATATATATGACTCAGTCTGTCCAAAGTATATGTTATACTTGTTTTTAGATTATGGTGCAACTGACTATATTGATATATTATTTATTGAGTGCTGAGTCACCATCTTATTGGTGATAAATATTGCATATTATCCAGGAGTGCAATGTATATTCCTTTAGATTGCTGAGGCTTGATTGCTGTGGTAACAAAAAATGCCCTGAAATGTATTTATGAATGGCCCCAACACACACAGAGTCAGAATTTATGGGAATGATGTAGCACTTGCCTGGGGCAAGTAAAATAAAGCCGTAGGCAGAGAATTGTGGAGTTTGCCCAAAAGGCAAACTGCTGGAGAGAGAGAGAAACTACCTTTGCTGTATTTAATGTCATTTTCTGAACAGATCTTTGCTGTCACTGCAGTGTTTCCATTGAGGCAGATCCACAAGGGCCTGAGCAAGTCAAGTTTGAATTACCCATTGGGGAGTAAACAACTTCCAAATTCTTACCTTCACGACAAATCCTTGGGTCAGGGTTGAAACTTCTCCCTGTGCTGTGTCAGTGTTCTGGAAAACCCCTGTTCCGAGCAGTGAGGTCAGTGCTGGGCATCCTGAAGGACAGAGAGGAGCCAGAGCTTTGCTCGCCAACTCACCCAGATCCAGAGCTGTTCCAGGAGGGGCTTCCCGGGCAGGAAGTGGCAGTGGGATCCTGCTGTGTCCCAGCTTTGGGGCTGTGGTGCCCCTGGGGAGGGAAGGGCTCCCGGGCTGGGCTCTCCCGGGCAGCTCGGGCTCAGCCCTGGCTGCTCTGGAGCAGCTCCAGCTGCTGTGGCAGCTCCCAGGGAGCTGGGCTTGGTGTGGCCGTGCCTCCCCTGCTTCCATTCCAGCTGGGAGCTGAGTTCTGTGGCTGTGTGAGCTGGGCTTGGTGTGGCCATGCCTCCCCTGCTTCCATTCCAGCTGGGAGCTGAGTTCTGTGGCTGTGTGAGCTGGGCTTGGTGTGGCTGTGCCTCCCCTGGTTCCACTCCAGCTGGGAGCTGAGTTCTGTGGCTGTGTGAGCTGGGCTTGGTGTGGCTGTGCCTCCCCTGGTTCCACTCCAGCTGGGAGCTGAGTTCTGTGGCTGTGTGAGCTGGGCTTGGTGTGGCTGTGCCTCCCCTGGTTCCACTCCAGCTGGGAGCTGAGTTCTGTGGCTGTGTGAGCTGGGCTTGGTGTGGCCATGCCTCCCCTGGTTTCACTCCACCTGGGAGCTGAATCCCCCCTGGGTGGCTGTGTGCCCCTTCTGGGGCAGCCTGCCCCAGTCCCCAGCCCTGTCCCAGCACCGGCTCCTGGTGCTGCCTTGGCATTCCACATCCCAAACTCTACTCCAAGGACCAGGCATGACTTTCCAAGCACAGTTCCTGACATTTGTATCTGGTCCCCCTTTTAAATTGTTTTAAAAAAATTTTGTATATGGAGGATAAAGTGCTTATATATTTATTAAAAATCCTTTATCTTATTTGAAATTATTATTTGGTGAAGAAGGGGTTTTTCTTTTGGGGGAGGGCTGGGGAGGGGAGGTAACTTTTAACCTGTCACTTATAAATGAAGCCCTGATTAATCCTTCAGAAAGGTACTATTAGTAACTAATGGGATGTCTCTGTTTTATGCTTTGTACATGACAAGTCCATGTGTTACATTTTGTTTTCTATCAAAAGATTTGGGCATCTGTCTTCAACCAAAACCAGAAAAAATAGAAACAAACTGTGATTTTATTTGTTGCAATACATTTGAAATTTCAAAGGGTACTTTGGGGCTCAAAATTAGGATTTCTAAGTCAGTATGTGCATTTCACGTAATAAAGCTGTTAATGGTGAGCAAAGTATTATATACTAACTAGATTTTTTCCACATCTGTATAGTATATTCTATGTATTTTGTGGTATTGAGATTATAGAAAGTTTAGTGTCTGAAACATGCGTTTAATGTGTATTTTTAAACAAATTTATGGCAATTAAAATATTTGGAGAAAAGGGTATCACATTTCAATTTGTAAAGATCTTTTTAACTACTGTGTCATTAAAATGCTTTGTACAATGCAAAACTGTAACTGGAGAAACTAAGTTTAATAAATATCAAATAGATTTTCTGTATTAAACTTCCAACCCCCTGTGCTTGTATGTTTTGTGGGGCCTTCTCCTCCCTGGAAGTGCATTTTTAGGCAGAATTTTCTTTCGTTGATCCTATTGCTCTGTGAAACAAAAGAAAAGTAGCACATCCAGTGTGTGTGTCCAGACTTGCTGATATTTGTTTTTGTCTTTCAGCCTCCAAGTCGACATCCAGCTCATCAAACCAGCATTTTGATCAATTCATTTTAAGACAGGAGAGAAGGTCAGTGGCAAAAGTCAGTCTAGGACATGTATTTAAGTAAATTTTATTAGAAGTAATTAAAAGTAAATAGTTCTCATTCCACTTACTGCTGGATGTATTTAGGATATTGGAATTGCTATCAGTATTATCAGTTTGGCTCCCTTCTTCCAGCAGGCCTTTATCAGAGGGCTGATAAGAGCCAGATTGGGAGGGGATGGGGTCTGATCTACTTGATGCTCTTGCCAGGGGGAAGGATAAATGTCCAAAGTCTGGGATAAATGTCCAAAGTCTGGCTGGAACTGAGCCCCAGCTCTGCTCACCATCCACTTTGCTCAAGATACAAGGAAAACCAAGCTGCTTTGCTGAATATATATTTTAATTCACACCTTCAAATAAATAATAGGAAACATTACAAAAAAAAAAAAACAAACGAGCAGGAGATGCAGAGCCCTTTTATTGAGCTTGGCCAGAGGCCTCCAGAGGCGTGGCTGGGGAGGAGGTGCTCTCGAGCTCCTTGAAGTCCTTCCATCAGCACATGTGACAGAAATATTAAATACTCTGCCTGCTCGAGGCCCTTGCAGCTCCTGAGCAGTCCATAAATACATCCCAAGTGTGTGGAGCATGGTCAGCAGTAACAGTGCAGGCTGTGCTTGGTGCCAGCTCATGCCGAGGCCGTGGAGAGGAGGCAGCGGTTTTTCCTGGGGGGAGAAAAACCATCATGAGGCACTGAGGGCTGGGGCTGCCCTGCCAGGGGTCCCAGGTACGTCTGTGTGCCCCTGTGCCAGCAGTGCTGGGTTCAGGCATTCTGTATTTCCCCTCAGCTACTCAGTCTTGATTCATGTTTTGGTCTTTGCTTTCCATCAGAATTCCAAACATAGCATAGCAGCCCAACCACCCTGTCCTATTTACTTACTTGTCCTGATAATTTATAATATAAAATAAGCTTATTTATAATAATATTCATTAATAATGGAATATACATATAGTATATTGTCTCTATATTATTAGATATTATATATACTATACTATATATAGGATATAATATTTGTTAATAATAGGATGTACTTACCTGTTTCTGCTTTTTACATATAGTAGAAAATGACTTTTCTATCTTATTTCTGAGTGCTGGTGTATGTGTACAGCAAGTGCTATACAAAATCACCTTTCAGTCTTTAATTAATAATTTTAACTAATCAATTTCTATGTAGTTGGACAATTTGCTCATGCCTAATGAGAACTAAATAGCTTTTGATATTGTAGTTGCTTTTTAAACGATGAGCTTAAATAATCACCTCAAAGTGATTAATTTAGGGTAAGATATCAATACAGGCCTTTTCACTTTTCATTAGTACATCCTCTAGAAGGAAGGATTAATGGGAAGGTCTATAAATTGCCCAAAAGCTGTCTGGAGCCCTTTGTTCTCTTTGCCCAGCCGGGTTATTTGGGGTTGCAGTGAAAGGACTGGGGCTGGCACTCGGGAGACCTGGACTCTGCTCTGTTTGTTCTGCTTACTAAAGAGTCTGAGGCTGTTACCCCATCCCCATTCCTGGTATCTTTTTTATGCACAGACCGACCTCTGGATCCCTCCTGGAGGAGCCCAGGTGGGAGTTGCTGCTCGCGGCAGTGCTGAGTGTGCTTACCTGCAGAGCATGGTGAGGCACTCGCTGTTGTCCCTGCACGAGGCCCCGATGGGTCTCAGGGACACTCCTCTCCAGAAGGGCGTCATGCGCCGCTGCCGGGCACTGCGGGGCTGGGCCTGGGGCTGCCTCGGGGACAGGGACACGCTGTGGCTCTGAAACAGAGCAGGGTGACCGTCAGCACACGTGGCAGCTGCAGCGCTCCCTGTTCTGCTGCTGAGGTCAACAGTCTTCATTTTAAGTGAAGCTTAACTTGAAATCTCTCTGGTTTGCAGATCGAAGCACCCTCTGGGTAAAGCACGGCTTGCAGCCCGACCCCAAAGAAATATCTACCCAAATTAGTGATGGTTTTCATCTTCTTGGGAGTGAAGGCAGAATCACTGGCTGAGCTATGGCTCAGAGTAGCCCAGTATTCACTAGGCAGTAACTCTACATTTTTATGATGCAGAATCCTGTAAAAAGCCCTGCTGTCACGTCTTAACTCCTGCCAGTTGTCCATCCAAATCATGACAGCTTTTATGGTCTGCCTGTCCTTTGAATTAGCCCTTTAAGTAGTTTATTTCAGTATGGTCTCAGTTTACCTGGCTGAGCAGCAGTGAGCAGAGCAGAAGGGCTGCCATCACTTTCCACCAGTGCATCTTCCCAGCGAGAGCTGTCACTTGGAGCAGCTGTGGGCAGAGGAGGCACAAAGAGCTCCAGTCAGGACTTCCCAGACTGTCAGCTACATTTTTATAGACTTCATTCTCTTATCGTTGCATCAGCTGCCAGATATTACAGGAGCAAAGTTCGCTTTGGAGCAAGAGGGAATTGCTAAGTCTACATCTGCTGCAGTGATCTGGTTCAAGGCCTGTCTCGAGCTAATGATTTACTCCCCTCCCGCTTGTACTTTGTCTGGTCAGTTGTGCTGACCCCTTGTGCCAGCTGTTCCTTTTTTTAAAGCCCTCCTAAGATGTTACCAGAACTCCATGGTCTATTTGTAAGCAAAAGGGGGGCTGGCCCAAGTTATTGTGGTCAAGATCAAAAGCCTAATTTAACTTCTGTAGCTCTGAGTTAGCCAACCAGGGGTAAGGGTTGTCTTACCAAGCTGATGTGGAGCAGAGAATTGTGCTTTTGATTTGTTTCTCATTCTTGGTACATGAATGAGCCATAAGGAAGTTGCTTAACCTTTATTTCCAGGCACACAGTGCTCAAAAAGCAGGTGTAACACTTTCCAGCTGGGTTTGGGAATGCAAAATATGTGATAACTCACAGAGCTCTTCCCCCAGGAATCCCAAGGTGTCAAAGATAATCATCTCTAGGTAGATAATGGAAGAGGCTGCTCAGGGCTTGTCTGGAGCTGAGGAGCTCCGTGTGCAGACTGTTTTCATGGATGAGCCATCTCTGCCCCAAGCTGTGTCACTCACCATCAGGCTTCCAGAAGTGCCAGCAGCTCCCACGGGCATGGAGGGGCTCATTGTCATTGAGAGGAAAATTCAGTTTTTCCATTGTGGAGTGAGATTGCAGCAGCAGAGAAAGGTGTGAACACAGCTGGTACCTCTCATCTCCTCTCCCCTCTGCCTACACACTTGAGCCTGTCCCAGTGTCTCGTGGCTCCTCACCTGTGGGATCTTGTGGATCTTGTTGGATGGGGCTTGGAGCAACCTGGGCCAGTGAAGGGTGGGGGGAACTGCAAGAGCTTTAAGGGCCTTCCCAACCCAAAGCACGCTGTGGTTCTGTCTGGCACCCACATCTGTCAGGTCAAGACATCTGAGATTGCAGAGTGATATAGAGAATTCCAATCTCTGTCACTCTGTGCAGGTTTTGGAACACACTGTTTGAATTCAAGTAAATACTTTATAAAGTAATAAGTGTGTAATGAACTGTTTTAGCTGAATTTTAAATACAGATCTGGATGTCACAGGCTCTATTTCTCTGATTGCTTAATATGAAGGCACAAGTGCCAGCGTGGAGGGCAAGTGACTTAGATTAAGATAATGCTGCGATGTCAGATGATTACCCCTTAGCCCAAATTTCCCTGGGATGAAAAGAAAAACCTTCCCAGCACAGTGTACAATCACTATTTGATCATTCCCATCATAGGATGGTTCTTACACACCTTCCTCTGCCCTACTTGTTTTGCTTCTTTGGGAGGAGGAAGCAAAATTTTTATTATTTCACCTTCTTGGATCTTAAGAAGGAAAGGAAATGGGACAGTAAATCATGGCAGACAAGTAGCTGAACTTAAAAAGTTTACTTTATATTTGGGTGGGAGTTTTTCCCATGGAGTCCTTCCTTTTCATGTAACTGGGTTCTGCTGTTTCATGTAACTAATTTCTGCTGTTTCCATCAGGCCCTAGTGCAGAACACAAAGGAGGACAAGCAGCAGGAGCAGGAGCCCTGACAACTTCCATGAAGCACAGGGTTTGGAAAAGCAGCACAGCCCTCTGTAAGTCATTGTCTCTCAGCTTTTCTGGCTGGGGAAGGCTGGTACTTTGTGATGATAGATCAGAATTGTTGTCTGACCCTCTGGGTCACTAATAGCATCAGACTGTCCCTCTGAGGCAGCAAACTGCTCTGTGCAAGAAACTGGGGGAAAAAAGAGTACAACTGAGCTGGTCCTTTCCATGCCCTCAATTCCCACAGGCCAGTAAGACCCCACAGCAGAGATGTGAGAAAAGAAACACAAAATGTTGCTCTGTTGCCACTTCTAATAATTGCCCAAAGGAGAACAGAAATAAATGAGTGAAAACTTCTCTGAAATGCCCATGGGTTGGACTCCCACTGCCACAGGGCTGGCAGGAGCCATCCCAGCTGGGAATGGGGCCTGCATCTGAGGTGTAGGGGTTGGCAGGGCAGGATTGGGATAGCTGGGAAAGTTTGGGGTGGGTGGGCAGGGTCACAGGACGGCAGGGCAGGGTCAGGATGGGGAAGGGACAGGGGAGGGCAGGGCAGGGTAGCAGCTGTCTGCTGGAGGAGCAGCTCGGTGCTGACCCTGTCCCTCCATGCTGACCCTGCCCGGGGCCGGTGCGTGGCCGCGGTGCCGCTGCCCCTCTGTTTGCATTAGTCTGGCCCCTGGGCCAGGCACAGTTCAGCTGTGAGCAGGAGCAGGGAGCTCGTGAGAACCCTGGGCAGCTGCTGGGACAGCACACGGTGACAGAGCTGCTGAGGCACAGGGGCTGGCACTGAGGCCACCCAGCTCTGCGGCTCTCGGAGGCGCTGTGAGCAGGACACCACGTTCTGAATGAAACATCTCGGGGAGAGGGACTTTTATACAGGCACAGTGACATGGGGGGATGGCTCAGACTGCCAGAGGCAGGGTTAGATGGGATATTGGGAATTGTTCCCTGGGAGGCCCTGACACACATTTCCCAGAGAAGCTGTGGCTGCCCCTGGATCCCTGCAAGTGCCCAAGGCCAGGGCTTGGAGCAGCCTGGGATAGTGGAAGGTGTCCCTGTCCACGGCAGGGGTGGCACTGGATGGGCTTTGAGGTCTCTTCTGGGATAAATCTGCCTCTATACATCTCTGCCAGCTCACAGCTACAGCAGCCAGTTTGTTGTCTCCCCACTTGCTTAAACTGCCTAGAAAATAACAGCGACCCAAAATGCAGTTACGCACAGAATATTTTTGGGACAACTTGGGAACACTGGCTGATTGATTTTATTGCTATTTATGCCAACCTCAGGCTGTGCTTGGAGGAAGCACAAGAGGCTGAGATCTGTCTCACGTGCTATGATCCCCAAAATACTCCAGCACTGAGCTGTAAAAATTGCATCACTCCAGCTTCCTGAAGTGAGAGCCTGAGCATCATTGTCTTCCTGACAGCCCAGTCCTGAGCACGCAGGGAAACGTCATTCCTGCCCTGCAGATAAGATAAACTCCCAGGACAGCTCCAGGAATAGCACAGCAGGAACACCAACGTGTTGTTCTGCATGGGGTGGGAGCTGGAGGCAGTCAGTGGAACACTGGGAGGAAAAAGTTAGGATAAAGGAACCAGACAGGTGTTCTGAGCTTCCAACAGTGAAGGTGTTTCTATACTCAGAGACACAGGGTGAATTTGTCACCCTGTGTCAACTTTATTACCAGCAGCTGATTTTTAATCATCTTCAGGCATTAAACAGTCTTGCTTCTCCTGGCAGTTTTAAAGAAGGTTCTGATGCAGCCTCTTACGACTGATCAGATATCAGTGTAGTTAATTACCCAATTAACATTAGCATAACTAGGTAATTAGAATCATAGGATCAGAGAACAGCCCAGGTTGGAAGGGACCTTGGCAGATCAGCTGGTGCAGGCATCTGTGGGAAGGCAGCCCAGAGGAGGTTACCTGGCACCCCGTCCAGTCACCTCCTGAAACCGCCAGGCTGTTCCAGGGACGGATTGTTCTCACTGGAAAAAATTCCTTTGTTACACAGAATGAAACCTCTCCTGGTGCAGCCTGTACCTGTTCCCCTTCATCTTCTGCCCGGGGCTCCTGTGAAGAGCGAGCCTCCAGCCAGAGGTCAGGGTCCATCCCAAATCCCAAGCCACCAGCCAGCCCATCCAGCTTTAATCGATACCAAACCAGGGAGTGTTTGTTGTTCACAGATCTCAAGGCTGGAGGAAAACCAGTGGCCAGTGATGGGAAAAATAAAGGGGACAAGGAACAATTTCAAACCAGCCCCTGCTGCACTTTATACTGAGGAATATATATTCCTGTTTTCAAAGAAACAGGAATTACGAAGGCTGGAAGTGCTCTAAGATAAAACATCCGAGCACATGGAACTTCAGCCTGATTATCTGCCTGTACAGAGAGAACCAGACAAGGGATTTGATGCTCCTCACCTCAAACAGCTCAAGACACGGATTTCACACAGAGTCATGGGGCAAAGTTACAGTTTATTAGCCAAGGCTTATCTCCCTGTTAATCCCCTCCGGCCATGGGAACAAGCACAGCAGGTCCCCGGGGAGCTCCGGAGCCACGTGGGCACTGCTCGTGGTCACTGGTCACTGCTCCTGGTCACTGGTCGTGCTCGTAGTCAGCTGGGTTCTTCCTCTTGAGCCGCTCGAACTCCTGCGTCCCCCAGGAATAAATGAGGTAACCGAGGGCCAGGGCTGGTAGGGACAGAGAACAGGCACGGTCAGGGGACACCACAGTGAGGGGACACTGCCAGAAAGGGACACTCTCCATAAAAGGGCAGTGGAATGAGGGAACACTGCTCTAAGGGAATAATGCAGTGAGGGGACACTGCAGTAAGGGGGCATTCACAATAAAGTGGCATACGATGCAGTGACGGGACACCTACAAAAGGACACTGCAGGGAGGGGACACTGGAATAGGGGATTTCACCACCCGGGGACACTGGGAGAACGGAATATTCACAATATGGGGACACCGCAGTGAGGGGACACTGCACCGCGCACAGCACCTACCTCCTGCGACACAACGACATCCCACAACCCCCACCCTGCCCCGGTGCTTCCCCTCCCCAAATTTACACTACGAAGGAGGTGAAAAAAAGAGGGAATTCCCCCCCTGTACTCACGGGGCACCACCTTCAACACCTGGGAGGCGAAGCGGCGGCCCACGTTGGGGACGCTGTGGGACAGGACATTGGGGAAGGCTTGCTGCTCGAAGGGCGACAGGCTGTAGGAGATGACATGGCGCACCCGCGCCAGGTTCCCGAAGTGCTTCCCCATGGCCGCGGTGTCCCCTCGGTCACAGCGCAATGGCCGCCGCTTCCCCCGGAACTGCCTCGGCGAGGCCTTCCGGGGCACCGCTTTCCGTTGGTAATAAACGGTAGAGGCGGTGAAATACGTGTGTGATAAATCACAGTTACACTAAAGTGTGTTTTTAACAGGCGGTTTGTAATAAATGATGTGCGCCATAAACCGGCCCTGCCCTGAGGGGGGGGGGTGTCACGCGAGGCACCTGCGCCGTGAGGGGCGGGGGGGGCGGTGCCTCAGAGCGGGAAACCGCCCGAAATAAATAATGGAGAAAAACCACTTTTGTGTGGCGATTGTGGAGCTCCGATGGAAAATAAATAACGGTCTGAGGGAAAACCCACTTTTGTGTGGCGATTGTGGAGCTCCGATGGAAAATAAATAACTGTCTGAGGAAAAACCCACTTTTGTGAGGCGATTGTGGAGCTCCCATGAAAAATAAATAACAGTCTGAGGAAAAACCCACTTTTGTGTGGCGATTGTGGAGCTCCGATGGAAAATAAATAACGGTCTGAGGAAAAAACCCACTTTAGTGTGGCGATTGTGGAGTTCCGATGAGCAGTGGAAGTGTCTGAAGCAGAAAATCGTGGAATTATGGAAGAGTTTGCGCTGGAAAAGGCTTTTAAAGGTTAAATATCCCGCCACAATCCCCCCGCCATGAGCATCGTAAACAATATTGGAATTATTATTAGAATGTATAAGACACCTGCCACATAACTGAAATTGCTGCTAGACTGTATTAGATATCTTCAATATTACTGGAATTATTAATAAAGCCTATAATTATTAGACTATATTAGACATATTCCATATTATTCGAATTATAGAATACATTCAACATCAAACTTATTTAATTTATTATTAGAATATATTAGAGATCTTCAACGTTATTGCAATTATTAGAATATATTAGAATTATAATAGTATATCAGCTTCCACATTAATGGATAATTATTAGAATTACTATAATACAATTATCTTCCACATAATTGAAATTATTAGAAGATACTATAATTGTTAGGCATATTTAACATTATTGGAATTATTATTATACTAGATGAGAATGGTCAGAATATTAGACATTTTCACCACAATTTGAATTATAGTAGAATTATTGGACTGTATTAGACATTTTCAACTTTATTTGGATCATTATGCTATATTAGACATATTTGCCATTATTTAAACTAATATTACACTGCATTAGATTTGTTAGAATATGTTAAACATCTTCAACATTGTTGGAATTATTGGAATATATTATATAGGTTCAACATTACTGGAATTATTACACTATATTACACATTTAATATATTATCGGTGAGTTATTAGGCAATATTAAAGATGATACCTATTAATGGACTAATAAACTATATCAGGATTATTGGACTACATTAGACATGTCACCATAATTAGAAGGATGTGTCTCAGGAAACAATTCCATTTATTTTCTTTTCTGGCAGGTGAGCCAAGCCAAATTCCCAGAGTCTGGAGGGAAAAGCAGAAGTGATACAATCCAAACTGACCCAGCTGCCCCCAGGGCTGGCACCAGGATGGTTTTATGTGACACCAGGGTTCTGTTTTGAGCTTTTGGTGTCAACCACTTTGATTTCAGCAGTCAGAGACTGAAACCTGGAGCAGGATGTTCACTTTCAGGCAGATTTGTGCTCCAGGAGCTCTCCAGACACCCCACCATGCGTGGGTTCAGTGACCAGGTGAACCAGAGTGGCACCACTCAGCAGTCCCTGCCCTGCCAGGCTGAATTCCCAGCCTCTGGAAGTGCTCAGGATCTCAGGTAGGGGCTGGTTGGGTGCAGAAAGTTACAGCATTTATTTATCAATCCATTAGCAAGTCAATGTTAAAGAATGTTCTGAACAAGTTTTACAAGATAGTGCTGCTCCACAGCCTTTAATTGACAAACAAACAAGAAAAATCCCCACTAAAGCTGAGAGGTTTTGTGTATGAACCCCAAGTCCAGGAGGAGAAAATAAATCATAATAAATCAATTACAGTAAAAATTTGGTGTGAAAGCATCTAGAGTTGAGGCACTTGTTAGCTATAGTTTCATTGTGAGAGGAAGCAAAGCTGCAGCCCCACATTTCAGAATTTTAAACCCATTGAACAGCATTTACATCAACACATTGAAGGCTTTTAGAAGCCATTTTGGGAGGATGCAGCTTTTTAAACAATTCTTTCTACTTCAGAAGCCAGTGGCAGTGTGGCTCCAGTGGACAATCC
This sequence comes from Haemorhous mexicanus, assembly GCF_027477595.1. Taxonomy (NCBI): domain Eukaryota; kingdom Metazoa; phylum Chordata; class Aves; order Passeriformes; family Fringillidae; genus Haemorhous; species Haemorhous mexicanus. The sequence continues at coordinate 1,255,194 of NC_082355.1, forward strand.
TCTGCCCTCACCCCATGGACAGCTGCTCCTTATTCTTGAATCCAAGGAAGCCTCCTCACCCGATGCCAATTGTTACCAAAATAAGTGCCTTAAGTGTTCACAAATTACCCACAGCTGCCCTTAAATTCTTACCCTTCTTTTAGCTGAGAAAGCCCAAAGAGTGCAACAGAAGAAAAGCAAAAAAACTGTTGATCTTCATAGAACTGTGAGGAAGGGTTTTGTCGCCCTGCTTGGAAGAGCTGGAATGTGATAGGGGAAGAGAATGAAAAACTGAAGAAATAATTCTGACATTAAAGACTTTCTCCCTTTCCTAGTCATTGCTGGAGATGCCACACACAAGGTTTCTGTAGAGGCAGAGTAGCAGGCACTGCATGTCAGGGTATGTGTGACAGCCATTTATTTCTCTTTTTTTTTTTTCTTAATCTGTAATAAAGCAGCTTAAAAATAGACATTTAGTAGTTGAAACCTTTCCCCCATTTTAAATGCAAAATTCTCCCCATAAAAAGACGCTATTTACATTTAATTGCACATTCTAGAAAGGCTGAGTGAGTACAAAAAGCAGTGCTCTGAGGTGAACCACCTTCGGCTAACTCGGTGCTAAATCCCAGCTCCTGGAGTTCCAGCAGCGCTGCTCAGTCGATGGTAGCTGCAGGACCCTGAGGATGCAAAAGTAAAACCTGTGTTTGGGAGTGCACACGCAGCCCGAGCAGAGTGCCACTAGCGGCAGGTGCACCTGGTGGCGATCATGTCCTCGTACTCCTTGTAGGCGATGGAGCCGTCGGGCTCGATGGTCAGCACGCTGAGCGGGCTGTAGGCGGCGGGCACGCACGAGGGCCGGGGCACCGCGGGGTCCAGCCGCTCGTAGATGAGGGTCTGCACCATGGTGTGCACCGGGGAGCCGTAGCGGTGGCCCAGGGCGCGGGGACAGTCCCCCCGGCAGAACTGCGGGCTGTAGCGGTGCGGGGCGATGATCCAGCGGTCCCAGCGCAGCTGGCTGAAGCTCAGGCGGAAATTGTGCAGCTCGCACTCGTGCTGAGGGAACACAAACTGCTTCAGGTACTCGCTCAGGTTATGAGGTGAGGAGGCTGGGGCCGCTTTGGGATTCTCGTTCCTTCGCTGGCGAGAGGCCCTTTTACCCTGGGGATTGCCTTGGCCTCGGTCACCCTTTGGAGGATCCACAAGCGGGCTGCTGCTTTTCCTCCCGTGCCCCAGGAAGCTCCCCCGGTGATAAGCTTGCTCGCTGGTGTCATTCAGATACAGCAGAAGGGAAGGGGGAACCAGTGTCACATTCACAGCGTTTCCCAGTTTCGTGCTCCCTTGTGGGTCACCCATCAGACAAGTGAAGTTCAGAGCCATGTGCACGTTCCTCCTGTTTGTAGCAATCAGAGGCTGGAGGAAAGAAGTCACATCCATCTCCACCCATTTTCGTTTCCTAACATCAAAGTGCAGGCTAAAAGCTAAAGAGTGGGAAATGCTGGGACAAACTTGGCTGGAAAAATCATGTTCCTTAAGGGATAAGTGGCATATGCAGGTAATGGAAGAGGAAATGGGAACAGATGTGTCAAAGGAATAGAGCAAGACAGACTTGAGTAAGTGCTCCAGAGCAGTGACACGATCCAAGCTGAAGAGTAAATCCACCGAGTGAACATCTCCTGGGAAGGGAAACAGATTCCTGTAGTGTTAATGTGTCTTATTTTTCCTCCTAGACATAAATACTGTTGTAGTGGATAAGTAAAAATTTCAATGCCCTCCCTTACATTTACCATGTGAAATTTCTACTTCGGTCAGGAACATACAAGTTAAAAATTAAGATATTAAAAAAAAAAAACAACAAAGAAAACCCCTGATTTTAACAGTTATTTGGATTCATTTCTTTAAAAGAACAGAAGGATGTCAGCTGTTGTCTCTTTAGTGCTGCTGTGGTGTAACAGACCTAAACACTGCAGATGATACAAACCATGAACTCTACCTCAAAGGGCTGTTCCTGTGCAGCAGCACAATGCTGGTGTTTATCTTTCTAGTGAAAAACACAAATCAGGAGAACTCAGGTCACCTCAGCAGGATTAACAGCCAACAATTTCCTAGTTGCTGTTGTTGTGATCAGCCCACATTTAAGAAAGCCATAGAAGCACCATAAGTTACAGTGTGCCCAGCCATCCCAGTTCTGAGCCTAATTTATGAGTAATTCTACTCTTCCCTTCAGGGTTTGGTCATGATTCTTCTCTAGCAAATGTACCAGGCAAGAAGAGGAGTCTCTAGCAGTGGGCTCTGGCAGTTTGGTACAAGTCTCACACCTGTGCTGCAGTTCTTTGGAAAAAGCAAAGCCAAGATGGGCTGTAGAAGGAAGTGTACTGCCCATTATGCCTCAACGTTTTTTCCACTTTTCTTACTTCACTTAGATCTGCTTGTGGCTTTTTCTGACTCACGAGGAGATGAGTCAGCCTGAAACATCAGCATGTCTTGTACATACCACTTGTGTGGTGCTCCCCCGCCTGTAAAGTCTGTACCTAATGCCACTCAAGGAGAAGTAGGCTATGAAAAACTCCCCCAGTTTAGGAGAAGAGCCTCCAGAACCAAAATAGCAGCAGCGCTAAAGAAAGGAGGTATTTTTATCTGGTGCTGCCGGCACAGCACACACAGAAACCCCGCGTGCCCTTCCCAGCAGCGCTGCACACCTACCTTTGGCCAGGTGCGCGGGGCTGCGCTCGCATTCCCAGCACGGGGTGAAGAGCCGCACCGTGTTATAGAGGCGGCCTCGCTGCGCCTTGGGGATGCCGTCCCTGGTGGCAGACATCCTGTACAGCCTCTTCATGTACCGAAGGGCCCTGGAGTCCGGCTGCAGCCGCGGCGCCTCGCTGTGCCAGCCCCGGGGGCCGCGGTCGTGCAGCACCTTGAGCAGGGGGGGCAGGAGGGCATGGGCAGGTGCCGCACCTTGGGGCAGCCGCAGCCCCGCGCTGAGCGGGCTGGCAGCATCCTCGGGAGCTGCCAAAAACCCGGGAGCCTCCGCAGAGCCCCCCCGGCCCCTGGAGCGGGGCGAGCACTGGGTGCCAGCAGAGAGCCAGGGCAAGCAGCAGTACAAACAAACACAAATCCTCCAAGTACTCTCCATGCTCTTGAGGGCTGCAGATGAAAAATTACCTCCCCTCAAGTATTCGAGGAAAAACAAGAGTGCCTGAGCCCCATCCCTTATATAGGTTGCAGCTGTGGAATGTGAGGGAGGTTTCCTTCTGATTAGGAAACAAAGAGAAAGATCTGCAGCTGGTCCCTGAAACCACAGGTTCAGAGTAGTTAGGCTAAGCCTTGGCCCTGGGAGCTTTTTATAAAGAGATACTAATTCTGAATTAACCTTTTTCACATGGGAAATTACAGGCTGGGAGAGAGTGCCAGCCCGCAGAGGGAGCTGGGGAGGCGTTAGTGCTGCCTGCTCTAATTAATCCTGGTTTGTTTGCAGGAATATATAAAGCTAAACATTAGTGCTCTGAGCCTTTGGCCTTTCTCCACGTGCTGGTGGAGGAGTTTTACCAGCTCTGAGCTGAAGAACCCAGCCCCCAGCTGCTCACTGGGTATAAAGTTGTGGGTTTTGTTAAGGAAGAAGGTTTGAGGCTGCTTTGAGAGCATCTTACAAGTAGCTTAATTTGGGGGTTCTATCAGGTGTTCTCCCTCTTGCCTTGGTGTGCTGCAGTGGAAAACTGAGTTTGCCAAACTTGTTACTATCTCTTTCAGCTTCCCTGGTGTATTTTCCTGCCTGACAAGCTCTTGTTTACAAGCTGAAGAGCAAAGAAAGCCCCAAAGAATCAAAAAATTGTGAAAAATTGAGAGTCTGCTGGTGTTCCTTGCCCTGTTTGCTGCCTGAGGTGAGGTTTGAGATCACCTGCTGTACACCAGATTTGAGTTATTTTTTCAGAATTTTTTTTATACTGGTCCTTCTTGCAGGATCTCTGCCATGGTGTTTCAGTTGTGGCTTTAAGGTAGAAGTTGGGAAATTGTTTCTCATTTTGTTGGTGTCTTGTTTATTTTACATTATTGTTAGGTATGGTTAAGGTGCAAGTCTGGTGCTGCAGAGTCCAGAGCAGGGGGCTGGAGGTTTTTTTGTGATTGGGCAATACAACTTGTTTTCAGAAATCCCTTCTTGTCTACCTATGTTACTTGGTATCAAGGCAGGGGCCAATAGTGGTGAGTCAAAAAGGTTGCTGAATTTACTTTGAATTACGGAATTTACTGAATTTACTTTGAAATATTAGTAGAAGGTATATGGAACAAAAAGCAATAACCCCAAGCTTCACACAGCATCTGCTCAGTGCTGGCAGTGGCTCACTGGTGATTGGGTTGGTTCCCACTTCCGTCTTCCCAAAATAAGCTCTATTTATTTTTATCTTAATGGGTCAGGGCTGCAGCTCCTAAGCAGAGCTAATGGTCTCAAGGGCATCCTTTAAGTTTAAACAGGGTTTTGACTCATTTTTATGGGGGCTTTTGGAGAGGGACAATCACTCTCTGTAGGCTCCTTACAGACTTCCAAACTGCTTTTATGCAGGGCAATAAAAATTACTCAAATCACCATCCCACAGTAAGACTGGAGGCCTGTTGGGTGGAAAAATGCTTCTTTCTTCCCATTAGTATCTCCCCAAAACCCCAAAGCACTGACACTCATCTGCGTGAGGCACACTCCCATTGTTACTGCTGGGTTTTAAGCTGCCTCCAGCCTTGGTGTGAATTTCAGCTCTTCTGGCATTTGCTGAATCATTTTATTTGGTTACAAAGTAGTGGCTGCAAGGTCAGTGCCTAACGATGAAACCAGTGAGTACTCAGAGGTAAACAAGGGAAAATCCTTCCAGGCTGGGACACAGCCCTGCCCTGGGCTGGGAACTGATGGTTACCCACATTTAGGCACTCCCACATCTCCCCCACAGCACATGCACAGCAACAACAAAGGGTGAATGAACCTTTAGGTGACTTTGTCCAGCAGGATTAAGGATGGCAAACCAGATATATTTATATAGAAATAAATGATTTATCATGCTAGTGATAAGACTAAAAAGGCCTTAAACAGAATTATTTTCTACCTAGTAAGGGTAGCCAGAACTACTAGTATAGTGCAGTGCACTAGTTTTGAAGCAAAACTGAAGCATTTATATTAAAGCAGTTATATTGATGCAATTATACTAAAGACAGCAAAAGGTATTTGCTAGAGAATGGGGGTACTCAGCCAGACCAATGACTGTGGGCAAATCTCTTTGGCTCAGCCCTGTGGAGTGGCCTTGAGTGGAGTCCCCACTCCAGGGAGGGGTGTGTTGGAAAACCCTCTGTTAAACAGTGGGCCTGGGCAGTCAGGCAGATGTGTCTGGGCCAGCTGTGCCAGCTCAGCAGCTGTGGGTGAGGTGTCAGTAGCATCACTTGTTTGCTCCTTTATCAGGCACTTTATCATCTGCCACATTTTCACCTGGCTCCCAAGATGTTTAACTTTGGGATCCATGGATCAGGCTGGTTTTAGCATTATTCAGCCCAAAAGCAGTGTGAACACCTTCTCCACTCACTGACAGCTTTTCAAGCAGGGCATTGTTTGAGTTGTTCCTCCCCACTCCAGGCAGAGCATCCTGAGCAGGGACTGCACCCCCAGCCCACACCTGTCCCTGAGCCAGCCCCCCTTCCCTGGGGACACCCTGGCAGTCACACCACAGAGACTTCTGCTAAAAAGCAGCACAGAGGGGACAAGTTCTGCTGAATGTCCCCTGCAGTCTCACTGACACAAAAAGCACTGAGCACGGGTCTCAGGCTGCTCTGATTCTCTGTGCAGTTTGTTTATTTAACAAACTGTGCTGCCAAGTGTTCTCAGCAGAGCTGTCTGGGACCCTGGTGGAGCCTGGCCTGGCCGTGCAGCACAGACAGATTTTCCATCTACCTGGCAGGAGCTTCCCAGCAGTTTTTCCCCACACTGCTGAACTAGGTCAGGCTCTCACTGCCTTCCCCATGCTGTAGACTGGGCACAAAAGCACGCTGAACTGTGAACTCCCTGCTCCTGCATGGAGCTGCCTGGCAGGATTGCTGTGTGTCCAAGCATCCTCTCCTCCTGGCCTATGTCACACCCATCCCAAAGCACAGGTGCCATGGGGTAGGAGCAGGGTCAGCAGAGGAGCTGTTCCTTTTCCACACCATCTGAGGAAACCACTGTGGCTTCCCAGGCCCATCCCACTGGCAAGGCAGCGAAGCCCAGGGGAAGCTTTCACCTGGTTTCCTATTTCACATGCAATGCCTTGAGCCTTTTGCCCCACACCCAGGCAGAGGGGCCCAGCACGAGATCTGGGTTCTTACAAATTCATAGAAACAGGCAAAAAGTGAGAGTTTCTGCCTGAACAATTTCCAGAGCAGCCCTTGGAGCAGTGTCTGGGCCTGCCCCAGCTGTGCTCACCCCAGTGCCAGAGGTGAGCCAGCTTTTCTAGAGCAGCCCTTTTCCCAGGGAAATGCAAAGCTGAAGATTGCAGGGGTTGGAAAGGGCTATTCCCCTGGAGGTTATTCAGTGCCAGGGAGCTGGGGCTGGGCGCTGGCTCTGCAGGAGCTCTGTGGGACTGTCAGCACAGCACAAAAACAGCCATGAGCTTCCTCAGCCAAATGTTCCCAGTCCTCCCAGGAGCATCTAAACTGGCCCAGCTCACAAAGCCAACCGTGTACAGACTTCATTTTTATGTTCCCACCAAGTGCCAAAAGCAAGCACGGGAGAAAGCTTAAAAATAAACCATGACAGCTCTGAGAAGGATGAATTTGGGCAGAGCAAGGAATGACAATTCCAGCATTCTCCTGATCAGCTGATGTTCTGCACTGAGCAGAAAGGATTTACTGGCTGCAGGGCAGGGTTTGGAGCCCTGCCACCAGGCACGTGCCTGTCCCATGCCCGTGAGGGATCCTGGTGGGGCCAGAGCAGGAACCCACAACCAAAGAGGAGTCTGGTCAATACCAGCCCTGGCAGCATCCAAGAGCATCCTCCTCCAGCTTCAGCTGCTGCTCCTGCTGTTCCTGCCTTACCTGAAGCAGTTGTTGGGGGGTTGTAATTATTTTCCAAGCTTAAAACAAAATCCCAATCCTTTCCCAAGTCAGAAGCATTCCTGCTCTTCCACCCCTATCACACAGTTGTATTTTGTAGTGCACGTCAGCCTGAAGAAGCGTTGAGGTACAAATTTGCATTTGCAGAGCTGCTGCTTCATGACTTAGTGCTTAAATTCAAGCCTGGAGTGATTCAAGTGAGTTTCCACCCCTAGGACAAGATTTTCTACCTTTTAATGCTCCAGGATAAAGTGTGAAAGTTGTTCCCCAGTAGGATCAGCGTTAACCGTTCCCTGCTTGTGAGGGCAGCGACTACAGCAGAGAGGGGCAGCACCAGTCAGAGAGGATCCAGGCAGCCCCTGAGCCTTTCCTGCAGGACTGTGAGGGAGAGGGAGAATGAGAAAAGCTCCCTAAGCATCAAGAGCTTTCCAGCCACATGTGCGTAAAAATCCCTTCCCGTGCCACGTGACCGAGGAAGAGGCACAGATCCATTACACAATAATAAAAATATGCCTTTGGCAACGTGGAGCCAAAGTGGAGCTGCTGCAGGGAGCTCAAACTACGCACAAGAAGGAGTAAAACAGGAGTAAAAAGGACCAAAGTCAATCCTGCACAGCCCTCCCAGGACCTGCAGTGGCAGGACGGGGCTGTGGATCTGCAGCAAGACATCTGCCTGAAGCCCTGGGGGCTGCCAGCGCCTGTCAGGATCTCACTGAGGAGATCAGGCTGGTGAGTAGATCCACTTTCCTTCCTCTGCCTCTCCCTTCTCTTAACCTTAACTTTGAAAACTTCCCAAATAAGGTCTAAGTCACTGAGCACTCAGGTTTCCAAAGCCTGCACAGGAATCCATAAAGGCAACAGTTGCCAGTTAAAGAAATAACACCATGAGGGAAACGTTTATTCCTCAGCTTTTGCTGGGAGCTCCCACCTCCTTGAGCCTGTCCCTGCCCTGGGCAGCTGCCGAGACGGGTTTGAGCTTGGGGTTAGGAAGGGTTTGGCACAGGAATTCCTGGTGTTTCTGCTCCAGGCTAGGGAAGGTTTGGCACAGGAATTCCCGGTGCCTGCAGCCAAGGACAGAAGGTGCATCCTCTGCTTTCCCTCCTTTGCTTTGTGCAGCAGCAGGGAACACATCAAACCCCTGTGGGTGTGCTTCCCTGGCTCCTATCAGTTAAATCTACCTATTTCTGCTGTTCTGCCACTGCTGTCACACCTGATTTCACTGAAATCAGCCTCACACCCAAGGGCTCCTTTTGCTTCCACCCCAGGGATGCTGCAGGGCAGCCTCCAGAGCTGAGAATTAGGCTCATGGAGATGATTGTTATCTTGAAGATTAATTAAGACACCTTGTGGTACACTAGGAAATGGTGAAGCAGAAAGATGGATGTTTTATTTAGGAAAGCCTCCAATACTGAAAGGAAATAGAGAAGAAAGTCATGGTGTTCACTCACTGCTGAGTCCCCTCACCCCGCTCCTGCCTCCCTCCAAGCAGCAATTCCCTCAGTTCCCTGTTCCCACCACCACATGGCACAGGCTGGCTTCACTGGCCAAAAAATCATCGTCACTGCACGTGCCACCAAACCCTGCATCTGGCAACCCTCAGGGATTTTCCTCTGGGATTTCAGCCCAGCTGCCCTGGAAGCAGCAGAAAGTACAGCTGATCCTGACTCTTCCAGGCAGGATCTTTTCTTACAGAAACACTTCTTTAATGCACAACAGGCATTGGTCACGGCCCAAAGGTCTCTAACCCTGGTGACAAAGCCGTTGGTTAAAATGTCATTGGAAAATCTGCCCCGCTGCTGCACAGCCTCCTGTGCTGGGCTGGCTGCCCACACCACGGAGAGGGGAGATGCTGATCTGCTTCCAATTTGCTTTTTGGAGCTCATTGGACTTTCTACATCGAGGAACAATTTTCCTTTTAAGGTGGAACAGCATGAGGTTTGTTCTCTTTCAAAAAGATTTCTTGAAGAGGGTATTTATAGATGCTCTTGTGGATGTGGTGGTGCTTTGCATCCCACACACATTGCTGGGATATGGGATGAAGTGTTCTTGTGGTGCTGTTAATTAGCACCAGCTCTGGAGCAGTGCCAGAGCACAGCCCCAACTTGGATACTCCCCACTTATCCGAGTACTGGTCCCACAGACCTCTCAACCTCAGGGGATTTTGTTTGCCCTTTTTATCCCATCAGGTCAATGAGCTGGGCTGTCTCAAGGTATCAGAAGTAATTATGGTAAGAAACTGTCACAGGAGGAGCTGCTCTCCCACCCTCTGCTCCTTCTCACACCTTCCTTCTCCACATGAGGCATTCCCAGCTTTTCTCCGGGTATGCTCCACAATGACATTTTTCCCTGCCACAGCTTGTGAGTCACATCTACCTCCAGACACCTCTCACTTCTCTGCCCTGTTGGAGGGGTTTCTGGGAAGCAGGGATGCAGCTTGCCTTGTGATCTCCCACTCCACAGGCATTTGTTTCCCTTCCCATGAACTCAGAAGCCTTCTTTCAACCTTCCACATGAACACTGGGTGGTGTTTTCCATCTCACAAGTCCATTAAACCAATCAGCAGCAAATCAGAGCTGAAGAACCAAAGGGCTTAAGAAGCCAAATCCAGCCCTGGATCTGGTTTGCATTTCCCTCTCCTCTGCATGTTCTTAATTATAATATCACAGAACTGGGGGCTCCCACTGAGCATAAATATGTAGGATCAGCTGGCTGGGTTTGGAGCATCTAAATATGCATTTCCACCCCTCAGGAGCTGAGAGCAGGATGAGAGCTAAGGCCAACATGGAATTTAGCCGGTGCTTTAAGCATCTTATTTCCAGTACTGGGGAGCTGCTAAAGCTGAGCTGCAGTGGGGAAGGGGATGAGGCTCAGCTCATCTGACAGGCAAAAGGCACTAAGGCCTGGCCCAAAGCCTGCCCAGCCTCTCTTCTGAGTCCTGCCCTGCATCACATGATGGGCTTTGAGCTTTGAAGAAACCCCAGTGACCCAACCATGGCACATCATGCTGGGGATGTTCACACCAAGCCCCTTCTCCTTCTTCCACTCCCCTGCTTCCAAGCAGCTGCTTTCTGCACCTCTCTGCCATTGCTGCTGGTGTTTTGGGGGAAAAGAGGCTCAGGGAGCAAAATGAAATGAGGGATGGCCACAGACACAGACTTGGAGAAGAGTAAGTTTGATAAAAATATTGGTCTGAGCTGGAAAACTCCATGAGCCAAGTCCTTGGAATCGCATCACACCAAAGCAAACAGCTCCCCCACCCTGCCAGGACAAGCCAAATAATCTCCTATTTTTGTGCAAGTTTCTGCACCACCCATTCCAGCGGTGCCCACAGGCTGCTCCCTTATCCCATCTGCTCCCCACAGGCTGTGCCATGATCTCTGCTGTGCTGCTCCTCTGGACCGTGCCCTGCGTGGCAAACCACATCCTGGGGGGCTTTGCCAAGCGGGAGCTGCAGGAGGGTGCCCAGCTGGCCTGCAGCCTGCCAGGGCCCCCCGGGCCCCCCGGGCCCCCGGGCGTGCCCGGCACTCCCGGCACCGTGGGCAGGATGGGCTTCCCGGGCAAGGATGGCAAGGACGGCCAGGACGGGGACAAGGGCGAGCACGGCGATGAAGGTAAGAGAGAGGCGCCCAACATGCCAAGGGAAGGGTGGAAGCTGAGGGGCAACAGCTCCTTCACAGCTCCACCTCATTGGAAACTCCTCGGAATGATCCCAGACTCTCACCATGTGCTCACAGCTGCAGATTGCGTTGGCTTCATTTTGTGACACAGTGAGGCTGGCTCTGCGCTGCTCAGGGCTCTCTAGAGCAGACCAGGAGCTGGCCTCAGGTTCCTGCTCCCAGGAAAACCAGAGCCACGAGAGAAAAGCCACCATCGGCTGCCCTGAGCGCTGCAGCGGGACAGGCGCTGGCCATGCACCTAGCGCAGAGCAAACAGAGCTGAGGCGGGGCTGTGCCGGAGTCAGAGGCAGCAGGAGCAGCCCGGCGCACAGCAGAGATTTCCCTCTGCCACACTAGAGAGCACTCCTGCCTCAGCAACGCCAGCCAGCCCAGCCTGCGGCTGCCTGCCTCCTCCCTCCCCAGCCGGCAATCTGGAGAGCAGATTTCCAGCCACAGCCGCATTTCGATCAGCTCTTGCTAACAGCAGGTCAAGAGGCACTGCATAAATCCTCCCGGTTTTGCTCAAATCAGACACCACTGAGCCAGAACCACTGAGCCAGAATCCCTTCCCATCTCAAGGCTGCCCCTGCCCCCCGTGTTTGCTGGTTCGTCCCCCCGCTGGGCTGGGCTTTTTACCACATCTCGGCTTACTTTTACCTTGTTTTTATGCAGTCTCATGCTAAATGTAAAAAAAAAAAATCAAAGAAAAAGTAAAGTCATGAGACCAAAAGTATTCACTTACTCAAACTGAGGCTCTGAAAGCTTCACAAACCTGCCCCACTCTATAAAACCCAAACATTTTAAGTTTGTTCTTTAATTCCTTCTTTTCCTCAAGTGAGCCAGATAATAGAAACAGTCCTTTAGTCCTTAAAAAGGACAGAATTCCACTGTTACCACACCAGCTCCCTGCCTGCCTTGGCTGGTCAGTCAGTCCAGCCCCAGGTGGGATTTCATTGGGATTCTCACACCAGCAATGGCTCCCTCCTAAATGAAATCCCTGCTGCAATGCTCTAACCCCCTTCCACCGCTGTATCAGCTCTTTCCCTCAAGAGTGATAAGAAAACCTGATAAGATCATTTGTCTTCCAGGTCCCCAGGGCAGAACAGGAAACCCTGGCAAGCCAGGCCCGAAGGGGAAAGCAGGAGCCATTGGCAAGGCAGGGCCCCGGGGGCCCAAGGGTTTAAAGGGCAATCCCGGGAAAAACGGGGCCCCGGGGAAGAAAGGGCCCAAAGGGAGCAAGGGCGAGGCGGGGCTGCCGGGGCCCTGCGGCTGCGGGGCCAGCAGAGCCAGGTCTGCCTTCTCGGTGGCCGTGTCCACCAGCTACCCCAGGGAGAGGCTGCCCATCAAGTTCGACAGGATCCTGATGAACGAGGGAGGACATTACAATGCTTCCAGTGGGAAGTTCATCTGCAGCATCCCAGGGATTTACTACTTCACCTATGACATCACTTTGGCCAACAAGCACCTGGCCATCGGCCTGGTCCACAACGGCCAGTACCGGATCAAGACTTTCGATGCCAACACCGGGAACCACGACGTGGCCTCTGGATCCACCATCCTGGCACTGAAGCAGGAGGATGAGGTGTGGCTGCAAATCTTTTACTCAGAGCAAAATGGGCTCTTTTATGATCCCTACTGGACAGACAGCTTATTTACTGGATTCTTGATTTATCCTGACCAAGATTATCTCAATGAAGTGTAGGAGGAGAAACTATGGGGAAAAAAATAGGAAATGGGCCTCAATCCAACGTGGTGGGGCCTTACGTGGGACATGCCTGGGATTATCAGATGATTCCACATTTGCCTTTGGGACTATCAGCTGATTGCACCCTGTGTGGGCTATTTAGACTTTTCCACAGGGTACCAGGCTTTCAGCAGCCTCATGAATGTCTCCATCCCAAAGCCAGCCATTCTGTATTCCCTGATTATTGCAACATGCCATGGACATGTAACTCAAATACTGGTGCAGAATGCTTTGGTTATTGCATTGTTCTAATAAAGCATGGAAACCAACAGTCATTTCCTAAAGCTGGGAAGTGCCACTGATGCTGGGAAGTGCGACTGATGCTGGAGATTGTGTCACTGGGCCTCCTCCCCCATAGCCCAGCACAGTCCTTGTTAATGGAATTGGGCTTTGCCAGCCAAAAAGAGTCAGGAATTTGTCAGCTGGAGTTGTAAAATCCCTCCCAGCCCCATCAAGGCAGCTCTAACAGCGAAGGCATCTGGTCTTCACAGGAAGTGATTAAAAGGTCTTGTTTTTAAGGCTCAGGGCTCCTCTTGGGACACAAAGTGGTGCTCCACTGGCGTCCCTCAGAGCAGAGAATCAGAGCCACAGAAGGGTTTGGTTGGGAGGGACCTTAAATCTTATCTGGTTCCCCCCCTGTCAGATACTTAGGATGGGGTCAGCATTAACATGATGACGTTTGCAAAACCAAGACAGAGACGAAGACAGAGCTTTATTTTATTTATTTTATTGTTGGCTTTCAGTGCACTGGAAGAGACTGGCCATGCTGCCTTAGGCAATCTTTTTGCTGGTCCTTTTGTAGACTACACCAGAAGAAGTAGAAGTCTGGAACAAAGAACAACCCAAAACTTTGGTTGAACAGTGTAATCAGAGCCCCAGAGTCCCAGGGGATCAGCCCTGGGGATGGCTCAGAGCCTGTTCTTCGATTAAGATTTTTTCTAAATATCAAATGTTGGGGATTCTCCTTGTTTTTTACGAACTACCCTGGATCTTTGAGCACTCACCTCTACCAGCTTCCCCCCACAGATCTCTGAAACGTGGCGGTAGTTGGGGAAATCAGCTACAAGTTTCCCATCTTCCATTTTGACAGTTGCCTGTGAGAGAGAAAGGGTTCATGTTGCTGGGGTTGCTGGAATTTCTGTTGCCAGATTCTGTAAACACCTGCACACCTGGTGCTGGAAGTTTATGAGACAGAGGTTGTGTGTTGCACAGGGCTGAAATCTGTGGGCTTTAGTTCTTGAATGTTCTCAGGTTAAATGGACACTTGTTCATCTTCCAGTTCCTGCACGTTCCAGATCTGTACATGACTCATTAACAGCTCTGAAAACAGCCCTGGCAGGCAGCCCAGGAATCAGTGATGATGGACTCAGGGAACCCCAGGGACACCTTCACTAGGCCTGACACAGGTTTGCTTTTCACCCTAAATCCAAATCCACCTGGGGCTGGGTAGCTGAGGAGCTCTGTGAATTTACCTTGAACTTCTTCCCTCCCATGGTCTCCATGTCTGCCTCCTTGCCCACGGTGAAGGTGTTGGTGGTGGTGCGGCCTCCTGGGAAGTGCAGTGTCCAAGTGAAGTCATTCCCATTCTGCACCACCTCTGTCACAATCTTGCAGTTCCTTCCCATTTCAACCTTGTCACTGGGGAGACCTAAAACAACAAAACCACAGAGTTTGTCAAATCTAAGCTGAATTTGAACTGAAGGATGGTAGTGGTGTGTTTGTTCTCAGAGCATCTGATTTGTTATTAATTTCTTATTTTTAATTTTTTTATACTATCAAAGCTCTGAGTTGAAATTACTGATGCAAAGAAAGTTATTAGTACATTAAGACATTTGCTAAAATAAATCTTGCATTCTTTTCCTTAAGAAACAATACACAGGAAAAATGTACAAAGTACATAAAATATTCTCTTCTCCTTAACCTACACATGCAGTGCTTGGAATTTCATCTGTGGGACCTTGGGCCTTTGCTATTTAGCTGCACACACCTATTTGGATATTTGCTCTTGCTCTTTAACTAGAGGCACATGGAATCTTTGGACAATTTGGGTTAAGAGGGAGCTTAAAGATCGTCCAACCCCCTGCCAGGGGCAGGGACACTTCCACTAACCCAGGCTGCTCCCAGCCCCAGTGTCCAGCCTGGCTTCAGACACTTCCAGGGCTCCAGGGGCAGCCACAGCTTGTCTGGGCATCCTGTGCCAGGGCCTGCCCACCCTTCCAGGGAAGAATTTCTTCCTAACATCCCATCTAAACCTACACCCTGCAAAATTTGAATCCATTCTCCCTTGTCCTGTCACTCCATTCCTTGTAAAGTCTCTCTCCATCCTTCCTGTAGCCCCTTCAGGCACTGGGAGGCCACAGCTGGGTCACCCCAAAGTTTCTCCTCTCCAGGCTGAACAATCTCTGCTCTCCCAGCCTTTCCCCAGTATCTTTCCCAATCCAGACTCACCAATCTTCTGCACAAAGGCATCGTAGTTCTCGTCGGACTCGAACTCGTATTTGCCTGAGAATGCCATGGTTCCCTTGGGATGAGCCTGGGAAGAAGAACAGCAGCTGGATGGAGCAGGATGGACCAGCTGGGCTGAGCCCTGGCTTTATAGAGCAGCCCCAGCCCTCAGCCCACCTGGCCCACACCCCTTGGAAGTGGAGCTTTATGGCCCCTGCGTCACAGCGATGCCATCGACCTGTGACAATCAAGGTCATCAAGCAATTGAGCATCCTTGCCAATAACCTGGAGATCAGCAGGAATCAAGGCCAAAGGCTCAGCTTTCCTTTAGTGCAGATTAAAACAAAATATGCATTTTTACTTTTAAGATTTCACTGGTTTTGGATTCAGGATGGAGTAAAAGTAAAATAAAAATGGACCATGCACCAGTTCTCAGCTCTGCAGAGAAACACCTGGGGAAACTTGTGTCACCACCAGGGTTTCCTTTGCACTTTTGATATAAAAGTGGCTGTAAAATGACTCTGACTCTCCTGAAAACATGTTTGATGCTGAGTTTGTTAATTAAAACTCCTTCAGCTTAATCCAAGATTGCTGAAGCCAACAAAAGGAAACTTTCTTTCCCATCTGGGCCTCAGTGCTGAGGCCCCAGCTGTAAAGAGCAAAGCAGCATTGGCACAGGGAGCAGGGCAGGGGGGCACAGCCATGGGAGCCTCAGTCCTCACTGCTCTGCTCCAGAGGGGCCTGCACCACCTTGGGAAGGAGGTCCATGAACTCAAGCCATAAACTCTCCTGCTCACATAAAACTTGCAGGGGACAATTCCACTGGCAGAGTAACGCCACAGGGACCTTGGGACAGAGATCAAACTGGATAAGGAGAGCAGCCTAGTCCTGTGTAAAAGGAAGGAGATAATCAGATTATATGAACGGTACTTGAGTTTTTATGCTCCCTGTCCATAAAGATCAGATTATATTGATAGCTGTTCCATGATGAGATACAGAAATGCTGACAGCTCCATATAGACATGGACAGGAGATTCCATCATGCCATGATTTGATTCTGCTGGTTACAAGGAGCAGCTATGCAGAGAAGCTCATTGCTGTATTTGAATGTACCAGGATGATGTAAATTCCAAGTGTGTGGTATTTGGAGACAGTGAACAGGAGTAAGTTGTCAGAGAAGTAAAACTTGTGGAAGCTCATCCCCAAAGGAAAAGGTCATCCAAAGTGAGCAGTGAATTCCCTGTGCCTCCAAGTCAGCTGCCTCTGATATGCAAAACAGCCGAGTCTTCAAATGCTGCTGGGAACAGAGGGAGCTTTAAGGAGCCAAATCAAAGCCTTGGATGTCTTTACTTTGAGAATTTGCTTGCACAAAATAATAACACAGCTTTTTTGCATTCCTTTTGTCTGTGGAGTCCCCTTGCCCTTGGGTGGCTCCCAGCAGCCTCCCAGGTTTATTAACCTTTCAGAAGAGTTGCAGAAAGCCAGGGAGATTCACCCGGAGACAAAACGAGGATAAGGGAGGTAATTCCAGCAGTGACTGAGCCGGGCAGTGCCGGGCTTTGAAGTGCTTTTAGAGCTGGATTGCAACTGAACTGGGAGTGCGGACTGAAGATATCAGAGGGAACTCTGCAGCGCCCGCAGAGCTGCAGTTAATGACTCCCTCGAATGCAACTGCCCGGGGAAGCCTGCGGAGCCCCAAGCAGCCGGATCCGGCAGCCCTCCTTAGGCAATGCTAATGATTATTAATTCCTCTGGCACTCAGAGTAATCATTGCTAATGAATTCAGGATGAGCTCATTTGGCCTTAATGTGCTGGGTAATTCCAGGGGAGCCCTGTTACACTCGGCCTCTTAAGCGCCCGTTTAGTCTGGTCCGAGGTGTTGCCGCTCTCCAGCCCTAAAGAGCTGAGAATTCGTCACCAGAGTGGGGCTGAAATATTACACAGCTTGGGCAGAGATCAGAGACTGCACAGAAATGCACCTGCCAAGCTCCACAGGTGACACAGCCCAGAGCCTGTCCCTGCTCCAGAGGGGACGTGGACCTGCCTGGCAAAACCAGGAAAAACTGGAGCTCACAGACATCTAGAGACAGCAACACCTGCAGGGCAGGAAGGCACAGATCTCCCAAAAATCCCATCGTTTTGGGGACTCCCTAAAAGAAAATTCAATTATTTTGTGTGACAACACTCCATCAGGAGAACCTTCCTCCAGAAAAGAAATATCCAGAAAAACAAGACAACCAAAGGATTCATCCAGGCTGCACAGGCTGGCAGAGCCTCTGTAGGAAGGGCTTGGATGCCTCTGGTGTTCCTGATCTCCAGGTGGATCCTCAGGGGCACTGCTGGGGTCTGGGCTGGGAATTACAGAGACAGAAAGCTAAACCTGGGGAAAATGTACCTGGTACCACAACTTCTTGGGAATTCAATTCCCTCCTTTCTCCAGGATTCTTCCCTTTAATGAGTTATCCTCTAGTAAATGTTATCAGCAGTTAAATTCACTGATATCTAATTAAATGGGATGGGGATGGACAGCAGAAATGGGAAGCTACCTTGATTTTTAACAACTATAACAGAAGACTTGAATTTTGTTAAGTCAGTTTGGATTTGTGTATCCTGAAGAGGCAAGGGAAGACTGATTTTGGCTGCTCTCAGTTGGGCTCCCACAAAACTGCTCAGATTCCTTTGAAGTATCATCCTTGGATTAAGAGCCACTGTGGAATATTTTGAACTCCAATGGTTTTAGTCTAAGATAGACAATAGTTCAAAGGTTTCTAAAAAGGAAGATATAATTCAGCTTTTTCTGCAGAGTCTTCTGGTCAAAAATCAGAGTTAAAGCCCCTCTCTCTATGGATTTCTTATATAGAAATATATAAAGTCCTAATAAGGTGAATAACTGACAGCCCTGAAGAGAGGAATCATTGCAACTCTTCTGGACTTTTCTGAGCAAACCCCAAAGCCACCCACCCCCTTTATCTACACAGCTCATGGGCTGGGTTGTAAAGGTATTATTACTTGATAATATCTGTGTGCTTGTCCTTGCTGACACATCAGATAACACAGCTCCAAATGGAGCTTATCCTCCAGGGAATCTAATTGGGATTTCCTCCCAGGCTGTGGCTTCCCACCCAGAGAAATCCTTCTGTTCCAGAACATTCCCTCAGCTCTGCTTCCCCAAGCTCTGTCAAAGGGAACATTCAATTCAAACACTGCTCTTTTCTTTCTCAGAGGCCACATCTGGTTTGCTGTTGACCTTTTGGTGTTCCCAAGTCCCCTCCTCTCTGTGTCACCCTCTGAAGCCTTTCCTGCTCTCCCTTCCCCTGCAGCTCATGTGGGAGAGGGCTCAGGTGGAGCAGCACCTGCCTGGAGCTGGGGAGAAACCACCCCAGGAACCAGCCAAAGAGGGATTAGATCTGAAATAACCTCAAAGGCACCAAGGAGAAACCAACATTTGACTGAATTTTTCTTATGTTTAGTAAGTGCCCCACTGAAAATGTTGATCCAAGACAAGTGTGCAGGGACAGAGAAAGTCTGAGAAGCAGAGAAGGATTTCTTTCCTTGAAATACAAGAAAAGCCAGTTTTCTTTGCACAGAAAGCCTCTTCTGGGCCTCAGCTCTGCTTTGATGTGTGTGATCCACAGCAACATCTCGCTGCATACTTTCAGCTCTTTGAAATTGTTTATATTGCCTTGGATACATTTATCAGGAGAAGAAAATATACTTCTGTGGCAGAGAAAATACACACATCTCACACGTGCTAGTGCTTCCCCACCTCCACACCAAGCAGATCTTTGCATCTCCTTGTTCTAGGAGCTGCTTTTATTACATCTGGTGTCCCTCTTCTACAGTTTGATTTATTCCTGAGTTGCTCAGCACTAAGCTGGCTCTTGTTAATCAAACAACATTGATGGAAAAGTGGGAAAATGAGACCGGGTTGGTAACAGCTGTGATTTTCTCAAACCCTGGAATAAGCCACATTTCTCTTAAAGATTCCTGCAAGAATCAGAAGAAAAATCTGGAAAACACTTCAAAATCTGAACTTCTACTTAAGTGTTGCTTTTCTCCAGAGTACCAAACAACAGCTGTTTCCCTCCTAAACAATGGAAAGCATCAGGGGCCAGAAAGCCCCTAAAAAGTGCCAGATTGGTTCAGTTGATCAGAGCAGGGTGCTGAGTACACCAGGTTTGTGGGTTCAGTCCCTCTATGGGCTTGAGAGTTGGACTTGATGATCCTTGTGGGTCCCTTCCAACTCAGAGCATTCTGTGATCTGGAAATTGGTTTATTTTTTTAAAACTTGATTTTTAACCTAAACTTGCCTTTTTCAGTGGCATGGTAACATGCACAGGTCACTCTCAGGGTGCTTAAAAGCTCAGTGACTGGGGAGGAGCCAGCTTCCCAAAATTCTGCTTCCTCGGGCACAAAATGCTCTTGCAAAATCTGCTTTCAAAAAGAATTTGCACCCAGGAGTAGAGCAGGATCCTGGCTGTCCCTGTGGCTCCCCTGGTGGTTCCAGGAGCAGCAGGATTTGCCTGGCAGCCAGGTGAGCTCACCTGTGCTGGGCCACAGCACCATCCAGTGCCAGCTCCCTGCTGAGCCCTGCCCTGGGAATTCCAGGGCCAAGCTGCAGCTCTGTCCTAAAGGGCAGGAGAGGTAAAGAAACCAAAATTTCAGCTCTCCCTGTGTCAGAACTGGGGGCTTTGTCACATTTACAAAATACAGGATCACAGACTGGTTTGGGTGGGAGGGACCCTGAGGATCCTCCATTTCCAACCCCCTGATGCAAAGTTTTGGAGCACAATACGGATTTTGAAGCCGAAGGGGAATCTGTTGGGTTTTAATCTGTATTTCTAGAGAGCTTTTCTACCTGTGATCTGTATTCAGGGTCTGTTTAGATCTGGTTTTTTGGGGTATTTTTATCTGCACTGTTGCCACCCAGCATTGTTTGCAAGCCAGACCTCACTAAGGCTCCTTGGCCAGAGCATTTGAACCTCCTGAGCACCAACCTTTGGCTGCCTCCCCCTCCTCTCCCAAAATAAAACCCTGCAGGTTGGTGGTACTCCCTGCTGCTCTGTGCTGGCACAAGGCTGAGCCAGGGCCAAACCCAGGATCTGCTTTCCCTCCCCAAAGCTGGAGAGCAGCTCAGGGCAGGTGCTGTGTGTCCCTGCAAGAAGGAGGAATTCCCCCAGGGGGGCAGGGAGCAGGGTGGCCCAGCCAGGATGGATTCCATGGCTCAGCCCAAGGAGCAGCTCCAGCCAGGAGCCAGCCCAGCAGAGCACACAGGGCTGCAGCTCTGCCCTTGCTGGGAGTGGGAATCCCAGGGAATGCTGCAATCCTTCAGTGCTGATTTAGGGTCCTGTCTGAGAAAAAAATCCTCCTCCTGCAACAATGGCTTTGTTCTGAGAGGTTTGGTTTTGTCTGGTCAGTGCCTGCTCTTTTAAGTCATTGTGACCTACATACAGAGAGGATCCAAATAAAAAATTAAAGAGAAAGAGCTCTCTGTGACACTGCCTGGCTGAGCCAGCCCTGCAGTTCTGTGGCCTCTGGATTACTTTTTCACACAGGGCCAGATATGAGTTTATGTAAATTTTGTATGGTTGGGTTCTTTTCTTCATTATCATATGAATGTTTAAATATCCCTCCTCAAGGAAAAATGTGGAGTTAACCCACTGAGGATGAAGGGATGGACACACCCTTGCTAGTGCTGTTATCCTGATAATGTAAAGAAAAGCCCAGCCTGGAGCTGTGCCTCTGAATAAAGCCCAGGACTGAGCACAGGGGGATGTTCTGGGAGCTCAGTCACCCTGAGCCCCACGTTCCTGAGCCAACACACAGCACAACACACAGTTAAATGATTTTAACCCAAACATTTTAACCAATTTTTGGGTTAAAATAAATTTCCCCAGGACACTTTGATGAGGTCTGGATGGCACAAGGAATCACTCTGGAGATGTGGAATCCAAGCCCTGCTCTAACTCCCATTTAAATCAGGATTAGTGGCACCATGGCTCCTGCTGACTGCTCCTTAAGCTGGGTGAGATCAGTCTGGGATCAGCTCAAATCCCGGGGCTGCAAACTTGCTGCAAACTGATTTCATAGCCCAGGGGTCTGTTCCACCTGGAATAACCCAGGCTCTGGGCTGGAGGAGAGCTGTGCTGCTGCTCCAGCCCTGCACTCCCTGCCCCAGCTGGCAGCACGGGGAGAAACAAGAACACTCCTGGGGCTGAGGTGCCCTGCAGGGTGCTGTGCTCGCTGCTCTGTCCCTGCAGGGCAGGGCTGGAGCTCCTGCAGCAGGGTCTGCACAAAGAAGGGCAGCTCCCCCAGCCTGGCACCTTTCCCTGCTCCCAGAGAACAACTGGCATTTCAGCCCAGCTGGGGGAAGCAGCTGGCTGGGGCTGAAGGAGGAAGCAAATCAGAGTTTATGGGGATCAAACAGGCCCCCATCACTCCTCGTGCTTGGGGCTGCAGGGCCAGCTCACATCCACCTCTGCTGCTGATTGTTTTTTTGACAGGAATTGCTCCCCAAACAGCCATGTTCAGTGATTATTTGTCTCCTTCCCTCTTTCCCTGATTACAGCCAGACTGGGACATCCCTGATCCGCATAGAAATGAATATTTGAAAAGGCAGGGCTGTCCTCCAAGGGCCCTGTGCACCATTAGGCCTCCAGATTTACTGCCCCACCAGAGGCCAGGGGGGTAATGAGGCAGCAGCAATGGGCTACGAATCAGGAGAGAGCAGCTCAAAGAAAGGGATTTGCCTTGGCACATTCCTGGCTGTAAATTAAAATTATCACTGAGGTCCTGCCTTTATCAGAGGATTTTTCACCTGGTTTTGTAGCCCCACCCCCAGTGCTCTGCACTGTAGCAGCTCCTCTGGGCTCTGCAATGTGTTGTGCCTGTGCTGATGGGCAGGAAGCACCAGCACCCAAAACTCAAGCACATTTAAACAGGAGTTTTGCTGTGTCACTGTGGAGGATGGAGTCCTGCAGGAGAGCTTTTCCCTGGGTGCTGGGCAGTGCCTGCTCCTGTGGGCCCTGCCAGGAGCCCAGGTTTGCCCACTGCCATTAACTGCAGTCTGTGCACCCAGGCTGCTCCAGCTGCAGCAGGGATGCTCATGAGTGCCAGGAATTGTGTCCTCCCCGTGGAAAACACATCCACAGCTCTCAGTCCTGCAGCCACCAGAGCCCTGCAAGCCAGCACCTCCAGCCTGGGCTCCTTCTCTCCTCCTGGACCTGGAAAGATCTGTGGAGCCTTGTGTCCCAACGTGCTGAGCCCTCGGAACTGACTCATGTTTTCCCTCATTTGGGAATGATTCAAGAACTTCCTCTGGCCTGACCACATCTGACTCACCCCGGGTGACTTCAGAAATTCAAACCAAATTGAGATTGGTGGAGAAAAAGCAAAACTGAAGTCAAATTGTAACTACTGATGTGACAAAGTATTCCTGACTCAGTCTGCAGGCAGAAGAGGATTCATCTGCTCTGTCACAGGTCCAAGCCTGCATCCACCAGCCAATTTGATTTCATTCTGAGGGGAAAATATCATGAGAATCAGGAATCCCTTTTATATTAAATTTATTCCCTAGAGGAAAACCCTTTGCAATGACATAAAATTCCCTGTACCACAGAGAAAAAGATTTCCGAACCTCACTCACACAGCTGGGAACCCATGGTGAACAGGCAGAGAAACTGTTTCACATTTCCCAGATACAACATCCCAGAGAACAGTGTTTTAACTGCAGAGAGCTGTTTTGTTTGAAGAGCTTACACAAGCATTTAAACCTTTCCTATTTCGTGCAGGAGACACTTGCCAAGTCTGTTCTGTGCCTGCGAGCACAGATGAGCACAGAGGATGCTTTGTGAGGACTGATTATATTCTATTTACCAAATTTTAAACAGTACTGATTTTTACATCTTTCCTTCTTCATCTCAGAGAGGACAAAAGATTTTCTCCTTCCTCCTCTGTTCCTTCCTGCACTGGGGATGTGTGACTGCTTTTATGCAGAATCCTGACTGAGACTTCTCCATTTTCATTAAGGGATAACTTGATTCAATCCTGGTAATTCTCTTGGGACCCAGTCCCTCACCTTGCATTGTGTGGTTCACCAAGGGAATTTCCTTCAGAATTGTGTCCCTTGAAAGGTGTAGCATGAAATTCCAGATTTCAGAACATTTTCGCCAAAGCAGAACAAACAGAGCACCCCAGGGATGTCCTGGACTGAGGCACCAGAGGTGGAGAAGGAGCTCTCAGTAAACCCCAGGAGCCAGCAGAGCAGTGCCAGGGGCTCTGCCAGGATTATCCAGAGTGCAGGTCTCCAAACACGAGGGATGAACCCTGGGTGAAGGGCAGGTTGCTTGCAAACAGTGGCTGTAATTCTCAGTCTTCTCCTCAGAACAAATACAATTACATGGCTACAGTTAATTTGTCTCCCTTACAGTTTTCCATCCCCTTTTACTCCAGAAGTTAGGCTGAGCCTAAACACAGGGAGCCTACAATCTTACAGCAGAGCAGCCATTACTGGGTGCTTCCTTTTCAGCACCAAGTACCTCTGTTGTGGTTTCATTTCTGTATTTCCTAAACTAGTATGAACTGCGCCTGGAAAATGCATTTTTTAGAGCATTTCTCAATGTTTTGGAAGCCTAGCCTTGCCTACACCCAAGAGAAACAACCACACACTTCCAACCAGTTGTTCCAGAACAGAAATAAATGTAAGCTGGCAAAGGTATCTTTTGCCAGCAGAGTTTGTGCTGCTCAGCAGGGTGGTTTCAGCAGCAGTGGGGACAGAACTGTTAAGAATGAAGTATTATCCAGCTCCAGCAGCACATCCTGGGCACAGCAGCTCAGGCCCTGCTCTGTGATAAGCCCCACACGGAGGATTAGATTAGGGCAATATAGAGAAATATTGCCTACACCAACACATTTCCTCAGAGGGTGGTGACACAGTTGTTGAAGGCTTGCACTTTCCTGTTTATTATTTGCTGAAGGGTGAGTGGGGACAGTGTCACTGGGCCAGCTCTAGAAAGAGGGTCAGAGGCAAGATCCAGCCCTGATCCCAGGGAATGCAGTGAAAAGCACAAACAATGCTCTGCAAATCATCAAGATTGGTTCTAATTGCATTCATCTTCTGCCTCTGGAGCTGCTAACAGACAGATGTGCAAGAGTCACAGCTGAATGAGCCCTGACAGGGATGGTCTCACTCCTGGCATCTGTCACTTCATGGACTTGTCTGTGACAGGACCAAGGAAAAGGATTTTTTAGAGTTCCCATTCTGATTGCATCACACCAGCTCTACACTCCCCAAAACTCTTGGACAAGCAACATTTACTGTCTTTTTGCACAGATGACCACGTGTCCTTATCAAATCTCTTGTGTCAATCATCTCTGCTGTGGCTTTGTGGAGCAGCTGCCAATCACCCACCCTGCCACCACAAATCCCAGTGCTTCATTGATTCCAGTATCAGGGCCTGCTTTGTTCTGGAGGTGATGGGGTGTTTTTTCCCTGGCCCAAGTTAAAGAGAGTCTCTGAATGAGGGCAACACAATTTTCAACCATTGACAATCCTGGAAAGGCAACAGAGCAAGCTCTTGGTGTGAAGAATTCTTTCTCTTGATGTGCAAGCCCCTTGCAAATGCTGCTGCTCAGAGTTAGAATGTACAAGATTACCTGGGAGGAGAAATTAAAAATTGACCTGACTTCACCAAAGGAAGTGACTTGCCAAGGACCATGCTGGGATTTGCAGGTGAGCTCTGACAGGAATTCAGGCTGGGCCTGGGCACTCCATAATTTGATCCTACTTGGAGTTGGATTCGGAAAGAGTGTGGGAAGATGCCACCAGATATCCATAAAATACAGGGATACATCTCTTGCTTGAAATTCACTTGGCACAAGAGGTTCTAAGTCCACAAGAAACCAGAAGATGAGACAATGACAAGAACCAAGGTCTGTAAGAAAACACAAGGTAAAACACTGACTGAGAGCAATCTGTAACTTCCTTACACATTCCCCTTCGACCCCTGTGATATTTTAAAGTAATAACAAACTTGCCATTTTTATTCATCACCAGGGTCTCTTCATTATTTTTATCCAGAATGCAAAAATACACAAAGCAGACAGGGACACACAGCCCAAGGTCTACCTTCAAAATCAGAAAGCTAAAAATACTTGCCTGTGATGACAGCACTTCTTTGCTCCCACCCCTCCCAGGAGAGCTGCAGACCTCAGGAAGAGCTGGGACTTATTTTTTGGGTTGGTTTCTTTGGGTTTTGACTGAAAGACTAACTGCATGGCAAAGCTGAGCTTTCAATACTTTTGCTTTTTAAGCACGACTTTAAAAACTTGACTGCATTGTCATTTATGCCCCACCCCTGCCTTTGGAACAGCTTCAAAAGTCCCACAAGAGAGGCAGAGGGACCAGGGGAGTGTGGGACCCCAGGCTCTGCAGTGCCTCCATCACGGACTGAGCTCCCAGCACGATCCAGGTACGAGCCCTACGAGTTCTGAGTGACATGGAGAAGCAGGCAAGGGTGTGAGACAAGAGTTACTCGATTTTACTCAGGTAAAGCATGAAGGCAAGCTGCCTTCAGGAGGGACAGCCTGTTGCAGGCCCTTTTGAACTCTCCCTAGAAAATCCCACCACAAATTTGTTCTCTTTTGGGGACCACCTGCAGTGCTTGGCTCTGGTCTGCAGCCAGCCCATTTCCAATTGTTGTATGTCACACAATGTCGAGCTGGAAAACACATTTGTCTCCACCAGCCAATTTACTGAAATCCATCCAATTGTTGAAGTCAAACAATTAGCAAGAAAGCTGAATGCCTCAGTAACTCTTCATTTAAGGAGAGAAATTAGTTTGTAATTTATGGAATAACTTGATGCATCTGAAAGACCAATTTTCTGATCCCTGTGTCATTGTCAAGGATAACATTCAGCACTTCATCCTCAAGTTGTTTTTAAACCTTCACTATAATTAAACCACATCACTCTTGTGTGGATGAAATGTTATTGTCCATTTTTCACAGCCAGCAGAGCTGAGGCTCCATGTAGGTGCCAAAGAGAAGGACACAGTGACACAGGCAGTTGGCAGCTGCTCCTCAGCTCAGAAGTACAAAGGACCCAAATGGTTCCCAGTCAATTCCATTTCCTCCATTGTCCTGTCCCCTTGAGCTCTGTCAGCAACCAATCCTGATGAGAACAGCCTGTGTAGGATTCCCACTCCTCTAATTAAGGTGTTTTACCCTTCCTGCTATTCCTATTTGAAATAGGATTCATCTCCAGGGACCACAGGTGAGGAAAGGTCCCACCTCACCAGCTGGGCACTCTTGATGTGAACAGGGCTTGGCTGCAGATGTACAATAACCTCAGAAACACCACAAGGAACAAAAAAGTTGCTCTGACATATTTATGGCTAGAGAGACTTCTGTAATTTCTCAGAAGACCTTAATGAGAAATTCCCTATTAATTACCAAGCTGCCTTGCCCAAGTGAGGAGTTTGGCCTCCCCATCTGTCCTGGCTCCAGTGCTGATGCCCATTTTCTCTGAATGAAGAAATCCGTGGAGATGGAGTGTGGCTGCCAGCAGCACCTGCAGCTGCACAGGCTGCAGAAGAAGGCAGGAACCAGTCAGAGTAGAGATAAGACAGGAAGTACCTTCAGACTCCATTTCCTTGCAATTACCAAGTCAGAGCTCAGCAGTGAGTCAGTGCCAGTCCTTCACCCCAAGGGCTCACAATTACCATCTTTTTAAAGCAACCCCAACTCTGCAATTCTCTTTCAATCAATTCTCCATATGGACATTAGATTAAGCTCCACTCATTGACTTCATCTCTTGTTCACAAGAAATGCAGCACATAATTGACTTTTCAGATTGCAGGGCAGAATTCTGGGGCACGTGAGACTGCAGTGAGGTTTCCCAAATCCTTTAATGCTCATCCCTAAACCTAACAAAATGAGCTCCGTGTTCATAGGGCCACAGAAATCAGTTACCAACATTACAGGAGGGACTGATGATTTTCTCACCCCAAACTAACTTTCTGTAATAATTCACTTACAAATTTCAATCCGCCTTAAATATAATTAACAATTGTTGTAAGAGCATTACTTTCCCAATCTGTTAGAGGAGCAGTGAGTTTGTGGCACACAACCAAGACCCAGATTTATATTCAGTTTATTTGCCTTATCCCTCTGCATTGCTCACATAGAGTGGTTTTCACTGGTTACACTTTTTTAACTTAGAAAGCCTTGAGCATTCCCCACCAGCAATCATGCCTTGAAAACGCTGACTGGTGGATTTATTGGCACTGTGTAAAGCTGTGAACACTAAACCTGACCTGGGGAGGTTTGGTGGCCCTGCCCAGGCTCACAGGAAGCTGCTGTCACTGTGGCAGGCTCAGGAAGCCACTGTGACTGCAGTTGGGATGGAGCAGAGCTCTGTGCTCCTGCAGCAGAGCCTGCAAAGGCTGCAGTGAGGATAAAAACCTCGTCCTGGAACATGGGGAGTCCCAAGGCCTCAGTGGGGCTGTTGGAACTGCAGACTGAGAACCTCCTCTCTAAAGTTCCTCCACCCCAGTGCGGGTGTTGGGACAGGGATCTGCTGTGCCACCAAGGCAAACTGTCCCTGTAAGTCCACACGCTCCTCCAGAGCCCTGTGTGCCACACTGAGAGGGATCAGCTGCAGCAGGGACAGCTCAGGCAGCCTGGACCCCTCCGGCCCCTGGGATACCAGCAGCACCACGAATTCCAGCCCCTGGGCAATTCCAGGGCCTGGAATTCCTGGTGGAGCCTGCTGACACAGCCTGGCTCCAAGGGAGCTGAGGGAAGCTGCACTGGGACCCTGGTTCCTGTCCATTTGTGAGGATTGCTCCTTAAAGCCCTGCACTGGCGGTGCCTCTTTCATGGCACTGCACTTCCAGGGTGCCCAGGGTGATGTTCCCTGTGTCCAGCACCTGAAAACTCCACACTCCATTAGTTATTCCCTACTGAAGTACTCAGACCTCCTGGGACTGCTCACACCTCCAGAGTGGAGTTTCATGACAGAGCAAATCAATTTCACTGACGCTGAGTTTAGAGGTTCCTCATGTCCCACACAAACAATTCCCTTCCCGTGGGTGCTGTGCACAAACCCCAGCTGGATCTGCTCTTCCCCACATCCCCTCACTCTCCCCATCCAAACTCATCTTCCTCAGCTGCCCATTCCAACAATTTACTGCAACAGAACTTCATGGAGCTCACCATTTTTCCTGCCTTCATTTTAATTGTTATATTCCCTCCGATTGTCTCCATTCCCCTCTGTAATTTATAGTTTCTTCTCTCCATTTCTGTCCTTCCTGCCACTTGCTCAATACAGAGAAACTTGTTTTAATTTACAGAGAGTGTGGTAGTGCAATCTGTTTCATTAACTTAATTAGTTTTATTTTGGCAGTTTCTAAAGGTTCCAGGATAGAAAAAAAGACTCCAACTATGCAATCACTCTGCAGACCAGTCTCTAAGGCAAATCCTGTCTTAAGGAGATTACAGGTTAGATTTGAAATAAATAGAAATTAAATGGTGATCAAAGGTATTTGAGGTGGAAAAAATTATATAGGGAGGGTTTTTTTGTTAAATTTACAAGTTCCATCCTGCATCCACATGCCTGTGTTGGTGAGGTTGAATTTCAGAGTTACCTGTGGTATGGTATTTCTGTGGGGCATTATTCTGGGCTGTAAATGTCCTGATGTACTTCTTTTTAAAAGCACACACAGCACCTTTCAACATTCAGAGGAGCCGTTTATGTTTTATTTTGATCCCTCAGTAGGGTCAAGCCCATAATCTGCTGTTACTGCACTGAAGCAGAGAACAAGCCATACACCCACTCTGCTCCCTACGGAGCACAGGAATTGCTGGCCACTCCAGGGGATCGAAACCACAACAATTTGCATTTGAATGTCTTCCACGAGCAACACCTGCTGAAAAGGTGCGTTCCAGCAGAAGACTCGCAAGAAGAAATCTTCCATTTTATGCCCATTCTTTACATAAATCCGAGCTTAACATAACAAAGAGCCTGCTGGGCTGAGCTGTTGGATCCGAGCATCCCATCAGCTCCAGGGCTGAGTAGTTTTAGTTTCTTTCTGGGTTAGTTGGGAATTTCTTGTGGGCTCAGGGTTTACGGCCCCGTTCTGTGCTCGGCATCCGCAGGGAAGGGAACAGGGGCTGAGTGTCCTGAGCGGAATGGGAACCCCCTCACAGGATATATCCCTCTGCAGCCGAGACTCCCACCCCGCTGGGCTCCCTCCGTGCCTCAGGGGTCTGGAGGCGGCTTCAGCAAAGTCTGTCTGTGTGTCCGTCAATGTCCTGAGGGCAGAGCCGGAGCGCTGCCCGGCCCGGGGCAGCCGCTGCCGTGGGAGGAAACCATCCACTGCTTTTCTCCCCTTCCGAGCCCACATTTCCAGCTGATGTGCCTAATTCATGGTGCTTAGCACTTGAAAAAGCCGATTTACCTCACAAAAGACACCAGTCCGTCTGCCTTCCCCGCATCAGGTGAGGGCAGCAGGAGGGTCAGACACTGATCTGTGGGGAGCAGGGACAGCACCCAGGGAAGGGCTGGGGCTGTCCCAGGGGAGGCTCAGGCTGGGTTTTGGAAAAGGTTCTTCCCCAGAGGTGCTGGCACTGCCCAGGCTCCCCAGGGATGGGCACAGCCCGAGGCTGCCAGAGCTCCAGGAGGGCTTGGACAGCGCCCCAGGGATGCCCAGAGGGGATTGCTGGGGTGTCTGTGCAGGGCCAGGAGCTGCACTGGATGATCCTGTGGGTCCCTTTCAGCCCACCATGTTCTGTGACCTCCCCTCTCCCCAGTGCCATCCCCTCAGTGCCCCCCAGCACTGGGACCAGCCGCTCCCCTGCCCGCACTGCACAACGCAGGAGGCAGCGCCGGGCTATGCCCCGCGGGGGAGCCTCTCCGGGGCGATCCCCCGGGGGGGTGACATGACCACGCTGAGGAGCGACGCGATCCCTCGGAGGGACGAACCCTCCGCCCCCCACGGCCACCCTCCTGCCCTCGCCATCTTCCCCGGCGCGCTCCCCGGCCCCGCGACCGACACTTGGAGCCGCCAATCACCGGCCTCCCTCGGGAGCGACGCCTCCTCCCACCAATCAGATAGCGGAGCAGCAAAACCAGCCCCACCCCTCCCCTGCCCGGCGGCCTATAAAGTGTTAAACCACGCCCCCTCTTCCCCTTCCCGGCTCTGCACTGAATGAAGTCCCCGCTGGCCAACGAGAAGTTCTCGCGGGGCCAGATGGATAGGTGCAATGTCCAATAGAAGTGCAGCATTGCGGCGCGCCCGCCAATAGGGCGCCACCTGCGGGCGCGGGGGGCGGGCTCTCCCTCCCCGCGGGCCGTGGCCGTCGCTCCCGCTGCTGGAGGGAGGCGGCGGAGAAAATGGCGGCCATGGCTGCGGAGGCGGCGGCGACTGCGGCGGTGCCGGGGGACGGCGGGGCCGGCGAGGCCGAGCCCGAGATGGAGCCGATCCCGGGCAGCGAGGCCGGCGCGGACCCTCTACCGGCCGTCAGCGAGGCCGTGGAGTCGGCGGTGCCGGATGGCGAGGAGGCCGACGGCGGCAAGGCCGAGGAGCCGCCGCCGGTGCAGCGCGCCCGGAGCCCCGGCGGGACTCGCGAGCCGGACGCGGGAAGGACGGAGGAGCCGCCGCCGCCGCGCAGCCCGGGGGTAGAATCGCCGCGGGCCGAGTCCCGCGCAGCGCCCAGCCCGAGCTGCTCGGAGGCACCGCAGCCCTGCCCGCCGCCCGAGCCGGCCCGGGAGCCGCCGCAGCCCTGCCCGCCGGCTGCCGGGGGCTCCGCGGGGCCCGGGGAGGAGCCGCCCCGGCCGGAGGAGGAGGAGCCGGATGCTGCCGCCGCCGCCGCGGTGGAGCCCGAGCCGGCGGTGCCCGCGGCCCCGGGCGGAGGGGAGGCGGAGGTGCCGGCGCTGCTGCCCGGCT
This sequence comes from Haemorhous mexicanus, assembly GCF_027477595.1. Lineage (NCBI taxonomy): Eukaryota > Metazoa > Chordata > Aves > Passeriformes > Fringillidae > Haemorhous > Haemorhous mexicanus. The sequence goes on from NC_082355.1 coordinate 1,286,018, forward strand.
CCGAGGTGCGGGTCACCCTGGACCACATCATCGAGGACGCCCTGGTGGTCTCGTTCCGGCTGGGAGAGAAGCTTTTTTCCGGGGTCCTCATGGACCTCTCGAAAAGGTGAGAGCTCGGGGGGAGCCGAGCCCGAGCCCCCACCCAGTGCCGAGCCCGGGAGCGCTCCCGGAGCCGCCGGGCGAGGGATGGGGGCGGCCCCGCCGGGAGCCTCGTGGGCTCTGCACCTTCCCTCCTATCCCACCCCAATCCCATCGCTTCCCATCCCGTCCCAGCCCTCCTCGACCCCCTCCGTCCCGGGCCGAGCAGCTTCTGCCCCCGCGTCCTCCCCGGGGAGCGGAGCCGTAGCTCCTGAGCATCGTCTTCCTCCTCTTCCTCCTCTTCCTCCTCTTCCTCCTCTTCCTCCTCTTCCTCCTCTTCCTCCTCTTCCTCCTCTTCCTCCTCTTCCTCCTCTTCCTCGACCCTTCAGCCGGGGGTGGGCAGGGCCCCTCCCGCCCGGGGAATGGGCAAACGGGAGAGCCGGGCGAGGGGCGAGCACATGGGCACAGCCTTTGGGCTTGGCCGGGCTCCGGAGCATCCCTGCGTGCCGGGAGCAGCCCCCGAGCCCTGAGCTTGGCGTTCATTGCCCTCTTGGTACAGAACCAGAGCTCTGATTGCCCTGTTTGTTCGGGCTTACATTGCCTAGGTAACCTTCCTTTTCAGTACATACTATTTTCCAGAATAATGGTTTTCCAGCTAGGCTGTTGCAGTTAATTAGTACTGATTGCTCCTTGTACGTAGTGGACCAATGGACGGGGTGAAGTTTCATGGTTCTTAAATAGCCTCGTGGACGGGGGGATTTTTATGTATCTCTGAATAACTTATCAGACAGCAGGGTTTGGGGTTTGCTTTTTTTCTCTGCCTTTCAATAGTGAGATGCTCTTGGGTGACCAGGAATCATGGTATCCTACAAACGATCTAGTTTCTGTCAGCAGGTGAAAATTCTTCTTGGTCTTAGTGGTTTTTATTTTTAGACATGTGAGGACTCTGCAAGTTCATGAGAGAAAAGTGAAATGTAGCAAGGTTATTATTTAAAATAACTGGTATGCAAAATATGCAGCACTTTTCTCCCTCAGATTTAAGCTGTCTTTTATCAGACCTTTTATGTTGTTAGTAGCTGTTCAGCAGCTTCCTGGAATATTAATATTGTTAGTGCTCCCTAAAAGGGAGATTGTGGCACTCCTGGCTTGGGCCTCAGTGCGTGCTTGGGGTCTGACTCAAAAGGCCTTGTCTGACCCCCAAGTTTTGGGTAATGTCGTGGAGTGACGATTTCAGTCTGTCACTTGATGAGGTGTGAAACGCTGAGCAAAACTCCGGCCACTTGTGGGCTGAAGCTGCATCTCGGATCCGGGCAGGAGGTGACACAAATGAGGTGTGATCCTGGGTGACACGAACTCCTTTGGAGGTTTGAGGTTGTCCCAGCAGAACGCCACGGTTGCCCGGGGCAGGAGGGTGGCAAAGCCTCTGCTGCCAGGAGTGCAGGAAAATACCAGCTTCTCCTTTTCTCCTGAAAGGGATCCTGTCCTCCTAAACACACCCTGGCCACAGACATCCCACGTTTTCCCAGGCTCTGGTGTGTTGGGGAGCCTCTGGCAGGCAGCAGATCTGCAGCCCTTTGCAGCAGCAGTCACTTTGCAGGCTGGCTGCTGCTGCTGTGCCTTGGTGGGAGCATCTCCAGCCTGCCTGGGTCCAAGCCCAGCTCCTGGGACAAAGCTTTGCAGTGGGAGCTGTGCAGAAGCCGTGCAGGGAGAGGCTGGGGCTGGCCCTCCCAGGTTCTCTTGGCAGTGGAGCTGTTTCTTCCCTCAGAGGCACTTTTACATGGCAATCCAGGAGGGGAGGTTTAAATTCTCAAGGCCAAGCTCTGCAGAGGGCCTGGACAAGAATAACTGAGTTTTGAGACATAAGATCTGTAATAGTGGGCTGGTGACAGCAAAACGTTGGTAGATAACAGGAGTCTCTTATCAGATGTCTCAGAGCAGGAGATGTAGTGGGAAACAAGCTCTAGAAATAGTCCAAGAAATTCCTGCTTCTAAGAAATCAAAGCATTGTTAAAAAAAGTGTTTCCTGTATGTCCAACAATTCCATTTTATCACTTCTGTGGTGACTAACAGGTGGTGGTGTCTAGGTGTCAGCTTTTCCTTATATCTGTTTATTTTTGTTTGGTGTAGCAGCACCTGCACTTGCAGTACATGAATATTTTTCATGAACTTCCTTCTGTGTCTGTGGCAGGCCCTGGAATTCTTGTCATAAGTTTTTCCACTGGACCAAAAATAAAAAAGAAGTGCAGGGTTAAATGAAAACCACCTAAATTCCATGCATTTACATGACAACACTGGGATTTCCAGCATGGGAGATGGGTGGCTGCTGAAATCTGTCTCATTCAAATGCATGGGAGTAATCTCAATTTTCCTAATGCCAGAGGGATCAATATTTTAAGACTGACAGCTTTTACTGAGTAAAAGTGACAATTTGTATTAGAATTTACTCATTCAGTGGCTTCCAAAAGTGGCTGTGTTCACTGTATGATCAGAGGGAAATAATTCCTGTTCCTGTTTGGATCTTAATTTCTCTTTCCCCTCTGCACCCTCCAGAGCAGTGAAGGTGCTACTTCCATACAGTACTAGAGGAAGTTTAAGTGGCTTTTAAAAACCTGTTCTGTTTTTGTCTTCTCAAGTCATATTCTGAATTACTTGAACTCCACAATAAAAGAAAAGCAAAAATATCGCCATATATTGTGATTTTAAAGGGTTTTTTGGCTGTTTTTATCACTTTTTCCATTGTTGAGATGATGCCCTGACTTTGCATTTTATTCTGGGTGACTTTGATGTGCAGTCAGTGATATTTGTGTGAGGGGGCTGATTCCCCCTCCCACCCACCCCCTGTCAGTGGGATACCCCTTTAGGGGTTTGTACCACAAGCCCCTGGGTGTTGAGTGGGCTTTATTGCTGCATTTACTGGAGGTGAGGAGCCCTTTCCTGCCTGCCCCAAAGGCAGCCTCCTGTTCTGCCCACCAGCAGAGAGCAGGAACCCCCAGGTCCTGGTGCCAGATCCGTTTGTTATGCAGTAAATCCTCATCTGGAGAGGAGCATGTCCCCACTTTGCTTACTCTGAAGGCTCATTGCACAAATTAGGGATGTGTTCCTACTGTTAAACTTCATTAGTGTTGCTGCCATTACCTTTTAAGTGCTTTCCTGCTGCCAGGGTGAGGCTCTGCTGGGGGTTCCTGGGGTGGATGTGCCTGATGGAGTCCTGAGGGGAGAGACAGGGAATGGAGCAGAAATGGTTGGGGAAAAACTCAGCATATCCAGGGCTGATCCCACAGAGTGGGCAGCAGGAAAGGGGGATCCTTCCCTGCTCAGGTGAGACCCCACCTGCAGAGCTGCCCCAGCCCTGGGCCCAGCACAGCAAGGAGCTGGAGCTGCTGGAGAGATCCAGAGGAGGCACCAGGATGCTGAGGGGACTGCAAGGAGCATCCTCCCCATGGAGATGGGCTGGCAGAGCTGGGAATGCTCATTCTGGAAAGGAGAAGGTTCTGTGGAGACCTCACAGCACCTTCCAGAGTCTGAAGGGGCTGCAGGGAGGCTGGAGGGGGAACTTCATCAGGAATTGGAGGGACAGGACACAGGGAATGGCTCCCACTGCCAGAGGGCAGGGCTGGATGGGATGTTGGGAATGAGGAATTGTTCCCTGGCAGGGTGGGCAGGCCCTGGCACAGTTGGGGCTGCCCCTGAATCCCTGGCAGTGCCCAAGGCCAGGCTGGACAGGGCTGGGAGCAGCCTGGGACAGTGGGAGGTGTCCCTGCCATGGCAGGGGTGGCACTGGGTGGGCTTTGAGGTCCCTTCCAGCCCATCTGGTTCTGTGGGGTTTAAAGTCCCTGTGAGCTGCTGTACCTGGCATTGCTCACCCCCTGTTTGCTTAGGGGACAGGAGATGTCCATCCCACCTGCTGGCTCAGGGTAAATCCTGCTCTGCACCTGGAGGAAGTAGGTGGGAGGGAAATACCTGAGAAATGTAGCATTTGTCAATCTTAAAATACAGGATTAAGAAGTTGTGGTTTTAGTTTAATCTTCTGGAAAAAGGTGTTTTGTTTTTTTTTTTTTTTTTACCTCTCTAAAGATTAGGGGAGGAGGGGGGATTAAATTAATGTTCTGTTGTTTTACCATCAGTCAAGACTTGGCCTTTTTATTGCTTTATCATTTAACTGAAATTGTCCTTCTAATCCTGTAGATGTGAAGGATATGTGCCTTGTCTTCTTCTCTAAACCACTTCCCTTCTGACTTGTGTGTGTTCATAATAGTTCTTGAAAGAGAGGGAGAGCAAAAAGTTGTTTTGTGACCTAAGAGCCTTGGTTAGATATCCAGAAGATGTGCAGTGTGTTCCTTGTAGACATATGGTTGAAATTATCTCTTTATTGGGCTTTGGTTATGGAGGATAAGGAAGGACTTCTGCACCAAGGTGTGCGTGAGCTGTATGATGAAAATTAACTTTTATAGGCAATTTGCAATTCTTACAATCCCAGAAGCAGTTTTCAGGTACAGCACTGACTGACTCTTGAATCCTGTGCTTTTCCCAGTTTGTTAATTCAGCTTCTACTGCAAGGGAATGATGTGAGAAGGAAGCAGCAGAAGCCTCACTGGAAAAGTGTGGTGCATTTCTCCCTGCTCTGATTTAGTAACCAGGGACTGCAGGTGCTCATCCTTGTCTGGGGTCTGCAGGATGCCTGTTGCTCTGTGATGCACATTCTCAACAGTGAAGAAATGCCTGTGGCTCAGGGTTGTGTGTTTTGGTTTATTTCATTTTAAAACTTGCACTCAGTTCCCAAGGTGTCCCCACACCTCGTCCCCTGCCCTCTTGGATTTCTCAGGAGCCCAGAGGAGCTGGGTGAAATTCTGGCCTTTAAGGAGCAGCCCCAGCACCTCTTTGACATTTGTTTTTATTGTCCCCAGAATGTGGGAAGCTCAGGTGTGATGAGAGGGTGGTTCAGAGGGTAATTCAGGTGTCCTTAGCTGGTGACTGGGAGAGGTTTTATTGAAGGAGTCAAGTGTAGCCTCACTTAGAGGGTAGGGTTAGAACTGGGGTCTGGATTGAGCCTCCAGCTCTCCTTTCCTAAGGGAATCTGTGCTCTCCAGCTGTTCTTTGTTGGTCTGGGATGTGACAGATGGTGGCTGACCTGTCCTTCCATGTGGAATTCTCTGTGTTCCAGCAGCAGGGCCTGTCCTGCCTTTCTCAGGGTTGCTTGGCTTGGTTCAAGGTGTTGAGGCAGGGCAGGGGTAAATTTTCAGTCTGCATTCAGTTTATTTTCTGTTATGGGACTGATGAATCTTGGCCTTCTTGACACTTCAGTTCATCCATTATTTAATGGTATCATTCTCTCCCATATGTCCTGGGTCTGGCATATGGATGTTCCTGAAGAGTATATTCAAGGTATAATCCTCCAAAATAGATCACAGCAAATGTATCAGCAAAGTGTCTGCTTCAAATGCAACTGACAGCTGACAATGGCAACAGATGTAAACATTAAAAGATATTGCAGTTTAAACAGCTTTATAGATGTGCCAGTAAAATGGGGATAATGGTAATTATTAATGGAAAGCCTAAACTCAGAGCATCCTGCCTTTTCCTCATGCAGTGCTGTTCCAAAGAGTCCCTCACACTGCAGTCCTTTGCCATGGGTTCAGAGCTCTCAGTGAAATGTGCATTTCCTAGGCTATTTAGCCTGGTGTACATTGCTCAGGAGGTGAATAAACCATGGAGATGCTTGTTTGGCTTCTGGGAATGCTTTTTTCAGGAAGGTGCCTGCACTTAAAGCAATATATTCCATCTTGTGCTTTATCACACCAAGTAAATCCTTCATTAAAAATAGGTTGTTGCATAATCTGTGTTTTCAATGCAGGTTATTTTGAGGAGTTTTGCAAAACTTTATGTTCAAATGGCTGTGATCTAACTGTGTATTACATGGAATGTTATAATTTAAAGCCTCAGTTTAGAGGCCTGAAATACATGTCCATAGTTCTTTCAGCATATTATTGCACTCCTGGAACTTCCATCCGTGCAAGAAAAATGCCTTCAGCTGTTGCTTGTCCTGGCTTTTGCAGAACACCAAAGTTGATCTTGGGTAGAAGAGCAGAAAATGTAACAGGAGATTTCTGCCCTGCCTTGGTGGTGAAGATGGGTTTTGATCAGTCCTTTACCACTTAACACTTGAACACAAGTTTCTCTGCCTTGTTTATGTCAGTTCAATGTGTCCAGGGACAAATGGGAAATAGTTCTGAACCTGCTCAGTGCCTTCACTCCTTTGGCAGAGCAAGGGGCTTTTCATTTCTCTCCCTTTGAGTAGAGGAGTCAGACATTGGAGGCTAAAGATGAGAACTTAAAACTTCAGGTGCTAATGTAAAACACTTTCCCCCAGGGTGTGTTGTTTATGTACTTTGTTTATGTACAAACAGTAATGAGTTAAAATGGGATTTGTTCTGTATCTCTCATGGTTATTTGTGGAAAAATACTCTTTAACTGTTCTGTTTTGCATATAAATTGAACAGTAATATGCATTCATTGTAGTAATTCTGATGCAGGATTTGGATTTGAATAAAGTGGCTTTACTTTCCTCAAGTACTTAAGTTTATGTGTCTGTGATACAGAACTCTCTGGCTTTAAATGACAGAGTTTTGGGTTGGGTACCCAAACTGGCTTTTGGATGCCATGGCTGCCTATTAATTAACTTGCAGCTGGCAAACTGGAAATGAAGCCTCCCTGGTTTTACTTTTTACTTTTTTATTTCTGTCTCTGCACACCCTGGTCAATTGAAAGCTCCTCTCAGTGTAAATATCATCACAGTGCCAGAATGGATCTCAGTTCAGTACAGGTCCTGGTGTCCTGTTGCTATGTCTGTCTCCAGTGAAAATGTCCATTTTGCAGTGCATCTACAGCAGAGGTGCCATCAGATCCTGCTGATTGCCCTGGGTTACTTGAAAAACCTCTAAGAAATGAGTTTTGTACAACATCACACCCATCCTCTCTTAGAAGTGCATTTTCAAGGCAAATCAGAGCTGGGACACCTTTGCAGGAGGGGAGCTGGCACCATGGAGGGCTGGCTCTATTTCCAGAGGGAGGGAGCAGCAGGGCACTGCTTCCCAGCACTGCCTGGGATTGAGGGTGCAATACCTGTTTCTGAGGTTGGTTTTTCTAACACTTCCCTTTGGATCCCTGTCAGTGAATGGTGCCATTCCCTGGGGTAGGAGTGTTCAGAGTCAGGAGTGGGCTGGGCAGGGAGCAGCTGCAACTTGGGCACCAGGGGGTTTTTATTTTAAGCAAACAGTAATTGCGGTATATCTCTACTTTCATCCAGAAAAACCTATTCTTGAAATCTTGTGGGGTAAGGTGATATTTGGGATCAGTATATTGAAAAAATTATTTTGTTTTTGGAATAAAGACAAGGTAATTCCTTGTAGAACTTGCACATGGAACGTGTGACGAAAGGAGCCTCCCTGTGGGTAACTGCAATTCTGTTCAGGGCTGATCTAGTGCCAGCCAGTGTCTGACTGGGGGATCAGTAAATGTCATCATATAGCTGAGCTGTGTGCCTTGGAGTTTTTTAATTTTGTTTTCTATAATGGCTTTTAGTCCTCCTTCATCTCTGTGGCTGATGAACCAAATGCTTTTGCAGCTTTTCAGTCTAACTACTAACACAACTAACTAGTTCAGCCTTGCAGTTGATGTGACAAAAACCACTGTGGGTGAATGAGAAGTATTTCTCTTCGAGGTCCATCAGCCAGGTGTGAACATAGGCCTGGGAATTATGGTACATGCAATAAACACTCGTGTTTGCTGCAGAACTAATTAGATGCTGTGTCATGCCTTCTCCTGAAGAGGTTTAAGCTCATGTCTTCATTCTGCAGCTTCTCTTAGGAAAAATAAACCCCTCTTTTCTTACCTTGTTCTTTGTCTTTATTCTTTCCTGTAACCTTTTCTGTTTCATTTGCAAGTTTTTCTGCCATTGTTTTCTCTTCTTTGTTTTCTCGCCATTCTTCCAAGTTGCTGGAGAACTTGGTTAGGCAGGGAGAAAACAGAGATAATCAAAAACTGTTTCTAGATACAGTCTGCTGTTGGGTGAGGCCAAGAGAAGGCACAATGCACTGAGCTGTTGGAAATAATGATCATTCCCTTGGCTTACCAAATAGATTTTGTCCTGCAGGTGGTCCTGACTAATTGTATGTTCTGTATTAACACCTCATTTACAATAGCAGTGCTGTACATAACTGGCACAATGTCCATGAATGTTCTTTACTTCCCCAGTTCTTTCCTTTGTAGGTGGACAGGGGTGGGAGAGTCTGGTTTATTTTTTAGCAGTACCTTTGGTGAGGGATTCTCTGTCTTCAGGGCTTCACTCTGGATTGGTTTTGTGTCTTACTAAAGCAGGTTTGCATCTTGGATAAAAATTACCCTTTGTGGCTTCCTGTTTGTAGTCCTGGCCTGTGTTTTGTGCTTGAAGGAAGGGAGAGTGAAAGGTGCAGAATGAATCTTTGATTTCCTGGTGTCAGGCATGTGCTCAGCTTTCCATCAGCTTCTTTGTGCCTTTGGAGTGCAGATCGTGCACACCTTGCTGGGGAGGCAATAGAATGAAAACCTGGGAGAAGAGAGGTGAAATGCTGGAATGGGACCCTTCTGGAAACCCTTGCAGTCCTCTTCATCCACCTCTTCCTAGTGACAGTAATTATGCTGATTTCCTGACAGAGTCCCATAAATGCCTTCTGGGAGAAGGGCTTGGCTCAGGAATGGCCTGGGAGGGCTGGAAATGCAGTTCTGAGGCACTGAGAGCAGGGTAAGGGATGTTTGTCTGTGTGGGGTTTGATATCCCAGCCCTGTCTAGTTCTGCTGTTGTGCTCTTTGGGAATGGAATTTGCACAGCAGAGATCTTGCCCTGTCTTGTTTTCAGCTCTTAGCATAGATTAACTTTTTACCAAATCCTCTTAATCTTTATCAGGTGGTGAATGATAGGATCTGGATCTTATTTTCTTTTAGAAGCTGAAGGTCTTGATGGCAGTAACACTGAAAATATTGCTAATTTAATTACTGTCAGCAGATAGTTTCTTTTAAAGCCCTACTTGGAATTGAGTGACTTGCTTACAATCCTTTGTGGAGGGAAAAGTATTTGTGGAAAAGCAACTTCTTTACCCTTGATGGACTTGTGGGACTTAGGGAATGTAAAACTTCGTTGTGAGCAAGTCCCTTGTGGTTTAATGCCAGACCATAGGCTGGAAAAATGTCTGCACAAGCTGCTGAAATGCAGACTGGGTGGATAATTTAATCTTGGGTGGGTCGCTTGCTTCAATTACCACTTTCGATGTAGAAAGGAGCTTGTGATAAGCAAAAGGACAAACAAGGGGTGGCTTTTGTTGGGGACACTGCAAAGAACCTTCTAACACAGGATGGCTTTTTCAAATCTAATTTTGAGGAAATAAAAGCAACATGTAGGCACTGATACAAATAAAAGTAAATAAAATTCAATCTAATCAGCTGAGGGGATGCTGCTGTTGAGCAGCCACAGTGCAACACAAACCTGAGCACAGATCTTGGGGAGTTACTGCTTTGTCTTGATCTAGAGCAGTTCCAGTGTGGAGAAAAGGAGTGAAAGGATTAAAATCTTGTTTGCTCATGGAACAGGGAGGATCAGTTTATTCTGAGTTGGAATAAGGGGAGTTTTGCTGGGAGAAATTCGGACTGGGCTGGCTGGGGAGTTTTGGGCTGTAAAGCATCAGGTGCTGAGCTTTTGTGCATGGAGGCACTCCCTGTTCACTGCAAGGATTTAGGCAGCCCAGATTTGTCTCTGTTAAATCTGGACCGTTCATCCTTTTCTGCTGTGCTAAAAATTGAAGAGAAGTTCCTGAAGATGCCTTTTCATAAAGCTGACTTAGTATGGAAAATGAGCCTGGGTAGACTGGGAGTTGTTGGGGTGAGTTTGGATGTTTATAAGCATTTTCCAGAAGCATAAAGTTAATTCTTATGCTGCTGTCTCGGGGATATTTTTGTTGCATTTTCTGGGTGTCTTGTTGATACGAGAGAAACTGATAATAAGTGAAGTTGTGTATTTCTTGTTCTCCGCTGCCTTCGTTTTGGTGTCTTGCATTTCCAAAGCTTCCCATAAGGCTGGATGTGAAGCTCTAATTTCTCTGGGATTTATGGTTTTCAAATGCTGGCTCCCTAATGCAGACAAGTTTTCGAATGCTTTGTGATAAACGCCACAAAAATTCCCTCCAAACCCTGACTTTTTCTTTCCCTCTCTCTTGAAGGTTTGGCCCCCATGGAATCCCTGTGACCATATTTCCTAAAAGGGAGTACAAGGACAAACCTGAAGCCATGCAGCTCCAAAGCAAACCATTCCAAGAGGAGGCGCAGGTGAAGTGTGAGGCCGACGCCGCGGTCCCTGATGACTCCTCCCTCACGCAGCCCTCAGAGCCCAGCATAGCTAAAAGCCTTTGGACTTCTAAACCACCTCCTCTCTTTCACGAGGGAGCTCCGTACCCTCCTCCTTTGTTTATCAGGGACACCTACAACCAGTCAATACCTCAGCCTCCACCCCGGAAAATCAAGCGGCCCAAGAGGAAGATGTACAGGGAGGAACCCACTTCCATCATGAACGCCATCAAGCTACGGCCCCGGCAGGTCCTGTGTGACAAGTGCAAAAACAGCGTGGTGGCAGAGAAAAAGGAGATCAAGAAAGGTGGCAATGCAAGTGACTCTTCCAAATACGAGGATAGTAAAAAGCGAAGAAACGAGAGCGTGACTACTGTGAATAAAAAACTTAAGACTGACCATAAGGTGGATGGAAAAAGCCAAAACGAAAGCCAGAAAAGGAACGCTGTGGTCAAGGTTTCAAACATTGCCCACAGCAGAAGCAGAGTAGTGAAAGTTTCCGCGCAAGCGAATACTTCGAAAGCGCAGTTAAACACAAAGAAAGTTCTCCAGAGCAAAAACATGGATCACGCGAAAGCTCGGGAAGTCTTGAAAATGGCCAAAGAAAAGGCACAAAAGAAGCAGAGTGCAACCTCCTCTTCCAAAAATGCACATTCAAAGGTCCACTTCACGCGGCGGCTTCAGAACACCAGCTCAGGGTCCCTCCCGCCCCGGTTGCGCCTCAAGCCCCAGCGGTACCGCAACGAAGAGAATGACTCTTCCCTCAAGACAGGACTTGAGAAAATTCGGAGCGGCAAGATGGCAACTAAGCCCCAGTCTCGCTGCTCCTCCACCCGCTCAGCAGGTGAGGCCCCTTCAGAAACCCAGAGCCCCTCAGAAGGCCCCGAAGAGGCCAGCAGTGAGGTTCAGGACACGAGTGAAGTGCATGTAACTGTTGATCAGGATGAACAGCAGACACTGGGCAAGAGAGGCAGCAAAAGCAATATAACGGTTTACATGACCCTTAATCAAAAGAAATCTGACTCTTCCAGTGCATCAGTTTGTAGTAGTGATAGCACAGATGATTTGAAATCCACCAACTCTGAGTGTAGCTCTACTGAAAGCTTTGATTTTCCTCCAGGCAGCATGCATGCACCTTCCTCCTCCTCCTCCTCTTCCTCCTCCTCCTCCTCTTCGAAGGAAGAGAAAAAGCTCAGTAATTCCTTGAAAACAGAAGTCTTTTCCAAAAACGTCTCTAAATGTGTCACACCAGATGGCAGGACCGTATGTGTAGGGGACATTGTTTGGGCCAAGATTTATGGCTTCCCTTGGTGGCCGGCCCGTATCCTTACCATAACCGTGAGCCGCAAGGATAGCGGGCTGCTGGTGCGCCAGGAGGCTCGGATCTCGTGGTTCGGCTCCACCACCACGTCTTTCCTGGCTCTCGCACAGCTCTGCCCCTTTTTAGAAAGCTTCCAGTTGCGCTTTAATAAGAAGAGAAAGGGTCTGTACCGCAAGGCCGTCACTGAGGCAGCCAAGGCTGCCAAGCAGCTCACGCCCGAGGTGCGGGCCCTGCTGACGCAGTTTGAGACGTGAACGTGGAGAGTAAGGTAGGCAAGAAACCTGGAGGCTCCACCAAACCCTAGCCAGGTTAGAGAGAGCTGCCAGCAAGGAGGTGGCAGAGGCAGAAGTTGCACTCGGTTGACTGACTGCTCCTCTCACACGAGACCCGTGCCGTGCGGAGCGGTTCCTGTCGGTTCAGACCAATTGAACACGCAATCAAAATTAGCCTACAAGTGAGGACTGAGGTATTTTTCGAGTGAGAATTTTTTTTAAAGAGAAAGAAAAAAAAAAAAAAAAACAAAAAACAAACCAAACCACCCGATGCATAGGAGCCATAGCCTCAGCTGGAAGGCAGCTGATTTGCAGGGAATTTTTTAGTAGTTTCTACCCAGTATATAACTAGTTCTGTGTGGCCAAGGGTTGACATGAGGGATGAAAGTAGTAGCTGTGACTTTTTTGTTTTATTAGGTGGCCCATCAGGGAAGTGTAGAAATGTAAGCCTTGTCTAAATGGTCTTTAAAGATTATTTTTAACCAGTCTCTAATGGTTTTAGTCTGGCCAGGCCCGGTGGGCTCAAGCTCCCCTCTGCGGGCTGGTTTAAATGGCATTGGAGACGTGCTCCAGGTTGTAAGGAAGAAGAATTTTAGTGACTTAAAGACCAGATTAAATGGGGTTTTATCGTAGTGACCACTTCAACACTCAACCTTTCTATGCACATGGGGGCACAACTAAATCACTTCAGGGTCGGAGAAGTCGAGGGATGCCTGTAGCTCTAAGACAAAGCTGAGGAGGCCTCAGTGTTTGGGATCAAGGGCTGTTAATGCTGCATAGGTGTGAATCATTCTGGTCTTTCTTCCTGAAGAAATCTTTCAGGCCATTTGCCTGGAGGTTTAGCTTAAGAGAGGCTTTGTTTTGAATGTGTAAATAATCAATTGCTGAAATTGGTCAGATTTTCTCCTGACTGGTTGTTCCTAAATTCTTAGGATACGTCCTAGTAAATTACACTTTGTGAATTGTCAGATGTGTAATTGTTGCATTTTGGATGTATCTAACTTTTTTTTTCTTTTTTTTTTTCTTTTTTTTTTTTTTTAAACTATTTCCGTTTAAGGTATCTGTTTGCAGGTCAGAAAAATGAGATATGTAATTGTGTAATGCTCTGAAATGTAAAAAAACAAACTGTAAATAAAATTGACTAAATCTGAATTATTTGTGTGTGTTTCTCAAAAAGCTTTGAAACAAATCCAGGATGTCAGAGTATTTATCTGTATGCCGGATTTAGAGGACACCCTTAAAAAGTAAATTGTCCTTTTTCATGCATTCGTAAAGATGAAGTGCTTGATGTAAATACTTTTGGTATACTTCAGTCTCAATTTGGAGATGATTAATTATCTGTCCCTTTTGTTTCAGAACCAGCTCTGTAGAGGGCTTTCTGGAAAGTTGATTAAATTTCACCCTAAATTAGCTTTTGGGCCATATATTTGAGTAGAGCCTGTGGATAATGTCACTTGTACAGTGGGGAATGTTTCAGTTTCCATCTCAGAGCAGTCAGAGCTGCTCTCCACTGCCATTCCAGCTTTTCTTGCATGCTTTTTGCTCACTATTGGGGCATTTTCATGCAATGCACTTGACTTTTTTTTTTTTCTGTGAGTTTTGGTCCTTACCTGACCATGTGAATTCCTGTGTCCTCCAACCCATTCCTGCTTCAGCCTTGCAGTGCCTTGTGAAGAGTCTCCTGGTGCTTATCCCAAAGCAGTTTTCATCCTGGTTTTTCCAGGATTGCCCACGTAGGCAATTGTGACAGATGTAAAAATTTAAGCTCAGACTGAAATTAAACAGACATGAAAAAGGGGGCAAGGATTTAATCATTGGACCCTGAAAATATTTATTTTTATTTTAAGATTTAATTTCATGTGTTCATGATACTGTCTGGTCTTACCAAAGCATTCATTTTCTTTTTACCTTTTTAAATTATTCTGTCATGCCCACAGAACTATTGGAAGTCCAAAGTGTCAGACCCATGGCTGTTCAAATTTTCCTTAAGATGACAGTCATTAATTGCTAATTAAGCTTCCAAATATATCAGCTTTACCTTGGCATTCTAACAGTTCCCAAAAAGCCCCACTGGTCAATGCTTTTTGAATGTGATAAACACACAATAGAATTTGTAAAAAAAAAAAAAAAAAATTGGAAAAAAAAATCTGTTTCACTTCTCTGTATTCTCTCCTGCAAACAGAAAGAGTTTCTTATAGTAAATAAGCTGTATTTTGTTATTAAAGCAAACTGCTTTTAGGAGTCAGGAACCCATGTGAGGTGGGTCAGATGTCTACACCACTTCCTTGAGGTTTAGAAGCTCAAGTGAGCTGGCTTTGAGTTAGTTGTTGTAAGCCAAGTAGTGGCAAAATCAATATTGACATTGTTATTTTTTCTTTAGAAGACCTGGAAGCTTTGTTCTCTTAATTTATATAAAATTAGAATAGCACTGCAGCTTACATAGGCAGAGTTTGCTCAGGTGTTCACTGGGGAGCAACAGGTGTGGGAGGGCTTTCTTTTGGTGGTTTTATGTTCAAAAGAACTGTTTATGGAAGGCATTTACAGTCAGTTTTGATTTGTAGCAGATGAGTTTTAAGTCTTTTCTCAGTTTCATAGTGGATGCTCTGTATGGCTGCAGACTGAACAGGGCTCCAAACAAATAATTTGTTTTGTTAATTTAATTTTTTTACAACACCATGTTGCAGTAAGTTGAAAATCTCTTCATACTCATCCCTGACTCTCCTTTAACCCCAAAGGAGCTGCTCCTGTGGATGCAGCAGCTTCCAGGGCTGGGCTGGAGCAGAGCCTGGTTCAGCAGGCGCAGGGTGAGAGGAGCTTTGGAGGCTGGGATGAGGTTTAGGGCTGGTTTAGCTAAGCTGTAACCCCCACCTTGGGACGAGGTTTAGGGCTGGTTTAGCTAAGCTGTAACCCCCACCTTGTGTGCCTGTGCTCCCAGCAGTGCCAGAGCCCCAGGGCTGCCACTTTCCATGGCCTGTCCGTGGTTTGTCCATTGCTCCCACCTGGAACACCCCTGTGGGTACAAACAGGCTCAGGCTGGCCCAGGGGGTGCCAGGAACAATTTCTCCTTGGAAAGGGTGGTTGGGATTGGAACTGCCCAGGGAGGGTTGGAGTGCCCACCCCTGGAGGTGCCCAGGGAATTCCTGGAGGTGGCACTCAGTGCTCTGGGCTGGGGACAGGGTGGGTATCTATCACAGGATGGACTTGGTGACCTTGGAGGTCTTTTCCAACCTAAATCCTTCAGAAGGCCAACAGCAGCCAGAGGGTGGCTGCTGTTTTCCCAGCAGTTCAGTGGGCTAAATGGCAAATGATGCTTTTGGAGTTGATGATGGAGTTCCTCTGTGTGCTTGTTGGGTATTCGTGGCCTGTCAGGTTAGGGGAGAATGGCACGTGGTGAGTTTCAGTGCAGGTGTTCTGTTCCTCTGAAGATCTTCAGGTAAAATGCCTTGGGAGAGAGAGCAGTTACTGCCCAGCTCAGAGCTCTTTCCCCAGAGGTGTTTGAAGGTGTGAGGCTTCAGGAGCAGAGCTGGAAGCAACAGGAAATGCTTGTGTGTGTCTGAAGTGGAGTCATGCAGGAAATTGAACAGATATTTGTTGCTGCTCTAATTAGAGTTGGAACTTTGTGTCAACACTTCAGTGAGATAATCATCTCTGATGGTTTGGTTTCTCTTTCAGACGCTGCTGGGTTCAGTTTGGAACCTACAGAACTACCCTGGGGTGGGGCTCCTGGGGTGGTTTATGTCTGTGCAAGGCTGAAAAGACTCTTTTTGTTTTAGCATGGAGTAAAATACCTTAGGGTTTTTTAAACATAGTTTCTAACTGAGATTAGCATTAAGAGTAGCACAAGTGGGGAAGGGTAAGAGTTGCTTTGTGCATTGACTAGGCCTTAGGTCTGGTTCTATTTAACTCTCTTAAGTCCTGATGTTTTCTTTCTTGTCTGCTAAAACTGTCAAGAGTAGAATAGGAATGTGAATTTTAAAAAATAAATGTCAGTAGCTTATTCTCAGCATCATCATCTGCCCTGCCTGTTCTGTAGAGTCCAGTGAAAAAACAGAGCAGCTTTCTTGGCTGAGGAGCTGTGAAAGGAGCAGACTGGTAATCAGGGAAAGGCTATTTCAGTGCATCCTTGGCTTTATAATTGTGTTCCAATGAATGCCTGCAGGAACAGCAAATTCAGGCAGAGCTGAGGGTCCCTCACTGATCTGGGGCTGAAGACTGAGCTGGGAGGGAAGTGCAGGGAGCTCGAGCCTGAAGGGATGGCTGGCAGTGTGTGGTGGCATAATCTATGGGGTACAACGACTAGGACTGTTTTAAAAGGGAATTTCTCCATAACTGACAAAGCTTCTGACCGTGGAGTGATCAGGGATCACCCACGTTTAACACTGAGAACTTGTGTAGCTGCCTGAAGATCCATCAGATCAGGCTTGAGCTATCCAGTGTCAAATTCTCCTTAATCCCTGCTGGAAAGAGCCTGTGTGTGATCCTGGCCTTGCAGTGACCATGGCACTTCCCAGTCAACATTTAACCCCCAGCTGCTCTCTGGGACACTTGGGGTTTTGTTTACACAGTTCCCTCCCACGGCTCACCCTGGCAGAGTGTTCAGTGGGGCTGTTCAGGTGAATAACATCCTGTGGCTTTTTCCTTCTCTTCCCTGCTCACCCTTCTGGCATTTTCAGTCTGCTCTAGTCTGACCCCATCTACCTCTGACCTCTGTGCTAAGAACTGTTTGTGCTCATTTGGATGGGTTTTGCCAAGCAGCAGCAACTCCCCCCAGGTCAGAAATACCTCTGATTATTGGGGTTTGATTGTTGGATCCTAACAGCAGCTTATGATTCCCTGTGATTTATTCATAGATTTCACTCTTCTGTGTTACCTGGGATGTGGATACAATCCAGACTGTCATTTAAATTAATTAATAATTTTTTTCCTTAAATTTAACAATGACACAAGTGCCCTTGTGTGAACACAGGGCAGAGCAGCAGTTGCCAGGCAGGACTGTGGTGCCAGGGAGTTGGTGACTGGTTTGCCCTCCTGCTTTTTCCCTGCACAGCTTTGCTGTTGCTCCCAGGTGGGGCAGTTTGGGATAATTCCCTGGAGCAGCACCTTAGTGCCAGGCACCAGCCACTGAGGAGAGCTTGGCTCTGTGTTTTCCTCAGGAAAATAGAATTGGTGTTGCTGGCAGGAGCTGGGAACAGCAGGAGCTGGGAAGTGGGTGGTGCTGCCAGACCAGGGCTTCAGAAAACCTGAGCCACCTTGCACATCCAAGAGGGACACACATGGGAGTAAAAGGAAAAAAAAAGGTGGAATAACCTGGGAAAGGTGACTCATATGCTTGTGCCATGGGATGTGGTGTCTGATCTCCTCTTCCTGCCTGCCCATGGCCTGAGGGGAGAAGTTAGCAGCAGCCTCCAGGTAGGAGCAGGCTCAGGGAACAAATCTGGGTCCCCTGGAGCAAGTTTGAATACAAGCTTTGCTCCTTCATTGTGAAGAAATGGATCTGTGGGGTTTCTCTGGGCTGTGTTTGACAAGTTACTTCCCAAACCAAGACCAGGCACGTTTTGAGCAGCTGTAATTGCATTGCTGTGCCAGCGATTCCATTCCTCAGTGCAGAGGAGGAAGGGAGGGCTGTGGGAACTGGGGCTGTTCCAGGTGTGTGAATCCCTGTGGGATGGGGCAGAGGCACAGGGGAAGCTGGGCTCTGCTGAGTTGCAGCTGGGACAGGAAATAACACTTAAACTGAGGCAGGGAGTTGGAATCAAGCACTGGAGTATTGATTGCATTTGTGACAGTAAAACCCTGGGTTTGGGTAATGGCAGGGACTGAAACCAATGGATCAGGCTGAGCTGGGCTCAGTGCAGCCGGGAGTGGGAGAGGACAGGTGATGGATCTGTCCTGTCACTTTGCCATTAGCAAGGCTGATTTTGGAAAACCAGAATATTTGTAAAAATATGTCTGTAACAGAGGACTCTGCCCTCTGTGTCCTGCTCACATCCTGCAGGAACCACACTTGGAGTAACCCAGGTTTGAGCTGAGGAAAGCTGCACTGCCCTTCTGCCAGGGGCCTTGGGGTGCAGCCTCCTGCTTGGCTGATGCCATGTATGGAACAGCAACTTGAAATCAGGTTGTTCTTTAGGAAAAAAACAAATCTAGGTCAGTTTTCTTGTTTGGTTACAGATGTTTTGGATGTCAAATATGCAATATGAATAAGGAATATTCTCCTACGTGCCAGGCATGTGCTGGGAACCTGTGCTTTGGGAGGCAAGTGCTTGTTCCCAGCACTGAGATTCTGTAACAGAACCACAGCAAATTGGGGTGGCAGAATTGTCCTTGCCATCCTTTAACATGTGCACAAAGGGGGAGAAGGGATCTTGCTTTGTCAGTAAAACAAGCAGATACAATTACAAGCAAATATTTGCTTAAATGCTAATTTAGTAGCATTTTTTATTTAGTAATGTGTAGGATTTTTGTTTGGCTTTAAGAAATGCTGGGGTTTAATTGCACCTTTGCAGTGCTTCAGGATTTTAAAGCACATGGTGCCAGTTTGGGTAGTTAGTAGCTCTGGTGAAAAGGAACTAAAGCCACAAAAACGATTTTAAAAGAATTGTAGTCAGAAGTTAGTTAGTTAGTTAGTTAGTTAGTTAGTTAGTTAGTTAGTTAGTTAGTTAGTTAGTTAGAAGTTTAGTTAATTAAAAAAAAAAAAGTCTTGAGGTATTTTAAGTGTTGAAGGATTTAGGAATAATCTCTTCTGGTACATTTATATGGAAAAAAACGGTTGGACCATGTTTTAGGAATTCTCAATACTGTGTCATGTATTTCAGGGAATTAGGCACACAAAGGGAAGAATGTGTTGCTGCTCTTTGTTTTCCTGGTGGCTGAGGTCCTGCTGCTGGAGGCTCTAAAAGAAGGAAACGGTTCTTGCTTTTAGTAGCTCATCATCTGGAAGAGCAGCCTGGTTTCTCCCTTCTCCACTGGCTACAAATGGAATCTCTAGCAGGAAAATAGGAGTTTTGTGCCTTCTATTCCATAGTTTTACACAGACACAGCATTATTCCCCAGGAAGGTGCATAAATGTTACTGTAACTATTTAAATTTGGGCTCCTGGCCTTGAGGTTTAATCCCTGATGGGATGTGCTGCTATTTTTGCTTCCCTTGTCCTTCTGGGGTGCCTTTTACTCCCCCTCCATGGCTGCCTGGTGTCCTTCTCTTTTCCTTTGCAGATAAAAGCCAGGAGTTTCAAAGGCAGCGCTTCTCTCTGGACAGCAGTGAATAAAGGGATTGAGAAAAGGTTCACATTGAAGAATCAGAATCCCCATGGCAGTGCTGGCTGCCAGGAAAGGGCTGTGTGAGCTGGGGTCAGTGGGACAGGCAGGAAGGGCCTGAGTTGTGTCAGTGCCTGTGCTGACACACATCTTGCCTTGTTCTGGGGCAGTCCTTAGGATGGCTCCCTAGGGAGCCTCAGGAGAGGCTGAGGGAGCTGGGAAGGGGCTCAGCCTGGAGCAAAGGAGGCTCAGGGGGGCCCTTGTGGCCCTGCACAACCCCTGACAGGAGGGGACAGCCGGGGGGGTCGGGCTGTGCTCCCAGGGAACAGGGACAGGAGGAGAGGGAACGGCCTCAGGCTGGGCCAGGGCAGGTTCAGGGTGGGCACAGCAGGAATTTCCCCATGGAAAGGGGGCTCAGGCACTCGCACTGCCCAGGGAGGGTTGGAGAGCCCATCCCTGGAGTGCCCAAGGAAGGGCTGGAGGTGGCAGTCGGGGCTCTGGGCTGGGGACAAGGTGGGTATCAGGCACAGCTGGGACTCAGTGCTGTGGGAGGGCTTTTCCAATGTGGGATCTGTGTGATCCTGGGATTCTGTGTGATTCTGCCTCCAGCACTCAAATGGAGCTGCTCCAAAGCAGAGTCCAGCCTGTTAGCTCACTGGAAATCCCAGGGGAGCCATGCCCTCAGCCAGACTGAGCTGTCACTGTCCCACAAAGCACAGATCTCACCTGGAGTGAGTGGCCCCATGGAATGGGTGATAAACAGGCAGTGGGCTGCACTCAGGGAATTCAGTGGCACAGACACTGAGCTGACCCAGGTGGTTAGGTTTTCAGTCACTGTATCTGAGGAGCACAATCTCCATAGAATCCCAGACTGGTTTGGGTTGGGAGAGACTTTAAAGCTCATCCAGTGCCACCCCTGCCATGGGCAGGGACACCTTCCACTGTCCCGGCCTGGCCTGGGGCAGCCACAGCTGCTCTGGACACTCTGTGCCAGGGCCTCCCCCTCTTCCCAGTAAGAACTGGTGGCTGACTGGTGTTGGTTCATGCAGGGCTCAGTACTTGGGCTGTTCCTGTCTGCTTTATCATAATTTATTCCTGTTCTCTGGAGTAAATGGGAAAGTACAGGCAGCCATGGGAAAGAAACAGCATTAGCAGGTTTGCAGCTCCTGCTCCCTCAGGCACTCGGCTCCGTGTGTGGAAGGGCTCTGCAGGGTCAGATTTAGCTTTGTGTTGGGAACTGCCATCAATGTATAGATTTTGTGAATTAATCTCCCTGCTTCCTGAGCTGTCCTTAAATGTCTTTACAATTGGAATTCTCTCTGGATGCTGAAATGGGGTGAGATGTAACAGATTGGTTCTGTGGCTCCTCCTCAAACCCCAGCCCCGGAGGAGTTTGCTCACTTGTGTCTGTTTGTGATAATGTCAATCTATATTTTGTCTTCTGCACACGATGCACAAAGCAGGTGAGCCAGTAACTTTTCTGGCCACCTCAGCTTTTGCTTTACCTACTTTGCAATATGTACTGGAAGACATTTAACCATGTTCCCTTTCTCTCCCCTTTTCAGCTCAGAGACACTAATGACCCGCTGTTTTTATGGAACCTCACTACACTGCCACGAAGAGCACCAGCTCATCAGGACTGAGAGAAATCTGAGACTGACTTGTCCTATTTTTCCTCTGAAATCTTCACCAAGTAGTAAACATTTTTTTTGAAGGGGAAAGGGGGTAAAAGATGTTAAAGCTCCCCCTCGCACCGTTAGGGCATCTGTACCTAATGTACATTTTCCTTAAAATTTCAAAAGATGTTAGGAAATATTTTATAAAACTTTTTTGCAATAAATAACGCATGAAATTACGAAAGACTCTATGACACTTACATGCAAGGAACCACTTGAATTATTAGGATGAAGACTCACTGCAGATAACTGGGGTTTTTGTAATGTGACAGTCACGTTTGTATGTTTTGAGAGGTGCCAGTGACGGAGCCAATTTGCCTGGGAAGTTGACTGTAACTTTTGAACTTTTCTTTTAATTCTTGACTTTAGCATTGCAATTTTCCATTCTCTGAGGCTTAGTTAGTATTTAGTGCAGGTGTTAGCAGAGCTGTGATCTGTGATCAAAGCATGTCCAAACCCAGTTGTATTGTGAAATATGAACAGTCCTGCTATTGAGACCAACATTTCCCATAGAGGTGATGGAAAGGACAGTGACCACAAACTCCATGGATCTCTGTTTTATGGGAAAGCTCCTTCTGTGTGAATATGGTTGCATTTTATTTATGCTATTGTAACACTTAGGGAATTGAGGGTTGTGAAATAACCTTGAGGGGGCTACAAGGCAGAGAGCAGTGTTTTGCTTATAATCCTCTAACAGGATGGGAATCATGAATGGAGAGTGATTCAATGGGATGGCATTTCTATTTCAAATCATGGCTTATTTTTTCCTTTTGACATGAATATTTTTCAGATAGATAACTAGTAGAGAGCAAAGGTTTTATTAGAGTTTCTGATGGTTGTTGATCTGAGTTGGGTTGACTTCTTTGAAAAGCTGTAAATCAAAAAAAAGAAACCCACTGGGTTTTATCCATTTTATTCCCCTCCCAGAAAGGTCTTGGGTAAGACTGACTTCAGTGGAGCTTGGGAATGCTGGACACGCTGCTGAAATCTTGAGTTATTAAATATTAATTTATTTGTCACTAATTATTTCCATTGTGTGCACACTGTCTCGGCAGAACCATTTCTTTAAAGTTCTTAGCAGGGGATTTATTGCATAACCTGGGAAAATAAATATTTGTTTTGAAGATATGAAAATGTGCACATAATCTACTCAAAGTCAAATTTCTGTTTCTATAGAGATGAAAGGACTTGTAGGAAACTCTTTTCCTCCTTACTGATATCCTGATTCAATTGGAGAAAATAGAATGTCTTTGTCTGGATTGTTTAAAACCAGAGGGACTTTTCCAAGGGGCCTCTGGGTCAGCACAAAGACGATTTCTTCGTGTCTGGAGCCTGAATGAACCACATAAAATTTGAAGTTAGGACAACTCTGTCATTGGCAACAGGTTTATACTTGTTAAACAATCTGAGAGGGAGAAGTGACAGGCTGGGACAGGCCCCCAAACCCCAGCCAGGCCCATCAGGGATTCACACACTGAGTGTGTGGCAGCTCGCGCTTTGTGCTGCTTCAGTGTCTGCTTTTCAGAGCTAAATTCTTTATTTCTAAGTGCAGAAATTGAATATTCACTACCTACTTTTTAAAAACAGCCTGTACAATGCTGTGCAGTGCGTTCAAATTGTACCGTTTGCCATAACGATTTCATCATAAAGTACAAACTTTTTTTAAAATTTGGATGAATATTTGTTCTACAGTGCTTTTCCTTTTCACCAGTGGAAGAGGCCCAGCAGTCTGGTCCTGCTCAGGGCCTGGGATGTGACTAGAACTGAAAGCTTGAGACATGTGAATGAGGAAAGGGGTGCCTTGGTGCCGGGTCCGTGCCAGCCTTTCACCTCTGCTTGGATTGACAATGGATGGGGGCTTGGCCTAATCAGGTGCATTGTCCCCCACCCCCCCAGAAACCAAACAGAAAAGCCACCAAACCACATGGCACAAACCAGTTTCTGCTCAGGAAAAAGGCCCGGGTCTGTGGTGGCAGGGTTGTTGCACATGGCATTGAGGAGTGCCTGCTGTTGTTTTGGAAGCCGGTAGTGCCTGGCTGTGCCCCCGGATCCCCAGGGCTCTCCTCCCCTCCCTCCCTCCCCTCCCTGAGCACAGCAGCTGCACCAGGAGGGATTGACCCGAGGGATGCAGGTGTGCACTGGAGAATATGGGTATAGAGCAAATAGCATCCAAGGGAGCTCATGTCTGCCTTGCTTTTCCCAGCATTGCGTTGGAAACCACATTTTCATTTGGAAATGAAATTGTCAGGGATATTCTAATGAGAGAGAGTGACAGTAATGTATTGCTTTTCACTTTTTTGCTTTAGTTGCTTAATATTTAAGCTTTGCTCCGTGCTACCTTCTTGTCTGTATATTGAATGGTCACTATGCCTCTTTCATTTTGTAGACTTGAATGAGGAAAATCTGATTCACCCTTTAAGGTTTGCTGAGAAGTAAAAATGATAAAGAATGTTGTGTAACATTTATTCAAATAAAGCCTTGATTTTTTTCAGTGCTCTTTTAAAGGGAAATAATGTTTTGATGCCTTTAACTTTCTTGCTTTATTAGTCCTTGACCCCAAAGCCTTTGATTTATGTCAGAAATGGTTTTTCTGGAAAAAACAAAGATTAAACTGAGGTTGCTGGTCCACTGCTGGAATTCTATCATGTGGACAAGTCTCTGCCTAACCTCACCTTTTACCACAGTGCCTGGAAGATCCCAAACTATGCTCAGCCAGGTGGATGCTTTCCAAAGCAGTAGGAAAAATTATAATTAGTGAGAAAAGATAGTGTGGTAGAGACAGCTCCAAGGATGCCCTGGTGGCTCTGCCGCAGTCCTAGGAGGAGGAGGGGATGCAATGGGAAGGGGCTCCTGCCCTGGCATACACAGTCCTTGGTCTGGTTTTTATGGAGTTCTCAGAGTTTCAGACAAGGCTTGCCTTCCCAGGTAAGTGGACAGGGGGATTTCTCCATCCAGGGAGGAGTTGCCTTGTCCTCAGCTGTGCTTCCTTGCCCTGAGCAGGGATCAGGTGGTGCTGGAGAGGTGATTTCTGTTCCAGGGCTCCATCCCACTCCGTTCAAAGGAGGGCCATGCCAGCAAGTATTTTTCCAAAATACCTGGTGGTGTTGGGTTGGTGCTTGGACGCAATGATCTGAAAGGTTCATTTTAAACCTTCGTGGTTCCATGATTCTCATGGAGTGTCAGACTGGAACTGCACTTTCCAATCAAATAGAAGGCAGCCTTTATACATGTGTTTTTCACTTGCATTTTGGTACTGTAAAGAAAGATTCCCTAAGTTGAGTTGAGCTTCTGGGCTAAACAAAAAATAAGCTTCTTGAGTTACCTTGATTTCTAGGAAGTTCTGATTTCCAGGAAGCATTGGTGGTTCTATGGCACAGGGTGTTTTTATGGCACAGAGGATGCCAGCAGCTGGTGGGTACCCAAAAGTACTAACCCTTCTGGGAAGGGGTTGTTGCAGTGACCTGCTGTGGATAATGAGGAGTTTTCCTCAAAATCGATTTTACTGTGAAGTGCTGCTGTTGGCTCAGCCTGGGGTGCTTTGGGAGCACTGTGACAAACACCCACATCTGGCTGTGGCCCGAGCACTGCTCCAGCAGATGGTTTTCCTTTCCTTCATGGTTGTTTCTCATTCTGTCGGGATTGCAGGAACTCCCATCCCCTTTCTCTCATTATTCCCTCAGCCTTGCAGCAGTTCCTCCTGAGCCCGCGATCCTCATTAGGCGGGGAAATCCTGCTGAAGTGTAATTGCTCGCTAATGGCCTCTCCTTTGTGACACCGAGTTGGCAGCAGCGCTGAGGGGACGGAGCCACGAGAGAGGTTGGCCGGGCAGATTTCAGAGCTCTGCAATTACTCCGTGGATTAATCATCACTCCAGTGGCTGGCAAAGGGATAAAGGTGACCCACGGCCCACACAAAGCCCACACAAGGCCCCTCTGATGGCGCTTGCTGCTGCCCCCGGGCATCAAAAGGGCGTCGCCTATTGCGGGCGAAAGTGCAGCTCTGGCACGAGGGCTTTGGAGAGATTCCCGTCCGAAGTGTGAGGGCTCAGAGTTTAGATCTTGCAGAGTTACACCAACAGGGCCACTGCTGAAGGGAATGGCTCGGTGACAGTGGCACTGGGAACTCACACTGTCACACTCTGTATTTGGGAGCGTTTCAGGTGAGGCCCGGCTGGGCTTGGGGGGCTCCCGGTTCCCTCAGGGCTCCCGGTTCCCTCAGGGCTCCCAATTCCCTCAGGGCTCCCGGTTCCCTCAGGGCTCCCAATTCCCTCAGGGCTCCCGGTTCCCTCAAGGTTCCCGATTCCCTCAGGGCTCCCAATTCCCTCAGGGCTCCCAATTCTCTCAGGGCTCCCGGTTCCCTCAGGGCTCCCGGTTCCCTCAGGGCTCCCGGTTCCCTCAAGGTTCCCGATTCCCTCAGGGCTCCCAATTCCCTCAGGGCTCCCGGTTCCCTCAGGGCTCCCAATTCCCTCAGGGCTCCCGGTTCCCTCAGGGTCCCTGGGCTCATCTGCCTCATGGAGAGTGTCAGGTTTGCATGGAGAGGCCCTTTGTGCTTGAGGGCTTTGTGGGAAGCTGGGAATGGCCGAGGCTGGGAGGATTCCAGCAGGGGAGGTGTGCTGGGTGCTGAGCCTGGGCCCTTGGGGAAGGGCTCATTCCCTCTGCTCCAGGGGAAGCAGCGCCAGCGCTGAGCCCCTCGGGCAGAACCCAGGCCTGGCACCAGCTCCCCCTCACCGCCGTGGCTTTGTGTCCCCTCCCCTGTCCTTGCTCCAGTTGTTTTGGGATTTGTTCTCCCTGTTGTGTTGTGCAGGCAGAGCAGGAAGCCAGGAAAAGGCTCCTGTTGTTTGCTGGGTTGTACTGCGGGGTTTATTCACATTCCATATCCGGCTTTTATGGTTCTGCTCCTGCTTTTCCCTGGAGTGTCTCTGTGCTCTTTGTTTTGCCTTCATTGCTGGGTTTGCAGCACAAGCCATGGGTGCTCCGTGCAGACTGGGCACCCCTGCAGAGGTTTTTGGCACGTTCTGTATTTGGGGTAAATCTTCCAAGCCCAGGAGGGGTAGTTCTGATTTTGAAATCCAGATTTTCAGCTGAGTTCCACATCTTAAGAGCTTGGGGACTGGAATTTCTGACTGTGGTTGTGTTGGTCATTAAATATTAAGTGAGGCTGCTCCTGCTGGAGGGTTCATCCAAACACTGAAGGCTCTGAGCTGTCAGGGGAAGGGGCAGGGGCCCCAGAGTGTTCAGGGATGGATACTGGGCCATGCTAAGGATAAGACCCCAGGAATACTGACACTGCTCAGATGGATGGGGATGAGGCTTCTGTGATTCACTCACTTGGCTGTGGTTGCTTTTAAAAAGGCGGCATTGGGCATGAGCTGTGAGAGCAGAACTGGGGGGGTTGGACTTCACACCCTCTGCATTAGCACTGCAGGATCCTGTCAGGAGCCATCAGCTGCATCTTGCCTTGGAAAACCTGCTGCTGCTCCAGGCTCCAAGGCCTCAGCTGCGTTCCAGCTGGGAGCAGGGGCACAAATGTGTTGGGGCACAGCGAGAGCTGGCGCTTCAAGGGCAGCTCAGGGCTGGAGCCATGGGCAGGGGATCTGTGAGCTCCCAGCCTCCTCCTTTCCCTAAGTTCCAAATACTGCAATTCTCCCTCCCTCAGACAGAGAAGTGCCCCAGGATGGAGGGTCACAGCCAAAGGAGCTCATGGAAATAGGACAAATGCAATTAGAAAAGCCCTGGCCCCGCTGCCTCCCCAGGGACCTGCTGGGCACTCTCCAGCTCCACTCAGGAATACACTTAGGAAGCTCTGCCAGCAGCCACCGCCCAGACAAGATAGCAGCATTTCCCCTCTTCCTGCCATCCCTGTTCCCTGGAGTGTCTGCAGGGAGGGGGTGCTGCCCTTCACTGCCCAGAGACAGGAACAAAGGCCCCCCTGGCCAGCGTGTGCTTATCCCAGAGCAGGCACGGCTCCTCCCGGACCCTCCGGGGCTGCCCGGGGGTCAGTCCAGCTCAGCAGCTGCTCCTGGAGCCCAACACCCTCCCAGACACTGCCCGGAGCCCATGGACAGCAGGCAGGGAGTCCTGGGAAGCAGAAGCAGAGCAGTGGGCTCAGCCAGGCCAGGAAAGGCAAACCTAATCCTGCTGCATCCATTTAGGGAATGCAGGATTTGTAAATTGTCTCCTTGAGAAACAAAGGGGGAGAAATATGCAGTTCTGGGGACTCCAGGCTGCAGCTGCAGATGGTTTCCAATTGGGAGATTCCCACTGAACATGCAGAATCAGGAAAAAAGGGGTTTATTTTAATTTTCAGTTGATTTAGAGCCTTTAATCTTTGTCAGGGTAGGCAGTGATGCCTCTGGCTTAGTGCCACAATTCCTGTGCCAGGCACTGCCCAGAGCCCCCCCAGCAGTCACAGCCCTGCCTGGGGTGGGAAAAAGTTGCTGAGCAAGAAAATGTTGGGATCCATCCAAACAGGGAAAGCTTGTGAATGAGCAACGTATGAATGCTGCACATTAATGTGCCCCAGTGCATCTTTGCCCTGTTGGAGGGGGGCACTGGGGTGTAATTGGTTCTTGGCTGCAGCAGTAATCCCTTGGGAATAACACAGCTAATTAAAGCCTAGGAGCTGGTGACCAGCAGCTTCTCCTCTCTGCCAGGCTGGGGCTATGCTAATCAGGGGCAGGTAGATCCCAGGAAGTTTTGTGTTAATCAAGGCGGGAAGGACTGGGCTTCAAAGCTTGGTGCTTTTTCAAATCCTGAATGTCCCAAGGGATGAGCTGGGGAAGATTTTGGATCCTGCTGGGCAGGAGGAATTGGCTGTGCTGGGCCTGTGTCAGTCCCACTGACCCTGCCCTGGAGTGTGGCTGCCTCCCTTGGGGCTAGGGTTTTGGGAGACAGAGATGAAGATGTGAACTGAGGAGCTGCTTTTTCTATCTTTTAAGAGATGTTAAATACTCCAAATTTTTGGTGGGATGGAGGGAACTGCAGGTGCTCAGCTCCTCTAAGGGTCAGGGCTTGGAACTCACAAGCAGGATCTGGAATGAGGCCAGGCTGGATGGGGCTTGGAGCAAACTGGTCTCTGGAAGGTGTCTCTGGTCTCTGGAAGGTGTCTCTGGTCTCTGGAAGGTGTCCCTGGTCTCTGGAAGGTGTCCCTGATCTCTGGAAGGTGTCTCTGCCCATGGCAGGGAGTGGGACTGGATGAGCTTCAATGTCCCTTCCAGCACAAACCATCCTGGCAATCTGTGATTCTAAACCTCAGCCAAAAGGATTAAAGTCTCTGAGGGGACAAACAGAGAAGTGAGTGAGAACCTCTGCATAAAGCAGAGTCAAATCCCACTGTCAGTTCTGGTATCAAATAATGGAAGGTCTGAACCACAAATGTTACAGAAATGCTGGAGAAAGTACTTTGTAGGGAGAGACTAACCCAGCTCATGGACAAGACCAACACTGCCTTTACTTCTGTGCAAACACCTCAGGGGAAAGGCCAGCTACTGAAAGGTTTTGTGTTTGGCAGGCAAAGGAAGGAGGAACAAAGGCAGGAGCTGAGGATGGACAACTCCAGCTGGAAAGGAGGCACATGCTGGTTACCAGGAGGGTGAGTAACTGTTGGGACACTTGAGCAAGGAACTGTTTGGTTTAGGAGCACTTATATTTAAAAGATTGTGTTTCATAAAGCAGTTTTTTCCTAGCAGAGGTTGTAAACCCAACAAGTGTGACTCAAAACTCCCTGGCACTCCCTGAGTTGTGGCCAGTGGCACCAGGAGGAGGCACCAGTTATTTTACTGGTGCCAGCTGTGAGGACCAGTTAAGACATTAAAAAAAACCCTTAAAAATCAAAAGCAAGACACAGGCACTTGTTCAGGATTTGGACAATGCAAAAGGACTTTCAGGCAATTAATTGGAATTTTGCCTAGAGGAGAACTTGCTGTGCTGGCAGATAACACCTGCCAGAGGTTTCTGGTCCAGCTGGAGAGTGGCCCTGAGGAGGCAGGGATGACCTGGAGGTTTGAGTTCTCAGTACCAGCATGCCCAACTCCCAGTGACTTTCACACAATCCAATTAAATTACAAACACTAATCAGCTGCAGTCCTGCTTCCTTTGCCCTTCCCTTCATTGGAAACTCCAGGTGCACATCAGGCATCCTGCAGGGGAGTTGCACAATGATTTGATGATGTGTTTGCACAGCAGGTAGGAAATTCAAAAGCTTTGTTGTGCTTCTATTTCCCAGAAATTCCCCAGTTTCCAGCTGAGAAGGAATATTTGCAGCTCCCCAGGCTTTCAAAGGGGTGAAGCAGGAACAGAGTGGAAGGAACAGAAATCCTGTCCCTGAAGGATTCGGAAAAGGCCACTGGTAACTGGGCACAAGAGCCAGCCACGGGTGAGTGACACTGCACACAGTGTGGGCAGGGACAGAAACCCACTGCTCAGAGCAAGGAAATGTTAAAGAATTATTAAAAAAATGAAAATTTAAAGCACCCAGGGTAGTTCCAAAGTGGCTCCATTTTTGTCCATGTCAGGGGTGTGCTGGGATGCTGCAGGTGAGTGGAAGCAGAGCCAGCTGGTGCTGGGGCCTGCCCCTGAACCCAGCCCAGCCCTGCCCAGGGCTCCCTGCAGCAGCCTGGGCACCTTTGCTCTGCACTGCTCCAGGTTTCAGGGAAGATTATTAACATTTCTGCTAATCCCAAGCCACTGAGTTTTCCCTGCAGAGCTCAGCTCAGGCAGCAGAGGTTTCACAGCTGATCCAACCCCAGGCCCAGCTCTAAACTAAAACTAAACTAAAAATGCAGCAGGACAGAGTTTAACAATCAAAACAACTCTGCACAGCTGCAGAGACAAAAATGACATTAAAGCACCAAACCTGCTGTGCCTGGAAAGGCTTTTCCTTTCAGTGAAAGGCTGCAGCTCCTGAATTTCAGACACACAGAGACTTCCTGAAATGAATTGGAGATGACACCCAATAGCCAAGGCAGCCACTGGTAATTATTTAATTAAATCATGTACTGAAATCTGCATGGAGACAACTGCAGAATCTGCCTCCAATGTAAGCACTTCAGCACTGATAAACCCCAGGAAAGCAGGAATTACAAAAGGCACCCTCTCCAAAACCTGAATGAACCACCACAACAGAACATATAAATATATATACACATATATTTATATTTGTATTATCACAGCCTGGTTTGGGCTGGAAGGGACCTCAGTGGTCATCTCATTCTAGAAACTTCCAAGTCCTCAAGGTCCAGTTATTGTGGAGACCTTCTGCAATCAACTCCCGTGCATCCCTGCATCATGAACGGATCTCAGACAAGCACATTTCATTTGAAGTACCTTTACAAGGTGTGCAGATGGAGGGGGAGGCACAAAATGTCATTGCTGCCTTCAGAAAAATTAATACCCAGTAAACAAACTGCTGGAAGGGTGGCATGAAGTTAAATGACAACACTGCTGCAAGCAGGGCCAAACACCCCACTGCTTCCTATGAATGTCCTGCCAGGTGTTTTTTGTGGGACCTTCAACACCAAACCCCCCTTGGGGAGGGCTCAGCCCAGGCAAGAACCTCACAAGCCCAAGAGCAGAAGTACCAAGCCTTTATTAGAAGATCCATGGTTCCAGGGCAGAGCTGTGTCCAGGGGCCCAGTCCCACCCAGCTGAGGGTGGGGCAGTGCTGCTGCTGATCTCCCCATCCCCAGGACACCACCAGCCTCTGTGCCAGCCTTTGGATTCCCCTGAGCTGCTGCTGCCAGCACCGAGTGGGCCAAACCAAGGAACTGCCTCTTGGAAAAGCCAAACACCGCAAGGGAAGGGGAAAAAATAAATTAAAAAAAAGAATAAATCACACACTGGACACAGTTATCACTATGAGAAGTTGAATGAGTTGCTTTACATCCACATTGCAAATAATTTCACAAGCTGGGAAATGAGTGTGCTGAGTCTCCTCTTGCCCTGGGGGTGGATGGTGTTGGTTTGCTGGATCCTGGCACGGGATGTGCAGAGCCACACTGAATCCATGTTATCTGTTGTTGTTGGGGTTTTGAACAAAGTTGATGGAGTAGGAGCCAGTTGATGAATCCTGTTTGATCTGGAAGTTCTCTGTTGACAGGCCAAAGGGACGCAGCACCAAATTGCCCAGATCCTTCAGTTTGCCTGCAGTGACATTCCAAGAGAACACAGTGAGAGCAGAGCAGAGGAAAATCCCATGGAATTACACCCAGCTACAGCCCAGCCCTGCTGATTTATCCAGCACAGGTAAATGCTGAGGAAATCTCTGCATTTTGTTAATATTTAGGCTCTTAGCAGGAATTAAAAATCACAGTTAAATATCCAGAGGGTATGAGAGTTAATAGAGTCCTGTCAGTATAAGGACCACATGTGATTCCTGACTCTGGAAAATGGATCTTGCTACAGCTGTAAGAGGGAAAGGACAACAAAAGGACATCCTTTAAAAAGATCCCATAGAGAAATTACAGAATAGATAAAGTGAAACAGGAAGCAGAGGTAACAACTTCACTGCTGCCTGAACACAAACCCTGGCATGACAACACAAGGGAAGAAGATGGCCAGTTTTCAAAGAAAAACATTCTTTTCCTCCTGGTTCCAATGCAGAATTGTAGATTTCCCAAAGGAAAAGCAGAAGTTTGGACAAGTTGAAGCCTTCTCAAGGTTTGCCTCCCCAGGCAAACCCCATCTTTCCAAAAGCTCCCAGCTGCACTGATCCTCAGGGAATGGGTTTTGTTTTGCTGGGAGCTGAGTGTGACAACAGAAATTGCTGCCATGGAAAATCCACTGAGCAGCTGCAGCAGCCAAGGGCCTGGAACAACACCTGGGAATGCCACAGCTATTCCTGCCTGGAGGGGCCTGGAGTCCTGAGAACCCCTTGGCACTGTGCTCACCTCACCTGGGCCTCTGGGGCAAGGGCACACTGAAGCAGTGGAATCTTGAAATGGCTGGGGTTGGAAGGGACCTTAAAAATCATCTATTCCACCCCTGCCATGGCAGGGACACCTCCCACTGTCCCAGGCTGCTCCAAGCCCTGTCCAACCTGGCCTTGGGCACTGCCAGGGATCCAGGGGCAGCCCCAGCTGCTCTGGGCACCCTGTGCCAGGGCCTCACACCCTCCCAGGGAAGGATTTCTTCCCAGTATCTGGAAAAAGACAACCTTATCCCTGAGCCCACCAAAGCAAATGGGTGGGGAGACACAAGTTTCCTTCAACTTGATTTTTTTAATGGGAATTCAGAGATGAGGTGGTTCAGGGATGTGACCAAAGTCACTCCAGCAGCAGCTCAGGTAGGATTAACCTCTTTGTACATCTTTATTTATTTTTTTTAAGGTACACCTGTTGAAGATAAATTAACTATGACATCCATCCCTTTAGGCAGCACCCTGAAAGCATTTTGGCCATAAAAGCATTTTGGTAGCATCTGTCTGAGTCACATGAAGAGGTTTTTTTGTACTTCTGGACAAACATTTGGCCAGGGCTGAGCAGTGTCTCAGTGGAGAATCCTGCAGAATCTGGCATGGCTGGAGCCCCCCAGCCCAGCAGCTGGGCAGGAGAGCAGAGCTTCACTGGCAGGACACTGGAGAGTTTTTTTCCAATTGCAGGGAGCTGGATGCTCTGTGCCAAACCCATAACCACCCCCTGACTGCCTCAGGACCCACCCTGCAGCTGGAGCAGCTCCCCAGCACAGCAAGGATTTGGGATTTATGATAATTCCAGCAGCACATCCCAGCTCACCTTCCTGCTCTGTCCCTCCCCAGGCAGGCTCTGGGGCAGCCACACTGAATTAATTGTTAATGAGGCAGAAGAAAGCTTTGGCTTTTCCGGGCACTCCAGCCCAGAGCTGCTGCTGCTGTCCTGGCACACACAGAGCCAGCATTGTAGGGGAGCTCTGTCTCCTCCTCCCACAGCTCCTTTCAGCCCTAAATTAAGGGCTGCAGTGAACTGCAACCCCCTGCTAAAGAAAAGCTCCCTCACAGCCTGTGCTGGGAGGAAGGAAAAGGCACCACGTGGAGCTGGGACTCAGCTGCAGAGGCTGCCCAGCCTCCACCACTCCCTGTCCCCAAGCAGGGTCACCCTCTCCTCCCTCTGCCCTTATTCTCACACATTTTGCTCTTTTTCTTTCAAACACACCCTGTTTATTTTCCACCTGCAACTCCAGCACATTCAGGTTTTTCACCAAAGCAAATATTCAGAGGTTAACAAGAAAACAGAACTGTAAAAATCAATTTAGGGCTCAGAAGTCTGTGATTCATTACTCACCTAAACTGCAATTCAACACCCTATTGAAAGAGGCAGATGCAGGAAAAGATTACTCACAATTTACATTAAGATGTAACAGCCAAAATTAATTGCTATTCAGTCTTTCTGGCAATAATTCTGGCTTAGTTGCTGGTGCTAATGTGAGGTTTGGAAGTTGAAAAGCTCCATCTTGCTTGTGTAAAGAATTCTTTTGGAGAAAAGACAAATTTCCTGATGAGGTCTCTTCTCTGTATAACTTCTTGTATTACCAACATTTTTAAGCAATTAAAAGAGCAAGGGCAAATCCTTCTCCCTTCCCTAAATGGTAAATGAGGACTGAACTGTAACTGTAATTTGGCTCTGATTTAACTACTTAAAATCACCTTGTGCAGGGTTGGGGTTTAGCAGCTCAGCTGCAAACACAACATAACTGTCAACAGAAAAAAAAAAAACCCAAACAAACCCCATAATTCTTTAGGCACAAAGCCTCATAAATGTCTTTGCCAATCTCAGGTAGCTGGAGAAATAAATCTCTTTTGGGCAGGAAGGCCCAGGTGAGGAGCTCTGGCCCCCAGACTGCTAAAACCATTCCAAAGCTCCTCTCTCCTCACACCCTCTCCCCAAAGGAGTGGTCCCACATATCACAGTAATTACAAAAGCCTCTAAACAAGACTGCAAATCGTTGGCTTTAAGGAGAGAAACACAGAACACCCCAGAGAATGGTCACTGTTCACATCCTCAGTCACTGGGGCAGAGGATGCTCAGAAGTACAGAGGGAAAAGCTCTTGGATTTCTCATCTCCTGCTCCAAGTGCAGCTCTCTGATGGGAGCTCAGGGCTCCCTTCATCCTGAGCAAACTTCAGTGGTAGAGGAGCTGATCCAGCATGGCAAGAACTGAAATACAAATGTCAGCCTTGCAAAAAGGAGATCCCTGGGGACACACAGCTCACACCAGTGGGCTTGGCCTGGCCACAAACCAAGATTCTCCTGGTGACATCAAGCTCAGCAGTCACATGGGCCAGAAGGAAATCCAGCCAGGAATGTGTGCTCTGGGTTATTTACACACAAGCACTGCACAGGGGGTTCAGCCCCTGACAGAAATGAGCTGCAGCCCTGGGAAACAGGAAACACACTTGGGAAGGAGGAGGATGCACTCCATTTATCTGGCTTTGTTTGTACACAGCTCCAGTTCCATGACAGTGGGAGATGGCCGGGCAACCCAGGCCTTGTTTGAGTTGAAAGAATAAAAGCTCAGCAAAACCAGGAGAGGCCAATTCACTGACTGAGGATCAGCTCAATATCCAAAGGAGCCAAAGCACAAATGGGGACACTGTTCCTAATTTCAGTCTAGAGTCAGTGCTCCTGCAGCAGGCCTGGCCTGGAACTATCAGGATGCCTCAGACTTGCTGTGCTGGAGCCTAAAAGTCTGGAATACAAGCCAGGCACCTGAGCTGCCCCCTGGGAAGGCAGGAATGTCCCCCTGGCACTGCCCAAGCCCAGTCACACAGCTCCAGCCACAGTGCCATGAGCCAGCTCCATCCTGGCAGTGGGAAATGCCATCAGAAAGGGTGGGGAAGTGGGAACAGCTTCAAACAAATTCACTGCACAACAAAACAATCCAAAGGAATCTCGGAACCACCACATTCCATCAAGTTTCTCTTCTCCCACACTTTCCAGAACTTCCATCCAAGCCCCCCTCCAGGGCTTTCCTGACCTCAGACAGAGCTGCAGCACTTTGCAAACCTTGGAAGTGTTTCCTTCCTCCATGGCATCACCACTGCCTCCCCTAACAACAGCACACAGGGAACCCTGGAACACTCAGGAGAAGGAGCTGCCCACATTCCTGACTTCGTTTCAGGAGAATGTTTTGTAGAAACCCCTCAGTTTGTGTGACAGCCACAGCCACCACTGCCACCATCATTGTCACTTAAGCAGAGCTGTGACAACCCCTGCCACACATGAGGCTGGGGATGAACACAGGTTCTGTGTTGTCCTACCCTGCTCTCAGTCTGGCTCTCCAGCTCTTTGAACTCCTTGTGTGACATCACTGAGAAGGGATTTCTCTCTCCAGAATCCCAACAGAAACAGTCTGAGTGGTTCCCAAAAGCCCAGCCCAGTTTTGAAATCTCAACTGCCACTTTTAAAGTATTAACACTGTTAACAGAGATCCCACCTAGTCTGACACCCAGGAAAAAAGCAGCAGTGCAGGGACTGGATTTGCTGTTCCAGTCAAATCCCTTGTGATTAGTGAGGCCCTTTAGAGTTCAGCAAAGATCAGGAATTATTTTCATATTACTTTGTGCTGAAACCCATCCCATGTCCTACCAATGGGCCTGATCCTTCCGGAGATTTTCTGCATTTGTCATTTATTTATAGCCCCACCACCTGCTTTATTTGGGGCTTGTTCTCAGCACAATGGGGGAAGCAGGCTCTGATCCTGTAAAGCTCTGCAAAGCCTCACTGACACTCTGCTAGGTCAGAGCAGAACAAAGCCAGAGCAAATCAGAGGCTGCAGAAAAGAAATTACAGAGAAACATCAGCATAAGCTGAAACAGTCTCTTCTTCCCAAATATACCAAGAATCAGTGTGAAAGACAGGCTGAGTTTGTTTAACCTGATTTTCTGCAGAGCAGCCAAACACTGCCTTAGGAATGGCAATTCCACTCCTGGTGCTAACCCTGGCTAGGTCCAATTCAGCCTCCAACCAAACAGCAAGGAAATGCTGAATAAATCAAGGCAATGAAATGCTGAATAAATCAGGGCAAACACGAACGCTTGGAGGTCTCTGGGCTGGAAGTGCTACAGAAAGAATCACATTTATTTCTTCAGCCCCCAGATCAAACATGCCCAGTTATTCCAGCTGGGGGAGTTCCTTTAGGCACAGGTTTAGTGAAAGCTCTGGTTTATCCCTTTCATGGGAATGTTTGCTTTGAGGGCTCATTTGCAGGGAGAAAGGGCTGAGCAGTTTGGGTGGTGTCAAACCACCTTCCCCAGCTCTTACATACACCAATATGAAATTGTTTTAGAAGGTTTTAAGTTTTCTTTCTTTAAATGGAACTCATGGCCTTTTCTGCATGGGAGAATTCCTTATCTCGAATTTACTGAAGGTGAAACCAAGCAATTGAGAATTACAAAGAAATCAGGAGTTTTGTTTAACACTGAACAAATATTTCCTTTCAGATTTACCTCCTTTAAATTTTATACAAGATATTCTATTAATGCATTTTTTTCTAGTAGATTATGAAGGTTTTTATGGAAGTACATGCTACTCACCCAACATTTCTTTCTTTAATTTTTCATTCCTCTCCTCAATTTGCTGTGGTAATCTCTGTGGAGAGAGAGAAAAACTGGAATCAGATCCCTGCTTTCACTGATGCTCCCATTTTGGACATCAGCAGTGACAGACACAAATCCTGGTGTGCAGTTCCAGAACACTGCTAATGCAGAGCCTCAGCATCTCCCACTCCAGGAATACCCTTATGGACACCCATTTTTATCTGGTGTCTGTGATACTTATCCCAGACCACAGCTGCTTCTGGCAAATCACTTCATCTGCCCTAAAATCCCTCAGAAACTGTGTGGAGGCTGAAATTCTCCCAACAGTTACACACCTGTGAAAACCCAAACCTAGCCACTGCTTCCATATAATGAAACTTTCTGGGAAAGAAGCAATAGGGGTGATTTCAGCACAAACATAATTCCAAACTGCTTAGTCTGGCATTGAAAAAGTCAAAAATAACTGAGGATTGAAATCAGAACCCCAGCTCTGCACTCCTGAAATACAAACAGTGCTCAAGTATTGGAGCAGGTACCAAATCAGGAATCAGAGAACTATTGTGCATTTCATATTTTAATCTCTCATTTAACAGGGTCATGACATTCCCTAGAGCAGTGTGAGATCATTCCTGTGGGCAGGGAGGAGGAAGATTTGCTCTAACTGTGAATGAAGCCCATTTGCAGATTTTCTTGAGACATCATTTTCATTGCCAGTGAGGGGGAAAAGATCCAGTGATATTCCAACAAAGCAGAGACACTTTTACCTGACAACAGAGCAAATCCTCCAGGTTAGAGATGTAACCAGGCATGTGGAGTCAACAGCTGAAATTTGAGGGGTTTCATTATGAAATTTAGAGATTTATGATGAATATTTGAAAAGTGTAAAATTATAGCTGTCAGGATTTCCTTAACAGGTTTTCAAGAAGGGAGTTTTAAGCTTTACTCTCAATAGTTTGCTTCTTCCCTCAAATCTGACAAGGACCAGCTGAAGGCAGAACAGAGCAAATGCCAGGGCAGGGCAATTTGAGGGCATTTTGTCCAAAGGGCTCTGCAGCCAAAGGCTCTCCTAGCCAAGGGAGCTCAGGGAGCAGGAGGGGGTGAAGCCCACCCTCTGCACTGCCCAGGCACAGAAATCAGGAATAAACACTGAGCACTCTGAACTGGACCTGAAGGAGCAGCAGCACTGCTGGGGATTCCCTGCTGGGGCTGGGCAAGGGCTCTGCTGTGGGATCATCAGGGCCAGCCACTGGGAGAACATCCTGGCTCTGCAGGGCTCCAAGGACAGTGCTGGGGCTCCAGCCAGCCTGAACAGAAGCAGCCAGCCCTGAGGGTCTGACTCAGAATCCTGGATTATCCTCAATGGGAAGAGACCACCAGGATCATCCAACCCAGCTCCTGGCTCTGCACAGACCCAACAACCCCAGGGGACACTGCTCCTGGGCATCCCTGGAGCAGTGTCCAAACCCTCCTGGAGTTCTGGGCTGTGCCCATTCCCTGGGGAGCTGCTCCTGGCCCAGGGGAAGCCCCAGCCCAGCTCCAGGTCCTTTATGGGAGCTCAGCTGTTTTATGGGGTCACCCCTCACCACCAACAGCACTCACACAGTTAAGCAGAATATTTTCTGCCATCAGTGCAACTGATCCAGTCCCCCAGGAAATCATTCCAGGCAAGGTTTCTTGCCTAATATGCCATAAAAGCTGTTCCTAATCTGTCACTTACAACACCACAGTGTGGGGAAAAGGGGGGCACAATCACTGCTAATGATTTATTTTCCCAAATGGAGATTTAAAACAATTAAGCCTTTCAAGAAGACTTTTGTAACAACATATTCAGAGTGGGTTTAGAGACAAATCTGCAGGTGATGCACGTGAGTTTCTTTTTCCTTCTGAGGCAGAATCCTTTGCAGGTTCACTGGTGTGAAGCTGAACCAAAATAAGGATAAATAAGTTAGGCCAAAGTTCACTGAAAGGCTTAAGCTTACCATGCAAGCTTCTCTGGCTTGATGAATTGAGGGGTCTTTTTCTAGGACTGCCTTATAATCTTCCAGAGCTTCATCTAATTTTTCTGTTTTTTCATACAGTTCTGCTCTCCTCAGCAAAGCTCTGACATAGTGAGGGTCTAATTCCACAGCTGCAAAACAAAAGCAAAGCCCAGGATTGTACTTGAAACATTTCTCCAGCCCTCAAATGAATTCTCAAGTGTGTATTATATTTGTAAGTTGTCCTTAGAATGTAACTCAGGATCAAGCAGAGGCACAGCTTAAAGCTAAGCTGGAATTCAGAAGCAGCTGCCTGGGACAGTCTCATGATCATATTTCATTTAATGTCCACAACCTCTCACAGATGGAAGTGATTTATGATCACAAAGCTTTAAATGTGCAATCCTATCCATGCAGGGATTCTAAGTGATGCTACAGAAACTTTAAGGACCTGCAAGATATTTCAGTTTTTGTGTGTTTAACAAGTGGCTATTATTAGATTGCAGCTAAAGTTAAACATCCCTCCAGACACACACAGCAGGGAAAATCAGCCTTGCCACGCTTATCTCAGTTCAAGTGGAGACAAACTCCAGGAGAATTTCTGGAGCTCTTCTGAATTTAATATCAAACAGTTCAGGTTGTGTTGGGAATGCACAAACAGTGATTTCAGCCCTGAGAGCTGGCAGAGGGGCATCCTGACTGAATCTCAGCTCTTCCTCCCCTCATTCCCTTGGCAGCCAGGGCTCTTTGCAGTGGCAGTTCAGACTGAATGCTAAACTCAGCAGTCACCCCCACATGGTAATTCCTCAAGAATTCCTTCATCCATTTTCCACCACAGAAACAGGGCATGTGAAAGATTTCACCACAGAAATTGGGAATGTGAAAGATTTTTCACCACAGAAAAAGGTCTGTCCATTTTATAATTCCCAGCTCATTAAAATGGTTCTGGGGACAATTATATCTCAGATTATCCAGGTAAATATTCCAGTTTATCTTCTGGCAAGGACAAAGGCAATGGCACAGTCAGCAAGCTGCAGGTGACTGAATTGCTCTGCTGTGCTCCAGTCCCTGGGGAGTGTCAGGCCCTGGCAGCTGAAGTCTCCCTGCTCAAAGCACATTGATTTCCTCTGAGCCACTGCAAAATTCAAGGTGTTTTTCAGAAAGCAGCAGCTCTAAAACCAGGCAAAGCCCTGGTGAGAGAGGCCAGGGAAGATTTGGTACCTCCAGGAGCCCTTTCAGCAAGCACAGCTCCCATTTCTGTGCAGGCAGGGCTGGCACACAGCCACTGGATTAGTTCTCTGATTGGTAATTTGGATTTTTTCCCCAGCTGTCACAGGGAGTTTAACAAACACTCGAGGGTGGGTGAGTGGGTGGAAGCAATAAAGCAAAGCACAGCTGAACTGATTCCACCAGAAGGTGCAGAGACAGAACTGTGCAGGGCAGGAACAGGGGAACATAAGCCCTGGTGACAAAGCAAAAGCTGTGCAGGAAAGGGATTTGATAATGCTGTTAACTCTATGAAGCCTCAGAGTTCTTTGGAACCTGGGATTAAACCAGGATTTGGGGGGGATGGCAGGTGGAAGTGGGTTTGAAATCACAGGTGTGCAAAACAGTTTCCACAGAAAAGACTTTCCTCTTAAAAACAAGTGCAAACTGCAGCCTTATGGTACAAGAGAA
This sequence comes from Haemorhous mexicanus, assembly GCF_027477595.1. Classification (NCBI taxonomy): domain Eukaryota; kingdom Metazoa; phylum Chordata; class Aves; order Passeriformes; family Fringillidae; genus Haemorhous; species Haemorhous mexicanus. Next base: position 1,326,149 of record NC_082355.1, read on the forward strand.
TAGAAAGTAAATTACTGCAGATAGGAAAGGCTTGACAGACATTTTACAAAATAAGTAATACAAATCAGGTGTTTTCTGTACAATTCTTTAAAGACCCTTATGCCCAAAATTCCAGCTCTGCAGTAAAGGCACTAAATGACACAATTTATGTACAAAAATCTGGCACAAGGACAGCACAGGGAGGAAAAAGTACCTTTGGTGCAGTCACTCAGGGCAGCCTCTGTCTTGTCCTAGAACACAAAACAGTTTTGTTAGATTGAAGTCATATTTCCTCATGTCCCCAGCCCTGGAGGTGGCACTCGGTGCCCTGGGCTGGGGACAGGGTGGGGATGGTCCTGGAGGGCTCTGATCACTTCACAATTGCATTTGTGCCAGACTCAGTCCAGTGTGACACAGAATGAAAGCAGCACTGACCTGTTTCATTTTTGCAGCAGCTCTGTTTGAGAACAGAACAGCCCTGTCCTTCTGGAAGCAGGCTGGGCAGATCTGCAGAGCCTTGGTGTAGGAGTCTTCTGCCTCTCCATAGTCTGCAGAGCAACAAAACCCAAACCAAGCCATTCATTTCGAACCACTGAACCCCATGGCTGAGGCTCCCTGGGAAACAGTTCTCAGTATTTGGTGATGTGACACCAGAATCAAAGATCATTACTGAGTTCATAAATACAATTGATTATTTTAGGATTTACTTAATTTTGCAAATTAAAGCAGGAATATACTGAGCTGAATGCAATGAGTGCAGCAGGATGTGGATGTAATTCCCATCCCTGACATTGTTTCCTCTTTGAGCAGAGGTGGAATCCCTTGGATGAAGTGCTGAAAGTTGTCACTGCACTGCTCAGAGCAGCTGCAGGGAGCTTTTATGGCCACATCATCTTCACCTGACTGAAAGATCAGAGGGGCTGCCAAGGAGAGGCCAGGGGTGAGACTCCAGCAACAATGCAGGCCTGTGGCTCTCCTGGGCTGAGCACTTCCCTCCTGCCCTCTCTGATGCCTTCCAGAGCTGGGGATCATCCTGAGCTGTGTTCAATCATTCCAGAGCTGTGTTCCCTTAGGACTCCACAAGGCATCTCCAGCCCCAGGGCACACAGATTCCCTGCCTGTGTCCTGCTGAGGGAGGCAGGAACCTGCAATTCCTGCTTTCTCTGGAAATCCTCCACCCACAGCAGATTCAATCAAAGGCAGGTGTCAAAACCACTTCCCCCCTTCTGTTTGTTCACTAAAATCAATGTATAAAGGTCTGTTTGTTCACTAAAATCAATGTATAAAGGTAAAATCAATGTATAAAGACAGTACAGAGCCCCAGATGTTGCATCAGTTCTAAGCACAACCATCAGCCCAACTGAGAGCCCCGGGGAAGCCTTTTTTGATCAGTGACAGAAATCCTGGCTCTGGGAAGGCAGTCCAAAATGTTTTGTATGTACACACTCAGCTTTCATGGGAATCCTGCTTTAGTATCCAAACCTTTGGATTTAAACAACTCTAAAGGAGCTCTGATAGCTCTGTCTCTTCTCTAGAGCTGGATAAAAAATGCAAGAGGTGATAAAATTCAATAAGGATGGTGTGAGGTCTTCCTCAGAGCTTCCTGCAGCACCCCCAGGATGGCTCAGGACTAATGTGGGATTCTCTAACACTCACAGGGTGTTCAGACATGACCAACCCACCTCCTTTCTTGAAGTGCTCATTTCCTTTCTCCTTGAGCCCCGTGCTCTCCTTTCTTCTTTTCTGCAAAAGGAAAGACAATGTCTCAGAGTATTTCACTGAAATGAGCAACTAGGTCAGCTGCAGTTCCAAATAAAGTATGGAAGGGAAGCAGAATAAAACAGAACCTGAAGAGTTTTAACTCTGCCAAGATCTGCTTGTAGACCCTGTGACATGAAATACTTTCTATATCCATGAAACACTGGAGTGTAACAGGAAGGCAATTAAAAAGCTCCACTCCACAGCCACCAGGATGCAGGGAGAGCATCCATGGAGAATTCCATGCTCTAAACCAACACATCAGCTTTTACTGGCTGTTTGCTTCTCCTTTCCAACTCCATTTAATTCACTCACCGCAGGTCAACTGTGCAGAATATATTTTAAATGTAAAGTCTCACAAGTTTTGCTTGAAATAATTCCACCTCAGCAATTCTGGTTATTTTCAGAGATGCACAAGGAAAAGGTCCAGGCTGAGAAAGATTTCTGCCCTGAAAGATTTCTTAGGGGGAGTAAGTGAAGCCCCAGAAGCAGGTTCTTTGTGCAGTGAGAACTGCACGTGTGAGCAGAGCTGTGTTCTCAACCATGAACATCCTGGCACAAGGGGAGGCCAGGCTCAGGCTCCCAGCCTGTGACACAGAAAACCCAGGATGTCCCCGAGCCATCCCTGCCACCCCCTGACACTGCAGACACTCCTGAAACAAAGCAGGCAAGGGCAGGAACACTACAGAGCTCAGGAGTGCTACAAAAACCATCCTTGGAGCACTGGATTTTCTCCCAGCACACAAAGGACTTCACTGGAGGTGTCTGTAAATGACAGATCACTGAGCAATTAAAAAGCCAACAGTAGGAAAAGGAGCAGTTTCCTTTCCTGCAGATTGTGTGAATCAAGGATTAATGCAATTATCAATATCACACAGAACATCTCCTTGGAAACAGCTAAATATAGAACAGAGTGTGGAGCACTGCAGCAGCTCCCAGCTATGCCAAGGAGCTGACAAACAGCTCAAAACCCCAGGTTCTCCCTCCTGCTTTTGTGGCTTTGGGAATTGATTCCCCTGACCACTGGCACACCTTGAGAACAGATCAGCCTCAGTGGAAGGACACTGAGTCATGGCAGGAATTCCTCAGCAGAATCTCATCTGACCCCTTTGAGACATGCCCAGACCATCACATTTGTTCCTATTGCCAATTTATCAGCTTTTCCAATAGCCATCCCTGCTCACCTTTTAAAGAAACCCCACAGAAGACAGGGCACACAAACCATGCCCAATTATTTGGGAAGTGCCTTTGCCCAGGGAGGGCTGATCAACCCCCCAAGGGACACACTAGGTGCTTCCTAAACATGAACAGCCAAATTCCACACTTCAGGCTGCATGAAAATCCCAAATCTCTGTGTAATGCAGAACTCTGCTGCTCAGCACAGGGAATGGGAAACTGCTACACCCCAGTTTTCCAGGGAGCAGACAGAAATTCCTGCCTGGACCCCACAAAAAGGCATTTAAAATATTCTGCAGTGCACAAAGGGTGACAGTGATCCCAGCCTCTCGTGGCTCAGAACAAAGCAGCCCCATCTGAGCACAGGGCAGGCCTGAGATGAGGATCCTGCTGGAAAGATCTCCACAGATGCCCTCAGTGAGGGAAGGGCTGCCTGAAACACAAACCCCACTGACTTCATTGCTCATGACCTATTTAGAAGTGGCCTTTCAGTGCCACGAGCACTCTCTGCTGCACAGGGTTCAGTTACAGCTCCACAAGAATGAAAGGATTTTTATTATCAACACAACTACAGCGTGTTCACAGCAGTCCTGAGGCAGAAACCCTGGAATCAAGGGATGCTGGATGGAAAGTTTCACCTGTATTATCAATATTTTGTTTCATTTCATCCAAATTACTTTAAAATATTACATGTTTACCCTAATTATGCATTAAATGCTAATATAAAAAGTGATTTGCAGCAAGAAAGCTTCAGAAGAATAAGCTTTATATTAAAAAAGGGCTAAAAGGAAAAACAACAAAGCTGCACTTTTAAGAGCTCTGTGCATGATTTTGTAATTTATTCTGCTCCCTGCAAAGCAGCAATGGCTCAAAACTTGCATTTCTGGGAGAGCCTGACCAACATTTTCACCAAATCCCTGGTTTATGGGTTTTACTTCCAAACTGAGTGGCCAAAGTATTTTTAAAAAGGGGAAGTCTGCAGGGAACCTCCTGCACATCGATGGATTTACATTTCAGGTATCACTGACCAAGAAGCAACATCTCAAAGCCAATTCCTCTGGCTTTTCCACAAAATGTGAGAGCATGAAAAATGGATGAGCCCCTCACATGCTAAAGGCACTGCCCTGCAAAGCAGGCTGGGTGTGAAATAAATGCATTATTTATTCCTCCACCCAGACATTCCTGGAACAGAAATTCCTAGCACAGAACAACTCTTAGGATTTCCATTTCAGCTGCAGGGAGGCTGGGAGAAGCTGTTCAGATCCAGGGAAAACCCCAAAGCACTCCAGCCCTGCCCTGGTGAATTCCCAGCAGCTTTGGGAGGGATCAGTCCCGAGGGATGTGCACAGTGTCCCCCCACACAGCCCAGGAGCTGCCTCCCTCCCTCCCTGGCCGGGAATGAGGTCAGCCTGAATCCCAGAATGCCAGGAAAAGCCATCCTGGGCTGCTCCTGCCCTGGGGCTGCTCCCACACAGCCCTGCAGGCAGCCACAGCTCCCCAGGGAAGGATTTTCTGCTCTTCAGTGGCAGCAAAACCTGAGGGTTTGGGGGTTTTTGTGAATTCTAGTAATGCAAAGATGACAAATTGCACGGCAGGCACTGATTGTGATGTGGTTTAAATATTTTTTGAAGTTCAGAAGAAATAACTGAATGTAACTGGGGATGATTCTTACGGGATCTGATTAGAAATGTTTCAATTTGGATACTGAATTCCAATCCCATACTCAGAAAAAATCAGTATTCAACCCAAACCTGCCTGGTAAAGCCAGGGCTGCTGGAGGTGACCTCAAGTCATGACAAGGGACAGCCTGGCCTGGTGAAAATAAAGTACAAACCTAAATCCCACACAGTCCCTGCACCTCAGCTGCTCTGCCAAAACACTCGGGGTTAACAAGAAAAACATGATATAAAATAGAATTTTATAGCATTTATTTATAATAATTATAAATAAATTTTATTTGGATATTAAATGTAATTTTTATAATAATAAAAGCATTATTAGGGAAGACAGCAACCTATATATTGCCTGTTTCCTTGGGAAGTGAGCAGTGCAACAGAAAGTGCACTGAAGTGAAATCCTTGAGCAGCCAGTGGGGGCCTCAGTTTGTGACACTGCCCACAACCTTTCCTCTGGCTGTTGTTGTGCTGGGACTGATCCCTTGATTTCCCTTTGCTGGGAACTGTTCCTGCCTCCCGTTCTGGAGAGGTTCTACTTCCAGTGAGCCTGCCCCTCAGTCCCTTGGGAAGGTCACCCAAGCCAGGGACATCCAAATTCCAGCAGTTCAGAGGGGGCACACAAACTGGAATTTCAAACAGATCAGGAATGCATTTTTCAGCTGCCAGTCCCGCTGCTCAGTCACTCATTAGCAGCTGTCTGCTTCCCCCTGCAGTTTTGGGAAGCTACTGCTCTAGCCTGCATCCCAGGCTTTGGATTTCAGGTTAAGGCTGGAGACACCCCCAAAGCCCCTAAGCTGCACTTGGGAGGTGCCAGGGCACTGGCAGGGATGGACCTGGCCTGGCCCTGCTCCCTGGGATTCCACGGAACAGAATTTACTCCTCCTACTACCAAATCCCATGGAATTGGAAGCAGCACTGCCAGACCAGGGAAGGAGGTCACAGCCCTCCCTGCCAGCTCCAGTTAAGCCCAGCCTAAGTGTGGCCCTTCCTGAGTGACAAGAGTGCCACTGATCCCTGGTGTGCAGAGAAACAGCCTCGGGCAGGGAGAGGAGCTGCCCACAAACCCATCAGCACCAGGGGAAAGGCCTGGATGTGACAGCAGCCACAGAAATGCACAGCTGAGCACAGGACTCAAATCAGACAGCAGCACTCAAAGGGACATGAAGGGTGAATTTTCCCTCTTCCTATTGAATTGCCACTCAGCAAAAGAGTTTTGTTTGTTTAAAACTCAAAGAATTATAAATCACACAGGGAGATTCTAATTCCAGCTTTTATTCAAATTCTTCTCACCAGCTCTTGCAACTAATGACTCCAGCAGATACAGACGTACTGCTCAAATGTTCTTCTCCAGGCTTTAACTCAGAACATGTGACAGGATGCTTTATTCTATACAGAAGCTTCCCCTTATGGAAAACAATGGGATCAGCCCAAAAGCACAGGGAGGAAAGGAAGGGTGAGGAGGGGGCACCTTAAAGGAAATGTCTTCACTAAGCCAATGTTCTCTAACATATCCTAGAGCCTGCAGAAAACCAGGGGGTTAAAAAAAGGAAATTTTACTGTTTAGCCCAGCAAGAATCTCAGGCATCACTCAACAATCCTATTTCTGAAATTCAGTTCTACCACATTCTTACAGAGCTGCTCACAAGACACTCCTCAAGAATCTCCTCTTGCTTGTGTTGCTGACCCATTTCCTGCTGTCAGAACAGGAACTGTGATTCAGCCAGCTGCAGATCCGGGGCACATGGAGAGAAGGAACTGCTCAGGAGGAATATTGGGTATTTATTGAGTGTCTCACAGAACACTGGCTTCCATATCCAAAATTAGGGGCCAGGTGCTGAAGTCCTTGCCACAGGACAGGATCTGCCACGATGGAGGAGCTGAGGGACTGGGAGCCCTGCACTGGATAAACTCCTCATGAAGGGGTGGCCCTCAGAGCTGGCCAGGCTGAACAATGACCCTGCAACAGCTGCTGGGTGTCCTCAGAGTCATTCTGCAGAGCAGCCCCACGTCAAAACCATCACTGTCACTGACAAGCAGCCAGAAAATCTGCTTGGAATGCATCAAAAGCAATTTGCTGCTCAGTGCCTCTGCTGAGGCAGCAGCAGCAGCCTTGTGAAACAACAACCAAAGCCTGCAAAGGTGAATTTCAATCCTCAAAAAGCTCAGAGGTGCAAGCCCAGGCAAGGAATCAGGCTCTGGTTTTGAGAACTTCTTACAGGTTTGTGTCTTAATATCCCTGCAAGTTCTTATTTTGCTTCTCTGTTCACAGAAGATTTCTCAGGGTATCCCTGCTGTCTCCCTGGAAGGAATCCTGCTGCTTAACACCAGAAATCTCCCTGTGTGGGACTCCTGAAATGTAATTAGGGAAAACACACAATCCTTCCCTGGCTCCTTCCCTCTGAGCTCTGCAGCAGCCTCTGCACAGGTGAGTGTTTTACTCTGGGCTGCTGGAATCTGAAACACAGCCAGAGCCAGGCCCAGGATCTGCCTTAGTATCTCCAGAATAAATCAGAGGCTTTTCCTACAGGAAAAGGCTTTACTGAACACCACTCCACAGGGCCCGTTGATTCCAGCTGCTGAACCCAGCAGTGGGTTTTGTAACAAAACCCCAAACTCAGGAGGTGTAACTCCACAAGCTTGGCTGGAGCAGGGCTCACACCCAGCTCTCCTTGTGCCCTGAGCCCACAGTTTGTGGCTGGTGCTGCAGCACCAGCTCCTGGGGAGTTTTTGTGCTTTAGACAAGCAGCCAGATCAAATCCATCTCCCCAGGTGCCAGCACCAGGCTGCTGTTTGATGTCTGCTTCAACCAGCACTGCCCTGCATCTAAAAATCCAGCTTAATTTCCCTGTGAGCCACCACCCTCAGAGCTCCACTCCCCCTGAGTGCTCACAATGAGCCAGCAAGGACTGCTGAGAGGCTGCTCCCCACCTCAGCAGCCAAAAACCACTTCTGACTATTTCTGTCTCATTTGCTGCAGCTGCAATAAAAAATAAATAGAAAAATCACATTGCCCTTCTCAAAAAAAAACCCAACCTTTTGAGTCATTGGAAGGAGGCTTAAAAAAGTTCTGAGTAAATGAATGTACAGCACTGTTTTCAGACTGGGACTGCAGGACTTCTCCTTAAAAGCTGCAGCATTTAACAGAATCTTTTATAATCAGAATACACAGAATGAAAATTTTCAGTTTGAAAAATAAATTTATGGCCATCAGAAGCAAGTACAAGGAGCAGAGTTGGAGCAGCAATTGAGGAGTGACCTGGCCAGGGGGAGATCATGGAAGGGGCCACTCCAGTGGCTGTCACAACTGTCTGAGCTCCTGATTCTGCTTTGCATGCCAAGTTCTGCAGCTCTGCTTGTATCAGACACCAGCAACACTTTGCTAGAGAAAAAAACTACATCTGAAAACCTGCAAGATTCAGAAATCTCTCAACGGAACATAAAAACCTGCTGATGCAGTACTTGTGGTGCTGGTGAGAGACAGAATCCCTCAGTTTGGGTAGATGAAATCACAAACCACCCTGAAGGGCAGAATTGCTCAACACCACTGGAAATAAACCTGCAGAAAGATGAGAGCTGCAGCTCCCTCCAGCCTTTCTGTGAGGAAACCTTCCCAGTTTGAAGCAGTTGTTGTTTTGCACTCCCATAGCCCCTTTCAGTGGAGTTCCACAAAGCTGAGTGCCAAGATTCAACATTCCCAATTATTTTGGTCAGTTGACAGCAGGCAAAGATCCATGTGCAAAATGAGATGATTATCTAAAAATACACCCAAACCAGGAACAGCAGGAAAATTAACACAGCCAATTGCCAGGCTTGCTGCTCTTTTCAGAGCTCAGTTCCAGAACAATTTCCCCCCAGTTTTCAGCAGTTTTTCTCTGAAGCTCTCAAGTCCCAGGCAGGTGCTGCAGCCCCAGTGTGACTCATGATGACAGTGCTCCTCATTGGACAGGAATGAACACAAGGAGAAAAAAGGGACTGTTCACTCACACTGGAAAAAACCCAAGGGCAATGAAATGATTTTTGTGTCTGAGGTCAAGGAAGGATTTTTGCCCTCTGCTCAGCACCTGAGAGATGCATTTGGAGAATGCCCTGTTTTGGGCAAAAACCCCCACATCAAACAAACTCCTTCCTACAGCAGCAGCAACAAGACCCTGACTTCCCAGAGGGACTCCAGGATGCTCAGGGCTCTGCAATAAAGGAAATTCTAATTAAACACAGGACAAAAGTTCCCAGGACAGTTAAACAGCAGCACAGGCAGCCAGAGGGGCTGTGCCAGAGATGCCCCTGGCTCTGGGCCCGGGTTTGCACTAAAATCCTCCAAAGGATGCCCCAGATCACCTCCTGGCACTGCCAACCCCATTCTTCACCACTGAATTGTAGTGAATTACAACTGGCAGCATCATTCTGCCCCTTCAGAGCCTAAACTGAGATCCAAAGGGATTCCCACCAGCTCCAGCACAGACCAGAAGTACTTTCAGTCTCACTCCTACTCCAAGGAGACTCTACCCACGTTGTCCTTCCCCAGCATTGCTTTTCCCCCTCAAGGAACTCCTATATTAACACAAAGATTGGTTCTACAGATGAAAAACTGCATTTGTCTGTTCCCTGCTGCAGGATGAGTTTGTCCAATGTGACAGCAGTGAAAGCAAACAATCCCACACATTTAATGTGGTTTTGTTTGATTAAAGCCCCAATAATCCACAGGGATCAATTCCAACTGAACCCCTGCTCTCTGGATTCCCACAACCAACCTTTCATCTGAACTCTGCTGAGTTTTGGAGAGGCACCTTGCAGGCACTCAGGGGAAACCAAGGGATGCACAGACAGTGACAGCAGGAACAGGGAGAGTTTTGTTGCTGAAATTACTAATTTGTGAGTCACAGCCACCCCACCCACAGCTGGAGGCACACAAAGCCTGCCCTGGAACGTGAGGAGTAACAGCAGCAAGGAAAGGCACAAACATTGGTTTCCTAAAAGAGGGGATTTAGAACAGTCAAACCAGACACTCAAGGGCTTTAAAGGTGCCTCTGTGTCAGCCCCAGAGCACTCCAGACACTGCACACAGATCACCTCACACCAGCACACAGATCACTGCACACCTGCACTGCCTGCACACAGATCACTGCACACCTGCACTGCCTGCACACAGATCACTGCACACCTGCACTGCCTGCACACAGATCACCTCACACCTGCACACAGATCACTGCACACCTGCACTGCCTGCACACAGATCACCTCACACCTGCACACAGATCACCTCACACCTGCACACAGATCACTGCACACCTGCACTGCCTGCACACAGATCACCTCACACCTGCACACAGATCACTTCATACCTGCACTGCCTGCACACAGATCACCTCACACCAGCACACAGATCACTGCACACCTGCACTGCCTGCACACAGATCACCTCACACCTGCACACAGATCACTTCATACCTGCACTGCCTGCACACAGATCACCTCACACCTGCACACAGATCACTTCATACCTGCACTGCCTGCACACAGATCACCTCACACCTGCACACAGATCACTGCACACCTGCACTGCCTGCACACAGATCACCTCACACCTGCACACAGATCACTGCACACCTGCACTGCCTGCACACAGATCACCTCACACCTGCACACAGATCACTGCACACCTGCACTGCCTGCACACAGATCACACTGCACACCTGCACACAGATCACTGCACACCTGCACTGCCTGCACACAGATCACACTGCACACCTGCACACAGATCACTGCACACCTGCACACAGATCACTGCACACCTGCACTGCCTGCACACAATCACTGCACACCTGCACACAGATCACTGCACACCTGCACACAGATCACTGCACACCTGCACTGCCTGCACACAATCACTGCACACCTGCACACAGATCACTTCATACCTGCACTGCCTGCACACAGATCACCTCACACCTGCACACAGATCACCTCACACCTGCACTGCCTGCACACAGATCACCTCACACCAGTACTGTGCTCTGCATTACCTGTTTCTCCTCCTCTGGCATATCTTTCTCTAGTTCTAGCAAGTATTCTTCCTCTAGCTCTGTCTGCTTCCTGGAGCTACTCCCGTCATCCTGAACGTTGCCTTCATCATCCAGCACAGCTCCTTTGGCCCCAAAGGAGTCCTGACAGTCATGGAAACACTCCTCTGTGGGGTCCTGGCCTGAGGAGGGGGCACAGCCACTGCCCAGGCTCTGGGGGTGCTGGGCATCTCTGGGGCCAGTCTCTGGAGCCTTCTGATCCGACAGCTTCAGGTGATTCAGGGACTCCTCAAGTGGGCTTGCAGCTTTAAATTCTTCCATGCTGGGCTCCTGGGAGGGGTTATGGCAATGAGAAAGGAGTGACACTCAGTAATCATCATGAACAGACTCTGCAGCAAACAAATCCCAGCACCTGGGAGGTGAGGCTGGAGGGGACCACAGGGGGTCACTGCCCCCCCCGCCCACCTTCCCAAACCCTCTGGAACACCCCCGGGAGGAGACTCCAGCCCCTCTCTGGGCTCTGCTCAGGGCTGGGCAGTGCCCAGGGCAGCAGTGCTGCCTCCTGGACAGGGGAATTGCTGGGCTCATCCCCTGCCCGTGGCTCTGGTGCCACTGCAGGGCCCTGGAGCAGAGCCTGGCCCTGCTCTGCCCCCTCCCCTTGCATATTTATACACATCTGCATGTATTTAATGATTTAATTTCTCTTGTCCACATTTACAAATCTTTAAAGTGCTCTTGACATCCCCAAGGGAAACTCGGATCTCTCGGGGTGGGGGCAACATCCCCGGATTCCATGTCCTGTGCAGAGACACGGGGCCGGGGCACTGCGCCCGTGAGTGCGGGAACTGCCGAGCTCGGGTCCCGGGGCCAGCCCGGCACGGCCCCGGCCCCGCACCCCACACCCGGCACGGCTGGCCCAGCGCGGCCCCTCCAGCCCCGCCACGACCCCAGGGGCGCCGTGCCCGGCTCGCAGCGCCCGCCCCGCGCTGCCTGGAGCGGAGGGGACGGTGCAGATCAGGGCCATCGCCCCGGGTCCCACCGGGTCCCGCCGGGGCGGACCGGACCCCCGGGCCCCGGGCCCGCACTCACCTGCGCCAGCCGCACTTCCGGCTTCCGGCTTCCGCCACACCCCCGGCACGAGGGCGCCGCTTCCGGCAGCGACAGCCAATGGGCGAGGGGGTGCGCGCGAGGCGTGCCGGGAACTGTAGTTCTCTGGTATGACGTCAGGGGCGCCGGTGAGAACCGTTGAGGGCAGGTGAGGAAGGGCAGGTGAGGAAGGGCAGGTGAGGGAGGGCAGGTGAGGGAGGGCAGGTGCGGGCAGGCGAGGGAAGAGGAATGCAGGTGAGGGCAGGTGGGAGCAGGTGGGGTCAGGTGGGGGCAGGTGGGGGCAGGTGAGGGCAGGTGGGGGCAGGTGCCTCGTCCCGCCCGTGGCCTCTTTCTCCCCAGGGCCACACAGGTGCAAACCGTCTCTCCTCGTGTTTCTTTTTGGCTCCCTCAGGCCCTGTGAGGCCACACTGAGCTCGCCCCAAAGTTTCTCCTCTCCAGGTGAACAATCCCAGCTGTCCCAGCCTTTTCCCCGGACAGAGCTGCTCCATCCCCTGCTCATCCCGGCCTGGCTGCAGCAGCTCCAGCTCCGGGCAGTGCTGGGCCAGCTCCGCAGGTGGGGCCTCACCTGAGGGCACAATCCCCATCCCTTCCTGCTGCCCACTGGGGATCAGCCCGGGGTGCAGGCGTTCATTTTCCCTGTCCAGCTCTCCCCCACCACCTCACTGTCCACCCGTGCCTCCCCAGCCTGGACTGATCCCAGGAACATCCCTGATCCAGGTGCAGCCCCAGCTCTTGGCCGTGTCCAACCCCAGGAGATCCCCAGGACCTGCTTCTCCCCATCAACATTTCATGCTTGTACAGCTCAGGAATATTTGGGTTTTCCTCTGGAACTTTGGGATGATGCTCCTCTTGCTCAGCCTCACACCCCATTCTGGTTTTGTACAACATTAAAGTGTTACAGGTATTCCAAATCTGGGCCCAAAAGGAGGCTTGAGCTGTGCCAGGGGATGGAACAACACCCTTGGGTAAAAACAGCCAGAGACTGGGGAGGTTTGGCACTTGAGTGGTTCTTTAGAAATTCCCACATACTGCTGCCTACAGCAGAAGATTCAACAAGAACCAGGTGACAATTTGAGTTGATAAACCCCAGCAATCTGGGAAATACCTCCTCATTATTATATATTATAATTATAATAATATAGTAATAAATATATTATAATATGATACCTTCTCATATATTACAGAAATTATATATTATATAAATTCCTACATACTGCTGCCTACAGCAGAAGATTCAACAAGAACCAGGTGACAATTTGAGTTGATAAACCCCAGCAATCTGGGAAATACCTCCTCATTATTATATATTATAATATAATTATAATAATATAGTAATAAATATATTATATAGTATAATATTATGCCTTCTCATATTATATATTTTAGAAATGATATATTATAGAAATTCTTACATACTGCTGCCTACAGCAGAAGATTCAACACGAGCCAGGCAATAATTCGAGTTGCTAAACCCCAGAATCTGGAGCATGCCTTCTCATTATTTATTATAATTACTGAACGCGGGATACCCAACTCCCCCCTGCCCCGAGGGGAAGCCCTCCTGTTGGAGAGGCCGGGTTGGTGCCGTGTACAGCCCGGGGGCTGCGGGATTCGTGCCTCTCCCGGCGCAGCGATCCCGCAGGTGGCGATGTTGGATTGTCCAAGCCGGGTCCCCCCGCCCGCGCCAGACCGGCCCCGCTCGGGGCAGCAGCGCTGGAGCTGCCCCGGGTCCAGCGGAGCAGGGCTGGACTCTGAGCCCCTCCGGAGAGGGACAAATATTGCACAGCTACCCCAAACTCCAGACCACGTGTTAAATGTACTGCTCTGGACAGCTTGTTTGATCTTCACAGTGAAGAAACCAAAGCTGAACAAATCAAGGAAAGGAAAAATAATTTCCATTTTCTGGGGGTCACAGAAAGTTCAGGTTCTTCGCCAGAATTAAACATTTGCACACAGGTCTCAGTGGAATCAAATGATTGTCTTTCCCAAAGAACATTTTGAGAGGAAATTGTGAAATAGGCAAGTAAAAGCTTTTTAATCACAGCTATAAATTAAAGTTTTTCTACATCCGCTTTTAGGCTGACTTATTAGAGAAACAGTGATGGAATTACTGGAATTAATTCTTATTAATTTGGAATATCCATTCTCTTTTTCTCTATGGCTGGAGTGCTATAAAGACTATGGGAATTACTAGACAGAAAGCATGTTCTTCACAGCTCAAGCCAATGTGTTTTGTGTGAGAAATTCCCAGTAACAGCCCCAGATCTCCTTTCCCTGTCTCCTTCCACTTATGTGGCAGTGGAATTTTGGCTATTCTGGGAAAAGGCCAGGTCATAGATTAGACCTGAGTAAAAATGTAATGTAACTTTCTGCTTTAACCCAGGCAGGAGAGCAGAGGGGTGCAGGGGGAGCTGTCCCTGTCACAGTGACGTAAATTGGCATCGTAGCCCTGTTTTCTCCCCAGGGACACTGGGTTTATCCCCTCAGTTTAATTAAAACCCAAGCAGACAAGCCTGGTTTATGCCCTCAGTTTAGCTCCAACAAGCAGACAAACCTGTTGTCCTGGGATCCTTAAATCTGATGGTGGAAGTGCAACCTTGCAGCCCCCAAAAATTCACAGTGGGTGCAAACATTTCATAGACCCAGCGTGGTGTGTCCACATTCTGAGGTGTTTCTTTCTGCCTCCCCAGGTGCAGGTGCTGTTTGTGGGGTGCAGCAGCCCTGGGCTCCATGTCCTGCCCTCTGGAATGTGGGAGCCAGGGAGGAGCTGGGAGAAGGTGAGCAACCCTTGTGGAGTGAATCCAGCCAGCACCCCTGTATTCCCTGGGGATGAGCTGGTCAGTGTGTGGGATAAGGAACTGCGTGTGAGCACTCCCATCATTCCATCCCATAACTGCTGTGATTATCTCCTGTGCTGGGCAATTTTCTGCTCATTTGTCTGAGGTGAAAGTCAAGCACACAGACCGAGAGCACAGAGCTCAGCTGCTGAACAGAAAGTTGCTATTTTGACATTTTCCAGACTGGAACTGTACTTTGTAACGCCAATGTCCTCTCTCTCCTCTCCCCATCACATTTGTAAAGATAATGGGAAACTGCATTTCCAAAGAGCAAAGGATGCAGGATGCTCTCCAGCTCCAGCCTCGTTCAGCTGGATTGATTTTAGCATAACTCCTCTCACAAATGAGCAGCACATTGAGAGCTGAGTGCACTGGAGCCTAATGGGTTTAATTTCTGTACAGCTGGGCTGTGACAAAGCTCCTGAGCCATTCCAGCTGTGCCTCTCCACTGAGTGGCTCTGGAGCAGCCCCTCCTCAGGGATGGAACTCCACACAGCACCTTAACCTGGGGAAATTCAGTGTTTTATGAACATCTTGGGTGCTAAATGGCAGCAATTCATTTAGAGAGGCAAATCTGTTTGCCCACAGAGTGGGTTCATCAGAAAGTCTGTGAATGAGCATAAAACAGATACCATTGTGTGCAACTGCCACTGCATGTTCTGCTTGGCAAACCCAGTTTGGCTGTGATAAAATGGGCTTGTCCCACAAGACCTTGTAATTGTGCCCTGGCCCAAATAGTTTCTCCTTTAAAGGAAAACATTGCATCAAAAGAAGGACTAACATAAGGAAAAGGGTGATTTGTACAACCTCCTTTGGGCTGGCTTTGCCTGGTGGAGGTTGTAAAAGATTTCCTGTGGGAAAAATGAAGATATTCAGAATAGATCTCATCTGGACAAGTCAGGTGGCCTTGCTAAAGTTTCAGATTTTAAGGTGGCATATCAAACTTTGTCCTCCGTAATCTTTGTAGTCCCTCCTTCAGATCCATGTGGAGTTTTTTCCCAATTTTCAAACTGTCAAAGAGATCCTGGTGAAGGAACTCCTGTAACTAATTCCTGATGGAAGAGTTACGTGTGTTGGTGATGAGGGAACAGCATCCCACGAGCCACAATGGCAAATTTAGTGGCCATGAGTGTTTTATTTTGTAGTGAGAATCCTGATGAGGGATCATGGCTGAATTCCAGCCCTACAGTAACAGGAACAAGTGTTTCAATTGTTGAGAAATTACTTTAATCATTGTTTTCCATCTGTAAAGTGCAAGTGTACAGCAATGTATGGAACAGTTGGGAATTATGGGCAGAGCCAGGGGCAGTCTGGAGAGGAATGACCTCAGTGCATCCATCCCCATCCATCCATCCATCCATCCATCCATCCATCCATCCATCCATCCATCCATCATCCATCCATCCATCCATCATCCATCCATCCATCCATCCATCCATCCATCCATCCATCATCCATCCATCCATCCATCCATCCATCCATCCATCCATCATCCATCCATCCATCCATCCATCCATCCATCATCCATCCATCCATCCATCCATCCATCCATCCATCCATCATCCATCCATCCTCCATCCATCCATCCATCCATCCATCATCCATCCATCCACCCATCCATCCATCCATCCATCCATCCATCCATCCATCCATCCATCCACCCATCCATCCATCATCCATCCATCATCCATCCATCCATCATCCATCCATCCATCCATCCATCCATCCATCATCCATCCCTCCCTCCCTCCCTCCCTCCCTCCCTCCCTCCCCACCCTGGCCCACCCTGTTTCACTCTCTCTCCACACAGCTGTCTCTGGCTGTTCAGCTCTCCCAGGCCGCCTGAGGTGTCCCTTGTGCCCTTCCCTGGGCATTGCACCCTCCCTGCCCTCTGCTCACGCTTCAGTAGTTTCTCTGGGAATTACCGGGAGTCTGGGCAGTCCCTGCTCCTGGGCACTGCTGTGGCACGAAGCCTCCTGTCCCTCTTGTCCCTCCCTGCTCCCTCCTGTCCCTCTCCCGAGAGCCAGCAGGTCCGTCCCCTGCCCTGGCCAGTGTCCGGAGCGCCCGGAGCCGCCGGTTCCGCGGGTCTCGCCCTGCGGGCGGTGCCCGCTCAGGGCGTGCCCGGGGGCTCCTGCCCGGAGCCCGGGCTGGCGGCGGGGCCGTGCCCGTTGCGCTCGGGCAGCGGCTGGAAGGTGAAGAACTGGCAGTGGCCCGGCTGCCCGCCGCTCTCCCGGGCCGGGCTGAGCAGGGAGCTGCAGTTCCTGCACTCGTGCAGCGTGCACAGCTCCAGCTGCGGCTGGCTGATCCTGCTCACGTAGCCGGGGCTGGGCGATGCCGAGGATAAAGTCCTCTGGCTGCCGCTCAGGAAGCTGCCGCTGTCCTCCAGGGAGTCCCTGCGGGCGTGCTCCAGGGAGCAGCGGTTCCAGGTTCTGTAGCTGTAGGGCCACCAGCCCAGCTGCTTGCGCCGGTGGCACTGGCATCGCAGGATCTGGATGAAAGCCCTCTTGAACTCCTTGCTGGAGCAGGGGTAGATGATGGGATTCAAGCAGCTGTTGAAGTAGCCAAGCCAAAAAATCACCTTGAAGATCGTTTCAGGGGGCTTCAGGGCTGAAAACAGGGATCCTGTGCAGGGGAAAGAAGCAGAGAATATCTGAGATAAGGGGTTGGTCTGCCTTTAGGAAGGGAACGTGTTCATCAGATCACTGTTACAATCTGTGCTTTAAAACTCTTTCATGCACGTTGCTTTCAGTGTTGGTCTTCTGGTACTAAAATGTTCTTTTTAAAGCTGACAAGGAAATGTTTCCCATCTGAAAGCTAAAGGAACACATCATTGATGAAGGGTAAAAAATAAGAAGCAGTCCTTGTGTTTACAGGCCCTCACCTGCTGCAGGAACATCTCCTGATCCCAGGGACAGATCAAACCTTCCTTGTCCAGGCTGTTGCATGAGGCACACAAGGAATAAAGCTGTGCCTTCTTCAAAGAGCTTTCAAAGGTCACTTTTAAAGAAAAGTGTTCCCAGGCTCCTCAAGAAGAGCATTTCCAAACACACCTCAAAACTTCTAATACATCATCTAGCAGCTCCTGAACACCCCTCCATCTATCCAGATTACTGTGAGAGCTCAAACCTCCCGAAACCTGAAGTTAATTGGGGAACTTCCCACGTCTCAGACATTCATAAAAGTGGTGTAACCCAAACCAAGAGGTCATTCTGTGAACACTTCCCCTTCCCTTCACAACCAAACAATTTCCCTGTCCAGGCTGCCCAAATGAAAAGCTCACACTGGGGAATCCACTTCCTGTCCTTTCAGTGGTAATTCATCAGCTAAATTTAGCAAATGGGGCTGGAGAAAAGAATGCATGAGGTTTTTATGGCAAACAGAGCTGGATCTGCTATCCATCTGGGAAAACACCTCTGTGTCTGCCTCCAGTGACCAAGGAGTGGGGATCCAGGAGAGAATTCCTCTGTCAGGAGCTGGAGTTGGGTTTGCAGAGCCTTTCAAATGGAAGCTGACAGCCCAGCCTGGCTGGGAAGGAACCTTTCCCTCTGGAGTGGTTTTGGATTAGCTGGGCTGTGAAAGCAGCTGAGTCAGTGGTGGCTGTCAGGAGGGGAGGGATGTGATTCTGGGCACTGTTCCCATCTCACAGACACGCAGAGGTCGTGCCTGGGGCCTCAAAACTATGCAAGAGCACTTCCTCTGCTCCTGGGTAACAGCTCTGGGGTGCCAGCACAGCCAGCACAGCGTGTGTGGGGCCAGAGCTGGGCTGCACGCCCTGCACAGAGGGTCCTGTGCAGCCAGATCCCAGATTTTATCCTGGCAGAGTTTGGGATTGGTGCCAGGGCCGGGCTGCACTCCCTGCATGGAGGGTCCTGTGCAGCCAGATCCCAGATTTTATCCTGGCAGAGTTTGGGAATGGTGCCAGGGCCAGGCTGCACTCCCTGCATGGAGGGTCCTGTGCAGCCAGATCCCAGATTTTATCCTGGCAGAGTTTGGGAATGGTGCCAGGGCTGGCTCTGCCCTGGAGCTGAGGAACCCAGGGTTAAATGGAGAGTTTAAGGGGATTTCCTCACGACTCTGCACTTCAGGGTTTTACAGGACTCCTGCAGGGTGAGCCCCTGTCCCTCAGGGCTGAGCTGCTGGCAGTGTTCTGTAGGGTTTGGCCAGAGCCTTTTCTGTGCAGCTGCTGCAGGTCCTGCAGGTCCTGCAGGTCCTGCCTCCATCCTGATGGACGCTGCAGGAATTACAGAGCACAACGTGTCCAACAGCAGAGAAACCATGAAATGCATTTGAAAAGTTTCCAGCATGCAGCAAATCAGTGCAGCTCCCAAAACTGTGTCTGAATGTCTCAGGTGAAGGATCCAGTGACAATTCCTGGGATTCATGGACTGAGCCATTACATTCTTATAAAGCTTTAGGAAAAGCTGATCTTAGTTTATAACTGCAGCCAAGATGAGGAGGATGCTGCTGAATCTTCTCCATGCTCAGCTGCAAAACCCTTGCAGGGTTTATTTTGTAAGTGGTAATTGCTGATATTTCCCTTCAGTTTAGAGAAAAGAGAAGCTCTGTGGCTTTACAAAACAGCTACAAAGCACCACAATGTAAAAGGAATGTTTTGGAGCTCACACTGATAAAGTTCTTTAATTGTTTTCTGGAATTCCTTTAAAATAGAAATTATTTTTAGCTCCTAAAGTCCAGCCATCCTCGTGAAGTGGCTCAGGAGTCTCTATTTTTTCTCCACAGAATCCACAGAGGTGGATTGAAAGGTCTGCCTTTGTCTGATACTGTAACAGCTGGAAATCTGTAAGACATTCCTCTACCAAATTTAAATATTTTTAGTCAGATTAAATGTGGACAGAGAAAATGCTATAAATAAAATAAAAAAATAAATAAATAAGGAATTCTACAGGCCAGATAAAATGAGTGAAAGTCTAGAGGTGAAAACTGAGAACCAATGCAGATAAAGGAGCCATGCCTGTTTCATCTACATCACACACGAACTTACTCCTGAATTTCTCAGTTTCAAAACCTTTCTATTATTGTAGCTAAATGTTGATCTTTAATTCTATTTGTTTATTTTAATTAACTACAGTACCTTTTATTTAGCTGCATTAACCTGCCAGGAGCAAGCAAGTGTGGGCTGTTTTGATGCCTTGATAAAATGCTAAAGCAAAGCCTGCTGGACACACCTGAACACCAGACTGATATTTCCTGCTCTAATCTCCAACCACTTCCCCACTGCAGCCTGATAAGGAGATTAAATATTGCCCTGTGCTGATTTAAATTGCTCTTTAAAATGCCTGGCAAATTTGCAGGTGGTTGTCTCCTCAGTGATTTACTCCCTGTGGGGTGGCCAGAGGGATTTCCCTGCTCCAAGTGATTGCTCTCCTGGTGTTTAACAGCCTCACTCCAAGGGATGTGCATTTTCTGCTCACTTTTATTTCTTGGCACTGACCCTGTGATTCATTAATCACAGCACCACAGTCTCCCTCCCACTGCACCCCTGACACCAAGGAGATTTTGCAAAGCACAAGTGGAGAACAGGAAATATTTCAGAAAATCAGCTGGATCCGTTTGGAGGGATCAGGTTTGATGGAGCTGTTGAGCTTGGAGATACACTGAGCAAGTATCATAAAAAGGAATTAAGAAGTATTTTATTTAGGAAGAACTAATTTAATTTAGGCTCTGGCTGGTTCTTTATAATGAATGCTTTATTACAGAGAAGTCAGTCAAGTCTCCTGAATGAATTTAGGGAACACTGTGGGAAACAATTTGCCATATCAATTCTGCTCACATATTCTGCAGGATACGGAGGCAGAGCACCACTGAGACATTAAAATTCAGAGTCCACTGGAACCAGGGAAGTCCTTGAAACCCTTTGCAAAGGCTCATGAGGACTTTAGTGGACCTGGGAAAAGTCCTTAAAATATCAGGGTGGGCAGCAGCAAAATCTTCTGTAGTGGCCTAATTGTTGCACTCTTAATTAAGGGAAACTCTTCACTGAAGAAGGTTTTAATTAAACATTAATTTTTAATGCACTGTGGGTTTGATATCAATTAAGTGTAATAAATTACTCATAGAATGATCAGTTTTGCTCAGAATTTGATACTTAGATTAGATAATAACTGGGGAGGAGTACTGTGGATTCCCTGGATTTAAGGACAAGTCACTAGGGATGAGCTTGGGGCTGTCAGGTGCTGTTTTCTGTGCCTTACAAAGGCATTGCATTTCAAAATCTTCTAAATCTGGTTTTGCTGAGATGAAAACACACCTAGGGGGGAGTGTGCTGAGCTCCTTTCCAGTTTCCTGGAAGAAATACAACATCTGGATTTATTGCAGTGCAATGGTACAACAGAGTCATGTAAGGGCTTTGCTGTGTGCCACTGGATATTCCAGCTGGGAAACTGGAGATCCTGCATGCCTTTCTCATTGTCTGAAGATTAAAGAGCCACAAAACATGAAACTCCTTCTCTCTGCTGATAGCAGGTTGAAAATGAAGTGTTTCCAAACCTCCTTGTTTGCACACCATAAAATAGAAAGGGAGAATTGGTAATTAGTGATTGGGTAAAGGTACCCTTGGGAGGCAACCCAAGGGCCAGTCTTCTTTCAGAGATTCCATTTTGGTGCAGATTAGAGCCATTCTGACTGGAGTTAAATCTGAGCTTTTCAAGAGAAAATTCCAAGGTTTTAAAAACTGCTCTGGTGAGGGAAAGGGTTGAAAAACACCAAATGGTGACAGCTGAGTCCTGAGCAGGGAACACAGGAAACTTCACCAACATCAACCCCCATCTCCATCTGTCCCCCAGGAGCCAGCTTGTGCAGGAATGAGCCTTGCTGTGCAAGGAATCTGCTTTATGGTGGAGCTTTCCCTGGGAAAAGTGATTGATCAGATCTGTGCTGTGACCAGCACGAGACTTTCCAGGCTGGGAACCTCCGTGGTTCCTGCAGGAGCCACAACTCCTGGAAGCTGCTGACGGCTGAGTTACCTCCTCTGTGTGCACAGGCAGCACAATGCTCCCTGCAGGAGTGATACTCTGCCCCTGAGAGAGCTGTTGTGAGTTTAGAATGTGCTGAAAGGATGTGGTTGCCTTTTGTTTAAGCTTCCTGCAGCCCTTCACACCACGGGCTCAGCCAAGCCAGCTTGCCAAGGTTTTAGAGCTAATTGGATTTCTAAAGCTCCTGATTCCTTCTCTTCCAGCATCCAGTGTTTGCTTACATTCCCCTGGACTTATTTAATAAAGGAAAAAAACCCCAAACAGTAGATGTTTACAAACAGTAGATGATGAAGTGGAGAGGATGGTTATAAAACTTAGGGTTGGTCAAGCTGGGAGGCTGCTGGAGAAGAGGATTAGGATAACAGGGAAAACAGTTGGAAAACAGTGAAAACTGATCTTGAGAAACACAGAGAGCATCCAAAATAAGCAGAATCAAATTCAATAAGGAAAACGAAAGGGAAACTGGATGAATTAAAAGTAACAATGGGTAGCATACAAATCTGACAGGGCTCCAAGTCTGGCAGCTGTCATTCTCAGAGTAGTGATACCTCATGAATACCCTGGAATCATGGAATGGTTTGGTTTAAAGGGACCTTAAAGGTCCCCCTTAAAGGGGGACACCCTCCACCATCCCAGGTTGCTGAGAGCTCCAAAGTGTCCTGGTTGTGAGGAATTTATGTCCTAGGATTGACAACCTGTAGCAGATGCCTCATATTTCAGATGAGCAAATCACTGCAGTGAGAACAGCATGAACTTCATTCACAATGACTCAAATTTGAGAGCTTTTGAAAGGCTCCGAAAATGGAAACTTATCTGGAGTGGCCAAAATAAAACCAGGACTTCAAGGAGCACAGATAGGCATGAGATGTTTTCCTGAGCCCCAGAGCTGCTACACCTCCTTGCATTACAAGTAGTTGCAAGGCACAGCAGCTACATTTGATTTCTGAAGGGACAGTGCCTTGAATTTAAACACAGAATGACTGCCCTGGGCACCACCTCTCAGCCCAGCCCAGCTTTGTGACTTCCACCACTGAGAGAACTCACCTGTGTTTAAACTGTGCTGCCCTCAGACAAATAGGATAAAACCAAGATCAGTTTTGGTCAGAATCTTGTTCAGTCTCTAAAGCTGGCAGTGCACAGGGACACAAACACTGCATTATTGTTGTTATTAGTTAGTCCAAAAGAGTTACAAACAGCAGCTCCTGACTAGACAGACCAGGAGCCAAGATTATCCTTGTTTTGCAAGGGATTATCTGATTGAGGGAGTCTAGAAAAGCTGATCTGAGTCTGCTGACATTGCATGTATTGCACCTAAATATCTGCAATTACTGAACATGCTCTGGTGTTTTCTCTCCCCCTTGGTTCTGCCTGACAGCTGAGCCAATCTGTCCTGGCCATGGCTGGCAGGAAATAGCTCCAGCATGGAGCTGAGCACTGTTACAGGGGTGCTGGATGGATTTCCAGCACAGGTTTTGTCTCTGGTCCCTCAGAGATGGTTGGTTCTTGCTTTCCAGTTCCTGGGGCTCACCTGGAAGCCCAAATAAACAGCTCCAAACCTTGCAGTGGGTCATGCAGGATTGTTTTAGTAAAGATGTGGAAAACCTCCTGGCTCTTTGGTCCTGGCAGTATCTCACCTGAAGCACCTGAGACCCTGAGCTCTGGCCTCGGGTGCTTTAGGACCAGTTGGATTTGTGTCCCTTTCCTCAGTGCTCCCCTGTGCCCTCCAGCCTGAGCAGCTCCTCAAGTGTTTGCAAACCCTCATGTCCAACTGCCCTCCTAAAAGCAACATTTCCTCTGAGACTCCCTTCCCTCCTGCCTTTGATTTCCTCTCACTGCATCAGTCCTGGCATTTTTTCCCTTGGATCTCCCTGCCCTCCTGGCCCAGGAGCTGCTGCCATCCCTGGGGCTGAAGAGTCAGCCCTGGGTGATTTCTCTGGGTTTTTTCTGCGTTGCTCTGTATATTTTTTTCTGTGACACTGACCACTGTAGGATTTCCCTTTGTTCCTCTGACAAACAAATCCAAGGCCTACAGAGGAATTACCCAGGAATTTGTGCAGTTTGCCCTCCTTTGATAACAACTCTGTCCTAAACCCCAGACATCTGTAAGTGACTGGTAACTGATACTCTTTGCAAGGCAAAGGCTTAAACCAGGGCTTAAGGGAGGCTATTTCAGTAGGAAGAGAAATCATCCCAAAGTAATCTGCTGCTCCCCACGTGCCAAAACACTCTGTGCTGCTCACGGAATGCCCTCTGATGTTTGGTTGTCCAGTTCCTGAACTTTGCACCAGGACTGACCTGCCAGATTGCCACATCTCATGAATTTATCTCAATTCTGTAACGATTAACTCGAGGTCATCGATTCGAGAGAGCTGGGCTGCTCGGGGAGGGGAAGAGGAGGCAAATGAGGTGAAGATAAGCCAGGCCTAAAGCCCTGCAGAGAGCAGAGCCCAGTGGCACTGCCAGCACCAGACCTAAAGCCTGGAAGGGTTTCCCATGGGAACCAAGGGGCCTAATTTGGTATTTCAGAGGTTGGCCTGACATAACATAAATCCACATTCTGTACTTAAACAGAATTTTATTTTAAGAATAATTTTGTGCTGGCTGACCTTCAATGTGCAGAACATTTTATGTTTTTTATTACTTACAGAGAGATTCCAAAAGCCTGATCCACAGTGACAGTCCCACCAGGTGTATCTTCATCCTGGGGCCCTTGGGACCTGTCCCATGTCAGTTCAGTTCCAAGAGTTGTATTTTTCTTTGCAGGATCTGTGGGAGCAGGCTCTGAACTGGGCAGTGCATCCTTCTCTGATCTCCACTGGGATGATGCAGCAGGCTGGGGAAGTGCCCTGGTTAAGTGCCTGGTGAGTTTTCCCTCTGGGAATGTCTGGGAGAAGATATCTCCCAGATATCTTCTGGGAAGTCTGCTCTGATATCTCAATTTACAGCAGTGACACTTAACCTCTCCTTATACAATCAATCATTTTGTATTCATTTTTTAAACGAAGGCATTGACATAAAATTGGTCCCTCCATTGTTTAAAGGAGGGAGTTTAATGAGTGTTACCTTAGTTCTGCAGGGCTCTAGCCTTTAAATAAAAAGAATCTCTTTTACTCATCATTTATCAGCAATGAATATTTAATGTAGTCCTGCTGCCTAAGGAAGAATTTGTATGAAAGGGATGAAAAGAAACATTTATTTTAAAAAATCAAGATATTTACTCCTGGAAGCTGAGTCACTGAATTTATGAGCCAAGAAGTTATTTTAAAGACACAAATGTCTTTAGTTTTTTTCTTTTTTACGGTGAATCAGAAACAATTTTGAGTGGCAGCAGGGTGACTGCACAGGCAGGGAGCTTTTATAAATGTGCAGCCAGGATGTTCTGCAGCTCCACTGCTGTCTGGACAGAATATCCAACACAGGAATAACCCACATTTCTCACAGAGTTCTCTCTGGGCCCACTTCTGCATCCCCAGGTGCTGAAGGCAGCACAGCTCAGTGCCCCAGACCTCACTGGGGGTAATTCAGTGCTGAGAATTCAATGCTGCTCAGTGCCTGTGCTGTCAAGGCTGGCATTCCAATCTGCACTGGATTCAGAGATTTCCTTGGGATTTTTGCTTGAAAAAGGCTCTGGAAGCATTGATATAATTTCTTTTCATTTTTCCAAGCAATCTGCCTGCTTTCAGCACCACAGCTGCTCCCAGGCACAGCTGCCACCTGATGGAGTAACTCTGGGCTGGAATATCAAATGGGGAGCTGTGGAATAAATTGAAATGCCAGACTGGAAGAAAAATAATTTTGCCTGGGAAACTCAAAAAATTGCTAAGAATACCAAGGAAACTCTGCTAGATCCAAGTAGATTTGTTCAGACCTGGGGCTGTGGTGCTGCAGAAATAACATTTACCAGCTTGGCAGATGTTTTGTACTTGGATCCACAGAAATCCAGAGCTGCTTTGCCAACACCCTCCTGCAGAGTCATGGAGTTACTGGGGGGAACAGGGAGCAGAGAAACAGAGACAGAAGTAGCAAGGATGCAGATGTGAGGCTGTGATTTGGGTCACTGGGGCAAACAGGAGCTGTGAGAAGGAGAAGCTGAGGGAGAAGCCTGTCCTTGTAGGAAGGGGAGCTGTCTCAGCTGGACAGCCCAGGGACCAGTGGAGAGCTTGGAAAACATCAGCACCTTTTGGATTCTACAGCTGGCCTATCCTAGGAATTGATTTCATACCACTGGGTGCTCTCTAAAGGGTTTTTAATAGCATGTCACTGAATTTTGTGTCTTCAAGACACAAAGCAAGAGATTCCTGCTATAAAGAGTGCAGCTCACTTAGGAATTCTTTCCCCTCTGCTGCAGTTGAGAGCAGCTGCACTGTGCATATCAGGAAACTGACTTTTCCCACCTGTCCTAGTGAGCAATGCTTGAATCATGCCTGACATCCTCAATTGGCTCTGCACTGATACATAGAGATAAAAATACAGGGGTTGGGCAGTGCTGCATCACAAATTTAAAAAGAAAAATCAGGGACAAGGGATAAACCCAGCCTATTCCTAGTCAGCAAAACCAAGGGAAAACACCCACTGTGGAAATGCATCTGGATCTTGCATGGAGTGCTGTGGACACCCTCTGTCCCCTTTTTCCAGCCAGGGGGCTTCTGACAGGAATGCCAGGGATTCCAGCAGTTTTATGGCACTGCCAAGTGCTCACCCCTGCAGCTCTTCTTGCCCTCAGCTCTGGGGTGCCAGTGCCACCCTGGGGGTGTTGGGGTCACAGCCCTGGGCTGGGCTGGGGTCCCCAGCTCTGGTTGGTCCCCCAACACTGGGTTTGTCCCTAACTTTGGGTTTGTCCCCAGCACTGGTTTTGTCCCCCAGCCCCTGTGCCAGCCCTGGTGCTGTGGTGCAGGCTCCAGCCTGTCACCCACTGCTGCCTTGGCACAGTTTACACAGGAGATAAAATCGTGTCCTGGCAAGCAATCAGTTCTCCCTCAGGTGATTTAACAGCTTCTCACTAAACCTCCCATGGAGCCCAGGAGATCTGAGCTCCCCAAAGGGACAGCTGACAGTTGAGTTACTGAGTGTCAGTAACTGGGAGCTGCTCGGTGGCTCCCTTTGCTCCTGCCCTGTGTCTGTGTTTTTGCTGGGCTGCTCCACACCTGGGCTGGGTGAGGGGGGTCAGTCCTGGCTCCTGCCACCCCCCAACACGAGCTGCTGTGTTGGCAGCTGCCTTTTTTTCCTTCAATGACTCAAAATCAAGGAGGGCATCTGCTTTATCAGGGGATCATGACCTACTGCTACAAATCTCATACTGCTACATATGGTGAAATACATTTCTATCCACAGCTGGGAATTATTGCTTGTTTTATGCTATAAACTTCCTCTAAGAGCCAGTACAGGGACTTAAACTTCAGTAGCCCAAAAGAACTTTACTCATGGTTTTCCTTCTGTCTGTAATTTTTCAAATCCTTAACGTGACCTTTATGCAAGTCTTGAGTCATAAAGATTTTAAAATTCAGTATAACAAGCTAGAGATGACGAAGTTGCCCTGCAGTAGCTGAAGCAGTAAAGATTCTTAATGATACACAGAGATTATAGTTTTATAATACTCCACTAGGACCAGGCTGCTGAACTCAGTTTAGTTTTCTACAACAACCTCTAAAAATATTCGCTTACTACTCAATCAGAAATGTTTTGGTTGGGTAACTAAGTAAACACAAATATAGAACATTAATAAGGCTTTTTCTCCCTTTTCTTTATCCACCTCTTTCCATAATTAGGCTGCCAGATTGTCTCAGAGAAATTAATTTTGGACAGATATTTCTGAGAGCTCAGTAATTGAATATCTTGAGATACTCCCCTTCAGAGCTTGTGCTAATAATAAAAACAACACAAGAACATTTCACAGCTTTGGGCACACTGAGCAATGTGTTAAGGCCATGCCAATGCTTGAACAGTATTTTGAAGTTGAAAGTGAACAAAGTGGCTGCCAAAGCTCCCATGGCAGTGTCCAAAACGAGAGTTGGTGACACCAGCGAGCACCTTCCTTGGGATCTGTGGGATCTCCTTTGCTTTTGGGATTTGGTCAGTCATGTTTGAACTCACAACTAGAACTTTTCCGCTTCCCAAAGCTCAGGGGAGTTTTGGCCCTCACAATTAACTGAGTTCATTTCCAGTGAGGGCATCTTAAAATGTCAAAATCCTACTGTGTTTTATCCCAAACACGGGGCAAACCTGACCTGAACCCCCAACACTGCAGTGCTGCAGCTCTCTGGTCTCATCTAGGATTTGGGGTAAAGCATTTTGGTAATGTTTCTGACACCTAATTCAATTCAAATGAACAACACAAAGGGGATTTAAGATATGAACCCTGGAGAAATTGTCCCCTGGGGTGACACGGGCCCTGTGTCTGCGGGTGAGCAGTTTTGTGCAGCTGCACACTTCCCAAAGTTCCAGTGTGACTCTTTGCACATCGGGAGCTCCCTTCCTTTCATTCCCTTCCTTTCACTCCCTTCCTTTCATCTGCTCACTGCAGCTCTCCCAACAGAATCTCCTTCTCATCCCTCTGAGTCCTTTCCAAGATATTTCTGTGGGATCCAGAAAACCCACCCCAATCCCTGCCCTCACACCCCCAACTCACCCAGTGGCAGGACAATGAAGAAGGGGAGCCAGCACAGGATAAACATGCCAACCACGATTCCCAACGTCTTGGCCGCCTTCTTTTCTCTGGAGAACTTTAAAAGTTTGAAAGCTAAGGAGTTCCTGGGGTTGTGACCCTTGGACTTGGTGTGGTTCAAGGAGTCCTCGTGAACGTGCTTGTAGTGAATCCGTAAGGTCAGCTCCTTGGAGTTGGACATTTCCTTCATCACCCCAGCTTCCAGGTTCCTGGTAGTCCTCTTGGCCACGACGTAGACCCGGCAGTACATGACGAGGATGACGATCAAGGGGATGTAAAAGGAGCCCAGGGAGGAGAAGAGGGCATAGAAGGGCTCCTCGGTGATCCGGCACTCCCTGTCGTCCTGCGGGGCCGGCTCCTTCCAGCCCAGCAGGGGCCCGATGGAAATCACCATGGACAGGACCCAGACAGCCAGGAGAGCTAAAATCGCCCTTCTCCTGGTGACCAGCGTGGGGTACTGCAGGGAGTAGCGGACCCCGATGTATCTGTCGATGGAAATGGCACACAGGCTCAAAATAGAGGCTGTGCAGCACAGCACATCCACTGCTGCCCAGATGTCACAGAATATCCTCCCCAAAACCCAGTAGCCAAGCACTTCCAGCGTGGCAGAGAACGGCAGGACAGTGAAACTCAGCAGCAGGTCTGCTATGGCCAGGTTAATGATGAAATAGTTCGTAGGGATTCTTAAATGTTTGTTGCAAGCCACTGAGAGAATTACCAGGATATTACCTATGATAGCAAAGAGAATAAAGGCACCGAGGATCAGCCCCACAATGATCGCCCTGCTGGTGGCCAGGGCAGGTGAATCCAGGTCGCTTCCTGTCTCGTTGGAGTTGTTTGCAGAAAAATTGCCATAATTTAGTGCAGAGCCTTTGAAATATCCCGGTATCGATGTATTGGATGTATCGCCAAGGTAGGTATTCATCTTAAAATTCATCCTCCATAGCAAGCTGGGGTCGCGTCCCTCGGCGAGTCAGCTCAAAGTCATCTCCGGACCCGCGAAGTGGCTGCAGAGCCGCGGGCAGTGCGAGCAGGGGAATTCATGGTCCCGGGGAGCCGCAGTCCCGGCACGGGGAGCCCGGAGCCACCGCACGGGGAGCCCGGAGCCACCGCACGGGGAGCCCGGAGCCACCGCACGGGGAGCCCGGAGCCACCGCACGGGGAGCCCGGAGCCACCGCACGGGGCTGCTGCGGGCAGCGCGGGGCAGCGGAGCCACCGCACCCGCGCGGGGCTGCTCCGCGCTCCGGCACTGCCCGGCGGGGCCGCTGCCAGCGGCGGCAGAGCAGCAGCAGCAGCAGAGCAGCAGCAGAGCAGCAGCAGAGCAGCAGCAGAGCAGCAGCAATCCTGCCCGGAGCCGCGGGAGCTGCGCTGCTGCCGTGCCTGACACGGGGCGGGCTCTGCGCTGGCCCCGGAGCGGCCGCGCCGGAGGCGGAGGGACAGAGGGACAGAGAGACAGAGAGACAGAGAGACAGAGGGACAGAGAGACAGAGAGACAGAGGGACAGAGAGACAGAGGGACAGAGAGACAGAGGGACAGAGGGACAGAGAGACAGAGGGACAGAGGGACAGAGAGACAGAGAGACAGAGAGACAGAGGGACGGAGAGACAGAGGGACAGAGAGACAGAGGGACAGAGGGACAGAAGGACAGAGGGACAGAGAGACAGAGGGACAGAGGGACAGAGAGACAGAGAGACAGAGGGACAGAGGGACAGAGAGACAGAGGGACAGAGAGACAGAGGGACAGAGAGACAGAGAGACAGAGGGACAGAGAGACTGGGGCACAGGGGGACAGAGAGACAGAGGGACAGGGGGACAGAGAGACAGAGGGACAGAGAGACAGAGGGACAGAGGGACAGAGGGACAGAGGGACAGAGAGACCGGGGGACAGAAAGACAGAGGGACCGAGGGACAGAGGGACCGGGGGACAGAGAGACCGGGGGACAGAGGGACCGGGGGACAGAGGGATGGCTCCAGGCTCCTGCACGGCTCCGCCGTGCGGGGCCAGTGCGGTGACCCTGCGGTGGCTGTGCGGGGACAGTCGGTGGCTGGGCTGTGACAGTGCGGGGACAGTGCGGTGCGGTGGCAGGGCTGTGACAGTGCGGGGACAGTCGGTGGCTGGGCTGTGACAGTGCGGGGACAGTCGGTGGCTGGGCTGTGACAGTGCGGGGACTGTCGGTGGCTGTTGGTGACTGTGCGGTGGCGGTGCAGGGACTGTCTGTGACGCTGCCCTGTCAGCGCGGGGACCCTGCGGTGGCCGTGCGGGGACAGTGAGGGGACAGCAGTGAGGGGACAGCAGTGAGTGAGGGGACAGCAGCGGGGACAGCAGGGGACAGCAGGGAGGGGACAGCACTAGACGGTAATGCCGGCCGGGCGACACCGGGGGAACGTCACGATCTTTAACTCGTTGGCCACAGGACCCTGCAGTGCAAACCTGTAAAAAAACAGCTGCATTGTCTGAGAAGGAATTTCCTCGGTGGGACGTGGTGAAAAAAGCAGTTTAGGGACAAAATGATCTGTTACCCTTTTGCCCGTTAAGGAAATATATTGGAGTTTATTTTGTGACTCACATATCATTTTAGAGTGCTAATCATCTCCTAAGGACAAATAGCTTGGTTCCAAAAATCCCTGGTTTATTTGTACTATTCATTATTCAGTATTGCTAGTCAATATTCAATGATGGCATAAAGTTTGTTTCTGATTAAGAATCTGATAATGAAATAAAATTGTAGCAGATCAGTAAAATCTTGATGCTGTTCTGTACTCCTGCACAGGGCACCTCTGTGCCTTCATCTCCTCTTTTCCACCTCTGTAACTTTTCCAGGCAGAGTTTATTGTGACCCCCAGCCCTGAGCAGAGCTGAGCACCCCACCCACAGCCCAGGGGAAGGCAGAGACAAGGATTTACTTTAGGAAATACTTTACCTTTAGTCCTCTGATGCTGAAGTATCTCCCTGAGTCTTTGCTCAGGGCTCTGAGGTCACTGATGTTGTTAACTCATCGTAGCTCTGGGAAGAGTCATCCTCTTACAGTAGCCTATAAAGCAAAATATAAGTAATGATTTATTCTGTAGATAATAGCCTGTAATGTTGAAAGTGGTTGCTTGGTTTCTTCATCTTGTGAAGCTTCGGGGAGAAATCTCAAATCTTTAGAACTCAGTGCCATGAAAAACAACAAGTGAGAGATTTGCTGAACATAAAACTGCCAAAATCCTGTTCTCAACTTTCTGTCGTCAGATTACGTCCCCCAGCTGTTGCCTGCTGCACTCTGGGTTAGTCTATATTGATTTTCCTGTTACAAAGTGTACTGTGTTTAAAATAAAAACTTCATATTTAATAAGGCAGCTATGGCTGAGAGTTGCAGCTGACTGCTGGTTTTGAGGACAAACCTTGTAAACAGAAGTTGAATTTGAGTCAGGGAGTGCATGGCAGATGTTGGTGTGGCCCTTCCCAGCACAGGGCTGGGGCAAAGCTTTGTTGTTCAGAAACTTCCCTTTGCAAGGCTCACAAGAATGGCAGGATAATGCCACGGAGTCACTGGAGGGGAGAGGAACAAACACTGGATCTATGAGCTTCACCTCAGCTTTTCTGCCCTGCCAAGCAGAGCTCTCAGTGCTGAAGGGGCAGGCAGCAGCTGGGCTTGGGGCATCCATCCTTCACCCTTCCAGCTCCTCTGGGCTCCACTCTCAGCTCTGTCTGGGATTTCTGACCGTGCTTCTGTGCCTTGTCTGGGAATTCCTCAGGCTGGGGGCTCTGTCCTGGGGCCACAGCTCTGCCCTGGCACCAGCCAGTGCAGTCCTGGTGGCACAGAGGGCACGGAGCCACTGCAGCCTCCCTCTGCTGGGGGCTGAGCTACAGCCATTGAAAATGGTTTGGTTAGATCTTTAGGTCAGACACGACCCTGCTACAGCCTTTGGCACGTGAGAAAACGTGATCAGTGCAGAATGTGAGAGGCTGGATAAGGAAAGCTCTGTGAGGATGTGAACTGTCAGCTGGCATCCTGTGGGACGTGCCCGGCCTGCCAAGGGGGACAGAGTGCCCTGAAACTGCTGCCTGCCTTTGGGCACACTCCCAGCAGACCTTGTAGTCCCAAGGAACCAGATCTTTCAACAGCCTTTCAGCAGCCACTTCCAGGAGTCAGCTGGTTCCAGGACACAGTGCCCACAGCAGAGGAGAGGGCAGAGGGAAGGGAGCAGGTCCTGGCTGCTCATGGCTGGACTGAAACATTTGCTCAGCACTGGGACCAGTCTGCTTCCCCTCCTGGTGCTGCTTTCTGTGCCCTCTGGAGGAAAGAACAGATGGAAAAATCCCATTCCAGGGGCCAAAGGAAGACAAAGCTGTGGCTCATCCTGCACGGCCCCTGGAGGAGCCAGGTGTGTTCTCACAGCCCTGCTCACCAGGCATGCAAAAACAAACCCTGGATGATGATGAGCCTGAGCTGGTGAATGCTCACAGATTGCTCTGAGATCTTCAGCAGCAGGTGCTGTAAGAGAACCAAATGTATTCAAACTGAGACACCAGCATTAACTCCTTACCTGCCTGGGGCTGAGGGATGGAATAGGCACTCTGAGAATAGGGAAATTTTTCTGCCACGGGTTTGAGGTGGCACTTGGAGCCAAAGACACCTGCTCAGAGAAGTGCAGACAGGATCCATGGCAGAGTTCCTTTCATCCAGATGAATCACAGTGTTCAATGAAAAAGTGAATCTAATAACCCAAGGATCCTAGTCAATTATATTTCAATAATGCTCCCAGAGTCGTTTTTCAATGACTCCTCCATTGGAAGAGGAGCCCTTTAGCATGGCTCAGCTTTGTAAGGGGCTGTGCTCCTTTCCCAAATGTTAAAACATGTGCTGGCATTTGGATCTGACCCTGAGACACAGCAGAGACACTCCCAGAGCCCTTGGCAGCACTGCTCCTGACTGGGCATGGGGGATGAGCTGGCCCAGGAGATCAATGGGAATATCTCCATGTAGATAATCCCTCTGGGGCCTTCCCCTCTCACTGCTCTGCTCCTTTCTCTGCTGTCAGAGCATTGCCAAGGAGTGGAGTGAGGAGCTGGGCTTGGGGAAGGTTGTTGGTGGGATTGTGGGTGGGTGTTTGGGTTCCTGTGCTGAAGAATTGTATCTGCAGCTCTGAGAAGGGGTGAATGTTTGGCTCTGGATGGTGTTCAAAACAGAGCTTCTCTGCAGGGAGGCCCTTAAATCTGTATTGAGAAAAAGATGAAATTTGTCTGCTTTTGATAGAAACGTCACTGTTAGCTCCAGAGCTCACTTAATTATTGCTTGTTTCATGAATTACAGTGGATAAGGCTGGTACTGTGCCTTTGCAGAGCTGGTACAAGGCTCCTTCCTCAAGTCTTTCTTCTGGAAATCACAAAAAAATCACAGTGTCATCCACAAAGTGTATTTCCTTCATTTCCATTCTTTCTGAGGGGCAGAACTTTGTCCTTCGTGGAAAACCTCTTTGTCTCAGCCAGAATGATAAAATCTTCCCACAGACATTGGAAAGACACTGGATTATGGTTTCCTCACCTTTTGTGATTAACAGGGAACACACACAAACCCTGAAACCCAGGAAAGGGATTTTCCATGATGAGAAGAGAAAAAATACATTTAAAATGCTAATTTGCAGTTCTCCAATGGTGATATTTAGAGCCTTGTGGGTTTATTTTCAGAGTAAGGGAAATATCTCTGAGGTTTGCATTAACAGCCAAGGTTATTAGCTGGAACTTGCCAAAACAGGATTGCACACACTTGCAATTTGGAATAATCTTTTCTTCTGTAGTTACTCAGTGCTTGTCATTTTAATGTAAATAGGATTTGAAGAGCATTTTTTGGGTAGAATTAACTAAAATACAATTATTTTCACTCTGTCACTGGCTCTTAAATCCCCTCCCAGACTTTGCCCACTGCACCATGGTTTTTTCTCACTGTGCATTTCTGTCAGAACCCTGCTGGAGACTCTCAACATTTATCAGTAATTTCCCAGTTATGGATGGAAGCTTTATCTCAGAGGCTTTCTCAGGGTGGTGCCAGCAAGGGACTGTGCATTTGGCTGGGGTGGGAAAAGAGAGTCCCTGCCTGGAGGAGAGAGGGAGGAGCAGCAGCAGGGCAGGTCCTGCCTGTCCTGTGCCCGGGGCACCTCCTGGCCACAGGAAGTGCAAATCCCTCCCAAAGCTCTGCCTAACTGCCCTGAGGAGAGAGGATTTCTGCCTGATCCCACCTGGAGAGGATCCAAACCCAGGGAATTCTCTGACTCTGCAATCTGCCAGAGTTCTAACCCAAATTTCAGGGAATTTAAGGGAACCAGTCGAATGCTGGTGGAGAGGCTGGAGGGGACACCAGGCTCTCCTGGAAGGATCCTTTCCTTTGCTTTGCTTTGCTTTGCTTTTCAGCTGTTTCAGAACTTGCTTCTTTTGGGATAGAATTATAATGGAATAAACTTGAGGTTTCTAGATCTGAGAAATTAAAATCAATACAGATTGCCCAGTCTTTTTAAAAAAAAGGCTGGGTATATTTATTTACATTAAATAAGTTCAACTTCACTGAAAATATTTAACCTGAGATAAAAAAGGCAGGAATTAAATGCTGGAAAAAGAAATCCATTTTAAACAAGCACAAAGCTCTGCTGCTCACTGGCATAAACCAACGTTGTGCCAAGGGCTGAGCAAGGTTAGGAGCAGCTCAGAGGTGTTTGTGGCTCACCAAACAAGCCCTGATAAAGTGGCTGAGGTGACCACAGAGCTATAAATCCCCACACCTCAGGAAATAAACTTGGAGGTGAATTCAGGCTGAATAAAGCTCCTCATGCTGTCACAAGTAATTAATCTCATTTCTGTGCCTCCTTCTCAGTGGTTTCTTCACTCTGAGACTGAGGTACCCAGCCCAGAGGAGTATTTGTAACACAACAGAAGTGGGGCTGGGAAAGGGAATTTTCAAAGAGAGCTGGGCTGAGTGGGATTTTTGCTGTCCTGAGAGTTTTCACCTTCATCTTTAAGCACCACAAGACCTCAGAAACTTCTGGAACCTCCTCCTGATCTGTGCACCAGGATTATTTCTGTACCAATGACAGCCCTCCCTTTGTTTTAAAAACCCAGATGCTTTATTCTGCCTGTAAGAGGTCACAGCAATTTGGTGCCCAAAGTCCTGGGACTTTTAAATTCCAAATTTCATTTTCCAGGTTGGACATTTGCGTGAAAGATCAATATTTCCTTAAAAAAAAAAAAAAAACCAAAAAAACAACATAAACTTATTTTCCACCTCTCTCCACGTCACTGAGCTCTGATCATGGTGTGCACAGTATTTAATTTCAGCTTTATGACGTTTAGAACTTGCTATTGCAGCATCAATGTCTCATAGCCAGTGAGTGCTGGGCATCACTGCTGCTGAACACTCACATTCATCTTCAGGGCTGATGTACAACCCCATTCTGATGTTTTGCCTTGATGAAAATGCCTGGGAGAGGCAGGGAATGACTTTTATATTTGCAATAATACAGGCCTTAAAATATGGACCAAGATCTTAGTTCAGTGAGGTTGTTGTCAATCTATCATCTAATTTATCTGTTCCTTTCAATAAATCTGTATTTAGATCTATTTTAGGGGATCTTTATTGGAATGAAGTGGTTTTTCTAACCTTGAAGCATTTTTGACATCTAGTTTGGTGCAAATATGGGTATCTCTGAGGAGAGGGAAGTCTAAACTCCCCATCCTGCTGCTTCCCTGAGGA
The DNA here is from genome assembly GCF_027477595.1 of Haemorhous mexicanus. Taxonomy (NCBI): domain Eukaryota; kingdom Metazoa; phylum Chordata; class Aves; order Passeriformes; family Fringillidae; genus Haemorhous; species Haemorhous mexicanus. Next base: position 1,362,077 of record NC_082355.1, read on the forward strand.
ACTGGAAATTTGTATTCCTCCTCCCTAGCTCAATAATTACCCAGCCATTCCTTTGCTGAACCCATTGCAGCAAAAATAATAATGCTAAAGGGCAGAATTCCTTGGAGAAGGATTGCAAATGGACAGAAAGCTGCTTTTGGTGCAGGGCTGAAAACATCAGGGTAATAAGGAAGCAAAGGACAAAGAGGAGCTCTCTGCTCTACAGGAAGGGAATGAAAGGAAGAACTTTTGGGACAATAAAGCAAAAAGAACCAGGACTTCTGTCAGATCTTCAAATGTGCCAGCCCTTAAAGCTGTACATCCAGCTGGAGAGGGAATTCTGCACAATCCCAAAGTCTGGAACTTGCTGAGAGAAAATGTCTCTTTTGTGTCTCTTCTTCTAAGGGAATCTGGACCCTCCTGTTAAGGAGTGAACCAAAATATTCCCTTTTCTCATTATTAACACTCAGCTTGTGAGCCAGGGGTTGAGGTGCTGCTGCTTCTCCTCCTTCACAGCAGAGCTGGAATGCACAAACACCTCATCACACTTTAAATTATGCATTTGTGGCTTCACACTCCTCAGAGCGAATTAAAGAAGCATGTGCTACTCCAGCTTTGTAAGAGACAAATCAAGGGATCTTTCCTTTTAAATTCAAACTTTAAATGTATTTTTCAGTGTTACCCAGTGCATCAGTTGAACTCTCAGCTGCCAGAACACAAACTACAGGTGGAACTGTGAGAGCTTTGAAGAAAAGAATTAGAGTTTGGCTTGTATTTTCTGTTAAATGAACACTGCACTTTACTTTGAAATAATGTTAAATATTCATGAATCTGTTATTTTCCCATATTTTGTTCTTCTGAGAAGCCATAAAAATCTATAACCAGTCTTTATTTCTCCAGAGAAAAATTAGGTGAGAGCAAACATCTGTTTCTCTCTTTTTCCTGTCAAGATTTGGAATAATTATATCAACACTTTAAGCAACTGGGAAAGACCTAATTCTATTTAATTCTGATTAAGTGTGCAGTAGGTATGAAAGCAAAGTGCATTGTGTGATGGTGGAGGCAGCAGGGGAACAATGGGAATGTTTATTTGGAACTGAACAGGTCCTGCTGCTCCCCATACTCCTGAGCTGATGTGGCTGCTGCTGTTCCAGGTGGGAGCAGGAGAGGGTCTGGGATCACAGGGGCTCATCCAGGGAAATCCTGGGCTTGGAAAACCCAGAGCACCTTTGCAGGTCTGGGATGGTTTCCTTGCTCTGGGAGCTCATCTGGGCTCTGGAATTCGGGAGCTCCAGAGGCTGGGAGCAGCTCCTGGGCTGGGGCAGCTCCAGGGCTCCCAAACACTGCTCTGCATTTGGCATTTCCCACCTTCACCAGGGGCTGGCACCCAGGCACACAGGGCAGGGCCTTTTCCTGGAAAGGCTTCCTGTCCTCTCTGGAAGTGTTTTCCAAGAACAAAGCCCAGCAGTGCTGCAGCTGCTCCAGAACTTTGCCTGACTGAGAGAATGAGGAGGATTTTGGTGGAATTTACCTTTTTTTTACACTGCAAGAGATGTTCCTGAAGGTGTCAGAAGTCACCATGAGTCAGAAATAGAAGTGAGCTGAAGGCAGCAGCTCTGACCCATCAGGAATAGTGGATTCCTTTCCAGGGAGTGTTTGCAGGATCACTCCAGGAGCTGCTCCCCACCAGCACTGGGCAATGCATGATCCATGCCAAGGGCACCTGTCCTGGATGAAGTCCCATCATCTTCCTCCTCTGGGGTGCAAAGAGTTAGTGATGAGTAACTGTGTGCAGGAAAATGGCAGAGGAATGGCTGAGAGGAGAGCTGTGCACGGATCTGCCAGGAGCATCGAGGGACAACCCCTGGGAGCCTTTGGAAAAGCTGGAAGCACCCATGGATGTGGTGCACTGCAGTCTGCAAAGGCTGAGGCATCAGCAGCACCCTGCTGGTTTACATATTGCCAGTGATTTCTGATCCCTGGGTTTTATTTCTATCAAATACACCTTTTCAAGCAAACAGGAGGTTGTCCTTTAGGAACAATGTGAGGAAGAGCTGAGATGTGGGGGGTTCTTTGGGGGATTTGTGTCCCCAGCAGGCAGTGCTTGCACAGACCTCGTCCATTCCAAGCCCATCAGCTGGTGTTGGCTGTGATTAGGAGTGACACTGGTGACTCCAGCCCCACGCATTTCCTCCAGGAGCAGCAGCCCTGGCAGGCAGAGCCTGCTCCCAAGTCAGTGATGCCAGATGAAGTCACTGCACTTGTCAGTCACTCTGGCACCACTCCTGGTTAGAAACTTGCCCTTTTTGGGCAGGAACCACCCAACAGCTCTGGGCCTAAAGGATGTTTGGTTGTAAGCAGAAACTGCTCCAGCAGTTGGGTAAAAAAGACCTCACCTTCAAGGGCATCTGAGGAAAGAGCTTCCTGACCTACATCTGCCAAGAATCCCATCCCAGCTCCCTCCTCCCAGCCCTCTGGAGTGAGGAGGAACATTTGCCCGTGATGAAGATAATGGCAGAAAATATGTATGAGAATGAGTCACTGAAATTTTTGTTCAGAGTGGAATATCCAGCATCCCCAGAGACCTTTATTTATAGCCTGAGCAAACTCTACAGAGTTGCAGGAGGACAAATGAAAGTGTAGGAGAAGCTGAAGTAATGAGTAATGGTAACTCCAACAGGCTCTTTCCATCACAAATTAAGTGAGTACATCATGGCAGTAAATCTCCAAAAGAGCTCAGACAGTTTTATCTCTGTGGAGCCTTGAAAGACTTTTTGGAAAACACTTTTTGGAGTGAAGGTTCCATTTCATGGTTGCCTCTAGAAGATGTCTAGAACAGAAGCAACTGCAGATCTGGAGAATATTCAGAATAATCACCATGGTCTGCATCTCCTTCTCGTGTCTGTCCTCAGTTCTGCCCCCTCAGGGTGTGGTTTTGCCATCAATGAAAGATGTTCATAAATTAAATATGGCCATCAATGAAATATGTGTTTTATAGATGAAATACATTCAGGGACACCAAGTGTTCACAGTTGTCACACTGAGTCAGTTGTGACTCAGTGCTGCCCAGGAGGGGAGGCATCTCCAGCTGCAGGGCTGGCTTGCATAGGGAATGCAAAGTGCTCCTTCCAGGAATGAAGGGAGCTCCCAAAGAGGCTCTAACTGAGATTTTTTTTCACTGCTTCTCGCTGGATTGTACCATAAGAAATTTCCAAATGCCTGAAATGTAAACTGTTCCTCTGGCAAGCAAATAATTTAGAGGTGATTTAGAGAATTTTTCAGCAGAACAGATTTTCATCAATTTCTTTGAAGTATTTCCAAGTTCTTTAAAATTTTCTGTAACCCACACTTTCCACTGGAACCTGGAGAATCTGCCAAACTTTCTCTTGCTGTTCTGTGGAAGGAAGGAAGCTGTGATTAGAATCAGGGAGGAAAAGGCCCATCAGAGACAGCTCATGGCAAAGTCATTCCTTGGAATTCTGGGTCAGCCCTCAGACTCCTCCTCCCCCTGTCTCAACACCCCACTGCTCACCCAACTGGCCCTCATTTTTCACTCCTTTCCCATGGTTTTGAAGAGATTCATCCAGCTGTTTTCTCCTTTCCCTGTTCCTGGCTCTGTTCTGTGAATGCTTTCAGGCAGGTTCCCAGCTGTAGATGCACCCTCCAGCAGGAGGATCAGACAAATGCTGGAATCACGAGTTGATATGGAAGAATTCAACATTTAGGGATGAAAATTAGGGCTCTCCCCTCACCCTTTTAGACTGAAGGAATTGTAGAAAATGTTTTATGGAGTTTAAACAATATTGGCTGTGGCATTGACCTCACTTGGCTTGATAGAAACAAATGATGAACTGGACATCTCCAAACTGCTGCTTTTCCTTTGTGTGCACCCAGAGGGTGCAACCCAGGCTGCTCTGGGCTGGTTTGGGGGCTGAGCCATCCCTCATGCCTAGGGTTTGGCCAGGCTGGGGCTGCAGCTGACTGACCCCTCGAGCTGCAGGGAAACGTCAGCCAAAAAGGAGGAGAGTTTTCACAAGCTTGGCCAGTGCTGCTGGGAGAGGTCCCTGCAAAAAGGCTTTTGGATTTCTGGTTGACAGGGCCATGAGAGGGAGATGTTCTCATCCAGAGCTCTGGGATGGAGAAGACTTTGGGCTCTGCACGGATCAGGAGGGGATCCTCTGGAAGTGCCACCTCTGAGCTGTGCCCATGGCCATGCTCTGTAGGGCCAGGCCATGCCAGGGGTGAGCTCCAGGGCTCCTTGGGGAAAAATCCCAGCCCTGGCCCCCCCTGGGAGTCTGGAGATCACTGCTGCTGTGGCAGCCAACAAACCCAGATGCACTTGGGCTGAAATCATCAGGGCTGAAATCATCACGCATCCTGGAGCAGGAGCTGGTGCCCGAGGGAGGAGCTGTGGGGCCAGGGAAAGTCAGCACAAGCTGAGGTTGTTTAGGGCTGCTGCCAGAGCCCCCTGGCAGTGCCATTCCCCCCTCTGTCCTTGTCACTGATCAACGGGCTCTTGCCTCCTTTCCCAAACTCCCAGCTCAGTTTCAGGAATCAGTCCAGGCCCATGACCTGTTGTATTTGTGGGGTGCCCTGATGAAGGGAGGAACGATGGATCTGAGTCCGTGTTCTCAGAAGGCTCATTTATTCATTTATGATACTATCTTCTATTAAAGAATACTATACTAAAGAATACAGAAAGGACACTTACAGAAGGCTAAAAGACACTAATGGAGACTCCTGACTCCTTCCAGAGCCCTGACACAGCCTGGCACTGGTGGCCAAAGAGTCAAAACAATTCACATGAAACCAATGAAACAATCACCTGTGGGTAAACAATCCCAAACACATTCCAAAGGTGCAAAACACAGGAGAAGAAAATCAGATAATTATTGTTTTCCCTCTTCTCTGAGGGCTCTCAGCTTCCCAGGAGAAAAATCCTGGGCGAAGGGATTTTTCAGAAAATGTGAAAGCTGCAATGACCCCCCAGGCTGGAGTTCTCCAGACATTGTTTCACTGGGTGTTTCACCCTCCTGTGACTCCTGGCCTCTCCCTGGGACTGCAGTCAAGTCCTGGCTGCTTTAACCCAGCTCTGATTTATGTTTGATGAGGAGACTGAGGCTGCAGCCCTCAGCTGAGCACTGCTCTTCCTGCAGATTTCTGCTCCTGATTCATCGCTCTCCTCACCTATTATCCCATCATTTATGGATTGAGTAATGGGCACCAAGGGCTTTTACTGAGAGGAGCTCTCAGCAGACTTACAGCACATATTTTGACAGGGGGATGGATGTTCTGGGTTATAGCTAATAGCAATTTAATGAATATTTTATTTAAATAAACTTAGTTAGTGCTTTGTGGCTGCGTGGAGCAGTAACTGCCTACAAATCTGTGGTTAGGAAAGCTTCATAGCAAATTTCCTGTTCCTGGAGCAGGATCTTCTTTCTCAGCACCATAAGGCCAGAGGGACACATATGCTGCTAAATGCTTGTTCTGCAAGTGAGAATGAGTGCATGATTGTGAGGAAAAACATTTGGTTTCTACTGTTGAGCAGTGAAATTTCAGCACAATGAAATCCTGTGCTGGTGCCAAGACAGCATCTGAGACAAATGGAAAAGTTTCCAAGCTTTGAGACTTGCAGAAAATCCCACAAATAAAACCCAGTTGATTGGGGATGCAGGACTGCACTTTGGGGAGAGGGGTATTTTTCTTCCTGAGCAAGTGTCTCCAGCCCGGATTAGAGAAGCTTTCTTGGAAATCAATGTGTTTTTGAAAGGTTTTCTCACACCTCCCTGGTTTGCACACGAGGTTTGACACTAACAGGATGAAAAACCCTTGCACCTTGCCACCTTACAGGCAGCTCTGGTCTGGCTGTGTTATCACCATCAATAAAACCCCCACAAATCCCTCAAAGTGACACTTCAAATTAACAGGAGAATATTGGCAGAGTGATAAACACAGACAAAAGCAGGGGTTCCAAGGAAGGAGGAATTAAGGAGGGCGAGGTGGGATGAGTTTTCCCTTTGATGGATCTGTGTCTCATCTGCAGTTCCAGCAGTCACAGTGGGAGTTTTCACTCTGTCATAATTATGTGGCAGCAATCACATTTTCTTTTAGCATAAACCTTCATCTCCTTCAATTTTCAAGAATTCTATGTTAAACTGAGGAAAACCATGTTAGTAATTAGGACTTGGAGTCAGCCCTGGGAACAGGTCTGGAGCCCAAAGAAGTTGTTTGCAGCTGTGATGAAAATCCCCACATTTCTCCCTACTCCAGTTTAGTGGATGTCAGGGTTTTCAGCATCCCTGTCAGAGGGAGTGGAGTGAAACCCCGGGGTGTGAGAACCTCCTCGTGTCCTGTGCTCACTGCAGGGCAAACAGAGAGAGGGGCAGGAGGGACAGCAGGAATGGGATTCTCCTCTCCAGGGAACCAGAGCCCAAGGAGATGATGCCTCCACTTTGAGCTTTCCTATTTCCCAGACTCTGCATTGGTGAATAACTCTGAACTCCCTGTAAAGTGTCAGCAAGGTCTCCTCCCAGCTCAGTCCCACAGAACAATCCTTGTCCAGCCCCAGAACCAAGGACACCGCTGCAGCTTCAGCCCAAAGAGTGCAAACAGCAGGGAATGGAGGAGAGCAGCCTGGGAGGGTGGGACTGCATCCCCTGGAGCTGGGCTTGGACACTGAACCCCAGCATGGAAATGGAGCCAAACTTATCAAGGTGGGAGAACTCGTGGCCAGGAGTCCATCTGGGGTGGAGCCAGGGCCAGGCTCTGGCACTGCCCAAGGTGTGTCCTGTGAAGGGCTTTTCATAAAAACCTCTTTATTGCTGTAACTCTGCCCAGCCTCTGCTCCAGGCAGCCTCTGCAGGCAGCAGGGAGGGCTCCGAGCAGCCACACCTGCCCTGCCCACCTGCAGCTGCACACCTCCCAAACGGGGAGGGGATTTCAGCCACAGTTTGCACAGGGAGCACACAAAATAGGAAATGAGGAGGTGGTGGCAAACCCCAGAAAGGAAAAGCAGAGCCTTGGAAGGCTCCAAACCCTCCTGGCTCACCCCTCAGCCCAGCAGGTGGGAATTAGGAAAGATTTGCCTCAAATTCAGCCCACCTGAGGAGCCATCTGAGAGTCTGGCTCCTGAGGTTCTGGTCAGGCTGGATGAGTCTCCTCAGGGAAGGGTAAGTCCTGATTCCTTTTGATTTGGGCAGGGAAATTGTCCTAGCAGAACTTCACTATGTAAAGATTGTTGAGTATTTTTATTGAAGAAGTCTTCTCATAAAAATGATCTTTAATATTGTCTAGCATAAGGAAAAAAACTCCACCACATTCCCCTTTCTGGAGGAGCCATCCACTGTATTTAGTTTCAGAGCAGTTGTACATGCCAGCAACAGGAATTTAATTACTATCTCCTTTTCTAATTAATTTCAATAACTTTAATTATAATTTTCTGCAATGGCCAATGCTTTGGTCACTTCATATAATTATAAGGGATTGCTCTGTGACTTGGCATTAACGAATACTCACTGGTTATAGGAATCTCAGGGTCTCTTATTATTAAAATGCTCTGGAATGAAATTCAGTGATAGCCCAGAGCTGGGTTGCAGAGCCATCATTTTTCAGGTGATTGAAGAAATGAGAAGTTCCTGCTGTTTTCCAGCTCCATCTCTGTTGCAGCAGGAGATGGACAGCTCAGGAGTCTGTTTTGCTCAGTGAAATGGAAAACATGAAAACACTAACCCAGAAATTAATTAGGAATGGGCTGAGACACAAGGATGAGCCTTGAATTTTAAACATATTAAATTGGAGGGAACGAGGAGTTCCTCTTCATCTTCTGGGTTCAGATAAAGAGGGGAGGGCACAGGGCAGGGAGGAGCTGGAGTCTGAGCAGCTCTGGGCAGGAGGAGCTTGGCTCAGGCCCCCAGTGTTTATTTGTGAGCAGGAGCAATAACTGATGTTTCTCCAGCTGCACAACTGCTCTGCATCTGTTATAAAATCAAGGCAGCACAGAAAGGTTTTGGTACTTAGAGCTCTGTAAATCCACTTAGGATAATTCCTGGGATACTTTTTGCTGCTGTGCTCTTGGTGCTTTGAAGTGACTTCAGAATGAATTTACACTCTGAAGTGGCAAAGTGAGGCTGTGACCGCCCCTGGAAGTTGCTGGGGTTTGTTTTGGGGTGGTTTGTTTGTTTGTTTTCACAGAATGATGCCCTGGGTAGCTTTGCTTACCTCAGCCCCCAGGCTCAGCTCTGTCTCCTGGGTTTTGCACCGTGGTGGGTGAAGCCTGGGTTGTTCAAAAGCCAGAAATGAGGGAAAAGAGGCTGAATTTGTCAAACTGCAAAAAGGAGGAGGAGCAATGGGCAGTGAACACTGAGGTTCTCAGAGATTCCTCCTTGGGATTTTATTGGGGAGTGGTGGAAAAGGTGCTCCTCATGCTGGCCTCCAGAGGCAGGGCTGGATAAGCAGAGCTGCAGTTTTTCTTTTGGGAAATCATGAGGGAGCTCTGATCCCCCTCCCCAAAGCACTTTGGTGGTTAATCATGGGTCCATGAACCAAGAGCTGCTCTGATTGATGCCAGTTGTGGCTGCAAATAGACCTGGCCTAAGTTAGACCTGGTTTTGTGAAGGAGAAAGGTCTGTGCTACAGGAAAATGCTTGTAAATCTGAATTTATTTCCTTGTCTAACAGGGAAGACTTTCTAACAACAGTAAATATTTGCTGTGTGGCTCTGAAGAGTTTCCCCTGTGGCTGTTTTTCAATCACTCTGGAGCTCAGCTGGCTGTACCAGATCCCACAGAGAACTTGTTGGCATCTTGTGCTGGAGTTTATGGCTCCCTCACGTCAGTCAGTCTCCAGTTTTTCCAAGTTTTAGTGGAATACCAACAAAATATGTCTGAAACTGGGTTTGGCACATGCAGTGAAAGGGGGTGAGAACAAGGTTATGTTTTCATGAGAACAAGTGTTCTGTTATGAAGTGGAGATAAATAATGAGGACAAACATTGCATTAAAAAAAAGGAAGAATTTAATGAGCTGGAATTGTGGTCAGTCTCAGGAAAAGTTCATTTTTTTCCTCTAGTTCTTTTAATTCCTTATTAATTGCTGGTAAATGACTACTTGAAAGCATTGCCCAAATTTATATCTGATTTCTTGCATGCAAGTATTGATTCAACAGTGGTTGAGTCACATTCTGCACTTTGCTTAAAATAGATTTCAGGTTGGTATGGAAATTTACAGCCAATTTCCAGCCAGAATGGTTGTTCTTTCTTATAAAACATGCTGATGATAGTTACAGACATGCATTTACACATGATCCACATTCTTCCAGCTGAGCAGGGAGGTGAACATTCCATCCATGGATGCTCAGTCATGGCAACTTCTCCCATTCCATTCTCAAGTGCTCGGTCACAGGAGCTTTCAGGGAGGGGAAATTCCCCCACCCCTGCTTGGATCCCACTCTCTGGGACAGGGAATGTTGGAGCTGCAGCTCATCCTGGCCCAGCAGGATCTGCCCTGCAGGGGGAAATGCTGGAGCTCTGCAATTGCAGTTCTAGGGACAGCAAGTGCTGCTCTTATGCTCTGGTTTGGAGCAGAAATGGAGCAAACCCAGCTGTGGTGTCCCTGCAGTGGGAGGGGGATTTCCCCCAGAGAGGGGAGGTGGCTCGGGGAGGTGTTTGGGCTGCAGCACCCAGGGGGTCCTGCTGTCCCTCCTTTTGATCCCTGCCCAGGGATCTGAGCAGAGCCCTCAGCTGTTCCAGGGAATCCTGGAATCTCCTGAGCTGGAAGGGACCCACAGGATCATCCAGCCCTGCCCAGCCCCAGATCCCACCCTGGCATCCCTGGAGATCTGCCAAGCCCTCCTGGAGCTCTGGCAGCCTCGGGCTGTGCCCATCCCTGGGGAGCCTGGGCAGTGCCAGCACCTCTGGGGAGGAACCTTTCCCAAAGCCCAGCTGGCATGTTGGGATGGATTTCAGGGGAATTCTCTCCATTTCTGCTCCAAACCAGAGCATAAGAGCAGCATTTCTATCCCTAGAATTGGAATTGCAAGGAGCTCCAGCATTTCCCCCTGCAGGGCAGATCCTGCTGGGCCAGGATGAGCTGCAGCTCCAACATTCCCAGTCCCAGAGAGTGGGATCCAAGCAGGGGTGGGGGAATTTCTCCTCCCTGAAAGCTCCAACTCTCCAAGCACAGCTCCAGCCCCTCCCTGGGCCCTGTCCTGCCCTGGGGAGAGGCAGGAGCTGCCCCTGGGGAGATGCTGTTCCCTCTCTCTGTAAACATCTCCAGCTCAGAGATTTGCAGCTCCACTGGGCAGATGCACAAGTGGACCCTGGAATGTGACCTCCAGCCCTGCACTGGCCACAGAAACTCCTCCTGTTCCAGCTCATCCCCTGAACAATAAAACCCTGATTTACAGCCCTGAGGAGCAAACAGAGCTCGCTCTGGGTCAGGGAAAGCATCTGGGGGACTGGTTTGTTTGAGGGAAGGGTTGGTGGAGCCTGCTCAGCTTCTGCCCCCTCCCAGCCACCCTCTGCATCCTGAATTTGGCACAAATTTCCCTCCTGGTGCCCTGCAAAACCAGCAGTGTGGGCAGGAAATTCCCTTCAGCTCCGAGGGTGATGGGTTTTAGCAGCAGCTCTCCCTGCCCAAGGATGGGAACAGTTCTCAAACCTGGGGACTGGACACCAGGAGGGAAATCTGAGGAGGGAAATGTGCTCCAGGCACAGTGAAATGCTGTACTGAAGGCAGAGTTTGCTCCACATGGGAGCCCTGGCACGGGGGGAGTGCTGTCATTGCACACTGAGTCAGTGAAAGGCCATCTCAGCACTGAGGCAAGCTGATCACTTGCTTTTTCAGATAAATATAGATATTTTGGCCAAATTAAGATTTTTCTCATCATTCATGAATTTACAGTATTTGAGCAAAGGGATGGAATGTCCTGCAGTCCTGACAAGGATACAGTTTCATAAATAACCCTCCTGACGTGGATGGAGGGAATATTTTCTGAGGTTTGGGCTAGCAGGGAATTTATTTGTTTGTTTTAAGGCAACCAAGACTTTTATTTTCCCTCTCACCAATGGGTAGAATATTTCTGTTGCCTTCTCTGCTCTTCCCCCCTTCCAAACATTCCACAAAGCTTTTCCACACCTCTGGCTGTAGGTGAGGGCTTCCAAAATCCTGTAGGATTTAATTGCACTAAGGCAGATAGTGAATTGACAATGGAATGAAACAGGGAATACACCACGAGCTGGAATTCTGAGTTGTACTAACTCAGTGTCTTTGTGCTGTAAATCTCCATCTGCAATAGACACAGAAATTTGCCATGGATGAAGGAGGCTGAGAGGGGTTTTCAGCACGGGGAGATTTTAATTTCTGTTAAAGCAGTGACAGGCTCAGAGGCACAGAGACAAAACAAAGGTTTGCAGTGGAGGAGCTGCACTGAACTGAAACTGCTCTGTTCTGTTCCTGTTGTTGTGCTCTCCTGCCTTCCCATCCCTCCCAGCTGTCTCCAGTGGCACTTGGCAATTCTTGTTCCCACTCTGATTGGCTTTCTGGGTTGTCTGAGGCGATTGCTTGAATTCTTTTTTGGCATGTGTTGTTTTTGCTTCTCAGTCAGGTTTATCTGACTTTTTTGGCTGCTAAGACACTGCTGTTTTCTCCCCAGCTATTTTTACAATGTCTGCTTCAAAAGAAATTCTCTGGGTCTCTGCACCAGGAGCTTTCTCAGCTCCTTTCAGTGACAGAATGGTGCAAAGCAACAGTTTTTGAATGGCCATGTGACCATCCCAGGAGGACTAAACAGAACAAAATGTTTTAGTGAAAAGAAGTTTTTGGAATTTAATCACCAGCTGCACACTGCAGCTCAGTGAGGGGTATATTCTTTTAAGGCACAGAAGTTAATTACAGTCAGAGAGGGGCTCTGGGATCAGTGGGCAGTGCCTCTGGCCTGCTGTCCCACTGGCTTTTCCAGAGGGACCGTTCATCCAAAGGCAAAGCACAGCTCAGGGACTGAGCACCAAACTGCCACAAACAGGAAATGAAACTGTAAATTCAAACAAGCCAACAAAAACCATCCCGATGAAAGAATCCAAGAGCCCAAGCAAGCATACGGGCAGGTGTGTGTGCACAGATTGCCTGGGGGCAGGCAGAGCTGCAGAGGAGCATTTCACACTTACTGAACGCTGCAAAAGAGAACATTGCAGCCAGGGAGCACGGGGGGCTGGTCGGTGCTGGCAGGGGCAGGAAGGCTTTGGTTGGGAGCTGCTGCAGGGACTGAGAGCAGCAAACCTCCCCAGGTCAGCTCCAGCAGAGCCAGGGGGATCTGTCCCTGCTCCTCTCCACTGTGCCATCCCCATCATCCCTCCCAGCTGGCTCCAGGGACACTTTGCAATTCTTTTTCCCAGTCTTTGGGGGTTTTTTTGATCGTTTCAGGGGATTCTTTGGATTTTTTTTCAAAAGAGTGTCAGGGAAAGCTACCCTGTCACTATTTGCTTTGGTGCAGTTTGCCCTAGGAATTTGTGGGAATAAGGAAGTGTGGATTAACCAAAAGTGTATGAAATCTCACAACTTCTTCAGATAAATCCTGAGCTCTCAGAGTCTGTATTTAAAGTCATGAGGTCACCACTTATATGCAGTTCCAAGAACACATAACATATTTTTTCCAACCCAAATCCCTTTTTTGGTATTGCCCTTGTAAATCCTTGACAACTGGAACAACAGCAGTGTCATTTGCAGTGAGTGGCAGCTGGACATGGGGAAAAGGGAGGGAATATCTTGGTGTCACTGGCAGAGAGCAGAGACAAGATGTCCTTGAGTGAAGCAGCTTCAGAGGAGCTGTGAGTCCCAACCACCTCCTGCAAGGCAGGGCAAGGCTCTGTTTGCAGCACAAATTGGTTTTTAAGTGATGCAAACTGCTTTGGAAGCTCTGTTACCTCACACTGTGCAAAACCCTCCAGCCCTGGCAGCCTCTCCTTCTCCCTGCCACCAGCTGATCCTGTCCTGGTTCCCTGCTCTGCACAGCCCAGGGCACCCTGGGCTCTGGGGCTCCCTGAGGAGCAGAGCACAGCCAGGAGGGGATGAACACCTGGCCTTCCTGTTGAGCAGGGGGTTTCTGTGCTGTGGGGGAATTCTGGGGACAGGTGAGTTCACCCAGTGCCTGGGTGTGCCATCAGCTGCTCTGGGGTAACTCAGCTCTGCTGGACCTCCCTGGGCTCTCTGCCTGCAGGGATGTGGGGTTCAAGCAGGTGAAAAGGTGAATTTTTCACCTGACTCAGCTGGTTTAGTGGGATCTCACCTGTGGCTGGTGGCTCCCTGTCCTGCCTGCCCAGGAGCTCCATCTCCAGCTCTCACACAAAGTTCCCTCTCCAGGGCTGGTGGCTGCAGAGGAACTGCTCTGATCCAGCTCAACAAATCCCAGCCAGGTTTGGAACCTGCTGCATCCCCAGTGCCCCCAGACAGAAACTTCCAGACCCAAAGTTGCACAGAGGGTTGACTTTTTTTGCTCAAATACACAGAATTATGTACCCAGTGCCAAAAGCCAATTGGGAATTTTGACTTCTTATGCATTTTCCAGATGAAATCCAGAAGGGATGGTGCTGGTTGATGTCAGATAATGGGGGAGGTTTCTCTCTGAGGCTTCTCTTGTTTGCTATCAGTGAGCAGCAGTTTTCACCCTACCAGGCAGAGGAGATAAAGTAAAAACCACCATTTCCAGCCTGCAAAAGCCCAGCCTATGTGGAATCAGCTCAATTATTTCAGCTCAGTCTGCAAGGAAAAGCAGTTCCTATCTCAGAATTACAATTACATGGGAACGTGAACTGCAATTTCTCTCCTGATTAATGCAATATAACAACAAAACATGGACAATGGCAATGCATCAGTTCCTGGCCATTTCAAATAACTCTTGGCATGATGGATCTTTAAACACTGTCTGGCTTTATTTCATTATTTTAATATCATGCCTTGAGCTGGAAATTTGTGAGATTGATCTTGTTTGAGAGTACTGATGCAGCATTTAGAGTGATAATACAGAACATTTCACAGGGGAAATGCTTCTCATAACTTGTGACTAACTGGGTCCCAAAATCCAGGGACACTTTGTGCTAATCACTGAGCATTGCCACCCCATTTTCTTTTCTTTCCCCACCACCCCCGTGGTCCATTATGGACCAGGAGCCCTTTAAATATCCAGATTTCCTCAGTGGGGAGGCTCTGCCCTGGCCTGGGGTCACTGTCCCCCTGGGCACCAGAACAAACCCAGAAAATGATCTGCAGACGTGGATCAAAGGTGGAGGCATAAATCAACTCTAGCTGTGCTGATTGGCAAAGCAGGACTGAGAATATTCCAGATTTTCCAGATTACTGCCCCAAAACAATCAATGAAGGGAAAGAACACTCATTTTGGAGGTTAAAAAAAGCTGCTGTGTGAGCACAAAGGGAGCTGCAGAAATTCTATTGACTGATCTGCTTGGACCTTGAGCTGTTTGCAGCAGTGCAGGGTCAGAACCTCAAACATGAGCACTTTCCATGGAAATGCCTGTGCAAATTGAGCATTTTGAAATATTTACTGTGGTTGGCATTGATTTCTAAAGGTGCTAAGTGGTGCCAGAAGGTGGCATGGAAAGCTCTGCCCCCTCCTAATGGCTGTTTCTAACTAGAGCAAAACAATCCAAGAAAGCTCCACCTGTTTTTCCCCACCTGCCTCAGGCCTGGGGGCTCTTTGGGGTCCCTGGGTTGGGATTTTGGGTTCTGCTGAGGAGGAACAGAAATGTCCCTGAAGGTCCAGACCCCAAACCCTCTGCTGGCACATCCAAAGCTGCAGCTCCAAAAGTTCCCAGGTTAATCTGAGCCCCAGGAGCTGCCAAGGCTCAATTTCAGCTGAGCCAGAATTGCTCCCATTTAGGGCAGCCTGGGAGAGTTTTTCCAAGGCAGGAAAAGCAGGAGAAGCTCTGGGCAGCTGGGGATGTTCATCCCCCCATGGCATCACTCAGCCAGAGCCCAGCTCTCCAGAGGGAAAAGGAAAGGTCCCCATCTGTCCTTCACTGTGAGCTCACATCTGGCTCTGAACTAATCCCAGCCCCAAAAACAAGCTCCTGGTGTGGCTGGTTTTGATAAAGGAAGAGTGCTGTGCACATTTTATTCTGGTTATCTCATGGAAAAGGGTTGGATGGGTTGTTTAATTCCCCACAGCCCCCACAGCTGCCTCCCAGTTTCAGCACATTCAGCTACAGCATCCAAGATTTGATTTATATTAATACATCTGATATTAAGAATGATGTCATCAGACTAAACAAATTGATGCAGGCTCGAAGAAGCAGTTGGCCCTTGTGCTTTGTGGCATAAATTACCTTGGGAAGAAGGAAGTTGTCCATATTAAGATTTCTTGCACCTTTCTCTGTTGTAGCAGGAGAGTTTTAGCAGCTCATGGCTCATTAAAAACCTATTTTTAGAACCAAGTGCTCTCCCTCCCCACCCCGGGGCTGCTCTGGCAGACTGAGAGTGTTCTCTGGGAAATAAATCCAACTGGGCTGATTCACTCTGCACAAGTGTGGCAGAAATCTGAGCTCAGGCTCTGCCCCTGGGGCCAGCACAACTCGTGTGACCTTTGGCTCACATAAAATATTGGTTTTCCCTCCTCAATTGTGTAATAAATAAAGGATCAAGGAGTGAGGAAGTGCAAATGATGTTATCAGGGAGAGTTGTGGGATCCTGAGGGGTCTGGTGTTTCTTCATCAAAGGCCATTAATGAGGAGCTGGTGTTTGCAGCCTTGAAGTCCCTCCAGTGTGGGCAGCTGTGCCCAGGATGAAACCCAGAGAACTGCCCTGGCTGGCACAGGAGGCTCTGGTCTGACTCATGGTCCCAGATTCCAACATTCCCAAGGGAATCTGTACCCAAGAGTTTGTACAGAGCCCCCAGTGGAGCTCTCTCATCTCTGAGGGGTACGGGGTGGGATGGAGGCAACCTGGCCCTGGAAAAGGAGTCACAGAAATTGTGCTTCCCTCTGGAGCAGAAAAAACCTCCCCCTCCTTCATCCTCCCTCTGAGGCCTGCAGTATTTTGTGCTGACTTCAGGCACAAACAGAAGTGCCAAGGCTTTATCAGTTCATCTTTGTTTGGTGGGAAGTATTGGGATGTGAAGGCACCAGAAATCTCGACTTTGAAATGTTCTCTCACACAGGAGAGGCACAAATCTGGCCTTAGAGGAAAGCCCCCAGGAAAATCCCCAGGCCAAAAGCCAAAATCTCTCCATGCTTCCTGATGTATTTGTTCACAGTCTTCATTTAATGAAATCTAAGGGGATTCATTAATGATTCCAGTGCTTGTGTCTCCTCTGTCTCCATCAGATAAACCTCCACCTACCCCTAGTCCCAGCTGAAAGCCATTTTTGTAATTAATTTTCTAAAATAAATTTATTTAATTTACACACCATTTAATCTGCTTCCCAATTGTCTAATGATGTTAAGAAAAAACAAACCTGGGGTTGAAATGAGCTTGCCAGACACTGGAGCTGTTTCTTGACCTGCTCTTCTGATTGGAGTTTATTTGGCTTCTCTTCATGAATCTTTGCCTTTGCTCTTTGGGTTAACCTGGGGATTTTCAGCACAGGAAAATAAAATAAGGGTCTGCATAAAATGAAAGTGGGTCTCATAGCTGGGGCTGGAATCCCCCTCAGTTTGGGAATACTGCCCAGAGCTCTCCCCTTCTTAAATTTCAACCTTCAGGGACTGGGCAGGCTGTGAAATTTTTTATACTTATTAATTATATGTACAATATTATTTATATGCATTGTATTTATGTGTATTATATATATACACACTATCATTTCTATGCACTATATATATCCACAATATCATTTATATGCACAAGCCCATCAGGCTTTATTTGGATTTCCTTCTGCAAAGCAGGTTGCTGTTTTTCCTATTGATATTACATGAGTAAAGACTATTAGGATAATTAACATTACATTAATTAAAAGGTGCTGCACACATTAATTGCTGCTCAGCTGATGGATGGCTGTATTTCCAGGACTCCTGCCATGGATAAATCTGGATCACTCCAGGGCTGGACAGAGCAGAGCCTTCAGTCCCAGGTGAGCCCAGTTCCAGCCCTGGCATTGCCCTGCCCTGCCAGAGCTGGCCTTTCCCTGTTCCTGGTGTGTGCAGGTGGAAAACCCCACAGACCTGCCTTGAAATCAGAAAGGTTTGCCCAGAGAGGAAGGAGAACCCCCCTGAGCAGGCACAGCCCTGGGAGCTGCTCTGCCCATGGATCCAGGGCTGGGATCCATGGGGTGGGATGGGATCCACGGGGTGGGATCCATGGGATCCATGGGGTGGGATCCCTGGGATGGGATCCATGGGCTGGGATGGGATCCATGGGCTGGGATGGGATCCACGGGGTGGGATCCCTGGGATCCATGGGCTGGGATCCATGGGGTGGGATGGGATCCATGAGCTGGGATCCATGGGGTGGGATGGGATCTATGGGATCCATGGGATGGGATCCATGGGGTGGGATGGGATCTATGGGATCCATGGGGTGGGCTGGGATCCATGGGCTGGGCTGGGATCCATGGGGTGGGATGGGATCTATGGGATCCATGGGGTGGGCTGGGATCCATGGGCTGGGATCCATGGGCTGGGATCCATGGGGTGGGATCCATGGGATGGGATCCATGGGGTGGGATCCACGGGGTGGGATCCATGGGGTGGGATGGGATCCATGGGATGGGATCCACGGGGTGGGATCGCTGGGATCCATGGGCTGGGATCCATGGGCTGGGATCCATGGGCTGGGATCCATGGGGTGGGATGGGATCTATGGGATCCATGGGCTGGGATCCATGGGATGGGATCTATGGGATCCATGGGGTGGGATGGGATGGGATCCATGGGGTGGGATCCATGGGATCCACGGGGTGGGACAGGACAGGCTGAGTTTCTTCCCAAGGCCAGCTGGGCTGGATCCCCAGCATGGGCAGCCCCAGGTGTGCCTGGGCACAGGGGTGGCACTCCTGGGGCTTGGGTTGCTGCTCCAGGCGATGGGATTGCTCCTGGGCAGCCCCACCTCTCTGAAACAGCTGATCTGTGGCTGAGGGAAAGGCTTGTAGCCAAAAGCTTTGGATAAACCTGGAGGTTTTGAGGGTCATTATTATCCTGGATTCACTGCCAGCAGTGCCACGTTCTAGGAGAACTTCCCTGGCAGCAAATTCCCCCGGGAATGGTGGGAATTGTTGTGTTTGAAGAAGCCCAGCTGAGCTCTGTGGGAGCCCCCAGGGTTTTCCTGCTCTCCCAGCCCCACTGGTGCCTTTGGGCACACCAGAAATCGTTCCTGGCTGCTGTTTTCTAGGAAATGCTGAGCCCCAAACCCCGCTGTGTCCCTGCCCTGTCCTCAGCTGCCTCCCTTCATTTGGAACAATTTCCTTTGCCCTGGAGCAGGAGGGTTTTTCACCCTCTGTTACAGCAGGGAATGAATTCCCCCCTCCAGCTCTCAGAGTGACTTTTTTGAGTATCTGCCCCAAGAGTTATAAAGAGTTTTGGACAAAGGCAAAGCATGTCCTGCTGCTCTTTACATGCTTTAAATATTTCCAGGAAAATTCTGTATTAATCTGGATGTTGGGACAGGCTGGAAATAACCTTTCTGCTGGAATTTTGTGCATGATGGGCATTTAACTTCAAATAACCCACTGGGACAGACCCACCCCTGCATTAATTTGATGAAAGCAATCTGTGCTAATTAATTTATTGTTGTCAAAATTATTTTTAGAACTACCACTTAGAAACACTGCATTTTTTTTTTAAATTGATGTTGTCAAAACTGAAATACTCAACAATAATTTAGTTCCTTCATTTGACCTGATAGTTAATCAATTAGGAGCATTATTAATGACATCTTTTAAATAGAAACAAGTTGCATTGTCAAAGCATGCAAGCATATTTTCCAGCTATTTTCAGAGACTTTTCAGGGTTAAGTAGTTCAAGCTTGTTTTAAAGGACTAAGAAATAAAATAATTCCATGGGTATTACAGGGATTTAACTCCACTTTTCTGTTTCTGTCTCTGAGGCAACAGGAAAATGCTTTGGCCAGGGTCCCATCCCAATGGGAGGAGTGTTATAAATATAAGCAATGTTTTATGAAGGAAAGCTTTTTTCCCATTCTGTTTTTGAAGTTCAAATCTGACTCAAATCCTGATCTGAATTTCACATCTCAGAACATTGATATTTTTAAATTCCATTTTGGTGGTGCTGCTCCAGACCTGATGAGGGGACAAATGTCACCACTCCAAGGTTCCCTGTGGAAAACTTCCCTTCCTCTTCCCAGCAGTGGGAGGAAATCAAACGTGACCAGAGCATGTCCTTGGCTCAGGACCAGGTGGAACTGCTGCTGCTTGGCCACAGCCACTCAACCCTTCAGGCTGCAGGGAAACCCAAGAGCCTGGAGCCCAACCCCCCTGAGCAGGTGTAAAATGACATTTCTGGCAGAGGCAGCCTGAGAAAAGGCTCCTCCTCCGCCCAGACAGTTTCAAAATCCACTCTTTGGGTATTTTCTGTGCCTCCTTCACTGCTTTCTTAGCCAAGAGCTGCAAACACCAAGGCTGTGACAGGGGCACGTGTGCCACTCTCACCCCTGGGACCCCAGCTGAGCTTTCCCAGCTCTCCTCAGGGAAATCCAGTATTTCAGGAGCCCTTTGTGGAGCACCTCAGTGCCTCTCCCGAGTGCAGGGAGGTGGCCACGTGTCTGCAGGGACCCTTTCCTCTGGGCTGGTGCTCCCTGCAGCCCAAATTTACACTCAGGAGCAGCTGCTCATGCCAGAGCTATGTGAGGCAAAGTTGAGGAGGAGAAGTTGAGGAACCTCCCTCTTCCCCAGCCTGATCTGTCACCCTTGTTCTAAATTTAAATCTGTGTTTACAGGAGGCAAGAGGCAGGCAGTTGAATCCAGCAGCAGCAGAACATCTCGTGTTTGTTTGAGGTCAGACAAGTGGGTTTTCTCGTGCAGATGTGCATGGAGAGCCTGCTGGTGATGTGCACGTTTGTGGGAGCTGTGTGGACAAGTGAGCCGTGCTCAGAGGGAGCCTGCCTCAGCCTCTGACCCTCTCTGGGTTATTCTGGGCAGCAAAACTCCATAGGATAATCAGGAGTGGGGCTGGAGCAGGAGCTGGTGCAGCTTTCTCAGGAGGTTTCCCAAGGGACACTCTGCTCTCCTTAGGCTGCACTTCCCTGCCTGTCCCCTCCTCTAAGCCAGCCCAGGAGCTCTGTCTGAAGCAGCAGGTCCTGGGCATTGCTTTCATCTCCTCCTGGGATTCCAGGGGCAGGGATGAGCTGCTCCCAGCCAAGCCTGGCTTTGCTCAGGCCCCAGGCTCTGCTCCCTGCACTGATTCCAGCCCCAAACGAGGACCCAGACCTTGGGGGGATGTTGTGGAGTCTTAGCTGGGCATGGGCCAGTCCAGGGAGCTGCCCTGAGCTGAGCTCTGCTCTCCTCTCCCGTGCCTGCACGTCCAGCTGGATTTGTGAGATCAGCTGCTCCCCTCCAAGGGAATCCATCAGCTCCAGGAGCTGATCAATGATATAAATACAAAACCCAATGGACAACGTTGGGTCTTTGCTGTTATCAGGAGGGGAAGCTGCCCATTTTCACTCTTTCAGTGCAAGAGATGTTTATAAACTGATTATCAGAGCCTCCCAACCACAGAGAAACCCAACTGGAGCTGCTGAGACTGTGACTGAATGCCATTAAAGGAAATTAATTCAGGTTGAAGTTCTGAGACCTGAAGTTCTAATCTGGCCCAGCATTGTGCACACAGCAATCACTGTCTGCATCATTTCATATCTTGGGATTTAATCCCATTTGTCTTGTAATTTTATTAGAAAAGGCTGATGTCCAGGTATTGATAAAGGAACTGAGGGGATAAATATTCATCCTGTTTATTGCACCTGCTTCTGATGCTTTTGTAGCAGAGGTGAAAGGACAATAAAGGCACCCAGATAAAATTTAATAATAATTTCATGGCTCTGCAACAGCAACTCTATTGTGAAATGGTCTGTGTCGTGTCCCCAGCCTGTAACTCCCCAGTGCTGCAGGTTTGTGCCCATTTTTGCCACTTCAAAACTTATTTATGGTCAGCTCCTGCAATTTATTAAGCAGGATCCAAAGGCAGGGCCAGTTGAGTGGATTCCAGCAGAGTAACCTCTGTTGTGGGGTGGCTGAGATGGTTGAGGAAGGTCCTGTACAGCCAATTACTCCCAACAATGTCATTGGAAAAGAGAAAGGCAACATGAACTTTGTGTAATTCCCACTCTAATCCTGTGAGCCATCATTTCCATTATTAGCAGCTTACAGATTTTGAAGTTAAAATGTTCAGTGTGAGCTCCAGTCTCTCCCCAAAGGAATCCCAGCCCCAGGGCAGGGGTTTGTGCCCTCCCTGGGTGCAGGGTGGATGCTGTGGGGCAGGAACACCTGGAACAGGGCACATTTCCAAGGACAACCTTTGTTTTGTCCTTCCCAGAGGTGCTGCTGACCACCCCTGATGTGCCTGTGGTCAGCAGCACCTCCCCCCCAGCCCTTGTTTAATTCTATTCCTGCTTTTCATCCCCTGGTCTCCAAACAATTCCCTGAATAAATCAGCAGTGCCACCTCAGCTCCTGGGTGTCCCTTGGGGAGCACCCCCTGCCTGTGCCAGTCCTTTGGGAAGCTCTCCTCAGTCCCATCTCTCCCATTTCCTCGTGTTTGCTGCCCAGATCCTTCCTCCTGCTTTGCTTAAATCCAGATGTTCCCTTTAAATCAGAGTTACTCGGAGCCAGGCAGGAGAATTCCATATTAAAAACATAAACAAAAGGGCATTGTTTTATCTTTAAAGCTCTTTGCATCTCCCCTCCTTCCTCTCTCCTGGACTCAAAATACCCAGCTATAATTAAATATCCCCTTTTAGGGGAGGGAGCTCTGAGAGGCCAGGCCAGGCTGGGA
Source organism: Haemorhous mexicanus (assembly GCF_027477595.1). Taxonomy (NCBI): domain Eukaryota; kingdom Metazoa; phylum Chordata; class Aves; order Passeriformes; family Fringillidae; genus Haemorhous; species Haemorhous mexicanus. Next base: position 1,383,999 of record NC_082355.1, read on the forward strand.
GAGCAGAGCTTTGCCCCAGCCTTGCTGGGAACCAGGGCAGTGCCTGTGCTCCAGGAGATTCCCAGCAGGATCCTGAGCTGTTTGTGCTCACCACGAGGCCCAGCTAAAGGCCATAAGCTGAATGAACCTCAGTGTTCTCTAGAAACTTAATTTAAAAGCACCTCTGTGTAATTAAGGGAGTGTTCACCCCCCTGGACCTTCCTTTGTGATCCACATCCATTGCTCACCTCGTTCTTGGGTTTCCCTCCACTCCTGAGTGTGCAGCCACAGAGAAACAGGGTGGGCAAAAACCAACCTGACAAACCAGAAAAGAAAATTCATTGACTTGCACAAGACAAGTGATAGATTTATTTTTTCCTTCAATGAGGGTTTTTGTAGAGGAGGAGGAGGTTGAGAAGCATTCCTTTTTGTCAGGCTTTGAGGAATTCCAGCTCCAGCATCCAAGGCAGCCTCAGGAGTCCTGTTCATTCTTGGTTGTTCAGCCTTTGCTTGAGAAAGTGTCCCAATTTCAGAGCACACCAAGACAATTAATAGAGTAAATCAGGGCATCTATTCTTGGGCACTCAGCCAGGGCAGTAAAGTTGTCCTGGAAGGATACAAACACCAGGCTGGAAATGAAAACCTGCTGCTATTTTTTATTAGTTCTGAATCTCCTGTATTTCTCCTTTTTATTTGCAGCTGGTAATTTGAGGGCAGTGGCATCAATTACCAGTTTAATTGGAGTTGCAGGGTGTGTGATTGGGCAGGCAGGGGTGTGCCAGGTGATGGGCTCCATTTCCAATGAACCCCAGGCAGCAGAAGTGTTGTGGAAGAGAATTCTCAGCACGACCCAAACTCTGAACAGGAACTGTTTGACTCTGGTGGGAGAGGAAAATGAGGAGCCAGGGGCTGGGGCAGAAATCAGAGTTGTGGCAGGAAAACCAGGAGAGTTTCCAGGCTGGAGCCCAGAGCAGAAATGCTTTTCTCCCTGGGCAGTTATCAGCTCCTTTGGAGCAATGTGGTGGAATTTGGAGTGGCTGTTCCAAAAATAGATGGGGTGGAAGCTGGGACTGGGGCAGGAGGTTGTGGAGAGCTGCATGGACCTGGTGTGGAGAGAGAAATCACCTTCCAAGGAGGCCTCTGAGGAGCAGAGCAGGGCCCCAACAGCTCTGAAATCAGCCCTGACCCCCTGAAAAATCAACCTGAGCATGGGAGAGGCTTTGGTTCAGGGTCCCTGAGACAAAATAATTCCATAGACTCCAGCAGAGAGAGCTGGATGCTTTCCAAACTTCACACATCCAGGGCTGATATTCCAGATTCACCTGTTTGTTATGGAATTGGGATTATTCTCCAAATCCAGATCCTGGCAAGTCCTGGGGAATGCTGAGGAGACAGTGGCTCTTATTTCATAGTTATTATTTCATGGTTGTTATTTTGTGGTTGTTGTTTCATGTTTCATGTCATTTGTAAGATGCAAATGCTGCCAAGCCACAAACTCAAGCCAGTTCCCACATTTTTCCATGGGAAGGAAAGGGGCAGCTGGGGACAATCTGAGCAGGAACAGAGCAGGAACTCCTCACTTCCCACTCTGACATGATTTCCATCTTCCCTTCCTTCCATCAGTTCTCTGCTCTTGGCTGGACACCCAGTCGTGATTTTATTACCCTGTGAAATCAATGAATCCCAGCAGAAAACCTTATGAGCTTTAAATGGTCCAGAATTAGTGTGTGCAGCAGGCAGGGCCCAGTCCATCCATCCATCCATCAATCAATCATCCCCAATTAATCTGTTTTGTAGAGTGGCCCCAGATCAATCCCATGGTGAGCTGAGCCCGGGATTGCTTGAGCTCTGATGGACCCAACAGTTCTGGAAATGAAATGATTTAAATGAAAATTCAAGCATTAAATCAATGCTAAGCAGAACAAGAGGTGACACGTTCTCCTGTTTGTTTGAAAATTAAAGCTGGCCAGCTGTTGAGCAGTGCTATTTCTCATGGATTTATGCTTTTCTGGGCTGGCATTCTGTCTTGTTCGTGTCCTTTTATTGGCTTTTGATGCACTAATTTGGAACTGCATTATAATCACAGTGGTTGGGGATGGATGGCCTTGGGGGTTTTTCTGGAGCTGGCAGAGAAAGAAGAGATGATTGGAGCTGTGTGATTCAGCCCATGCACAATAACCCCAGCCAGAGCCTCTCTGGGCATGTCTGCAGGGCAGGAGGAGGCTCTGGGGGCAGGAGAAACAAACACAGCATCTCATTCCCTGGGGCTGCAGATGTGCCTGGAGAATTGTTGCTCCATCTTCTGGGGGACACAGAAGGATTTTATTTCCTGGGATTGATCCAAATCCTTAAATATATTCTAAAAATGAGATGGAAAAAAGGTAGTTTGGTGATTTTCCAGGTGCAAGCCTGCAGTTTTCAATAAATAATTGGAAACAACTGCAGAAATGTTGGGTTCCAGGACTCTCCTTTCCAGCTGCAGGACTGTCACCAAATCCATCAGCTTCCCTGGCTGGTGGCACGTTTGTATTCATGTTTCCCATGAAATAATTCACCTGAAAATATTCTTTATTGGGCTGAGAAACCAGGAATGCTCCACCAGAGTCAGGACTTGAGGGTGCTCTGCCCAGAATTCCCAGTTCCTGACAGCATCTGGGACTTTCTGCTCTTCCCTACCAATAATTCCTGATCCTTCAGCTGGAGTTGCACAACAGGAAAGGGCCAGAGCAGCTGGGAAAGTGCTCTGGAGAGTCGTGGGCAGGCAGCACGTGGGAGAGCATGTTCAGACCTCCTCAGGGCAGGGTGGTCACTGGGTTTCTGTGGCAGAGGGTATTTCTGGGATGTTGCCCAGTGCAGACTCTCAGTCTCCTCTGGGATGTTTCCCTCTGGGCTGCCTGGGCCCCTCCTGTCACCCTGTGCCCTGGTTCCCAGTCCTTCCCTGGAGCTCATGAAAACACACAGGAAGATGAGTGAAAAGGCCCTGGGTAATCCTCTGGACACATTTGCCCTTTCTTTTCTGCCCTAAATGGATGTGCCTCTCCCCAGAGCTGCAGTGGAGTGTCTCTGAGAGCCACCCTGGGTGCAGCAGTCAGTGCTGCAGCTCCCAGCTGCATCTGCTGAGAGCCCTCTGGGGCCAGCATCCACCCTCTCCTCTCCTGGCTGGGTTCCGAGGGAGCCCCGAGGGGGGCAGCTGGAAGCAGCAGCTCACCAGGGGGAGGCTGCTCAGGGGAGCTCTCCTGTCTCTGATGTTTGGTTGTGCTCACCTGGAGCCAGGTAACCCCAGGGCCATTTCCTGGCACAGCCTGGAGGAGCTGAAGTGATTTGGGGTGAATCCTTTGCTGAGTCACAACACTTCACTCGAAACCACCACGGGGAAGCTTTTAGGATCAGTAAAACTCCTGACATTCCAGACTCTCCCAGGCAAGGCCAGGTGTTTGCAGCTGCACTTTGAAGAGTTCCTGAGAACACCTCTCATCTGATGACAGTTCATCTCCCAGCATTAACAGATAATCTTGTTCAACCCAAGCAGATTTGCAGGCAAGGCCAATTATCCTGGCAGGAGCAGCAGGGTGAGGGGCTGAGAGCAGCAAGAGCTGTGTGTTTGTCACCATGCCCAATAAATCAGTGACAGCCACCACCAATTACCTGTTTGTTCCCAGGGCCTGCTCTTCAGTTAACAGGGCCAATATGCACCTGGGAAGGAGATCATTTCAGCCTGGAGCTGAGCCCTTCTGGCATTTATTGGGAGTCTCTGAGGCAGCTCAGCCAGCCCAGGGCTCTCAGGGTGGCACCACCTGTGCCCTGCAGGCTGGGGGCACAGGGAGCAGAGCACCAGGGAAAGCTCTCCATGCCAGCTCCCAGCGAGGCTGGGCTGGATGACCCTGCTGGGGGCACCAGCAGCTCGGCCAAAGCAGCAGTGCCAGCCCAGCACCACTCATGGAACCTGTCAGCTCCTTCTGCTGGGGGTTCTGGGCTCTCCCTTTCACTGCTCTGACCTGGGAGAGCTCAAACCTGGCACTGATAAAATTCCTGTCATGATGGAGGAGAGCACAGCCCCCCAGAGGGAGGGGTTTTAACTATTTTAAACTATTTTAAATAGATGTTCATATATTTAGATATATTTATATAAATACAATATAAATTGTATTTATATAAAATACAATTTTAATATTTATATAAAATAGAGAATATAATTATGTTACATGTATTATATAATTATATTTTATATGTGATATGATTTTAATTATTATTTTATATTTTAAAATAGTTTTAATATTTTTTAATATTTTTGCATGAAATTCACAGGGAGAGTCAGACATTGTCCCATTCCCAAAGCCTGGGGCACAGACTGGCAGCCCTGGCAGTGTTGGGAATGGCCCCAGACTGAGGGCCTGGAGCAGGATTTCTCCTGGAGAATTCCAGGTTGCTCCTGCACAGCTCACCCACCTGCCCCGGGGGAGCCATGAAAAGGTGAATGAACTCCCGTGGGCTGGGAGAGCCCAAGGTGCAATCCACAGAAACTGGGGAGCTGTGGGAGGGCTCCTGGCTGAGATTTGCAAACCAAATGAGCACTGCTTTGCATGTATTTGAATAAGGGCACTTTCCCTCCCTGGCAGGGTCCAGGGCCAGGCTGGATGGGGCTGGGAGCAGCCTGGGAGAGTGGGACGTGTCCCAGGGTGTCAAACCAGCCACAAAAGGTTCTGGGAACCTGGAAAACCACGGGGTGGGGACTCTGGGAGTCTCTCCTGAGAGAGCCAGGATCTGCCTTAGATCTGGGAGCACTGGGAGCACTGGGAGCACTGGGAGCACTGATCCATAACAAGCCCCAGGCACAATCAGTGTCTGTCGAGCAGTTTAATGTCAATTACTTTGCATTTTCAACAGAAAGAGTGAAAAAAGGAGCCAAGCTTGGTGTGTTTCTATTTCTGGTATTTGCTGTGCTGATTAATGATTAATCCCACAGACATTTTGGTGACAGGGCTGGGAAAATCTTCCTGACACAGGAGACTTCACCAATTATCCTCCAGACTAAGTGCTGGGACTCTGTAATTTATGACACCTTTATCTGCCTTGGGACAAACCAGCAGTAAATATAATGCAGGGAAAGTCTTGCAAGGCCAAGAGACTTCATTTGTACAGGAGGGAAACTCTTGGCTTTAAAGTTCTTTCCAACTCTAATTTCTGTGCAGTGAGGAGAGTGACAGAAAAGTGCATCTTTATCACTTGAGTGATTAAATGTTTCTGTTGTTCAAAGTAATTCCTGTGCTCAGTGGATAGATTTAGCTGAATAACAGCAAAACATCTCAAAGCAGAAAATATGGAACTACTCTGACTCCTGAATGGAAAATTCTCAGAGTTTGTCCTGTAAAGCAAACCAGGAGGGTTGGATCCCCATCCCTGAGGTGCCCAAGGAGGGGCTGGGGGCAGGCTGGGCAGTGGGCACAGGGGGGCTCAGTGATCCTGGAGGGCTTTTCCAACCTGATAATTGCATTTTTCTGTGGCTCCTGAGCTCTGCAGCTTTCCTGCAGCTGGAGTTTAACCTGCACAGGGGTTCTGCCAGAGCAGCCTCTGGGAGCAGCAGAGCTCAGCTCAAACCAGCATTTTGAGGCCCTTTCCCTTCAGCAAATATTGCTCAACCAAAAGGTCTGAGTAACCCATAACTGATTAATCATCACTTCCAGGAGAATTTATTTATTAGGCTTTAATCCATTAACACAAGGTTTAGATGGAAAAGAAAAAAAGCATTAGGAAGAAAAACACTGTAAATCTAATTCTTCTGGGAACTGTTAGTGGCTGATCCTCGTGAGCATTGCTGAGGCCATGAGCAATCCAGATGTTCATTGTTTGGCTAAGGCTGACTTTTCCTCCTCCTGCAGCTCATGAACAAGGAGTGAGTGAGTTCCTGGGGCTGGAGAGGTGGGATGGGAGGGAACAACTGCGTGGACAAACCTCTGATGTGCTGTTTGCCTGGAGGCAAAGCTGGTTCTGCTCTAGATCTGTCTGCTTTTCCATTGAATCAGGTTTAACCTGGCTTTAAACCCCAAAATCATCTCAAAATGGATCTTTAGCCCACACTGAGACAAGCAAGGGTAGATTTCCTAACTTTACAGAAGTTTGCAGGTTTTACTTAAATCAGCATTTTCAATGGGAAGAGCCACATTTCAATCGTTAAAATCTCTGGGAGGAGAAGCAGAAACTCACTGAGCTGAGGGGCACTGGAAGAAACCTTGGCTAAATGCACCTTCAGACGTGTTTATCTCAGGGCTGTCAGTGCCAGGGCAGTGTCTGTCTGATCCTGAGTCAGTGCTGTGGGAAGGGCACGTCCTAAAGGCAAACCTCAGGAGTTAAAATCAATTCTTGTCCTTTAAAATCCTTCTTGTCATTTTTCCTCAATAGCCCTAGGAGGGAATATAAATTCCAGATTAAGAAATGGTTAAAATAATATCTCTGTTGTCTGCTGAGCTGAAATGCTTTCCCTTTAAAATGGTTTCTTATTTTCCCTCTGCCTCTCCTTCCTGCAGCAGGTTCTGCTGCAAGCCCATCAATCTGAGTCACTGCTTAACAATCTCATCCTGCCAATGAACTGAGGGGTGCTGCAAGCTAAAATATTCTAATTTCAATCCAGCTGTGATCAGGGGAAAAGCCCTCAATCCATCAAGGGAAGCAGGAAAATGACTCCTGGCTGCAGTAAGTAGACACCTGTGTCTGTATTGTCTCTAGAATTCCTTGGCTCTGGCTTGTCTCCTTAACCTGGGTCTAATTCTCATCTCTTGAGGCATTTTTACAGAGTCAGGGCTCAAGAAATAAGTACATGTTAAGAACATTTGGGAATGGAAGGGATGGGGGAGAGGAGTGAAATATCCTGAGTTCCATCATGGCCAAAGGGGCTTCAAAAAGCCATTTTTGTACCCAAATGCTTGTTCCATGTCACAGATCAGGGATGGTTTGGGCTGGAAGGGCCCTAAAATCCCATCATTACAGACTGCAAGGAAATCCTGGGAGTGTGCAGGGAAGGGATTGTCCCAGATGTGTCTGCAGCTCTCCCCAATGCCATGGGAACCTCCAGGAACCCTCAGGGCACCACAGGAGGCCAAGCAAAGGGAGATTTCAGCATCACCACGGGGTTTGGGATCACAGGGTCCAAAAATGGTGTCTGTTTTATCAGGAGGGCTGCTTACAGCACCCAAAGCCCAGCAAGGTTCTTGCAGCAGCTGATTTTGGTCGTTGCCTGATTTTATCTCTTGTCAGTAACAGCCAGAAATGCCACCAGAGCCATCCCCAGGCAAAAGGTCCTGGAGGGTTTGCTCCAGACCTTCTCCCTGGAAGCCTTTTCCACACAAATCCAGAGGCTGGTGCCAAAATCTCTCCTGGCTTTGCCTTTGCACACCCAGGGCTTGAGGCTCCTCCTGTTCCCTGTCCCAAACTGCTCCACCTCAGAGCTCACAGCCCAGAAAGTGCTGGGGGGCTCCTCCCAGGAATGGACACCTCTGCTCAGCACTGGCACTGTTTGACTGTGAAGGATTTGCCAGTGCCATTATTCAGAGCCTTTTTGAGAGCCCAGAGTTTTACTGAAAATGCTCAGGAGCTCAGGGACTGATCCCAGCTGTTCCAACAGGATCTGCACAGCTTGCAAGCTGTTAATGGATCTTGGGATTTTTACAAGGCTTTGCAGTTTCCCACTCCAAGAAGTGAAATTAATCTGAGTTTCAAACAAAATCTTGTATTTCTATATCAACCCATTGTCAGTTTTCATTTCAAGTGTTATGGAAACATCTTCTGTCACCTAAGTAAAAAATATTCTGAATTTACAAAGCATTTTCCATCTAAAAACAGGGGAACATTTCAAGCCCTCAGTCTGCTCAGTGACTCAGTAACTCACACCTAATTTTACTGGCACGGAGCTCTGAGGGAGATTCATCCTTCCAAGAGCTGTTCTGGCCTTGGGTGGGATTTCCCAGAGAGCAGGGCTGCTCTGATGTGCAGTCCAGCTTCCTCCTTGCACATTCATTTGTTCTTTTGGACCAGCTCTGGTGGACTGGGAAAAACAAAACCTGCCTGAGTGCTCCTCTGAAGGGGCAGTTTGGAAACACAAGTCCAGATGGCTCAGGCAGATTTCACAGCAAAGCACGGAGCAGGTGTGGGGGGAAAAAGGGAAAAAAGGAACAAAAAGCATCTCCTGCCTGTTTCCTGCAGCTCAGCAAAGGCTCAGCTTGGGAGGAGCAGAGTTCACTTGGAGCCAGTTCCTCTGAATGCCAGCAGGGCTGAAATGCCCTCCTTAGCACACAAGGATTGTTCCTTGTGACCTGGGTGCTCTCTCTGAGCTGCAGACCAGCTCGTTTTTTCTCCCTGAGGAATGACTCAGGTGTTCTTTGGCCTCCACTGAGTTCCTTGGGCATCCCATCTCCCAGGGAAGCAGAAGTTGCTTCCTGGCAGGGAAATGGGCAGTGTGACTGAAGGGAGAGTTTTATTCCATGTTTAGGGACAGCTTTGCAGGATGGATAACTCAGAATGGGCCCTGCTCAAAGGGTTTGACCCACAACTCCAAAATTCTGCTCTGCAACCAGGGAGAAATTGGGATTACATCCAATAAACAGCAAACATGAGCAGCAGGGGAGCACAGGGGGTCAGAATCTTGACTGGTGGTGGCTTTTCTTCTTTCCCTCGAGCTTGTTAATTAGCAAATGAAAGTGCAGTGAGTTAGCAAATCCAATAACCTGGGATTTCTCTGAGTCTTTGTGAGTCCTTCCCTGCTCCTGCCAGCCTTGGACTGGCTCCACACTCCATGGGAATGGGCTGGTGTTGGCTGGCTCTGAGAGCACTGAGCAGCTGAGATTAAAACTTCTTAAATCACAGCACAGCAGCAGCAGAGGAAACAAAGAAACCTCAAACTACCAAAACTTCCTTGTTGTCTTCTTGGGTGTTTTAAGTCTGAGATAAATTGAAAAAATTAAATTTCAGCACCTGACTGGGAACTTGGTCCTTGTCTCTCTTGAGCCCTTCCTGCTCAATTAGCCAAAATATTTTGGAGATCAGTGTGGTTCTCTCTGCCCACAGAGTGCCAGGATGGCTCAGGCTGGGAGGGACCCCACAGGTCCCAGCAGGGCCATCCCAGAGCTCAGGGACAGGATTGTGTCCATCTGGAACATCCCAGAGCTCAGGGACAGGATTGTGTCCAACTGGGACATCCCAGAGCTCAGGGACAGGATTGTGTCCAACTGGGCCATCCCAGAGCTCAGGGACAGGATTGTGTCCAACTGGAACATCCCAGAGCTCAGGGACAGGATTGTGTCCAACTGCTCTGGAACATCCCAGAGCTCAGGGACAGGATTGTGTCCATCTGGAACATTCCAGAGCTCAGGGACAGGATTGTGTCCAACTGGGACATCCCAGAGCTCAGGGACAGGATTGTGTCCAACTGCTCTGGAACATCCCAGAGCTCAGGGACAGGATTGTGTCCATCTGCTCTGGAACATCCCAGAGCTCAGGGACAGGATTGTGTCCAACAGGAACATCCCAGAGCTCAGGGACAGGATTGTGTCCATCTGGAACATCCCAGAGCTCAGGGACAGGATTGTGTCCAACAGGAACATCCCAGAGCTCAGGGACAGGATTGTGTCCATCTGGAACATCCCAGAGCTCAGGGACAGGATTGTGTCCATCTGCTCCAGAACATCCCAGAGCTCAGGGACAGGATTGTGTCCAACTGGAACATCCCAGAGCTCAGGGACAGGATTGTGTCCATCTGGAACATCCCAGAGCTCAGGGACAGGATTGTGTCCATCTGGAACATCCCAGAGCTCAGGGACAGGATTGTGTCCAACTGCTCCAGAACATCCCAGAGCTCAGGGACAGGATTGTGTCCATCTGGAACATTCCAGAGCTCAGGGACAGGATTGTGTCCAACTGCTCCAGAACATCCCAGAGCTCAGGGACAGGATTGTGTCCATCTGCTCTGGAACATCCCAGAGCTCAGGGACAGGATTGTGTCCAACTGGAACATCCCAGAGCTCAGGGACAGGATTGTGTCCATCTGCTCTGGAACATCCCAGAGCTCAGGGACAGGATTGTGTCCATCTGCTCTGGGACATCCCTGCTGAGGGAGACCCCACAGGGCTGATTCAATTCTATAAATGAGCTGTAAAGTCCTGCAGGATTCTCTTCCAGATTCCTCCCCAGGATTTCAGCAGCAACCAAAGGCTGTGCCCCAGCAAAGGTCTCCCTGCACACCTGGGGTGTCCCAGCCAAGTGTCACAGAGTGAGCCAGGGCTGGCTCTGAGCCTGCAGCAGGGATGGCACAGGGATCTCACACATTCTCCTGGCCTCATGCCCAGGGATTTTTGCTTGTGGAAGGCTCCTCTTTGTTTTTGCTGAATCCCAGAATGACTGGGGTTGGAAAAGAGCCCAGCTCCATCCCCACCTTGTCCCCAGCCCAGAGCCCCGAGTGCCACCTCCAGCCCTTCCTTGGGCACTCCAGGGATGGGGATCCAACCCTCCCTGGGCAGTTCCAGTGCCTGAGCCCCCTTTCCATGGGGAAATTCCTGCTGTGCCCACCCTGAGCCTGCCCTGGCCCTGCCTGAGGCCGTTCCCTCTCCTCCTGTCCCATCCCCACCTGGCTCCAAGCTCCAGGTCCATGAGATCAATTAGCACTGGCCTTGATGAACCTGCAAGGTGGGCTTTGCTTTTCCTTGAGATTTCAGAGCTTCCTTGCTCCAGGGAAGCCACGGAGGGTGTGCCTGGCTGGGCTCTGTGAGAGCTGCTGCCACAAGCCTTGCTGCTTCAGAAACTTCCCCAGTTTCATGCTCAGAGAGAAAAAAGGAAGAAATGTTTCCCTCCTGCCTGAATGCAGAAGCATTTGAGGGTAAGGAGGAGCTGAATTCCCAGCATCCATCCCAGCAGTGATGGATTTTAGGGTGAGAGATGATGGGAGCAATCATTTGACTGGAGCAGTCAGATATGGTTTAGCACCTGCAGTGATGACTCAGGAGCACTCTCAGCTCGATCAGCTCCTCTCATTTCCCCCTGGAACGTTGGAGATGTTCCACTGTGGAGGTGCCAGCCCGTGCAGGGGCTCCCAGGGAGCTGTGACAGCCCAGGCTCCCCCTGGCCCCGAGCAGAGCTCCGGCCCTGCCGCACTGCAGAGGGGCTCTCTCCTGCCAAAAATGACTTTTTAGGACCTTTTCTGCTAAGGCCGAGGCTAATCCAAGAGTAGGTCCTGGTGGGAATAAGCAGTGATTCTTCATGAATAACAATAGCACAATCAGGCCCTAAATGAGACATTTATTCAACCTTTCTCATCTGCCTTCTGTAAATCAGCCGGCACCTCGTGTCCCTGGAGGAAAGGACTGACTAACCCCAGCTTTATTCCAGGAGGCAACAGCAGGAGGAAGGAGGAGGTTAGAAATGATATTTCAGGCATATTGTGACAGCCCTGCTTGGTCCATCCCAGCAGGGAGTGGGAAGTGTCCTTCAAACAGGGTCAGTGCAGTGCGAATGCAGACAGGGAGGGAAAGAGGAGCCCCTGAGCATCTCCAGGTCCCTGCTCCAAGTTCAGCTCTGCAGAGTCTAAAGGGACACAGAAGGGCAGATTGCTCCTGTTCTTTTCAAACTGAGACTTTTCAGTACCTCATCCTGTGTTAATGAAGAATTCAAAGTTTGGTATTAGCACAAACTGCTCCTGCCTCCAAAGACCTTCCTGCACTTCCCACAGCTTTCCATTTGTTCTTTCCAAACCTTCTCTCCCTCCAATAGGGAAGGAATTTTCTAGGTTAAAATCACAGACAGATAAGACCCCACTTATCACCCCAGCCTCTGTCTGGGCCATTTCTTGGGGCTCTGCTCCTCCCTGATGCACAAAAGCCCAGCAGGTTTCAGTTTCATGATCCTTCTGCAGAAGTGTGTGAAACTTCTGGGTGCAGAGGCTGTGCTCACCAAACCACGACTAAAAGGGCTTGAATGGGACAGAATTTCCCAGGAAAAAAATCCTTGGGCACAAGGAAAAAAAATCCTGTGTTAATTGAGCTCTCCAAGTGGTGCCAGCAGCCCTGAGAGAAATAAAAATTTCAGGATGTCCCATGAAGAGCAGAGGAAGAAAGGACAGAGGCAGCAGCCCTCGGGTGGCTCTGGGATGAGGGTGGGGTTAGTGTGGAGATGGAAAATGTACATCACTTTTACATCAATGCCCAAAATACACAGACAGCTATTTTCTCAAGTGACTAGGAATAGTTTAGAGATTTTTTTTCCCCAATCAAATAGCACGAGGGAAAATAGTCTGCAGGGGCTGGTGAGGAATGAGGGGTTTTTGAGGGAGGATGTTACAGAAAGAACAACTGCTCCTTTCTGCCATTTCTGTCCCTAAAATCCAAGCTGGTTTTTGTGGTTTTGGAAGAGGAGTGTCCATGTGAGGAAATTAAAAGCTGACAATGCCTTTGCTGCCTTTGAGCTGACAGGAGCTCAGGAGATAACAATAAACAAACAAAATGAGCCCGAGGAGAAGGGGAGCAGAGGAATTGCTCAGCACCACCTCCCATTTCTGCAGCTTTGCCTTAAAGCAAAATGCAGATTTTGAGAGAAAAAGCTGAAGAACAGAACCAAATGAACCAGAATAAGCAGAAGCAGCTTTCCCCTGCTTCCTTGGGGGGAATTCAACAGCTCCAAGTGGGTTTTAGATCTTGTGCCATTCTCATTCATCTGTGGCCTCCCTCACTTCACACTGTCAGTTTTGCTGAACTGCTCTGCATGAAAAGTGCTTTTGATGTTTGGCGGGGGACCAGCAGGAGAGAGAGAGATGTCAGCAGCTCTGCCCTGTGGGGATAGAGCTGCTGGATGGGGCTGATGCAGCTGGGAATTCACTGGGGCTCAGTCCAAGCAAAGCCCTCCTGCTGCAGCTCCTGCTGTCCCCCAGCTCTGAGCTGGGGCTCCTTGCAGGGAGCAGAGAGCCCCTGGCTCAGGGAGCTGCTCCTCCAGGGCTGGGAGAGGGAGAGGGCACAGGGACTGAGCACTGAGAACAGGGGGGAACACAGGGATTGATCACTGAGAACTGGGATGGAGCACAGGGGTTGATCAGTGAGCACAGGAACTGAGCACAGGGCACAGGGATTGATCACTGAGAACTGGGATTGAGCACAGGGATTGATCACTGATCACAGGAATTGAGCACAGGGCACAGGGATTGATCACTGAGAACAAAGGAGAACACACAGGGACTGACCACTGAGCCCAGGGACTGATCAGTGAGCCCAGGGACTGATCACTGAGCAGAGGAATTGATCAGTGAGCCCAGGGATTGATCACTGGGATCAATCATGGAGCACAGGAATTGATCAGTGAGCCCAGGGACTAATCACGGAGCCCAGGAACTGATCAGTGAGCCCAGGGATTGATCAGTGAGCCCAGGGATTGATAGTGAGCCCAGGGATTGATCAGTGAGCCCAGGAATTGATCAGTGAGCCCAGGAACTGATCAGTGAGCCCAGGGATTGATCACTGGGATCAATCACGGAGCCCAGGAACTGATCAGTGAGCCCAGGAATTGATCAGTGAGCCCAGGAACTGATCACTGAGCCCAGGGATTGATCAGTGAGCACAGGAACTGATCAGTGAGCCCAGGAATTGATCAGTGAGCCCAGGAACTGATCAGTGAGCCCAGGGATTGTTCACTGGGATCAATCACGGAGCACAGGAATTGATCACTGACCACAGAGCAAGGGAGAAAAGCCACCTTCACTTGTCCCCTCCTGGCTTTGAGTGCTCATCTAATGAGGAAACTCTCTGAACTCTGATTCCCTTACCCCACTCCCTCTGGAAGACAGCAGAGCTGCTGGGAATTCCTGCCAGGGGGTGCCCCAGCACAAGAGAACTTTCTGCCCATCACAGCAATGCCAGCAAAGCTCCCCTGTGGTGTTTTTGCTCCCCAGGGAGTTCCTGTGCTGGGGTTAAGGCCGTGTTCCCCCTGTCCTTGGCCAGCTTTTCCCTCACTAGAGCAGCCTCAGTGCTCTGTGTCCTGCCCAGGGAGCCACGTGAAGGAACATCCTTGCTCCCATCTCTTTCTTGGGAGAGGCAGAGCAGCAGAAAGCACTTCCATATTTGATATTTTCTGGAGAGGAATGGAAAGGAGAATGAGACAAGCTACTCCTGAAAAGCTTGGTGGGGCAATGCCAAGCCATGATCTGTCACTAAATGAGAGAGCCAGCTGTGCATGAATGAAGGCTGAGGTTTCCATGGGATCCCCAGCCATGCTGCATTTATTCCCTCTGGAATTCAGGCAGGTGGGGCACCAGAGGACTCCTGAGCCCTCCCAGGGGCAGCACTGAGGACACCTCCAGTGATCCCAGCCCAGGCTGCTCCTGGAGCTCAGCAAACACAGACAGGACAGATGCTGGGACGTTTTGGCACAGGCTGCTCCACTCCCAGGCTCTCTGGGGAGAGGAGGAAACCAGGAATTCATTCCACTCTCCTCAGCCTTGGATCACTCCCAGTTTGGCCAAAGAGAGCTTTCCTCCACAGGGGAAGCTCTCCTGGAGCAAGGTTTCCTGCAAAGCAGAGGAGCTCCAGCCCTGGGGGAAGGTGCTGGTCAGGCACTTGGAGCACCTCGAGCTTGGCACCAGATCTTTCCCTTTCTTCCCCCTCAGTCAGGGAAAAGTGCTCAGGATTTATTCCCTGCTCCCTGTGTGCCAGCAGAGCCATTTTTACCAGCTGATCATTGCCCAGAGCTTCAATTTCCTGCTGAAGATTTTGGTTTTTAATTTTTGTAACGAAGCTGGTCCCAGAGGTCCAGAAATTCCTAATTAACTTTACCCACTTTTCAAAATAACCAAACACATTTTGTCACTAAACCCTGAAGTTTTGGGAAGAAGGCCCAGCCCAGCTGGAGAGGATGAAGTTCCCTTTTCCCTGATCTTACATTTCCCTCTAGTGGCTGAGCCCTCGAGCATCAGCAGCCAAAGGAACTCAAGGTTTTCCTGCTTTGCCCTTTATTTTTAGTAAAATATTTCTCTTTAACCTCGTTGTAGCCTGCTGGTCTTGCTGTGCTCTGTGTGAAAACCCTGCCTTGCTGTTCCCTCCCCAGGGTTCAGGGATAACAGGACACAGGTGCTCCCAGTCCCACCCTGTTTGGGGGAGGTAAACATCCTGTGGTGCCCAAATCTGGGGGCAAAGGAGGAGCTAAAGGGGTGTGTGAGGAGGAATAGTTTTGGTTCAGGGCTCTCCTGGGACTTTCAGGCCCAGAAATGTTGTTCTGGTTGGACAAGACCCAAAGTTTCCTGTTTCTAGCAGGGCTCTCTCCTTGGTGCTCTTCCAGAGAAGTTCCTCATGGCAAGGCTGGACTTCCAACCTGGGTAAGCCTGGCTGGATTTCAGTATAGTAAAAAGCAGGTGAAGATTTAAGAGGAAAGATTCATCCATCAGATTCCTCCATCTCCACTTCATGGCAAGCCAATAATGTGAAGAAATTGAAGCTTTAAAAAAATACTCTGTTAAATAAGTTATTTTGGTATTTTAAAGCCACTTTTGGTTATTACACCTTCTATTTAAAGGTTGTTGGGGCAGAGGGGCTGTAAAGTGTCAATCTGGAGCCTGTGGGATGCACCAAAAAAAGCTCCAGAGAGACTGCAGGCTGTGGTTCAGGACACGCTGGGCCTGGGACAGCCACCTCCACCCTGGAAAACTTTATGGCACAAAATCTGAGCTCTGAGGGTCAGAAGCAGAAAGCTCATTTCCCTCTCTATTTGAAATGAGTCTCCACAAGAAGCTTTTTCAATGAAAAGGGTTTCTTTCTCATAAATACTTGAGAGGAGACATGGAATTTCTGTTCACCTCAGGAAGATGATGCCATGTCTCTGGCTTTGTGCTCGTGTGTGTGTGGGTTTTTCTCCTCCTCAAACCACGCTGATTTTGTCAAAACTGTCTGAGTCTGGAAGCCTCCTGAGCAGACATTGCAGAACTGAGACTGTGCCTTGGGAATGCTGGGGGAGAGGAGCTGTGCAGGGCCCGAGCAGGGGGATGCACAGAGCAGCAGGGAAACCTCCAGGGAGAGAGGGGAGGGTTAATTCCATTAACCCTGATAAGATTTTAAATGGTTGCAGAGATGTTCTTACTGGTAAAAGCAAAGCTGGGGATGTGTTTGTTTGGGATCTGCTGCTGGGTGGTGAGAAAATCACCCAACATCTGACCAGGGGTTGGCAAAGCAGGGCCAGCTTTAACTGGGGTGGTTTTAGGCAGGGTGATGAAGGAGCTGTGAGCAGGAGCAGAGGGGAAGGAGGAGCCTCTCCCGGGCAGCATTTTCAGAGCAGCCCTTGCAGATGAGGGCTCTGTGTGCCTGGACAGGGTTTGGGGGCAGGAGCAGCACAGGGAGGGAGCTCAGAGGCTGAGCCTGCAGGGTCCACCTGGACCTGCCTGGGGGGAGCTGAGCTGCTGCAGGAGGAGCCTCCAGCACCCCCAGAACAGGGAACCCCCACCTCAGAGTGCTTGCTCTGCTGCCAGCAGCCCCCAGTGCTCTGAGGGGGCTGCAGGGCTGGTTCTGCCCTGGTGCCCCCCAGTTAATGGGGAAAACCTGGGGGAAAGGAGGAGCTGCTGGCTTTGCTCGACCTGATGGTTTGTGCCCTTGGTTTCTCTCAGTAATGGAGTTGAGGCCACATTGTGCTCACATGTTTGGTGTTAACCCAACCCACAGAACCCCTGAGGGAGGAAAAGCCCTCCCAGCCCATCCAGCCCCAGCTGTGCCCCTTGTCCCCAGCCCACAGCACCGAGTGACACCTCCAGGTGACACCTCCAGGTGACACCTCCAGGTGACACCTCCAGGGATGGGCACTGCAAACCTCCCTGGGCAGTTCCAGTGCCTGAGCACCCTTCCCATGGAGAAATTCCTGCTGATCCACCCTGAGCCTGCCCCAAGAAGGAGCAAAGCCAGGTCTCTGTTGAGGCTCTGGCTCCTGGCAGCCCTTTGGGCACAGAGGAGCTGCAGGGTGGATGCCCAGCAGAGCCTTGGGAAGGGGCACAACTGCCCAGAGGCTTCTGATTCAGCCAAAAACCTGAACTGAATACAGGGAAAATAACAAAAAGGGGAAGTAGACTGGAGAAAATGACTGATTGTACATTTTTTTAAGGAATTGCTCTGGAGCTTGTTCATTCTGAGATGAATTGGGAGCTTTAGCCTTGCCAGTGAGCTCACCCTTGGTCTGAGCCTCTAATGGGGATTTATCCATCAGAGAGTGCCCTGAAGCTGCTGCACTTTCTAGGGAGCTCCCCCTGGCAGATCAGACCCTGCAGATCAAAGCTGGGAGTGAGTTTCTGACTCAGAGGTAACAGACACAGTGTCATCCTCGACAGTGGAAACTCTTTGTAGGATTTCTTTCCCCTTTTGAAAGTTATTTGCCTAAAAGAAGAGACTGAGGTTGTAACTGGAGCACATGACAGAAACAGATGGTGTGTTTGTGTTCCTTTAGTCAGGTATCTCAGTCTTTCAGTATTTTAATTGTGCAATATCAAAGGCCCTGGTAAATCCCCCCAGGGACTGTGAGAGTGCCGAGAGTGTCACTGTGAAATTCTTGGAGGGAAGGAGAAAAGGATTGAATGAGGTTATTAAAACAATGAAGGGAGTTGCAGAAGTGGAAGAGGGAAGTGGTGCCATTTTCTGCTGTCAGTTGGTTCTTGGGGCACCGAGCTTGGACAGCAGTGATGGTTTGGGTGTCTCTGAATGTCAGAGCCCATTAGAGGAGCCTGGAGTGCCAGGATGAGGGGAACAGCTGAAAACTGCCAGGCAGTGCTGGATGGGATTTTGGGAAGGAATTGTTCCCTGGGAGGCCCTGGCACACATTTCCCAGAGCAGCCGTGGCTGCCCCTGGATCCCTGGAAGTGCCCAAGGCCAGGGTGGAGCACCCTGGGACAGTGGAAGGTCCTTTCCCTTCTCCTGTGCTCCCCTTTCCTCTCTCCATTTCCTCCAAAACAACACACTGCCCACAGTGAGAGAAAATCTCATTCCCCTTTTACCATGAGTGCAGGCTTTTCCCCTCTTCCCAAATCTCTTCTCCCAGAGGTGCCTCCACCACGGCTGGGCGTTCCTGGAGTAGCAGGGCAAAGAGCAGTGGGATAAAAAGACCAGTTCAACCCCTGGCATGAGCTGTGTGCCCTTTGCAGGGGTGCCCAAAGCCAATCCCCTTGCCCAGAGCAGGTTCCTGGGCTTCATCCTCCCAGTTCAGCTCTTGTGGTCTGAAGTTGGCCACGGTTTGGGCTTGAACAATTGTTTATTTCCTAAGAAAGCCTTGGCAGGACTTTGTTTGGATGTCATCTCCAGGCCTTGCAGACTGGCTCTGGGTCATGTGAGTTTTGCTGGCACCAGGAGCGAGACTTGCAGTCATGGTGGGAAATGCATTCCTTGCCCAATTTCAATGGCAGCAGCACAGCTGAAGTTTCTGGTGGCAGCAGTGACCTCAGAAGTGTTAATGAGGTCAGAGTTTGGAGAAAATGTTCAAAGTTTGGATAAACTGCAGCTTCTCTTGGGCTTTTTTGGGAATCACCCAGCTCTGGGAGGATCTGGCTGAGCACTGCAGATCAAACACAGGGTAAACCAAGGCCTGGCATTAAATACAAGGAAAAGTTAAAAATGGGTGTAAAGTGTACAAATTTCAGGCAGTGTACATGATTCAAGTCAAGAGTTTCATGCAACTTTATTTTCATTTCCTTCACAGCAGAGGAGGTTCAGCTGAATGCCCTTGAGGGAAAGGAGTGTGGAGGGAATGAAAAGGAATTACAGGCTCGGTGTGGTTGGGAATTTCACACATTCCTCGAGGGAATGGAGCCCAGGCTGTGATCAGAGGGATGAGGAGCAGAGGGAGGCAGGGGCTGGCAGGGGAGGAGGGGACAGGGACAGGGACAGGGTGGGCACAGGGAGTGAGGCCAGCCTGGCCAGCCCAGAGCAGGGTCTTGTCAGGGAGAGCCTGGGGCTTCTGCTGCTCAGGGGGAGCACTCAGGAACAAAACCTTCCATTCCAGGGGTGGCCATGCCTCCTCCCTGCCCCCTTTGCTGTCCCCGTGAGTGGCTCTGCCCCCTCTGGGGGTGCCCAGAGGCTCCTGGTGACACAGTGACAACGTGACCGCTGGGACTTCCGTGCTTTCAGTTTGGGTTTGCTTTGTGAAAGTGCTGCAAAGAGAGCAGCCACCAAAACTGACTGAAACCACAAGCCCATTACTAACTATGGGTAAAGCCCAAAGGAATACCTTCCTTTGGAAGGGCTGCTGTGGATTTGGGGGATGAAGGTCACGCAGCTGCAGCTGCAGTTTGCAGCAGAGAATTGGTGCCTTTCTGTCTAATTACAAATTCTATTGAAAAAAATCATCTTCAGACTTTATTCTGATGTTTTACTTTGCCACCAGCTAAGCACTGATGAGAATTTTGAGTTGTGTACATTTAACTGTGCTTCTTATGAAATGAAATCCTCCTTGTTTGTATTAAATCTCCACTTTAACTCCTACTGCCATTCCCCAAGTCTCAGGTACAAATAACAGGAGGGAAATCCTGACCTGGGGAGATAAACACAAAGGTTTTGTTCATTCTGAGTTAAAGATTCTGTTATTTAAATGAGCAGAAAGATAACTGCAATTCTTCAGCACCTGGAAACCAAATCAGCCAAATCCAGAACTGGTGCCAGTCTCCATGCATGGGTACAGGACTGTGCTGACATGGGAAATATGTGACAAGAACTGATTGATCAGTGTCCAGTGGCACGTGGTGGGGGTTTGTGTCAAAGGGAAGCATTGGGAATTCTTACTTGAAAAGGTTTCAGTTTCTTTATTGTGGTCTGTAATGGTAAACCCAGTGCAAACTGTGCAGAATATGGCTCAGGGTGGGCAGCAGCAGGAGTTTCTCCATGGAAAGGGTGTTCAGGCCTTGCTCAGGGAGGTTTGGAGTGCCCAACCCTGGAGGTGTCACCTGGTGGTGGCTCTGGGCTGGGGACAGGCTGGGGATGGGCACAGCTGGGACCGGGTGGGCTGGGAGGGCTCTCCCAGCTCAGAGACTCTGAGGCAGCAGAGGAGCCTGTCCTTGGGCACAGCCAGCACGGTGACAATGACAAGGGACAGCAGCCAGGGTCAGCCTTGTGGCTTTTGAGGTCAGGCCAGGTCTCCCAGCCCGTTCTGGGGAAGTTCTGCAGCCAGCCTGGCTCATGACATAACAGAGCTGCCCTGAGAGCCCTGCCTGCCCCTCTGCCAGCCCAGCCCTGGCACCCCAGAGCTGCCCTGCCAAGGAGGGGCAGCCAGGGAGCTCAGCAGGAACCAGCAGAGCAAGGACAGAGCCAAGCTGTGCCAGGACTCCCAAACAAACTCTGGGAAGGGGGGGCTGGGTCCTGGGGGGCAGTGCCAGGCTCAGGGGGGATCCCACACACAAACCCAGCCTGGGGCTGCAGCATCACCTCCCTCCAGGCAGCCACACACGGATTGTCCAGGGGCCATGCCAGCATTGTCCAGGGGCCATTCCTTCCAGGAATTCCAGGGAAGGGTGCCCAGGCAGTGCCCAGGGGGATCTGCAGCCCCCATCCCTGGAGGTGGTCCCTGGAGGTGGCACTCAGAGCTCTGGGCTGGGGACAAGTTGGACTCCAGGGTCTGGGAGGGCTTTTCCAGCCCCCAGGAATTGCTGGGATCTCTGGCTCCTGCCAGGCCATCACAGCCTGGGCTGTTCCTGGCTGAGGACGTGCTGGGCTTACCTGGGAAATGCTGCCTCTGCTTCCTCTTTCCCTCTGTGGTTTCAGCACAGTTTTACATCTCCACAGGTTTGTAACAACCAAAAACGCTGCCGAAACTCAGAGCCAGGGAGTTTCTTTTCACTGAAATTGTGAGTGAAGGTGGAATTTTCTATTTTTTACCAAATGCTTCATTACCCCAGAAAGTCCTCGGTGAGGGGGAGGGAGATCCAAACATTTGGGAAGAATTTTCAATCAAAACTCATCAAGGCTGGAACCACAGACAAAATGGATTGGAATGGGTTCTGTTAGCAGTTTGCTTTCAAGTGCCTAAAAATAAGATTCCCCAAAAGCAGATTTTGAAGTTTTACATAAAAGGTTTCTACTTTTCTTTCCTTCTGTTTCTTTCTTTCTTTTTCTGATTTTCTTTATTTCTCTCTCTGCCTCCCTCCCCAAATCTATCAGGACAACTTTGAGTGCCTCCTGTTCTAATAATTATGGTGAGACTGGAAACTTTCCCAAGGAAATCTGAAATCCTTCCTGTCTCTGTATGGCCAGTTCAGCTGCCCAGACCTGAACTGATCTGAACAAATGTCAGCACTTTTCCCTTTCAGCCCAGCCAAACCTTTCTGAAGGGCAGAGCTCTCCTGGGTGTTTGTGCATCCACACTGCTGGGATTTATTGGTATTTACTGGAAACTTGCAAACAGCCTGAGCATCACCTGGAATTTTAAACGAATTAATTTGAAAATTAATTGAATTTAAAATTTAATTAATTTTAGATTAATTTAAATTATTTAATTTTAAATTAATAATGGGATAGTGCTTGTTTTATTCCCCATGTGCTCCAGTGGGATCCTGGGGGGATTCCAGCTCAGCTCCTCCTCCAAGGGCAGCAGTGGCACCACCTGGGATGGTTCTCCCTGGGGCTGGGATCAGGATGAAGAGCTCTCAGTGCCACATCAGCTGTTCCTGGAGCACTCCCAGGGCTGGGGACTCCACCCCCTCCCCAGCGATCAACAAAGGGGATTTTTAATTTTTTTTTTCTTTAGTTTTGACCAGGATTCCCCTTCCAACTGAAAATCTCAGTTCTTTTAAGAGAAGTGGCTTGAGATTTTCCTCCCCAGACACTGAAGTGGGTGGTGGAGAAGGTTCATTGAGCTGCTTTGCACTCTGCTGGATTTCAACACCCGGGCTGGTGGGGCTTTTATATAAAATGAGAAGTGGAGGTGAGGAGTCTCATGGTTCGTGTCTGCAGTGACGACAGAGGCTGCACAGAAGTCCCACAGAGCTCTCTGCACCCTCTCACACGTGGTGTTACACCAGGGAGTTGGAGCTTTGCTCTTCCAGCCACATTTCTGCCTTGCAGGGCTCTGATTTCCCAACCCAGGGGCCTCAGGCTCAGCTCTGAGCCAGTGCAGCGTGAGGCAATGACACCTTCAATCCCTTCACAAAAATCAGGGTGATTTAGCAGAGTTTGTGGGTTTCTTCATCCCCACCTTTCCTTTTCTTTGGTTTATTAGATAGAGATAAATCTGCAGTGCAAGTGAGAGAAGGTCTCTCGCCCCTGCTCAGCCACAGGTGCTCTGAGGAGACATTTGTGCATCAGATAAAACAATATTGGTGGGGTTCCTTTCTCTCCCCATGAACAATTAACTGTCAGGAAAGGGCAGTGCAGGTGCAGCCCCTGTAGTTAAATGGTAATTTCAGAGCTGTGCCAGGGGGAACCGAGGGCTGCTCAGGACCTGGCTGTTCCCAAATCCTGGCTGTGCCTTTGTGAACAAAGGTGTGGAGCCACCTCCCAGCCTGGAATAAACATTGCCCTGGGTTATTCCCAGCCCTGCAGCAGGTCAGAGCTTTGGCTTTCCTTGGAATGCCACCCCTGGGGCAGAATTCTGTGCAGGGCTGGGTGGGGGCTCCAGGGATGGGGCTGGCTTGGGTCACACCCCACATCCCGGGGCTGTGGTGGATCCAGCTGGGTCCCTGGGGCAGCGTGGGGATCCCGGGGCAGTTTGGGATCCCTGGAGTATTTGAGATCCCTGGGGCAGGGACCAGTGGGGCTCCTGGAGCAGTGCCAGGCTCTCACAGCCTGCCCTTGCAGGGGATTCCCTGCAGACCCAGGTGGAAGTGCCCTTCCACGAGGATGCTCAGAGCCCTTGAGCAGAGTGTTTGTTCAATTCAGCTGGTTGAGGAAAAAATTCTCCTGCCCACGTGCTCCATCCCCTCTGCACACCAGGAACTGGTTTATACTGGGCTGGCTCATCCTTTCACTCTCTGGTGAAAGTGGTTTTCTGCTGAGCTCTCCAGACATGATCCCAGGACTGATGTCAATCAGGATTGAAGCTGATTTGCTCAGGGCAAACAACAATTCCTTTGGCAAAGCTATTTATGGTTACAACTGTCAGACTAGAGCTCTCTCCAGTGGTTCTTAATCTCAGGCATTAATTAGAGGAGGAGGGAACTGACGCAGGACGGTTGAAGTTGATATTTTTATTACAGGTGCAAACAAGTGTTGCATGAGAATATCAGTGTTTAACTGCTGAGCTTGTTCCTGGAGAGGTTCTGCAGTGCAGGGCTTCTCCTGCTGCCTCTCCCTGCCTCAGAAATTCCAGAGCTCATGGGGAGCCAGCCCAGCTTTCCCTCAGCTCTCAGAGTGCTGCAACAGAAACAGATGGGACTCTTGATTTTTTGTGTAGGGAAGCTGAATGTTTATTGCACAGCTCATGTTTTAGAGGAATATTGGAAGGAACTGTGTTAATCCACTTGGTTACCAATGCACTGCCACTTTATTGCTCACTAAATGGCCAGGGTGCACGTTCCTTAAACCCTCTAGTTTTGCTTAGTTTACTTATTTTCTTCATGGATTCTGATGGGGTTTTTTACAGGTGCAGACTGTTTTTCTACTAGAATGGGTTATTTAAACTGATTCTCATTCTCTCAACTCCTTCTCAGGGGAACTTAAGCTAGGTACTAGCTGTACTGAGCTGAGGCAAGGCTTAAGCTAGGGCTTTACAAAGCTTTTCTTTTGTAAGGTCTGTACCACCAGAGGAGCAGTGGCAGGTGAAGCCAAGGCAGAGGCAGTGCTGGGTTTGCAGCTGAGCCCCACGGTGGCTGCCACCACGGAAGGAAGTCGTGTCCCTTGTGGTGGAAGCCACTCTTGATTGACTCCCTGCTGCTGGGGAGGCTCTGGTGGAGAGCAGAGGAAGTCCCCAGTTCCTGGGTCACTCCCTGAGCTCTGCTCACAGGGACTGGGGCTGTTTGCAGCACTGCCAGGAGAGTCCTGGCCATCTCACCTGCAGGAATAGGCAGGAAAAGCCAGAAATGTAGGGGAAAGTGGAGTGAGGAGTTTGTGGTTAAAACAGCTTAAAACAAATGGATTTGGGGGCAGATGAACCCTTGTGCCCTGCAGCTCTGCCCTGTGGAGTTGGAAAGAGAGTTTCACTCAATTTCCAGCTAGAAATTGTGAGGATTGTCCCCCCAGGTCCTTCAGAGCAGTTAGGAAGTGACAGAGGAGAGCCCACACTCGCTGTGTGAGAGCTGCAGGGCTCTCACATTAATTTACTGGCCAGGAAAACATCCTCTTCTCCCTGAAAGCTGCAAGTTCCCGTTTCATCCCTTCATATCCTGCCCATAACAAGAGCAGAACCCAGCAGAGATCTCCTCTCCAGGCACAGGATCAAATGAGCTCCCAGAAGTGCAAAAAGCAGTGAGTTTTTGATTTGAATTGTGTTCCCATAGCCCCGTGTACAGGATCATCCCAAAAAAGGCATTATGTTCCATTTTTTGGGCAAAAAACAACACAAAGTACAAATCCATGAGCATTTTAAATGGGAAACACATCCTTTACTTGTTTGGTTGTTTTGGGTTTTTTTTTTTTCCATATCTCCTCAGGCAAATCACAAAATTCCTGCTCAGCTCCAGGAATTTACTGGCTGAGTCAATCACTCCACCTGGGTGAAGGACACTTTTCTGTGGGGCTGTTGAGGTGTTTAATCAGGGTGATGTCAGAGCACAGGGAGGAGCAAGGGAGCACAATTCCCAAAATGAGCAACTCCAGGCACATCCTCCTCCTGGCTGGCCCCAGCAGGAACAGATGTGCTCACTCCAGGCAGGAGGTTTCATCATTCTCCTGGGAAAGTCCTTGCTGGAAGTTCCCTCATGCAAAGCCTTCTCCTCACTCTGAATTATTCACAGCTCTCCAGCCTGGTGCCACGGAGCTGCAGGAACAGGGATGTGCTGCAGGAGCAGCCCTGGGGCAGCCCAGGACAGGGAAATGGGAGAAATGGATTTGTAGAGATTCTCAAAACCTGACTGGAAGCTCACACAGCCTTGCAGAGCTGTGTGCCAACTCTGAGATGAGCTGTGCTGCCTCAGGGAGGCCATGGAATAGAAATCACATTGTTGAGAGGGAGATGGAACTGGAAACAAGTTCAAAAGATGGCCTTGCAAAAAGATCAGATATTTTAGGGACTTAGAACTGCGAGAGATGCTTTGTAGCTGGACCACGAGGGGTAAAAATACAGGTGACTGGTGTTAAATATAGGTAAAAATATAGGTAAAGGTATAGGTAAAAATACAGGTGACTGGTGTTAAATATAGGTAAAAATATAGGTAAAGGTATAGGTAAAAATACAGGTGACTGGTGTTAAATATAGGTAAAAATATAGGTAAAAATATAGGTGATTGATGTTAAATATAGGTAAAAATATAGGTAAAGGTATAGGTAAAAATACAGGTGACTGGTGTTAAATATAGGTTAAAATTTAGGTAAAAATATAGGTGATGGGTGTTAAATATAGGTAAAAATATAGGTAAAGGTATAGGTAAAAATACAGGTGATTGGTGTTAAATATAGGTTAAAATTTAGGTAAAAGTATAGGTGATTGGTGTTAAATATAGGTAAAAGTATAGGTGATTGGTGT
Source organism: Haemorhous mexicanus (assembly GCF_027477595.1). Classification (NCBI taxonomy): domain Eukaryota; kingdom Metazoa; phylum Chordata; class Aves; order Passeriformes; family Fringillidae; genus Haemorhous; species Haemorhous mexicanus. The sequence goes on from NC_082355.1 coordinate 1,409,562, forward strand.
TAAATATAGGCAAAAATATAGGTAAAGGTATAGGTAAAAATACAGGTGATTGGTGTTAAATATAGGTTAAAATTTAGGTAAAAATACAGGTGATTAGTGTTAAATATAGGTAAAAATATAGGTAAAGGTATAGGTAAAAATACAGGTGACTGGTGTTAAATATAGGTTAAAATTTAGGTAAAAATATAGGTGATGGGTGTTAAATATAGGTAAAAATATAGGTAAAGGTATAGGTAAAAATACAGGTGATTGGTGTTAAATATAGGTAAAAATTTAGGTGATTTGGTGTTAAATGTAGGTAAAAATATAGGTGATTGCTGTTAGAGGTGTTAGCAGCATTGTGTGGCTACAGCTAATAGGCTGAAAACCATTTCTGAGGTATTGTAAGCAGGAGATGGGCTGGCTTCTGATGGAATGGTGTTGAGTTTTACATCTCTCGTGCCTCACCCTTCATCGAGACTGATAATGGAATAAAGCCTTTTAAAATGCCTCTCAGTGACCCTGAGATCTCTGTAAAAGCTGGGAAAACCAACAAGGGACCATGGAGATTGTCCCAGTCCCTGAGGAATTGGCACCAAAATCTGCCCTGTCCCAGTCAGAAATGTGTGGTAGCACCAGAGTGAGCGGGAGGAGGATTTGCCATGGCACCATCCCCTCTTGGCTGTGGGTCCTGGAAACCCTCCCCTGGCAGGGCTCCTGAATTCTCATTTTAAAGGCTTGGTGACAGCATTGTCCATTTGTTCCATGGCTGCAGCAGAGGGCTTACAGGAGGGAATGTGATGTCACAGAGCAGCCCTGCAGTAATTCCAAAATTTTCTTTGGCTTTCAGAAGTTCAGGGATGCTTCAGTGGTTCACTGGTGAAAAGTTTTTGCTTTCCAAATAGGTCTTGGATGACCTCATTGCCTCAGTCATGGGAGGTGTCAGAGCTCTTATTACATCATTTAAAGTTTCTTTTCCCCACCTTGAGGAACTTGGAATTTTCTGACAGATAAAAAATGATGTAACAAGATGCCTGGATCCTGCCTGGCACTGAGTGTTCCTGTGAACTCCTGAATCCCTTCTCCTGAATCCCATCCTCAGCTTGGGTCCCCAGGCTTTAGCACAAAATAAATATTTATACATCAATAAATAATAGCAAAATAGGAAATTGTCACAACTTCCTTTTTCTTCCAGGTATGTCCCTGAGAGCTTTAATTAGAGAATAATGGAATATCCTGGGCTGGAAGGGACCCTCAGGGATGACCAGTCCAGCTCCTGGACACCCAACAGCCCCACCCTGTCCCTGAGCATGGTCCAAACTCTCCTTGAGCCTAGAATGGCCTGGCTGGGCTTTGTCTGAAAACTCCTTTTCTAGGAGCTGTCAGACAAAGAAAATGCTCCTTGAATTACAATAAAATGAACTTACTGGGCTTTTCCCTAGACTTTCAGTTTGCAATGTTATTTCCCCACCCCCAGCGCTGTAACACAGCCCAAGCAGAGCTGGTGGTGGAGTTCAGAGTTACAACATCCCCAAGAAAGGAGTGCAGCTCAAGAGAAGAGCCCAGCTTGCAGCTGGCTCCTCCAGCTGGGGGCTGGCAGACTGATCTCAGTGTCAGGTTTATCTCAGTGCCAGGTTTTTATCTGTGTCAGGTGGATCTCAGTGTGAGGTTTATATCAAGTCAGGTTTATCTCAGTGTGAGGTTTATATGAAGTCAGGTTAGTCCCAGTGTATATGAAGTTTATATGAAGAAGTCAGGTTCATCTCAGTGTCAGGTTAGTCCCAGGGTGAGGTTTGCATCAAGGCAGGCTAATCCCAGAGCCAGGTTTGTGGTGGCAGCAGTGGGCTGGTACAGAGGAGCAGGGGTCTGCACTGCACTTTGGAGCAGCACTGAACCATCTCCCTGTGCATGCCCTGGGAGGAGCCTCCTCAGTTCCTGAGCCAGAGAGAATGGATAACTCTAATTCTGCAATAAATCTATCAGAAATACCAATTCCTCCTGGATCCCTGCCCCACATTCCCTGAGCACCTGTAAAGATTTGCAAAAGCATCTCATGGAATTAAGCACCCAAATCCCATTGACTCTGCAGAGTCATTTACTGTAGAACATGAGATTTGGCTCTTAAACCCCTTTGGGAATGTCACACCTCCCTTTTCCTCTCTTTACAAATCCCTGTGCAAGGCACTTCTGGCTCTTCCTGTTCCTTTTGTCCCTCTGGAGCTGTCTCCAAGCCCAGGGGTTTGTGCAGAGGCACCCAAAGCTCTGGGGTTGCACACTGTGAGCTCCTGGGGCAGCACCAGGAGGTGAAATCCCCTTTTCCCTTCTCTCAGGGGGCACCAGCTCCTGCTCCATGGATCCCAGGTGCCATCCTGGGCTGGGCACAGCTGCCACCTGGAATTTGGGAACTTCATCAGCCTGCTCTTGGTTAGGGCAGAGCTCAGTGGTGCTCCTGCCCATCTTCCTGTCCCCTCCACCCTGGGAGGGGGAGATTCCCAACATCCCCATCCTGGCCAGCTGCTCCAGTGGTACCAAAACCAGATTCCTCTCTGGCCTATAAAGCTTTCTGGTAGAAGTTGGATATAATTTTCCCCTGTGTTTTGTATTTTTCTCAAGGCTGGAGCTTGGTTCAGTGATTCCATGGAGTGGCTTAATGGGAATTTTTTAGGAAAATTCATTGGTGCACTAATATTACACAGTATTTCCTGATGAATTCACATAAATGACTGAATTATAGATTAAGAATTACAGAATAATATATAGAATTACAGATAAAGAACACTGTTCCCTTCTCAGTGCTACTGCATTAAAAATCCTGGGAATAAAAGTTGATCTTTGGCATTAATCTGCCAATGGACATCATGGAAAATGGATTCCATATAGAGGAATCACACAGATTATACACTTTTTATCATTATTCCTTTTCCCTAAGTTACACAGGGTTTTTTCCCCCTGGATTGGGGTGATTTCTTTGTCATTCCACAAAGCAAAAATGTTAAGAAAGGAAACCTCTTTTCAAATGGGCCTTTTCTGCTAAAAAGGAGTTTTTCCACAGCATTGAATAAAGCACAGACAGGGTTTGCACATTCTCTGTCAGTGTCAGAGGGGAAGCAGAGTGAGGAGATGGGGAGAAGCTGCTCCCCTCCAAATTTCCCCTTCAGAATCAATGAGCTCATAGTGGAAAACCAGGCTGTCATCGAAAGAGCTTTTCACAATCTCTGTGTTTTAATATTTAAAAATTCCTCTGGTGGATCACAGGAAACCATCCCATCACGGGAGTTCCACTCAGAGGTGTCTGTGCTCCAGGACTGGTTTTTGGGATTCTTGGCATAAAGTTTGGGCACCAGCTCACTTCATGTGTGCTGGGACCAGAGCTGAGCCAAGAGAATTAGGAAGGCTTGACGCAGACACACACAGGAAATGTGCATTTGTTTGTATGAATTATTGTTTATTTGTGTTGATGAGTAACTGTCCATGTTCCAGCAGTGAGCAGCACTTGAAGAGCTTTGTTGAGCTCTGCACTGATCACTGTGACTACAGAGACGTGCAGCCATGGAAGCAGAAAAGGGATGGTGAGCAGGAAATGTGCCCATAAATTCCATAAATTCCCTGCTGCCCTTATTTGTACCTGGGACTGGCCTCAGCCCCCAGACTCCTGTCACTGCTGGCTTGCTGTTATCCCAAAAGGGATTTTGGAGACTTCAAATTGTCCTAAATGGGAACAAATCTGTGCCCAGGGCTGTGTTTGCTGCAGGAGGGGAGGGGTCCCTGCCCCCTGAGCTGCTCCTGCTCCTCACTCCACAGTGGGCTCTGGGGATGAGGACAAGCAGGTGAGCTGGGAAATGGTGCCCAGCACAGCCTCCTCTGAGCTGCCCTCAAAGGCACCCAGGGACCAGGATGAGAGGGGACACCTCTGGCACCTGGAATGCTTTGGGTCCCTTTGGGAGTGCCCAGAGCTCCATCCTGTTCATTCTGGCACTGACACAGAGCTCAGGTGAGCAGTGAGGGCTGCTGCTCAGTTCTGTGTCAGGAATGGCCCCAGGACCCCCTCTGAGCCACACTCAGCATTTGGGGTGGGAAGGGAGCACTTTTGGGTTATTGAGCATTTGGGATGGGAAGGGAGCAGATTTGGGTTATTGAGCATTTGGGGTGGGAGGGGAGCACTTTTGGGTTATTGAGCATTTGGGGTGGGAGGGGAGCACTTTTGGGTTATTGAGCATTTGGGGTGGGAGGGGAGCAGATTTTGGGTTATTGAGCATTTGGGGTGGGAGGGGAGCAGATTTTGGGTTATTGAGCATTTGGGGTGGGAAGGGAGCACTTTTGGGTTATTGAGCAGTTGGGGTGGGAGGGGAGCAGATTTTGGGTTATTGAGCATTTGGGGTGGGAAGGGAAGGGAAGGAAAGGGAGCACTTTTGGGTTGTTCAGCAGTTGGGGTGGGAAGGGAAGGGAAGGGAGCACTTTTCCCCTCCCTTCAGCCCCAGTGCTCCGCCCGTGCCCAGCTCTGCCAGCAGCTCTGGCACAGGGAATTCCCGTGTTTGGAGAGCAGGCTGGGCACTCTGGGATTCATCAGGGAGTCATCAGGGCCACCTGGGAATGCAGGGCCTGGGGTTGTGTCCTGGGGCATGGGAAGGGGTCACAGCTCAGCCCCAAAGGTGAGTGTGACCCCATTCAAGCCACATTTCTTGCCTGGCCCCAGCCTGGGGGGACGGGACAGGGGAATGGCTCCCAGTGCCAGAGGGCAGGGATGGATGGGACACTGGGAATTGGGAACTGCTCCCTGGGAGACCCTGGCACACATCTCCCAGAGCAGCTGGGGCTGCCCCTGCATCCCTGGCAGTGCCCAAGGCCGGGTTGGACATTGGGGCTGGGAGCACCTGGGACAGTGGGAGGTGTCCCTGCCATGGCAGGGGTGCAATAGATGATTTTTAAGGTCCCTTCCAACCCAAATAATTCTGGGATTCTATAGCAAAGGAACAGGATTCTGGCACTACAATCCCTGCACTGTGGGAATCCTGCCCATGGAAAGCCCCTGGAATCAAGTTGTGTCTCCATTAATTCCTAAAGTGTGTCAGGTTGAGTTTCAAACCTTTTTTTTTTTTTTTTTGCTTTTATAAGCTGTGTTTTCCTGGCAAATAATAAGAATTGTGTTCAGTTACTTCACAAACAATAAAAGAAAATTCCACACAGCCTTTCCTCATTTTCAAAGGCCATGTGGAACACGGGGCTCTTCTTATGCCTGAGGTCTAAAAGGAACACCAGGTTCAGATTATATTTAAAATCTGCAGTAAAATAATGTGCAAATAACAGGTGTCTCTGAAATAGAACTAATTGTTTATTTTTTGGTTGACTTAAGTCTCAATTCATAGAACAAACACAACTGGAAACCAGCAATTAAAAATTAATACTCTGTTTCCTGCTGATTGATGTGGGAGCTGGGATTAGAGGACATGTAATTATCTCATGCTTATCAGGTAGACAGAGTTTTAGTTTATTGAACTTTCTCTTTCTGTCTTTATTCTGTGTTTCCCATCAGACACTCTGGGAGTTTATTATCTCCTCACTCTTCCTCTGTGGTGAAGAGACAGAATGAGAGACAGAAAACCAGCCAGGAAAAGAAATGACCCTGGCAAACCACTAAAGGTCGCTTTACAATCTCATAATTTCATTTCCTCCTCGAAGTTTACCTGGGAGTCCCAAATATTTTTTTTTTGGGCTGTAGCTGTGGCCCAGTGTGAAGTAGGAACTGCAGCCTGGTGTTGCAATCCTGTGGCATTGCGGTGGCAGGAGGGTTTATAAGCTCCCCTTTCCTCTGCACACTTTGGGACCAGAACTTTGTTTCCTCCTCATCTCAGAGCCAAGCTCCAGCTGCAGCTCCAGCCAGAGGCTCCCCAGGCAATGGTGAGAACTCATTTCTTCTTTACTCTAATGCAAATTTAGCATTATTTATTTGAGAGTGGACTGAAATAGTTTTGGGGACTTTTCCTCAGGGCAGTGTTTATGTCCTGCTGAAGTTCAGCACAGGATGTACACCTGCAAACACTGCTGGGGCTGTGCCTGTGTCACCAGGCAGTAACAATCCTTTGATTGACCAGGGTTGGTGTTCCTGGGCTGGGAGTGCTGCCAAGCTCCTTTGTATGGCTGTTCTGTCCCACTGGCTCCTGCCTGAGCTGGGGCTGGCCCAGGTGAGGTCCAGAGGTTCCTTCCTGACAGGAATCCTTTGGAGATTCTCAGTGAAGGAACCTGGGCTCGGTCCCAGCCCTCGAGCTCCAGAGGGGACACCAAGGACACTCTGTCCCTGTGCTCAGGTGAGACCCCACCTGCAGAGCCTCCTGCCCTGGGCTCTCCAACATCAGCAGGACCTGGAGCTGCTGGAGAGAGCCCAGAGGAGCCCTGGAGCTGCTGCAGGGCTGGAGCCAGGCTGGGAGAGCTGGGAGTGCTCACCTGGAGAGGAGAAGGCTCCAGGGAGAGCTCAGAGCCCCTGGCAGGGTCTAAAGGGGCTCCAGGAGAGCTGGAGAGGGACTGGGGACAAGGGATGGAGGGACAGGACACAGGGAATGGCTCCCACTGCCAGAGGGCAGGGCTGGGTGGGATACTGGGAATTGGGAATTCCTGGCTGGGCTGGAATTGTCAGAGCAGCTGTGGCTGCCCCTGGATCCCTGGCAGTGCCCAAGGCCAGGCTGGACACTGGGGCACCCTGGGACAGTGGGGGTGTCCCTGCCATGGCAGGGGTGGCACTGGGGGGGCTTTGAGGTCCTTCCAACCCAAACTCAAACTGTTCCATGATTCTGCAATTCCCTGATTCCCTGAACATTTGGTGCTGGAGTATTCTCATTTCTGAAGTGCTGAGGCACTCACTGGTGGTGTTCAGAATCTGAGTTTATTTCTGATTAATTTTTCAATAAAATGTTGAGATGGGGGAGGGGCGCTCTCCCACACCTACACTGTGAATCATTTCCATGCAAATTGTTGACTGGTTTCATCAAAAACCTGAATCATGCAGCTTCTCCCTCAAAGCAGGAGAAACTTTTCTGTTTTGGAGGTTTTAGTTGTGATGAATGGAAGAGAAGGCACAAGTCCCGCTGCTCTCCCCCAGTCTGAGCTGCTGTTTTGATGTTTTGATGTTCAGTTTCAGGTTTATGAAGGGTAGTGACGAATTTCATGTTTCTGTGACAGAAACCAGCAATTTTCAGAAAGTTGCTAAATGAATCTTTCTGTTGGAAATTCCAGCTAATCCTGCCTGAAATCTAAGAGTGTAATGAAGCAGTTATTAGCACTGCTAATAGGATATGATATATTTTAGAGCTCTTTTCCAAACCTAAATTATTCTGTCATTTCTGTCCAATAATAACTGGATTTTCCCTGAGCCTTGTGCCCCTCTCTGAGCACAACAGGAGCTGCTGCCTCTCCTGGACACTCTCCAGACATTTTATTGTGGCTCCTGGTCCCATTAAGAGCTGGGTACGAATCCAGAGAGCACTGGATGATTTGTGACCAGGATTTAGGATGCTCAGAACAGCAGGAGCTGCTCTAGGAACTGATCTGCTCAGGAACACACTCTGCTCTCAAGGAATCAGGAGGGCTACTCCTCTTTCATTACAGAGAGAGTGGTTTGGGAGGAAAAGAAACAACTCAAAGCACTTAATTTTGTGTTTTCCACCTGCATTCAGCCTCCCACTGTAGTTAGAATAAGGTTTGAAAATTATATTCACCATCTCTCTCAAAGAGATTTCATTTCTGTTAATTTGGTTTACTCTCCAGTTTGAAAAGGTCTGGAAGTGCACCTAAATCACTGTTATTGAAGTTTTTATGCACCCAGTAGTTAGGGCAATGATTGGCAAAGGTGCTTGGTGTTTTATGGAGAGTTCTGGTGGTGTTTGGAACAAATTCAGGAGAAATATCCATCTCTATATTGGACATAGAGCAGCAATGATCTCCACTCCCAGCCCTTCCTGCAGACAGAGCTGGGCACTGAACCCAGGAGGAATTTTGGCTGGGATTGTTCAGAAGCTCAGGCTGTGAGAGCTCAGCTGGATTCCAGAAGCAGGAGCAGATCTGGAGCTGGCCCAGCTCTGCACTGGCCCTGCTGTCACTTGTTCAGAGATAGGGTCAGAACCCTTCAGCAGCTCCTTGGGGCTGTCCTCAGCCCCTGGGTTTAGTGGAACTGCTGATGAGCTGAGCCAGACTGGGCTTTGGGTGGCTGGAAGGTGATGCCATGGAGCCTTCAGGGCAGTGCCTTGGCCACGGGGAGTGATGGAGTCACTGGGGCTGGGAAAGAGCTTTGGGATCACCAGTCCAGGCTGTGCCCAGCCCAGAGCACCCATCTAGGGATGGGGATCCAAATCTGCCTGGGCAGCCCCTGGTCCTTCATCCAGTGCCTTTTCCTTGGGATTGGCCTCACTGGACCAAGCAGGGCTTTTCCTGCCTGAGGAACACTTACTGAGGGCCCAGAGCCACTCACACAATTCCTGTGGAGTGGTTCCTCCTCTAAACTGCCTTGGGTGAGAATCCCAAATGGATCAAAATCCTGGCTCCAGCTCCAGCAAAATGCTGAGATTCCATTTTTTAGGAATCCCAGAGTTCTCAGAATGGGAAGGTGTTCCTCAGCTCACTGGGACTCATTTTGTGTCCTTGTCACTCTGCCCAGCCCCAGCCTGACTTTGGAGCACACTCAGCCAACCTCAGTGAAGTTTAATAATTGGGTTTTTTCCCCTACAGATGTCTCACCTCCTCTGTGCCTTACTGTCCCTGTTTTCCTTTGCTGCCCTGCTGGAAAGTGCCCAGTGGAAACTGCAGGAAAATGGTAAGGAAATCTCTGCTTAGACCTAAAACTTTGGAATTATAATTGTGGCCACTAGCACAGGATCTGTTAACTCCAGTACCTTAGGCCAAGGCCAAATGTTTATTTGTTTGACAATAATTAATTGGAGTTCATGGAAAAATATTTAAAAGTCCTAAAATGTTTTCCAACAGCATATTTGCAAGATTTGCATTAGGAACTGTTTTATTTCCTATTCCTTGGAAATAAAAGGAATGGTGGTCAAAGTCTCAGTCACACAGCCTGGATGCAAAACCTGAGACTAAGGGAACAGCCCTAAAAAAAACAAGGGAAGAATTAGTTGTGAAAAAGAAAATATATTTCTGAGTAAAACCTAAAACCTAGAAATAGTTTATCAGCTTCTCTGGCAAAGAATTTAAATGTAAATCCATTTGTGAAAATACAGGGTAGGTAGTAAACAATTATTTTGAATAATTTATCAGAAAATTGGGCAAAATTCAGATTGTCCTCTCTTTCAATGGCTTATCTTCACATTAAAAAGAATATTTATCCTGGGGGTTCCCCGGGAGGGATTGGATGCTGACAGCAGCAAATCTGTTTGTCAGCACTGAGAGTAAACGCTGAGTTTGACGATTCCCTCTGCCTGTGTGCACAGGGAGGCTGGGAGGCTCCCAGGCCGCCTGGAGCCGAGCGTTTCCTGCCAGTCCCAGCCTGGACAGGCTCCTCAGAGCTTCTCCTCGGTGGCAGAAGCTCCCCGGGGGAGCTGGCTGCAGGCAGGGCTGCGGGAAGGGCTCAGCCCGAGCTCTCCTGCTCCCTGCGAGCAGCTCCCCACGTCTCCTCTCCCTCCCCAGTGTTCGTCATCGACTCCCGCTGGGACGCCGAGGCCCCGGCCACCGCGGTGGAGCTGAGCTGTGGCAGCCCTGAGGAGGCAGTGCTCTGGACAAAGGACTCCAGCCCTTTCCAGGAGGGCAAACAGAGAGGGAAGACCCTGAGAGTGGCGGTGAAGGAGCTCCCGGACGCCGGCAACTACAGCTGTGTGAGCGAGGAGAGCCTGAGGGTGCTGAGCTCCAGCCTGCTGCTCATCGCCAGGATCGGCCCCGGCGGGCGCCTCCTGAGGGACATCCTCACACCCTTCCAGGGTACGGCCCCAGGGCTGCCACCGGCCTGCTCAGCTCCGGGAATGGCCTTGCAAAGGTGTTCTCTGTGCTGGCAGGGGCAGGGACATCATCCCTCCTGCGGCTCTGGGCAGCGCAGCTGATGAGCAGCACAGGAACTGCGGCTGTGGGATTTATCTGGGGTTCTCCAGGCTGATAGGGTGGAGGGATGGGAGGAATTCCTGGTTTGGAAAATCAGGGCTGCACGACAGCACCCAGGGAAGGGCTGGGGCTGTCCCAGGGGAGGGTCAGGCTGGGTTTTGGGAAAGGTTCTCCCCCAGAGGTGCTGGCACTGCCCAGGCTCCCCAGGGATGGGCACAGCCCGAGGCTGCCGGAGCTCCAGGAGGGCTTGGACAGCGCTCCAGGGATCCCAGGGTGGGATTTTGGGGCTGGGCAGTTGGGCTCCATGATCCTTGTGGGTCTCTTCCAGCTCAGGAGATGCCAGGATTCTGGGATTTGGCAGAACCAGGGCCTGGCCCAGGTTTGAGGTGCTGTCATTTGGGCCTCTCCATTCAGGAGACAAGCCTGGGATGTTTTGCATTTTCCGCATGAGCCTCGCTCATCTGAGTCTCGTATTTGAGTCCCTCATGGTGCTGCCAGGGAATCTGTGAATTCAGGAATTGTTTCTCTCTGCCTTGGCCATTTTGGCAAACAAGAGTAAATAACCCCTGGTTTCTTTCTCTGTCTAGAGCCCAGGACATTTCTGAAGTGTGAGGCGAAGAACTACTCTGGAATTTTCACATGTTCCTGGATGACAGAAAATAATCCAAATGTGAAGTTCACCATCAGAAGCCTGGAAGGGTAAGAGTTTGTACTTCCCTTCCCAGGGCAGCCCTTGGTGTTACTCTGTGTAGGATTTCAGGTTGTTAGGGGCAGGCAGGTGGGGGGAGATCTCTTTTCCAAGTCTGAACATTACCAAAATGTTTTGAGTCATTACTGCGACAAAGTTAACTTGAAAAGGGCATGGAAGTCACTCAGAAATTATTAAAGCCTTGAAAAAGAAATGAGTCCAAGTGGGCTGGAGTAGCCCCTGGGTCACTTAAGCAATAGCAAAACAGTCGGTGGAGGGCAGAGGGGAAGTGGAGCCAAGGCAGAAAGAGCCACAGCTCCCAGGGCAGGGTGGAGTGGGAGGCTGCCCCCACTGCAGAGCACATGGCCCCGACAAGGCTGGGCTGAGGAACCCTGCAGAGACCTGTGCTGGGAACCCTGGGGGGATTTCCTGCCTCCCACTGCCCCAGGGGTTCTCCAAGACATGGAGTGCTCCAGCAAAGGTCACCCCAGCCTGCTAGAGGAGAAACAGCTGCCAAGGGGTGCAGCTGGCTGAGACAAAACCAGAGCCAGCCTCAGGTGGTGCTTTGGCAGCCTTTGGTGTTTGTTCTCCACTGGAGACTTCTCAGCCCTCATTCCTTCAGCAGGGTCTGGGAGAGGGCAAAGGGACAAAGCAGGAAACTGGAGCTTGCCATGGGATGGTGGGATTGGGAGATCCTGGTTTAGGTTTAAATATTAATTCCTGCTGCTGAGGCTGAGAACTGACATTAATCCATCCCTCAGCACTGGGAGTGTGGCAGCTCCCACTGACCCTTTTCAGGCAAACCAAACCATTTCCTCCCCAGTGCTGTTGTTGTGGCAGCCCATTGCCAGGACAAGCAGCATTCCCAGTCCTGTCCCTGCTCTGTTCCAGCCCCCAGGGAAACGTGTCCTGCAGCAGCCCCGTGGCTCTCACCGAGGGGGCCCTGACCACCTACACAGCCCAGTGCCACAAGGAGAACTTCTGTCCCTTTGCTGAGGAGCAGCAGCCCATTGACATCATCCTGGAGGTCATTGATGAGGTGCTATATGAGAACTACACCGCCAGCTTCTTCATCAGGGACATCAGTGAGTAGCCCAGCAGTGGGGGCTGGTTCTGAGCTTTATTTTGCTGCTGCCAGTGGGAGTCAGGGCTCAGCCCAGCCCTGGGAATCCCTGCCCCGTGCTCTGCAAATGTCCACCAGACCCCAGTTACAGGAACAGGGGATGCCAGGACAGAAAAGGATGAGGAAGTGAAGCAGCAGCATCTTCCTGGCTTGTGACCTCCAGTGCCCCAACACCCACAGGTCCCTGAGTGTCCCCAAAGGATGGATGTGGTTGGGAAGGGCCAAGGCAGAGGATCCAGCAGGCTCCTCTCTGAGAACTGCTCAGGCTGTGGATGGTTCCTTCCTCAGCCATTCCCAGCCAGGGCAGGTTCCCAGACAGGCACAGGGATGAGAGGGCTCTGAGTTGTGGCCACAGGGCACAGGAAAATGAGGCAGCATCCCACAGAAACAGAGCTTTTCCTAAATGCATTAATGGTCAGCAGGTGCTGAGATATTCCTTTGTGCCCAGCAGAGCCCTCTGCAACCCTCCAGGCCAAAAAAAGAGAAGGGTTTCATCCAGACTGAGCCTAGGAATGTGCTTTATTTTCCATAAAAAGCACCCAAGGCAGCTCTCACACCTCAAGGCTGCTCCTCTCTTAACCCCGAGGCTCCCAAAGCTCATCCCTATGAAACTCTTCCCCACTGACACTCCAAGAGCTGCCATTCAGCTGGCAGCAGGAATTAATTAATTCCCTCTGTGTTTTCCCTTGCAGTAAAGCCTGACCCCCCCCAGTGCCAGCACGTGGCCACCAATGGAACAGTGACCTGGACATATCCCAGGACCTGGAGCACCCCAAACTCCTACTTCCCTTTGACTTTCAAGGTCAAGGTTAAAAGCACAAGGAGACACAGATACCAGGTAAAAACACAACATTTGAGACACAATTTTCTTGCCTGAATAGTAGAAATCATTTTTGCATGCAAGAATAATCAACTAAAATTAAAAACTAAAAAAAAAAAAAAAAAATGGTGCTGAGCCCCAAAAGTGGCAAATTCTATCTTGGCAGAAAAAGCCTTTCCCAGGTCCATGAGCAGGAAGATTCCTGAGGCAGCTGAGGACAGAAAATCCTGTCCAGCATTGCATGGTTGTGTTTACTAATTCATTAGGAGGCCGTGCAGGGCCTCGTGTGGGAAAATCCCAATTTCCAAACCCAGAGCCCCAGGATCTGTGACACGAATTTCCTCCTGTGTTGTTCATCCCTGGGCAGCTCAGGTTTTATAGGTGATTGGAAATCAGAGCTCAGTGACTCATCTGGAGGCATTTCTATGGAGAGTCTGGTCTTTGCCCCCCAATTCCCAGTTCATTAATGGGATTAATTACCTGTCTCAGGGTTAAATCTTCAGCGTGTGCCCAAATTACCTCAGACACACACTGGCCTGCCTTGGAGGCAGCATCCCACAGAGACAGAGCTTTTCCTAAATGCATTAATGGTCAGCAGTGCTGAGATGTTCCTGTGTGACCAGCAGAGCCCTCTGCAACCCTCCAGGCCAAAAAAAGAAGGATCTCATCCAGACTGAGCCTAGGAATGTGCTTTATTTTCCATAAAAAAGGGAAAGCCTCTTGCCCACTGGGCACCTGGCACTGCCCCGGTGCTGCCCCTCCTGGGTCCAGCACTGAGCCGGGCAGGCAGCAGGAATGGTTATCCCGGGTTATCCCGGGTTATCCCGGCTTTCCGGGGCAAACCAAAGGCACCAGGGGACGTTTCCCGCTGGGGATGGGTCCAGCCCGTCCAGCAGATGGGGCCGTTCCCCCGGGCTCAGTCCCGGCTGCCGGAGGTGTAAATTCCTGCATCCCTCCGGGAGGGGCTGGGGATGCTCCTGAGCCAGCACAGCCCCAGCCGGGACTGACACGCACTGAGGAGGAGCAGCCTCTGGATCTCAGGGCTCCTGCTCTGGGAGAAGGAGGAAAAAGAGAAAAATACAGATTAACAACGCGCCCCTTTGTTTAATGAGTGTTTAGGGTTGGGCTTGGCTCATTTACAACACCAGGCTCAGTGGGTTTGGGTCATTTACACCCTCAGTGGGTTTGGGTCACTTTGTGACACCCCTCAGTGGGTTTGGGTCACTTTGGGACACCCCTCAGTGGGTTTGGGTCACTTTGGGACACCCCTCAATGGGTTTGGGTCGCTTTGGGACACTCCTCAGTGGGTTTGGGTCGCTTTGGGACACCCCTCAGTGGGTTTGGGTCGCTTTGGGACACCCCTCAATGGGTTTGGGTCGCTTTGGGACACCCCTCAGTGGGTTTGGGTCACTTTGGGACACCCCTCAGTGGGTTTGGGTCGCTTTGGGACACCCCTCAGTGGGTTTGGGTCACTTTGGGACACCCCTCAGTGGGTTTGGGTCACTATGGGACACCCTCAGTGGGTTTGGGTCACTTTGGGACACCCCTCAGTGGGTTTGGGTCACTTTGGGACACCCCTCAGTGGGTTTGGGTCACTTTGGGACACCCCCTCAGTGGGTTTGGGTCACTTTGGGACACCCCTCAGTGGGTTTGGGTCACTTTAGGACACCCCTCAGTGGGTTTGGGTCACTATGGGACACCCTCAGTGGGTTTGGGTCGCTTTGGGACACCCCTCAGTGGGTTTGGGTCGCTTTGGGACACCCCTCAGTGGGTTTGGGTCGCTTTGGGACACCCCTCAGTGGGTTTGGGTCGCTTTGGGACACCCCTCAGTGGGTTTGGGTCACTTTGGGACACCCCTCAGTGGTCCCTGAGCTTTCCAGCTCTTTCTGCTGAGCTCAGGTTCTCCCGAGCCCCAGGAGTTTGGGACCCGTGGGACCCCAGGCTCTGGTGGGGGCTCAGTGACCCCTCCTGGTGCCCCGTGGTGGTCCTGCCCCCGCTGAAGGAGCTGTCCCTGTCCCCAGGTGTATGACACGGAGCAGCAGTCGGTGCAGCTGCCCCCGGGGCCAGCAGAGGTGTGGGTGCAGGCCAGGGACCGCTGCTACCTCAGCTCCTGGAGCCCCTGGTCCTCGCTGTGCAGGTAAGGACCCAGCCAGGCTGGGCTGAGCAGAACCAGAGAGTTCTGGTGTGAACCCACTGGAAATGAAATTTCTGATGTTGTTTCACAGATAAGCAGTGAGGAGGGTGGCACAGTGCTCCCAGAGAAAGCAAAGGATGAATTGGCACAAGAACAGAAGCACAATTAGAAGAGCAGTTTCCACTTGAGAGTCTTAAGAAGCCATAACTTTTTTTATTTCTGTAACTGTTGAATGTGGTCCTGATTTTGGCAGCTCCTAAATCCCCCAAATTCAAGTTACACTTTTAGCATCCATCATGTCACATGAACATGAGTTTGACATGTTGCTGGCAGCTATTATTGTATGTCCTGCATATTATTATCATGCCTTTATTTATTTCATATTTATGTATTTATTTCCTATTTATTTATCTAGTATTTATTTAACACTTAATATTTCTTTTATTTACTTACTTATTTATTTATTTATTTATTTATTTATTTATTTATTGACTTTGCAAGGCCAGTGGGTGGCAGTTGCTGCTCAAACCACTGCATGTGTTAACTTATTTGGAAAGTCACTTCCTGAGAGAAGTGTTTGAATCTTCCATTATTTAATGATTTAATTCTTTGTTTATTTGTTATTTATTTGTATTTATTTCTGTGGGACTGTGCAAGCACAGAGAGCCTTGGCTGCCTGAGCAGCTGGGTGTGGGGTACCCAGGCCATGCTCACCCTCCAGGACACTGGGCTAGAGAAGGAGCTGCAGGAATTGCAGAGTTCTGGGGATGTTTCCTGCTGCCCTGTGCCAGCTCTCTGTGCCCACAGCTGCTGATGCCCAGCTGGCGAGCTCTCCATGAGGGATCCATGGGAGCACTGGGAGCACTGGGAGCACTGGTGTGAAGGCAGCTCTGAGCCTCCTCTCACCCCTCAGGAGCACTGGGAGCCAGGAGCTGCATTTCTCTCCTCCCAAACAGCCTCCCCTGCTCCCACTGCTGGGGCCTTTCCACAATCCAGCTGTGCCCAGGGCATCTCCAGCTGTGCAGTTTGATCCAGCTGTGCCCAGGGCATCTCCTGCTGTGGAATTGCACAGGGCACAGAGTCAGGGCCCCCCAGGGCAGCTGGAACTGCCCCCCAGGGTATGAAATCCCCCAGAGTGTGTGTGAATGTTAATGATGCCCTGAAATCAGACTTTTAGAGCAGAGATTCCTGCAGCCCACACTGCCAGTGTGCCCCACCATGTGTTGGTGTGTTCACAGAACCTCAGGGAAACTCCTCCTGGCACAGCCAGGGCCCAGCTCTGGGAGGAAGCAGGAGCTGAAACCTTTGTATTTTTCATGGAATCCTGGAATTGTTTGGGTTGGGAGGACTTTGAAGCTCATCTGTTCCAGCCCTGCATGGGCAGGGACACCTCCCACTGTCCCAGGGTGCTCAGAGCTCCAGCCTGGCTCTGGGCACTGCCAGGGATGGATCTTTGTCAAAACACTGAGCCCTGACTTCCAGGAGGACAAAATACTCTGAAATATCTTTGAATATTCAGGCCTTAATATTCTCTGACACAGAATCACTGACATTAAAGTCTCTCACTGCAACCATGCTTCCTTTTCCCAGTCTTAGCCATGGGAGGTAATTGAAGATATTTAAACACTGAAATGTGTGAAGTATCTGATATTTCAGAAAACTGCTGATAATTTATTTATGAGTCCTGTTGGTATTTATTAATATTAAGTTTACATGTCTTATTTTGGCCATAAAGGCAATTTATGTGCTTGTTTACAAAGGAGCTAATAATAAATACACCTGGAAACAAGAAAATTTGGTTTATTTGTGGTCTTTTAAGAATGCTTTGTGTCACTGCTCACTTTTGTACCAGAGGATCAGACACTATTTCTGTCTCAATGTCTGCAGGGCAAATGAATTGTTACTAATTAATAATACCAAATTCCCAGCCTGTAAAAGTGCAGAGGATGGCCCAGCCAAGGGAGCAGGGTGTGCCAGCAGGATCTGCTGAGCCCTGCCTGCAGGAGGGGAGAGCTCTGGGCTTCTCTGTGCTCTCCAGCTCTGAACTGAGCCCACCTGCCCCAGACTGGAGGGCTCTGAGGTTCCTCCCTGGTGTCAGAGGTCACAGAACCTTCCTGACCCTCAGGGTTTAAACCTTGAAACCAATCCCTGAAACCTCTCCTGAGCTGGGGCCCAGCCCAGTCTCCATTCTTGGAATACTCAGCTGAATGTTGTGTCCTGACACAGCCTAAATTGCCCTTGGCCTTTCAGGATGTGCCTGTCTGTGCCACGAGGCCAGAAAGTGAGAGAGGCTTCATGGGGAAGGCACTGGCTGAGTTTATTCAGGAAAACAACAAAGCTCAGCCTGGAGGTGCCCCTTTCTCTGCAGGAGTCAGCTCTGGCAGGTGGCTGCCCCCTGAGGAATACTCTTGGCTTTGATCCCCAGTTGTCCATCCCCTGGGCCTTCCATGGACCCAAGTGCCTGTGAATGTCTCCTCTGGAATTGTCAGGCTCCCATCTCTGCCTAGATTGGATAAAAAGCAAAAAGTACTCACTGTGGTGGCTCCACACACAGGAGATCACATTCTAACGTGCTCCATCCATCCAAGAACATAACAATGGATGTGTCAGTCAGCCCCTGGGCTTCTCTTCTTTCTTTCCTCTCCTGTTGCACTGTAAATAATCTGGAAACTCTGGATAAATGTCAAGTGCACAGATTCAAGCTGCACAATGTACAAAATTCCCCCTGCCCCAAAAAACCCCTTTAGATTGCAAAATCCGAGTTTCTGACATAAAATTTTAGATCTAATTTATTCCTGAGAGAGAAGAGTCATTAACTGTATAAAACCCAGATTTTTCTGCTTTTTTCCCTGCTCCTTTTCCCAGGCCCCACCGTTCCCTGGGAAGGGGCAGCTCCTCCAGCTTTCCATTCATCCCCATCACTCAGCCCCTGGCTTTGGGCTGGGTACCACACCTGCCGAAATCTGCTCTGAACAGAGCCTGACTAATTGCCCCCAGGCCTTTCTGTGGGTGCTGCTGGGCTCAAGGAATGCGGGCAGGTAAAGCCTCGGTGTCCTTAATGAGGCACTAATTGGTCGCGGTAGGAATTTGCTGTCCTCCAAGAGCTTCAGCCCCTGAGCTGGGCAAGCAGGCACTTGCTGAGAGCAAAGGGGGCAAAAAGCTGGTGTTTAATTAGGGGTTCTGGGGGTGAACACAGATTTCAGCTCCAAATGCTTCACATCCACCCCTCCTCTGTGCTGGGCTTCCTCCCACCCCTCTTCTTTGTAAGTTGTAGCTTCTCTTTTAGAAACGTTTTATTTTTAATAAAAGGAAAACCAAAGCACATCCTCCAGCCCTGCTGTGAGCCATGGAAACACCTTGAGACCTCTCTGGAAATGTCACTTTGATTGACATTTCAAGAAAGTCCAAACACCTGGAAATTGCATCTTGAGGTGATTTTAGATCAGTCCTTTTCTAATTAAGGACTGATTTCAGATCAGTGCTTTTCAAAGCCCATTCCGTGGAAGAGTTAAGCCATTAATGCTTTGTTTTTGTGAAGAATCAGCTCAGAACCGTCAATGGGCTTCATGCCTTGTGAAGGCTGACCTAGAACAGAGACCAGGCAGAGCTAAAGAATAGAGTAGGGATTTATTAAAGGGCCTCAACAGGTCCACCTTGGGCAGCACCAGAGCCCAGCCAGGCCAAGATGACCCAAAATGGTCCCAAAATGCACGGCCGGGCACGGGGTCTCTCACTGGGATCAGTTCTGCTCCAGTTGCATGTTGGGGTTAATTGTCCAATTACAGCTTCAGGTTATCCAGTCCCATCCCTCTTGTTTTTCTCTCTCCAGCCCACGGGGTTTGTGCTCCTGGGCTGAGATTTGGATCATTTGTCTTTGGTGCCCAGCTGGAGCAGGGATTGTTTTGTCTCCCTGCTCTGTGCAGAGAGCTCACCATCCCCTGATGTGATCTCAGACCCCCACACTAAAGCAGCACAGAATGTGAAAAATAGAAAAGCTCAGACCTGAGGCATCAGTCTGACACAGGAATCAAAGGGTCCCTGAGCTGCCTGCAGGATACCAGAAGCACTCCTGGCACTGTGTCCCAAAGAGTTCAGGAGGGACAAGGAAAACAAAGATCAGCTCCAGCCTTTGCACAGCCTGTTGGGTTTATTTTCAGTTTCTGAGACAACACACGAGACCTTCAGCAGGGCTCTGGCCTGGCCTGACACCCACAGTGCTGAAGGAAGGCTCTGATCTCCCACAGGGGTGGAAAACAGGGAACTCACTGATGCCTGCAGAGGCTGCCTGGAGCAGAGGCTGGGCAGAGTTACAGCAATAAAGAGGTTTTTATTAAAATCTCCTCACAGGACACACCTTGGGCAGTGCCAGAGCCCGGCCCTGGCTCCACCCCAGATGGACTCCTGGCCACGAGTTCTCCCACTTTGATAAGTTTGGCTCCATTTCCATGCTGGGGTTCAGTGTCCAAGCCCAGCTCCAGGGGATGCAGTCCCACCCTCCCAGGCTGCTCTCCTCCATTCCCTGCTGTTTGCACTCTTTGGGCTGAAGCTGCAGCGGTGTCCTTGGTTCTGGGGCTGGACAAGGATTGTTCTGTGGGACTGAGCTGGGAGGAGACCTTGCTGACACTTTCTGGGGAGTTCAGAGTTACTCACCAAGGCAGAGTCTGGGAAATAGGAATGCTCCAACTGAAGGCATCATCTCCTTTCCCAGGCAAACACCCAAAGGCTGTGGCACAGCCTGAACAAAGGCAGCCCTTGGTTCTCAAACCCTGCATTGAGCAAGACTTCAAAATCTGATGCTTTAATTGCACCTGGGCGGACAACCCTGAGCCACCCACCCTGGCTGGGGCTGGGGATGAAAACACCCGGGATACCAGGGAGGGGAGGGCCCCCCATGACTGCAGCAGCCCTGGCTGGACCCTCCCTCAGTGACAAAGTGGTTTTTTCACCTTTTCCACGTGCTGTTCGTCATCTCTGTGGATGCCCTGCATGGGAGGCTCTCCACAGATGGGTGGGAGGAGGTTCCTCCTCTGGAATGCAGCCAGGGAACATCCTGCCATGCACTTAACTAATGACCTGCTGTGGCAGCATTTTTGGCATCCCAGTGGTGCTCCAACCAGGCCTCCAAAGCTAAAAGCAATCTAAAATTTGGAATAAATAATAAGTGGGAAAATTTTCTTACCCTCAGAGAAATGCACACTAATATTTTACCACATGTAACACCACAGAGTTGCTTTTTCTTCTTCAACAGATCAACTTGGAGGGATGAGAATTTGGGAAATAAGATATGATGGCAAAGGCAGAAAATTACAGGAGTTCCACAATTAACTTACAGGTATTCACGGGTTTGCTGCTGAGGACAACATTGCACTCACAATTCTTCAATAGAAATGATTTATTTACCATATTTACCCTAAATGAGTTCAGCAATTAGTCCTTACCCAGCTTTGGGAAGCAGCTGTTCCTGTACACATCCCAACATTTCTTTTCCAAGGAACTTTTTTCCCACTGTGGTGCTTCATTGCCCACGTTTGCTCTGTCAAACATTAATTCATGAGGACAAAGACACCACAAGGTCCCTGAAAATGCCAGCAACACTTGACGTTCTCCAGTGGGAATGCCAGACCCAGTTCCACTGGGCTGGCCAACAAGGTCAGCTGGCTGCCCACACCCTCTGTGGCCCCTTTAGGACAGACCCATTTTCAGTATCTCCAGTGATCTCTGTGGCTAACCTGGCTCCTCTCATGGTTGTGAAATTTGTTTTGCTCCCATCTAATTGGAATTTCTCTCCCTGAAATTTGCTCTGCTCCCTCTTCCTTTCACTCTGCAGCTCCAGGAGGGCTCTGGCTCCTGTTCCCTCTGTTTCCTCCCTCTCCAATTGGAGCCAACCCCTTCTCCCAAGTTTTCCTCTGTGTTTCACCCCCCAGCACTTGGTGCTCCCTCACGGGCTCTGCTCCAGCATTTCAGTGCCCTTCCCTGCCAGGGAGCCCAGAACTGTCTCAGGGCAGCAGCTCCAGCCTCACCAGGGACACCTTGGGAATTATGGACTGAAATTCAAGTGTTGGAAAATCTCCCTGCACGAACTGGGCAGGATTTGTATTCCCTGAGGGGATGGGATGGGATGGGATGGGATGGAATGGGATGGGATGGGATGCTGGGGCTGCATCCCAAGGGACACTGGGAGCACTGGGCTGGGCCCTTTCCTCATGTCAGGGTCAGGATCTGCCAGGCTGCAGTTTTAGTGTCAGGACACCCCTGGGGGCTCTGTGTGCTCCAAACCCAGGAGGAACTTCTGGCACAGTTTGGGTTTTGCTCCTGCTGCCTAATTGCTCATAATTGTCCATCAGCCACAGACGTGTCCTGAATCCTCCCCACGAGTTCCTGCATGCTCCTTGCCAGGATTTTCTCCAGAAAAGCTCCCCAGGACACAAAATCACCGACAGCCCCAAGCAGGGGGATCCAGACCAAGCCCAGTGCAAACCCCACCCTGCCTTTTGTCCTCTCAGCCTCACAGGAACACATGTCCAAATAAAGGAAAATGAAAAAAAAATTAGAACAAAACCACTAAAGGGCATTCAGAAAAAAAAATTCCAGCTCCAACTGGATCTTTGCCCATCCTGGAATTTGGATTTGATAGTATTTATGGTTTTTGTCCTGTTAAGTGATGAGAAATTCAGCATTTATTGATTACCTATATTCTCAGCTCAGACCACAGCTCAGAAACAGCTCCAAAACGCCCCAAAGAATAAGAACTAAGAATTAAGCCCTTCTGGGATGAATATTTTGGCAAACACCCAGCTGGGATTATTCTTCCCTGGGAACTGCTTTGAGCTGAGTCCCCATGGCAAGAGCAGAGCAGGCAGCCCTGAGTCAGCCCTGGCTGCTGGGGCTGGAACAGTTAATTGGGCTGGGCTGGGCTCAGGCAGGACCATCCCTGCTCCATCAGCACCGGGACACGCAGCCCTGCCCCTGCCCAGGACAATCCTCTGGCCCTGCCCTGGGCACCTCCTTCCCCAGTCACCTGCAGGGCATTTCATCACCAGCTCTGGCTATAAATGGAGCCACGGGGCCATGGCCACACTGACACCCCTGTCACAGCGCAGGCAGCTGAGCTGGCTTGGGGACAGCCATGAAGGTCACCCTGGTGCTCCTGGCAGTGGCAGCTCTGTGCCTGGCATGTGAGTAACTCCCTGGGCTTTCCTTCTGGGAGGTTCTCAGGGGGATCCTGCACTGGGTGGGAGGGAGGGAGGAGAAAATGGGATTTTCTGGTTAAAATCCTGTTATTTAGCCCCATAATAGTTTATAAGCCAGCTGGGGCTGGGCTGGATGGAAGCTGCTCCTTGCAGGGTGTAGCTCAGAGCTGTGTTCTGTGACGCCTCAGAACCACCTGGTTTTATCTGTTTATTTTTAAATTTCCATCTGAGAAGGGAGCTGGGAGCTGGTGAGGTCCTGCCCCTGCCAAACTGATGGAGCAGGGGACAGCTGATGATGCTCAGGCCACATAAAGCAGCTGGGAATCATTTGTTTAATCTCAATTTTTCCAGGCTGCAGGGAGATTTGAGGGAGAGGTTGCTCTAAAAAAGAGGCATCTGGGAGGAATTTCTTCAGCCTTTACTTGGCAATTTTATTTTTACTAAAAAGTTGCAGTAAAAATGCATTTTTAGGGAAAGATAAGTGCATTTAAAAACCTGCAGGACTCCACACCTCTGCAGGTAGTGTAGAAGTTTTAAAGCATCATGAGCATTAAAGATGCAAAATAATGAAAATGTTAAATGCAAAATTCTGAAACAAAAGAATCTTTTGAGTAGCTCTGAAGAGGTTGCTTTGAAATTTGTCTCAGTCTCAAAATTCTTACAAAAACCAGCAGTTTAAATGAAATGTGATGGAAATAATTCATCCAGTGTTTCATTAACTGCAGGGAAATAAATAAATATTCCTTCCATTAGAATTCCAGGAAATCTCTTCCTTGAACTTTCTGGTTTATCTTGTCTGCTTGAAAACTTCATGGATCAGCACTTTCTGAGCCACACCTTTATTGCATTCACTCCGTTTGCAGAGTGGCTCCTAAAAGGTTACCAGAGAAAAAAATCAGATGTGAATGGTTGGGGGGGAGTGGAATAAATCGAATCCAATTCCAGAATAATGAAATCTCAGTCAGCCTCTGGTGACAGGGATGGAAACCTGGCCTGGAGTTTTATTTCTGCTCATTTTCTTTATGCTGAACAACTGTATTTGATGTGAGGGTGTAAACAGGTTTGTGAAAGGAAGTTTTTGTGGGAAGTTTAACCTCTGAAGATCAAAAAAAGCCAAATTTATTCTGAAAGACAATTGTTAGAGCTCTGCACGAGAACACATTTGGAAAGTTTAACCTTTAAAGATAAAAAAAAAATCCAGATTTAATCCAAAAAAACGAGTGCTAGAGCTCTGCTCCAGGACACGTTCCTGCTCCTTCTGCACAGAAATCTCTGCCTGTTACCCCTGGAAGCCCCAGGACGTGATTATGGGACAGCAGAGGGGCAAATACATTCCTAAGGAAAGTAAGAAATGTGTCAGCAGCGTGGAGCCACGCCAAGGAGCTGATTGCTTTGTGGGAGGTGTAATCAGCATTGTTTGGAAGGAGCTCCTTGAAGCTCCACCTGAGGACAGGGCTCTGCTCCAGAGGAACGAGGGACAAACAGGAGCCAGCCACCTTAAAATCCAGACTGAAACAAGGGAAGCACTTCCTAACGTGGGACCATGAGCCAAATTGTGTTATCATTGTTAGTTACAGTCAATATTGTGTTTTATTCTCATTATTGACAGGAAACACAGGTAAGGAAGGGACGTGTGGTTTGCTCACAGCCACATGCAGCTCTTGGGAAACTCAGGAATTAAACCCCAGTCATGCTCAACCAGCAGTTAATCCTGGACATTAAATCTAAAATAACAGGATGAACAGTAAATGTAATATTGACTGCTGGGCTGCCAGTGGCTCTGTGGTGAGCAGTGGCTCCATTCCCCCTCCAGCAAAGGCTTTCCAACAGCTGTCAGAACTTTCTAGAGTAAATAATGCACCAATGCCCCCTTGTTCAATAGGTTCTGACCCCTGGGCCTCACTAAACACTGCACAGCTCTCAGTATTGACATTTAAGGAGGTAAAAGATCCAGTTCTGCTGAGTGAAATCATCCTGGTTTGCACCTGAGTGTTCATTAACTGTGGGTTTGCATTTTCTCTTTTGTTTTCATTTTCTCTTTTCATTTTCTCTTTCAGTTTCCACTGCAGATGCTGCCACAGAGAATGAGGTGAGTGATTTCCTTTTTCCCAATATAAAAGTATAGAATAAGAGGTAAAAAATTATTATACAATAACATGAGGTCAGAAAATCAACGTGTTAAACTTTAATTAAATGCTGCCAATTTATTGAGGTTTCAGTGAAAGTTCCTGAGTTTGGGATATGGGGTTTCCATAGAGTTCTCCTGACAACTTT
Organism: Haemorhous mexicanus; assembly: GCF_027477595.1. NCBI lineage: Eukaryota > Metazoa > Chordata > Aves > Passeriformes > Fringillidae > Haemorhous > Haemorhous mexicanus. The sequence continues at coordinate 1,433,799 of NC_082355.1, forward strand.
CAAATGTTTTTACCTGTTTGGCATTCTGGGCAAGAAATTGGGCAAGGAGAAATTTTAGGCCAGAGAAATCTATATTTAAAAAAAAATATATCATTTTTTGGTGATGACACTATAAGGCTTTTTGGATGACTTTTAGCTCCTAAATCAGGCACCTGGAGATTTTCATTCTGTCTGAGTCCTCTGGGGTCAATGTCTGGAAGAAGGGAGGGGGTGGAGCCCATCCCTGAAGGGTCCAAGGAAGGGCTGGGTGTGAATTGATCCCACCTGGATTTACTGAGTGTTGTGATCAGATAATGATAAATCCCAACACTCTGCTCCTCTGTGCTGTCCCAGGGACCCCATTCCTGCCCAGTCCCTGTCACAGGCAGCCCCCCTCTCACCTCTGAGCAGAAATGTTTCATTTTTGGGGCTTAGCCTCTGCCCATAGAGGTGGTGCCACCTCCCTGGCTGTGCTGCCCCAAAGCATGCCCCAAAATTGGATATATTCATGATTTCTGTGCATGGAGGAGGTGTCACAGATGGGGCTCAGTTTCTTCATGCAGAAAATGCCAATTTTTTACTCCGTTATCTCATAGGAATTCAAAATTCACTGTGTCAAACCCAATTGGATACCAATACACTGCCAGTTCATTGGTCAGTAAATGGAATTTTGTGCACACCAAATCTCTTTATTCTTGAATTGTTTACACATCTTCCTCACTGATTCCCATTGCACCAATTTCTTGGTTTTGCAGGTGCAAACTTATTTTTGTCACAAGAACAAATTGTTGTGCTGACTTTTCATTCTTATGATTTTTCTCATGGGAACAAGCAGAGGAGCTGCACCCAGCCCCAGCAGCAGGCCTAAGCCATGATGTTGTAAATCCTTCCTTTGTGTGGTTTCCCCTGTTTGGCCCAGGGGGTGTGAGACTCAGGGCTGCCCTCGTTGCAGGTGGACTGCAGTGAGTACAAGAAGCTGGAGAATGGGAGGCCCATTTACTGTGAGAGGCTCTACCAACCCTTCTGTGGCTCTGATGGCAAAACCTACAACAACAAATGCTCCTTCTGCAAGGCTGTGCTGTGAGTACTGAGCTGCCCACAGCCCTGGGAGCCAAAAGCTGCCATGGGCTGAGCAGCTGGGATTTCCACCCCATAAAAGTGCTGGGTTTCTTTAGGGTTGGTACTTCTCTGCTCCTGTGCTTTGCCTTTACACCGTAATTGTTCCTCCCACTGATAATGTCCAAGTGATCTAAAGAACAAATGATGGGGAGAACTTCCTATTCTGGCAGGAAGTGTAAAATAGGCAACTAAAAATGACCCAGATATTCAGGTCTGAACTTCCTATTCTGGCAGGAATGGTGAATTTGGACACTAAAGAACTGCTTGGATATTTGTGTGAGCAATGTCCTATTCTGGCAAGAATGGTGAATTTGGACACTAAAGAACTGCTTGGATATTTGTGTGAGCAATGTCCTATTCTGGCAGGAATGGTGAATTTGGACACTAAAGAACTGCTTGGATATTTGTGTGAGCAATGTCCTATTCTGGCAGGAAGCATAAAATAGTGAACCAAAAAATGACCCAAATACTTGTGTGAGCAACTTGCAGCAGGCACTGTAAAGCTGAACACTAAACAATTATTCCTGTTTGTGTGAGGAACTTGTTGCAGGTACTGTAGGATTCAGTCACTAAAAAATACCCTGATGATTGTGTGAGCAGCTTCCTATTCCAGCAGAAACTGTGAATTTGGACAGTAAAGAGTCCAACAGAGACCTGACAAAGCACCTGCACCCAACACAGGTCACACCAAAATTCAGAAGTGGTGCTGGCAATGTCTTGGGTTTATGGATAAATGTGTAATTTTGCAAGGAAGGCTGTTTACAGATGAGTGCCCTGATGTCTGCTGTGAGTGTTTCTGGCGCCTCCTCTGTCAGCAGAGGGTTCCAGAGGCTTTGGTGCAGCTGTTGGTGCAATGCCCGTGTTTTCCCTCGCAGGAAGAGCGGAGGGACCCTGCGCATGAAGCGGGCAGGAGCGTGCTGAGGGCGCTGTGCTGAGCACAGCTCCCCTCTGCCCCTTCCTCCTCGTCCTGCCCTGCCAAGCCCAGCCCGGGGAGAAGTGCCAGCCCTGCTGTCCCTGCTCCAGAGCTGGACTGACACTCCTGCCTCGCAGCACGGCTGCTCCTGTGCCTTCACACCAGCCCTTCCTTGGATCTTTGTCTCCATGGATGAAGTTCAAATCCCCTGACACCCCTCCCTGACAATGCCCCAAGTCTCCCCAGCTCATCTATCAAATGTTTTCTTGCCTTTACCCAGAAACTTCAGCAGGTATTTTTTCCCAAAGGTTTTCAGCTTTCCCAGGCACTGCTCTGACTCTCCCAGTTTTGTAGCTGAATTTCAAGGGCTTGTTTTTCATCCCTCTCTGTACAATTCTGGTTCCTGTATGTTGTTCAGCTACTCAGTGTACTTGTTTATTAAAATAAAACTTCACTCTGTTTCTTTTGTCCATGGTGAACTTTGTAGAGAATTTATTGCATCTGTGACTAACAAGTATTTCTAAAATTACAGAAAACGGTGGTGGAGCAGGGGCTGGGTCCAGAGGTAAAAATCCAAAGCTGGGATACAGAAGTTGTATATTCTGGAATTTATCCCCCAGTCTGGCTCTTTTCTTTTGCTTTAAATGAGACCAATCTGGTAAAATGTAAGACTGTAGCAGTCTGTTAAATCCTGTCATTTAAATGGGAACATTCATTAATCTTTTCGCTTGATAAATTTCAGAACCTAAAGAAATTTGTCCTGCTCTTGAATCCTGATTATCTTCACTGTCAAAGTAATTCATGTCTTTTACTCAATACTTGGTCATGGGAATGTATTTTCCCAGAATTAAAATTGTGAATGACTGAGGAATTATTGGAGGAAAATTTTGGAGCAGCTGGACACAGAACAAATCCAGCGCTATCCTTAATTCTGTTTATCTGGAAACCAGGTCCCAGCAATTAGGCAGCAGGAATGAAAATGAGGAAGGTAATATAAAAGCTCCTCATAGTTCAGAGGCTTCAATAAAGAAGTTCCTAGAACAGACTGCAAAATATAAAGATAAGAAAACAAAGATCAGATTGAGAAAACAAAGGGAATCTCAGAGTTTCCTCACAGTGTCAGAAAAACCTGATTTGTGGATTTTTGCTGCCTTCCAGCCTCATGGATATTCCCAGCCACTGCTTTGGTTTGTTGGGATATTTAATGGGCTGTGCTTGTGCACCAGACCTAAGGCACCACAACTCTCAGCAGCCCCAGGAGCGATTCAAGAAGCTGCAAGTCAGAGGTGTGAAGCACCCCCTGCATTTCCCTGGCACTGCAGTCTGCCCCTGATCATTCCTGACGTGGGATCCCTGGGATCCCTGGACATGGATCCTCCCAGGAGCAGCAGGAGAGCAGGACCTGCCCACCTGGGAGCTTCTGCCCACCTGGGAGCTTTCCCTCAGCTCAAAGCTGGCAGAGCCCAGAGGCACAGCAGCTCCTGCCACATACCAGAGCACAGCACATCAGCTGCAAATTGCTGCAAGTGACACCTGGAGGAAATGCTGGCCAGGCTGGCCAGTCGGGTCTGGGGGATGGAGCAGAGCCATGGAAATGTGGGCAAGGGAAAATGAGCAGAGCCTGAGCGAGCTGAGCTCGGCTTCTGTGAGACAGAGAATAAAATGCTGGTGTGGAATAGGAAACAGAACAGATCCTGCACTCAGGGAAGATGAGAGTGCAAAACTCTGCCCTGGAAAGGTACTTAAACACCTGGTGTGTCTTTATAGCTGCTGTATTTACAGCTGAGGGACAAGGAAGGGCTTTCCTGAGGTCCTACAAAACATTTTCTTCATTCTAGGGCAAGAGGTGATGAAATCTGGAAGCCAGACAGTGGGATCCCTGCAAAAGCAAAGCCAGAATAAAGCTGGCTGGGGTGAGCACAGCACCATTCTCACCTGAGCTCGTGCACCTCAGATGTTCTCTTAGACGCTTTAATTTTGGAATGTTGAGGTTCTGCTCCCTGCAGAATTAATTACTGTGTAATTAACATCTCCTTTGGTGATCAGGAGTGTCCAAGCATGGAGCTCTGGGGCAGTGGGAGGGTCCCTGCCCATGGCAGGGGTGGGGTGAGATCTCTGAGGTCCCTCCCAGCCCAAACCATTCCATGATTTACCATCAGCTGGGATGGAGAACATTCATCCCTCAGAAGGTGAAAGATTAAAAACATCTCCTAGGGATGCTGCTAAGCACTGAGGGTTTGTGGGGTGCAGAACTTTGGGGTTTTAAAGGAAGGCATTAATTCCCTCAGTCCTTTTATTTTGATTCAGCAATAGCTGTGTCAGAGAACCAGGATTCTGAAACCTTCCTAAAATAGAAACTGTGTATGTCCAAACAGCTTCCACCAGCAGTAACTGAGAAACAAGAAATGCAATGTGATCTTTTGTTTGGCAGCTGATCAAGACCAGAACAGAATTTTTATTGATGACTGTTCAGCATCTCTGATTTCTGATTGTTTTCCTTTGGGGTTTAGTTCAGATATCCCTGGGTGCCTCAAATTCTAAATTTTCCCACAGGTGGCAGTGGAGGGAGAAAGAAATGGAGGAACCCAAAACCCTTCAGAGATTCATAGAGCTGATCTATGGGATAAATCACAGGGTTTCTGTTAGGGAGAAATGGGGTGGTTTTGGTTTCTGCTGTCTGTCTTGTAACCACTTCACCATTCACATTCTGTGACTGTTCCAATGACAGCTCAACCCTAAGCCCTGCCCAAATTCCTTAATTCCATTTAGGTTTGCTGTGTCCTTCAGGCAGCCTCCTCTTGCTGCCACCCGTGTCCCCTGCCTTGTGCTGAGGGAGGGCAGGACAAGCTCTGCTGGACCTGGCTCTGCTCTTCCCACAGGAACCCTCACCTGGCTCATTTTTGGGGCTGATTTTTTGGATGTTCTGCTGTTTTTGAGGCTGTGTTGCTGTCTCAGGTTGGACTCGGTGACCTCTGAGGCCTTTTCCAACCTCAGAGATGCTGTTGACACATCCAAAATCCACAGGGATTGCCAAGAATTTATTTTGTTATTCCTACTTTGCCACAGAGCGTTGTGGATTCCTCTGGGATTGTCACTGAACCAGCAGCTGAGTCTTTGCACGCTGTCATTCACAAAAAATAACTCACCAGCAGTCTGCTGGCTGATGAACGAGCCTTGTCACCCAATCCCTCGGGGCCTGCATGAAACATGACTTTAAAACCGTGAGGGAATTGTGATTTCTGCTGGGATCCACCCAAACACAGCCATTAAAACAAGGCTTGGGTGCAGACCTGCCCAATGCTGCAAATACACCTGTGGGGCCAGGGTGAACTCTCCAGGGAAAATCCCTTATAAACCTTGCAGAGCCTCCAGAGGAGGGACATGGGGTGGGGAAGGGTCTGGAGAAGCCATGGAGCAGCAGCTGAGGGCACTGGGATTGTGCAGCTGGAGGAGGCTGAGGGGAGACTCCTTGGGGTCTGCAGCTGCTCCCGAGGGGCAGCTCCGATCTCTGGGACAGGGACAGGGACAGGGAAAGGCTGGGGCTGTACCAGGGGAGGGTCAGGGTGGATTTAGGAGAAGGTTCTTCCCCCAGAGGTGCTGGCACTGCCCAGGCTCCCCAGGGATGGGCACAGCCCGAGGCTGCCAGAGCTCCAGGAGGGCTTGGACAGCGCTCCAAGGATCTCAGGGTGGGATTTTGGGGCTGTGCAGGGCCAGGAGCTGGGCTGGATGCTCGCGGAACCCTGCGATGGTTTGGGCTGGAAGGACCTTGACGCCCATCTCATCCCGCCCTGCCACGGGCGCCTCCCGCAGCCGCGGCCGCTCCGAGCTCCATCCCGCTGTGTCCCTCAGCTCGGCACAGCTGGGACTGCAACCGCGCCAGCACGTCCGCTGACTCCCACGGCTGCCGCTCTGTGCTGAGCGAGCCCAGCCCCGAACGGAGCCCTCGGAGCCCCCGGTGCCCTCGGAGCCCCCGGTGCCCCCGGTGCCCTCAGCGCGGCGCGGGCGGTGCCGCCCCCCCGGGCGGGGCGGGCCCGCAGCGCGGCCGGAAGCGGAAGCGGCGCGCAGGAAGCGGCGGCGCTGGCGGAAGGGGCCGCGCAGGAAGCGGGGCCGGGGCTGCCCCGCGGCCACAACCGGGGCGAGGGCGGCGAGGGGAGCCAGGGCAGGTGAGGGCAGCGAGCGCCAGGGGAGGGCAGCGAGCGCCAGGGGACGGGGGCGCGGCCGGCTCGGCCCCCGGGGCGGCGGGGCGGGGAGCCGGAGGCCGCCGCCGCCTCCCGGCCCCGCGGGCTCGGGCCGGCCCCGCTGTCACAGGCCCCGAGGGCCCCCCGGGAGTGAGCGGAGGTGACGGGGCTCTGGGGCAACCTGGTTTTCCTCGGTTTCTCTCGGCACAAACCACCGCGTCCTGGCGTTTCCCCCGCTCCGGGAGCGCCCCTCGCTACCGGCGCTGCCAGGCCGGCCCTGGCTGCTCTCGCCGCGTTTTCCCTCGTTTCTCGCTGCTGCGGAGTCTCCCCGTGGTTCTTTAACCTTTCTAAGGTCCGTAGGGTGTTTACCCATCAAGAACAGAGCACGTCGAGCTGTTGTTTCGTGCGACGTTCGTTGTCGGGAATAAATTGAGGTGGGGCCGCAGAATCCCGTTTGCTTTATTGGATACATAAAGCTCTTCCTGCTGTGGAGATTTGTCTTTTATGTTCAAATGGGGTCAGCTCGCTGATGTAGAATGAGGTGTTAAAGCTGTGCTCATTAGCTCAGAATAACCCCAGGAGGAGCTTTTATTGTGCAGAAAATGCAGACTCATGGAGACAAATCCTTCTTCTCTCCCTTCATGGCAGGGACGGGTTGTGCTGGTGTCATTGGCAGCATTTTTCCTGCCTTGGTTGTTAATATTTTCATTTCTCTTGCCTTTTGCCCCAGTGCTTCTGCTGTTCTCTTTCCTGCTGGATTGTTCCCAGCACCTGGCTGTGCCAGCCTGGAAGGTTTTAGGTTGTGTTGCAATCCTCTGTTCAAGCTGAGCTATCCCAGGTGACTGGGGATTGATGTTTGCCTCGGAATTCAGTCTATAAATAGTTAATTTTATGAGGTTGATCACCCCAAACTGAGCCCTTATATCCTGCCCCCAACAGAACAAACACAGGGTCTTCACTCCTGGCTGGAGAATTCCCCCAATCCAGAGGAGCAGAGATCCAGTCAAACAATAAATCCAAGTGGGGATTTATAGTTTGAATATTCCCCTTTAAAATAAAGTAATAGCAGCAGGCAGGTGGTAATTTAAAATGCACCCAAAATGTGTGGAACCACGTGTTTTGCAGTAACTGGATCACAATGGAGCTGTCAGCATTTCAGTTTTTGACTGCCACGAGGCCTTGCTGAAAGCTTTTCCAAAATCTGCCTTTTTTTACCAGTTGTTTTTCCTCGATCCAGTGAATTTTGGCATCCAACCTGTTTAACAGGTTTACTGAGCTGGGGATGCTCTGCCCTCCTCATTCTTGTTCTTGTGTTAGAATGAAATAAATCTTTGCCAGGTGCAGTCATGAAAGGATCTCTCAGCATCTGTGGAAGGTGATTTTCTGTTAGCAGTGAGTTCATCTTTGTTTTAGTTGCTGATGTGTTGCTTCCATGGTAATTGTGGGTGTTTTTACACGGAGCCTTGGAGCCCCAGAGCCTGGCAGTGCTGCAGAGGGGAGGACACAGCTCAGGAAGGAGCAGAGGGAGGATCCTGCACGCTGCTTCCAGTGACCCCCAGTTGTTCTGTGCCTTTGATCTGTAACTCAGCAACCTGAATATTTTTCTTGCTGTTCTCACCTCCCAAGAGGAACTGGTTTGAGGGCTTTTAATGGGGCTTTTTGGGAGAGTGATCAGCGGGAGCCTATTTTTTTCCAAAAAGAAGAATAAATCATTTTTCTGCTGGACAGACTTTGGACTTTTATTTTGCACTGGAACCTTGTAGTTGGTGCTGAGCTGGTGATCCCTGCACAACTTCCCTGTGACTGCCTTGATCCCAGGGTGGGCACTCTGAAGGTTTTTATTCATAAAAAAAGCTGATCTCTGGTTAAACCTGTGGTGATATTTCTTCATCACCCCCTCAGCCGGGAGGGTTTGTCTGAGAATCCTCAGGTTTTGTGTGAGCCCTTCTGTCTAATCAAGCCACAGCCTGTTTTTTGCAGCTTCACTGCTGTTCCCTCTGTGCTGTGTCCCTCTGTGTTTCAGGTGCCTGAATTTCATGACTCTGTGCCCTTCTCCTCCCAGCAGAGCTCGCAGCAGAGATGGGGCCCCGGCGGAAAACTGCGAAAGCAGTGAGCAGGGAAGGGGCAGAGTCTACCAAAGCTGAGGAGCCAAAAGATTACATGAACCAGCTCTCTCATGAAGTGCTTTGCCACATCTTTAGGTGAGCACCTGGCAGAAATCAGTTCAGTGCTTCTTCTTACTTTGGAGTTGTTTGTTTTTTCTCCGACTTCACCTGTTTCTGAGACAGCAAACAGTGGATCTACCACAGGTGGAGAAGTGGCTAGAAGGGGGTGACAAATGTTTTTTTCAGTCTGCAAAATTCGTTTGTAAACTGAAAATTAATTTGTGTGAGTGTCTTGAATGTTAGAATGAAGAAGAAGTAAACAAGTGATTTAATTCTGTTATAAATACTGATTTTAGAGCAGAAATGCACTTCGGGTAGGGCACAGTTGAGGTGATTGTTTGGGAATTGTTGCATCTGCAGAAGGGTACTGGCATGAGGATGTGACCTCCCCTGCAGCAAAGTCCTTCTCCCAGGTGTTCACTCAGCCCTGTTACCCAAAACATAATGGGTCACCCACAAGTTCTTGGAAAACAGCAGCTCTCCAAAACATTTGGGAATTGAGCTTGCAGTATGTGCTAGAAAGAAAGTAACTTAATCAAACCTGTTGAGGGAAATGGCTTGGTCAGCAGGGTTTGGGTTGGTTTGCATTGTCTTTAAGGAAGAAATCCTTCCCTGTGAGGGTGGGCAGCCCTGGCACAGGTGCTCAGAGCAGCTGGGGCTGCCCCTGGATCCCTGGCAGTGCCCAAGGCCAGGCTGGAGCCACCTGGGACAGTGGAAGGTGTCTCTGCCCATCGCAGGGGTGGCACTGGAAGGGCTTTAAGATCCCTTCCAACCCAAACATTCTGTGTTTCTCTGATATACCAGAACCAAATTATCTGTGCATTTAAGACTCCATTTGTGTGACTCTTCCACCCTCAGTGCCAGGAGCTGCTGAGTCACTGCCCAGCAGAACTCCGGATTGAACTCGGGCAATGCCATGTGAGAAATGCCCCAGTGCTGCAGGCAGGCTGTGCTTTGGGCCAGCTGGAGGCTGCAGCAGGGGCTGTTTCTGCTGTCCCCAGGTACCTGCCCTTGCAGGACATCATGTGCATGGAGTGCCTGTCCCGGAAGCTGAAGGAGGCGGTGACGCTGTACCTGCGCGTGGTCAAGGTGGTGGATCTGTGTGCGGGGCGTTGGTGGGAGTACATGCCCACAGGTGAGCTCTCCCTGCCTCTCCCCTCTGCTCAATAAACCTGCACTTGTGGGGTCTTCCCTTCCTTGGCCTGGCTGCCTTGGGGAGTGGCTTGCCAGGTCTCTGGCTGCGTGCAGATACAAATTTGGCATTGCTGTATTAGGTCATAGGTTGGACTTGATGATCTCAAAGGTCTTTTCCAAGCTGGTTCATTCTGTGACTGGGAGTGCTCTGTAGGCACCTGTCAACACAATCTGTGTTTGTCTGATTGCTGGAAGGGAGCTGTTTGCATGCAGGCAGCAAAAAATACAATGGAGTGAGAAAGCAACTCATCTGCCAGCACTTAACAATGTAAGGATAAGTTTTGATGTCACACCTCGAGTCACCTGCAGATCAATAGATAAATTTGTCAGTCTGGGTGAACCCTGTGAGTACCAGGATTTCTGCTGGGTTTAAAATGCACTGCTGAGATTTGGTGGGGGGCACAGCTAAAATGAGGGAATTCTGAAAATGAGAGGATTTGCAAATTGAGATTGACTGTGGCTGGTATTAAGCAGGTGTTTAGACCTAGCCTAAAATTGGTGTAAATACAAGTCACTTAGCCAGTTAAAATCCTTTTTATATGCTGTCTTTCACTAGAATAAAATAAACCTTTGCTTTAAGAAACCATCCTGTTTCTGTGAGAAATGTGAGTTGTGTGGTGAATAGTGAGCTGAAATAAGGGATCCAGCTGGGATCTTTTGACCCATGGAGTTGATAAATGGAATTCCAGGAAAAATAGACCCACAAAGCTTCCTGTGAGGGTGGAAAGAGCAGAGTGAACCCTGCAGCCATGCAGCTCCTCTGAAGGAAACCCGTAGCAAACCTGCAAAATTCATGGCAGAGGAGTATTTAGGTCATGATTTCTAGAATGTGGAAGTAAAAGAAAAGCTATTGCTTCACCAAGTGCATCTTTTCAACACCGCAGAACTTGTACTGCCACATAGAGAGAGAAGTGTGTTTGGCTTTCCCTTCAGAGCCGAGTGTCTGCTGCCACACCAATACCAAATGTGTTGTTGTTGTCTTAGGTTTCACTGATTCCAGCTTCCTAACGCTGCTGAGGAAGATGCCAGACATTGAACAACTTTATGGTCTTCATCCCAGGTATCTGGAAAGGCGCCGGGTCCGTGGCCATGAAGCTTTCAGCATTCCTGGAGTTTTAGAGGCTTTGCAGGCCTGTCCAAATTTGCTGGTGAGTGGCTGGACTTGGGAGAGAACCTCCTTCAGCACTGTTAAAAATTGTGACAGGGACTTGGTGCTTCCAGGGCTGTGGTTTAGGCCTGGCTGCACAGGGAGGAATTAATTGTGACCCTGTTTGCTGATGACAGCTATTTTTAGTTGCACCACTGGGAATCCCAGGTGCTCTTAAGCCCAGCAAGGAATTAAAGCTCCAATCCCTCTGCTTTTAAACAGACAAGTCTTGCTAGAAATGAAAAGTGAAATAAAGTTGCATTCTGTAGTTTACATGGTTAAGAGGATGTTGTTGTTGAACTGGTGTTAGAGCATTTGCTTTGCTTCCTTTTATCCAGGGTGTTGAGACCTCTCATTTAGAGCTGGTGGAAGCTATTTGGACATACATGCCCCAAGTCCACATTTTAGGGAAGTTTCGTAATCGTAATGGTGCTTTTCCAATTCCTCCTGAGAACAAGCTGAAAATTCCTATAGGAGCTAAAATTCAGACTTTGCACTTAGTAGGTGAGTGTGGTCGTGGTGAAGTAGTTGGCTTCAACACAGGTGGATTTAAAGGCTTTGAAACTCTGCAGATTTGTAATTCTTTGGAGGAGAGGGAGTTTGGGCTGTGGCATCTTGGAGATCTTAGTTGGATATTTGATAGCAGGTGCAGGGGGCAAGTTCTAAAGAGTTATTGACAAACCAAGGTGAAGAACTTGTGTTTCAAGTGTTCACAGCTTTTCTCACTTGCCACAAAGCACAGAAAAGCTTCCTTTTGAGAGCCAGGAATTTGTCATGCAGAGGATTAGTTTAAAGCTTGTTTAAAATGTTTGTTTGTTTTGTTTATGTATTATTAGGGGTGAATGTCCCTGAGATTCCTTGTATCCCAATGCTGAGGCACCTTTATTTGAAGTGGGTGAGACTCACCAAACCACAGCCTTTTAAAGATTTCCTTTGTATCAGCTTACGTGCTTTTGTCATGAGGAACTGTGCTGGTAAGAGGGATTCTTCCTGTCTGAAGGGGATGGTAGAGCATGGAGGAAATCTGGTTCTGTTAAAGTCTTGGAATTTCGCATTCTGAGAGCAGCCCTTGTTTGATTTGTGGTGTTGGACAGAAATCTCTCCCTGTCCTGTCCCTTACTTGGTGCTGTGTGGTTCTGTTGACTTCCTGCTCTAGAGGGATTTGTGTGGATGTGTTTTAGTTCTTCCATGGGAAAATTCAGGGAGAAGTGAACAATGTGCTCTGTTTTTCTGGCCTTGTTGTGTGCAGGACCCACAAACTCTCTGAAGTATGTTCCCCTGGTGACAGGCCTGGCTTCTGCCAGGAATCTGGAGCACTTGGAGCTGGTCCGTGTTCCATTTCTTGGAGGACTTATCCAGCACGTGGTAGAAGACAGCTGGAGATCTGGTGGGAAACTCCTACTCCCTCATACCTAAATAAAAATAAATAAATAAATAAATTAGCAAATTCTGGGGGCTTTTTGTCTGTAGCATGTTTTTTTTTTTTTTTTTTTTGAGTGTTTGGAACTATGGTCATAGTGCTGAACATGCTCTGTATTGGGTGTAATTCTGATATTCTAACTGCAATTAATTCTTAATGAGCTACCTATGTTGATGAGCAGAACCAGGATTGGAGGAGTTGGGTGCAAATATTTGTTTTCTTGATTTGCTGGAAAAGATTAAGACAACACTGGTGAAAATGTGTAGGGCTGAGGGCTGTGATGTGAGGCTGAAGTGTAAGAAGGCTGTTCTTTATTTGCCAGGTGGTTTTAGGAATTTGCACACTATAGTTCTGGGAGCTTGCAAGAATGCACTTGAAGTGGATCTTGGCTACCTCATCATAACTGCTGCACGAAGGTACCTCCCTTCAGATCTCTCTTGGCTTCCCCTTTTTCAAAATGAAGGTTTAGAAATGACATCCAAGAGCCAGAACAACCATCAGAGCTTAAGGAATACACATACAAACTGTGCATAACGAGAGTGTCCTGTGGTCAGAATAACTGCAAATGCCCTCTGAGTCCTGCCAGAGTCTCTGTTTTGTTAGAACAGGGCACCTTCTTGAGTGTTTTCTGTGTTTTGGCCTGAATTTTTGATAGGAGCAATTCTGAATTCCCTGCAGGTTGCACGAAGTGCGGATCCAGCCTTCCTTGACCAAAGATGGTGTTTTTTCTGCTTTGAAGATGGCTGAACTGGAATTCCCACAGTTTGAAACTCTTCACCTAGGCTACGTTGATGAGTTTTTACTACAGTGTATGACACTTTTTATATCCATAAAACCCCCCAAGGATTTCAGAAATTGCTGTGTTTTCCATCATGTTCTCAGTGATTAATAAGAATATTAATGTTGCATGTGTTGAGGCTGCTGATCTCATACAGCCAATCTGGTTTTCCTCTTACCTGAGGCTGGGAAAGCTGAGCTTTAGTAAAGGAATGATTTGATCAGTAAGGAGTTAAAAAATCCTGCTATAAAAGGCAAATTTACTGCTGTGTCTGCTCCTCTCTTTTGTAGGTAAAATGACGAGTACGGACTTGGTGAGGTACGGCTTGGCTGATGTGGTTGAAAACCCAGGAATTATTACAGATATTGGTATGAAAGCTGTAAATGAAGTTTTTTCTTTCATCAAGTATCTGGTCATTTACAACTGCCCACATCTACATAACCCAAATAATTGGATCACAGGTATTGCACACCTTTGAAATTTCAGAGCTATTATATGAATTTCTGTGCTAAACCAGAATTTCTCTGCTCTAGTACTGCTTGTTCTGTTGTTAGTAAGTACAGTAGATGATGCTTGCTTTGGGGCCATGGTGATGCTGGGAGCAGGATGGAGATCCAGAGGATGCTGCTCTCAGATCTGAAAAGGGGGTGGTAAACAAGGAGTGAGGTGGGAATCCCTCAGGAAAGGCCTCTCTTGTGTTCCCAGACCACTCGAGGTGGACCCGCCTGGTTGACCTGACCCTGGTGAGGTGCCATGCCATCAAGCTGGACTCTTTCAGTCAGTTCATCGAGTTACTGCCAAGCTTGGAGTTCATTTCTCTGGACCAGATGTTTAGAGAGCCTCCAAAGGTAAATTCCAGGGAATGGTTTGGCTTTTTCTCATTGCCAGGGTTTTTACTTGTTTCCATTCCATTGGCACAACAGTGTGCATTCTTCTCAAAGCTGTCATTAATTGAAGGGATTGGTAATAAATGACTCTGGTTTGCAGCTGCTTTTAGCATGATATGCTGGGGAGAGTGGTGCTGCTTCTACAAATGGGAGCAGTGGCAGGGAATGAACATGAGACCAGAAAATAAAACTCCTTGATTCTATCAAAAGTAAAACTCACTCATTCTCTCAAGGTCTCTGCTGATAGTTCACTCTGCTGCTGCTTTTTGTGTTGTTCTTTCTTCCTAGACCTCTCTTTACAATACTAAGAGGTTTTTATGATTTTTTGCTGAGTGGAATGGGGGTAGCATTTCCCTTTGAAGTGCGTTCAGAGCTTAAGAATTTTATTTCTTCCTGTTGTCCCCTCCCACACTGTAACACAAACCCTTGGTAAGCTGCTGGCAGGCAATGGAAAGTGTAAAACCTGCTTCCTTTGACCATTAATGGCACCTCGTGTGCTGGGAAGGCTCTGATCTGCTGTTTGTATTCATGCCATCATCCCACAGCAAATTAATAGATTAGATTAACACCATTAATAGATTAAAATGAAGTGCTTTTAGGAGTTGAACAGTGTAAGTTCTTGGTTGCCAGCCTGAAGATGGACCTCTGCACTCAGGAAGTCTGAGGGACAGTTTCCCTGGCAGTGTTGTGCTGTCCCAGACATTGCAGCAGAGTGGTTTTCCTGGTGCCTTTAAGGGATGTTGAGATAACAGCTCCATCTTCTCAAATCTGAATTTCTGCTCTTTGTTTCAGGGCTGTGCTCGTGTGGGCCTAAGCGCAGGCACAGGAATTGGGGTTTCCTCTGCCCTGGTGAGCAATCAGAACTCCAACAATGACAATGACAACAACAACAACCACCAGAACAACAACAACAACCCCAACGTGCACCACAACAACCACCAGCAGCCCAACGAGGAGAACGAGCTGCGCCAGGAGGGCCCCGCTGAGGAGCAGCAGATTGGGGCTGAGGGTAATCCTGGGGGGCTCTGGGGGATTTGCAGTTGAGGGGAATCCTGGGGGGGCTCTGGGGGAGGATTTTATCTGCATTCCCACTCACACAGGCTCCTGGTGAAGACAGGAGTCTGCACTGAAAGCCTGCTGCTCTTTCAGCTCCTGGTGGGGAGCTTTAATCTGAATGAACTAAATCCCAAAAGTTAGGCTGGGCTTTGGCTACAGAAATGTAGAACAAATCTGTGAGATACTTTGTGAAACGCAGAGGCTCACCAAAGGAATCAAGGCAGTCTTTATTTATTTCCTGTGGGTGTTTGAGGGCTCAGTTTGTTCTGTTTCCTGTTCCTGACCTCCTGTTGCCCTCTGCAGCCCTGAATGAGATGGAGGAGGTGGCACAGGAGGAAGGGGAGGCTGCTGGGCAGGGCCAGGATGAGCTGCCAGCTCCCAGCCAGGCTGTTCCCATGGAGGTGGATGAGGAGCAAGCAGGTAACTGAGTTTGGGAAGAAATCACTTCTTGGTATCTCCCTGAGGGATTCACTTTCCACTCTAAATCTGGTTTTGGATGTTTGGCTTCAGCAGGGTTGCCTGATTTTGAATAATGATGTTAGCACAGCTTAGTTCTGTGAAGGAATTTATTCTCAGTTACAGCTCAGAGCTTTCTTTGCATGTGCCGGGAAATACCTTGACCTTAAACTTGGTTTTTGTGCTCAGCATAATAAAAGTGAGAAGGCCTGAATGAACTTGTCCTGTTGCTCTCTTGCTGTTCATGGCCTTAGTTCTCTCCATGCAGCACTTGGGTTGTTTTTGCCTTTTCTCAAGCCAGCACCCAACTTGTTCCAGTGTTCAGTCTTGATTCTTCTATTGCCATTTTTTGCTGGACAATATAATTTTCTACTGAATATCCCAACAACAGGAAGTAACACTCCATTGTGACACTCCTGCCCTTCCAAACCAGAAGGCTTTAATGCTGAAATGCAGTATTTTGCCCTTCTCCCATTTAGATTTTAGTGAGGGACCCATAGAATGGGTGGCTAAATGGACTCCATTTAATTCCTTACCAGTTTTTCAAGCAGTGCTAAAAGTTTTTCAGCCCTTTAATCCATGCTTGCTTAATTTTTACATGAAATGCTGATGTTCTCCTTCTCAGGACCAAGTGGAATTCAACCTGCTGTAAAAGCAGCTCCTATTACCATCCATGATTCAGACAGTGAGGATGAGGAGGAAAACATGGGCACTTCCAGAGCCTGCATCTCCAACAGCATTGCACAGAGTTACTCAGATGGGGAAGAGAAGAGCAGGGATCCAGTGGAAACCAGAGAACCTTCAGGTGTGCAACATTCCTTCTTAAGCTTCAGTCTTTCCATGTGGTTCAGGTTCATTTCTAGCTTGGTTTGGATTGTGGAATGAAGGTGGAAGGACATGTTTGAGCTGCAGTCACAGGTCTTGTACAGAAACACAGATGGTGCTGCTGCACTGATCAGAGACCTGCAGCTCCCCTTTGGGATTCCCAATGGACAGAATTTATCAAGCCTGTGAGTCCACAGTGTGGATGTCAGTTCTGGTTTCAGGGGGGGAAAAAAATCTGTGTTTGGAGAGAATTTATATCAACTTTTGTATTGCCAATATCTGGGATTTGGGGCTTGGGTAGTGTGATGAGCTGAGAGGATTCATACAGACATTCAGGTGGAATTCCTGCATGGAAAGGGTGCTCAGGCCCTGGAACTGCCCAGGGAGGTTTGGATCCCATCCCTGAAGGTGCCCCAGGAAGGGCTGGAGGTGGCTCTTAGTGCTCTGGGCTGGGGACAAGGTGGGGATGGGGCACAGCTGGGACTGGATGGGCTGGGAGGGCTTTTCCAACCTCAGTGATCCTGGGATTAGGTTCTGTTATGATTTGTGTGGGTTTTTATTCACCTGTGAGCTGAGCCTGCTGTTACTGCTGGCAGCACTGCCCAGACCCAGGAGGGGGAGCTGAGGGTTGCTGTTGAAACGTGAACTTCAGTCCTGTCTGTTCCTGTTTGATTCCTCTCATGTATTCCTCATATTTGAGAAAACAGAAGCCTCTCTAGATCTGATATTAGAAAAAAAATCCCCCCCTGGGAGGGTGTGATGCCCTGGCTCAGGGTGCTCAGAGCAGCTGGGGCTGCCCCTGGATCCCTGGCAGTGCCCAAGGCCAGGCTGGACAGGGCTGGGAGCACCCTGGGACAGTGAGAGGTGTCCCTGCCATGGCAGGGGTGGCACTGGGTGGGATTTAAGGTCCCTCCAACCCAAACTATTCCATATTCTTTGATTCTGCTATCAGTGTGTCTTTCCTATTCTGTGCCTGTGTGAGCAGTGAGCTGCTCTGGACAATCTGGTGGATTTGTGAGGCAAAGCCTCCAGCACGTCACTCCAAAAATAGCTGCAAGATGTTCCAAAGGTGCAGCAACAGCTACAAATACTAATAATTCCCATTCCTGGGGAGATTGTCATGGGCCTCTGGGCTGCCCTGTGTTTAGCAGCCTGCACAGATGAGCCCTCAGGTTTGTTGGGTTTCTCACTGTTCTCCCTCCCTTCACTCCCGCAGTGAGCGGCAAAGGCAAGACCCCCCTGCGGAAGAGATGCAGCACCAGCCACGGGGGCCAGGCCAAGCAGTTCCCCGTGGAGGAGAGCAGCTGTGAGAAGGGCTGCCAGGTGACCAGTGAGCAGATCAAAGCTGACATGAAAGCAGCCAGTGACATGCCCGAGAGGAGCAAGAGCAAGGATTCCTACGGCGGCTGCAGCAACGCCCCGGGATCCACGGCAACGCCCAGCTCCTGCAGCGCTGCTTCCCCCAGCCCTGACTGTGCCCAGGCAGCCCAGAGCCACTCTGCTGGCAGCAGCCCAGCTGCTGGAGAGGAGTGCAGGCAGTGTGGCTGCTCTCCCTGCAGGAGGGATGGGTGCAGCGAGAGGGAGCCCGAGGAGAGCTCCGTGTGCTCCCGCTGCTGCTCCCGGGCGCAGCACAGGACGAGCGGGGGGTGGGATGGGGAGAGCCCCTCCACCAGTGGGGCCTGCAGGGACGGGCCAGACTTTGCACTTAGGACACTGCCAGACTGTGGGGCTGCAGGAGAGCCTGGGCATGACAGGACTAGTGGGAGTGCCTGTGGGGCTGGCAGCCAGGAGCAGAGCACGCAGCCCCCGGGCTGGCAGCTGGACTGCAAGGAGGAGTACCCACGGAGACCCCTGACCAGGGCCAGGAGCAGGCTGTCCCACGTGCCTCTGGTGTCAGAGCCAGGTAGGACTCACACCCAGAGTAAGGGCTGAGTGCATGCAGTGCTGCCACGAGACAGCTCTGAGCAGCTGCAGCTCCCCAGGAGCTCTGAAGTGCAGCTTGTTAGTCAGGGGTTTAAACCTGAGTGGTTTGAAGGGGTCAGAGCTTGATGGAACAAAGGTGCCATCATCAGGTTTCTCTGAAAGTGCCACTGACTTTTTCTTCCATGCAACTCTTTGTGTTCTTCATAATTCTAACCAGTATTTGCTTTACTCCATTGAAAAGCAAATGCAATTTTTGGTTCTCTGCCTGCCTGTGGAAGCTGTGATCCATAGAAACAGAAGTTGTCTCTCCATTAAAATCCTCCCTGCAAAGGCAGGAGCTACACTTAGATCTGAACAAGAAGGCAAAGGTTATTACTGGTGCTTTATCAACTAATGAAGTCATAATTACAATTGAGCCAGGCTTGTGGACCTGCATTGGGTTCTGCTTCCAAGGGTTTAAGGCAGGGTGTTCAAACTTACTGAAAATTGTCCTTTTGTTAAACACCTTCATGCTTCACATCATTGTTTTGTTCACCTGACATAAAATAAAACCCCTGAAGGGCTGGAATGAAGGGAGAAAACAACAGATGTGAGAGGGGAACTTGCTGTATCTTTCAAATTTGCTTGGTTTCCAAAATAATCATCTTAGTGTGGCACAACCTCATATATCCAGGATTCTTTGCTGGGAATGTCTGGCAGGTAAAATGAAA
The DNA here is from genome assembly GCF_027477595.1 of Haemorhous mexicanus. Taxonomy (NCBI): domain Eukaryota; kingdom Metazoa; phylum Chordata; class Aves; order Passeriformes; family Fringillidae; genus Haemorhous; species Haemorhous mexicanus. The sequence goes on from NC_082355.1 coordinate 1,452,549, forward strand.
CTGAAAGATGAAATGTGCTGCTTACACAGCTGTGAGTGTTGGAGGTAGGGATGATTGAGGGTAAATTCCTGCCTCTGTTAACATGGAATGATTCCAACACTTCATATCCTGGTGTTCTTCCAGTTTATTTAGTGCTCCCACGTGTTAACAAAGCCTAAATCACCTCTGATCTTCTGCAGGTAGATGCAGCTCAGGTTTCAGGAAGAGATCTTGCTAATAAATTTAACATGTTTGGTTTCTACCTTAGGACCAGCAATTAATTTGGGGATCTTTGTGCACATATGTTTTAATAAAGATAGCTTAGTTTTAGTAAAATAATTTCTCATTTTGCTCTGTTAATGACAGAAAATTAATTCTAGGGCATTTTTTCCTCTTCCTGTTGGAGATAATGCTTGTGGTAATTTTTTTTCAAAGACTCATCTGTTAAATCAAGCAGGAATTAGAGGTCCCTGGTGGAGCTTGGGAGCATTAAAGGATTTTGTACCTGGGCATCCTTTGCAACATTAGGAAAAACTTAGTGACAGTTACAAAGAACAGATTTTCCAGGAGTTTGAAATAATTTCTCCTATTTAAACATTAAAGCTATTTTGGGTCTTGTATTTGTCAAGGATGTTCTGTTTCCTGCAGAGATTCAAGTGTAACCTAACCATGAATCTTTTCTTTTCCTGGCTCCACATCTTGCTGTGGTGTAGGTTCAGCATTCCTGGGTTTTCACCTGTAAAGTTATTTATTTAGTAATTCTGAGCACCAAGCTGACAGTGGGGTTTGAGCAAGCAGAGATTTGTTCTGAAGCCAGGCAGGTGTTTGGATTTACCTGTGGGAAGAGTTGTCACTGTCCCTGTGGGCTGTTCTCAGCTGTCCTGACATGGAGCAGAGGAAAGATTTTGCCTTGTTTTTGTTTCCAGAAGTAGCAAAGCCAAAGCCAAGGCAAACCACCAAGAGGAAAAGGACAGCTGACAAATCCACCAGCACCAGTGACCCTGTGATTGAGGATGATCATGTTCAGGTAAGGGCTTTTCCTTCCCCCTGCAGCTTCATCACCATGAACACCTCTTGGGAACTGAAGCTGTATTATATTCGTTCATATCCTCCTGTATCATAAAATTCAATTTATTTTTCTTTCATTTTTACCCTTTCATAATTTTTTTTTTTCATTTTTCCCCAGGTACTGACTTTGAAATCCAAAAACCTTGTAGGAATCACATTGACCAACTGTGGAATAACAGATTTGGTGCTGAAAGACTGCCCCAAAATGATGTTCATCCATGGTATGTGGTTCATGTCAGGGCTGCCTCCTCCCTCTGGCATTATTGGAAATTCCAGGAAGAATTCAAGTCAGGCCACTGCTCATTTTGTATTCATCAGCTGCATTGCTGATGAATTAGAACTCCAAATATTGCTGCTTCCCACTCTGAATGGCTCTTATAACAGCTTTAATAAAGATTAATATCTGAAAATCAACAGCTGAAATGATCTGACAATTAGGGAGATGAGATGTTTATTGAAGAGTGGTAATACAGTAATTAGGAGTTGATGAAATGACTTTGAGTACCTTGTTTTTCTCTCATTTCTTCACTCTGCCCTAGGTTTTTCAGCTGACAGGATGATGCTTTTGCTCCTTGACATGATAAAAATCTGTTTTCAGTGCTGGCACTTAGGTTGCATTAGTTTCACATGCCAGGGTGTGACTGCTCCTGGATTGGGTCATTTATTGTTTTCTGCACCATCCAAATGAAGACTTTTTCTTCTGACATCAGCTCTGTCTACTTAGCAGAAATAAGGGAATTCTTTCTTTATTCCAGAATACTTAGAACACACATTGGTTTTGAAGGAAATTTTCATTACACGAGCAGTGTTGCTAGAAAGGAAACAGTTTTATTTTCCATTGTGTGGCTTCCCAGTCCTCTGTGTTTGAGCTGATTTTGGAAGTTGTGGCAGTCCTCAGAGCATTTCAGTGAAAGGAAACAGAGGGAGGAAAAGGTTATTAGATGAAATCTGACCTGGCCTTTCAAAAGGCCACTTCTGGCAGGGTCACAGCAGAAAGGTTTGATGATAATATGGAGAAAATGAAGAGCTGGGCTATATCTGATATGTTTGTGTAATCTTTTGGGACTTCTATTGCTTGTTTGCCTTCTTTTGAACCTGCCAGCCTTGGAATGCTCTGACAGGGGGCTCCTGAGGTGTTTTATTTCCTTTTCCAGCCACCAGGTGCCGTGTGCTGAAGCACCTGAAGGTGGAGAATGCCCCCGTGGTGAATCGCTTTGACTACGCCCAGTGCAAGAAGCTGAACATGGATCAGGTGCTGGATCAGATCCTCAGGATGCCCCCAGAGAGGAACAGGATCATCTACCTGCGTCCCATGCAGCAGGTACAGAGCCAGCCTGGCCTCCCTGGGGCAGCCCTGCAGCTGGGGCAGGGGTGGGACAGCAGCACAACCCTGAAATTTGGTGTTCACACCCAGCAGGGCTTTTATTGCAGAGCCTGCTGCTTGGATTTTGAGATACTCTGCTGGATTAAATATTAAAGTTCACTATCTCCAGTATTGATTGCATTAGAGGATATTGTAAACTGCACTCCTAAAGGTGCAGAACTTCATATCCAGCATAAACAGAGCAGGTGACTGGGGATACAGACATCATAAAGTCACCCTAGGACAGGTGCATTGGGTTCATTTCAAACGGTAACTCAGACTGTGAGAGCCTGGGTGCTCCTTGTAGCTGTGTGTGAGCAGAGCCTGGCACAGGGATCTGAAATCCTTGATCCATGTCCTGCTAGACTGAGGAACAGCAGAGGTTGGGATTCTGGAGGCTCCATCCCCTCCTGATGCTGGAGTGTTGCAGGACACTGGTGGGACTGGGAGCCACCCTCTCCTCCCCCAGGCTGTGAAGGAGCTGGATGCAGGGACATTTAGGGAGTTGTTTAAATCATCTGATGAGGATTTATGAGGGCTTCATTTAAGATCTGGAAGGTTGGGAATGTTTGACTTTATCCCTCTGTGGTGCTGCTCCTCTCCTGCTTTCCTGTCTTGGTTTGCCAACAAGGAAAGGTTGATTTTACATAAAATCCATAAAATCAGCTTTGCTTTGAAACCACATCTCTTAAAGGATAGTGGTAAAAATATTAGATGGGAATAAAACCCCAAATCACTGATCCCCTCCTTGTAACAAAAATTCTGAGGAAAAAATGTAATTTTAGGCCATTCTGTAATTTTATTTCCATAGTGGAGTTGGGAAAGACATCAGAAATGAGACATTTCCCATCCAGTTCCAGTACTCAAGAAGATAAACTGGCAGAGCTGCCCTGGGGAGGTTTCACTCCCCTCAGTCCTGTGTTTCTTTGTGCTGTTAAAATTCTCTCCCATTGCTGCATTTCCCGGGGATTTGGTCAATATCTGTTTGCTCTTGACTCTGCAGCCCCCTGGCAGTGTTTGTGGTGCTCACACGTCTTTGTCCCCAGGTGGACACGCTGACTCTGGAGCAGAAGATCTTCAGTGGCCCCTACCCCTACCACATCTGCATCATCCACGAGTTCAGCAACCCCCCCAACGTCCGCAACAAGGTGCGGGTGAGGAGCTGGATGGACACCATAGCCAACATCAACCAGTGAGTACTGCCCTGGCCCTCCCCAGGGAGCCCTGGCCCTCCCCAGGGAGCCCTGGCCCTCCCCAGGGAGCCCTGGCCCTCCCCAGGGAGCCCTGGGACACCATAGCCAACATCAACCAGTGAGTACTGCCCTGGCCCTCCCCAGGCAGCCCTGGCCCTCCCCAGGCAGCCCTGGCCCTCCCCAGGCAGCCCTGGGACACCATAGCCAACATCAACCAGTGAGTACTGCCCTCAACCAGGGAGCATTTGCCCTCCATGGTGTCCTGGAGCAGCTGCAGCTCCAGATTTGCTCTATTCTGTCACCCAAATTTAAAAAAAAAACCCCTTTGGTTACTACTGAAGGTTGAATTCTGGGTGGTGCAGTGTAAATCCAGTGTTAAGATGCATTTAATATAAAACAGACTATGAGCCCATGTGGAAAATCCTGTAAATTCTCCAGCAATAACCTCATTCATCCAGCAATAATTCAGTTGTACGTGGAAGTTGTTGGAATAGCTGGGAAATGTCTTCAAAGCTGAAAACAAGTCATTTTTAAAAGAGTGATTTGCTTCAGGAAATAGTGTTGGGTTCTGTGGAAGGTGATGTTCAGTCAGTACCAGCTCCTGAAAATTCCCAGCAGCAGGGAATTGTGTCAGTGGATCTCATCCAGCAGTTCTGAACTGTCCCTGGTGGCTGTGGTTGCTCTCCAGAGTGAAGGGCTGGAGGCTGAGCTGCTGTGAGGGCCTTGGGGCAGTTTTTCCATGGATTCAGGCTCGTTGAAGGGAAGGTTGTGTAGTAGGAGTTCTCCTTTGCTCTTTGTCCCTCCCACCTGCCCATTTCCTGGCTGTGACCTCTCCCTCCTTCTCCCCAGAGAGCTGATTAAATACGAGTTCTTCCCTGAGGCCACCAGGACTGAGGAGGACCTGAAGAAATACCCCAAGTACCCCTGGGGCAGAGACATCTACACCCTGGAAGGTGAGAGCTGTGGGGAGCCAAGGGCTCTGCTCAGCCTCCTGCTCAGAGAAGAGCTTTGCATCATCCCCAGAGGTGTGGAGAATATTCCTTGTGAGGAGCTGGGGAAGCAGCTCAGTGGGGCACTAAGTGAGGAGCTGCTTTGTGTGATCAGAATTTGAGGGGTGCTGGTGCTGCAGGGGTGCTGTTTTCCTCTTGGCTCCTCACCTGTCTCTCTCCAGGCATTGTGGATGGTGCTCCTTACTCCATGATCACTGACTTCCCCTGGCTGAGGTCCCTGAGGACAGCAGAGCCCAACAGCTACGCCAGATATGACTTTGAGGACGATGAGAGGAGTGAGTAACCTGCTCTGGTTCTTCACAGATTTCCTTCTTTGGCAGTGCCTCCCTTTCCTTCTCAGTTTCCTGCTCCTCAGGCTGGTTTTGGTAGATCTGTTGTTAAGTTGGGCTGGAGAGAAGTGAGAAAACTCACAGAAATTTGATATAAAAGTCAAAAACTGGACTTGGAAACTCTGGCATGGTGAGGATGTGGGTTAGAATTTACTGCAGATGTGGCTCTTTCTGTTGAGGAGCGGCTGAGTCTGCTCAGATGTGATGGTAGGCAGGGCCTGGGGCTCCGTTGAAAACCTTGCTTGGTAGCAAAGAAAAATAATGTTCTTCCATTACTTAATTAGGAGAGTCCTGGTTAAAAATACCTCTACCTTCATTAGAGGTATTTTTAATTGATCCAGATTTGGATATTCTTACCCAGCTCCAGTTTAGGAATCTCAAGAGGACCAGGAAGGGATTTTTTTTTTTTTTGGGCTATACTTTTCTCTGGTTTTATTTTTTAATTTCTTTTTAAAATTTTATTGTGGCCTGATGTAATTTAATTTCATTTTAGCTTGGCTTGATGCCTGTAGTTCAGTATGAAGGCTGAATTACCAAAGAATTTGTTAGTATTTAGGAGTCAGGATGTTAAAAGAGTCATGGTGTTAAAGCCATGAAAACTCAGGAGAGTGCTGCTGCTTCATTTGCAATTTATAGCAATTGCTGTTGTTTATAAAGCATTTAAGCAATGGATAACCTGGAATTATGTCAGAGAGGACTCAGGGAGAGGCTTTCTGGTGCTGTGGGGTTCATTCCACTCCCAGACATTTGGACATGGGGGCTGGAGCTGTGGAAGCTCTGAGGAAGGCAGGAGAGAACATCCCTTAAACGCGGCCGGTCGAGGGAGGCCTTTCCTCTTTGCCTCTTTTGCCAAGTCTGAATGCAGAGCCAGCCTGGCTGGGCAACACTTCTGGGAGAAACATCCCCTTTTCCTTGCTGTCTCTGCCCAGCCACCATCTACGCCCCGAGGAGGAAGGGGCAGCTCTCAGCTGACATCTGCATGGAGACCATCGGCGAGGAGATCTCGGAGCTGCGCCAGGTCAGGAGGGGCGTGTTCCAGAGGGTCGTGGCCATCTTCATCCACTACTGCGACGTCAACGGGGAGCCCGTGGAGGATGACTACATCTGAGGGGTGCCCCCAGCCTGCCCTCCCTCCCCCTGGCACTGCTGGCCAAGAAAAAGCAGGGTTTTTGTTTTTCCAAATGCAAAGCATTTCCCGCCGAGGCGCCCTCGGCTCTCCCCGTGGCCAGGAGGATGTAGTTAAATGTAAAATGGAAAGTACAAATTGTATACTAAGAGTTGTACATAGAGGAAACAAAAAAAAAAAACCCCACAAAAACAAAACTTCCTAATACTGAGACTTTATTTCATATGTTTATACAATTTAATTTAAGTTCCATTTTAATGAAGGCCAATAATTAGGAAAGGGGAAGAAGATTTGAACTTTCCAACCCATACAATTCATAGCAGTATTTTTTTTTCCTTATAAACAACAATTCCATTTGCTGTGTTCAAAAGAGTCATCAGAGTCTCTTTTAATCTGTGCCTTTTTCTTGAGCATTTAAGAGTCCAGTCTGAGTAAACCTGTTGAGCACAACCTTGGTGTCTTGTGTGCATTTTTGGAAGGGTCAGAATATTCTCCAGCTGTTGCAAAGAAGGCCAGAAGCAGGAGAAAAAAAAACAGAAGTAGAGAATTTGGTGATCTGTGGTAGTTTCTAGAGATATTCAACCCATTTTTGGGGGGAAGGAAGCCCCCATGTTTAGCACCTTGGAAGCAGAATGTTCTCAAGCATTTTGTACTGTTAGATTTCATTTTCTTGGTGTATTTGACTCTGTACTATGGAAATCAAGTTGCTGATTGTTGGTTCCACCCTCCTGAACATAACTCTGCTCGTTCAGGCTGGCTGGAAGCTGAGCTCTCCCTTCAGGCAGGCAGAGCAGGGGATGTGGAGCTGCCTGGTGGCCGTGGCAGCACGGGCTCTGACACAGCCAGGGAGCTCTGGGGCTGCCTTGGGCTCCCCCTGAATGCACTGGTCAGTAAAAACTGCTGCTATTTGCCCAAAATGTGTGTGTGTGGTGTATTGAAAGGTGCTCCCAGTGCCCACAGGTGTTTGGTGGGGATTTGCTGCCAGTGAGGTGGGACGTGCACATTTTGGTGTGGCACTCCCAGGGCTGGCAGAGGCCACTTCCCACCTCTGGCCTGGTCTCTCATCCATGCTTGTTTAAAACTGGCTTTACCAGCCTAGAAAATGACACTTCTGAGGTAAAAGCTGTACAGTTTAGACCATTTTATCCAATTTTTCTCATCATCCTGATGGTGATTCTCTGAATTTGGGCTGAATGTGGCTAATGGGGATTTCTGTGCTGTTTAGCTCTGTAAAACTGAGGTGAAGCTGCTCCACACAGCCAAGGCAGTGTTGGTTTTCTCTCTGTGGGAATTCTTGGGATAATGTGGAACTAGAAATACGTGGGCTAAGAGGGAGAGAATGGTGCCTAGTGGGAGCATTTCCTCAGCCCTGCTCTGTGCTGACTGGAGGTGGAGCACTGAACAGCAGAGAATGTGAATGTTACTAAATTTGCTTTAATGCAGGATCACAGTCAATGGTTTATTATAACTCTTACATTTAATTAACCATAGATAATGTATTCCATGATATTCAGCCAAAACAATTGTGACCCTTTCTAGAAGTGTTTCAAGTCCTCTGAGTCATTGATTCTGTCAGATTTACCATTTTAGTCCAGAAAATGTTTCTGAGTTTCTGGAGTATTCACCACGTCTCCAGCTGGTATCTCCTCCCTGCAGCCTTTTGCAGAAGTATTTACACAAATAAAGTGTTTGTTTATGTTCAGTATCTCTGGAAGCAGTTGAACCTTGCAGTGATTTTGCCCTCTGAAGTGTGACACCCATTTTACACCAGTGCCTGCACGCCCTGAGTGCATCTCCTGAGGGCTGGGGACAGGGAGGAGCTGGGATCTTCTGGGGATTTGATCTTTTGGCTCTGAGCTTCCTCCTCTCTCCATCTCCTGGCAGTTTTGGGCACTTTTATTCAATCACCAGGGCAGGGGAGGCTTTCCCTAGCTCAGCTCTCCTTGGAGCATCCCAGCTGTTTCTGTGCCAGGCTTCTCCTCCCTCCCGTGCCTGGAGTGTGGCAGGAGGAGCAGCTGCTGTCCCTGCAGGGGAGGGGACAGTGCTCCTGCTGCTCCTGCAGCACAGGAGTTCCAGCTCTCTCTGCCCCTGTGGGGACAGGCTGGGGGCCAGCACAGCCCCTGGATCCAGGGCTGTTTGCACCTGGGTCCCAGAGGGAGCTCCCAGGGCAGCCTGGCCAGCACTGAGGAGATGATGGAGGAAATGTGACTGCACCACCTCTGTGCCCTGCCTCCCCCTGGGCGTGGCTTTGGGGAAAACATGGAGCAGGAATTTCTTCCCTGGGTCAGCTCTGACCCAGCCACTCCGGGGAGGTGAAATCTTGGTGGGGTTTCTGTCCCTCTGTGCAGGTGCAGTCAGAGGGGGCTCCTCTTACAGTCCCTGAGGAGCAATGAGCACCCCAGGTCCAGGAGCTGCTGGGAGTGAGCCTGAGGTGACTGGCACTGCTTTTCCCACAGCTCTTCCTGGAAGAGGATGCAGAGATCCCAGCTGGGAGAGGCTCAGGTGCCTGGAAATGTCATCTAAATAGTGCAGAAGGTAAACAGAGAAAGGCCAGGGTGTGTTTGGGCACAGCACAGGGGGCACAGCCTCCTGCTCACTGTGCTGGGGCTGCTTTTCCCTCTCCTTGAGGAGGAGGGCAGAACCAGTGCTTGGGTTTCAAAAAGGAAAGGATTTTGGAAGTGTTTTTGTGTGAGAAGCTGTAAGGGGTTGATGGAGCCAGGAATGTTGCCCCTGCTCTCCAGGCTGCTCAGGCTGTGAGGACCCCCTTGCCCAGGATTTCCTCTTCTAGTTCCCAGATAAGCAATTCCAACTCACCCTCTTGTCAGGGTGGGACAGGGACACCCTGGCCCTGTGTGCACTGCCTGTGACAGCAGGACAGCCAAAGCCAGGGCCCATCCCCTGGAGAGCTCCCTTCAGCTCCTCAGCACTCCCTGGGTGTTGGCAGGAGATAAACTGGGGATTCATTCAGCAAGATTTATACCAAAAGTGCAAGAACTAAAAGCTTTGGTATATTTTTATTGAGTCTGTATTATTAATCCCCTGCAGATTTCTTGCCTTTTGGCCTGGAATGCTCAGAGGTGGCTCAGGAGCTCAAATGTGGAGGAAAAGGGGATCCTAAACTGGGGAAGGGTTCCCAGCTGCCAGGTACAGAATGGAAATGCTCTCCTTGGCTTCAGCACTCCCAGAGCTGGGTGGGAATGACTCAGTGCCTGTGTGGGCTGCCTGCTCCCAAAGCAGCTCCTGGCTGGAGCTGCTCCCTGCTTTTCATCTGTGCTGGGAACGAGCTGGACACGATCTGGGCCCCATTGGTTGGTTCTGGGCACGTTATTGAGCCAGGCTGACACCAAGAAGTGCCTCAAATACCTTCAGATTCTCCCTCCTCTTGCTGAGCAGGGCCAGCTGGGAGTGAGCTCCACCCTGAGCCACAGTCCTGGGTGAGATGTGCTTTAGGCTGAAGATACCTGCAGTAATCCCTGAACTGAGAGTATCTGGAAATGCAAAAGCAGCATGTATGTAGCTAATGCAGCATTGCTGACTGTTCACAGAGCTCTGGAGCCAGAGGTAAAGTCAAAGGAGCAGATGAGGTAAAGTCAAAGCCATTTTGAGTCAGAGGCAAGGTGAGCATCATTTCCCTGTCAGCTCTGCAGGTTTTCAGTGACACATTCCCATGTCTGTCCTCCCTGAAGTGTCCTTTGGTGGAACAGACACCCTGGAGGAGCAGAGCTTGCCAAAAAAGTGTCTCTGGAGCAGGGGATCCACTGCCCCGCATCCAGGGGACCCTTGGCTTTCATTTCTCACACGAATCCCTTTGGATGGCTCTGATCCCATCAGCAGCTCCACAGGGACCTGGGACTCCTCCAGGTAAGGGGCCAGGACAAAGTGGGGCCTCCTGGACTGCAAATAACTCACAGCTGGGAAGGAACAAATTCCTGTGAGCAGGGGCACAGTCAGGACCAGGGCAGGGACTGTCCCCTGTGCTGGCCCTGCTGAGGGACCTCCAGGGGTCCCGTTCTGGGCCAGTTCTGAGCCCTCAGGCAGGAGGGACCCAGGGAAGGGAATGGAGCTGGGAAGGGGATGGAGCCCCAGGAGAGGCTGAGGGAGCTGGGAAGGGGCTCAGCCTGGAGAAAAGGAGGCTCAGGGGGAACCTTCTTGCTCTGCACAGCTCCCTGGGCAGTTCCAGTGCCTGAGCCCCCTTTCCATGGGGAAATTCCTGCTGTGCCCACCCTGAGCCTGCCCTGGCCCAGCCTGAGGCCGTTCCCTCTCCTCCTGTCCCTGTTCCCAGCCCAATCCCCCCGGCTGTCCCCTCCTGGCAGGGGTTGTAGGAAAAGCAGAGGGGCAGATTCCCCTCCCTGCTCCAGCCCCTGGAGCCTCCTGAGGGGCAGCTGGGAGGTGGCAGCTGCTCCCAGCCTGGGGCTGGAGTGCCAGCAGCACCAGAAATCAGCCCAAGCTGGAGTTCACTGCCATGTCCAGAGAGGAGCTTTTATTTTTAGGAACAGCCACTGCAGCACAGACACTGAGCACAGGCAAGGACTGGCACCACCAGCCAAGATGGGCAAAGCTGAACTGGGAGGCCACAGGAGCAGCCAGGGCAATCCAGAGTGGGGCTTTCCATGAGAGCCCTTCCTTTCCAGGGGAATTCTCCACTGCTGATGGCCCAGGGCACTGCTGGGTCACAGGAGCTGTGCTGGGGTTATTGGCTGAGTGAGCAGGAGCTGCCAGGTGGGTCCTGACAGGGTTGCTGAGCCCAGGGAGGGATTAGAGGTGTCCTGGTGTCCATCCAGGACATGGACATTTGGTGTTTGGAATTTCATCCAGTGGGAAGGGGGGAGCCTTTTCCCAGTGAGAGCCTTTGACCATTTTGGCTGGGGAGCCACTGCTCCCACTGACAGAGCCTTGGGAATGTTGTCCCTGGAGAAAATGGGAGTTTATTTTAAATTAAAAAGAGATCTTTTCCTAATGCACATAAAAATAAAGGAGAAAACAACACCTGAAGGACAAAGCAGAACCCAAGAACCTCTCCCTGTGCTGCTGGTTCCATCTCACTCCAGGAAATCTCACACCAAGATTTGATGCCCTTCAAAGGGGACAGAGAAAAGCTTTTTTTCAGGATTTCTTTAAGAAATTTGACACTTGAGGTGAAACCAACCAAGCTGTTCTGCAGCCTCGTGTGCCCAAAGCCCAGCAAACCCCTGTGGGCACTTCCACAGGGGGAGGATCACAGCACTGAGGCAGCCTTGGATGTTTTTTTCCAAATTTTCAATAATGGCTTTTTTTCACTCCGCAGTTCTGGTGTCGAGAGTAAAGTTAAATGAATTTTTTTGGAAACAAAACCCTGTAAAAACAGGTCATTGCCAACCAGGTCCCAGAGATGAACCAGGAGCACCTTCCACCACAAACACCAACAATTTGTGTCTTTCCAGCAGGCAGCAATTTTCTACCTCAGCATTCCAACTGGGGCTGTTTCTGCCCTGTGTCCTTCTGAATCCTACAGGAAAGGGATGTGAAGCTTTACCAGTGACTTTGCTGTGGAAGAAGTATTTAAAGAAGTCAGACACCATGGCCAGGAAGCCACTTGTTCTTCTCATGCACAACATTTCTCCTACTGAGCAACATTTGTGTTTGTTCCGAGCGGGGTTTGTCTGTTTGCAGTAAATACCTGTCACATAGCAACAGAAATATTACTAAATAATAATACATAGAATGTTAAGCTCCTTGGTCTAGAAGCTTTTAATGAAAAAAACACATGTTCCTGATAAAAAATAATAAATAATGTCAGCTTCTCTTTGTACATTAAAAATATCTGTACATGGTTCCACGACATGACAAAGTACAGTTGTATTTTCTAGGCTCAGCGTGGCATCTTGGGGTAGATCTTCACCTAAAAAGGGTCGAGGCTCGTGGTCTTCATCCTGCATGAAAATCCTTTTCCCAAATTTGTGGAGTTCAGAGCCTTGCCCACCCTTTCCATGCAAAGGGGGAAGCAGCCCACGAGGAACGTGGCAACACCGACATGCAGGAAGCAGCTGAGGGCTGAGATCTTTGCAAATGCAAGACTGGAAAGTCTGGAAAACTTCTTGCCTCGACTGGAAGAGACCAGCAACAAATAGAAAAATAAAGGTGGCAAAGGTAAGTGGAAGTCTCTCTTCCAAATGCAGCTAGAAAAGGGTTTAGGTGGTTTGTTTTCCAAGATGGCACTTAGTGATCCATTGGCTCTGGCTCCTGGCCAAGCTTCTGCTGTCTCAGAACGCCCAAAGTTTGCTGAGGGAGGGATGGGGACAGCTCTGGGCTCCAGGGCACGTCCCATCCCCTGGGAATGGCAGAGCAGGGCCATGGCTCTGAGCTGGGCTGGCCCTGCTGGTCCCACTCAGCTCCTGCACACCCTGGGATCCTCCCTGGGCACTGCAGAGCTCTGCAGGGTGGGGGAAGCAGCAGCTGGGGCTGGAACCAAAGGGCAGCAAACATTTCCTCTTGTTCTCCTGGAGAAAACGTGGGGCTGCTCCTCCCCTGGCAGTGCCCAGGCTCCAGGCAGAGCCAGCAGGGATGGGGCAGCTCGGTGCCACCCCACAGCTGTGACCTCCAGGGTGGGCTGAGCTGAGCAGGGGCAGCTGGAAGGGGAAGGAGCAGCAGGAAAGGAGCTGCAGGAGTCCCTGCTCAGGCTGGTTTGGAGCTGTTTTGGTCCTGGCTTTGCCAGGAATGCCTCGCTCCTGGAGCAGGGCTCTGGCACAGCTCCAGCTGCTCCTGCAGGGACAGGGACAGGGACAGGGACAGGGAAGGGACATCAGTCCTGACCCTCCCCATGCTCCCACCCAGCTCCTCCAGCTGGACATTCCTGGGAATTCACTGCAGGAGGCACCGGGACAATGCAGATGGATGGATTTTCAAGTGCTGCTGTCTGTGAATCCTTGGGATGTCCCAAAAGGCCTCTGTTCCTCCTCTGCTGGGCCAGGACTAGAAACAGGACTCTTGGGATTCAGGGTCGGTGTGGATGGGAAGCTTCTCCTGTTCCTGGTGGTGCCCGTTGTGTAAAACCGTGTACCTGGCAGGGGAACACAAACCTGGGTCAGTGCCAGCTCAAAGGCCAAACTGATGGAAAATGAGAGCAAGCAAACCCCAGAGTGAGTTCAGGAGAGTGATTCTTCCAGATATCCAGATCCCACATTAAAAAGTGTGAATCCCTGCTTCGGGAATGAAATCTTCAGTCAAAGCAATGCCTGAAAACCAAGAAGCTGCTGGGTTTCAGGTGTCTGAGGGGAGCTGCACTGCCTGAGTGTGGGCTGAGGATGCTCCTGCAGGAATTCCCAGCTGGATGCTGGCTCCCAGCATGGCCAGGGCACTGAATGTGCAGGTGTTTCCCTCCAACATCCCTTGGAACTCCAGCACTTCAAACAAGGATCGGGAATTTAAAAATGTGCTCCCAACGAGTCACAGACTGGATGTCAGAGACAAGCAGAGACATTTTGCACCTCACACTGAACAGACTCCAACGAGACAGCCACGAAGAGAGAACAGAGCTGGGACTGATGGACCAGGTCAGACAGGGACACTGTGGGACACAATCCACCCGGGAGACCTCGGGAATGCCAAAGGCTCTGCCAGAGATGGAGCCAGGGAGAGAGCCCTGACACCTGGGCAGCTCAGCACCATGGACAGGGACTGGGATATCCAGGGATCCAGAGAGACAGGGACTGGGGTATCCAGGGATCCTGATGGACAGGGACTGGGATATCCAGGGATCCTGATGGACAGGGACTGGGATATCCAGGGATCCTGATGGACAGGGACTGGGATATCAAGGGATCCAGAGAGACAGGGACTGGGATATCCAGGGATCCTGATGGACAGGGACTGTGACATCCAGGGATCCTGATGGACAGGGACTGGGATATCAAGGGATCCAGAGAGACAGGGACTGGGATATCCAGGGATCCTGATGGACAGGGACTGGGACATCCAGGGATCCTGATGGACAGAGACTGGGATATCCAGGGATCCTGATGAACAGGGACTGGGACATCCAGGGATCCTGATGGACAGAGACTGGGATATCCAGGGATCCTGATGAACAGGGACTGGGATATCCAGGGATCCTGATGGACAGGGACTGGGATATCCAGGGATCCTGATGAACAGGGACTGGGACATCCAGGGATCCTGATGGACAGAGACTGGGATATCCAGGGATCCTGATGGACAGGGACTGGGACATCCAGGGATCCTGATGGACAGGGACTGGGATATCCAGGGATCTTGATGGACAGGGACTGGAATATCCAGGGTTCCATCTGGACAAGGACTGGGACACCCAAGGATCCTGATGGACAGGGACTGGGATATCCAGGGATCGAGAGAGACAGGGACTGAGACACCCAAGGATCCTGATGGACAGGGACTGGGATATCCAGGGTTCCCAATGGACAAGGACTGGGACACCCAAGGATCCATCTGGACAAGGACTGGGATATCCAGGGTTCCTGATGGACAGGGACTGGGATATCCAGGGTTCCCAATGGACAAGGACTGGGACACCCAAGGATCCAAACCTTCCTCCGTGTTCTGCGGCCATCCCAGAGTGGAGCAAGAGCAGCAAGAGCAGGCGGTGCTGATTGTTAGAGGTTCATTAAGCTAAAGAGGAGTCATTAAGGTGTCCCAGGATGTCGTGTGGCACAAAGTGTCTGTCTGAAGCCTCTGGCAGTGAGTTCAACACTTCCAGCTGTTTACCCTGTGGGGAAAGAGGACTGCTAGGACAGGAGGGAAGAGCATCCCTGGCACAGGGAGTGCCAGCTCATGGATTGCTCAGGTACCAGCACATGGTTCCTAAAATATTCCCAACATCTCCAGGAGTCTGTTAAGGGTGTCCTCTGCTGCCAGGCCTTTGTGTTCTGTGGGGTTCTCCATACCCTGCAGCCTTTCCCTTCAAATATAAGTTCAGAGCCCCCTGCCAGTGGTAGGGCATTGATTTAGTGCTGGATAAAAGCTGGGATTTTACAGCCCTGCTTTTGTTCTCACAAAAAGTTTTTGTTCTCTCTCTTTCCCTGTGCCTTCACTGATCTCTCTCTGAAAACACACCTCATTTCTCAGCTCTTGGTACCTGTGGGGAGCAAGTTTCAGAGAAATTCTCATCTGCACTTGAAATTCAGCTGCTTCCCCTGCAGGAACACACCTGGTGTGCCTCAGCTCCCACCCCGTGGATTTGCCAGGGATTTGCCCTACAATGCCAGGAGGAAGCAGCAATGGAACCCTCCCTGTGTGGGCTAAAGGCTCCAAGAGAAAGCAGCCAGGTAGGTGTGAGAAACAAATACATCTGAGGGAGCTAGAATTTGTGTGCAGGGAAAAAACCATTAAAGGGGTTAAATGCATTAAGTAAATTATTTACAGCAAATTAATTGTGCTGTTTTCCTGCCCTGATGGGCTCCTTGATGGGATTTGTGCTCAAAGAGAATCCCAGGCTGTCCCTCCCCCAGATCCCAAGCACCCCCCAATAAATTAATTATAAAACAATAAATGCCAAGAATGGGAAGGCCCTGCCCCTCCAGGGCCCTGCTGCAAGCCCTCCCCATGGCCCTGGAATTGTGCTGATGGCCACTTTGGGGACAGTGGTGCTGCCAGCCCCAGGGAATGACAGCTGGGCTCAGCTCTGGGCACCAGGGGAGCTCTGGGGCTCTGCAGGACCAGGAGCTCCAGCTTGCTCTGGGAGTTTGGCAAATCCCAGGGAGAAGGCTCCAAGGGGAGGCAGTGGCTGCACTGCTCCCACTTCCACTCCCTGCAGAGCTGTCCCCCGCACCAACCTGGACATTTGTTAGGAAAGCAAAGCCCAGAAATGGCTGGGGTTTGGTTTCCCCAGCTGGAATGAAAACCAGACACCATTTCCCGGAGGTCCTGCTCAGTCCTCACCCCTGGGACCAGCCCTGAGCTCTCAGGGACAGGAACTGTGAGCGTTTGGATCACACTGGTCATAAATAAAATTGTGAAGAGAGGGAAAAGCCAGGCTGGCCCAGCCACAGCTGAACCCTGCTGGCTGAGGGATTTGTGGCTGCACTCCTGCCTTTCCCACCTTCCCAAACCCTCCAGGGTGTGCAGCTGCCTTTGCTCTCTGTTCAATAATCCCTTCCCACTTTACAGCTGCTTTCTTTATTAATTGCTTCCCTTTTGGACTGGCAGGAGGTGGTTCCTGCTGTCCTGACAGTCCCTGGACACTCAGGGGAGGTTCTGCACCTGGCCTTTGTGCAGGGAGGGACCTGAGCTGCCAGCTCTGGGCCTTTGCCACTAAACCCATTCTCCCTCTGCTCAAAAAAAAGGAGAAACAATAGGCAGAGATGAGATTTTAGTCCAGAAATAGGGATGGAGGGGGGATTTTTGGTGTGGGGTACCTCAGGTCTCACTGGGTGCACAAATGGCTCAGGAAGTTCAGACACGAGCTACCAAAAAGGTGCTAAAGCCCAACTTTGGCTGGGTTCACAAATCCCTTTGTAATTGTTGTATTATAAATGCAAAATAGTTACTGAGAGACCCCCAGAGAATGCAAGAACAGAAGAGAAAATCCAGGCATCAAATTCACTGAGTTCTGAGCTGTTCACTTCATTTGCTTTTCTCATTCTCCAAACTTTTCCACTTTCAGATATTTTCCCCTTTTCTGATCTGGAGAAAGTCTTCAACTCCTCGTGAGATAAAACAAAGAAGAAAGAAGCAGAAAAGAGCAGACTGCAGTTGATGTTCAATGCCTTTGCTGCTTTTATCAGGGGACTGATCTCCCCACTGTGATATTGCAATTTTGGGAGTGAACATGCCCTGCCTGTGTCTTCATTTCCTCCTTTTCCAGAGGCTGAAGCCCAGCTCCAAATGAAACAATTCCAAACACTTTTCTTCCTTCATCTACAACCAGAAACTCCCCCAGGAGCAGCCACCATCCCACCTGGAACAGATCTCCAAGGAAAAGGCAAGTAGGTGATGATGGCTCCCACCTATCACAAACCTTTTGTTATTTGCAGGAGCACCCAGGAAAGATTTGCTGGGACCAGAGGCAAACAAGATGAAATGATGTAAAATGGCATAAGCTGGGAGGATTTGCATTTGGCTTGAGCAGAATCCTGTTCTCAATAATGTATTTTTACACCATTTTTCTCCTCAACCACCTAAAATAGTGGAAGGTAGAAGAGGTTTTGAGGTAAAAGTTGGCTGGAGCCACATTTTAAATGGAACTGAGCTTCCAAACTGAATGAAGGATTGAAACTTTTCCAAGATTTGACAACTGTGTTGCTCCACTATTTATCTTGCCCTGCATTTTCCTTTCTCTCCCAAAGTGATTTTGCTCTGGAATATTTGCAGCACCACTGCTGGAGCTTCACCCTCCAGATCCACTGCTCAAAGCTCTGCTGCTCCCAGAGGGACTTGCAAGAGCAAGAACAAATAATTGATCTGCAGTGGGACTGTGGTGAACAATCACTTGGCAGAGGTTATTTCAATGAACACATCCCTGCAATCAGCCTTGCACCATCTGCTCAGCTCCAGAATTACAAATTCTCAATTAGAAAACAACAGAATTCATAAACCACTCTAGAAGAGAGGAGAAGAGAGCAGCTTCAGAAGATTTTTGTGCTTTATCCCAGCCTGGGCTGGCTCTGCTCTGCCCCATTCCTGTGTCAGGAATGGGTGGAAAAGAGGTTTTTTTTTTTTTTGTTTTTTTTTTTTTAAATCTGTGTTTTATGGCAGCCACAAAGCCCCAGGAACCAACCCCTGGAAGTGCAGGATGGGTCTGGGGGGGCACCAGGAATTCCCCAGGCTGGAAGCACCAGGAAAAGTCCCAGAGATGGAGCTGCAGTGGGTCAGGAACAAAATCTGAGCCTGTTCTCCAGGACATCAGCAAGGTCCCCTCCTGCTGTCTGCCTGGAAAGGAACTTCTGGTATTTTTGGAAAACAGAGAACTGGGAAAAGTGTGACACAAAACCCAAGAATCTCTGGAATCCCCTATTTTAATCTGTGATATTTTTGCACTTTGAAAGAGCAAAACCCTCAAATCTGAACTCCACCAAATGTCAGAATGAACTGGGAACAAAATGCATTATTCCATTTCCATCTTCTGCTGAAAAAATGAATCCACAGAGGCCAAATGAAATGGAATTTCACAAAGCATTTGCTTTTAATGCAGCTGCATACGAAACTTCCACAAATGAGAGCAGAATTATCCCTCTCTCAGCATTCCCAGGTTCACAGACTCCAGAAAATTAAAAACTTCCCAGTAACTCTGTAACCTCTGGGCTGAATTTATCCTGCTCCCATCCCTGCAGTGAAGTTCTGCACTTGGCCATCAGCATAAATCCATTAGAGCAGGGTAAGAATAAACTGAATTATCCCATTGCAGCCCAATGTGAAAACCCAGATCTTGGGAAAACGTTGGAATTGCTGAATTATTTACATGGCTCTGACAGCAATGTTGATTTTGGAGTCCTTTGTAGTCAAATCTAACCACAAATCTCTCTCTGTCTCATGACAAGTGTTTATTTTCCCACTCCTGAGCAGTTAAGCTGAATCTCTTAATTATCTTTAAATCAAATAATGCTGTTCCGACCTTGGGAGCTGAACTCAGCCCTCGTCATTCTTTGCTAAATATCAGGCAGAGGTTTTATAAAACATCTGTCTCCAGCCCACACCTCCCAGCTTTCAGTGCAGTTTGTAGGATTTCTGCAGAAATCCAGATTTAAAATCAGCAGTTCTCAAGTAAGTCAGTACTTATTTCTCTTGAATAACAGAAACATTAAAAAAAAAAAAAAAATAAAATGGAGATTTTTTTTTTCTCTCTGACAAGTCTCAGGAGACAAAGAGAGCATCTCCCAACACGTTTGTGTCTCTCCTTTTTTTCCCCATTGTTCCATGATTTCTCTTTTTTCTGGCAAACCAAGACTAAACCCCCTCCAGTCCCTTTATTTTTGTGTTTGCAGGAGCTGTGGATCCTTTTCAAGGAGAATGTTTAGAAGTGCAGGCAAATAATAACCTGAAATAGGATCTTGAAATGAAATCTCCCAACCCTTCAGCATCTGCTTTCCTTTTGGTTTTCTCCTGCTAAATTTCACCCAAATTTTGTTTCCCTGGGACTGCAGGTGCTCATTTCCATCTTCCTTTTTTATCCTCTTTATTCCAGGCTCTGTTAATGAATTTCTCTGTGATCCTTTCCAATCCCCCTCAGCACAATTGCTGAATTTGATCATTTTCCCCTTTTCCCACTCTCCTTCTGCTTTCAGCTGCTCCACCTGGATCATGTTTGTAATTTTCCCTATTTTCCACTGCAGGATGTTTTGCTCAACTTCAGCTGGAACCCCTGGAATTTGGGTATAATGAGGAGGAATTGGTGATGGAAAGCAAGGGAACCACGAGGTGGGGATGGCCCAGAGCTGCTGAGCTCTCCTCCTACAGATCTGTGCCACTTTAATGCTGCAGGGGTTGATGTTTCCACAACAGAAGCAGCGATTTGGGCACCAAAGGACAGAAATGAAGGAAATTTCAGAATCAACGAGGAGCTAGCTCCTTGTTTGCAGTGAGTGAAATGCATTTGCTCATTAGAAACCAGGGTAAACAAGTAAACAAATGAGAGAGGCCACGTGGGGATGTGGGGAAGAGGAGCCCTTTCCCCTTTTTCTCCCATGAACTCCCTATTTCCATTTCTCTCTCCTTAATGTTAAGCTTGGCACTCCATTACAGGCACTAATTAGCTGCAGATTTTGGCCTCCAGTTGGTTTTTGCACCATAATTAATGCAAGAGCCATAAGAGCCCCAAATGTGATAATGAGGAGAGCTCTTGGAAGTGCTCAGCCACAGCAGAGGCACAGAGCAGCTCACAGCCACCCCCAGATGGGAGCTGCTGGCTTTAAGTGCTTCAATTAATGAAACACAAGCAGGATCAATTAATAATATTCAAATGGAAGATAAAGATTTGTTTGCTTGTTTTTTTTTTTTAGTGGAGGTTTCACCACTGGCATAATTAAATCTTTTATCTGCTGGGGGAAAAGCCTACATTTGTTAAAGTTGTGGAGTGAAACAGTGGCAAAACCTGGAGCTGTTCAGTGGAGTTTGTCAGGTTTCAAATGTGCCACAGTGGGAGAATCCCAGAATTTCAGGCTGGAAAAGCCCTCCCAGCCCATCCAGTCCCAGCTGTGCCCTGTCCCCACCCTGTCCCCAGCCCAGAGCTCTGAGTGCCACCTCCAGGGATGGGGATCCAAAGCTCCCTTTCAGTATTTACCAGCCCTCTCCCTCTGGGAATTGATGGCTTTTCCCACTGAAATACCCAGTGGAAAATGGAATTACAGCTCGTTGAAGTCTGGCAAACAATTCCCCCCCCTTCCCTGCTCTGTGTGTGAACAGCAGAGCTTTTTTTAGGTGTCAAAAGCAGATTTTCTGCCCAGCATCATGAGTTTGATAACAAAAGGCTGGCATGTGCACATTGTTCCTGTCACTCCTTTGGGCTCCTTTCTCAGGAGCAAATGCCACCAACTCCCTCAGAGCAGCTGGGCCTCCCTCCCACCCTCCAGGCTGAGGGGAGAGTTCTGCTCCCCAGGGAATGGCTCACCCAGCCCTCCCTGCCTTCTGTCCTGCCAAATCCACAGTTTTGTGTCCTGGGGACTTCTGCACAGCCCCAAGGTGGTGCTGGGAAGCTGTGCTTGCCTTAAGGTGTTTCATTTAAGGGCTGAAAACTGTATTTTCTTCTAATGGAGTAATGACATAAAAATTAAATAACAAAATACCAGTTAAATAAGAGTCAATTAAAACCTGTTAAATTTAATAAGAAAAAAAAACAATTTAAAATTAATAGTAAATAACCTTGTGATGCCTTTAATATCTCAGTGAGGACCTGTTGTAGGTTAAGCTCAGTAAATCTTATGTATCAATCTCATCACAAGTTTAATTTAAGTTTATTTGGCTGCCTTTCCCCAGGTCTCCATCCTGCTGAGGGAGCAAACACCAGGTTCCACTGTCTTGTGTTCAGTGTGAGTTTCTTCTCCCTCTCCTTCTGTATCCAGATTTTCCAATTAATAATTCTGGGCTGTGATTAAAGTAGCACATTCCTGGCTTTGGACTTTCTCCCTTACAACCCACTGGGTGTGAACCTGTACAGCTTCATCCCTGAGACTGTGAACAATATTAATTAATTGTGAGCTCTGCTCCCCCTCCTCATCCTCTGTGAGCCTTTTATCAGGATTAAATGTCACACCACAGATGGGGACATTGGCAGTGGGTGCTGAATTTGAATAAAATCTCCAGATTCTCCCTGCACAGCCTTGGTTTTGAGTGCAGGCTGGGATTTCAGGCTCCCTGTGCTCACAGAGAACTCCCAGCCTCCCTCCCTGGGCAGTTTCAGGCTGTGCAGGTTCCCAGCCAAGGAGCACAGCTTGCCTGGGGCTGTGTTCCTTCCCCTGTTCTCAGGAAGGATGATGCTCCCCTGGCTCATCCCCTTCCCTGCCAAGAGCTCTCTCCCAGCAGGGTCAGATCCTCTGCAGGAGGGGGACAGGAGCTGCTGCTTCATCTTCCTGTGATTCAGAGGCTGCTGAGTCCCCAATTTCTGCCACCCTGTCCCCAGCCCTCCTGTGCTGCTGCTGTTATCCCACCTCAGCCTTCCAGGAGTCCTGGGATTTTATTCCAATTAATCCTCTGAGGATCTGTGCAGGTGGTGCCAGGCCCTGCTCCCTCTGGGATTTCAGGGACCCTCTGAACCTCTCTGGAACAAAGCCCTGAGGAAAACCTTTCCTAAAGAGCAGAGCCTCAAATCTCCTGAAGGTGCCCAAAAGAAAAATCTCCAGCTCAACATTTGAATGTGCCCTGTCCAGGGCAAGGAGGGGCAGAAATCTCAATATAAGGCACAGCTTATTTTGTGGGGAGGATGAGGGGAACCCAAAAAACAAGGGACCATAAACAAGGAGATATTTATTTATTCTCTGATGGGTTTGGGGTTTTCTTTTACTCAGAGTAAAACCAGCTCTCAGCAGCTCCTCTGGAGATCAGTCCTTAGAGAAATTCCCTGTAGAATGGGACATGACATGAAGAGTGCCACTGATCAATGAATTGATTTTGAGCACAGGAGGAGGCAACCAAGGCCATCAAAACCCTTTATTTCCATATCCCTGCTGCTTACACAAAGCTATTTCTGATATTTTGTGCTTTCTTCTGGTCCTTCTGCAGATCTGAGTGTCTTTCAGAGCCACCTGTGAGACCCCACCTGTCCATTTCCTGTTCCACATCAAATTTGCTGTGCAGAGCAAACCAATAATTTCAAACTCCTGAAGGTTGTGCCATCCCTTGGTTGCCCCTGGGCCTGTCTATTTTCTGCTCCAGAAGAGATGACACAGTCCATAAATCTCTGCCCTAGTCCCTGCTTTGGTAAATAAAATCTGCTCAGATTTATGTCTGCTCCTTCCTGAGGAAAAGCAAAGCAGTGATCCGTGTGGCAAATGGAACAGAAAATTGCTTTTCACCCATCGAGTTTCCAGTGTAACTGACTAAAGTTTGGGCTCTCCTACAGCAATAACTGGTCTCACAAAATGAACCCAATTTTGTAGCACAGGTCTTTGTGCCATGTAAAGGCAACAAAAGATGTGCATGCCCAATAATTTAGCAAGTGGTTTTAAACTGAGAGTAGGTTTAGGTTGGATATTGGGGGGAATTCCTTGTGAGGGTGGGCAGGCCCTGGCACAGGTGCCCAGAGCAGCTGGGGCTGCCCCTGGATCCCTGGCAGTGCCAAGGGCAGGCTGGACAGGGCTGGGAGCACCTGGGACAGTGGAAGGGGTTCTGGGGTTGGAACTGGATGAGGTTTAAGGTCCCTTTCAACCCAAACCACTCTGGGATTCTCTAAGGAATGAGGATCGTGCTGCTGCCTCAGAGAGGAAGGGAAGGAAATTTGTGTTTATTTTGGCAGAGCTTTAGCTGTGCTAAGGAGCCTCCAGAAATCCAGCCTTTCACTGCTCCAGCTGCCCAGGGATCCCTGTGTTTGGCCAGGAGAATGGGGCTGGTCCAGGGCTAAACCCAACCCCTTGGAATCAAGTTGGCTTCTGAAAAACAATTTATAAACCCAACATCCCACCCCTTTGCTGAGCCAGTTCTGAATTGCTCCCTTTCATCCTCTCCAGCTGTAATTCACGTTGCTTAATTAATCTTAATTAAGTGTTGTGGGCATCTCTGGAGCTCAGTTCTCTCTTTATTTAATTACACTAACACACCATATAATGGGCTCTGTTTGATGGGATGTTTTGCACAAGAGTTTAATCCAGAAGCTGAAAGAATTAATTAGTTCTTAGAATATCTCCAGAGGGTTGGCCAAGTAATCTGTGGGTTTGTCACAAATGCCTGGACTCTTCTGTGACCAGAACCCTCCCTGATACTGCACACCTTGAGCCACAAAACCATTTCCCCTTGCTGGGGCTCTCAGATCCCTGTGGGAACTTCTGGAGCAGGAATCAGAGAAACAGGGAGATCTGGGATTGGTCAGGAGTTTCCAGCTGGTTCCTGCTCCAAAAGCTTTACCCCTGTGCCCTGGCCCCTCTCTGCCCACCCACGGCCTGAGGCAGCCCCCAGAAGGGATCAGCTGCCATGGAATGGCAATTCCAGCAGGGAATGATGCCCCTGTTTGCCAGGGCTTGGTGGGAATTCCCTTCCCCAGCACCTCCTGGGACCTTGGCACACCCACGCTGATTTCTTTGCACAGCAAGGGCTGGAGCTGCTGGGCCTCCTCCTCTTCTCTGCCAAAAAGATCCTGGGATGGCAAAACACAGAGCACTGCAGGGCAACTCCTGGGGCAAGGACAAAGGGCAGCAAAGGCAGGGACTGTCCTGTGACCCCAGGGCTCCTGATGCTCCTGCTCTGCTCGACAGCTCCACTTGTGATGATTTTGTCACAGATCTTCTCTCCAGCTGGGATTCCTTCAGGAACACAACTGCAGGGCAGCCCAGGAGTTCCACAACAACCCTCCAAGGCTGGGCTGCTTAGCATGAGCACGTTGAGCACCAAACTCACTGCAGAAGAACGATTCTTCCCAAAAACAGACAAGCAGAGCCTGACTGGTTTGCTCCCAACATTTCCATGGACTTTCTGCTTCTTCTTGGCCCAAGCAGGGAGGTGTGGATGCATCAGCCATCTCTGCAGGGGTCTGTGGGTCAGGAGAGCGTGGTGATTGCCAGAGACTCAAGTTCTGAGGGCCAACTTCCATCCATTCTTCAGGAACTGGCTCCATCCCAGTGGAGGGAGATTCCAGGGGGGCCAGGCCCTCCCGAGCACGGCAGCTGGCAGTCCAGTGCTTATGGCAGAACCATTCCAAGAGCTATGACAATGACACTGTTGATAGCTCTGGAAATGGCGCTGCCATCGGCACCACGCGAGGCTCCGTCCCCCCCTGCTGCTCCTCGTGCTCCTCAGGGGGAAGGAACGAGGATGGAGGAGCAGCTTCGACTCAAATCCCTGAAATCTTGAGGAAAAGCTCCCAGTGAGGGTGGCTGGAGAAGCCTTGAGAGGTGCTGGCTGCAGTCTGCTGCTGGAATGTGCCCTTGGGACACAGAGCACACACACACACACACACAGACACACACACACACACACTCGTGCCTGTTTCCCCTTTTACCCTGGGGTTAACTGGAAAAAAAGGGAAAGCCTCCCTCTCTTTCCTCATTCCCCCATGGCAGTTTCTTCTCCTTCCCTTTGGATCCACGCCAGAGCTGCTGCCCAGCCCTGGAGTTCCTTGTGCTGAGAAGAGCACATGGAGCTGGCAGGGCACCCACTGCAGCTGCCCAGCAAAGTGCCACAAATCCAGCTCAGTTCATCCTGGGGATGCTCACAGGGAAGCACTGCTCATCCTTACTGCCCTTCCAGGCTGGGGATTTCCATTGCTTCTGTTCCTCAAAACAGAAGGATTGCTGCTTTGGAAAGCTGGGCAGCCCCTGGTTTCTGCTGCTGAAACCTCTTTCACATCCCTTGTACAGCCAGAACTGCCAGCAGGGATCATCCTTACCACACCAAGGGGTTGTTGATGTAGGAAAAAAGACCAAAGGGAGCTTTTCCTTCTTCTTCCAGGCACATCCTGCAGCCTCCAAGGATGGTTGTGGGGAAAGGTTCGAGTTACAAGTTGAAAGCACTTTTTCTGGTGCCTGAGGTGTTTCAGTGAGCTGTGCTCCTACAGCAGGTACTGACAACTTCTCTCTCAGTGCCTCTAAGCCTCAAAAAACCCCAGCATGATCTCCAATAACTTTTGTGCAGCCTCACTGAGGATCTCATCAATAACAGCTGTGACAAAATCAACTGGGGGACATAAACAAGGACAAAGAGAGGAGCAGAAGAATAAGAAGCAGTTTTCTCACCACAGTTCTGTCTTCAGACCAGGGAAAATTGGCCCAGAGCATGGAAGGGGCTGCCCAGGGCACCTTTTTCCAGTGTATTTTGATTTTTTTGTCCTTGCTCCTTGTTGCTTCCTGAATCTGAATAATTTTGCTGCTGTCCTGACCTTGAGGGAGGTATTTGTCACTTTGACCAGGGAAAATCCTACCAGACCAGATGGGAAAGGTTTTGTAACTACTTTGCATAGATATGATGGAAAATCAAGATTTTCCTCTCTGTGCTCAGCAGAACCAGGGGAGAGGTGTTATGCCCAAAGGTCACAGGGTTTGGCAGCAGCTCAGATTGGATTGTTCCAGGCAGAGGCAACAACTCCCCTGGAGAGCAGAGAGAGCAGCACACCCAGCAGAGCACACCTGCAGCCTCTCTCCAGTGCAGTTTTTTGGGAAAACTGCAGCCAAGATGGATCACAACAAAGGGGTGGACACGGGGATGCTTCCAGAGGGGTGAGAGCAGACAGAAACACTCACAGAGGACATTTCACAGACAGCTGGCACAAAGGACTGAGGAAATAACAGCTGGGTACAGCTGCCATGGAGACCTTTGAGTGAAGCCTTAGATCCCAAAATGTGAGGAATCCTGAGGTGTCCCAGGCCAGGTAGAGGGAGGGTGGAAGGTGCCCATGGCAGGGGGTGGAAGAGGTGAGCCCTAAGGTCCCTTCCAAGCCATTCCACGAGTCTGTGTGTCCTGCAGGCCTGGGAGGGATGGTGGCAGCTCTCCCTCAGTGCTGGGGGTTCTGCAGAGCAGCTCCAGGGAGCAGATTGCAGCCTGAGCTCAGCTCTGCCTCCCTGTGTGCCCAACCCTCCCTGGGGAAACTTCCAGATGGAGGGAACAGAAACTGCCCTGAACTCTGCTGGTGTAAAGGAACTGCAGAAATCTGCTGCCTCGCTGAAATCTGTGTGCCTAATGAGGAATAAACAAAAGCACTGAGGGGAGAAGGAGAGGAAGCCCCTGCCTGCCCCAAATCTGTTGGGATATTGCAGGTTCAGAGGGAGCTGTGCAGTGTGCCCAGGATTTGGAGCTGCAGGTGCCTGGGGGTGTGGCACTGAAGGGAAAGGGGCATTCCCTGGGTCCTGTCAGTCCCTGTGACTTGTCAGCCCAGGTCCCACACAGGGAGGCTGTCACTGTGATGACCACCAGGATTTTCTCAGTCTTGGGTGAGCCCTGCTCCTTTCCCCTGCCCTCCTTCCAAAACCATTTTGAGGAGGAAGCCAATTCCACACTTATTCCACTCTTCTGGAGCTGCACGTGGGAAGTGCCTGGCCCTGGATCATTCCCATGGTGGCAGGAGCCCAGCTGGAACCTCAGAGGGAAGGGGAAGCCTCTGAGCTGTCAGGTTTAACCAACTTAAAACAGGTCTTGGACTCTGCCAGGGATCCAGGGCCTCCCCACCCTCACAAGGAAGAATTTTTCCTGATATCCAAACCCACTCTCTGTATCCTGCTTCTCTCTGTGTGCTGCCCACTGAGGGACCCTGCAGTGCTGCAGCCTGGTCCTGGGAGGGAGAACAACTATCCCAAAGGGGAAAATCCCTCTTATCCACATTACCCTGCAGCAGGAGCCCACTCCCCATGCCCTGCCAGACACCCCTGTTCCCCTGGGGCTGCTGCCTCCACCCCACAAGTGTTAAGCCATAAATCAAGGAGGGTTTACAGTGGGTTGCAATAAACAGTGAACAGACAGAGCTGCAGTAATAAAAGAAGGGACTTACAGAGCATGGTCATGGCTAGACAGGAGCTGGTCTGCTGCAGAAGAGCAGGAGGAGCTTGGAGACAGAGGAACAGCCACTTTTAGTGCAGGAAGGAGCAAAGACAGACACAGTGAGGGAGTTAAAGGGGAAAAAGGAAAAAAACACAGCGCTGGTTAATTGGGAAACAGCCCCACATCAAACACTGAGCAGTCAATGCCATCAGAGCTACCTCCCCAAACCTCCCACTGGAAGGAGCCTGACTTCAGAACCATCTGAGCCATCAGCTGGACTCCTTTTCTCCTGGGGGCAGAACCTTTCCCAAAATCCCCCCTGACCCTGCCTGGCCCAGCCCCAGCCCTCCCCTGGCTGCTGTCCCTGTCCCAGGAGCAGAGATCAGTGCCTGGCTCTCCTCACTCCCACAGAGGCTGAACAGAGCTGTGCCCAGGGAGGGATTTGCAGGGATGTCCGGGGGCTGCAGGAGCTGCATCCCTGCCTGGGAGGTGGGTGGGACACTCCTGCAGGATAAAACATCCCCCCTCCAGCTCTTTGAAGTTCTCCTGGCAGCACTTGTGGCAGTGCCACTCCTAATTGCTTCCCTGCCTGCAGAGCAGTTGCTTTGTGCAGTTCTTGTCTCAAAAGCTGGCTCCAAGTGTTATGAAGTGCTTTCAGGGCTAATAAACACCAGCTCAGTGCTGGGAAAGCCTGTCACAAAAGCAGCCCAGGGCATGAATCTCCCTGAATGCATTAATGTGCCTTTAATATATCAGTGGGAAGTGGGACTGCTCCTGTGCACTGACAGATCAATCTGTGATAAAGTTACTCATAGATAACATTAATGTGAGACATGACCAGTTTCTTGATTTTTTTCTTGAGTTTGCCTGTTTGGCCCTGCTCTGTTTCGTGCAGCTTTGCAAAGGGATAAATCCATATTTTTTCCTTCAATTCTTAAATAAATCTCCACAATATATCGCTGTGCATTGCACTTAAAGTGTTGTTTATGTGTTTTTCCAGAAGTGGCTCCACTTCAGTGGTGGAAAAAGCACTGCCAGGACCAGAGCTTGGACAACACAGAGGTTAAAGGAGTTGTTAGACTTCATTTTGAGAGAAAAGGATTTCAGAGCAGGAAAAGGCTCCTGTGTGGATGTCACATCTTTGGGCTGTGACATCACATCAGGGCGAAGGATAAAAAAATGGAAGGGTACCCAGGGAGGGTTGGAGTGCCCATCCCTGGAGGTGCCCAAGGAATTCCTGGAGGTGGCACTCGGTGCTCTGGGCTGGGGATGGGGCACAGCTGGGACTCCATCCTGGAGGGCTTTTCCAGCCTCGGGGTTTCCTCGATAACACAAACACTTCAGCGATAAAGCAAAAAGCTCTTTAGTGCCACGTGCCCTTCCCGAAGTGCTTTGATGGCTCAGTGGGATGACACAAATTAACAGGCTCATTAGCAACCCTTCTGCCACATCTTCAGGAACATCTCCGAAGGGCTGTCAGTGACAGTGGCAGACACAATCCACACTCGGGGACGTGACTGACTTTGAAACCACTGCCAGGGAAGGCTGAATGAAGCAAGACGGGAATTCTGGCTGCTCTGAGGGGAAACAGCAGCAGAGGGAGGGAGGAATTCCAGAGGAACCGTGCAATGCTCCTGTTCCCAGCCCAGGACTGCCAGAGCAAGGAAAGGGCACACAGCCAAGCCTATCCCAAGGATTGCTGTGCAAAACTCATTTCAGACTGGGCCTGGAATGTGGCTGTGCCTTCCAATCCAATTTAAGGGCAGCCCAGCAGAAGGGCTGGGTAGGAGCCCCTGGGGAGTTCCCAAAGTGCCTCCTAAATCTGATTAGCTGCTTTTCCAAATGCTCTTTTCTGGGTGCCTGGAATGGTCTGTCACAGCCACAGAACAGAAATATCAATGCAGAAATGAGGACTGGAAATCATCAGCTCCTGCAGGACCAGCCTCAATCAGCTGGATTGAATAGGGATGGAATATTTGCAGAGCAGGATGTCATTCCCACATTCCCATAGCAAAAGTGCAGCTTCACTGGTGGCAAACCCAAAGCAAGGCTGGCTCTGGACCAACTCCCAGGCCAGGTCACCCACTCAGGATGCACTGAGCAGCAGATGGTGGCAAGGATCACCTTTGCTATGCCAAATAAATCAACCCAAACCCTCAAATGCCAATTTCCTGCTTTGAAATGGAAGGCTGAAGGTAGAAAGATGCTCAGAGCTGCCCAAGGGCTGGGCTCACAGGCGGGTGAGCACCACAGGCAATGGGAGGGATCCCAAAAATGGCAAACTGTGAAAAAACAGTAACATCACAACAGATGTGCTGAGAGTCCTTGACACCTTCCTGGAAATAACAAATTTCTGGCCAAAACATCTTGGGAATAACAAGGTTTTCTCTCCCACAGACGTTCCAAAAGCCTTAAAAGCAATTTTAACACAGCAACAGGGAGCTTTTCCACATTGTGACTTTACAATGGGGTGCTGCATACAATGCTTAAATAAATTCTCTAGCAATCAGAAAGGAAGAGAATTATTGACAAGAAGAACAAAGAAGTGAACCTAAAATTAAAATGCACTCACACAATTAGCTCTGAGTTGTAGATACTGCTGCCCCGAGGAAGAACAGAACATGACAATAATTGCTGAGGTTTTCATAGAATTTCTAACCCTAAGGCATGTACAGCTCTTTGCACATGCTGATTTGCATTGTCTGAAAACACTTTGCTGATAAACCAAATTAATCTCTGGAGAGGAGAGAACCAACCCAACACATTCAAAGGTCAGTTGAAACAGAAGGAGAGTAGGTGGAGAGCAAAGTTCTATCCATAATAGAGTTTATTCAGGCACCAAAATTAGTTTTAAATCCTGTTTTGGACCTCTGGAATGAGTGGAGAGTCTGGCAAAGGACTGGGAGCTGGATTCAATAGGTGCTGCACTGTGAGGGATGGCTGTGGTTTATCTAAATGCAGTTGGAATGTGGAGAACATGGGGCTGGGGGCTCTGCCTGGCCATGGATCCCTAATTCCAGCTGCAAGGCAGACCCTGCCCCACCACAACACCCTCACTGCCCAAAGCACAAATCATGCCACTAAAGCAGACAAAGATGAGTCACATCTGAGTCCTTTCAAAGCTCCAGGTGCCCTGCAGAGCCTCAGCTCCCCCACCAGACACAAACTGATGCAGAACTTCTGATCCTCAATCTTGTATTGGGCCAAAGGACAAAAAGGGGTTTAGCTGCACTGTAATCTCTTTTTCCAACATCCAAGCTTATTGAAAGAGATTATCTTTCAAAAATGGAAGGAAACTGTGCTATTGTAAAACTCTAATCCCCTCTCTCCTTTGTAGGAAACAAGACAAATATCTTGATTTCACTCAGCACAATTACAAGAAGCTTTTCTCTTATCAGAAGCTCTCTGCTCCCTCTGGGGAGGCATTTTTGGAGCTGGGACAGGGCTTCAGCAGTTCCTGCTCTTTGGGGAGCAGGGCTTGGGGGAAGGAGGCTCCTCTGACACAGGGTGGTAACTTGGGCTTTGTGGAGCACCCACACTCCTGCACCTGAGGGTTCCTCTGCTCCTGGACCCCACAGCAAATCCCAAATCTCCCCTGACTCAGCCCAGATGTGTCTGAGGGACCTCTGATGGTCACAGCACCCTGTGCCCTGACAGCCCCTGGCACAGGGAATGGCACTGTGCAGGCTGGCACTGATGC
The DNA here is from genome assembly GCF_027477595.1 of Haemorhous mexicanus. NCBI lineage: Eukaryota > Metazoa > Chordata > Aves > Passeriformes > Fringillidae > Haemorhous > Haemorhous mexicanus. The sequence goes on from NC_082355.1 coordinate 1,483,374, forward strand.
CAAGCTGGAAAACCACACCAGGGAAGATGGAACAGAAGTTTGGTGGTAAATATTGGCAAAGCTTCATTAAAAAATTAAGAAAGCTCCTTCAAGAAATGACAAAACTCTTTTTTTAGTTGTTTCTGAGTCTAACCATCCCCCATATTTTTAGAGAATCTCTTTCCAGGTTGGCAGCTAATGAAATTTAGGTGAAAATCAAATTACCTCTTGACTGTTTAACAATATTAGCATTTCCAGGCAGCAATCAGATCCCCTCAGCTTGGGCTTGGTCTGGAGCCACTTCTGCTGGCACAGGGAGCTGATCCCTGAACTGAAACCTCTGGAGTGGAAAACACATCTTGAGCAACCTCTGGCTGCCCTGCCCTGGGCAAAACAAATGAAATATCACTGAACTCACCATTTTTAAATGCTCATCATTTGCTGTGTCTCTCAAGCTTTTGCTCAGGAATTTCCAATAAAAGAATTTAGTGGGAATGTGCTTTATCAGCACCTTGGCAAGGGGGGAAACTTCCCTGGTGGTGCCATGAATAAAGGGACTGCTGGAGAAGGGGCAACACAGACCCCAAAGCTCTGCAGGTGCCACCAGCACAAAAACTCCACACTTGCCTCCAAAATCCCTCCAAAAATGCCCAGTGCAAATCCAGTGTGAAACAGGGAGTCTGGGGAACAGAGGAGAGGGCAGAGCAAGCCCAAAACATCCACCTGGTATCCATGAACTTGTCCTGAAGGAGACAGAACCTCTCAGAGCTCTGGCTCATCTTGCAGGATCATTAAAATTCCCCAAAATTTCATCCCTTTCCAACCCCCAGCACTGACTGTGCTGCTCTGCCTTGGGAAGCTCCGTGGTCTCTTCACCTGCCTGAGTGCTCAGGGAAGGATAAAGAACAGGAGGAGGAGGAACAGGAGGAGATATTTTACCTGTCAGTCCAGATCCTGAGAGACCTGCTGGGTGCACCAAGAACAGCTCTGAGGGACAACCCCCGTGTTTCCTGAGCTGAGCCACAGCTGCAGCCCATGAAATCCCACCCTCAATGAAATCCCACCCTCCCAGGTGGGGTGGGATCACTGCTCCACCCCCAGCACCACCTGTGCTGTGGGGGAACCCTGGCTGAGAGCCACACATCACAGACCATTCAAAAAACATCACAGACCATTCAAAAACCATCACAAACCATTCAAACACCATCACAGACCATTCAAAAACCATCACAGACCATTCAAAAACCATCACAAACCATTCAAAAACCATCACAAACCATTCAAACACCCACACAAGCCATCCTATGCTTCCAGGATTCTGTGATCACTCATCCTTTTGCTCCACAGCAGCTCTGACCACTTTCCTACCACCAGGGATTTATTTTTATTCCACTGGATCCATGGAGCTGTTAAACCTCTAAAAACTGGAGCCTGAGCTGCTGCACTCCTGTTCCAGTGGCAGCAGGGAGCACTGGGGCTCACTGCAGTTCCACCCCCCCAAGGTGCTAATTTCTGCTTTTTCCCACTTTGTTTCCCTTGGCTCATTCAAGAGAAAAATCAGGAAGTGTTTTCCCTTGGAGAAATTCAATTGACAGTTGGAGAAGACCTCTCAGTGGTGGAAAAGGAGTGGTAAATAAACCTCTCACCAGAGCTTCCCCTGAAGAGAGCAAGGCAGGGCTCTGAGCACTTCTGAGAGCAAATGGGAACACAGCAGAGTGACCTCCCTGACCCAGATGTCCCAGAGTTTGTCTGCTCTGATCATTGCTCAAATACATTTCACCCAGAGTCCTCTTCTTTGCTATGGCAAAATTTCACAACTTGTTTTATCCAGGAATCCCAGTAATGCTGACCTGGCTCCCCATCCACTTGTGCTGTACAAGAGTTCAGTGATTCCTGGAGGCAGGAGTTTGTTGGTTTGTGTTGAATAAATATCTACTCGTGACAGAAGAAATGCAAACACTCTGTTTCAAGGGGAGCACAGCATTTTTCAGATGATTTTGGCTTTTTCAGTCTGGTGTTGCACAGAGCCCTGAACACCCAGAAATCCCCATCTATTTCCAGCTCAGTGTTGTGCTAACTTTTGTCATAGCTGAGTTCAGCACAAGGTCTGTCCCTCTTGCCACTGCTCTCCCTGCCAGGGGACAAAAAGCAGCTGTAAAATCCCGCTGCCACAACCTCCCCATTTGCAGAAATTTTTGGTCCCTTTCCTAAAGAAGATGCAGCAGGCAACATCCACAGGGTCGAGCTGTTCCCTTCAGACCAAATGATGCCAAAATTCACACACAGCTTCTGCATTCTCCCAGCTCTTTCTGGGCACCTCTCTGGAGGAACTGCCCATACCTGTTCCTTACAAACCCAGGCTGTCTGAGCACCTCAGGATTGCTTTTGTCCCATCCCTTTCCAAGCACTGATACCACCAAGATACTGCAAAATGAAAGCAATCCTGTAGAAACTCCTCTTGCTGGTGGCTGCAGGCTCTGGGCAGCCCTGGGCTGATGCCTTCAGTTGGAGCTTTCCTATTTCCCAGACTCTGCCTTGGTGAATAACTCTGAGCTCCCTGTAAAGTGTCAGCAAGGTCTCCTCCCAGCTCAGTCCCACAGAACAATCCTTGTCCAGCCCCAGAACCAAGGACACCGCTGCAGCTTCAGCCCAAAGAGTGCAAACAGCAGGGAATGGAGGAGAGCAACCTGGGAGGGTGGGACTGCATCCCCTGGAGCTGGGCTTGGACACTGAACCCCAGCATGGAAATGGAGCCAAACTTATCAAAGTGGGAGAACTCGTGGCCAGGAGTCCATCTGGGGTGGAGCCAGGGCCGGGCTCTGGCACTGCCCAAGGATTTGAAGGCCTTTTCATAAATCCCTGCTTTATTCCTTTAACACAGCCCATCCTCAGCAGGCACCGGGGCAGACTCACCTCAGCACGTGCGTGGAGCCGTTGATGGTGGTGGTGGAGCAGGGCACGGTCTGGCCCAGGATGGAAGGCCTTCGGTAGCGCTCGTCGCCGCAGCACAGGATGATGAGGAAGGCACGTCTGAAAGCCTTGTTGAGGAAGGCGTAGAGGAAAGGGTTCAAGCCCGAGTTGATGTAGCCCAGCCACAGGAAGGCCGTCCACAGCTTGCCGGGCACCGTGTAGTTAATGAAGGGATCCACGATGTTGGTGACAAAGAAGGGGGCCCAGCAGAGGCAGAAGCAGCCCATGATGATGCACAGGGTCTTGGCGGCTTTGGTCTCCGTTTTCATGCGGTGGCTGCTGTGCTGGTCAGGGGGGCCCTGCCGTGGCTCCTGAGGGCCCTGCCGTGGTTCCTGAGGGCCCTGCCGTGGCTCCTGGTGGTGCCGTGGCTCCTGAGGGCCCTGCCGTGGTTTCTGGTGGTGCCGTGGCTCCTGAAGGCCCTGCCATGGCTCCTGGTGGTGCCGTGGCTCCTGAGGGCCCTGCCGTGGCTCCTGAAGGCCCTGCCATGGCTCCTGAGGGCCCTGCCATGGCTCCTGAAGGCCCTGCCATGGCTCCTGGTGGTGCCGTGGCTCCTGGTGGTGCTGCCATGGTTCCTGAGGGCCCTGCCCTGGCTCCTGAGGGCCCTGCCGTGGCTCCTGGGGGCCCTGGCGGGGCTCGGCCGGGTTCCCCGCGCGCTGCAGCAGGCGGATCTGCCGCGCGTGCGCCCGCGCCGTCACGTAGATGCGGTGGTAGGCCAGCACCATCAGCAGGAAGGGGATGTAGAAGGCCACCACGGAGCAGGTGATGGCGTAGGGCTTGTTCACCATGAAGATGCAGTAGGTGGAGTTGGAGGCCTTGTTGAACTGCCTTTGCTGGATCTGGGGTGCGGAGGGGAGGGTGAGGCAAGGAAGGAGGGAAGAAGTGGGAGTCAGAGAATGGGTTGGGCTGGGAGGTGTCAACTCTGTGCTCATCATCTCAGTGCTATCAATCAATTTATGAAGCTTTCTCTATGGCCTCGGGTCAAATGTAGTGCTCTCTTGGGAGTCAGAGTCTGTCAAAACAGAAAGTCTAAAATTCTCAGCGTCCAGGACTCCAACAGGGAGGGACCTTAAAAATCCTCTTGTGTTACTCCCTGTCATGGGCAGGGACACCTTCCACTAGACCAGGTTGCTCCAAGCCCCATCCAGCCATCCCTGGACACATCCACAACCTCCCTGGGCAACCTGTGCCAGGGCCTCACCACTTCCCAGGGAAGGATTTTTTCCCTAATATCCCATCCAACCCTGCCCTCTGCAGTGGGCAGCCACTCCCTTGTCCTGGCACTACAAGCTCTTGCTTTTTCTACCAAGAGAATAATCCTGCCTCGTATTTAAGTGGGAGCTGCAAAGGCCAAGGGGACCAAGGACTCCTGAGGAGTTGTCAGGGGCCAGCTGGGCTTGGCCTCCTTTCCAAAGACTCCTCACTGAACTCAGAGTGAATGTGGCTAAAATCCACTGCCAGGCCACCCCTGTCCCTGTGTCAGTCCTTCCAGGACAGAGCCACCTCAACCCCCTCTCAAAGACCCCTCCAGAAATTCAGCAGCCCCTCTGCACTGGCAACAAGAAGTTTCTCCTTCTTTTTCCCTTTCCCTGAAACTTGCTTTTTAGAGAAGAACCAGCACCCACCCAGCACACTGGATGGGTGTCCCTGCTTGGCTACTCACCAGATCAATGATGCCAATGCTATTCCAGCCCTGCATGATGGGGAGGAAGGAGATGAAGGTGGGGATCACCCAGCAGCCCCCCAGCATCAGCGCGATGCGCAGCGGGGTCATCTTGTTCCTGTACACCAGGGGCTGGCAGCAGATGGCATAGTACCTGCAGGGCAAAAATGGGTCACAAAGAAGGTTCTTGGTGCAGAAAAGCCAATTCTTTATTCCCATAACTCATTTTTCTGTAGTTTTCACAGACTTTGTGCTCGACCCCAACTGGCTGGCAGTTTTCCTGCCACTCAGTTCATTGGTTAGGAGGTCTTTGTGTGTACCTGTTCACACTTTTTCTGTTCACAGGTGTTTATGTATTTCCTTTGTGGATTCTCATGGGACAGATCTTTTGTTATTAAAGGTGCAAACTGGTTTTCTTCAAAAGACAAACTTGTTGTGTTAACTGGCTTTCATTTTCGAGATTCTTTCACATGGAACTTAGCTAGCTGCTTAGCTCTACTTAGGAAATTACCAGGCCTAAGCCCTGATTTGATAAAGCTTTTCTCTTAGAAGATTCCTACCTGTATGCAACACAAAACCAGGACAGAAACAGTCAGAAGAGACTTCCAAGCCTTCTAAAAATTAAATTCTAAAGCCCTTTCTCCAGCTGCCTTTCAAACCAGAGGGAAAACAGGAGTCTGTATCCTGCTTCCATGGGGCCTCTCACACAGAACTTGGGACATTTCCCCATGTGGCTGGCAAAGAAAAGCCACAGTTTTCTGCTTTCCAAGGAGAATGAGGCACAGGTAAATGCTGTGGGTTGTCTGAGGTGGCAGGGCAAGGGAGAAATCCCATATTCAGCCCTGCTCTCCCTCTGCACCGAGGATGTCCCCACCCTCCAAGGAATATCCCTTCCTTTCTGGCAGCCTTAACTGAATTTCCTGCACTGGGCATTTATTTTGACAAGGCTGCAAAAGCTGTTAGCACAAATTAACAAAGTCTCCCAAAGCTGTGAAACTGGCAGTGAAATGAGGTGTGTTCTTCCATTTCCCAGGATTTCACCTCTTTTCCAGCTGGGCTTTAACCTTCCCAAGGACAGGACAAAGGTGTCTTTGCACCATCAAGGGGATGTGCCCTGAACTCTCCTCCCTCCTCCCGATCCATTCCAAATATCCCAAGCACAACAGGTCCCTGATTCTAAAACAGCTATGACCTAAAAATGTCTTCTCAAAGAAATATGAAATCAAACTGTCTTTTTGTTTGACCCCTGTGCCACTCCCTGCAGGTGGATCTCTCCATCAGGAAGGGGTAGCAAACCTAAAACTGGAAATCTCTGGCTCTGAAATTATTATTTATTCCTAAGAAGAGCGGATCAGCAAATATCCAGTTGCAGACTTTCACTGGTCCTGACCTGACAATCAGTCTCAGGTTCCCAATAAAATATTTTTTGCTCTTTCAATTTTTGGATTTCAGCACCCTCTGTAAAAAAATTTTGTGAGGGCAGCAGAACCATGAATTAGAGGAATTAAATTAGCAAACACACGTGTGTGTATTAAAGAGCTGCTCTTCGAGCTGTGCATTTATTTAATCAAGATTTGAGTGGGAACCAAGAGCTTTGTCCTAAACAGGCACAAAAATACAAGAATTTCCATTTTTTCCTAAGGCTTTTTTTTTTTTTAGAGTCATGTGGAGTCAACGGAATTGCTTTATTTTGATAAAATCAGATGATATATTCCACACAGAGGCTTGAAATAATATCAAAGTGTCAAAAGAAAACATTTCTTAAAAGTCTCTTTGAAACAAGATTCAAAATGTCACAGGGGAAAAACGCTGAAACAGGCATTCAACTCCTGCAATTTGATAATTCCTCTGTTCTCCTCTGGTTTCCTGTGTGCATGAAAAGTCAGCCTGATCCTCTGGAAAGCTGCACTTCCAAAAAATAGGAATTGCCAGGAGCTGATCTTTTAGAGCTGTGGATGAAATGTTCCTCTGGTGGAGCTCCAGCTCCCCTGGGGCTGATCCCTATCCAGGAAATGACCTTGGAATTCCATCAGGAATTCTGGGCAGGTTTACTGGGACAGAGGGAGCTTCAGAGCTGCTCCTCTGACTCTGAACACAAAGGATCTATATTAAAAAATTAATTTAAACTATTTCATTGTTTCTGATCTCGAAGCCACCTGCAGGAAGTGCTGGACATCAAAGCCAAGGCATGAGAGACTCCATTTCTTTGCAGAAAGGGCAAAAGAAGAAATGCAATAAATGAAAGGATAAAACCAGCCAAGCCAGCAGCTAGCCTTTGACAGGTTGGATAAGCAAACAGGAAGAGAAAACCACTGTACACTGATAATTAACTGCAGCAGGAAAACAATTCTTGCCAGCAGTTTGAGTGATCCCATTTCTCTGCTCCTCTCTCTGCTGCAGCTGAAAGAATTACACTGAATTGTTCCTGCTATTAAAGGCCATTAGAGTAAAAATTATGCCTGTAAAAATGACACCTTAAGCTCTCATATTTCTTCCCTCCCAGTGATTCAGCAGCAATTTTCCTCCACTTTCACGTCAGAAGATTTTATTTTATTTCCCTTTGGCTGCTACCAGAACTTCCCCCGTGCTCAGGCAGCCCAGCTGGGCTCCTCCTGTCACTGTTTTGGGTGACAAAGTGCCCTGAGCAGGGTGTGGGTGACAATTGTGTGAGGGGGAGGGAGGCAGAGGAGCGCAGCACCCACCCCTCAGAGCCCAGCAGGGTTTCCATCCAGGGAATCAGGTATCAGACAGCTGTGGGTGCCTGGGAGTCACAGCTGGTGCAGGGGCTGCTGGTTTGATGTCTGTGGTGGCCTGAGCATTTTAGCAGCTATTTATTCACTGGGAGAAAAGTAATTCTCTCTGTGAGATTGTCAATATTCTTAGTCAGAGGCTGGAATAGAGACATGCTCTGTGCTTGTGCTCCATCCCAAGCAAAGCTGTTTTCCTGGGCTCCCAAGGAATGGCTGTCCCGTGCTGCTGTGGCAGCCTGATGGATGAACTTAAAATGCAATACATACACATGATTAATACCATGTCCAGGCCCAATTAAATATTAATTCTCTCTATTATCAGTCAACTTCCTCGCAAATGTTCACTTCCCTGCTCCCTCCAGCAGAGCAGCTGATGTGAAACCTCCTCTCCTCTGCAATGACATTCTCCACTGAAGGGGAAACACAGGAATCCCTTCCCAGAGCTGCAGCTCTTCCAATAAAGCAAAGGTTATTATACTGTAACACTTCTCCTTTTCCTTATCAGACATTTGCCACCGGAATGAATCAGGTGCTAACATTTCACAGGTGGCTGGAAGGAAGAAATCCATCATTCCTCTGGCCTCATGTCTCTCCTGGCCACTGCAGAAATCACAGAGTCACAGGGAAGGTGTGGAATCCTCTGAACTACAGGAAGGGACTTGGGAAGGGACCTTAAAGATAATTTAATTCCCCCCCAGCCATGGCAGGGACACCTTCCACTATCCCAGGAGATCCAAGCCCATCCAGCCTGGCCTTGGGCACTGCCAGGGATCCAGGGGCAGCCACAGCTGCTCTGGGCACCCAGTGCCAGGGCCTGCCCACCCTCACAGGGAGGAATTCCTTCCCAAATCCCACCTATCCCTGCCCTCTGTCAATGGGAACCATTCCTGGCACTCTCTTTCCATCTTCCCCCAGGCCCTGGAAGGTCCCAGTTGGAAGCAGTTCCACAGTTCCTGCAGCTCCTGCCAGCAGCACAATGGGCTGTGGGCCATGGCAGGGAATTATTGATTTATCCAAACACCTCCTGCATCCCCTGGCTGTGCCAAAGCTGCCCTGGAGTGCTCAGCTCCTGCCTCAGCCCCTCTGAGGCTCTGGCCACAGCCCAGCTCCTTCCTGCCTCCTGGGCCCTGCAGAAATGGAGTTACTGAGCTGCAGGAGACCCTTCCCTGGCCCTGGAGAGAAATGAAAGCATCTCCTGGTTTGCAGTGCAGTTTGGAGCTGGGAGCCTGCAGGCACCACCCTGCAAGGAGCTCTTCAGCTCTCACAGACAGACAAATCCACCCCCAGCCTTATTAACAGCCTGGCTCTGGGGGTGGCCCACACTTCAAAGCATTTGGTGTCATGTGCATATGGAAAATGATGTACAGAGCATATGCTGGATCATCCTGGGGCCAGGATGAGCCACAGAACACTCACTGAGCACTCACACTGAGTAATATTTCTCCCCCTTAAATCATCTAGGAAAAAAAGAAGCCAAAAGATAGGAAAACTGGGGGGAAAAGAAGGCAAAAGGATGGGAAATCTGGAAAAAAGAGGGCAAAAGGATGGGAAAACTGGAAAAAAGAGGGCAAAAGGATGGGAAAACTGGAAAAAAGAGGGCAAAAGGATGGGAAATCTGGAAAAAAGAGGGCAAAAGGATGGGAAAACTGGAAAAAAGAGGGCAAAAGGATGGGAAAACTGGAAAAAAGAGGGCAAAAGGATGGGAAAACTGTGGGTGCTACTGGCTGTCTCCCAAAGTTAGGGTGCAAGTGTCAGTGGGAAGGGAAGTCACTGCCCTTGTCCTTGTCCCTCAGGGAATCCAGGCTGGGACAGAGTCTCCAACTGAGCCCTGACCAAGTGATGAACCTGAGCCACAATTTCAATTTATTTGTGCCTTTGGGAAATTAATCCCACACTGCTGTTGCTGATATTTCAGTGAAAACAGGTTCTGGCCTCTGTATAACCAGATTTTAACATATTTTGGAAAGAACAGCTCTTTCTATTTTCCTTTTTCCCACTGAGCAAATAAGCTTTGGGCTCTCATTGTGCCAAAGAAAACAAAGTTCTGCATCGTTGGTCCAGAAAAAGAAAATACCCTAAAATGATTATATCTAACAAAATTAAATTCTTATTAGAAAAACAATGGCCTGCTGGTGTTGAGATAATTACACTGAGAAAAATGCAAAAGAGAACAGTTAATTGGAGCTGGATAAATTTAGCAGGGCACACAAACAAATGTATGTTGCCAAATGGAGAGAGAGGGGGCTCCTGATGGTCCCCGTGAGGCTGAGGTGTGTGAGGGTTGTTGGCAATGAGGGTGGTGAAATAAATGAAATATTTCTGGAGGGTCTGCAAAGATGGGCAAAGGGCAGAGCATCCCTCAGCCTGTGCTGCTGCCATCTGCTCTGGGATTTTCCTCGGTGCTCTCTGAGCTGGTGTCCTGCCTGGCAGGGACAGCTCCACAGCTGTGTCACCTCTCGGTGTCACCTGCCTTGGGGACAGGCCCAGCTGTCCCTGCCTGCGCTGCCTCCGTGCTCCCACCTGAGCTGTCAGATCCAGGTGAGACAGGCACAGGAATTCACAGCCTGGGCAGAGCTCCACCTGCAAACTGGGGCATTTAATCAGAGTGTAGCCATTAATTACTGCCAGCTAGCCAAAGCTGAATCACTGTCCCCACTAAGCATGTCCTGGTGGCCCTGGGCACAGTGGCTTCCTCCCAGCCTGGGCAAACACCCTGTGCTCCCAGCCACAGCCTGGGCATCCTTTGGGCACCAGGCAGTCCCTGGAACCCATGGGAAGGGGATGAGCAGGGAATGCTGGGCTGGAGCCCCAGAGCAGGGCAGTGCCCACCCGTGTCCCCAGGGCCACGCTGTGTGCCCTGGCACAGGGACAGGGCTGCTGTCACAGGATGTCACCACAGGGCTCGGGAGGCTTTACAGCATCACCTCTCCCATGGGGCTGAGCTAATTTGCCATCCATTAATGGTAATTAATGTTTGCAAGCAGCACAAGGAGCAGCTGTCCCTCTCCGGCTGCATCTGCCGTGCTTTAGCCCTGGCTTAGAAGGGATTTTGGGCTGGGCCTGAGCAGAGGATCAGTCTGGGATCAAAGGACACACTGAGGGCTGGTTTGTGGTGTGCAGGTGTCTGACACACTCCAGCAAACAGAGCAACCACAGGGACACAGCCCTGGGGGACCTTCCCGGGCTGGGGCAGCCAGGAGGGGGCAGGAGGCAGGCAGAGGATGCTCCAGCTGCACAAAGAGGGGCCAGATGTGCATCCAAACCCCAACCCACGGACATCTGGGACCTGTTTGTTCCTCTGTTGTTTTCTCCACCCCCCCAAAGACTTTGAGAAGTAATTGCATTGCAAATTGGACTGCAAATATTGGAGGAGAAAATTGCCTCTCCTGACAGGTTCGCTGTGTTTGGAGGCTCCAGCAGAGCTTCTGGGTCTGTTTATCTGCAGTGCAATTATTTTTTATTGCACTGGCACAAAGAATGGACATGCATGCATAAAACATGCAATAAATAAATACTTCAGGGGTAAATCTCTCTAATATATTAGAATATCAAAGAGATGATGAAAAAGCTTAAGGCAGTGGCAGCAAACTTGGGATTCAGTGAGCCCTGAGATACCTTTGCTACCTTGGAAAATCCCTTTTCCCACTGAGACTGTCAGAGGCTGTCTGCAGTACTTCTCTCCCTGTGTCTGAGCAGTAAAACCAGTTTATTAGTGGTGATTTCTCCAGATTCTCTCCAATGCCTTTGAGAATTCAAGCCTCAGAGCTTGTTTCCTTCTTTTCCAGAGGCAGCAGTGGAAATAGATACAAGACTTTATCAGATAAAAGTCTTTCCAAGCAACACTTTGTGAATATGCTGAAGGGAATGACTTTCAAACTGAGTCTTTAGGATTAGATTAACCACCCAGTTTTCCTAAAAAACCCTTAAAACTCACACCTGCATGCCCTGAAATAAAACAGAAGGCAGAAAATAGATCACAGAAAAACTACCAAGCAGAAGCAGCAGACTCCCATAAATTCTGAATGAACACAAGAGCAAACAGCTGGAAAAATTGAATTAAGTCCTGGGAAGGAAGCAGTGCTGCCCCTGCAGCCCAGGGAGGATCGATGCTGGGCTGAGTCATCCTTCCCTCCACAAAGACCTCTCATTCATCCACCTGCTCTGCCCTTTTGGGTCATCCACCACCCTCTCCTCATCTGGTCTGGCCCCTTCACACTGTTCTCAATCAGTCCTCGCTGTGGAAAAACCAACCCCAAACCAAGTAAAAAATGTCAGAGAAATTCAGGTTAATGCCAAGGGCTCAGGTGGAGGGGTGTCCCTAGAGCATCAACTCCGAGCCCAGGCTGTCCCAGGATCTTGGGGACAGATAGGGACAGGGAGCAGGAGCAGGAGCTCTGGACATGGGGGTCTCCAGGAGGGCAGGAGAAAGGGGGAACCTCCTCTCTGTGCCCTCTCACAGGAGGTTCCTCATCCCCTGCTGCAGAACTGGGGCTGAAATCCCATTTCCCCTTCTCTCCACAACCCTCTCTATTTAATTAAGAGCCTGGAGAATCAAACTCCAACATTTCAGAGAGCAAGGTCGTGTCCAGAGCACGGTGCCCAACATCTGCTTCCCTGGTAATTGGCCCAGAGTGGCAATTTGTCAATGGTTTGAAGATAATGAGCTTCCCATTTGTGTTCCAGCCATCTAAACTTGCAGATAAGGACAGGAGCTGTGGCTGTGGGATGTCAGCTTCTCCCTGGATCCAAACCTGCCTGTGCTGCTGCCCTGCCTCCCACCCCACAGCACTGCTGCCCATCAGCACAGAGGTTAAGCAACTTTTTTTTTGAAGTCTGGCTGCACTCAGACTCTCAAGGTACTGAAATGCCACACATTTAAATATCAGCTGCCACAATAACAAGAATAATTATGGTTATTTTGGCCCTGTTAGCAATACTAAGTAAAAGGGTTTTTAAAGGTATTGAAATCTCCAACAGAACTCAAAACAAACCCCAAAACCCAACCTCTAAAAGTATTATCAGAATAGCCAAAATGTTTTCTACTGAGTGTTTATCTTGTGAAAAACTCTTGTGGAAGTTCTGCCATTTACCCACAAATCTGCAGACAGCAGTCAAACAGAACTGCTCACCATAAATTATTGAGGCTTTGGGCTTCGTTTTCTGGTGGCAAGAAAAGTTTGAAAGAAAGGAAAATTTTTAGGAATCTTCCAGGAGTTTTAGGCTGGAGAAGACCTGTGCCCAATCCCCACCTTGTCACCAAAAGCTCTGAGTGTCACATCCAGGTGACACCTCCAGGGATGGGCACTCCAACCCTCCCTGGGCAGCTCCAAGGCCTGAGCACCCTTTCCATGGGGAAATTCCTGCTGATCCACCCTGAGCTCCCCTGGTGCAGTTTGAGGCTGTTTCCCCTCATCCCAGGAGCAGAGGAACCTCTCTGCTGGAACAACCCCTGTGCACAGTGTCCCTCCCTCTGCCCCAGCTCAGCTCCCACCGCTGGACACAGCTGAGGTGTTTTTACTCCAAAGGAGGAACAGAACCACACCTGGTCAGTGCTGCCAACAGAGCTGTGCCCAGAACAGCCCAGGCCCTCCCCACAAATCTCATCCCATTCCAAACTGCTCTGCCCTCAGCAGGATTCTCCCCAAATCAGCCCCTGGGAGGGATTTATTGCCCTGCCATTCCAAGCAGGTCCATCTTTGCCCTCTGGCAGCTCAGGATAGCCCAGAACTCACCGAGCCTTGCAGCAGTGCCCCTCTGCAGCTCCTACCTGTCCAGGGAGATGCAGCAGAGGTGCAGGATGGACGCTGTGGTCAGCAGCACGTCCAGGGAGGTCCTCACCAGGCAGAACATCTCCCCATAGATCCAGTTGTCCTGAACCAGCTCCATGGCTCCAAAGGGCATCACCAGCACCGACACCAGCAGGTCAGCAAAGGCCAGGGAAACAATGAAATAGTTGGTCTTGATTTTCCTGCAAGGCAGATCACACAGTTAGGGTGGGTTCAGTGCAGCAGCCTCCACACATGGACAGAGATTCCAGCTTGAATTTGGGGTTAATCTGCTCCATCACACTAAAAGCTCCTCTCTAACACACTCCTCACTTTTTATGGTCACCTGGGCTTGCTCCTGGTTTTTAAAGCTAAATATCCATCATTTTCCTGGCCTAAATCTTTCTGCTCACCCAGAGGAGGCAAATGGATGCTCACAGGCTCTGCATGTGGCTCAGCCTCCCAGCTTGCACTGGAGACTCTGGGCTGGAGGAAAGGGATTTTATTTTAACTTTTAAATGGAGGATATCCTTCCAGAAAGCACTGAGAATAATCTAGACTGAAGCTGTAATTTTAACTTGAAGAGTACTTTTAAAATCACAACAATAAAATAGAATTAAATCCATTAAAAATCCCACGCAGCACATGAATAGAGGCTGTTAAATCTCCCTCTCTGCTCCTAAGGCTAGGCTGACAATTCCCAGGGTTAGCAGCAGCCTTGAGACAGGAATTGTGCCTGTGACCCCCTCAAATCATGGGCAACATTTGCTAAGTTGTGCTGGTGCTGCTCAACCACAACCAGACCTTGGTCTGTGTGCTCCTGATGAGCTCATTGGGAAATCTGAGATGGAAAAGGGCCAGAGGCCAACCTGTATCTCCAGGGAATTGCTGCTTAGGGGTGCTTTTCACTGATTTGTCTGGTTTTCTACAGAGAATGCTAAAAAGATGAGGATGGGAATTAAAACGGTGCCAGCGCTGCAGGAGGAGCCGAGGGCAGGGAGGGTCTGCAAGGCAGGGGCACTCCCTGGGGGCTGCTCCTGCCCTTGGCTCACCTGGAGCCCTGGGTGGGCTCACCTGAGCTGCCTGTCTGGGCACAGAGCCACCAGGACCAGCAGGTTGCCATCTCAATACCACGATGTTCATGCATCTGGGACTTCACCCACGGTAGCTGTGATATTTCCTGAAAAATCCCTTCGCCAGGATTTTTCTCCTGAGAAGCTGAGAGGCCTCACAGGAAAAGAAAGACAATGATTATCTGCTGCTGTGGAATGCAACGGGTGCATCTTTGATTGGCCTCATGTGGTTGTTTCTAATTAATAGCTAATCACAGTCCAGCTGGCTTGGACTCTGAGAGTCACGAGCTTTTGTTATCATTTTCATTCTAGTCCTTTTCTTTCAAGCCTTCTGATGAAATCTTTTCTTCTATTCTTTTAGTATAGTTTTACTATCAGATATATCATAAAATAATAAATCAGCCTTCTGAAACTGAGTCAAGGTTCTCCTCTCTTCCCTCATCCTGTGAACACCAGCACAAGCCACGGCAGATTCCTGTTGTTCATCAGCCAAACAGCCTGTTTGCTTGCTCCTGAACAGCTTTTACAGGCAATTCAAGCACCCCCAGTGCTACACAGTCATTGGTCTGGCCCCTACACCCCCAGCCTCTACACCAGGTTTGTATTTCAGGAGAGCTGTTCCTGCTTGGAGCCTCTGTCAGTCAGCCCAGACTGGTTTATGGAGCTGGGCTGGGTTTCTTCTTTCTCACTGGATGAATGCTTTAAAAAACCCCAGAGCAGCCTGTGCTGCAGCAGCCAGGAGGGGCTGTGTCCCAGGGGGGCTCACCTGAGCTGCCTGTCCCTGCACACGGCCACCATGACCAGCAGGTTGCCCAGGATGGCCATGAGGATGACGGCGGAGATGAAGGAGAGCAGCAGGATCTTCTCCGCGATGCCGAAGCCCTCACTCCAGCTGGGGGGAACCAGAGACAGAAGTGGGAGAAACAAGGCTCACTCTTTACATTTTTAAAAGTTTGACAAGGGATAAAAGGGACAGGAGACAGCTTGACAAGCTGCCAGGGCACTCCAGTTAGTTAGAACAACTTCCCTTGTATACTTTTTCATTGCCCTGATCAGATGCATATTTATGAAGATTATGCATATTCAAATATTGCTTTGAGTTCTTTTACATGTTCTGGGAATTCTTTAGTTTTGTTTGACTCCTGACCTGCCATGCAATAGTGCAGATTTGAGTTTGGGGAGTTGTGTATGTCATTTCCTCACAATGTACATAACATTTCCTCACAATTTATTTGTTATTTCCTCACAGCTCCATTCTCTTTACACACAAATAGTGATTTTCCATGCAGAAGCATTTTGGGTTTGTTTGTTTGGTTTTTTCCTGTAGTTTTTTTCATTTTTTTAACAAGGTTTTAGTATCATATAACCACAGAATGGTTTGGGTTGGAAGGGACCTTAAAACTCATCTCATCCCACACCTTCTGCTGTCCCAGGGTCTCCAAGCCCTGTCCAGCCTGGCCTGGGACACTCCAGGGATGGGGCAGCCACAGCTGCTCTGGGAATTCCTTCCCAGCCCCTCCTCACCTCACAGGGAAGGTTTCTTTCTTCCCTGTAACCTCAATTTCCCCTTTTCCATTCTGAACCCATCACTCTCTGTCACCACAGCTCCTGCTGTGATGTGACAAGGACTAATGGGTTCAAACTTTCCTCAAGACAAGCATTTTACATCTTCAGTTTTGAAATCTACATAATGTTTTGCCTTTTTCTCTCTTCACTCTGTGCTACAAAACACAAAACAGTCTGGCTTTTTTTTTTTTTTTAACTTTTTTTTACTTACTAACCTTTCCAGAGTTAGGGAAAGGAAATAATTTTGTTTTCCAAGTGCCTAATTTTCCCCTTCTCTGAGATCAATAATTCCTTTCAGTTAACAAAGAGGAAGAAAAGAAAAAGGAAGAATTGCACAAACTCCCCCCCACCACCAATGTCAGCCACATTTTAAATCTGCATTTCTACAAATAATTTGCTGTATCAAAGAAAGCTTTTGGGTTTTCTTTTTTTTTTTTTTTCAGAGCTTGCAAAAGAGAAGGAAACACCCAGCATGTAATAAATTCCTCATAAACCTGATTTTATTACAAAATGTTGAGTTGTTTTTCTCCTAAAGCTATTTCTAATGATATATCCTGAATAAACTGCATCCTGAACCTTCACCTGCTTGTGTGACTTTACTTCCTCAGGTGGGGAAGGGATTTTTCCTGTTATCAAGTGTGGCTGGAGATAAACTGGCATTAAAAGCAACACTTGACACTAATTCAGCAGGGAAATTCCTTCTCAGCCTACAGAGTGGTGCTGGACCCCCAGGATTAACGCTGGGAGATTGCTCAGGGCACTGAGAAATGGAACTGTTATTCTGTTTTACCTTGACTGGCCCTGGGGTCACTTTTCATTTACTAAACAACATCCCGGCCTTTTCACACTTTATCTCACTCTCCTGATTTGGAGAAAAGCTGAAAGAGATTAGAACCTTCTGGCACACAGAAATGTTGAGTTTTACTCACCCAAACAAGCTCTGGAAACCCAGAGGAGCACAGCCCTGAGCCACTTCTCTTCAGACACTGCCTGGGGTTTTTTCACCTTGGTGAGTTTTAAATCCACATTTCCCACCCTGTGCTGAGGGTGGTGGCATCCTGGTGGCATCCCTGGGCAGAAGGGGTCACCACCAGGCTCAGAGCAGAGCCCAGCAGGGCAGGAACTGCCCCTGGCACACCTGGGAGAGGAACTTCAGCTCTGAAATCAGTTTTGGGAGTGTTTCCCTCGTGCCATTTCCCACTGCTCCCCTGGGGAACATCACCAGGCAGATCCCTCACTGGGGGGCAGGAGGGATTTCATCTGGGCTCCTTCTGCCTCTGCCATGATCCATCATCAGGAACACATGTTAATTATTCAGTCTGAGTAATTCCAAGTTGTTAATAATGGAAGAAGTGGATATTGCTGCAAATTGAAATCAATGGTTTGCATAACATCTTTTATCAGATCCGAGTGCTCTGGCTCCCAAGCCTGCTCCCCTCTTTAATAAAGCAGAGATTGATGGGTTTGCTATTATGAGGAAATGAGATTCAGGCAAAATGATTGCTGGTTAGCAGGAATACAGAAATCACTTAAGGAAAAAGGTGAAATACTGATGGGGAATGAATGCTTAAAACCCACATATGGACATATTGAAAAAGCTCTTCTGCATAGTCATTAATGTGAAAGTAAAAAGAAGGGTAATTACTCTTTCAAGCTCAATTTTCACTTTCCTGTAAACACCCCAACTTTTCCAAACGAGCTCAAGTGCTTTTGCATATTTTCTGCAGCAGTTAAAGAGCACAGAGCAGTCATGGGGGCAGAGCAGGCACCTTCCCTGGATCCCACTGCACGCAGAGGGGAAACCCTGAGATTCAAACCCTCAGAAAGAGCTCTCCTGATTTAACATTCCCTGGGTGTGGGGAATAGAGGGCTGGGCTGATCATTTCCAGCCAGGGCTTTTCCCTCGGTAATGTTTCATAACCACAAAGAAGCTGTCATTGGCCTCTCCTCTTTCCTGCTTCCCTGATTATTCCTAGGCATAAAAAACCCATCAGGTCTGCACCTACAAATCAAGATAAGCTGTTTATCAGTAAAGCTGATAATGTGGCTCAGTACAGGAACATGACAATGGAGAAGTGATGATTTGATCTCTGCCTTTCCAGCTGCCACCACATCCTTTTCTGAAATATTAATCAGGAGTCAGCATTAATCCAGAAGCATTTAATTTCCTTTAATGCCTTTAAATGCTGCACTGCTTCACTTCAGCCCGTGCAGATGGCAGGACAGCTCCCAACAGATCCCAGTCAATTATGTCCTTCACTTCTGTTTTAGAAACAGACTGAAATTAATTAAAGTATTGACAAGCCAGGAATAAACAGCACTCCACGTATCAAAATAACTCGGTCATATGATTTGCTTATTTGAGTGGTTTTTTGAAAAAAAAAAAAATCAAATAAATTGTGGCGGTGGGGTGGGAGGGAAGGGATGAGGTTTTCTCCTTTTGTGCTGGTTTGAAACAAAACTCCTGATACCATCACCAGCCCTGGCCCGTGAATCTCCGGAGGCTGAAAGCTGCAGTGCTCCAGAGAGTGAAGTGTTTTAAGCAGCTGATAATGATTAAAACCAATTGTCAGGACGAAGCAGAGAAGACAGGCTGTTTGAATGTTTCAGAAATTGCTGTGTGTGGGCTGGAGCAGTCAGTCCGTGCTGGGAGCTCTCCCCAGTTTGGGGACAGGGACCTGCTGGGGCTGCCACACACGGGGGGATCTGGGGAGACCCCGGGACCTCCAGCCCTGCTCCCACCTCAGCCTCCGGGACTGAATCAGGAATATCCTGAGCTGGGAGGGACCCACAGGATCACCCAGCCCCTGGCCCTGCACGGCCCCAGAATCCCACCTGGGCATCCCTGGAGCAGTGTCCCATTCCCTGGGGAGCCTGGGCAGTGCCAGCACCCTCAGGGGGCAGAACCTTTCCCAAAATCCCCCCTGACCCTGCCCTGGGTCCTGTCCCTGTCCCAGAGCAGAGACTGGAGCTGCAGACCCTGAGGGACATTTCAGATGCCAGCCTGGGTCTGGCTGCACCTCTCCTTTCAGTGCTCTGGTATCAGGTGCTCTGCCTGGAGAAGGGTTCAGGGCTCCTGCTGCTGTATGTTCATAGAATCACAGAACCACAGAAGGGTTTGGCTTGGAAGGGATCTTAAAGAGCATCCAGCTTCACTCCCCAGCCATGGCAGGGCCCCCTTCCACTAGAAATGAGTCAAGAATTTCTTCCTAACACCTAATCTAAATCCTTTTTTTTTTAGTTTAAAACAGTGTCCCCTTTCCTCATCTCTATCATCTCTGTCTCCATCATCTCTATCTCTATATCTCTGTATCTCTGTATCTCTATATCTCTATCTCTGTCTGTTTATCTCTCTCCATCTCCATCTATCTTTATCTCTCCATCCCCATCTCTCCATCCCCATCTCTCCATCTCTCCATCCCCATCTCTCCATCCCCATCCCTATCTCTCCATCCCCACCCCTATCTCTCCATCCCCACCCCTATCTCTCCATCCCCACCCCTATCTCTCCATCCCCATCTCTCTCTCCCATCCCCATCTCTCTCTCCCATCCCCATCTCTCCATCCCCATCCCTATCTCTCCATCCCTATCTCTCCATCCCCATCTCTCTCTCCCATCCCCATCTCTCTCTCCCATCCCCATCTCTCTCTCCCATCCCCATCTCTCTCTCCCATCCCCATCTCTCCATCCCATCCCCTCAGCCTCCTCCAGCTGCACAATCCCAGTGCCCTCAGCTGCTCCCCCATGGGCTCTCCAGACCCTTCCCCATCCCCTGTCCCTCCTGGGAGGCTCTCCCAAGCTTTGGAGAGATTTTTCCCCCTGTGGCCTGCCCCAGGACTGGAGGTGAGGCTCAGGGAGCTGCCAGTGCCCAGCCCCTGAGCTCTGCTCCCTGCTCTCTCCCCAGCTGGCAGCAGCAGAACTTCTGCCTTTGCCCAGTGGGAACTGGATCTGGGGCTGAGCACTCACCCAGGACAAGGAGCTGGTTTGTCATGGTCTGAGCCAGAGGCAGGAGTTTGCACCTGGGAATGAGGGAGGAAATAAAGCCAGGCCTGGGGAGCTCTGGGCTCTGCCTAAGCCCTGGCTCTGCGCCTTGGCAGGCAGCAGATCCCCGGTTAGTTACATAATTTACACCCACATGTGAGCAGATACCTCTGCAGGGCTGATGCATGTGAGTACAGCCCTCAAAACCCATTAGACTGTCACCTAGAATAAAGCTAAAATTAACTCATGAAATCTGCAGGAGATTAGGATCACAGTATTTACATGGAGCTGCTGCAAATCCTTTGTTTGGCATCCTCTAACAACTTCCAGAGAGCCACCAGATCCCACCCTGGCACATCCAGCTGGGCTCTGCAGCACCCTGCATTCCTGCATTAGCCTTTTTGCCCTGTGATATATTTGCAAGCCTGCAGACTTTAATCCAGCTGTCCTCTCCATGTGCTGAACATTCCCACTGTGTTCTCACACTTGGGGATGTGCAGCCCAGGGAGGACCTGGAGCTGCCCAGAGAGCCCAGAGGAGGCTCCAGGAGGCTCAGAGGGATGGAGCAGCTCTGCTGGGAGAGCTGGGGGTCTGTGCAGAGCCAGAGTGTTTCAGTGGAGGTGCCAAAGACCCCACAACAATGAAAAACCCCAAATCTCTGACTTAGGCAGGGATTCAGACACACCACAGAGCACAGCAGAGATGTTGTAACCATCATTTCTCTTTGTAAATGCTGAATAAAACCAAGGATCAAACACAGAAATGCCTTGATCAGTTCCTAATCAGAACTGCTCCTCCAAAGCCAGCTCATGGCCTCTGCCAAACCAACTGCAGCTCCAGAGGGGATGAAAGAAGCAGAACAGCAATCCTGAATTTTGGTGCACATTCCATAAGGATAATTGATTATCCCCTCTTTTCTAGGTGGCTTTGCCTCTCTGCTGTCACACCCAAGGCTGAGTGCTCAACAACAAACAGCCCAGAGCTCAGGAGAGCTGCTGGAGGGGAGCTCCTCATTTCCAGTATTCCCAATAATTCCCATTCATTTCCCTTCCATGTTCCCCAAAGGCTGGAGGCAGAGCCCAGGGTGCATTTCTGCACAAGAATGTTTGCCATTTGGCTCCTGCACAGAATCATTTTACCTGCAGAGACCTCCCCATGACACACATGCACCACCCGAGCTCCACCTCAGGGAGGGACTGGGTGCAGATCCACAGCACAGAGTGGGAAAATAAAGGTTTAGGCTCACACCAAACATACTCTGAGTGCCCAGGTTTCTCACAGAACTGAGAATTTGAGAATTATTGCCTCCTGCAATGGCCTGGAGCAGAACTGGGGTGCACAGAGCCCACAGCTCTTCAGGAGTTGTGCTGCTGCTCCTGGGCTCAAAGCATTTAATGCCCTGTCTCATTACACCTTTTCAAATTGTCAAAAATCCTCCAAAATAAGGCCTGCCCTATGCCCAGAGATTTGTACCTCTTGATCAAAACCCCCTCTGACAGTTCTCATTCTCATTCTGACTTCTTTTTCTCCAACCTTTTTTCCCATCTTTGCCCAAAGCCTGGGAGTTTCAAGATGCTCAAATCAGAAACCGTGAAGGTCCTGCTCTGCTTTTTCAAACAACATCTGCAGTCAGGACAATATTGTTAGAGGAGAGGCATTTAGTCAAGACCCTTGGAAGGGTCCTGGCACGAGGCTGGGTATTAAAATATCCAGGCTGTGCCCTTTTCCCACTGCCTGTTTACACCTTGGACAGCAAAAGACAAATACAGCTATTGGCTGTCTCACTTCTGATATTTCCTGGAGAGTTTCCCAGTTTCAAACCTCCAGAGGAACAAAAAAGTTCCTTGAAGTTACCTCTGCTAATGGAACTCTTGGCACAGATAGGATAAAGCATTGATTTCTAAAATACATTTTATTTGAGACCCTCCCCGACCCCCTGTGGGACTCCAAGCCACACAGGAACAGTTCCCAGCTCATTTTGAGCTTTACTATAAAAAAACCCAAAGTTTGTTAAAGGTAATTCCAGTGCTGGCAGCCAGAAACCTCCCAGCCTCTGGTGCTCACCAGCTCATTTTTATGCCCTCACTGGTGTGGGGGCTCCAGTCAGGTGTCCTCTCCAAGCAAGGACATGGAATGCCCTTGACTCTAGAGCAGAACACTTGGATTCCTTGGTTTTGTTTTGGCTAAACCTCCTCCTCCATCCCCAGCTAAGTGCAAGTTCTGAGTGCTCTCCACCAATCCCCCATCACAATCCTCACTCCAAATAAACAGGGGAGGAGGCCCAGGTGCTCTGAGGATGGGCAGGGCAGGCTCAGCTCAGATGGAGCTGATGCCACCCAGGAGGCAGGACCAGCCTGGGAAGCTCTGGGAGTGTTTGTTAATTGTGTTTAATTGGGGCTGAGCAGGGCAGGAGCTCCCAGCAGGGAGGAGCTCATCTGCAGAGGGCCCTGACTGCTGGACCAGCCACTCCTGGCAGAGAGGGCAAGGCAAACCTGGGGACAAGTGGAATTTTGCCAGCCTAGTGCTGAGGCTCAGCCCTGGAAATCGAGGGAGGTGTTGTGGAAATCCCCTGGCACTGCAGCTGCCCTGGGCAGAGGCTGGCAATGAGCTCCAGCCCATTTCAAGCCCTGGAGCCCAGGCTGCCCTGGGATATCCCAGTTTTTAGGATGGTTCTCACATCCTTCCAGGGCCTTTTCCAGATCTCCATCGCTGCCCCTCTGTGCACAGACACTGATGCTAAAAACGTGATGCCAGACATGAAAAAGTTCATGTTAGTGGGCCAGCTCCTAGTGCAGGGAATTTCCACGTGCACAGGCTGCTCTGATAAAAGCAGAGGAAGCCTCAGAGGCGTGGGGTGGCCTGAGCTCCCCGTGGGGCTGGGCACAAACACCAACAGGAGCTGCCCCTCTGCACCCCAGCTCTATTTCCAGAGCCTGTGGGTCTCCCTTGCACAGCTGCCACCAGAGCACACCAGTAATTTGCAGGAGCTGGAGCCAGGCTTAAAAACTCCATTAATTAAGTGTTGGCGGAGGTGTTTGGAAAGATGTTCCCATAAATACAGTGCTCGAAAGTGTTTCCCTAGAAACTGAGAAAAGAGTTGAACAATGTGAAAAATACCCAGGCTGTGACTCCCCCGTGGAGCAGGGCCTGGGCTGGAGGGAGCATTTAGCAAGGAGAACTTTTCCCCCAAGGCTTTTTTGGCTACTGGAAATGCTTGGCTGGGAGCACCAAATGCAAAACTGAGTCAATTTATCATTCCTTGCTCCCTGTGCCCTCCTGCCTTGCCCTGGTGCTGTGGGCAGGTGGGGGATGCTCTGTGGCTGCAGGTTCAGGAATGCCCCGGGTGTCTGAGTGCTCCCCAAGTGTCCCTGCTGTGCCCAACCACCCCAGCACCTCCAGGCACAGAGAGGATAAACCTGGCAAACCCCACAGCCTCTTTCAGCTGGCTGCTTACAGCATTTCATGGAATCACTGAGGTGGGAAAAGCCCTCCCACAGCACTGAGTCCCAGCTGTGCCTGATCCCCACCTTGTCCCCAGCCCAGAGCACCGAGTGCCACCTCCAGCCCTTCCTTGGGCACTCCAGGGATGGGCTCTCCAACCCTCCCTGGGCAGTTCCAGTGCTGAGCACCCTTTCCATGGGGAAATTCCTGCTGTGCCCACCCTGAGCCTGCCCTGGCCCAGCCTGAGGCCATTCCCTCTCCTCCTGTCCCTGTTCCCAGCCCGACCCCCCCAGCTGTCCCCTCCTGTCAGGAGTTGTGCAGAGCCACAAGAGCCCCCCTGAGCCTCCTGTGCTCCAGGATGAGCCCCTTCCCAGCTCCCTCAGGGATTCTCCAGCCCCTTCCCAGCTCCCTCAGCCCCTCCAGGTGCTCCAGACCCTTCCCCAGCCTGGGGGACCAGGTGGAGGAGACAGGGCTTGGCAGAAAATCTTCCCCATCAGTTCATTTACTCTGCAGAAATGCAAGAGCAAATCCCTCCCTGGCTGGGTGCTGCTGGTCCCACAGAAGGATTCCAGTTGATCTGCCCTTGGAAAGGGAAGGAGGAAGGGAGCTCCAGGCTGATTGTGGCCTGTTAAATGACATTTTATAGCCTGCTGTTTCTCACCTAAACACACGTGTGATCAAAGGACTGGAGATAAACGAGGATTTAATGACCCCAGGTGTAGGAGCTGGAGAGGTTTTGAAAGGAGCTTGTGTACACAGGAATAAACACTTTACTGCACCCTCAGCTGTTTGCTTTCCATGAATCCCCACTGCCAGGGCACTCTGAGCACTCAAACACTTCCCTCAGCTCCTTCCATTCCCACACTTTGGGCCATTTTGGTGCCTCTTTGGTTGCAACCACTCAGCCCAGCTCTTGTCCCCCTCAGGAGTGGCTGGCACTGTGCTGAGCAGGGGGGTGAGGCACCCCCAGCTCCTCCTGGAGCTCCAGGAATGGGACTTTGGGTCCCTGTGTCTCCCTCCACAGCTCCTTCTCCTGTTCCTCCCAGGTTTGGATGGGCAGAGGGGATTGAGGACCTTCCCTGCCTCCTCCTGCCCGTGCACAGCACAGGAGCCAAACCCATCCCAGCAGAGCTCCACAGGGAGAAGGAGCCAGCACAGCAAACTCCAGGATTTGGGGCTCCCCAGACCCACAGCTCCCTGCCAAGGGCGTGGATGGAGCTCAGCTGGCAGCACCAGTGCTCCCCGTGCTCTGTACCAGGGCTTTGGGTTAAAAAAATGGGATTTTGCCTTGGCTTCCAAACAAACTCAGCCAACCCCAGCAATGTGATTCCTTGTTCCCTCACCTTGCTGCTCATTCCTCAAAGTCAGGAGAAGATTAATGAGCTGCACACAGAACTGCTGGAGGGCTCTGCACTTTTCAAGCCACAAAAACACCTTCAGCAGCAAAGTGAGAAAACTAAAGCTGATAAAGCCAAGTTTGGAAGCAATTAACATCAATCTAAAATTCAGCGGGTTTGGGGGCTCAGCTTAAAAATAAAAAGCAATTACTGCTGTGGCAAACTGGAATAATCCCTTGTTTTTGCAAAGGGAGTCTGCCTTCACCAGCAGCTGGAATTAAATGGTTTTGTAGAAGCTGTTTACCAGCATTAAAGGTGCTGGTGATTTTTTTTTCCCACCTGTTTATCCAGGCTGTGACAACCTGAGGAAGGAAGAACCCTTTACTGAGTGTGAGGCACTCAGGACAATATCCCAAAATCTGCCTGGAACACAACTGTGGGATCAACATTCCCCTCGTGTGGGAAAAGGCAGCATCCATAAAGGAGACAGAGGAGCCCTGCAGCTTGATCAGAATAAAAGGAGATATTCCACTGGGGAGCCTCCAAATTCCTTTCATCCCAAACTCCTGGCTGCCTCTCTTCCTTTCCCCACAGGTTCTGCAACAGGCTTTGTGCCATGAATTAACACCCCTGGAATTGTTTGTAAAGACATTAGCACACACCTTAATGTCAGCATTGAGGAGATTTTCCAAGGAAAGCTTCAGCCAGCCCAGGAAAATCAGGTGCCAGCTTTGAGCAAAGCTCAGATTCTCAGTTAAATGCCATTTCCCAAATTGTTGCAATGGGTAAAGAGGAAAGAAATGGGAAGAAAGGTGAGGGGGGAAAAAAGGGTGGGAAAGAAAACCAAAAAGGCAGGGGGGGAAAGGATGGGGAAAAGGAAGGGGAAAAGGCAGGGAAAAAAGCAGACTAAAGAAAAAAAGGTGGGGAAAAAGGAAGGAAAAATCAGGCAGGGAAAAACCAGGTGGGGGAAAAATGGCAGAAAAAAAGTTGGGAAAAAGGGGGTGGAAAAAAAAAGGTGGGTGAGGGTGAAGGGAGGAGAAGGAGCAGAGGGAAAAGGGCAGGAAAAAAAGGCAGAAAAATGCAGGGCAAAAGTGCCATGCAGATCTGGGGCAGACAAGGGTCACCTGTGCTCCAAACCCACAAGAGAATGAGATTTGGCTCCCGTGACAGAAGGAGGGGCTGTCAGAGCATCAGAAGCTCTGCTTCACTCCTGGCAGCTGGGAGAGCTCTGCAGGGAGGTGATGGAGCCTTACCCAAGGTCTGGGGAGGTTTTCTCAGTCCCAGCCATGGCACAGTTGTGACTTACTCTGGTCAGAGCCCAAACCAGGCAGAGCTTGGCCTCTCTGGATTGCTGTAACCAAACTGAGGGTTTCATTTCAACCCCCCTGACAGGATCTCATTAACCTACTGCCTGTGATAAATGTACCCAATAACAATCTCTGAGCCACGTGAGATTAAAAAATCCAATAAAATATAAATAGGAAATACTCGTGGGTCATTTATTTTTCTGCTCTGGAATTAGAGAAAATGAGGTCTGCCACCTCCCTCGAGCTGTGAGGAATGCAAGTTCCAAACTGAACTGTCAAAAATTTCCAGGAATGTCTCTCCAACATCACACTGCAACCTTTTCAAAATTCATAACATTTTCCACTGAAAAGAAATCCTTGACTAGTCTAGGCCACGTTTGACACTTCCCCAAACACCAGGGTGATGTCACGTCCTCAGAGGAGCTCCAGGGAGCCCCAGAGCAGGCCCTGCTGCACCAGCAGAGAGTTCTGTCTGCAGGCAGGGAGGAAATGCTCCCTGCAGCCCTGCAGATGCATTCCAGGGTCCCTGCCCAGCCCAGGGGCTGCAGCAGCTGAGTCCCTGCTCCTACCTCACATTCACATCCAGCTCTTCCATCACAGGCAGCAGGCACAGGTAGCTGGGAGTTCAATGTCCATAGGAGAGACCTCATCCTGCAGGGGAGAGAGGAATACAGGGTTGGCTCCAGGGTCTCCCAAAAATGCAGATTTCCCCCTTGGAGACACCCACTGTGGGACCCAGGCCAGGTGCCCTCGGTGTTTTGGCCCCCTGGGCACCCCCAGCCCATGTCCAGCTGCCCCAGGCCAGCACTTCCAGCTCTTTTTCCATCAGGCAGCTCCCCAGCTCTCCCCCCAGCCTGCCTCTGCCCATGCCAAATCACCTGCACACCTGCAAGACTTCCCCAGCACCTCCCCAGCTTCCAAAGGTACAAAAAGTAACTCGAATAGAGGCAAGCTGGAGAAAGTTTGCAAAGCCCAGGTGGGAAAACACAAGCAAGAAGGCTTGGTAAATTAGTTTCTGTTTTTACACAAACCTAAAACATTGACTTACCACTAAATTAAACCAGGTTTCCTGTGACACTCTATTGTGCAGCCTTATGAATACTTAATAGCAGTGCTGTAATTACAAAGAGCTAAATGCTCTGCAGCTTGAGTTAAAATAAATGTACTTACTTCCAGCACCACTAAGTGATGTAAATATTAATGGGGTTTTTAACTCTATCAAAATTCCATCCTGACTCCAAAGAAATGAATGCACCATCTTAATAATGGGCTTGTGCATTTGCTGCTGCTAATCCAGTGGAAAAAATAGGCTCAGTTTGGAGCTCTTGAGGCTGTTGATTACCCCTTGTGCTGTCTCCAGGGAGCCAGGGATAAAGGCACCACCACAGCATGTCAGGGCCAGCCCAGATGCAAATGATGCCACTGTGGTTCCTTGGCTTCAAAGGAGAATCAGAAGAGAAGTGCCTCAGCCTTCCCAGACACTGATGGCAGCTCTGCAATGCAAATGAGCCCCCCACTCTGCAGACCTGGCTCAGGATGGGTGGGATTCAGGGTGTGGGTATTAGACAGCATTCTGCAAGGGAAATTTGCTGCAGTCCAAAGGAGATTTTTATCAAAAAGAAAGGCAGAGTTGGGCTGGCCCCTGTTTGCAGCTGGTGGTTCTGTGGGCACTCTGCTGATTCCAAAACTGCTGCTGTGTTCTGCAAAGAAAAGGGGGAGAGGTCCAGGGATTCACCTCTGTGTCCCTAAGGCCTGACCTCCAACCTGCCTTTGGAGGAAAAAGCCAAAAATCCACTGTCCTGTGCTCCTGCTCTGGAGCTCTTCCCCAGGACAAAATACCTGGTATGGTTTCACTCGTTAGATAGCAGCATAAAATTAATTCTGATTTCTCCTGCAAAATGGATTAAAAACTTTTCCGTGGTTTTGCATGTCAAAATTCCAGTTAAGGGCATCTTCCTTCCTTTGTTCTTCTGGGGAAATTGCAATTTTAGTGTGCACTGGTGTTACACAATATCTGTACCATCTTGCTATCATGGAGCCTTCTACAATAACTGAGACTTTCTATATAAGAGTGAAAAAAAAAAACCCAAACTAGCCCCCAACAAAATTCCTAAAATGGAATAAAAAGTCTTCACAAACAGACAAACCCCCCCAAAAAACAAAGGCACTCCAGGAGCCAGCATGAGAAGGCTGCACTGGTGGCATTGGGGAATGCAGGGGTGCTCCAGGGGTGCTCCAGGGGTGCTCAGCTGCCAGGCTGAGCTCAGCTCAGTCCCTCACCTGGCACACCACTGTCCCCTTGGCCTGCCTCTGCCCCTCCTCCTCCTCCTCTCCTCAGGGAAGTGGGAAAACCCAGTAAATGGATAAAAGGATAAAAGGATAAACCCCATCCATGGATAAAGGGATGGATCCATCCCCTGGGTTTAAGGCATTAACAAAGATTTCACCTGTCACAGCCACAGGGGTTGGCTGGTGCCACCAGGTGACCACAGGGCCCCACAGACTCACCTGCTCTGCCCAGGGGAGGGGGAAATGTCCCCCCAGGTGGCAGCAATGGCCCCACCATGTCCCCTGCCAGCAGCAGCTCTGAGACACTGCCACTCTCCATCCCACCCAGCCCCTCTCTGTCACTGCCAGTGGTGACAGCAGAGCTGAGTCATGCAGAGCTGCCACCCCCCTTTCCTGCAGGGCTGGGCTGGGCTGGGAAGCTGCTCCACCACTGTGCTGCTGTTCCAGGGGTCCCAGGACGAGGGGACAGATGAGAATCTTGACTCCATGCTTCACAAGGCAGATTTATTATTTTATGATATATATTTTACTAACAGAAAATGGTATATTAAAACTTCACTAAATAATAGAAGAAAGGAGTTCATCAGAAGGGTAGCAAGGAATAGAAAGGAATGATAATAAAATCTTGTGGCTGCTCACAGCCTCGACACAGGTGGCTGTCACTGGTCACCAAGTAAAACCAATTCACATGCTGGGTAAACCACTCTCCAAATCAAATTCCAAAGCAGCAAAACATGGGGAAGCTGAAACTTCCCAGTTTCACAGGAGGAAAGATCCTGGCAAAAGGATTTTTCATCAAATATGTCCGTGCCACACCACGGTCCCAGGTGGGCTGAGCACTCTGCAAAAGCCATTTCCCTGCAGACAGACCCACACTGGGCCTGCTGCTCTGGCAGGATGGGGTTGAGCCCTGAACCAAAGCAGCAACAGGGACAGGCTGCAGGGGCAGGAATTCCTCCAGGAAAACCTGAACCAATGCAGCAACAGGGACAGGCTGCAGGGGCAGGAATCCCTCCAGGAAAACCTGAACCCAAGCAGCAACAGGGACAGGCTGCAGGGGCAGGAATTCCTCCAGGAAAACCTGAACCAATGCAGCAACAGGGACAGGCTGCAGGGGCAGGAATCCCTCCAGGAAAACCTGAACCAAAGCAGCAGCAGGGACAGGCTGCAGGGGCAGGAATTCCTCCAGGAAAACTTAAACCAAAGCAGCAACAGGGACAGGCTGCAGGGGCAGGAATCCCTCCAGGAAAACCTGAACCCAAGCAGCAACAGGGACAGGCTGCAGGGGCAGGAATTCCTCCAGGAATTCCTCACAGGGCAGCAGGGACATGGAGCACATCCCAGAGCACTGGTGTCACAAGGAGCACATGAAGAGCAGCTGGCAGCTTTTCCAAGATTCATTTACCAAGGAACAAAGCAAGTGAGGAGTCTCACACACCTTTCCCACCTTTCCCACTGAGTGCAGTTTGACTTCCAGCCAAACACTTTTTTCCATAAATACAAAAAAAATTCCTTACCTGAGACTGAGAGATTCCTCCCTGGGCAAGGCTGAGACCCTGTGTCCATCACAGACCTCAGTGCCTGAATCAATTCTGATTGAATCCATGCAGCCAGCTCCATCAGACACAAACCTGTGCTCAGGAGACTCAGGCTGGACCCAGCTGCACCCAAACTCCATCAGGAGTTCAGAGAGCCAAGGGTTCCTCTGAGCCTCACAACGCCCTGGGGGAGTCTCCCTGACCCTTTTGGGTCCCTGTGGAAATCATTTGTAACTCATCCTACATCAATTTTAACTCTCTGTTCCTTTGTGTTCTCCCCCTGCAGTAAGGAGCAGAGTGAGCCTTGCCATTGAACGTTCTTAATTCACACTTTCACCACATCCTGCCAAAACTCTTCTGCCAAAGCCTTTGGACAGAACTCTGAGTGATCAAAATCACCCATTTGTGACACACTCTGCTGCACCACAGAGCAGGGAGGGGGATGTAAAAATAAACTAAACTAAAACAAAACTCAAACTAAAATAACTAAAAAACCCCCAACACTAAATAATAAAAAACTAAAAATACTAAAACGAAATTAAATTCATTTTCTGCACGTCTCATGCTCTCAGTGAAGAACTGGACTTGTCACTGAGTGACTTTGTTCTTCTCTTTGTAACTGTAAGGTTAAAAATCCTCTTTTTCATAGTGCTGTGCCAGCTTTCTGGAGCACAGTGTGGTGTGCAGGGATGGTTGATTCCAGGGCAGTTTTCTGGCAGACACAGTTTTTTTATGGGGTAACACAGAGCAGAAGATGTTTAGGGACTCCTCAGCCTCCCCCTGGACATTGCTGTCCCCCAGAGCTCACACAGGAGTTCTTGGAAGTGCAGGGAGTGATTTAGCTCCCATCCAGAGTGGGATTCCTGACTGAGGCCAGCAGAGCCACCCTAACATAAATAAAGACTGCATTTACCATTAAATCCAGGATTTCAAGAGGCTCCTCACTTTCTGTGGTGAGCAGCTGCTGAACTGAACTGGGATTGAATAAAAACAGAGCTGTTGCTTGATTCCCTACACAGTTCACTTTTGGGGTGGTGATTTTCCTCATAGCTCCATCATTACCAGAGAAAAAGAAGTTGTTAGCAGAGGTGAACTGGACCAGATCTCCCCAGCCCACACTAAATGCTATTTTTGCAGTGAGAGTCACCTCCATCCAAAGACAATTTCTTGCTCATCACTGCAGAGAAGTCCAAAACCCTTCAAGTGCTGTAAGAGAATATCCTGCTCATGACAACGCTTGAACAGGAAATATCAAAGTGATTCACCTTTCCCAGATAAAAATGGATTTATTTCCCCCCCATTTCTGCCAAAGGGGGGATCACTGCCCCCTCCCACAGCACCTCTTGCCTTCCTGGCTCTGGTGTCTCTTCCCTCCCCAGGAAGGGGATAAGGAGAGACAGATTGCTGGGCAGATTGAACCCAGCCTGACTCCAGCAGGGCTCCAAAAAATCCCCTGGGCTGTGCTGAATTACAGCACCTGAGATTTCAGCTCCACCCAGGGGTTTGGTGGGCAAACCCCCCTGGTTTTACAGAGCTGGAACAGGAGTTAAGCAGAGGGATGGAATGGAAGAGGGTGAGAAGCACCAGGTCACAAACCTGCAGCACCTCAAACCCCGCGGGCAGGCTCGGGGCAGAGCTCCCAGCTGTGCAGAAATAGAGGAGAAAAATGCTTCCAAACACACAGAAAAAGGGGAAGCTGGGAGCTGTGGATTTGTGGTAGAAGTTTAGGGATTGTCAGAAAGCAGTAAGAGTTGCAAACAAATCTGCAGAAGAGCTTGATTTTGAGCATATTGGTAAAAAAAATAATTAAAATGAGCCTGAGCAGGAAGAAAAGATTTAAGTTGATGATGATGAAGTTGATTTAAGAAAAGGCACACAGCCAATAAATACTTCAAAAGTTGGGCTCAGTGATCTTGAAGGTCTTTTCCAAGAATTGAACCCAGCCTCCCTCCAGCAGGGCAGAATGGAGCCCTTTGCTCAAACACAGAAATCACCAGAGAGATGTGCCACATCCCCAAAAATGAGATGGACTCCAGCTTGACATGCAGAGCACAGAAGAAATGTCTTTGTATTTTTCAGAAGCTCTTTAAGGAAAGTCTCTGGCTTGCCCACCCACACCTGGCTGAGGTAGGGGCTCCCAAGGGATGCCAGTCACAGGTGGCACTGGGGTGACAGTGGCAGCCACACCTCGTGTGCAGGCAGCATTTCTGGGTGCCAGCCTGGCCTGCACAGCCCCCAGCCGTGCCCCCCGAGCCTCCTCAGCCTCACCTCAGATTACTCTGTCAATGGCAAAGTTTAAATTTCATCCTTGAGTACCAGAATAGCCCCAGCAGGCAGCAGAGCCCAAGGGCTGCTCCCCAGGGAAGGGCACGGCCAGGGAAGGGCATTTGTCCCCTCCTGGATCAAATATTGACAGCAGTAAACTGCTCAGGGGTGACTTTGTTCCAAAGCAGAGACATCTGCAGCAGCTCCTGCCTCTGCCAGGCTGTGTTTGTGTGAGGGGAGAGGGAGCAGCAGGAAAACCTGCGGGTTATTGCCTGTGACAGGGGCATGATGAGCTCTGCCAGCTCGCTGCTCTCACCTCAGCAATTACTGTCAGCTCTGCTGTCCACACCCAGCCTTCAGCTGCACTCAGACCTCAGCCCAGAGACATCCCACGGGACAGCCTGGCTCTCTCAGAAGTCCAAAACCACAGTAAGAGATGTCAGTGAGGAGCTGAGGGCAAGAGGGAGGGGTGGATCCCTTCTCACCACCCGACTCTGATCCCTGCAGGGCTGCCGTGCTCCCTCTTTGCTCACAAATCACCAAACTTCCTCACAACCTTCATTTTCTCTCCTAAAATCTCTTTCCAGCTTTTCTCCTCCTCACACCAGCACCAGGGGGGTGGGAACTGCTTCCCCAGAAAGGCTCCAGCTGTGCTTTCTGTGTCAAACACCTGCTCTGTTTCCTGTCCATGCAGACTGGGAGTGCAGGTAAATGTGGGCAGCCCTCAGCTCTGCCACGGGGCTGCTGCTGCTGCTCACTCCCAGCCTCTGCAGGAGATGATGCCTCCACTTGGAGCTTTCCTATTTCCCAGACTCTGCCTTGGTGAATAACTCTGAACTCCCTAGAAAGTGTCAGCAAGGTCTCCTCCCAGCTCAGTCCCACAGAACAATCCTTGTCCAGCCCCAGAGCCAAGGACACCGCTGCAGCTTCAGCCCAAAGAGTGCAAACAGCAGGGAATGGAGGAGAGCAACCTGGGAGGGTGGGACTGCATCCCTTGGAGCTGGGCTTGGACACTGAACCCCAGCATGGAAATGGAGCCAAACTTATCAAAGTGGGAGAACTCGTGGCCAGGAGTCCATCTGGGGTGGAGCCAGGGCCGGGCTCTGGCACTGCCCAAGGTGTGTCCTGTGAAGGGCTTTTCATAAAAACCTCTTTATTGCTGTAACTCTGCCCAGCCTCTGCTCCAGGCAGCCTCTGCAGGCATCAGGGAGAGCACAACTTGTCCTTCCCATGCCCCAGCTCCTGCTCCTGCTCCAGGTGCTGTGCTGGGCTGGTGTCGCTCCCCATCTGGGACTCAGGCACGAGCACAGCTTTATTGGGTCAGAGTTAAAAGGCTCTGGTTGGTTTTTATTGCTGCCATAAGCTGGGTTTGGAGGCTGTGAAACACCAGCAGGAAATCAGCTTTGAGGCCAGTGCCAAGGCCCAGTTTGTGGATCTGCAGCTGGAGCAGGAACAGGAGCCTCCCCTGGCCTGGGTGTCCTTCCCTGCCCCAATTCTCCTCTGGAGCTCCAAAAAACCTCCTGGGCTGTGCTGAATTACAGCACCTGAGATTTCAGCTCCACACAGGGGTTTGGTGGGCAAAACCCCCTGGTTTTACAGAGCTGGAACAGGAGTTAAGCAGAGGGATGGAATGGAAGAGGGTGAGAAGCACCAGGTCACAAACCTGCAGCACCTCAAACCCCGTGGGCAGGCTCGGGGCAGAGCTCCCAGCTGTGCAGAAATAGAGGAGAAAAATGCCTCCAAACACACAGAAAAAGGGGAAGCTGGGAGCTGTGGATTTGTGGTAGAAGTTTAGGGATTGTCAGAAAGCAGTAAGAGTTGCAGACAAATCTGCAGAAGAGCTTGATTTTGAGCATATTGGTAAAAAAAATAATTAAAATGAGCCTGAGCAGGAGGAAATGATTTAAGTTGATGATGATGAAGTTGATTTAAGAAAAGGCACACAGCCAATAAATACTACAAAAGTTGGGCTCAGTGATCTTGAAGGTCTTTTCCAACCTGAAGGATTCTGTCATTTTATTTTGGGGACCCTATTAAGTGGTGATGTTTTCCATCCCCACAGATTAAACAGCAGTTACTAATGCTGGTCACTTCAAGATTAGCAAGCCCACTCCACTTCCTTCTGAAATTATCAAAAAGAAACTTCTAAAAATCCTCTGGAAGCATCCTGTAGTTCCCATGCTGCTCATGAGAAGAATTTTCTACTTTTTATTCCCATGCAGAAAGAGTCTCTGACTTTCTGCCACTTAACAGCCACCAGGAATATTCCAGCAAACAAATTGATCAGAAATCCTCCGGGAACAGCAGATTTTTAACTGAATATTGGGCATTAGTGATTAAATAGTTCTGAATTTACAGTGGCAAGGATTAGCAATGAAAACCTGAGTTGGTGCCTAAGATAATTCAACAGGACAAAGGAACCAACAGTCTGGGACTTTTATGTCCCTTGGAACTGAACAAAAACAGCTGCAGCATCAGCAACCAAAAAATTGCAATGAATGCCCCACAAATTGGCACAGAGAAGAATCTGAATGTTGTCAGAGTTTGTGATTTGTAGCTCTTAATCCAGAATTCATCCACACCTGAAAATCTCCAGTGTGAAGGTCAGCACTGAGCCACCTGCAGAGTTCTCAGGAGAGAGATTTTCCTTCTTCTTGAGCTCCCCTGGACTCAGGGTGGGTTCCTCCTGTGCTGAATTACTTTGGGGGCTGCAGCTCGCTCAGACTGCAGGGATTTATGGATGGGGTGGGTGCAAAGGGCTCAGGCAGCAACCCTGAGGGTCTTTAGTTTGAAATTCTGTGGTTTTCAACAAGAAAAAGGGTTGGTCACAACCAGGTAAAGCAGCTTAAGAAAGACCTGAAATCTCTGTGAAAAATACAATATCAAAGGTTGTCCTTGGTGGATTCATTTGGGGCAGGGGTCTAAGGCAGGGCAAGAGCTTCTGCTGGCCAGGAAGGTTGGAAATCCTCTTAATTCAAGGTGCTTTGGGGCATTTTCCAGCAAAATTCCTTGACTTTCACCTGCTGAAGCTCCTTTCTGTCCTGGTCTCAGTGCTTGTGCCAAACCCTGACCATGAATCAGCTGGGCCTGAGCGTGGCCAGCCCCAAACAACTGCAGAGGCTCCAAACTGTGCCAAGAAAATCCAAACTTGGCAAGTTTTCCATACAGGAGCTGCAGAAGGGAATTGCCACCTGACCTCTGGAATTCCCTCCTTGTTTCCAGGCTCCCACCTGGCAGCACAGGGATGCCTGGGGACAGCACAGCACCACTGCAAATTTTAACAAAAACCCCAAAAAGTGCCTTTAAAGTGGTGAATTCCTGTTTGCTCTCCCTCTCTGGAGCACAGGGACACACAGGGCTGGAGGAGGAGCTGCAGCCTACAGATGCAGTTTGAGGCTGCTTTTAAAAACTTCCATGTGGGTGTTTGCCAAAGGAGCTTTTTTTTTTAATTCTATTTTATTTTCTTCCCTGCTCGTGAAACAGCTGACTTTTATTCATATTTACACAGCCCCTCAGAAAGCAAACGAAAAACTCTTCCTGAGAAGTTGCAAAGTATTAAATTAGCCAAAAGTAAATGTTATTTTTGGAAAACAAGTTCCAGGTGTGGCTGCCAGACTCCTTCCACCCAAAGCTGCAGCATGGAAGGGAACAAAAGAGCCTGGATATGACAAAAGGAATGTCACTGCTACTGAAATAAAAACAGATTCTGCTCTCAAGCAAAAGCTGTTGGAGAGCCATTTCTTTCACCTGGATGCTTTTCCCAGGGCTGGCAAGGAATTCAGGGGGCTCTCAGTCCCCAGAATGGTCTGGCAGCCTCCCAAGACATTCACAGTCACTCGCCAGGAATAATTTGTCATTTTGGATTTTTTTTAATTTCTATTTTTTGTTCTTTCTCTCCCTGGTCCTTTAAGAACCCCCCCCACACATATTTATCATCACATACTTTCCTGCTTTGGGATTGTTTTACCCTGAAATCCCCTGACTCCAGCAGTGCTGCACCTTTTAGTGGGTCCTAACTTGCCCATAATGAAATTATTCCTTGGAGGAATAAAACACCCACCCCAACTCGAGAGCTGATTCTCCCACTGCATTAATTCTCTCAATTAATTCTATTTCCTTCAATTAAATATCATTTCTACCAGCACAAGAGACCCAGCCCAGTGTGGCCAGACCCTCTCTGTCAACCCCTTAGGAATTAACAGCAGCTCAGACTTTGGACTGCTGGTACCAATTTATTGATTTTTATCCCAAGAGGAGGTGCTGCCTGCCTTGTCAAAACCCCACCACCCCCAGCTGCCTCTGGAAGCTCCTCCAGACAGAACACAATCCAAAGCAGCAGTGGTGAAGGGTAAATTATCATTTTTAAAGGCTGCTGAGCACAAGGTTTGCAGCAGAGGCTGGAAGGGCCGGCCAAGGGCACAGTGCTGCAGTTGAAGTTAAATGTGGATTTCTCAGGGTTGGATCCCCTGTAACAAACCTGCCTGCACCCCTGACCTCCCTGAGATCTTTCCTAACATCCCAGAGGATGCACAGAAGCGTTTTTGCAGGATTTGGCACAGCCCAGGGCTCCTGCAGGTCACTGCACAGCCTGCTGTGGGTGACACTTCTCCCTGGGATCGAGGATGAGGATGGAGAATCCTGAGTTCCTTGAGCTGTGCCCGTGTCCCACCAGGATTTTGGAGCTTGCCCTGCATCCCTCCCAGCCCTGGCCTTGGAAATCCCAGCTGTGATGGCATCGTTTGAGCTGACCTCCCCAAACCTGTCTCATTTCTGCACTACCTGCTGCAGCCCTTCTGCTTCTGCTCCTCTTCTTCCTCTTCCTCCTTTTCTTCCTCCTGCTCCTTCTCTTCCTCCTTCTCCTCCTGCTTCTGTCCTTCCTCTTCCTTCTTCTCCTTTTCCTCCCCCTCCTTCTCTTCCTCCTTCTCCTTTTTCTCCTCCTCCTTTTCCTTCTCCTCCTCCTCCTTCTCTTCCTCCTGTCCATCTTCTTCCTCCACCTTCTCCTTTTCCTTCTTCTTTTCTTCTTCCTCCTCCTCCTCTTCCTTCTCCTCTTTCTTCTCCTTTTCTCCTCCTTCTTCTTCTCTTCCTCCTCTTCCTCCTGAGGGGAACGAGGGCAGGCTGAATTCCTGGGAGAGCCCCCTGAGCCCTTCCCAGGTCCAGAGGTGCCTCCAAGCCTTCCAGGAGCTCTGAGATCTCCCTTTGTTTGCTGAGAGCAGGGCAAGGTGCCCCCAGGCGTTCTCAGGCCTGTCAAGGTTTGTTGGGCTGTGAGAGCAGCACCAGGAGAGGTCAGAGGGATCTCAGAGACCCCCTCTCTGCAGGGCAGGGTCTGCTGTGTGCTCCCAGCAGTGATTTATCCCTGGAGCATTCCCAGGGCTCTGCTGGAGGAGGAAGGCACAGCCTGGACAGTGTTCCCTTCCTTCTCTGCACCAGTCTCTGCTCCCCTGGCTGCCTCCCCATCTCCCCCCTGCACAAACCTCCCTCGCTCACAGCAGCACACTCTGAATTCTCCCTTTGCCTGCCAGGAGATGCCACAGGCATCTGGAAGGTGCAGAAGTGAAGTTTGAGCTGCTGAGCACAAATCAGTGTCAGGGCAGGGAGGGACACCCAGCTGTGGTCACACCGACCCCCTGGAAGCTGCTCCCTCCAGGAATTCATGGGCAGCACTCAGGGGTTCCTCACCCTGCTTTCCATCCCAGCTCAGAGACTGGGATGGGGAGAGGGCAGGGGGAGGCTGGGGTGGGAGGAGGAGCAGACCCAGCCTCAGGAGAGGAACTGACGTTGCAGTTTTTGCCCCGCTCATTTTGCAGTAAAGAAAGAATTAGGGAAGATTGCTGGAAATGTGTCCATTCAGGCAGCAGCTGGATTTCCTGTTCATTGCTTTGGGAGGGAGGGAGGGAGGGAGGAGGGGAGATGTGGAGAGATCCCAATGAGCAGCCCGTGCCTGCTGAGTGCTGAGTGAGTTCCCAGCCCCTGGCTCTGCACTTGTGCTGCTGCTGATGGGAATGGAGAAGTGCTCTGACAAACCCCTGCTGAGTGACACAGGACATAAACCATGAACCCATCCCTCAGGGAGACAGAGTGCAAAGGGATTTATCCTGGAGTGGCACCAGTGCCACGAGCAGGGCAGCCCCAGTTCCCCCAGTGGCTCCCACTGCCCTGGGACTGGAGCCAGCTGAGCACAGGGTGAGGAGGGGCCTGGCATGGGAAGGACCAGCTCAAATCTCAGAAACGTGGGATGGTTTGGGTTGGGAGGACCTCAGAACTCATCTGTTCCACCCCCTGCCATGGCAGGGACACCTCCCACTGCCCCAGGCTGCTCCAAACCCATCCAGCCTGGCCTTGGGCACTGCCAGGGATCCAGGGGCAGCCACAGCTGCTCTGGGCACCCTGTGCCAGGGCCTGCCCACCCTGCCAGGGAGGAATTCCCTCCCTGCATCCCATCTGAACCCACTCTCTGCCAGCTGAAGCCATGCCCTGTGTCCTGGCACTCCAGGCTCCTGTAGAAGTCCCTCCCCAGCACTCCTGGCTCCCTCCAGATGAAGCCTGTCCCGTGCCAAGCCTGGCCTTGTCCCTGCACCTCCCTGGGCTCACAGGGATGGAAGCTGCTGGAAAACCTGGGAATCCTGGGATATTCATCCTGGTGCCCTCAGGAAGGGGGAGGGAGAGCCTCTGCTAACATCACACCTTCCAAAGCCAGCCAGGGCAACCAGCAAGAAGGGGCTGTGAACAGGGAAGCAGGAAACCCTGAGCTGGCACAACCTCCTGCCCTGTTATCTGCACCTTTGGTTTATTATATTTAATCAGGCTTTTGATCTGGAGGCAGAACATCCGAAGAGGAAACGGCACCAAAACCTTTTGTCAGCACCAACTCTGCAGATCCAACAAAAGCTCAGAGCAGCATCAAGGCAGCAGATCCAGCAAACAGCTTTCCTTTGTGGTCTTGGCTTTTTCACAGACAATCACACTACACTGCTTTTCCAAGCAGGCTTTTCCAACAGCAAGTTCCCCTTTGTCACTCAAAAACCAACTCACCACCAAGAAAATCTGTCATGCAGTTGTTTCAGCTCTGTGTTTGTTTCCAGGCTGTAAAGTGGATTCTGAGGCCGTGGAGAGAGGAATCAGATGGAGGAGGAGGCCTGGAAGAGACCCTGAGGAGCAGTTTCAGCAGACCCAGCTATACTTTACCCTGACATTGGGAGATGGAGATTCCACATTCTCCTTATGCAGCCTCCCAGGGGAAGCACATGGAGGGATTTTTAAGGCTCTCTCCTAAATCCTCCTCGCTGCATTTTATTGCTGTGGCTTCTTTTCCTGCCCTTGATGGAGTTTGTTTATTCCTCCTGCTGCAGCAGCCCCAGGGACTGCCCTGGCTGTGCTGGCACTGACCCAGAGCCCCCTGCCCCAGCTCTGCTCATTCCTGAGGGCTCCCAGACCCCTCCTGTGCCTTTCCCAAGGAGCACACCTGAGCAGAGCACTGGGGGGAAGGATTCCTTCCCTGCCTCCCACATCCCACCCTCTGGATGAGCACTGCTGCAGGGTTTGCCCTTTCCAGCACTGGCTGAGGGGTTTGGGATTCCCTGTTCCCTGATGCCACAGCTACCTCCTGCAGGTCTCATGGCTGATGGGGAATCCCAGGGGAATCCCAGGGGAATCCCAGGGGAGTGGGTCCTGCTCACCCCACAGCCACCTCTCTCCAGGCTGCTCTTCCTGCAGGTGCTCCTTTTAGCTGGGTTTTGTGAAGTGCTCATCACCTAAA
Organism: Haemorhous mexicanus; assembly: GCF_027477595.1. NCBI lineage: Eukaryota > Metazoa > Chordata > Aves > Passeriformes > Fringillidae > Haemorhous > Haemorhous mexicanus. The sequence goes on from NC_082355.1 coordinate 1,523,049, forward strand.
AATGTTCCCATGAGCCAAGACTGGAGCTTGCAGTCTCTCCTGGGCTGCCTATTTTTGGATGCTTGATCTGGGCTCTCGTTGCCGATTCTTTTTTTGTTTGTTTGTTTTTAAATAAACAAAAGCTGGAACAATAAATGTCTGGGCAGCCAGAGAGCAGTGGGGGATCAGATGTTTGCTGAAAGGAGGGATGTGGAGAAGAAAGGAATTGCCTGGGAAGCACTGCAGAGCCAGAAGAGCTCCTTTGTCAGGGAGGGCAGGGATGCAAACAAACAGGACAGGAACATAAATCCAGAATTAATCTGCTGCCACCACTGGCATTACTGCCAATAACAAGCAGTGGGGTGTGCTCACAGCCCTTCCTCATTGCCAGAATTCCATGCAGCAGGAATTCCTGGCTGCTGGAATCCCTTCCTCTGCTCCAAGCTTTTCTTCTCTGAGCTCACAATTTCCCATCTTCCAGATATTCGTGCTCACAGTGCCCTGGCCTCAGACTGTGCCCCACAGGTGACCAACCCAGATTTCTCCTCCCTTTTAGCATTTACATGGTGAATGGCTCTTCCCTGGAGCAGGGAAATCCTGAGCTGAATGGGCAGAAGGAAATCCCTTCTTCCTCCTGCTCCCAATTCCCTGGCTGTGTTTTTATCATCCCCCAGCAAGTTCTGCTTGCTGTATTTTATTAAAAGCAAACACAAGTGCAGAAGGGCTGCTTGTTTTCCTCCCTGAGCTGTAATAGAGGGATCTGATCAATAAAACAACTCAGCCAAGCAGAGCCCATGGAAAAGGAGGCACTCATAAAAGGCATCTTTGCAATTAGTTTTTATCAGCTCCATGATTTTCTGCTGACCAGGGAGGCTCCTAAGCTCAGACCAGCAAGGAGATGCTGGCTCTGCACTTCCCTGCTGCCCCTGGGCTTCAGAGCAGGCTGGGCCATCCAGGCTGGTTCCCACTGGGGGATTTTGGAGGCTGCAGAGCTGAATCTCCTGTGCCTGTGCTGGTGGGTCCGTGAGCAGCACAGCCTGGAGGTCAGAGCCAAGGGCAGGGAGGGGATGGAGGAGGGAAAAGGAACTTCATTTTCCACAGCAGGAGGGAGAGGGAACTCCATTCCCTTCCTTTTCCACAGCAGGAGGAAGAGGGAACTCCATTCCCTTCCTTTTCCAGAGCAGGAGGGAGAGGGGAACTCCATTCCCTTCCTTTTCCAGAGCAGGAGGGAGAGGGGAACTCCATTCCCTTCCTTTTCCAGAGCAGGAGGGAGAGGGAACTCCATTCCCTTCCTTTTCCAGAGCAGGAGGGAGGGGGAACTCCATTCCCTTCCTTTTCCACAGCAGGAGGAAGAGGGAACTCCATTCCCTTCCTTTTCCACAGCAGGAGGGAGAGGGAACTCCATTCCCTTCCTTTTCCACAGCAGGAGGGAGAGGGAACTCCATTCCCTTCCTTTTCCACAGTAGGAGGGAGAGGGAACTCCATTCCCTTCCTTTTCCACAGCAGGAGGAAGAGGGAACTCCATTCCCTTCCTTTTCCAGAGCAGGAGGGAGAGGGAACTCCATTCCCTTCCTTTTCCACAGCAGCCTGGGCTCCTGGGTGCTGTTTGCCTCTGCCCCAGGACCTGTTCCAGTGTCACATTCCCATTCCTGCCCCCTGCCTGCTCTCACCTGGAGGCTGGTGATGGCCCAGCAGGTTTTCTCTCCTGGAGGGCTCAATGAACTCTGTCCTCCCCTGTTTTGGCTCTGCCATTTGAACCCAGCAGAGCAGTTCCTGAACACAACATTCTGGAGGTTCTTACTGTTCTTGGGAGATGCTTTCCCTTCATCCTTGACCCCCTGCTCATTACTGTTTCACAGATTCCTTTAGCCTGCCTTATCAGACACCTACATGTCCTAATTCCTCATTTATATTCATTGCTGCAACTTTCCCTTATTTTTCTGGGGACAGTGGTGACTGGGTTTGGGTTTCTATTTTATTTCCCTTTTCCCTTCTCTGCTGAATGATAAAAATTCTGCTTGGCAGTTTTTCCTGTTAGGGAAAACATGTTTTTGTCACCATCCCATGGAGAGCCCATGAAGGAGAAACAGGTTCCACTGCCTTGGCTCATCTGAAGCCAGCTGCAGCCTCAAGTTCTGTCAGACAGAGCTCTGAGAGGGGCTTTAAAGGGGGCAGCCTTGGCTTCAGGGATGTCACAGCAGCCATGAAGAGCCAGGTCACCTCAAACATCCTCCTCAAGCCTTTCTGGTCCATGTGGAACCAGCCAGGCTCTCACCTCACCAATCATTGCCCTGCCAGGACCCAGCCCAGCAGCCCCTGGTTGAGCTGAGGAGCCCCAGGAGAGCCAGGACACCTCAGAACAGCTTCTGGGAGATGAGCAGGGAGGAGCTCCTTTGCTGGATCCAGAGCTTCAGCTGCATCCCTCGAGTCCTCTCAGGGAGACCTCTGAGAAGGATTTGGTTGTGATCTCCCTGATGGTACAGCAGCCCTGGTGCACCCACAATGGGATTCAGGAGGTCAGATGGACCCTCCTGCCCCTGGGGAAGGTGATGTGGGCTCTCCATGGTGCACCCAGAATGGGATTCAGGAGGTTATTAACCCTCCTGCCCCTGGGGAAGGTGGGGTGGGCTCTCCATGGTGCACCCAGAATGGGATTCAGGAGGTCATTAACCCTCCTGCCCCTGGGGAAGGTGGTGTGGGCTCTCCATGGCTGCTCTGAGAGCACCTCAGCTGCTGGCAGGGCTAATGTGGAATTTTAGAGCTGTTGAGGACTCCCAAGGCCAAAGGTGGGAGCCTCAGGCAGGAGTGGGCACAGCCAGACACTGCAGGCACAAAGAGAAGAGGGGAGAGGTGGTTTGGGGGGTGAGAGCCTTTGGGGATGAGGGCAGGGGGAGAATTGGGGATGAGATTCACTGAAGGCAGGGCTCTGAACTGCTGCCTCAGCTCGGGGAAACAGCCCCAGAAGCCAGAGCAGGAGAATGATCTCCCTGCTCAGCTTGGTGCAGGAACAGCTCCAGCCCTGCTGCACCAGCCAAACCCAGGCACTGCTCTGCAAACCCTCCTGGGAGTAACCAAACCCTCCTGGCTGCACCAGGGCAGGGCAGAAACACCAACACCACCCCCAGAGAGGGGCAGAGAGTGGCTTTTCACCCTCACCTCCCCATGCCAGGCTGGGGACAGGACCCTGTGCCCAGGGAGACTCTCTAGAGCAGCTGCCTCCCTCAGGGCCACTGCCCCTCCAGCGATTTTCTCTAATTGTTTCCCTAATCACATCAAATTGCCCAAGCTCCGTTTGTGCTCCTGCAGGGTAATTTGCTTTTCCCTGGGCCCTGCTGGCCGTGCCTGTCCCTGCAGCCACTCCTCACATCATGGGCTCTCATAAAAATAATTCTAATGGAATTACACAACAAGACCAGATTAAAGGCAGCTGCTTTGCAAATCCTGGGGTTGGATTGGTGTTAGCTGAGGCAACAAGCACACAGATCATCCCTCTCCCTCCCTCTGCCCCAGCTGAGGCAAAGGTAAGGTCTCCCTGACAAATAGCAATGTAATAAAGGTAGTGCCACCAAAAGTGCACCAGGGAACGGCAGCAAACAGAAGTGCAAGGGGTTAGATGCAAAAGCCATGAAGCACTTTCCCCCTTTGCCATAAACTGCACCACAAGGAGGTTCTTCACACTCTGCTTCCTCAGGGGTCCACCAGGTCTGAGAAACATCGGCACATTTAACTGGGTGTGTTGGTCTTTTTAGAAAGAGGTTTTTGAGAGACTCCCTAAGGATTGAGGGACAGGAAGGACAAGGTCAGAACAGGGGACAGTCTCCAACCTGACACTCATCAGTGTCTTGCTCTGCAAAAGGGCAGGGAAGCCCTAAGTGGGTATTAATTACTAGTGTTCCCATGAGAGATTTCCTTTAGCCCCCAGAACCTGGCATTGTCACCCCAGCTTTTAGCCACGGGGTTCTCAGGATTTACACCAACATTCCCTGCAGTCACAACATCCCAGAATCATTTGGAAAAGCCTTCCCAGCCCATCCAGCCCAGGCTCTGCCCCATCCCCACCTTGTCCCCAGCCCTGAGTGCCACCTCCAGGTGACACCTCCAGGGATGGGCTCTCCAACCCTCCCTGGGCAGCTCCAGTGCCTGACACCCTTTCCATGGGGGAATTCCTGCTGATCCACCCTGAGTCCTTGTGGATGCCCAGGCAGCTGAAGCCAGAGGGGCTCCTCAGTGGAGTGACAGATTATTTCCATTTTGCCTCTGAGAACAAACCCACCCGGGGCAATCCTGCAGCAGGAGGTGGGGATGGCTCTCTCCTGCTTTTCCCTCAAACAGCAGCTCTGCTTTCAAAGACACTCAGGGAGTACCTGCAGTGTGCAGTGGGATGTGCAGGGCAGGCTGCTGCCTCCTCACACCCTCCTGGCACTCCTTCCACCCCCTCCTGTGCTCCTGCAGCCAGCACAGCCAGTCCCCACAGAGGACACTGGGGTCCTCACCTTGTCCCTCCCTGCTGCTGTCTGCAGGAGCAGAGGAGAGTGGAAAGCAGGATAGAGCTGGGCAATTCCCAGCTCCTCCTCAGCCCCACTCCAGCACAGGCTCCTGCATCCTCCATCCCAGATCCAGCTGCATCTCCCCTGAATTCACCTGGGAACTCCTTCCACAGGTTCCAGGTATTTCCACCCAAAGGGCTCAGCCTGTTCTGTCCCTTGCTCTGTGTCCTGCCTCGGACTTCCTGGAATACCTGGAAAAGGTGGAAAACTCGAGGCATGCCAGCTGGTTCCAGAGGATGGGGATAAGGAGGAGGGGGAGAGGGGGAAGCACTGCTGGCACTTGCAGGAGCACAGTTGGCACAGAGGAGCTGAGTGTACAATTTGGAGACTTCCTAGAAGGACCCAACAGGCTCAGTCAGAGCACTCTTACTTTTAAATCAGTGTTTACAAAGTCCTGGGCAAACTCAACCATTTCTGTCTGTCAGGTCAGAGCCGGCTGGAGGAAATGAGACAAACACACCTCGGTGTTGAAGGAGTTATTATTTAAACAAACTCAGCCTGACTCATGTTTGTTTTTTAACGGCGTTATTGGACAGCACTGGCAGAGCCAAGGTCAGGCTGCAAGGGAAGAGGCAGAGGGAAGATCTCAGAGGAGAGAAGGTGCTGCTGCTCCCTGCCCATCACAGCAGTCCCCGTTCCTGCTGGGAATGCCCCCATCCCTCCTCCCTGTTTCCTGGGCACACCTGTGGCTCTTCCCCCGGGGAGTGGCACTGCACATCCCTGGAGGGTGACCTCAGCCACGCCATCCACACCCTCTGCTACACTGACAAAATCCAAACAATCTCCTAAAAAGCTCCACCCCGCCTTTGCCAAGCAGAGCCAGCCAACTGCAGTAACAGGGGACAGAGAAAAGCCATCCTCCTTCAAGAAACACTGGGCAATATTCCCACTCAAAATAAAGTATTTTGGGTTTAAGAAGAAATGAAGTCATAATGACATCACACACCTCAAAGCACACTCCAGGCTCTGAAGCTGGCACACCAAGACTTGGCTCCTTCCTCACTGCCCTCACAAGCACAAACTTGCAGCTGGGTAATGTTTTAATTACCCTTCTCTCAAATCTCCGAGGGTGAAGTTTGTTTTGGAGCAGGGGAGATGCCCCAGGGCTGGAGGGAGTGACGCTGCTCTGTCACTCGCAGGCACAGCTCTGTCTGTCCCCGAGCGGGAGCCACAAACTGGCTGCACTCCCAGCACCTGAACCAAAGCACCCGGGCTTGGGCAGGACTCCTGCGAGCCTCCCTCACCCTGGAGCCATTCTGAGCAAGCTTCAGCAGCACTGAAATGCTTCAACCTCAGTGACACGAGCTTGGAACAGACACAGAGCTTGGGGAGCCCCAGTGTGAGCAGAGCCTTTGCACTCTGGACCCTGGCACACAACTGGCACAGCACAGAGATACCCAGTCCTGGAAAACACCTTCTTCATCACAGAATAGCACGATTGTTAAGGCTGGAAAACCCCTCTGAGATCCTCGAGTGCAGCCGTTCCCCCAGCACCGCCAAGGCCACCAGCGAGCCATGTCCCCAAGCTCCACAACCTGCCCGTCCTCTGAACTCCTGCAGGGACAGCCTTTCATCCTCGCTTCAGCCAAGTTTCCCACTCGTGCAGAGCCCGCCGAGCCTCCCCTCCCGGTGGCTTCCCCCGTGCCAGGGGCTCCTGCTCTCTGCCAGCCTCGTCCCGCCGCTCCTGCGGCTCAGTGCTGCCCATCCCAGCGCTCGGCTGGGCACGGGAGCCGCTCACCCCAGCGGGGCCGGCGGCGGCTGCTCGCTGCCACCTTCACCTGTGCGACCGCGCACGGAGCAGCCTGCCTGCCTTCCCTCCGCTCCCTCCGAGCGCCCGGGGCTCTGCCGCGAACCCGCGGGACACCGGGCACCGCACACGGTGGGGGGCACCGAGCACCGCACACGGTGGGGGACACCGCACACGGTGAGGGACACCGGGCACGGTGGGGGACACCGGGCACCGCACACGGTGGGGGACACCGGGCACCGTACCCGGCAGATGCCCGGCACCTCACCGAGGGACACCGGCCACCGCACATGATGAGGGACACCGGGCACCGCACATGGTGGGGGACACCGGGCACCGCACACGGTGGGGGACACCGGGCACCGCACAAGGTGGGAGACATCGGGCACCTTACCCAGGAGATGCCCGGCACCTCACCGAGGGACACCGGGCACCGCACACGGTGGGGGACACCGGGCACAGCACACGGTGAGGGACACCGGGCACCGCACACGGTGAGGGACACCGGGCACCGTACCCAGGAGATGCCCGGCACCTCACCGAGGGACACCGGGCACAGCACACGGTGGGGGACTCCGGGCACCGTACCCAGGAGATGCCCGGCACCTCACCGAGGGACACCGGGCACCGCACACGGTGGAATACCGGCCACCGCACCCGCATCCCCACCCGCATCACTCCCGCCGCTGCCGAGGGGCGCTCCCCGGGCGATGCCGGCCAACAGCCGCCCCCGGAGCGGGTTTGCCCCCATTCCCCGCTCCCTCCGCCGGCCGCTGCTCACCGTGGCCGGGGCAGAGCCCAGCGGCGCCCGGCGCGGCTCCCCCGGCGCGGCCGCTCATGCTGGCGGGATGGGGCAGGGCGGCTGCCGGCGCTGCCCAGGTGCGGGTGCGGTCTGTGCTGCCCGCCCAGGTGCGGGTGCGGTCTGTGCTGCCCGCCCAGGTGCGGATGCGGTCTGTGCTGCCCGCCCAGGTGCGGATGCGGTCTGTGCTGCCCGCCCAGGTGCGGGTGCGGTCTGTGCTGCCCGCCCAGGTGCGGATGCGGGGCTGCGCTCCCGCCGAGGCTCCGCGGGCAGCGCCCGCCCCCGGCCCGCCCCGCACGGAGAGCGGGGATGCCCGGCCCTGTCCCCGCCCCGCCCGGGGAAAGCCGGGGCCGTCCCCCCGGGAGACCAGCCCCGAGCTCGCCCCGGGAGCCGTGCGGGTGCTGGGGCTGTGGGCAGGGCAGCTCTCCCTTTACCCAGTGAATTCTGGCCGGTGCTTCTCCCTCCGATGCTTTCGGAGCGAGTTCAGGGATCGGTGGTTTGGTTTGGTTGCTTGTGTGCAGAAGGGAAGTGGAGCGGACCCATCTTACTATAACTTGCTGGATTGGAGCCGCTTTTTAAAGATCTGAGGGGTTTTGGCAAAGATCTTTCAATGGATTTCTCAAAACAAACAAAAAGTTGGCGGTATTTCCAAGCACGCTGCAAAGGCTTTTTCAGTTGCAGCATCAGTCCAGCTCCTCTGACATTACTGGAGCTTTGGCAGCTGAAATCTGGTCCTGACACCCTTAACAAAGCTCAGTCTTGGCAGAGCAGGACACCACAACCAGCTCATCAGCTGAGCTTTTAAAATATCCCTTGAAACAAACCCAGCATAAAGCCAGGACCTGAGCAGCTCCTTCTCCAGGTGTGGTCACCTTCACCTTTCATTCTGGAGCTGCAGTTTGGGGGTTGGGGCTTTCAGGCACTGCAGGGCTGGGATCTCTCAGAGATCACTGGGTGCCCAGGGAGATCCAGAGCACACTCAGGGTCAGAGGTGTAATTTGGTTTGGAGCATTTCCATGCCCTTTAACCACGGCTTGCCCCTGGAAAAGGGACATCTCCAGTTGTGTGTGGACCCAGAAGAAACCAGAGCACCCACAGAAGTGCAATCCCTGCTGCTGGCTGACAAAATACATCCAAAAAGTAAATGTATATTAAACACATTATCAACTTGTTTGATAGGACTCGGGTTTTTTTTAAGATCTGGGGAGTTTTGGCAAAGATTTTTCACAGGATTTCTCAAAAATTTGGTGGTGTTTTCAGGCAGTGCAGGCAAACAGCACCCAGGCATGTGTGCTGCATGTGTTTGTCCATCACTATAGAAACTGAAAGGCAGAGAAAGAATAACATTAACAAAAGTAAACCCCATCCAATCCATGAAGAAACACTTTGTCACAGTGTGGATTTTCTCAGACTCAAAGGACCCAAACCAAAGTGAATGGAGCTGGTCTGGGTGGAGCTTTATGTTCAAAAATTCCTGAAAGAATTTTGCTTTGCCTGCATTTTCCTCTCCATGGTACTGATGTGAGTTTTCTGGACATTATTAGTATTTACAATAGCAGACACTAGTGGTAGCTACTCACTAGTGTAGCCTCTAGCTCTAATGCTGAATTTATGAATAAATTCTTCATGGAGCAAACAATTGGAGTTCTTCCTGGCAAGACCTGAGTGCTCAGAGCAGCTCCTCACCTGCCTTCCAAGGTGTTCCCAGCCAGGATCTCCAGCAGCACCTCCTAAAGGGAAAACATGGCACAAAAGGGAAAAATCAGAGTGTGGAGCCCTGAGAAAAGCCCATCCTGAGTTTGCAGGAGGGGGAGAATGAGCTTGAGTGGGTTTCTGTGCTCTCCTCTCAATGCAGTGCTCTGGGCAGGGCTAAAGCTGCTCAGGGGGAGGGTTTGGTGCCTGGAGAAGGCAGAGCCCGAGCCCCTTCCACCCCTGGCTGCTCTGAACCTGGGCCAGGCTGGCCCCAGTGCTGTCCCCAGCTGTGGCCACGGTCCATCCCAGCTCCTCTCAGTGCAGCTTCCTCTCTGGGATTGGCAAAAGTTTATTCCACCTGAATGGGATGCCTGAAAAAAATGGATTTAAATTTTTAAACAGGAAAATTAAAAAGGATTTGAGAGGGAGATGAAGCACTGGAGTTTGGGGTATTTTTTTTCCTGTTTTTCCTCCCCTCCTCCTTTTCCTCCTGCTCTAACAGTGATGAATCCCAGGATCTGGTTGGGAAGGAGAGTGGCTGAGTGATTCATCGGGACTGAATCACAGTCACTCTGCAGAGGAATTCGCTGCTACCGCTGCAGGTGCAGCTCCATCCCTGCCCCGGGTTCCTCCCTGCTGCCCCTCCAGGAGCAGAGCGGGACAGGAACCCAGCAGAGCCGAGAGAGCAGCGCTGGGCGAGCTCCCTCTGAGCAGCCCTGCTCTGCTCTGCCCACGTGGGAGGGATTTCATCCGAAGGGAGCCGGAATACACTGATTTTCTGAGGGTTTTACCCGCGGCTGGATCACGCAGCCTCCCACTCTCCCGGGGGAGAACTTTCCTTCTGTTCCTTTTGGAATGCAAGCTTTCCCCCTCCCTCTCAGAGAACCCCCCACTAACGCTGGGATGCAGCAGCAGTTGGTTCCCAGAGCTGGGCTGGAAAGTCGGGATGCAGCCACTGAATCCCTGGGATTTCCCAGGCTTGGATTTTCTGAGGGACTTCAGAGGAGAGGCAGGAGAAAAATTCTGCTCTGCAGCTGATTTACAGCATCAGCTGGGCTGATGCTTGTCCTTACACGGAATTTTGTCTCTCTGTTGTCACCACCTCCTCTCCTCACATCATTCACTCCCAGAACTCCGGGGATTGCCAGAATCCACATTCCCAGGCTCCTGCTGAAAGGGCTCAGCCAAGCCCAGGTGGGGACCAGCTCAAAACTGAAAGGGTCAGGGAGAAGAGGGTCACCCTGGTGGTTCCCAAACTGTCAGGATTTTAAATAATGCAACTCTGCCATCTGTGGCAGGAGCTCTCCCTGCCTGCAGAGCACTCTGCTCCACTCCCCACGGGTCATTTACAGCTCTGCCTGCAGACACAAACCTCAGTCCCAGCTTAAGGCAGGTCTGACCTGACTTGGAGCTTTAAAACAGAACTTTTGGGTCATTTTTACCAGTGTAACCATCACTGTTCATAGCACAGACATTGTTGGCTCAGCTGTCATTGGAGGGGCACAGAATTATTTTGCAGGCACTGAAAGCCCCTCTCAGAGTGACCCTTGGAGAAATTTGTTACCTCGGGGCCAAAGGTGGAACCCAAGCAAGGTTGGTGCTTCATGTCAGCATCATCTGGAGAGTCTGAGCTGGAGGCAAATCACATTTACCATCTGTGGGCTGGAAACTACTGAACCATCCCTCAGAAGTGCAAGGCTGAGACTCCTCCCTGGAGAGCCCTCTGAGTCCTGGCCCATCTCAGTCTCTCTAGGCCACACAGGTGGGACAGAACTTTCCATAACTTCAAGTGGTTTTTCCTAAAATCCTACTTCTAATGAACAATTTGCACTTGGTCCTCTGCTCCAGCAAGGAAGTTTTGGAGGAAAAAGAAAAGGGAAGCAGAAATCCATCTCCTGCCTCCTGCCATCCCCCCAGGGCTGAGGGGTGCTTGGGTGTTTGTCCTTCTGCCCCGCAGAGCTCCTTCCCTTCCCTGCCAAGCACGGGATGAGTTCTGGGACGTGGAGCCCTCCTGGGCTGCTCATTTCCATGCAGATGAGGCTGTGTGTAATTCCAAGTGAGTGTAATTCCCTGTGAATGCAGATAACTGATGGGGCTGTGAATAAGAGAGCTGAGTGAATCATTCATCATGGATTATTGATAGGATTAATTTTACCTCTTTTTCTGCTCTCAGGATGCCCACGAGCCCCCTCCCCTCCCGAATTTATTTCCCCCTCTTTTATGGAGTATTTCTGGACATAAAGTAGATTAAAGCCGAGTCATTTTGCTGCTCTTTGCTGGGCTGAATGAGATGTTTGCTGTCAGTTAACCCTTGCAGACTCCCCCAGAGTGTCTTCCCTGCTGGGGCTCTCACTGGGGTTTTAAACACCAGCTCTGCTCCGGACAGGACCTCCCCAGCTCTGTGTGTGGCGTTGCTGTGTCCCCTCACTGCTGTGACAAAGTCCTGCCCTGTCTGAGCGTGGCTCCCTCGGCCCCAGGGGATGGTTTGGGGGATTTTCCCCAGGGATTGCTCCCTGGAGATGGCTGCAAACCCTGCTGGGGCCCTGCTGCTGTTTCCATGGCAGCACCGAGCCAATTCCACTGGGATTGAGCACAAACCAAAATAAACCTGCAGAGAGATTTCCCCCTGCCCACCCCTGGCCCTGGGGACCCTCTGCCCCCCTGGCAGCCTCAGGCTGCTGCTGTGGCTCTGTCCTCTGAGCTCCCTGGGCTGCTGTGAGCAGTGCCTGGGCTGTTTGGGGCTTCTGTGAGATGCAAAACCAATTTCCCAAGTCCTTTACCTGCTTGGTGAGGCAACATCATTTCTGATTATCCATTCCCTACCAAAAACAAAAGGAAAAAGAAGGAGAATTCTTTATTCAGAGTGGTTCAAAGGGATGAGAAGAGCCTGCAGGGGGTTTGCAAACCCTTCCTGCCAGCCCCCAGAGGTAAAGCCAACCTGTGCCCAGGGCAGTGAGTCCTGAGCTCAGCTCCTGCCAGGGCTCCCCTTCCCAGGATGGTTTTTCCTCTTGTTCCTCTCAGGTTTCCAGGCTGGCATCCAGGGATCTGCAGCCAGAGCTGCCCAGCCCAGAGCTGGTTTAGGCCAGGCTTTGACAAGACAGACACAGGGCTCTTCCCCTCTCTGGCTGGGGCTCAAAGGCACTGCTGGGATTTGCCCAACCAGCCCTGGGTCCAATAAATGCAGAACACAACTCAGTGTTTGCCCTCTGAGGAAAAAAACACCAGGAGGTCCCCACCCAAATTTAACTCACCTCTTGTGCCACGTTCAACCTTCAGCCATTTCCACACCTCCCTTCTGCACTTTCCACCCTGATTTGGGCAAAATTCATGGCAGAGCCTTGAAGGGAAAATCATTCTGCAGCTGCCCAGGCACAGCAGGGATTTTGAGCTGAAAGGGCACCGAGGATGGGCTGGGCACAGGGTGGGGAGGGCTCAGCGAGAGGAAATCACCTTTCACCAGCAGCAGCTGCTGGCCCTCCTCTCTGGGGCCACACACAGTTATCTGCACAAATGCAGCTTCTGGAGTGACAAAAAAAGAGGGAAAAAATAGAAAACGTAGAAAGAATTGGTTGGTTGTGGTCCAGGGACAGCCCCAGGGCGGGGACAGTGACACAACGGGGCCATCCTGTGGCAGGTGACACTCGGGACACCGAGAGCCCTCACCTGCCCTGCTGTGGGAAACAGCAAAGGCAAGAAGACTTTCAGAAAGCTGGGAAAGGAGGCCTCAGAAGCAGAGCAGAGAAATCAGAGCTGGCTGCAGCTGCAAGGTGTGGAAGTGGAAAAGTTGCAGCAGTGCAGCAAGCAAGGACATGAAACAGCAGCTTGAGTTTCAGGCTTGGCTGAGATGGACCTTGAGTGCAGAAAATATGCCAAGGCAGACAGTGGAAGGTTTAAAGGTTAATGATGAAGTGTTGTGTGTTGTTAACAGAAATCAGACAAGCTTTGTGTGCAGCAGGTGTAGGTGTGCTCCTAGTGATGGCCAGAACAATTACCTGGGAGTTTAGCAATTGGCCAGAAAGTTTTCAAAATGCTCTGGAACAAAGAAATCCTTGGCTGCTGCTGGCAGGACGTGAGCTTTGCCTTCTTCCAATTGTCTCAGCCACGGGATGAGGCTGATAAATAAAGCTCCAGGAACAGAGCCCAGCAGTCCCATCCTGTTTGTGAAGAGCCCCAGCACTCCCTGCCTTTGGGGTTTCCTCATCTGGGATAAGGCAGAGCTGCCCAGCCCTGTGCCATCCTGTCCCCAGGTGGCAGGGACACCCCCCCTGCCAGCTGCCACACCCACAGAAATGTCTGGAAGAGAGGGCTAAACACTGACTGGAAGCTCAAAGATCCAATTAAATGCCTTGTTCTTTAAAAAGAATAAATTAGTGTGAGGTAGAAAACCTTAGAAATAGAAATAGAACCAACTTTGAGATGTCAGCGTTCAGCACTTGTATTTCTGCTTTGCTCTGGTGAACTTTGGGATCTGCTCTGCACTGCCTGCCTGGAGCCTCAGCTGCTGCAGGCTTGGCAGGTGTTTTACATTTCATCTTTCCACAGAAGCCACAATGGTACCTGCTGAAACACTCCCCAGTCACCAAAGAAAGAAAACAAAAGAGACATTTTCTTCTTGTTGCACTGTTTTTTTCAGACTTTAAGCTCAGAAAAAGCCCCTTTTCTGTGGCTCCTTTTCTAGAACTATGCAGTTTTTTTATTTTAGAGGTGCAACAGCCATCTCCATGAACTGCTGTGGTTCCCAGGAGTTCAGGCATCTGCCTGAAAACCCTGAAGCTGTGGAACACGAAACCAAACTGCAGGATTTTAACCAATGCAAGGGCAGCAGGTGACCAGAGCTGCTCCACTGCAGGTGGAACTCCAGTTTAATGCTGGTGCTCTCAGCTCACCTCTCCTGATTCAGGGGTTTTAGTTCCTCTCCTGCCTTGCCATTTATCTCTTCCTTCTCCCTGCCCTCCTCTGAGCCTTTTCTGGCTCTGCTGGAGGCTGGGAGTGCCAGAGGCTTTCATTGCAGGGACAGGGGACTGCAGGATTTGTCACCAAAGGGAGCAGGGGGGCTTGATCTGCCTCCTCCTTCTGACTGAAGGGCAGCAAAGTGACACAAAGTGGGAGAAATTGGCTCCATGCAGGAGGAAAGAGGAGCAAAGGGCAGAGGCAGCTCAGGGGCACAGCAGCAAGCACAGGAAGATTTCCCAGCCCCTGTGGGAGATCCCAGGCACCTCAGCCACTGCTGCCTGCGAGGATCCTGCCCACTGCCAGAATTCCACCCGGAGTCATTTTCCTCCTCAGATCATCTCATCCTGTCCTTGCCCTTTTCCTGTCCCTCTGCTAGAGCTGACAGCTCTCCCAGGCCCCTCTCTGTGGCTCCTGACTGTCCCCAAGCTTGGCTCTTACCCCAAAAAACCAGAGCCATCCTCACCTGCAGCTCCCTGCTCACCTCTCCAGCTCGGTTTTCTCTGCTGGGGAAGTGCACAGGGCAGGCAAGCACAGGCTGGCAGCTCATTAATTGCTTCAGAGCAGTTAGAGAGCTGCAGAAGCAACTCCTGGCCATTCCAGGGGCTGTTTTTCCAGGAACAGGCTCTGGGAGAGAGGAGAGCAGCCCTTGGTGCAGCCATCAGCGTCTTCAAGGCTCTCCAGAGGGGAAGCAATCAGCACCAGCCACAACCTTTACTCCTCAAAGCTCCCCAGAGGGAACATTTCAAAGCATCAGAAGGATTTGAAGCTGTCCAGCTGCTGCTGAGCCATAATTACCAGTTGCACAGTCAGCTCCCACTGTGGCTGACAAAGGCTCAGCAGCAAATCCTCTCCCTGTGCCACTGCTGGGGTATTTATAGAGCCCAGGCAGGCAGGGGGCAGAGGCAGCAGCAGCAGGAGAAGGCAGCTGCTTGCCAGGGGGGAAACATTTGCTCTCAGCTGCCTGGCCTTTCCTCAGCCCCTGGGGAAGCTCCAGCAGGGACCCTTGGCTCTGGGACACAGTGGACACACGGTCCTGGGGCCTGTCCCCAGTGGGACATTGGGGACTTGGGCTGGTGTCCTCAGCAGGAGCCCCTCCACCCCCAGGAGCTGCCCCTTCCAAGGATTGGCCTCCCACAGCTCTGCTCACAAACTGACCTTGGGCTGTGCCACCTGTCCCTCCTGTGTCACAGCTCCAGCCCTGGGCCTCCCACAGAAAGTGAGAAGTGATAGAAAAGCAGCAGCTCCTGAGTGCCTGGGCAGTGTGGGGACAGCAGGGCTGGAGCTGGGCAAGCAGGCAGGGCAGGGGCTGCCAGCAAGGTGCCAGGGCTGGAGAGGACAGGGGGGAGAGGTCATCACCCCGAGAAGTGCTGGGTGTCCCCGGGGCACTGTCCCAGCTGCCCATCTGTGTCCCACGGCAGGATCTCTGCTCTGGATTGCACCAGGCTGTGCCAGCACTGCCTTTAGATCCTGCTGGGCCTCTCTGACCCCGCTGAGACCATGAATGCCTCTGAGGCCTGACTAAAACAGGTTCATTTTCTCCATAAACAGCTTGCAAAGGAGATGATGGCAATGCTGCTCAAAAGGGGAAGGGGAGCAGGTAACAGGAGGTTTTTACTGCCTTGCTGGTTTTACTTCCCCCCTGAAGTGCCCCATTCCTCTGTTCAGGGGCTGAGGTAACTCCCTGAGGAGTTTCCTCACGCTGGGATGGCCTGAGAGGATCCTTGGACAGAGCTCCTGGGAGCTGCATCCCACCCACACCTGGAGCACCAACATCCATCCCTCCCTGCAAGGAGATCTTTGGTCACGTCAGCCCCCCTGGCACAGCCTTGCCCCCAGGACTGCAAGCAGCTGGGCACACCATTTAAAACAGTTTTTAAATCCATTTAAAATCAATTTTTAGGCACGAAAAGGCATTTTCCTGAGCACAGCCTCAGGATTTCTTTTCCACACACTTTATTTACAGCAGTCTCCCATCCCTGGGCTGCCAAGCCACAATTCCCTCCAGCAGGATTTCTTTTGGGGGTGGGGAAGGGATGATGCTCACGGTCCCTGTCACAGGAGGGATGGATTAGGATGAGTTTTGGGGTCCCTGCCATGGTGGGGGATGGAATGGGATGAGTGGATAAGTTTTGGGGTCCCTGTCATAGCAGGGATGGGCTGGGATCAGTGGATGAGTTTTTGGGGTCCCTGCCATGGTAGGGGACGGATTGGGATGAGTTTTTGGGGTCCCTTTCGTGGTGGGGGATGGATTGGGATGAGTTTTTGGGGTCCCTTTCATGGTGGGAGATGGATTGGGATGAGTTTTTGGGGTCCCTGCCATGGTGGGGGATGGATTGGGATGAGTTTTTGGGGTCCCTGCCATGGTGGGGGATGGATTGGGATGAGTTTTTGAGGTCCCTTCCCGAATTCCCGGCAGGTCCCGGCCCTTCTTGCGGCTCACCCGCGCCCTCCAGCGGCCACGCGGGGCAAGCGCAGCTCCGGCCCCCACTCCGAGCTCAGCCCTCCCCAAACCCTTCCCACCCCTGCTCCATCCTGAGCATCCTCCAGGCTCAGCCCTCCCCAAACCCTTCCCACCCCTGCTCCATCCTGAGCTCAGCCCTCCCCAAACCCTTCCCACCCCTGCTCCATCCTGAGCATCCTCCGGGCTCAGCCCTCCCCAAACCCTTTCCACCTCTGCCCCATCCTGAGCTCAGCCCTCCCCAAACCCTTCCCACCTCTGCCCCATCCTGAGCATCCTCCGGGCTCAGCCCTCCCCAAACCCTTCCCACCTCTGCCCCATCCTGAGCATCCTCCGGGCTCAGCCCTCCCCAAACCCTTCCCACCCCTGCCCCATCCTGAGCTCAGCCCTCCCCAAACCCTTCCCAGCTCTGCCCCATCCTGGAGCATCCTCCGGGCTCAGCCCTCCCCAAACCCTTCCCACCCCTGCTCCGTCCTGAGCATCCTCCGGGCTCGGCCCTCCCCAAACCCTTCCTACCCCT
Organism: Haemorhous mexicanus; assembly: GCF_027477595.1. Taxonomy (NCBI): domain Eukaryota; kingdom Metazoa; phylum Chordata; class Aves; order Passeriformes; family Fringillidae; genus Haemorhous; species Haemorhous mexicanus. The sequence continues at coordinate 1,539,744 of NC_082355.1, forward strand.
GCCCCATCCTGAGCTCAGCCCTCCCCAAACCCTTCCCACCCTTCTGTCCCTCTGGCAGAGCATCCCAGCCCCTCCTGCTCGCTCTGACAGCACAAACACCGAACCTGCTCCCTTTAAGAAACCTCTCCTCGCCCCCAGGGCTACAGAGACACCTGGAAGTTCTGTTCCTCGGGCTCCGGGAGAGCAGCCTGCTTGTCCTTGCTGTCCCCCCGGTGCCAGCGCTCAGCGAACTGCACGGCATCGTGGATGCTGTGGAAGGCCAGCTGGCCCCCAGCGCCGCCTGCCTGGCCGGCCCAGCCTCCCTCCCGCAGCCGCTGGCGGATGGAGGGGTTGCAGTTGGCCAGGAGCACCTGGACCCCGACCTCCTTGTAGTCGTGGTGCGTCTCCTTGAGCGCAGAGAGCCCCACGGTGTCTATGAACTGCATGGCCCCGCAGTCCAGGATCAGGGTGTGCATGTCTGTGGAGGGGGGACAGGCATCTCCTGGAGGGCTCTCTGTCCTGCTCCTGCCCTGCTTCAGGCAGCCACACCCGGGCCTCCAGCAGCCCCTGCCTGGCTCTGGCCGTGCCCGGGCCCCCAGGCTGGCAGCCAGCAGCACGGGGTTGAGCCCGGTTTTCTGGTAGAGCACAGCCTTGAAGTAATCCTTGTTGGCGTAGTAGAGGGAGCACTCGAAGCGGAAGATTTTGACGTGGGCGATGCTGCTGAGCTGTTTGTAGGCGGCCTGGTCCTCGTAGACCTCCCTGTCGCCGACCTTGCCCAGCAGCGTGGCGCGCGGCCGCTGCGTGCGGAAGATGATGCAGAGCAGGGCGAAGCAAACGCCCACCAGGAGCCCGATCTCCGTGGTGACCAGCGTGGAGCACAGCATGGTGGCCCACCACACCACCGTGTCCAGCTTGCTGAGCTGCCACATGCCAGGGGTGTCACGGAACTTCCTGAGGCCGCCCCGCAGGTTGACGATGGTGACCACGCCCAGGATGGAGGTCTGCAGCGAGTAGAAGAGCGGGGAGATCCACAGCAGCACCAGCAGCAGCACCAGGGAGGTGACCAGGCCGGACACCTGGGTCTGGCTCCCCGTGGACTCCTTCAGCAGAGTCTTGGTGAGGGCAGCAGAGCTGGCAAAGCAGTAGAAGAAGGAGGGGATGAGGTTGCACAGGCCGATGGCGATCATCTCCTGGTTGGCGCTGACGGCGTAGCCGTGCTTTTTGCCAAAGATTTCTGCCAGGGACACGGTCATGGCAAAGCCGATGACAGCAATGGGCAGAGCATCCAGTGCCAGGCTGGGAAACAGGCTGATGTCAGGGACAGTGGGCTTCCTGAAGCCCGTGGGGATGTCCCCACACACTGCAGCCTTGTAGCGCTGCTCGAAGTCGAAGTAGTGGGAGATGAGGGTGGCTGCGATGACCACCAGCAGCTCGATGGGGAACGGGGCCTTCAGCCTCTCCTTGTAGCGCTCGTTGAGCTCCTTGACGGGCACTATGATGGCCAAGGCCGCCAGGCTGGTCAGCAGGTCGCAGATGTTGGTGTTGTGGATGTGCCTGAAAAGGTCCACCCAGGTGAGGATGAAGGAGCCCACCCCCTCGTGCCGGGGGATCTTCAGGCCCAGCAGGTATTTCATCTGGGAGGTGATGATGGTGAGGCTGGAGCCTGTCACGAAGCCACCCAGCAGAGGCTCTGACAGGTAGACAGCCACAAAGCCCATCTGTAAAACCCCCAGCAGGATCTGGAAAGCAAAGCAGCCACAGCTTTAGCAGGGTGAGAAGGGCTGGAAGGCAATTTATGTCACTTTGCTGCCACTTTAGCAGCTCTGGCTACTCTGTCTGGGGATGTGCTGAGCATTCCATGTTTGAAGATAAATTCCATGAATTTGTCTTCAGGAGTTAATCTGGGGAATGGAAAACTCGAGAGACCTACCTTGAACACTTCTCTGTGGCTGGGGATGCCACACAGAAAATCCTAGGAGGTCCCTGCTGCTGCCTCCTCACATGGAGCCCCATCAGAGCAGCTCTGGGTAGCACTCACTTGGGATGCCCTGAATTTTAGCTGTCCCAGTGGAAAGGCCTGGAATTGCTCAGTGACAGCTCGGCCTAGGCAGTGGGGACAGTGCCAGGGAGCATAGCAGGGTCCTTGAGAGTGGTCCTTGCCAGCCCCAAACCTGCTCTGAGCTGCCCAGCTGCAGGACTGGGGTGGTGGGAAGGTGCTTCACAGATCCTTCTCTTCTCTTGCTGAGGATGTTTCAGACACATCCAAGGACCTGGTTGTCCCATGGAGGAAAACAGCCCCCATTCAGCTGTGTTTGCACTTTAAAAATCACTGCATTCACAAATATTCAGGGGTGTCAGGGTCTAGAAATGTTTCTCAGGACTCTTAAGTCTGACCCAACACTTGGGGATCTCAAACTCAGAGACATTCCTAGGAGGAAACAGCACCAGGGTGAACGTTTTACCTGGTAAAGGCCCACCAGGAAGCTCAAGGAAAGGGCCACGGTGATGGCGTAGCAGCTCCGGTCACAGAGCTCTGTCCCGTTCCTGGGGGAGCTGGAGTTGCCCCCGAGGGTGGCACTGCTGTCCCCATAGCCTGCCAGCTGCAGGTGGCGTGTCACCGACTGTCCCACCATGAGGCACAGCACCCCGAAGGAGCCCACGCTGGCGTGGCGCGACGTGGCCGTGGCCGCGTAGATGATGTTGCAGAAGAAGTTGGTGTAGATGCCATAGATGGGGTCCTGGTTGGCCAGCAGGGAGTAGGAGATGGACTGAGGGATGGCCACCACGCCCACCAGGAGCCCCGAGACCACGTCCCCGAGCAGCTGGGTGCGGGGGCTGTACCGGGGCAGCCACTCCAGCACCGGCAGCAGCCGGAGCAGGGACCTGCCCAGGCCCCCGGGGCTGCACCTGCAGGCAGCCCTGGCCTTCTCCAGGATCAGCTCCCTGCTGCTGGGGGCTGGGGGGTCCTGCTCCTCCAGGCTGATAAAGGTGGCAGGAGCCTCGTGCGGCCTGAGGGAGCCCAGGGTGGCTTTGCTGGGTGCTGGCTCCTGGCTGGACGTGTCCTCCATGGGCAAAGGGGAGCTAAGGTGGGAGAGCAGGCAGGTGTGAGGGGCTGCAGGCACGAGCACGGGGGCTTTGCTTAGCCCCAGGGCTCGGGGCATGGGCAGATAAATAAATAAATAAATAAGTAAAGAGAAATTATCCCAGACAAATCCAACAAAAGCGTTTTCCCGAGGTTGATTCGTCCGTTGTCACTTCTGGAGCTGATTAACCACAACCCCCAAATGTGAGCTACAGAGCCCCCCGTGCTCCTTCCCCATCCCTCTTGTTTTGAAACAGGAACTTCACTGAATTTCAGTGGAATTTCACTCAAACTAAAACTCCTTCTGCCATCAAGACACTGCTACTTAGGCAAAACCTTCTTTTGGAAATGTTAAGATATTCCAAGGGATACTTTAGGAATCAAGATGTGGGTAAGGGAGATAATTTGCAAATTAATTTTTCCTTCCAGATTACATAGTTTTACATTGCATTAGTGGCTTCCATCTAACAGGGGCTCCCATCTGCAGAATGAAACCACCCTGCTTTTTCAGGCTGGTTAAGTTACAGAGACACCTTCAGAGCTACTCCAAACTTTTTCAGTCAAAATGCAGCTGCACCAAAACTCCTTTTTGTGACAACTGAACAACGGACAGAGAGAAAAACACTCCTGAAGGGAGACCCAGAGTGGCTGTGGTTTGGAACTGAACTGGGATGAGGAGAAATCCCATTCCCCTGCCCTGCACACAGCACCAAATCTTACCTCTGGCTGCAAACTGGGGGTTTCCTCAGCACCTGGAGCTGCTCCCCTGGGCACAGAGCTGTCTCCACCTGGCAGCACCTCTGGGCAGAGGAAAAGCTGGCCCAGGTGTCACCTCCCTTGGGGTCTGAGCTCCTGAGCCAAGCCATGTCTCTTTTATCTCTGCGGGCGCTGGAAACGCCGCAGCCACCGAGCAGAGCTGTGTTTGGAAAACAAACACCATTCTCAGAGAGTATTTTGGCTGACAACTTGTTCTGGACACCAAGAATGATTGAGGGGGCTTAGAGAAGTGCTCCTGCCAGATAAGAGGATTGCTTGGATCTGGAGAAGTGTTTGCTAAACAAGGGCAACGATGGAAAGAAACCTCCCTGCTCTGCCCCTCTCTGAACTGAGCGAGTTCAGGTCCCACCAGGCTCCTCTGCTCAGGTTTTCAGCTATTCTGGACAAGCCTTTGTGCCAAAAACCAAGCAGCAAAGCTCATTCCAGAATGACTTTCCTTTCCTGGTAGTTTTTCCTCCACAGAGGCTGTGCCAAGCAGAGAGCAAAGCTGTGGTGACACAGGTTACTTCTGGGAGACAGCAGAACTTTGGATGTGTCCAGTCTGCACAATTCACATTTTGCAGAGCCTTTTGGCACACATAACAAGGGGCTTTGCTGTGCAGAAACACGACTGGGAAAAGAGCAGGGTTGTATTATTGGGTAGGTAAAGGTGAGCAATTGCAGCAGCAGCCAGGAAAAGAGGATTGTTCATCACCCTGAATGGAAAGAGCAGCCTCATAAATGCCAGCTGGAACTGCTCTGCCCTTGTCAGCTGTGCCAACAACCTCCAGCAGCCCTCTGAGCACACACTCCCCCTGTTCTGCCCCCTTCTTTTCCATCTCTTTCCCACTGACCCAGTCCAGATTTTGCTGGATGTGCCGTGCCCTGTGCAGCTGGATGAATTCCTGCCAGAGAGGCACCTTGGAGAGGGGGCTGGGAGCTGGGCTGGGGATGGAGAGGTGGAATTCCACAGGGTTTGGATGCAGATGCTGGGGAGACACCCTGAGGGGAGAGAAGGGGAAAACCAGCGTCCTGAGCTGCATTTATCTCATCAGGGGAAGTCTGGATCTCAGTAATTAGGAGTAAATAAATAAGGAACATCCGTGTTCTCTGGCAGCAGGAGAAAATGGGAGCACATGGTAGGGAGGCAGCTGCTCAATCTTTTTATCTATTTATATCAATTCTTTTTTTTCCTCTGCCATTCCTCCACAGCTCATGTATTTTCAGGTGCAACGTTGAGAGTTCCCCCTTCCCTTCCCCTGCTCTCAGTAACAAAATCTATCTTTCCTTTCAGGCACTTTGTAACTGTTCCTACTTACAGCTCCTTTTGTGCCTTGGCCTGGGTGATGTGGTCTCCACTCACTCATTTCCTTTTTCCATCTTCTTCCCCAGAAAATGACCCAAATTTCTAGTTTCTCCACGAATCCTTCATCTTGAAATTGACTGAAGAAGTGATGAGTCAGCCATTGAAGAGCTGGCCAGGCTGGACTTTTAAATCTGATTGTTCCCTGGGATGAAACACAGCTGAGCACAATCCATCTTTGGGGTTGATCTCATTTAGGAAGTTCCAGCTCTGGATCTCTGCCCTGAGCACCACAAAAATGGGGTGAAGCACTTCTTCAATGTGTGACAGGATTTAGGTCACCTTCAGCCTGCTGCTGCTTTTCCTTCCCTTCCATCTTCATTTCTATACTCTGCAGCTCTTTTAGCTGTTGAGATTTCCTTTATGCCCTGATAAATCTTGGGAAGCCCTGACAGAGCCCTGCTCTTCCCCCTCCCCAAGATTTCTGCCTCCCAGCCTTCCCTGCCATCCTTCCCTAGAACTTTTTTCTCCCCTTTCTTGTGTTCAAATTCCCAGTTGCTTTTGCACACTCCAATAATAAATATCTATTTAACTACATCCCACACTTTACTTTAAGATATTCCATACTTTTTGCAGTTCTCAAGCTCCTTGTCCCTGCTGGTTCTCTGTGCTGGAAATTCCAGCTGTGGGCACTGAGGAGAGGCCACTCCATGTCCTCCATCCCAGCAGAGGGGCTGTGAGGACACCCTTGGTGGCACTGTGGACATCTCCAGAATTCATTTTTCTGCATGAGGTGAGGCGAGGGCAGAAAATACAAAAGTTTCACATTTACTGTGGGAAAAGCATCACAAAAAAAAAAAAAAAAAAGAAACCCACCAGGGAACTCCAGGTGACCTTGAGGCACCCAAGGCTGCACTGCCCTCCCCTGTGCAAGGCCAGCACAGCTGAAAGAATTTGTTTCCAAAAGCATCTTCAGGGCTTGCTCTTTATTGCAACTATAAACTCAGTCCGTGTTCAGCTCCATCCTGGGCAAGGCTGGGCTGCACGGATGGTTTTGGACAATGCAGGTGGGGACAGGACCCTGCCTGCACTGACACAGCCCCCTCTGCTTCCCAGAGCATGAAATCCAAAGTTTTTATTCCTGGCATGGTGTGTGAGCAATTAAACATCCATCTATGGCCCACTGCAGGCAGGTGAGAAACAGAGCAGTGCCAACAAGCTGCAGGCACAAGGAAATGCAGGAGGGGCATTTGCTGTTTTCTAGCCTGAAGTGAGCAAAACCCATGGAATTTCCTGTGTCTGTGGTTGGTATCCAGGCATTTTCAACAGGCAAATGCTGCAAATTGAAGTTTGTGCTGCTGTGTCAATGCATCCCTTCTGTTTTACACCTCCAGTTTTCCTGGGAACAGATTTAGGTGCACTGCACCAAGGGGCTTGGTTTGCTTCAAGGTTTGTAAAGATATTTGTGATTATTTGGCTCCTGGAAGCCTCTCAGGTCATGGGCCAGCCTGGCTTAGCCATGGCTGCACCCACTGCTCCCCACGACTCGGATCACAATTGTTATTTCAGAAAAAGGAAGTGAGGCAGGTAAAGGTGCCAGGTTAAGAGAGATGCTTTCCCTTACCTTCACCTGGGGGGTCTGGCAGCACTTTTGGATGGCTGCTGGTTCAGCCTCACTTGAAATGTATTTACTGCAAAACATCATCTTTTTTAAGGGGAAAACAAGGAAAAGGAGACAAGCCCAGAAGTGGTGCCACTGCTGAGATGGCAAAACACAACAGAAGCACCCAAGGACACATAAGCTGAAGAGAACCTCTGCAGTTGTTTCTTGGAAAGGGATTATTTACATTTCTGCAGGAGATAACACATCCCAGGAAACATCCCCTGCTCCCTGGCAGGGCAGTTTAATGTTCAGGGGCCCCAGCAGGGCAAAAATAACACAAATATTGAGAGGCCAAAAGTGTCCCTGCCCCTGGGGGGCTGAGGGACCAGGAAAAATACAAATAAACAACAATAAAGAACATTTTCACTCCCGGAAGATGGGAGAAAGAGCCAAGCACATCAGCTATAGAGGTTTTGGGGAGCACTCTACACAACAAGGAGGAAAAAAATTCCTTTTGCTGCCCCTTGTAGCTGTCCCTGTGTTTCTCCCTGCATGACATTCCCAGTGCTTAGAGCCCTTTTCCAGATTATCCAGCTAATCACTGCAAAGGGGCCCTGCAAGCAGATTCCAGATGAACACAGTGGAGTTAGAACACTGAGACATTTCTGTTTCCTACTGACCTGCACCCAGCCCAGGCTGTTGGGCATCCTCAGGGGGTGAGGACCTGGCACAGGGTGCCCAGAGAAGCTGCCCCATCCCTGGAAGTGTCCAAGGTAAGGCTGGACAGGGCTTGGAGCACCTGGGAAGGTGTTTGGAATGAGGTGATCTTCCAAGCCAGTGAAGAGTTTTCTCCCAGTACTGTCACCCTGTTTTTCTAAGCCTTCTGATGTTTACATCATTTTTGTAATGGAATTTCTCACACGCTTTTATGAAAATAATGATTGGGTTTGAATTCCTTTCTGGAGGAGGAAAAATTTGATGGACTGTTGGTTTGACCAGCGTCGTTGGAGAGGTGGCAATTCCATTCTCCAATCCAGGGTCACTTCTAGAATTCTATATAAATCGAGATGGAGAAATGAACTTTCTTCTTTTTAGCTTGGAAGTTTCAGCGTGTGTGTTGTTCATTTCTTGTCCAATTGCAACACAACACCTCATCTGATCTCCTGCCACGTGACAGGACTGGATCTTCCATCAAATTTCAAACAGAAGGTTTTTCCCACCACTCAATGATTAGGATGCTGTCACAGGGTGTGGTGGCAGCTTTGGGACAAGGGGTGATGGAGCCTCTCCATGAGGAGGTGCTGCAGAAGCTGTACCAAAGCTCTCACAGGTTTGTGTGGGAGGGCTCTGAGCAGGCTGGAGCCCTGGGACACCCTTCCCAAGCAGCCCCAGAGGCAGGAGAGGGGGCTGGGGGTCCCACGGGAGCGTGGATGGCAGGGATGAGTTAATCCCAGGAAAGGCAGAGCCTAAAGCTGCCCAGGTAAATAAAATAAATAAATAATTAAATAAACAAATAAATGTGCTGCTGGCCGAGCCTGGTTCCCTCAGCTGGGAACCAGCCTGGTTTGGCTGGAGGCAAGGGCTGTTCTCTGCTTTTCAGGAGGAAGCTGCTGCAGGCATTGCCATACCCCAGAGCTCCTTCTACTCTGCTGGCACCAGCACAGGAGCTGCAGCCTGTGCACAGAGGTCCCCTGAGGTAAAAGGCATCCTCAGGTCAAAGCTGAGCCATGCTGGGCCAGGAGAGCCTTTTCCATAACTCAAGGACACCTCTGCAGACACAATGTCACAGGAACTGCCCAGAACTGCCCTCACAGCTGCTCACAGGTTTTTCCAGCTTGTCCTGGCCACGACCTGAGCAAGAAACAGAACCTGGGACAGAATCACAGAATCAAAGGGAAGGGACCCACAAGGACCATCACACCCAGCCCCTGGCCCTACACAGCCCCAAAATCCCACCCTGGGCATCCCTGGGAGGGTTTTCCAAACCCTCCTGGAGCTCTGGCAGCCTCAGGGCTGTGCCCATCCCTGGGGAGCCTGGGCAGTGCCCAGCACCCTCTGGGGGAAGAACCTGTCCCAAAATCCACCCTAAACCTCCCTGGCACAGCTTGATTTATCTCAAGGAGCACTGAAATCCACAGCAGCAGTTTTGCAAGGCTGAGTGTGCAGTGCCAGCTGCTGTAACTGCACCTGGTGTAAAGTGCAAGCAGCACCAAACACCAAACAAAATGTGGCCATTTCCACAGCTCAGGAACTCAGCCCTGGCTCAGGAGGTGCTGCTCCCTGGCACAGGGCACATCACTGTCCCCACAGGCTGATTTTGGTTATTAATGCCACCACAAACCCATCCTGGCTGCCCAGAGCAGCTGGGGCAGAGCAAGGCGAAGGTGCCATCAGTCAGTGACAACAAAAAACCCCACAAATGTCATCTTTTAATTGTGCAGAAGAAATCCCAGTGATTTTCCCAGATTTGACAGAAAACTCTCATGCTGACAAATTAACAATGAAGAATAACAATGGGTACAGCTCAGACAGGACAGGGCAAGGAGAGCCAGCCACCACCAGGCAGGGCTTGGGCACAGAACTGGTGGCAGGACATGGGACAAAATCCAATTTTCCCCACAAACCTGTGGCTGGTGGCAGCAGCTCTGTCCCCACCCTGGGCACAGGGTGACACAGCTCCCCCAGCACCCTGTGCTCCACCACCCACCTGGGGCCTTTTACACCTTCTTTTTACAGACAAATCACAACAAAAAAATAAAGTGATCTTTTCCACACACTCCATAGTTTCCCCACCTTTTACTCCAGGAACACATAAATTATTTTGTAAACAAGTCAGATCTGCTGACCAATGGGATCTAGTCCAGGCCTAAGGTCCTGTTTGGTTAAACTGGGTCTCCAACCAGCTCCAGGCACAGTTTGCCATTTTGTTTTTCTGCAGAACGATATTCACAACTATCTAGAATTATTCTAAATTTTCAATTATTAAAAAAATCACACCCAGACCGTACCAAGGACATACTAGAGATATTCGGGGACACAAAACTAAAGACTCAAAGAATCATGTGCTTGGCATAAAAAATGAGATTTTTACCTCTCCTTAACCGTGTTTCAATTGCATTTCATATATGCATAAAATTTACTTCTTTAAGTAAAAAAAATCAGATATAAAAAATTGGACCCAAGTTCAACAAAATGTTTCCCACCTACATCTTTAGATCATTTGGGAGCTGGACTAAGTGCTGTCAGAGCTGGGATTCAAATGTTGAAGCAGTAATTTTACCTCAATGGAAATTTGGTTCTCCATCCAGTGCTGAAATATTTGGAGAATTTGCACATCAAAGAATACCATTATGCCTTAGCTTATAGAATCTCTAGAGAATAAAATAGACAGGTACTAATTATGCTATGAACTAAATCTAAATATTAAATATTTGCCATTTTACCCACCCAGAGGCCTTGCTTTTAGCACTGCAATGATCTCCAAGGAAAAAGCAAGGCTCAGAATGATTTCCACTTCAGAGAGAATCTGACTGAAATTATAAAAATCAGGTTGATTTTCACACGAGCAGCTGACCCTCCAAAGGCTCATTAGGATGATGACCCAGTGTAATTAATTCTTGGGATTTAACGAGGCCATTCCCAGCGCCAAGGCTGCACTAAAGCCAGGATTGCTCTTGTCTGTGCCAGCAGGGAGGGGCAAACCTTGTGGTGTGGAGAAACACACCAAGGCTGGAGTCCCAGAGCATCATCCTACACCCAGCAGAACAAAGTCAGTGGCACAAATACAGAGCCCAGCATGGCCAGAGCAGCACAGGAATATTTGCATCTCAGCTTCACAATGTCCACTGAAAAAAAATTTAAATGTCAGTTAACTGTAGTGTTTAATCCCTTTTCCAAAGCAGGTGGAAGAAACCCAAGCCACAAGAGAAGATAATGCCCTGAAGCAGATTTCTGCCTGAAGAGTTTCACCCTCAGCTGGACCTGGGACAAAGCCCAGGCAGAGCTCACCAACCTCAGCCCAAGGCTCTGGGCACAGCTCAAAGCCAGGATTTAACTGTTCCTGCAGTTCTCACCTCTGCTCCTCAGCCCCACCAGCAGTGGATTCCAACCCCTTGGCAAAAGGCAGCAGAGACAAAAGGGTGGCTGAGATTCCTCCCAGGAGGGAGCACCTTCCACGGCTGCAGCTCTGCTGGCCTGGCTGGTGTGGACTGAGACTACAGTGAGACAAAAATAAATAACCACAAACCCTGAAATCCCTGGTTTCTACTCGTGCCACATTCACTGTGGACAAAGGGACAACAAACCACAGCAATCCCAAAATACAGACACCTCCAGGTTCAGCTGGGCACCACCAACAGCCCCACACATCCTCTGCCAGCCCCACCATCCCCCTGGCAGCCCCACACCAGTGTGGGACCCCTCAGCCAGCAGAGCCCAAAGCCCTGGCTCTCCCCCAGAGGGCTGGGGGGTTTTGGGGTTGTTTTACACTCACTTTACTGCTCAGGAGCTTGGGCTTTATCAGAAGATCATGAGAAGGGAGCAGCAGGTCACATGGCACTGATCACACACAGCTTCTTGTGTTTACAGTCAACATTGAGTGACTGGCAGCACAGCACAGGAGGAGGGGCTGGTCCTGCAGGGCTGGGAGCAGCTGGAGCTGCAGAGCCTCACAGGACATCAGCATCACTCAATCCCAGCTTGGCAGGGTCAGAACGAAACCCAAAACGAGCTCCCCGTGCCCACTGCAGTGCCTGAAGTTTGTAAAGTGGACTGAAAATGGGTTTTGTGTCAGAACACTCAGACAAGTGAAACATTTCGAGGAAAAAACAGAGCCTGGCATCCAGCAGGAGAGTGCTAAAGAGATTTCCAGTACAGCTGAGACCGAGAGCTCATTTCCATAATGCTCTGTTGTTGTCATTAATGAACGTGCTAATGATCTCTTAATTCTTCATTTAGACTGATAATTGCTGACTGGGACATTTGGGAATAGAGCTGAGCTGATTTACACCAGCTTCCAGTCTGGTCTGGGGGTCTGGAGGTCGCACCTGGGAGGAAGATCCCTGCTCCAGACTGATGGATAACCCAAACCCAATCGTTCTGAGGGGCCCTCTTCCCAAATTCACAAATTCAGAGGATGGGGAAGGCACAGGAAGCAGTGAGTATGGCAGATTTCCCCTTAAAAACCTGGCACATGCCCAGCACTGCCCATTTCAAACAGCAGAAGGCAGGAGAGCCCCTTCCAGGACAGGACAGGAATATCACAAAAGCATAAATAGAGATATCCAGCTGCTGCATCCATCACACAGCAGCAAAATACAATATAGAAACACATGGATTCCTTTATAAAACAAATGCTTTGGAGGAAAAGTTTCCAATCAGTGATCCCCAATTCCTAAAGATAAAACTGGATTGCTTTAAAAGGTCCATACAAAAAAAAATGTGCTGCTTGCCAGCAGGCTCAAATCAGATCCATGTCACTGCTAAAAAACAATTCCAGGCCTAAGAGGGACAGGGCTGGAACCCAGAAATTCCAGCCATAACAAGCTTTAATCTCCAGTTAATTCCCAAGAACTCCCTATTGCACTGAACTCTGGCAAATGGCATTTATTTCAGTTCCCATTTAGCCAGGGCAGCGTGCATTAATAGATACTTATGAATTTTAAATAAGAACATTAAAAGTATTTATTTTGGCTGCTTTTGCTGTTGCATTTTAATAGTTTCTTGTGTTTTGCTGGAAATGAAATTTGGAGGCTGCACAAACAGCACTGAGGCCAAATGCAACGTGCTCCAGGTAATGTTCAGCACATCTTTTAGATATAATCTAATTTAATTACCTGAAAAATCATTTTATGGCTGTTTTATAGTGCTTTTATGTAAATAAATACCTAGAAGCCACAAATACACATCCTACTAGCTGCAGGAAGTGGGTCCTTTTTGGAGTTAACACTGCTATTCCTCCCTTCCTGCCACAGGTAGGAATGGATTTACAAAACCATCTTTTAATAAATAAAGGTTTGGAATTTGGTTACACAAACCTGTGCACCGTCACAGGTGAAAAAATCTCCACCTGGGCAGCATGGAAAGAACCTGGGAGAGAGGGGAAGAGGGAAGAATCACCCAGAGCAGCTGTTATTTGACTTTTGTCCCATCCTGGCTGCCCTGCAGTGTCCTGGGCTGCAGCTCCTTCCTCCCGTGCCTCAGGGCAGAGGGGTGAGAACAAGCAGCTGCAGGAAGGCAGGAACATTTGCAGTAACAAATAAAACATTTGCAACCACCACGTGCTGTCCTTTATCATCAGCACTTTCAGTGCTGCTCTGCCCTCTGGCAAAACAGGAGTTAAAAATCAGCATTTCAAAGCTGCATCGAGGCTTTAGTTCAGAGTTCCAGAGATTCTTTCTGACCAGGTGAACAAACTGAGCTGCAAGGGGACTCCCCCAGGCCATGGCACTGTCACCCCTGTGGGGACAAACCTGCCCTCCCAGGGGCTCTGCACACAAACCAGGTTTGGTTAAAAACTGAAATACAGCCTAAAAAGGTAACCCTGCTCACTGCTGCTCCACAGCTCAGCCCAATCCTCCCTGGCAATGCCAGTTCAGTGAGCACAACTCCCCAGGCTGCACAAAGCATCCTCAGCCCAGCAGGAAAACCTTCCTGCAGGAGGTTACGGCAGCAAAGGAAAAATTTGGCAGAATTTGGGATTCATCTCCTTCACAAAGAAACCTCAGGGCTGAGGCAGAACAGCGTTTGTGGGGTTTGAACACTGCAAACTTTTCCCAGTGACACACAGGGGCTTTCTCCTCAGCAGGGCCAGTTCTAGGACGTGCCATGGGTGGGTATCAGTGAGGTTCTCCCTTTCCAAGCTGTGTTGCAGCCACCCCTCACCTCCCCAGCACTTCTGTGCTGCTCTGTGCCCTCAAAAATGCACTCAGTTCAGTTAACACAAAAAGGACTCATCTTCCTGCTGCCTCATCCTTCTCTGAGGCTCCCAGAGTGAAGTGATCCATGACATTCAGCTTTCACAGAAAGAATAGTTACTGGTCCTTGCTCAGAAAAAAAACCCAAACAACAAAACAATTTAAACTCAAAATCTCCTTCTATTTAGTAAACATTTCACAACTCATACTGCATTGTATACCTTTTTTTACTTCTGACTCATTATTTTTGAATTATTAAGGATGAGAATATTGCCTGTTCACAGCACCTTTCCCTTTTAAAAGCTGTGAAGCACCTGAAATCCAGACTGTAAACTCCTCTGGAAGGAAAGCACCCTCTTCCAGGGATGTGTGCTGTGCATAGCTGGTATTCAGGAAAAACTGTGAATCCCTCAATCCTGCCTTCACCATTTTACTCTACTGCTGGGAGAAAAGCAGTAAAAAATCCTATCCTTGTATTTTAGCATGAAGAACAGGCACTCTTCACTTCCATAGAATTTAAAATCAAAGTAAAAAGCTCTATTTATACTCACCTGGTAAAAAAAGGTCCAGGAAAGAATTTTCCTGGCTCTTTTTCCAATGGTCTGTGCACTCCCAGGACAGAGCAAAGGGTTTATAGCCAGTAAGTCCTGCATCCATGTACAGTCTGTGTGACATGGACGCATTTGGGCACATGCTGGATAATTTATTTGTCCCTTTTCACTTTGGTGCTTGTGATTCTCTCTACCTGGCATAAAAAACTGCCTAGAAGGGACTTTTTTTGGTTAAAATTAAAGAGCTAGATATTTTCCGTATCTAATGCTCACAATTCTAAAGAGCTCCTAAATATTAGGAAAACAATTGACTGACCATAAGAATGAATCAGACTTCTAAAGAGTCATCTGTGGAAAAAAAAAAATCATTAAAATCATGCTGGAGAGGCAGCATTTCCAAGGGCACAGGCAGGTAAAGGTCTGTGCAGAAATGAGATAACCATGTCCTTGTGGCCTGGCTGAATTAGGAAATTAGGAGGCAGTGCCAAACCTCTGGAGGTGAGAGGTGCTTGCTTAGAAGATATTCATCAAGATATTTTCCTGCATGTTTAGATTTGGTTTCTCTATCTGAAATTCAGGGAGATTGCAAATTCAAGCACTGCCCAGTAAAGACCAGAGCAAACAGTCCCTGGCAGCCCTTCCTGGGCAAACACAAGGGTGTGGTGATGGAAAGCAGGGCCAGAATGAGGGATGAGAAATGAGTTGCCTCATTCTTCAGCTGCACAGGATGTCCAGACTACTCCAAAATCCCACCCCATCCACAAGGACAGGGTGGCAAAAAAGACTTGATCAGAACTTCAGGGTGGAACTGAGACACAGAAAGCTCCAGAGAGAGGACATGAGCTGAACAACCCCGTGCAAACTTAAGATCTGCAGATTGGCCACAACCACGTTAAGAACTGCCTTCGTTCAGCACCTCCCATGGAATCACTACCTCAGGCAGGTAAATCCAGAGAGATTGCAGAGTTCCAGAGTGCTGGCACCACCCTGCCCCGCTCCCTGAGCACACACACATCAATTGCACAGACACACAGACACGTTTGCCCAGCCCTTGTTCCAATCCCTCTCTTCCCAATCTAGTTCTTGGGAGCACCGTGCCCCTGAGTGCCCAGGGCGAAGTCCACGGCCTGGTGCACGCTGTGGAAGAGCAGCTGGTCCTCCCCCTGCTTGAAGAACTCCCCTCGGAGCAGGGAGCTCCTGACAGAAGGGTTGCACTGGGCCAGCAGCACGTGGACGTCGATGTCCCTGTAGTCCTTGCAGACCTCCTTGAGCGTGCGGATGCCGGCCGTGTCCAGGAACTGCACGGCGCAGCAGTCGATCACGATGGTGTGGAACCCCACGGGCTCCGACCCCAAATCCATGGGGATGCTGCTCTGCTTGTCCCCAGACCCTTCCTCCTTCTCCTTGAGCTTTCTTTTCTCTGCTTTCTTCTTGGCTGCCTTCACCCACACGGGGTTGACCCCAGTTTGCTTGTAGAGGGTGGATTTGAAGCACTCCTTGTTGATGTAGTAGATGGGGGCCTCAAAGCGGAACACCACCACGCCAGGCTTGGTTTGCAGGTTCTTGTAGGCAGAGAGGGACTCGTAGGTCTCCGACTCGGCCACCCAGCCCAGCAGCGGCGCCTCGGGCCGCTGGGTGCGGAAGATGACGCAGAGCATGGAGAAGCAAACCCCCACCAGGAGCCCGATCTCGGTGCTGATGAGCGCCGTGGCCGCCATGGTGACCCCCCAGATCACCGTGTCCACCCTGCTCAGGTGCCACATCTTGGGCAGGTCCCTGAACTTGCACAGGGCCCCGCGGAGGTTGACGATGGTTATGACGGCGAGGACGCATTTCTGCAGGGAGTAGAACAAAGGGGCGATCACGAGGAGGACCAGGAGGATCACCAGGCTGGTCACCATGCCGGACATTTGGGTCCTGCAGCCCGTGGACTCCTTGACCAGGGTCTTGGCCAGAGCAGCGCTGGTCGTGAAGCAGTGGAAGAAGGAGGGGATGATGTTGCAGAAGCCGATGGCGTACATCTCCTGGTTGGCCCTCACGGAGTAGCCGTGCTTCTTGGCAAACATCTCCGAGAGGGACACGGTGATGGCAAAGCCAATGACGGCAATGGGGATGGCATCCAACGCCACGTTGGGAATCAGGGTCCAGACTGGAGGGCGCGGGGGCAGAAACCCCGTGGGGATGTGCCCAGAAATGCTGGAGCTGTAGGTCTCCTTCAGCCTCCCAAAGTGAGATGCCAGAGTGGCTGCCACAACCACGAAGAGCTCCACCGGAACCGGAGCCTTGAGCTTGGATTTGAAGCGCTCGTTAAGCTCTTTGGCTGGGATGAGCACCAGGAAGCACAGGAAGCTGGTGATGAGGTCACAGATGTTGGTGTGGTGGACGTTCCTGAAGATGTTTATCCAGGTGGTGAAGAGGGAGCCCACGCCCCCGCTCCGAGGAATGTCCAGGCCCAGCAGGTACTTGACTTGTGAGGTCAGGACAGTGATGGAGGCCCCCGTGACAAACCCACTCAGCAGCGAATCCGACAGGTACACGGAGACAAAGCCCACCTGGAAGAAGCCCATGGCCACCTGGAAGGAACCAACCACACACAACATGTCAGGACACAAATCCCACAGATTTTGTCAGCTGGGATAAAAACACCCAACATCGTGCACGGCCCTGGAGGATGAGGCATGGTCTGAGCAAGGAGAAAAGTCTCCAGTATTCAAACCAGGCTTTTTGGGGGATCTTCATCCCCTGAACAAATGTTTATTGTCTGCTCTGCTAATTACCCTGGTGGGGAAAAAAAGAAAAGAAAACCTAGGGGAAAAATCCAAAGCCCACATTTGAAATACTGCCTGCTCTTGCCATTTCTCTTTCAGTTCCTCTAAACTCTGTGAACTTTGCAAGGATCTAAAACTTTCCTGGTGGCCTTTGTCTGCCTTGCACTGGAGTTCAGAGCCTGCAATAAAACCACAGCTTGTGGGGTGACATGTCCTTTGCACAGCAGAAAGTTTGGTGCCTCTGACTCAAAGTCTATGAGCTGCAAACTCCTCTGCTGCAGATCATAAAAATAGAGATAACCGGGAACTCCATAAGAATTTCAAAGAATTACTGAAGATAAGGCAGGTTTGGAACCTGGACTGGCTGGAATCAGCTCACAGCTCTCAAAGGTTCCCTTATAGCCTGGTTAATTAATTCAATATTGTTCTAAGTGTAAAACATCAATAATAATTAGCTCACCTAGTTAGTATTAACTGGTGTGAGAAGATTTTCTGATTTGATTGTAAAGTTTCTGATACAAAGAATATGTGATTTTGGTTGAAAAAAAATAAATTTGAGGGAGCTGGCCTGTAGAGAATATGCCTAATATTCAGAGGGAATGAAGATAAACTGATCTGATTTCTCCAGATAAAGGAACTTAATTGTATTTGTACTTGCAAATTGCAATTCACAAACTGCACCCATCCCACAGGGATGAAAGATGAAACCCAAAATCCAGTGGACCCTGGGAGAACCAGAATATTTCTGAAATAACAGGAACTTGCAGAACAAAAAGTTCCAGGTTGTGTCCAAAACCCGTGTTTTAAAGTGTCACAAACATGTTTTGTTCCCCTCCTATATATTTTGATTGGCTGTCATCCTGGACAGATGAGAACAAATGAATGTGAATTCACAAACTCAAATACCACAGCTCTGCAGTACTGCTAAAAATAATCCCATTCTGGTTAATGTGTAAGACTCTAAAAAGAAGGATACCTGCTTTAATTTAGGCAAGCAGTGAGTTCTAGAAAATAAAGAGAGATATGTAAATATAAAATATATTGTATCCTCTCAGTGGAATCCTTTCCATGCAGTAGCATTGTTTTGGCTTCAAACGGGCAAACAGCAAATTTTTAAAAGCTCGTTTACAAATAAAAAGAAACTGGAGATACTTTTACTGTCCAAATTTTTCTTTGTTAAAGGCTGGAATGATTAAAGACTGGAATTAGGAGATGATGCACCACATTTTGGTCTAATGAAATGGGGTCTAATGCCAAAAAAATAAACAGAGCTTCAGGCCACAGCGAGGAAGGTGGTGAGCAGACCCTGAGAGCTGGAGGTGCAGGTAAAACCTTACCAAAGAAAGGCCTTGTAAAATCAGGACTTATTACTATTTTAACTGAATTAACAGTTAGTCTATTGAGTTTCTAGGAGAAACAAATTCTAAGAGTGAAAATCAATTTGCATAACAATCTATTCTTCTGAAAAAAAACAAGATGCACTTACAAAACAAGAATTCTGTCTCATTAGAATATTAATATAGAAGAAAGTATGTAAACTATCTAAAACTAGAAAAGTTTGATAGACATGTACAATCACCCTTACCAACCAATGAACTGAGTGTCACTAGATTACTAACCAATTACATTGAAACACAGTACCTTCTAATGCCATATAAAAATGAACTCTCCATAATAAAAAACATAAAATTCTGCACAAAAAAATCAGATGTCCAGTCTTGTTCCTATGTCTAACACAAGGCCAACAACAGCTCCAGCAGAAGTGTCCCACCTACCTACCATTAATATGTTTTCCACTTCTGTACATTATTTTGATCAGGTGCAATGTCCTTGTAAAACCAGTTCTGCCAAAGGGAGAAGTGCTTTATTTTTGCACGTGTCATTGGCTGTAAAAAGCCACTTCTTGGGTAACAAACCTTCACAGTATTTGGCAGGTGAAAAAAGAAAACCCCAAAACAACCCACAGGAGGTGTGGAACAGCTCCAGCCCCCCTTACCTGGTACACCCCGGAGATGAAGGTGAGGGTGGCAGCCACGGCTATGGCGTAGCAGCCACTGTCACAGAGCGGCTCTGTCCCGTTCCCAGTGCCATTCCCGTGCCCTCCCGGGCCTGGCAGGGCGCTGGGCACAGCTGGCTCCAGCTGGTAGCCAGCCCTCTCCACCTCCCTGTCCACCACCTGGCCCAGCATCAGGCACACCACGCCGAAGATGCTGACGGAGATGTGGCGGGAGGTGCCGAAGATGCAGTAAATGATGCAGGAGAAAAAGGAGGTGTAAAGGCCATAAATGGGCTGCAGCCCTGCCAAGAGGGAGTAGGCAATGGACTGAGGGACCAGCAGGACCCCCACGATCACACCAGACATTACATCCCCCAAGAGGTACTCCCTGAGGTTATATTTAGGGAGCCACTGTAAGATGGGGAAAAACCCCAAAACGCAATCTTTAACTTTGGCCGGGGTGCAGCTGCAAGTTTCCTTTGCTTGCTTAACCAGCAGAGCCTTCATGTTCCTCTTCTTCTCTTGGGGTTCCAGGAACATCGTGTGATGGAAACTGCACTTGGCATCATCTCCTTCTGGCCCTTCCATCACTTCATACATATGGTTGGTCTCTGTCATCGCTGCCATCACCAGGACTCACTGAAAACACAAAGAAAGACCATTAAACCAAAAATAAATGTACAACGTGAGACTTGAACACAGCATTTACGAAAAGCAAGGGCTGAAACTCTCAGTTCAGCAGAGAGAAAGCAATTTCCAAGCATAATGGGAACCTCTCAGCTTGCTTGGAAATTGAGAAAATGAGATTTTCTCAAGGGAGCCTCCCCACTGTATCCCTGTGAAGCAAGGAATGACCTTTCCCAGGAGGGAAGCTGACATCCTGTGGGATACACCTGCTGCTGGCAGGGCTGGGAAATAGACAGGAATGCAGCAGCACTGCCTTTCTGGCAGGCTTCCTTGAAAAAAATCTCTGCCTGCAGCCTGTTCCACCTTGCAAAGCCAGACAGAGGGTTTATTGTAGTGCCACAGCCACTCCAGCTCAGCTGCTAAAAATTAACTGCAAGTGGGACATTTACAGCACAGCACAGCTCAGTCTACCTCTCTTGTGGGTTGTTTGTTTTCTTTTTTTGATGCAGGGATTTAATCTGCCAAATACTGTAAAGGTTTGTTACCTAAGAAGTGGCTTTTTACAGCCAATGACACGTGCAAAAAAAAGCACTTCATAGTTTTGCAAAACTGGTTTTACAAGGAAATTGCACCTGATCAAAATAATGTACAGAAGTGGAAAACATATTAATGGGCACAATGGTAGGTGAGACACTTCTGCTGGAACTGGTGCTCTAGACCAAGCTGCCCACAGACAGTAAAACAGGGTAACTATATCAATAATTTAATCCTGGGAACGAGCAAGGTCTTAATGAGACAAACCCTAATGGAACTTGAGCATACCAAGTGACTGCCAGCACTTAGACAGCTCTCCCACCTGCAGAAAACATCCAGAATTCTCCAGAAAACTCCTTAAGCCCCAGTACAATGAGGCCATGTCAGCCAGAAACTCACTGGTCTGGGGTGAGACCCAACAAGAGAACCCTGAGAAGTGTCACTGCCAGGCTTCCCTTTCTGGCACTGCACTCCCAGAGTGCCAGTGACAACATGGATTTGATGTGCTGCTCACGTCCTCTCCCTGCAGTGCAAACATCAGCCAGACTCCTGCCCATGGAACGCTCACTGCTGAATTAATTGCCCAATTAATTGTCCAACTGTCCTGAATTAATTGTACCAATTAATAAATTGCAATTGGAACTGGCAGTGCTAAGGATGCCATTTGAGTCTGCCCCAGGATGTGTTCAGTTAATCACCATTTCTCAAGCAGCCACAGCATCACAGAACTTGGAAAATCTGAGATCTCCCAGTCCAACCACTCCCAGCAGAGCCAAGGCCTCCACTAACCCATGTGCCCACGTGCCACATCTACAAGTCTTAAATCCCTGCAGGGATGGGGACTCCAGCACTTCCCTGGGCAGCTGTGCCAGGGCTGGACAGCCCTATTGGTACAGAGATATTTCCTAATGAAAACATTCCCTGTTACCATCCCTGCAGTGTGAGCTTCCCAAAGGTTTGGAGGGAGAAGTGAGAGGAGTGACTTTGTGTGGTGCCTTCTGCCTTAGGACAGCCTGAGCAGAAGGAACCCACAGGAGCACAACCAACTACAGAATTTAATGCTTACAATGGCTTCTTCAGAGACTTCTAGAACCAATTAGAAAGTAATTTCACCCAACTAATCCAGCTGTGGTGTCCCTGTCCCTGGAGCTGCAAACACGTCTAAAGCCAACACACAGAAAATACCAGGGAGGAGTTTCTGTTTCATCTGTTGCTCCATGCTGGGACTCCCAAAGGAGTTTCCATTCAGCACAGACCCAGACAGGGAGCATCTGTTCAGTGGGTGAGCTCCTGCACCCTCCCAAATAACCCAACCCTGCCACTGTGCTGGGTGTCCCTGAACTGGTACTGAAAGGAGGGTTTCAAACACAGACCCCAAAGCATGGCACCAGCAGGGATGGATTTTCTGTGTCACAGGGGCTGTCTCCCTCCCTGCTCTAATACCCCAGGATCACTGAGGCTGGAAAAACCCTCCCAGCCCCAGCTGTGCCCAATGCTCACCTTGTCCCCAGCCCAGGGCACTGAGTGCTATGTGAAGAGTCAGGATCTTCAAACGAACAACCTGCACTGCCAGAAGGGACATGCTCAAGATGATACAGTGATCACACCTGGAGGAGACCTCCAGCCCTACCTTGCAGGTTTCCAATCTCACCCACCTGTACAGGACTGCAAATTGTGCTCAGGGATGATTTACAGCCCTCACAACCCCCCTTAAATACACAGAGAGAATCAAGGGAGTATTACAAAAGCCTGTGTCAGCTCTACTTTACAAAAGTACATTTTGGAGCTATATTTGCTCAAGAAGTTTTATTTGTTTTACCATCACAGAGTTACAAATCAAAGGGCTTCTCACCCACCCAAAGCTCAGCAAATCAACACTGTAAAAGCTGAGGGAAAAAAAATCAAGCCAGGCTACTTTTTATGTGTAGCAATGAGCTTGTTTTCTGAGATTTTAGTAAAGATTTCAGTAGAGAAAATTCTTTTGATTCTTTCTGTCCCTCCTCCAGGACTTGCAGGCAGCTCAGTCAAACCTGGGAATTTTCTGAAATGTGCCAAGACAAACCCAGACAGCTCAGTTTGGTGCTGCTGTAAAACATCTGCATGGGAGGGGGTGCCTGGGTTTCAGTCGTGTCCAGACAGTAGGGAAATGTTCGAAGTAAAAACCTTTCTGGCTCCAGAGCTCTGAGCATATACTGGCTCTTTGTGCTGACTTGCATGACAGCTTTCTCTCCGTGGCATGAAAAGGACCTTTCAGGACCCAGTCCCTGCCCCTTGCCACGTCAGGACAGTAGGAAATGACAATCTCCAACACTCATTTCACCCTTTTCTGCCTCAAAGTACTGCCCTGTATCAATTTTGTAACCGTTAGCCCAGGCTTGTCTAATAAAACTGGATTTTATTCTTACACATTAAAAAAACCAATCCTGAGAAAACACCTTTGGTTCATGGTTTGGACACTGAAGGAGATTCTGTATACAGAACCTGAAAAAGGAGCTGCTGTGGTTTTCATTCTGAAAGCTGCTATTTACACACAACCCTGAATTCACTTTTATCACTCCTTTTGGCCTTTCAGGGAGTGTCTCGTTGTGACAAACTTCGTTTAAGATAAAAAAAACTACAAGACAGAACTGAGGAAATTTCCAGTATCTGTTATCAACTGACTGCCATAAAATGAAGATACAGGGAGGTCCTGCAGTCTCTAGAAGTCATCAGACCTCCAGACTATCTCTGGAGCCCATCTGGGCCCTTCTTTCTGATCTCATGATGTGGCAGCATCTGCCTGGCTTCTGTTTTTGGGGGAGCACTACCTGCAGCCCAGGGGTGGCTTGGACTTCATTCGTCTGTGGCACATCAGAGTCACCTTGAAAGGAAGAGAAAACTGGATTGTGAAGCTCACTCACCTGCTGAAATAATTACTATGAGGTGGAACTTCAGATGTGAGCATTTCAGAGTAGAAACTGAATCAAAAGTATTCCTGCTACAACATCCATCTCAGTTTTCCTTATTTTTCTACATTTAAATTATCACTTTATGTGATCACTCCCCAACCTCATGTACCCCTTGCTAGACAACAGAATTCATGCACTGAAAAGTCATGCTTAAATCCATTAACTAAAAAGACATGAACAATTTCTGGAGAACTGTAAAGGTGAATCAGAAATCCAAGCTCCACACAAACTGACCAGAGCTGGGCCCTTAGAAAATGCACCTCCTAAGAATATAACAGGAAAATTGTATCACATCATTTTGACAACTAAATCTTTGACCTTCCTCTTGTTGGACAACAACCTTTTTCAAATAGTGTCTTTACTGTTGTGGAGCAACAAGGAAATTCAATATTACCATGATAACACCCAGATAAGCACGGGAACAACACTGCCTGCACCTTGGAATTTGACAGAATTCTTCATATCCTCCAGCAAAACATTCAAGCCACAAACATTTACTTCCACAAAGGACTGAAAATAACTTGAATAATGAGAACCACGTTTAAGGAACACATGTGGAAACAGAGCTGCCTCGCTTTTGGCACAATAACCAGCAGCCATCCACTCATGTGGGAAAACCTGCAAAGCCGGACAATAAAACCTCGCTTTTGTGAAATGTGGGACCTGCTCCCACTCCAAATACGGGATCTCCTCACTTTTCCCGAGCAGCAGCAGCCTCCTGCATTTTTGGGGAAGATCCCACGGAACCCCTGCTGCAGCCAGCTATTCCAGGGAAGTTGTGTCACCTCCCAGGGCAGCTGAGCGTGCTGGCTGTCCTGCCCTGGCTGAAGCAGATCCCTCCAGCAGCTTCCATCCCACCCGGATTCCTCAGGGAGAGTTTGCCAAGGCTTTCAGCAAGTTATTCCTGCGTTAGGGCCCTTCTCCCACCCTTTCTGTGAGCAGAGGAAGGTGGCACACTGAGCAGCCTGGCCGGGCACTGAGGATGGGCTGGGGAAGAGCTGCCCAAAGGGATTTCCTCAGGCAGCAGCTGCCAGCTCAGCCCAGGGCATCCCACACTGCCCATCCCTGCCCGGGCTGCATCCACAGGGCTGGGACTGTCCCACGCCAATAGAAACGCACCGGGACTGCGCTGCATAATGCAATTGTTGTGTTTTAATTGTCAAAAATTAATAAAAACCTGCAAGAAGAAGCCCACACGCTGCGTGTCCCTGACACTGCGGGTTTGCTGAGCGCTGTGGAAGCCAAGGCAGCACTGAGGGTCCGGGCAGGGCGGAAGGGAAGTGAGAGAACAGCTCAGCTCTTCACGAACGCCACATGCACTCTCCGCTTCTCGGGGTTCCGCTGCCTTCCTACCCAGCTTCCTCATGGCTTCCATGGGCATTTTCCTCTCCTCCTGCTCGTTCCGCGGCTGCGGGCAGAAGGTGAGGAGGGTCCGAGCCGGACCCCGCTGTCCCCCGGCCCTTTCCCTCAGTACTCACCGCCCGCGGCTCCCCGGGGACCTGGGGCGGCTGGGAGCGACCGACGGACGGACAGAGTTACAGACAGACGGACGGCCGGACAGACGGAGTCACGGACAGACAGAGGGACCGGCCGCCGGCCCGCGGCGGGCCCCGGCAGCACCGCCCCGCTCCGGGCGGGCAGGGCCGGGCAGGGCCGCGCCCCTTCCACCGCCCGGCCCGGGGCACTGCTGAGGGGATTCCGCTGTGCGGAGCCGCGGGAAAGGCAGCTTTGCACGCAGCCCTTTTAAATTGAAAGTACAGGGGTGATAATGTGAGGTGATAATGTGAGGTGAAGTGAGATTAAACTTTGTGCAGCTGGGGAACCGTGGCGCTCTCTGGGCCCTTTCTGCTCTGAGGTACCTCTGGGATTCAAAGAAACCTGGATTCATTGAAACGAATGGGATTCAATGAAACCTGGATTCATTGAAATGAATGGGATTCATTGAAACCTGGGAAGGATGAAGGATCCTTGGCTATGTGGGTATTAGAAATCCCAGGTTTCTGTTAAGTGCTCTGCTCTTGTCTCTGGGCTGGAGGTTCAAGGTCGGAGGGGCCATGCCCAGCCCTGTCTGCCTTCCCTTCCCTTTGCACAGAAAAGCAGATGTTCCACCTGAAGTCAAACATTGCCCAATATTTGCATTCCAGATGGAACCTTGATTGCAACCTGTCAAAAAGCCCCATCAATACACAGTTGGAGCAAAGGAGGCCAACTTCAAGCCTGCAGAATCCGTGCTCTTGTCTTTCAGTGTTAAGCAAATGCTGTAAATCTTCCTGTAGAAATACTGAATATTTCCACAAAAAACATTTCCTTTCTCCACGAGGGTTTATTAGATGTCATGGTAACCAGAACAGGCAGTTGCAATGGAAAAAGAAGAGCTCCCTCCCTCTCCCCTGACTGTCCATTGTCAAAACCATCAGTGACTGGCTTCTCAATCCCTTTAGGGACTTCCACAGGAGTTTTAATTGAGTTTGAAGTATATGGTGACTTCAAGACAACCAGAGCAAATCCTTGGCAGGAGTGACATCTATGACAAAAGCCTTCAAAGCCTATTGTGCAGGGACTCTGCAGAATCCTAATAAGAAGTCACAAACCCAAGCTGCGGGTGTTCCAGCATTTTCATTCTTGTTCTAGAAGCACAGGCTGTGGAAAACTTGGATCATCCAACACATCATGTCTTCATGGAAGAAACAGGGAAATAATAACTTCTTGGAACATGATAGTAAAAGAAAAAAAATCCCAAGCATTATTATTTTTCTGACCTAAAAATGGAGGCTTTTTTCTTTCTTTCTTTTAGACTGATTTTCTTAAAAATGGGTGGAAAAAATCCAAGCAATTATTTAAGGTAATTAAATAATTTCACTTCCAAGTGCTTTCCTCTTCTCGAGGTATATTAAGCTTTATGGTTGATATATTTCTGCGCTGAGGGAACCTTTGGCCTTGGAGAAATGTGTCTCTGGGCTCCTCACGCTCCAGAATCTCCTGCCAAGGAACTGGGGTTTGCTGACACACAAATGCCAGCACGTGCCATCTGCCCATCCCACTCAGCCTGCCTGGCAAACCTGCTGCTTCTCCAGATCACCACATCATCTTTGGAATATCAAATCTCCACACACCGGTTGGTCAGACTGCAAAGTAATCCTGAAAATTGCTTTTTTTCCACAGAGCAGGTACTCCTGGGCAGCCCTGGCAGCCCTCCCTCCTTGCCTTTTGCCCAGCAGCTCCTGTCCAGCCCTGCCATGCCCTGGTGCCACCTGGCACATTGCTCTGCCTGTGATGGTGTTATCAGCCCTCTGTCCATACACCCAACAGGCAGTGGCTCTCCCTGGCTCTTCCCAGCTTTTCCCAGGCTCCAAGCTGCTTTGTGCCACCTGGCTCCCAGCCTTGAGTAAGGAGCCTCCTGCCTTCCTTCAGTCCTGTCCTCCTGGCACCTCCCTGCCCAGTGCCCTGGTCCTGCTGGTACAGCTCCACGGGAGGACGGCTGGGTTCTGCTGACAGTGGTTAAAAATGAGTTATTAACTCTCCTTGCCCTTCCCTCCCTCTACAGCTCGCAGTGCACTGAGATTGGGGCCTGAATTTGCACATTCTTGCATTAAGTTTGGAGACTGAGAAGATGGAACTGCCTGGTTGCCATCTGTGAGTTCTGTCAGAGCTGGGACAAACTTCCTCCCCACCCTGACCTGGTGGGCTTGGAAGGCCCTAATTAATGTCACACACACAGGTCTACGTGTGGCAGGTCTGACTTACTTAGAAAACCCATCAGACTAAGTAACAGGAAGAGGCCCATCCTAATGCTTGAAATGCATTTAATTTAATTCAGTCACATCATTCAGTGCTTGGCAAAATCAAAAAAGAAGAGCTAAAATGAGCTGCTTTTAAAGGCTTCCATCAAGGATGAGACAAATGCCAAGTAAAAATTGAGTGGTTGGAGGTGAGAGGGCGTAATACAAAAGGAAAGATGCAATGAATCAGAGTTCTTAGGTAATCAAGATACTTAAGCCATAAAGATATCAAAAAGAAATAAATTCTGTCCTTACCTCAGGACCATGCATGTCACAATTATACTGCAATCAAGAAAAAGTGTTCTGCACAAACATCTGTGCAGAATTGCTGCACTTTCAGTGTGTGCCACGGTCCAATGTTGTCATCTAGAGTCAAGAAGTAATTAGGTGATAAAATTTTCAGTGTTAATGTGTTAGAGGGCTTAGTTAAATAATTGCTGGATTCTGTGTGTTTTCTTACCCTGCTTTCATCCAGTCTTTCAGCTCTTTGCTTCCTCAAGGCTAAAGCACAGAACATGAAAAAAATCACAAATTCCACTGAGTCCCTTTGCAAACAAGCAAATGTATGGGGGAATTAAACTGCACCATCAACTTAGCATCTAACTCAGGAACTCCACCTTCCCAGATTCTCATTTCCAACCAAAAGCTTTGTGAGCCTGCAGCAGGATTACAAATCCCAGGTGTGAGGGAGGGTTGCTGTCTGCAGGGGTTTGCAGCACTGCAGGAACTCTGTCTGCAGCAGCAGCACTGACCTGCCCTGGCTGCTCCCAGCTCCTTCAGCTGGCAGCCAGGGAGAAGTCAGGAAAATACTGAAGGACAGGCTCAATTCTTTTGCCTCATCCAAGTGGCTGGGAGCAGCTGCCCTTTGTGCCTTGCTGCCTTCAAGCAGGAAGGAATATTTGCAAAGTCACCTTGAGCAACTGCTGAGCTCCCAGAATTTGGCCACACACTTTCTGTTATGCTGACAATTGATGGGTGCAGCAGAGGCAGGGCTGAGCACGCAGCACAGCCTGGAGAGTCCATTTAAAGCAGGAAAAGAGATGTTACCCTAAATCTGACATGGACTGCTGTGCTCATTTTTAATCCCTGAAACCAGGTATGTGTTGATTATCACAAGTGGCATCTCAAATTCCAGGTGGATGTTTGAGCCAGCCCTTCGTGCAGCTGGGGCCTGCAGTGCTGCTGCAAAGCCTCTCGTGCATCTGGAACTGTTGGTGTGCTGTTGCACCACTGAATTACAGCTGACACCCAGGCACCGCACAGGAAGTGGGGAGTTATAAATTAAAGATAATAATAAAGCCTTCTAGCTACCAAGCTTGTCCACAACTCAAAAACTGGCTGGGAAATGAGCTGGTTATCTCTGCTGCCAAAGGCTGTTCTCTGGGAACTCAGCTGTGGGAGGGTCACCAATGTGCATCCAGGACAGTGTTCATGTAAACTGAACCCTAGGGGCTTCATCCCTGATAAAAAGTTTTCTAGCAATACAAGCCAGTGGTTTCTATGAGAATCCAGCCAGAAAACTGAAATTTAAAGGGACAAGTGTAACAGCAGGCAGGGATCTCTCCATCCCTGTTACTTGTGTGGATGTGGTGCCCTCTGGCTCAGCTGGAATACAGAGCAGCTTTGCAGCACAGGGTGCTGGGGTTTGATCCCAGTTATCAACACCATATTTTTTCAAATAAGAAAACAAAAGTTCTGAAGTGGAACATACCTGTCTGTGACTACTTTCAGATCCTACCAAGAGGATTGTAAAAAAAAGAAAAAAGAAAAAAAAAGGAAAAAAAAGGAAAAATATCATTAGTGTGATTTTCAGAAAGGTCACCTGGCTGAGAAATAGGCAGATCCATGAAGAAAAGCAGAATACCCCTGCTTACTCTGAAGAAGAGGAAAACACCTGATTGCTCTTTTATCGTCTGCAAAGCCTGAAAATTCTGCTCAGCCTGGTCTCTCTTCTGTTCCATTTCCTTCCTTGCCTTGGTGACAACTGCCAGGTCTTCTTCCTCATCAGACTGATGTCAGCCAGGAGAAACTGCTGGAGGCTTTCTCTTGGAGCTTTGGAAGGGGTGGCCTTGAATGCCTCCTCGATGTTGCACAGCCTGCAGGTGTTGTGCAGCTCCAAGGTGACACCCAGGTCGGCCAGAGGGCCCGGGAATACGGCACCTCCTCAATGCCCAGCTGGCAGAGGCTGTGCTCACAGCTCCTGGGACAGCTCCAGGCAGATGGGGCAGATAAGGGGCCTCCAGCCCCTCCACATCCCTTTTGCCATGGCTGCAGCAGGAGCACAGAACCGAGACTAAAGCCAGAGGCAGGCAGCCAGCCCGGGGTCTTGCCAGCCCTCCCCCTCCAGCCCCTTCCTCCACCCCAGGCCAGGCAGAGAATAGTTCCCTCCATCCCACTGGATGTGCAGGATGGAAAGAGGTGGCAGAGGCAAAAGCTGCTGCCTCAGATCAGCAGCTGCTGTCTAGTTCTGTAGCAGTTAATGTTGTGCTGTCAACTTTTAGATAAAATAAACTGCCATCGCGTTTAACAAACTAATAACATGACTTTATTAACATGAACCTAACACCGTACTTAAAACAGCTCAGCAAAAATGCCCAACTTATTGGTATTTCCATTATGATTAACAGAACAAGTAAGACAGGAGCTCTTGCAGGAAGAGGTGGGGGGCTGTGATACACCCCCTCACAGCAGCCCCCAATCCAGCTTCTGATGGGCCACCTTAGCACAGCCTCCATGCAAGGCACACGATTTCTAGGCCTGAAGAAACAAAACAACACCTTGTAACCACATTACTAACAGGAGCTTCATCACACTGATGGCAGCATGGATGGGATACTTGAAAGGGATGGTTCCAGTCTCTCTAAGCCTGAAGTTCTTAGCAGGACATCCAGCCTTGACAGACACATCATGAAAAGACAGTGTTTCTTCTACCATTAATATCTTCGACCTAAGGAACACACAGAGGCAGCATTCAAACTAGGCACAAACAATTCCAAGCCTCCAGCAGCTCTCATTGCTGGCATCCTCCTCCCAGCAGCTCTGGGATGGCACTGTGTGTATTGGAGTCCTGTCCTGGTTTGGGCTGGGAGTCATTCTAATCATGAGAACTCCATTCCTGAGAATTCATTCTCTTCTCAGCAGCTGGTACAGTTTTGGGTTCAGTAGGGAATAATGTTGGTAACACGATGGTTTGGCTGTGGCTGAGCAGCTGAGCCAAGGAGCTTTCTGTGCCTCGTGCTCTGCCAGCGAGGAGGTCACAAAAAGCTGGGAAGGATCATGGCTGGGGCTGGTGACCCAAAGTGGCCAAAGGCACATTCCACACCACAGAACACCACGCCCAGTGTATGAACTGGGGGCAGATGGCCACAAGGAGTCAACTGCTGCTCGGGAACAGTGGCTGGACATCAGAGAGCAGGTGATGGGGGAGCAATCATGCTGTGCATTGATAGTTTTGGTTGGGTTTTCTCTCTC
This sequence comes from Haemorhous mexicanus, assembly GCF_027477595.1. NCBI lineage: Eukaryota > Metazoa > Chordata > Aves > Passeriformes > Fringillidae > Haemorhous > Haemorhous mexicanus. Next base: position 1,570,055 of record NC_082355.1, read on the forward strand.
TCTTCCCTCCTTTCTATGAGTGTTATCATTATGATTCCCACTGAATTTGCATTTCGTTAGGCTAGTTGTAAGGAAAATGAAAGGTAGATCCATATGTGGATCCATGGTAAGTTGTACCACCACTAAATGGCATGAGACCTAAAGAGAAAAAACGCATTGATTACCAGATAATTGTGGACATTTGGAGTCTGCCTCTGTCCTGACCTGAGGCCCCGCTGCCAGCAAGGGCTGTAGCAACATCCAGAGAGCAGTACCTAGGGAACCCTAATTTCACCAATTCAGTCAGACAAGTGTCCACGTGCACAGCTCTGGGACTGCAGGCTATGCTTGCAAAGCATTGCAAAGGAGTAGAAGGATTTACATAGGAAGAGTAGGTTATTTATGTCCGACCCTGCTGCTGCTGGGATGAGTTCTCAACTTTCCCCTTGAATCAAAGGGAGGCCACAGAGGTATTGCTATTATCTTCTCTTAATCCTCCCACAAAACTCTTGGGACTTCCCAACCTCTTCATCCATAGCCTGGTTTAGCAAGGTGCATTCAAGACATGCCCCAAGGCCCTGAATGCCAGGACCAGCTCTCTTTGCTGCAGACACATGTGCAAATAAGCACACAGTGTAAGGAATCAGCACTTCTAGAGGTACTCAGTGTACTTGGTGCCTCACCTTTCTTAAAGATGTTTTATTGACTTCCCCATTTGCTTTTGACATGGTAAAATGAGCACTTACCAGTCTGTGCTGCTTCGTATGCCCAGGATGATGGCTGCTTAAAGAACATCTCCATGTTTGAGACGAATTTCTGGAAAAGTTTCAGAATATCATCTTTTGTTGATTCATCCAAAGTAATGGGTGGCTTTGGCACACCTTCCCTTTTAGGAAGTGGCTGGCATTTCCTAAAACATGCAGAAGGAATCACAGAACCACAGAATCACAGAGGTGGGAAAAGACCTCCAAGGCCATCGAGTCCCAGCTGTGCCCAACATCCACCTTGTCTCCAGCCCAGAGCCCCGAGTGCCACCTCCAGCCCTTCCTTGGGCACTCCAGGGATGGGCTCTCCAACCCTCCCTGGGCAGTTCCAGTGCTGAGCACCCTTTCCATGGGGAAATTCCTGCTGTGCCCACCCTGAGCCTGCCCTGGCCCAGCCTGAGGCCGTTCCCTCTCCTCCTGTCCCTGTTCCCTGGAGCAGAGCCCGACCACCCCGGCTGTCCCCTCCTGTCAGGAGTTGTGCAGGGCCACAAGGGCTCCCCTGAGCCTTCTTTGCTCCAGGCTGAGCCCCTGCCCAGCTCCGTTCCCTTCCCTGGGCACGCTCCAGCCCCTCAATGTCTCTCTCACCATGAGGGGCCCAGAATTGGACACAGCACTCACGGTGTCACCTCAGCAGTGCCAGCACAGGGGACAGTCCCTGCCCTGCTCCTGCTGGCCACCCTATTGCTGAGACAGCCCAGGTGCCATTGGCCTCTTGCCCTCCTGGGCACACCTGGGCTCATGTTCAGCCAACACTGAACAGCATTCCCAGTTCCTTTCCTGCCAGGCACCTTTCCAGTCACTGTTCCCCAGCCTGGAACTGCACGAGATTGTTGTGACCACAGTGCAGGACTGGCTCTTTGCCTCACTGACCTCCCACTGCTGCCCTTGGCCCATGGATCCAGCCTGTCCTGATCCCTCTGCAGAGCTCCCTGCCCTCCAGCACAGCCCCAGCCCTGCCTTGGGCTGTCTGGAACTCACCGAGAGCTCTGTCCCTTGTCCACATTGGCAATAAAGATACTGAACCTCAGAAGAGCTTACCTGCCTTTGATAGCTGAAAAAGCCTGTAAAGACATTTTGGAAGCAGAATCAGCACAGTGCAGGCACATGCCAGCCCTGGAGCTGTGTGTCTCTGGGAAGGGGGATGCTGGTAGGTACCTTGGTGAAAAGAAGTGTGTCCTTCTGACTCCTCAGAGCCTCCAGCTCCCTAACGTCCTGGCTGGCCAAATCCTTCATCCTCTTGTGATTATTCACCTCTGTCTGAATCTTAAAAAGTTGTTCCTCCTCATAGTCACTGAGAACTTTCAGGACCTCCCCTTTTTTCTTCTCTAGCTCCTTATAGATATCCTTGAACAGGGTCTCCAGCCGTTCCCTCTGCTGGCTCTCATCAATCTATTAAGAAAACAATTTCAAATTTGCAAGGAACATTTTCCACATTAGCTCTTACTCAGAAAAAAAAAAAATCTATCTTTTTTCTGGGATTAAAAAAGTAACTAAACGTTGAAGGTTGGAAAAATAAAAAAGCCACACACCAGCCACTCATCAGGAGGCACAGACTTTCAAGCTTAACTAAGAATGGACCTCGCAGACTGTTAAGAAAATTCTGCATCATCCTTCCTCAAAGAAGAAATCTCAAAAATGCATGAGAAACCACCCAGGAACTAAAAAAGCTTCAGAATCCATGATCTGGGGAAGGGCAAAAGAAAACTTTATCTCATTATTTACCAGCAAGCAACCACCCCAAGGTGATATGGGACCTTGAGACAAACCTTCAATCTCTCCATTTGTTTCATCAGTTTTGTTATGGCTTTATCCACGGCAGCTTCATGGTTTTTCAGTGTTTTCAGAACTCCATGAAAAGATACCTACAAATAACACGGGAAGGAGATATCAGGAGAGGACTGGCATAATGCATGAGATCACCAGTTTTATCGACGGGGGTTAAGCTAGACTTGCTAAAGGTCTGCTCACTGCATGCTCTCAGGGCAAATCAGTAGATAAAGGGTCACTGGAAGGTTTTATCCCTGGACAAATGCCACAATTACAAGGACAATCAGGACAATTTGAAGCTGAAAACTGTTCATGTGCACTAGCCACATATAAAGCTATTTCCCCTGTTGGCACCTTTCTTTCTGTTACTCTGTCATTAATTATCTTTGCATAAGTGCAGCTCAGGCTCATCTTTGCCTTGGAGGTGCACCAAGGACTAAAACCTTGCAGGAGCACTCAGACCCACCAATCTGGCCAAACTCTTCCCTCAGAAGGGGAAAAAAGCGTTTATAACATCTTGTTTGATATCTCAAGGGCCAAAGCCAGAGAGAATCCAGGACAAAACTCAGAATAAAAGCCCAGGACTGCAATTCAGCCCCATGCTGGGTCTGCAGCTCTCAAACTCAGGAGCTGCTCCTGTGCCATGGGCATCTCTCTGGGGTTTTCCTGGCACAATCCAGGCCAGTGCCACCGTCCCAGCAGCCTCTTACCTGGGCTTCGCTGAACGCCTCCTCCAAGCTGATGATCTTGTGGCTCTTGTGGGAGATGACGGAGCACAGGACGCAGATGCACTCCGAGTCGCTCTCACAGAAGCACTCCAGCAGTTTGCCGTGCTGGGAGCATCTCCTCTGCTCCAGAAGCTGGCCATCGCAGGGCTCCACCAGCACGTGGCTCTTCTGCCCGCTCCTGCTGTTGTGCCTGCTCAGGTGCGCCTGGCACAGCGAGGCTTCGCAGCTCAGGCACGTCTTCACCGCGGGCTGCGGCTCCTGGAGGCACGAATCACACAGCACCACCTCCCCCGCCTGCCCCGAGCTTTCCGCCGTCTCCTTGCCTTGCCCGTCCTGCTTTTCCTCCTCTTGGTGCGCGGGAGCATCCACGAACCTCTGCACGATGTTGCGGAGGTGGAAGTTGGGCCGCAGCTCCCCGACGGGCGAGTGGCAGAGCGGGCAGCGGGCCGGGCTCTGCTGGCCCCGCAGCGCCTGCTTGATGCAGTCCTTGCAGAAGCTGTGGCTGCAGCCACAGCTCGTGGGCTCCTTGTAGATGTCCAGGCAGATGGGACAGGTCAGCTCTTCCTCCAGCCCGGCCATGGCTGACAGGGAAAGTCTGCTGGGAAACGAAAGTGAAGGCGGGCAGGTACGAGGAGCGAGCTTTACCCCTGGCTAAAGGCTGCTGCCTCCTCCTCCTTACCAGGGAGGGTCTTCCCTCCTCTCTCTCCAGCTCCCTGCCTCTCGGGGCCACCTGGGCGGGGGCTGTGGCTGTCCCGGTGTTGACAAAAAAAGTTGTAGCAAGTGGTGTTTAATTAACTCTTGGAAATTCCTTTCGGTTTAGCGGGCAGGGCTTTGTTCCGTGTGCAAGCGGTTATCTCAGCCGGAAAGGCTGTGAGCCTGAGCAAGGCTGGTAAGAACGAATAACCTGGTCTGACCGCAGCGATGGGATGCATTCAAAGAGAAGAAAGGTTTTTGGAGAACTGTGACCAAAAAAGAATCGTTGGAGAAATGGGATGTTCCCCAAACTAGCCAAGACCCTGAAAAGAACCCTACTCCAATGAAAACAAACTCTGAGAAGTGATTTAAGCATGCAGAAAATTCAGGGAGTGTTTAGCATATAGGTATGAGGTTTGGGGAAATGTATTGGATGTGTAAAAGCTACATTAGATTTCAGCTGGTCGGTCAGCCAGGTGTGGTGTGTGTAATAGGGAGTTATGCCCCGCATGCCTGGGGCTGAAATAAAGAAATGCCACTTTCTGATATTGAAATTACAGTGTTAGAGAATTTAATTCCCCAGCGACAGCAAGTCAATCTCCTCGCAGCAGCTCGACACTCGCAGCTTGGACACTTCAAGGGCAGCATGGCAGAAGGTCCAGCCCTGCTGTGATGGGTCAGGAAATGAGGCAGGAAGGAAAGCTGGAAGAATCCTTGTGGGCAGGGAGGCTGGGACAGCTGGAGCAGCAGCCAGAGAGCAAAGGAACCAAAGCTACTCCCTTCTGCAAAGACTCCTGGATGGAGCTGGACAAGAGGCTGGGACTGATAAACCCTGAGAGGGCAATTGTGTGGCTTTACAGAGCCCCAGGGCAGAGCTTGTGTGGCCCAAAGCTGAGGTCCCTGTCAGGCTGTGCCAGCAGAGCCCAGGCAGGATTTGGTGTCAGCTGCCAATGCTGAGGGCACAGGAGGGAGCTGAGACTCCAGAAAGCAGCCCAGGACAGCTCAGCAGGCCGTGAAATGAAGTCCACACAGTGGGCATTCCACGCTGGTCAGGAACAGCAGCCCTGGGGTGTGCTGCCCACACTGCCAGGTGCCAGCCAGCCCAGGGCACCACCAAAGCTGTCCCTGTTCACAAAAGCTCCTGAGTGACTGATTTTCCCCTCCCGAGGCACACTGTGCAGGGAGATAGATAACACTGCCCCCCTCCCCTCCAGCAGCCACATGAGCCACTCCAAAACAGCGTCTGTCTGCCTGAAAAGGAGTTGTTTTATCACAAAGTTCTGCCAAAATAAAAACAGGCTGGCTGGGACTTATCCCAAATGGTTGGAAGTTATTGCTGGGACCAAGGGAACTGATGAACTGATGTCAACATTCACCATCCCTTCAGACAGATTCTAGGTCTGCTTGCAGGAATTATCCTCAAGAAACAATCATATTCAATAAACAGAGCAGTGCTTTATTTTCAGGAGGCTGCCTGGGAATGCAGGGTTGGAGGCACAGGTTGGGCTGGGAGGACAAACATCAGCCCTGGGTCTGTCCCTCCCTGCAGGCCCTTCCCTTGTGTGCCCCTCTCCCTCCTGGGAACCCATTCCTGTGTCTCTGCTCCACATGTGCCCACCCTGGGCACCCCATCACTGGCAGTCCCTGCTGCATTCCCACATTTCCCGCCTCCAAATTCATGTTTTCATCTGTCTGGGCACTATTTGGCATGACAGTGCCTGATATATCTCAGAAAAACATTCCTCTTTGATGGATGGCCTTGAAGCCTGCTGGTTGTGGAAAGCAGCAGGGAATGGGCCTCCCCTCAGCTCTGCACCCTGGCTGCAGCAGTGGCAGGGATGAGGGGCTGGCTTTGGGGTGGGAGGCAGGTTCCAGCTCTGTGCCCAGCCTGGGGGACCACCCCGGGCTCCCATGGATGTGCTGGAGACAGGCAGGTGCAGAGCTGCTGCCTGAATCGGTGCCAGTCTGCAAAACCCAGCAGCTGGCCCAGCTCAGCACCTCGCAGAGCTGCTCCTTTGGGGCTGCTGGGATCCCCCAGCCCAGCAGCTTCACTGATCCATGGTCTGGATCAAACCAGTGCCACCCCTCCAGCCTGGTGAGCCCTCACTGGGCATGGCTGGCACGGGGTTCCTGTGTGCCCTGGGAGCTGTGCCCGTGCTGGGCCTGCCCCTGCCTTCCAAACATCCCTCCCACAGCCTGGACTGCCCCAAGGACCAGGACACCAGGACACCAGGACACCAGGACACGGCCGTGCCCCTGGCTCTGCTCTCCTGGGGCTCTCCAGCTGCCAGCCTCAGCTGCACGGCTGCTGCATCACCACCTGCAGTCTTTTCCACATTTTTTCCTGCTCTCTTACTCCACTCCAAAAATTTTGAGGAGCATGCCCAGCTTCATTTTTCACCCTTTCCATCTGAGGAGTTTCTTCAGGAGGGCTCCCGTGGCAGTGGCACCACTCGAAGTGCAGAGTGCAGAGCCCAGGTTCTTCCTGCATGACTTAAACTGGGAGAAGCCACACTTAAAATAGCAACAATATTCCCAGGCAGGAGCTGCATCCCTGGCAGCTGGCAGGCTCTGCCACCCCCTTGGCCCTGGCACAGCCCCACTGCCAGCCAGGCAGAGCAGAACACCTCACCCCGAGCAGACTTGCACTAAAAACTCAAGTACAGCAGCACAAACTGGTTCCTTTTTTTGTTCTTTCCACTTTATAGTATATATGTTATCGTTTATTTATAGGCAGATCACTTCACTATTTACAGTACATGAGCGTAGAGATTCTACAGTCTTTTTGATGTAAACAAGAAACTCCACGGCAGGGGAGTCTGGAAAAAGAAGCCAGTTCTGAAGTATTTACACAATTTAAAATAGAACTTTTATACCCACTGGATAGATATAGAGAATACATTGAGCGATTTGGTTAAATTATCTATGAAACTATAGAATCTGACAATGTAAAAATACAAGAAAACGTTCTCTCATTTTAGAAGGTAGACAGTTAAATCACACTAGAAATAAATCTCTTTTCTTTTTTAAAAATAATAACAATAATAATAAAGGAAAGGCATAAGAATCCATGCCATCTCTTAAGGTTAAAGTATATTACATAAATAAGGACACAACAGAACGGAACTGGGGGGAAAATTAAGTGAAATATAAAAAAAACCACTACCAATTAAAAAAAATACTAAAAACTTGATTCTTAATCATAGAGGGATCAATTCTGCTGCTTTTACTTACTCTGCAAGTAGAAAATTGCAGAGTTAAGTAGTGCTTACTCAGCATGAGCAACAGAGGCAGAATTGGCCCCTAATAATTATGAGCAGTGTCCTTTTACATTAAAAAAAGAAAAAAAAGAAGAAAACCACAGAATTTAGCTTTTTTTTATATAAATAACAAAGCAGATGTGCCCCTTTTTAGGTGAAATTCTTACACCTTTCTGAAGAAATGCATCAATTGAGCCGTTCTCTCTCTTTTTCACATGCACTCACACACTCCCTCCCCAGCTCCTGCTGCTGCCCCTGGCCCCGGGGAGGGCGAGGGAAGAGGAATGAAACCCCAAAATGAAACCCCAAGGCTGCATTTGGCTCTGTATTGCTTGAGATTGTCAGGGATGGACTTGGAACAGAACAGGCGTCGGGTTCAGCTCCAACAACGGCACCTCAGGACTCAGCAGACCTCCAGAAAGAAAAAAAAAAATCCCCCAAAAAAGGAGAAAACTGTGTAGATCTGCGATTGCAAAACTCATTCGCACGGTGCAGAGCTGAGACCAGACCCAGGACTGCAACCAGGTGACTGAGCTGCTGCTTCCTGAAAGATGTGCAGCCCTCAGCCGTGCTGAGGAAATGAGAGAAACCTTTGCTTTGGGGCAGCATCCAACCTAAAACCTGGGATTGTCCTCTGCATTCAGCCCACACACTCAGAAACGTTTGCTCCTCCCTGCGGAGCCTCAGGGACACGCTGGATTCCAGCCAGAAACCTGCTGTCCCCCCCCTGAACCACGAGTTTTTCTGGGGCAAACCTGTGCAAAACAAGCAAAGGGGCATTTTATCAGAAACTCTTCACACATTCAGCATTTGCCCACAGCACCTGCAGGAAACGGCTGGGGGGGCACGTTCTATACTCACACAGTTTTAAAAAAATAAATCTCCTCCTGACTTATTGCCTACCAGAATAAACCCTTTTGCTCCCAGTTTCTCCTGCCCATCCCCTTGCAGGGGGCTGGGGTGTGAGAGGTCCCACGGGCTGGGTGGGATGGAAAGGCAATCCTTGGGAAAGGGGGGATCCCCAGTCCCTGGCAGCTCCTGCAAAGCTCTGGGCACCTCTGGCTTCCCTGGCAGCAGGGCCTGGGCATTGCTTTGCTCCTGCCCCCTTTCCCTGTCAGCATCCAAACCTCAGGCAGATCAGGAGGGAGCTCTCACCTGCCCCTGTGCCCGACCCACCTTCCTGCAGACTCGAGCACTGTGAGCTAAAGACACCTTTAGAGTGAAAAAAAACCCCCACAAAATAAAAAAAAAAAAAAAAAAATCAAGTGGAAATTTATTTTTCACCCAGTGCTAAAAGGTGGGGGAAGCCCCAGGGCAGGCAGCACACAGCCCAAGGGGCTCTAATCATAGTGCATAATTCTGGAACAGAAACATTTTTTTTGGGGAGGAGGGAAAACAAACCATCCCAAGTGAATGGGAAAAAAGTAAAAACCCAAATAAAATAAAAAAAAAAGAAAACCCAACCCCACTTATAGGCTTCAGGCACCACAAAGACCACTTATTGCATCTCCTCCTACCCTAGGGCTGCAGTACTGATGAGCTCTGTGCAGAACCAGCCCTCCCCTTCCCCAGCACCGGCCTCGGGACCCAGCAGCTGGGCTGGGGCCGACCCAGGGCACCCAGCCACAGGAAAACACTGGGAAATTCTGGATCTGGGTCCGCCAAAACCAGTGCTTGGGAAGTGACTGAGTGATCCCCTGGCGTGGGCTGGAGCCCCCCCAGCTCTGCACTAACCCTTCCCCTCCACCACCCTTGATGCATCCCCAGCAGGGCCCAGCCATGGGTGCCCCCAGCTGAGTGGGAGATGGAAGAATTCCACTTATTTGCTTTTCTTTTTTTTTTTTTTTCCTTTTCTTTTCTTTTTCTTTTTTTTTTTTTTCTGTTGGTTTTTTTTTTCATTTGGATTGATCGTTTTCTGAAAAACATCAGCACAGCACAGGACAGTACTACCCACCCTAAATGTGTCGCTATATACATTCTACATAAGCTCTATAGCAATCACATGTAAACATCATCATCGTGAGGAAATACTAGGACAGAAAAAGGCAAAGCTACAATGAGGCAATTGCCAATAGCAGATGCTCAGTCTCGGCCAGAGCTGCTCGTGGTCGCTAAGGTGGGATGAGAACCGGGGGATTTGGGGCCGGGAGAGGTGCCAGATTTCACTGCTGAGGCTGGAATGGCACAAGGACTGTTCCCTGGCAGCGATGGTCACCGGCGGCGGGGCGGGGACCCCGCGGTGGCCTCCGGGCCCCGGCGCTGCCGGGCTGGGTGTTGTCAGAACCACGGCTCTCCCGAGGGAACAGCCAGGGAACTGTGCTGGTGTCGGCGCTGCCGGCGTTCCTGCTCCTGCCAGAGCCCAGCTGCACTCCAGGGGCCACCCTGGCGGGGCTCCGGCTCCTGGCCTCACGTCTTGTGCCATTTCCGAGGCTTTGGTCACTCTCCCTGCGGGACGGAACATACCCAGGGAACCGGGGATAAAGCCCCCAGGTCGTGGGGAGGGGAGACCCCAGGAGACTCTAATCTATCTATTGGCAGAGTTAAGGCTATAATATTCTATCTACAGAGGATGGCTGAATCCCTAGTGGTCTCTGGGGCTCAAAAATAAAAGGAGAAGGTGGCGATGGCTTGAGGAGCACAAGGTTCCCACTCCCTTGGGAAAACAGTGCCTCTGGCCGGCTGGTGGTGGGCTTTGCTCTGGCTGGTGGGGGGCTGTGTCCCCTTCCCACCACACCCACACATGGAGGGCAAGTCCACAAGTTCCTTTTAACTTAAATCCAGCGCCGAGGGCCCTTGGCCAGAGGCGGAGCTGCGTCCTGGGGCGCTGGACGGATCCGGGGTGCGGGTGGGTGCTGGGACGTGTATGGCTTATCAGCTACGGGGCAGGGTGCTGGGTGGGTGCTCAGTGGGAGTGCCGTGCCTGCCCCGCCTCTCTGCACTTGGGGCTGGACTTACTTTGGGCTGGGCTTTGGGCTGGATTTGGGGCTGGCTTTGGGCTGGATTTGGGGCTGGCTGCCCAGTGGGAAGCACAGACAGGTCTTCTCACCCCGCTTGCTTTGCAGGGTGTGGAAGCAAGTGTGGATCAAGCCACAAGGCCTGGCCAGTCTCCCAGCCATCCAAGGAGCTGGAGAGGAGCCAGCTCTGGGAGACATCCATCCCCCAGGCTGTGCCAGCAGGACCCACGTGCCCAGCTGGCTGCAGCCCCCCAGCCCCTCTCTCCTGGCTCCAAAGGTAGTGGAGGCTGGAGCAGCGCTGGCTGCAGGCAGTGCATCCCTCTCCCACCCTCTGCAGCCTGCAGAGCTGCATCCATCACCCACCAGGACCCAGCTCAGCATGGGGGTGATGCTGGGGGCTCGGGCCACGCCAGCACGAAGAATGGCTTTGACAGCAAAGTGGGTGACCCCGGGGCAAGCACCGAGCACCCCGGTTTGCCAGCAGGGGAGGCAGGGGAATGTCAGCTCTGTGACTGCTCTGACCCCCCATTTGCTGAGTGGCAAGTGCCTCATTACAGTGCATAGTTAAAAATCAAGGAAGCGGTACAATAAATCTGAATTACAGTACATCTGAGCCATAAATACATTTTTTTTTTAAGTATATACTTTTTTTTTTCTTCTCTTCTTCTATTAAAAATTAGTTTATAATCCTGATTCTATTCACAATGAACAATTTCATCATCACACACTACGGACAAAAAAATGTTACGGTGAACACAGCTGCAACTCCACGGCGGGAGCATGGGGAGGGCTGGGAGGGGGAAGAGGGGCCGGGGGGCTCCTAGGCTCACCCTAAAACAACCAGTCAGAAGCAGAGGGGGGACTAACGTGTGGCAGTGAGACATCAACACCATGGGGACTCACAGACAGAAGCAGCTTTGTTCAATGTAAACATCGATCAGGGGACAGCAGTCTCTCTCTCGCGGGCGTGCTCTCGCTCTCTCTCGCTCTCTCGCTTGCCATAGACTGAATAATTTCTTTGAAAACGTAAACATATTGGAAGTGCCTTGACTGAGGTATTGAGGTATTCCTCCAAGGTTAAGGCTGTTACCGATGCAGGCTGAGCTGGGCCTCCTGCAGCAAGCTGTCGAAATCCATGGTCTCGTACTTGCTTTTCACCGGAGCTGGGGAGGACTCGTCCGTGCCGCAATCTGGGGATGGCAGGGACAGAAGGGTCAGGGAGGGGGATCAGCGTCCTGTCTGCCTCGTGGGGAGGGAAACTGAGGCACAGCAGGGCACTGCTCACTGCCCCGCTGCTGCACAGGCAGGCTGGACACAGCGGTGATGGTGACACTGAAAAGAGCTGGGGCAGAGCAGCTGCAGCCAGGCTCAGCTGGGCAGAGCACACACCACTGGCATTCACTGCCAGGGGTGAAAAAATCTGCTGGGTGCAGCTGAGTTTGGAGGGGCTGACACAGGGCCATCCCACGGGAGCTGTGCTGGTGGCAGAGCCAGCCTGCTCCACTGCCAGCCCTGGGCCAGGAGCTGAACACAGAGTGCCCCTGGAAAGCCCAGGGAATTCAGCACGTGGCAGAACTAAGGCTGCCTGATTTCACAGCAGCTTAACATTTTGGGTGTACATTTTTGAATGGTGTGGTTGCATTTCCCCTCTGCCTGGGACTCCTCTTCTCATCCTGTATCAGGATGAGCAGGATTTTAGAAATGAGCTGGGCTGTGCAGGAAGGGAGTGACTGGTGGCTCTGCAGAAATCAGGTGAGGAGCACTCAGGGGGCTTCTCTTAGGCAGGGGGGCAGGACAGCACAGTCACCATCTTCCTCACAGGGTGCTATCTGGTTCCTAATTTCTCTGTGCCCAAAATGGGAGGCTCTGGGATTTATTTAGATGAACAATGGATATTTGTGCCCACAATCAAAGTCAAGGGATGGCTGCTCTAAGCAGAGCAGATACTACAAGGTGATAAAAAAATCAGGGAGTACTTGTGTCAGATGGGGCATCTGGAGGTAAGTCAAGACTTGGGGCTTTATTTTCTGGACCTCAGTCTTTCACTCATCAAGTACTATCCTCTGCAGAGGGTACAGAAATAAACATGCACTGTTGGTGAAACACCTGAAGCAAGGAGGGCTGGGCAAAGCCTGGGACACATTTCTCTTGCAGGACTAGCACAGGGTTTGGCTCCTGGCCCTCAGCTCAGGCTGCAGCCCTGGTGACACTGTCACTGAGACCTTGCTGAAGCACTGAAAGGATTAATGCCACCACAGCACATTTCAGTGCTGTCACTTTGGCTCCAGAGTGCATGTGCAGCCTGGTGAATCTGTCCTGCAGAGCAGCAAACCACCCACATCACCTCTTGGGCTAATGAAATGTTGCTGACTGCCTTCTCTAATGCCTGGGAAGGGAGTTTTCTGCTGGAAAGCCTCCAGCACTGTGCAGAAACTCAGCAGACACAGGATGGGCTGCGCTCAGCCGAGACCCAGCACCCCGGGCTGTGATGCTACATTTTGCAGCCAGCACACCCCAAGGCCTCACACCAGTTTCTTTCCTTCTCCCCAGTTGCCCAATCCACCTGTCTGAGCCACCAGCAGTCCCATGAGCCATAGGAAGGCAGTGGGCTTCTCCTGCAGGCTCTGCAGGCGTTGGGGATCCCTGCGTGACCAGGGCTCGGCGGTGCAGTGTGCTGTAACAGCTCTGTGCTGATAAAAGAGACAAAGCAGCTGCTGCTCCCTCACCCAGGTCAGCGTATCTGGTCCAGAAGAAGCGCCCCAGGCCACCAGAGCTGAGCTGGAAGGAGGGCTCGTTCCTCTTCCTCAGCGAGGGGCCGTTCTTCAGCGATAAGGCGGCGTGCTCGGAGTACCGGTACGTGATGAAGCCGTACTTCTCCCCCCTGAGCAACCAGAGAGAGAATTCAAGATGTGATGAGCCCCACAGCCCTTGTGAAGCAGCACCACACCCCTGGCCCATCATTCTTTCACTCCTCCATCCCACAGATGCCCTTGGAGCCCTGGATATGCTGAATCTCCTTGACAAAAGCACCAAGACCGAGGGCTCAGCTGACCCAGGGGATTGATGTGGCACTGCCTGGCAGTGCTAAGGGGTTTGAGGAGAGGACCTGCCTGTAGCTTCTGGAGCCCTGGGCCACAGCTCACTGCCCACCCACCTGTTAGTCCTGGTCAGGACCTGACACTCCACAATTTCACCAAACACCTCGAAGCGTTTCTTCAGCTCGCTGGAGCTCATGCTGCTGGAGAGGTTTCTGATGTACACCACCCGGCCTTCCCCCTGCCAAAGCAACCAAAAGCTTTCAGGCTTGGACCCTGCACCTCTGTGCTGCTGATGGGCTGTGGAGGAGCCCCTGCAGCCAGCACTGGGAAACACTGCCATGGACACAGCCTGACATCTCCAGGATCTGGAGCCAGGTCACAGTGTCACGCCCAGGACAGCCATAAGCAGGCTGGAGCAGCCACTGCCCCCTTTTCTCTTTCAAAATTCTTCTGCATTCTTGCAGCTACTCCTGGCAAATGTGGGAGATATTCCCAAGAACTGCCAGGGGCAAAATCCAATTGCATTGCAGAAGAAGTGCCAAAGCAGCCTGTGTGAGCATGTGTGTGTGTGCACAGCAGTAGGGAGCACCAATTTACTCTCCCACGTGCCCACTCCTCTCCCAGCTCCCACCATGTGCCCACAGGCTCCTGGTGCTCGAGGATGCAGCAGGGCCATATCTGTGACATCAGGGATTCCCCAGTTCACCCCACAAAGTGCCAGTGCCAAGTGCACCGAGGCACCAGCGTAGGAGGCTCTGGGCATCCCTGTGCCAAGGACTCCGTGTGTTGCCAATCGCTGGCGGCTTCCGCTGCACGTTGGGTTTTCCTCCCCCCACCACCCCCTGTCCTTGTTTAACACTGGCCTCGCACCAAGGGATGCTGAAGCCAGGGCTAATGGGCTCCACTGCTGCTTTTGGGAGCAGGGGATGAGCCAAGGGCTGGGCTTGCTGTGTCCCCGTGGGGTCCCCCCTCACTTACGATGGCCTTTTCCCGTCTCTTCTTCAGCTGGCCCCGCTGCCCGCTCCCGCCCTGACACTGCTCGCCGTTCTCACACCTGCAAGGAGGGACAGGAGGTCAGCCCGGGGCAGGGGGAGCTGCTGGGAAAGCTTCAACCATCAGTGAGAAGCTGAGACACCCACAGGAGTGGGTGGGCACTCGGGGGCACTGGGAGCCAAGGAGAGACTGGAGTCTGGAAAGGACACTGCAAAGCTTTTTCTCACAGATGCCAGGGTGTCCCCAGCCAGCACTTGCCCCTTCCCAGGCCTGGGTCCTGCCCATGCCCTGCCACCCATGGAACCCACGGGCTGCTTCACTCTGCCACTGCTTCCTCAGGCCACGACTGACACTTGCAGCAGTGGCTGATGCAGTACCAATTATTTTCATCATTTTTCTTTCATTAATTAGCATCTTTACCACTTGCAACACCAATTATTTTCACAGTTTTTCTTTCATTAATTAGCATATTTACTACTTGTGCCAGCAGAGCAGAGAGCCCTGGGGGTGCCCTGCACCACGCTGAAAATTCAGGGGACAAAACCAGTGCCAACGTCCCCGTGTCCCCGTACCTGAAGGTGCGTCTGCTGGCAGGTGACCGCGACCGGCAGCACGAGGAGCCCGAGCTGGACCTGCTCCGGGAGCAGTAGTGCAAACTGCTCCTGGGAAGGGCGCTTCTCCTCAGGCACAGCTTGGTGTCGCCGTGCTCCTCCTCTTCCTCCTCCTCTTCCTCCTCATCCTCCTCCACGGGGGAGCCGCTCTCACTGCAGCTGTCCTCAAAGACGGTGTCGTACTCGGGGGTCTTGCAGAAGACCATGTCCTCGTCGTCGAGGGCACTGTCCAGAAAGCCAAAGTGCTTTGTTAAGCTGGCTCTGATCTCCTGGTCTCTCAGCTGCTTGACGCTGTCCTTCCAGAGCATCTCAGTGCCCGTGTCCTTGCCGAGCTCCAGCCCCTGGTAGTGGGCGGCCGGGACCCTCCTCTTGTGCTCCGTCTCCACCTGGCTCGGGGGCTCCCAGGACTTGAGCACCTTCCTCTGCAGGGCAGGCTCGGGTTTCAGCACCTGGCAGTAGTCGTGGTCCCCGAAGGAGCGGGAGAAGGGCCGCTTGAGCAAGCCCTGCTGCTCGGGGAGCGGGCGCGCCCGGCTCAGGTGGGCGAACAGCTCCGTCCTCTCCGGGTGCTTCCTGGGGGCTTTCCGCGAGGCTGCCACGTCCCCGGGGCTGGGGGCCATCCCCTCCTCCTTCCCTGCCTCCTGGGGGATGTCTGGCTTGTACAGGTCCTCCTCGGCGGGTTTATATGGCGGAGTGGTGGGCGGTGTGAGACCTGGACCCCCAAACAAAGGGCAGGAGTCAGCTCTGCCCCCTCGGGCCTGCCCTGCCCCACCCCAGTCCTGGGCTGCCCCCACAGCCTCATCCGGTGGCACCTGGGGGAACAAGAAGGATGCCTTGATCCCAGTAGGGACCAGAGGACTCTCCCTTCCCTCCTGGCTCATGCAGGGCCCCCCTGAACATCTCCTCCCTGCCCAAACACATTCCCCTGAGCTGCTCCTGCTGCTCGGATGTGGCGGTGCACAGCAGGCTCCTGTGTGTGTTTGTGTGAAGGGGATGAAGGTGCCCCCTTGGCTGGGTAGGCTGGAACTGATGCCTCCAGGCTGAATTTAGGGTGAATGAGCCCCGTCCTAGAGTACATTTTTGCAAAACTAAAGAATTCAAAGCACGTCCTACCTGCTGTCCCACACAGCTCCACGGTCAGCATTGGCTCAAAGTTTCTCTTCCCAAAGGTTGGGTCACTGGAGAAGAGGAGAAAACCAGGAAAATGTTTAGGTGAACCACAGCCCCAAAACCCAAAAGCCAGCTGAGAAAAGACTTCCCACAAGTGAACCCTCCCACTTTGGCTGGTGCCTGACAGAGTAACCCCACAAGGGCAGTGGGGTGAGCAGTTGCAGGGCACGCACAAAATGCCCTGCCCTGGGCATGGGACTCTCCCAGCTCCTCGCACCCTGTGGCTCCCCACAGCAGCCAGTGCAGCTCCCTGTGCTCTGCAAACACAGCTCCCTGTGCTGGCTGCAGGGGCCCTGCCCAGCCACACAGCCCCAGGCAGTTTCCAGCCCCAGAATGGTTCATTCAGCCCCACCTGCACTTACGTTTGTGCCAAGGACAGCGTGAGACACCTGGGTGTTTCTGAAAGGCAGGAGAGAAGCAGGTTACCAGGGGAGCTGTACCCCTGCACTGCCCACTGAGGGCTTTGCCCACCCGAGAGGAACGGGTCACGCTGCCAGGGCTGAGTCACTCCTGCACTTGCAACTTGCAGCTGGGGTTTTGGGGCACCACTGCAGCTGAACTCCAGAGCCCAGACCCAGGGAGAACCCACATGGAAAAACATGGAGGGATGGGGCAACCTGGTCCTTGCTGGGTTGTGGCCACACCAACTCCTCCACCTCATTATAAGGATGGGCAAACTGAGGCAGAAGATGCCCATGGATTGAAAAAGCACCTCAAAAGAGAACAGACCCCCAGCTGCCCATGCATGGGACCCCACGGCCAGGCAGCACGGGGGGCTGCTCACAGCACTCCTGCCAGCTGAGTGCCCAGCACCCAGCCAGCATCACTCAGCCACAGCACGGGCACGCTGGGCATGGCGAGCAGAGTGACAGTGGCCAGGCCCCTCACCTGTTTGCTCCAGGAGGGCACAACGCCGGCCCTCCGTGGCCACCTCTCCATCCCCCAGGGAGCCCAGGCAGAGGGGCTGGGGCTCCGCCGACGGGGCTGTGCCCCCCACCTCCACTTCGGCCGCTGGCTCTTCGGCAGAGAAGCCCTCCAGCACCGGGCAGGGCGCGGCCTCCCTGCAGCCCAGGGGCACGGAGGGCTCGGGGTGGGGCTCCTCAAGGAAGGAGAGCCAGTGCCCGAGCTCGGGGTTGAGTCTCTTGGAGCGGCGCACGGCGTAAACAGCGCTGTCCTGCTTGCGGGCCACCTTCCCCTCCTGCCTCCCGGCATCGTCCTCAAGGGCCCCCGGCTCCCGCGGCGCCTCCGCCTCGGGGCTCTGCTGGGGCTCACCCCTCTCTGCTGCCGCTTCTCTCGCTCTGGACGTGCAAGTCCCGCTGGCATCCTCCCCGTCGGGCGGCACGGGGGAGCAGGAGCCGGGCGGCCGCGCCAGGGCGGCGTACACGGGCTTGCCCAGGCGGTATGGCTTGCTCACGTCGCACAGCAGGTCCCGCGCCAGCAGCTCCTTCAGGATGGAGAAGGATGCTCCAGGCTTCTTGCAGCTGCCGGCTGCCTGCCAGGCGCAGCCCGGCCGGCTCTGTCCGGGGGCACAGTCCGGTTTGGCTCTCTTGAAGGGGCTGCCGCAGGGCTGGGGCCTGCCCTCGGCGGGGTCGCGGGCGGGCAGCTTGCGAGGGGGCAGGCAGTAGGTGTGCATGTAGCGGATCAGCTCCAGCACCGAGTGCAGCTCCCCATCGCAGGAGAACTGGCCGCCCGGGCCATCCTCCGCCGAGGACAGGGCGGCCGCCGAGTCGCCGGAGCTCAGCGAGTCCTCGCTGGAGTCGCTGTCGTCCTCGTGGTGGGCGCAGTCGCCCGGGGACGGGTGGTGGCCGCTGCCGGGGCACTCCTCGGGTGCCTGGGGGGCTTTGGTCTGGGAGCAGGAGGTGCTGGAGGTGAGGTGCCGGTGCAGCTCCGTGCAGCTGCGGCTCTGTGCCTGCGGGACGCTTGCCCTCCTGTCCCGGGGACCCTCCACCTTCCGACAGGAGAGAGGAGAAAGGAGAATGTCAGCCCCGAGCCCCACGGCCCTCTGGGGAGGCTGACAGAGCCACCCCACACCCTCACACCTCCCAGCTGTGTCTCACCAGCACCCCGAGCTCCCTGGGGTCAGCCCCGTGCCCCGAGTGCTGCCCCTCCTGCAGGCAGGGATGCTCCTTCTCCCCAGGAGGGATCTGCTGCTCTTCCCACACAATCTAATTGGCCAGGCCTAATGCACTGCACAATTACCATTAGCAAAGCAGGAAAATCTCTGGTGGCACCTTCTGCCGGGTTTCAGATCAACTCAGGTGTTGGGGTGGGCTCTGCACTACGACAGGCAGTGATTCCTGGCCAAAGGCCTTGGCTTGGGCTGAGAGTCAGCAGGGAGGGGGGCAAGGGGGTGACCAGAGATGGAGCACATGGGACTTTAACAAATGGATGCTCAGGGAAGTTGGGAGAGGCCAAACCCCCCTGGGTTCAAGTGAGATCGAGGTGCTTAGCACAGCACAAAGTCTAAAGTTTTGCAGAGCCCAGACTGCATCAGACAGGGATGGGAGCACTGCGGGTGACAGTCCCTGCCTGTTCCCAACGCCTTGCCCAGCCCAGAGCCCGCTCACACTCCCCAACACCATCCTTTGGGCCAGCTCCCAGGAGCTGGGTGCTGCAGGAGCTCGACAGAGTACCTTAGTGCAGGGCCGTGGGGGCCGGGACTTTGGGGTCCCCGGGCGCCGGGCGCTCCCGTCCCGCTGGGCCTCGCAGCTCGGAGGTGATGGAGACAGGAGCAGCTTCTTCAGCTGCAAAGAGAAGGGGCAGAAAAGGAGTCGGCATCGCAGCAAGGGCAGGAGAAAACGGCCCTTGGCTCATGTGTGAGCTCATCCATCCCTGAGCATCCCACCCAAAAATGGGGCAAAAAAGTATCAGGCAGGGAGGGTCTGGGTTAGCAGTTCCCACCCCACGTGGCTGTGGGGCAGGTGTCTGGCTGTGTGCAGCCCTGTGGGGGTCAGGGTGTCCCCACAGCATTCAGCCCACGGACCCCCAGGCAGGCTGGGGCAGTGTGCAGGAGGGAATTTACTTCCCAGGGACGCCCCCACTCGGGTCAGACACACAGGAGCTGCCGTGGCATCCCAGCTTCTCACTCCATCAGTTCTGCCCTGAGGTGACAGAGGCTTTACACTGGTGTGAGTGATGGGTTTGGACAGCTCGCCGAGTCCCCGTGTGAGGCTCATTTAGCCAAAACATCCAGAGAGGGCCTCGACTCATTAACGAGCTTTCAAGGCTCTTTGGAGATGCAAATCCCTGTGGGATCTGGCAGGATCTCCCCCAGCACCGTGTCACACCTACGGGTGCTGGAGCGGGCTTTTCCCCAGCTCACCCGCAGTGCCACCCCTTCTGATGGCAGGGTCAGCACGTTATCCTTCTACTCAACCCCAGTTTTGGTCAGGGGGAGGGAAAAAAAAACCCCAGACCCCACACCCAGCAACGACATTTGAGATTGTGCCCATGTGGCGCTAACAACCGGAGGCGACAACAGCTCGACAGCAAGACGACTGCGTAGGCACCGGGGACTGCAGGAGAGACAGATCTGGGGGGTTAGGGACTGATAGAAAAGGGGTGCCCGGGTCAGGGTCAGCCAGGAAATGCCAGCCGGGGCACCCGCAGCTTTAGGAGAGAGGCTCCTGCGGGTGGAAGCGCCCAGCTCCCGTTCCCCCCCGCCCCTGCAACGTATACATCCTATATATACACATACAGGTCATGTGTGATATATACCCCTGCGCGGGGCGTGGGCGGTGGAAATGCACGCTGTCACCACTGGATGTCACTCCTCCCCTTTGCTGGGATTTTGGGGACACCCCGGGACCGGGCTGGGGGCTCTGGGGGGGACTGTGAGCGGCAGGAGGGAGCAGGCTGGGTGTCCTGTGCCAGGGAACCTCCCGGGCATGGCAGGAAACGCTCCCGGTTCATCCTGGCCGGGAAGGGGAGCGGGGCTGGAGCCCCGGTATTGCAGGGAACCAAGAGGGACGCTCCAGCCACCAAATCTGGAGGGACTGGAGGGCACACAGCCCCTGTGGGGCTTTGGTGGAAGGCACAGGGAGGGTCAAACCCTCCCACAAAAGCCGAGGGCAGGGGCTGACACTGAGGCAAGCCCCTCTTGTGACAGTAGGGAGCTCAGCCCAGGGCAGAGCCGGGGGGAAAAAGCCACCACTGCCCATGGGCACGGGGCTGGGATGGGCCAGGGAGAGCCCCGGGCAGCCCCACACCTGCAGGTGGGGTTAAAAGCAGGTGTGGGTGTGCCAAAGCAGCCCCCAGCCCTCTGCCACCCGCCCCCACCCCGTCCAGAGGTAGGTTTGTATACACACAGCTGGTTCCCGTGAGGATGGTGATGGAGGTGACAGCAATGATGCAGAACATGTATACGTATACAATACAAGTATATGCTTTGGTATTGACGGTTAAAGAGAGTTTTAAGCCTAGAATGAAAAAATTCAGACCTTGGCTTCCTATCATACCCATGCAGCCGGCTTATCTGGGGCTCATCCAAATCCACCTTAAACAGTAGGAAGTGGGTTCTTACTAGAGACAGCTCATCACCCTCGGGGGCCGGGGGCGGCCCCCCCGTGACCGGGGCGGTGGGTTTGGGGGAGGGGGCAGGTGAGGTGGTGGCAGGGTTGAGCGTGTCCCCCTCTTCCATAGTTCGGAAGGCAGCCAGGCCCATGTCATCTCCCTGTATATCATCCAAAGTCTCGGTGAGGGCTGCCAGCAGCGCTTCGTTCTCGCTGTCTATTATCTGAAAGGAGCAGGCAGAGAAGAAAGGGGGGGTTAGGCTGGGCAGAGGGTCCCCGGGATGCTGGAGAGGGGACAAGGACCAGCAGAGCCACACCAGCTCCCACACTTCCCAGTGACCCCACTGTGAAACCTGGGAGAGGAGTGTCAGTCTGTCCACCTGCACCCCAGCAAGAAAAGAATGAACCAGAGCATCTTCTCTCCCCACAGTCCCTCCACCCCACCACGAGGCAAACAGCAGCAGATAAAGGATCTGTCAGTAAAAGCTCCTGGCCCAAATCCTCCTGACTCTGCAAGTGCAAGAGCTGTGAGCTCAGCCAGGGCTGCCCAGTGGACAAGAGGGCACAGCCTCCCAGGAGGGCACAGGGGAAGCTCTGCCCGGGCTGCACCACTGGCCAGATGCCAGAGCTTGTGACAACAACCACTCTGAGTTTTGTGTTCACTGAGAGCCCCCAAACACAGGCACCTCCAGCTGCTCAGGGGCTCTCAGCTCTCCCACACTGGTGCACCCAGTGCTCTGTGAGAGATCCCGTCCAGAGCACAGCCCCAGTCACTCCCAGATCTCCCATCAGCACCCCCAGATCATGCTGTTCACCCACAAACTTGGTCAGGGGAGTTGTAGTGCAAGGCCCATCTCACCCTGGGCCAGGCAGGGCCAGGGGCTGCTCCTGCCTCCTCCCTGCCCACTGCTCCAGCTTGGCTTGGGTCCCTCCTTTCACCCGGGCTTTGGCTTTGCTGATGCACCTCCAGCCTTCCCAGTGCCCTCCCAGTCCCACCCAGCCCCACGAGTTCCCTTCCAGTCTGGCAAGACAGGGCTGAAGGCCAGAAGAGGATGCAGAAGCTGAGGAATGGCTGGAGTGAGCCAAGAGCTCCTTCTTTTTGGTCCTCCTCCATCACAATCTGAATGTAAACCATGTCCAAGGAAAGGCAGGCTACCATCAGTGATAAAATTAGCACGGGGGTAAAGTCAGGCTCACAGGCAGGACAGCTCCCTGCACACAGCCTCCTGTGTTTCTCTCCTCTTGTTTGAAAATTAAACATCTTTTGTTCCATGCCCTAACCTTGCTCGCAGTTACTAGAGCAGGCTCCAGGGAAAGGCAGCAGGATGCTCCATTTTTGGCTCCGTTTCTTTTCCTCCTGTTATTGGCACGAGATTGCTGTGCATACAAGTTCAGTGGGATACATTTCATCATACTCCACTGCTCCTCATCGGCCTGGCTTTTGCATTTCTTTTCTGTTTATCTTTTCCCCAGGAAGTTCACGGAAAATATGCATCTCGTGATGAAGGTCCCTCAGCTGGACTGGACCCTTTTCAAGCACAGCATCAGCCCAGCATAAAAGCCAGAGGGTTGTTATTATGGGCAGGTTAGAAAATATTGAGGCTTTTTTTTCATCTCCTTGTTTAAATAGAAATCTTCCTCCTCCCAAAATGTACACCAGGGTTGGTGATTAGCTGGTACCAGCGGGTCACAACCTCTTTGTGCAAGGGGGTAAAGGCCTGGGAGCTGCTCAGGAGGGCACAGAGATCCCAGCCCCAAGGACAGGGACATCCAGGGCATGGCACGAGCTTTGGGCAGGGCTGCCCAGCCTGCTCTGTGCCCAGTCCCCTCTGCATCATCTCCCTGCTTCCAACATGTCTGTGCTGTGCCCACAGCCCTGCCCTGTCCTCACAGCTCCAGGAGATGAGACAGGAGCAGAGGGACACGGAGCAGTCCTGCCTGTACCCAGGAGCATCCCCTGCCCCAGCTTTGCACCCAGAGCTAAGGAGAGGAACCAGCCCCTCTGCCCCAGGGACCCCAGGGACAGAGGGGCTGCCAGAGCTGGGAAAACAGAGGAAGGGGCTGCTTCCTGTGAAGGATCAGGGTGAAAGGGCTGCTTCCTGTGAAGGATCAGGGTAAGGGGCTGCTTCCAGCTCCTGGGAAGGGAACTTTCCAGTGCTGAGACCCCCGCACTGCCGCCCTGGCATTCCAGGAATGGAACAGGACACGCTGCACCCCGGCTGCAATTCCAGTGAATAATCCAGCACAGGAGGGCTGCCTCAGCAGCCTCCTCCTTCTCCTCCTCCTCATTAGCCCTACTCTGCTTGCCCCATTTAGAGCTGGTGCACAAATTAATGGAGCACTAATCAGCTGGGGAGGAGATATTAATAGTCGTGTGTGTTCCCTCCTGCCAGCCTCCCTCTCCCCCTGCCTGCACCCGGGGGGGATGGGGTACCTGGAAGAGCTCCGTGTTCCCTCCTGCCAGCCTCCCTCTCCCCCTGCCTGCACCCGGGGGGGATGGGGATGGGGTACCTGGAAGAGCTCCGTGTTCCCTCCTGCCAGCCTCCCTCTCCCCCTGCCTGCACCCAGGGGGGATGGGGATGGGGTACCTGGAAGAGCTCCGTGTTCCCTCCTGCCAGCCTCCCTCTCCCCCTGCCTGCACCCGGGGGGGATGGGGTACCTGGAAGAGCTCCGTGTTCCCTCCTGCCAGCCTCCCTCTCCCCCTGCCTGCACCCGGGGGGGGATGGGGTACCTGGAAGAGCTCCGTGTTCCCTCCTGCCAGCCTCCCTCTCCCCCTGCCTGCACCCAGGGGGGATGGGGATGGGGTACCTGGAAGAGCTCCGTGTTCCCTCCTGCCAGCCTCCCTCTCCCCCTGCCTGCACCCGGGGGGGATGGGGATGGGGTACCTGGAAGAGCTCCGTGTTCCCTCCTGCCAGCCTCCCTCTCCCCCTGCCTGCACCCGGGGGGGATGGGGTACCTGGAAGAGCTCGGAGTCGTCGGTGCTGTACTGGCTGGAGTCGGTCTCCGAGTGCTCCCCGCCCCACTGCAGCTCGCTGAAGCAGCCGGCAGAGTCCAGGTCGCCGGCGTCCAGCTGGGACAGATCGATCTCGGGGAAGTCAGAGTAGAGGTGCTCCTCGCCAGACACCTCATACTGCACACAGGAGAGGAGAGAAATGCTTGAGCCCAGAGGAGCAGGCACGGAGGACAGCAGCACCCCCCTGTCAGCCAGTGATCCACCCCTGGTGCTCCAGCCTCTCTTCCCACGCAGCCCCAGGCACTGGCAGGGTGTGGCGGGCACCTTTTCACCCACCTGGCCTGCACAGCCTGGCACTGGTCACTGGAGCATCCACCACACCCCCGCTGGTGTCCCAGCTGTGGCACAGCTGGGAACAGCAGGAGCTGCTTGGGAAGAGCCTCGTGTCCCTCTGAGTGAGCAGATGGTCAGGGCACAGCACAGCCATCATAGGGGCAATTCCTGCCCTTTGTGCCCTAAAAGTGACATCCAGTGGTGGCCTGGGGATCAGCACAGGAGACCTGGGACAGCAGCACACCGGGCCAGCCTCACACCTGCTGCTCACCCTGTCCCACCACATGGCCCTGGAGCACTCAGGACACCCCTCTGGGGAAGCTGCAGATCCCAAAGCCCCACCAAGGCAGCCCAGAGCCTGCTCCCTGCTCCCTGCAGGGTGAGGGCACAGCGTGGAAATGAATGGATGTCTGAGAGCACTCAGGGTGATGTGAGCTAAAACATCTCCATCTAACCACAGAAAGGAGCTGGCACCTGCCCCACTTGGGCCTGGCTTCCAGCCATGAAACCCCAGAGCTGCACCCAGAGCCCGAGGGAGCCGGGGCTGGCACCAGCACCCGCTGCCTGCCCTGGCATCTGGACCGTGCCTGGCTCTGCCTCGGTGTCCAGGGGAAAACACAGGGGAAAGGAGTGGTGAGACTCCTCCCAGCACTGCCTGCCCAAGGGGAGTCTTCTGGCAGTGAGGGAAGCAAGTTTATTTACAGAGCAAATGGATTTTTGGAGCAGGCAAACATCTGAGCATGTGAGAGAGGCTGCAGGGGAGCGTGGGGGCCCCTCCTCCTGAAGCACCCTGGAAGGGTCTCCTCCATCACTCAGTGGGAAGGAAAAGGGATTGCAAACCCAGCTGCAGGAATGGAAAAGACAGCTTTTCTCTCTCTCTCTTCTCATTTTTTGTTTTTCAAATTGGGATAATCTGGGATTACTGGCTGTGTTCCCCCAGGCTGAGGAGCCTGTCTGCCACGCTCCCCACCGCATTCAGGACACTCCAAAGGACACTCCCGTGCATGCACTCACTCCCTTTTTGCATTTCTCACCTGCTGCCCACCCTGCCCAATCCCAGGGGAGGTGGAAAACAGGGAGAGCACCTTGGAGGGCACAGCAAGGGCAGGGAGAGTGATTTGATGGCCTGATGGTGAGCCAGTGCCATGCCCCAGCCATGCCCAAGGGCTGGAGTGGGGGCTGGGGGTGCAGGGAGCTGCTGGTGCTGCCCCAGACAAAGCTCTGGGAGCTGCCCCCGCTCTGGGGGATGCTCTCCCAGCACCCTCCCTTCACCTTTTTGCTGGAGGGATGTGTATCAGGTAGATCCCACAGGTGTGGTGCCACAAAGGGTATCAGGCAGCCCTGAGTGGCTCTGGGAGCTGAGACTCCTCACTGGGCCCCCAGGGCTGGGGATTTTCTAGCCTGCCCTGCAAAAACCTTAGTTCCCAGGTGTCAGAGCACATGCAGCAGGTCAGGAGTCCCCACTGCCAGCTCTGGGGGACACAGATGTTGCCTTTCCCCTTGTTCTGTCCCCTCTGCCCAGACTGCTCTGGGATCAGATGTCCTTTGGCCTTTCAGATGTGTCCCTTACCTGCTGTGGCTTGTCCCTGCCTTCCTGTCCCTGCTCTAGTGCCTGCTCCAGAAAAAGTCTTGTGACAACTTTGTCTCCCCCTTCTCCCCAAATCTTCCCATGGGAACACAGGCACAGGTTTTTATTTTTAGCCAAGCCATACATACACAGCTATACGTGTGTCTGTGTGTGCGTGTGTGCGTGCAATTAAAAATAGCAGAGCAGCCAAATTCTCCTGCTCCTTTTGATATGCCACAAGGGAAAAGATCCTGGTGCTGAGATCACAAGGAGCAGCTGACACCAGAGCTCGGGATGTCTTTTGATCAACTCCACAGATGTGACATGTCCCCATTGGCAACAGGGCTGGGTAAAAATAAACCCCTGCAATCCAAGGCTGCTGAGCTGCCCTCTCTGGGCACTCGGGGCAGGACTGCCCTGCCACTGCCACTGCCACGCTGGGGATGCTCCCAGCTTCCTGCCTCCCACGGGTCAGGAATGCCCACACCTCAGCCCTGTCTGTGTGGAGCCTCCTCCTCTCCTCACTGACAGGCATGGGGACAGCCTTTGCTCGGTGGGGTCACCCATACTGCCACACGGATGGGCACCCCAGCCCACCCCTCTGCTGGGCAGTGTCACTTACCCAGCCCAGCCACCATGGACCTGGGCTCCAGAGGGAACCCACCACTCCCAGCCCATGGCCCTGAGCCCCTCTGGGCTGGCCCCAGGGCTGGGGAAGGGGCAGCCCCTGCCCAGCTCGGGGGTGGCAGCAGCGCTGAGGACACTGCCTGTGGGCATGGGACCTCATCTGCTCTGACTGTCCCTTTTCCCACCCTCTGCACTTCCTGCTGCCTTGGGAGAGGAGTGAACTTTTGTTCTAATTTTACTCAGGACTTTGTAGGAAGATCAGCCATGGGTTCTTGGTGTGCAGCCAGCAAACACCCATGGAGACATGCTCAGAGACTGGGAGGCATCCTCCAGCCCAGACACCTGGGCCGGCTGTGCTGCAGCAGGGCTGCCACCAGAGAGCTGCTGCCAGCGCCTGAGCAGTCCCTGCTCCAGGGAGGAGAGCTCCTGCTGACTCCTTGGTCAGCATCCCTCTGGCTCCTGGGTGCCCTGGGGCTGCCATGTGCTCCCACTGCCTGTCCCTTTGCCATGTCCCCAGTCTGTCCTTCCCAGAGCAGTGGCAGCACAGGAGGAGGAGCTGGCACAGGGTTAGATCCATCTCCCTGCCCGACTGGGAGGGTGTTCAATGCAGGCCACTGTCTCTGGTGGCCCCAGAAGCTCTGGGGACATGTCCTGGGCTGCACCTGCGGCCACTGGCTGGAGTCACATCCAAGATGTCCCAGCTCAGTGCTGGCTCTGGCACCCTGGGGACAGCAGGTGGGACATGTCCCTTTCAGTTCTTCTGTTTTGGAGCAGTGTGAACTCTGGCACGTGAGGTCTTATCTCTGAGGAGACACCAGACTCCTCCCCAAGCCCAACTCTAATTCAAACACTGGATTAACGAGACAGGAAATGTTTTCCTCTTTTTCAGTGTCAACCTGGGCTCCCCAAACAAAACCCCTGCAGTCAGCAGGACTGGAGAGGCTGCCTGGGGTCAGCTGCACCATAAGCCCAGGGAGAGCAGGAGCAGCCCTGCTGCCAGGGGAACAGCAACCTGAGCAGGGCAAGCAGGGACTCAGCTCATTGTCTGCTCTGCTGAGCTGCCTCAGGAGCTGGGGACAGCGCAGTGACCGTGACACAGAGACCTGCAGGTGCTCTCCCTGTCTCACTGCAGCACTGCCAGAAATTACCCTTATCTGCAGAACCCCTGGGTCCAACCCCTTGAAGTCATGGCCAAGAATTCTGGCGTGGGCTGTGGGCACAGGGGGGATGGCACACGGGGCTGGTGCTCACTCAGCCTGCACAGGGGCAGCCTCTGAAGTGCCGCTGGCCACGGGCAGCACCTTCCAGGAGCCTCATCCTGCCCTGCCTGCATGGCAGCCCCGGGGTGCCCTGCGGTGGCCCTGTCACTCACGTGCCATGGAAAAAGGGAAGGAAAGAGGCAGCACCTCGGAGGGGGGTCAAGGGAAGCAGCAGGGACAGCAGCCCACCCCTCACTGGGGAGCAAACGGTGACTCAGCTCCTCCCTGCACAGCCAGGAGCCTGCCCAAGGCATTAAGGGATAAATATCCATCCCCACGTGCTGCAGGCACTGCCCCAGAGCAGCCAGCAGAGTCAGGCTGGCACCCACAGCAGCAGCAGGTGAGAGCTGCTGAGAACACCAAGTGCTGCTCCCACCAGCCCTGCCTCAACCCCAGGGCAGCTTCTCCCTCCTCACCCTCACCAGGACTTGAAAAAGGAAAGAAAATCCTTGGGCAGGGGTTTTGCAGAGTTGTCTGGGCTTATCAGGGAAATCCGTAATCACAGACTGCTTCAAACGGGGATTACAGCCCTGCAGGGACACTGCAGGGTGTTCCTGGGATGGGCTCTCACCAGGGTGCTGGCACTGGGCTGGCTGCTGTGACACTGGCTGGTGTGACACTGGGCTGGTGTGACACTGGGCTGGCTGCGGTGGCACTGGGCTGGTGTGACACTGGTTGCTGTGGCACTGGGCTGGTTGGTGCTGCACTGGGCTGGCTGGTGTGGCACTGGGCTGGCTGCTGTGGCACTGGGTTGGTGTGATACTGGGCTGGCTGGTGTGGCACTGGCTGGTGTGGCCCTGGGCTGGCTGCTGTGGCACTGGGCACAGCCATTCCCCCCTTTCAGGCCCCCAGCACCCTCCTGAGCTGCCCCAGAAGCAGAGTGAGGAGGCTTTGGGGGCATGACCCACACTGGGACCAAACCCAGGGGTGTACCCTGCTGTCCCCACAGCCCCCAACCAGGGGACACGGTCCCCATGGGGTCACCCATCAGCACCTGGGCCAGGTGCTGCCAGCCCCTCATCATGCCCAAGGATGTGCCAGCTCCATGCCAGCCCAGAGGGATGAGGGATGGGCAGGGGGGGAGCAGCCTGGCTCCAGCACCAGGGAGGAGGGCAGAGGTGGGAATGGAGGAGACAGCTATAAATAAGTGTAAATACAGCAAGGAGGCACCTGGCCAGAGCTGTGAAGGTCACCAGAGTGAGTGCCAGCAGATAAGCAACCCCCCTCCCCAGTGGCATTTGACAAAATGTCACCGTGAATGAGGGAGAGGTGGTGTCGGGTTGTGCCTTGGCCCTGTCACCCCTTGACACCCCTGATATTTATAGCCTGAGAGCCCCACAGTGAAGGGCGAGGGGTCCCTGGAGGTGAGGGGACCCTGCCTGCACCCACAGTGAGCACAGGCACAGGCAGGTCCCTCGTCCCCTCCCCAGGTTTGGGGGGAAGGCCCACAGGAATCTCCCAGGCTGCACAGAGCAGGAGACACCTCTCTGTCCTGCCAGGCATTTTGCCCTCTGCCCCCTGTTAATTTTTAATTACTTTTTTTAACTTTCTACTGATCCGTTTTAACGATTCGGCCCAGCCAGCAAAAGGCAAAACCTCATTTAAAACCTGGACTGAGCAAACAGCAGCTCCTTCTTCCTCCTGAGCCACTCCAAACCAAGTCCTGCTGGTCCCTCTGGGTGCAGCACGTGGGAGCTGCCCACGCTGGGCATGCTCTGCCAACACAGCCTGGACTCAGAGCTTGGACTCAAAGGTTGGACCTGATGACCACAGAAGTCTTTTCCAACTGAAATAATTCTGGGATTCAGTGGCACACGTGGAGCAGCTGCCCTCCCAACACAGCCTGAGGTGTGCTGGGTGGGAAAAGGGGGTGCTGGGTGGGAAGAAGAGGGTGCTGAGCAGGAAAAGGGGTGCCCAGTGCCAGGCTCCGAGCCCCAGCCCCAGGCTGAGCACAGTCTCACTCCCTGACTTTTGTCTTACATTAGAAGGTGTAATTAAGATCAACCAGGAGATGCCAGGAATGGGAAATATTAAACATTAACCGCAAACAATAAACATGAACTTGCCAGAATAACTTTGATATGCAGGAAAGATGGAAGAAATTGCACTAAACTGTCCTTGAGTCACAGGACAGAAAAAAGGAGCCTGAGATACTGGTAATAATGCCCTGGATAAACAACATTCTGCTAGAATACTTCAAACAAAGGTGTGTCGGGTTTAGGAAGAAGGGCACAGCAAAGTGTATCACAGGTTACAGAGCTGTGTGTTCACACCACACTCAGCTCATTTCTTCAGGCTCCAGATTACAGAGTCCACTTTGGTTCTGCCTGAGCTCCAGGACCAGCCCAGGGCTGCAGCACCCACCAGGGAGCCGCTGCAGCCCCCACAGACCCTAAAGCAGCCCCCACAGATCCTAAAGCAGCTCCCACAGACCCTAAAGCACCCCCCAGTGCTGCCAGGCACAAAGCAAGGGCAGGTGGTGGCTGTGCCCCGTGCAAGGAGCAGACAGAGCAGGAACAGGCTGTTCCCAAGGAACACCTCCTCTCTCAACACCACCTAATGGAAACAGCCCTGTCTGTGTCCCTGTGGGCTGCCAGGGCTGGCCAGGCAGTGCCAGCACACCTGGGCACCCTCAGCGTGCTCAGAACTGTGCCTGCCCAAGTGTGACAGCTTCACCCTGCACCCCCAGGGCCAAGCTGCAGCACCCCGTGGCAACCCAGCCTGCCAGCAGCCAGCCTGGCAAACACCATCCACCACCCAAACACACCTGTGCCAGTGGCTGCTGCCAGCCCTGTCCCTGTCACCAGCTCCCTGCCACCACTCGACGGCATGAGGAGGCAGGGCACAGACCCCGGGCTGAACACTGCTGGGGTTTTCTAGGAAATTCCTTTTTATCTCCCCAAAGCAAAGGCAGGACCAACGGACAGCAGTTGGCACGAGCTGGGCTGGGCACAGAGCACAGTGGGGACTGAAATGTGCCATCAGCTCTCCAGCCCTGCCATGGGACCCCCTGGCCGTGGGACAGGCAGGGAAGGAGCAGGGCAGGAGCAGGGAAGGAGCAGGGGCAGGGACAGGAAAGGAGCAGGAGCAGGAGCAGGGAAGGAGCAGGGCAGGAGCAGGGAAGGAGCAGGGGCAGGGACAGGAAAGGAGCAGGCAGGGCTCCCCCAGCACCCCTCACCTCCTTCTGTGAGGTGTCCTCCAGCCTGTGTGGGACAAGACAGGGCAAGAGGTGGCACAAGCCCTGCAGCCCTGAGGGGATGCCCAGTGGGACTGGGAGCAGTGGGGACTGTGGCTGAGGCCAGCAGAGCACTGAGACACTGAAATTCTTGGGATGGCTCCCACTCACACACCACTGCAGGGGCAGGAAAGGCTGTGGAGCCCTGGGAGCCAGGCTGGCAGCACAGGGGACACGGCTGTGCCATGACAGGGGACAGTCCTGACTCACTGAGGAGCTGACTGTTAGCCAGCTCTGCTGGTCACAAGAATTTCCCACGATGGCAACTCCCTCCTTTTGCAAGGAAAACATGAGGGGGTGATTATTTTCAGAGCTTCCTCTTCTGATGCCCCTGCAGCCAGCAGCCACATGACTGATGTGGGCACAGGGACCCCAGTGAGGAGGAGCAGCCCTGCCCCTGCCCTGGGGAGCTTTGGTGCCCAGCTCAGAGGCTGACAGGGCTCCACAAGGCCCTTTCTGCCCAGAGGACATTGCAAACATCCTGCCATGGCACAGCCTGGCACACCTAACCCCAGCTCAGCTCCACGGGCACTGCCCACCCTGGCACTGACAGCTCTTCACCCCTTCCAGCCAGCTCCAAGAGCAAATCCCAGATGGAAGCACCAACTGTCCCTCCACTGCCACACCATGAAGTCACAGCTATGGTGGCACTCAGGGGCAGGCAGAGCCCTTGCCCACGGGGACATCACTGCCTCGTGCCACCGAGGCCAGCCACAGCCATGCTCCCTACCCACAGCCCCAGCCTTGGCATCTTCCAGGCTCCCAGAGCTGCCCTGGGCTTTCCAGGAGCCACAGCCTGGGAATCCCTGCACTGCCTCAGCCTGCCCTGCCCAGCTGGGCAAGGGCTGGGATTCCCAGCACATTCTGGTGTCACCCCGTGTGACAGAGCTGAGGTCACACTGGGCCCAGTCCTGCCCCTTCCACACCTGACAAGCAGGTGGAGAGAACCTGCTGCCTGCCAGCTGCCCCAGCCCGCTGCCACCCCCTGCCAGCTCTGTCCCCATCACCTGCAGCACATCCTTCACCTCCCCAGGGCACAGCAGCCCTTTCACAGCTCACTGATGCTCTGCTGAGGAGCAGGGACTGCCTGGACCAGGTGTGCCCAGCTGGGAGCCCTCCTGGCACGGAGGTGGCAGCAGGGCAGGGGGAAAGCCCAGCTCCTGCCCACCCTGCTGCTTCTGAGGGGGTTCAGGTGTCCCCTGCCATGGAAGGCACTGTGGGCTGGCACTGCTGGTGCCACCAGCAGCCTCTTAGTGCTAATCAGGCCGAGGCAGGAGACGGGGAAGGTTCAAGCTGGGGTTAAGAAGGCACAAGGAGGATCTTCCTGCATTAGCCTGACCTCGCAGCCAGCCCAGCCCCAGCACTCTGCAGGAACAGCCCTGCCCTGCTGGGGCTCAGGCCACCAGCACCAACCCTCAGTGGGACCCTCCAGGAGCCCTTCTGCTGCTGGACACGGGCTGAGCTGGCCCTCCTGCCAGGGGGGGCTGTGGGAGCCCCCCCCGTGCCCAGATCCCACGTGAAAATGAAGTTTTCAGCTGGATGAATGAGGATGCAAACCTCTGTGCAAAGGGAAAAACCACTCACATCTGTCCTTACCCTCCAAACCACTCACATCTGTCCTTACCCCCCTGCCCAGCCTACCCAGGTGTGCCCAGTGCAGCTGGAAGCCCCAGCTGTGCCAGGTGGGTGGGTGGGCACTGCTGGCCACCCCTCACTGCTGCACTGCCCATGCCAGCTCCTGCTTCTGCCCTGCACAAACCTGGCACCCTGCAAGAGGTGAGTCCCCCCTCTTCTCCTCCTGAATCAGGGGCTCCCTTTCCTCCCCCATCCCACTACACCTAAATAAATTATTGCCCATTTTCTGCAGGTGTCCCGGCCAGAGGGGACTGTCACCACCCAGTGTGGTCACCTCGTGGTCACCTCGTGCCTCTGCTCTGACACCTCTGTGCCCACTAAGCTGCTGGGGAGGGGCAGTGCTGCCAGCTGGGTATTTTCCAGGTGGGCATCGGGAGTCCCTGGGATAAAGTGATTATCAGTATTGACACCAGTCCAGTTCTGTGGGAAAGGTGGGAGGAGAGCAGGTCCCAGCAGGTCTGGGGATGCAGGAACACGCTCCCAGGTGGATGCTGGAGGTGAGAACCCTGAGCAGCAGCTCTGGGCAGGCTGGGCACACAGCAGCACAACCTGTTTGCTCTGGGGATTTCCTGGGGCTGCACAAGGCTTTGCTGTGTCCGGGTCTGCACCCAGGCACTGTCAGCTGTCCCAGCCAGGCCACCTGCCCCAGGGCTGGGCTCTGCCCCTGCTTTTTGGCTCTGCAGGAAGCATTTCTGTGAGCCACAGACTGGAGCTGGTGCTGCCAACCTGCTTTCCTCGGGCTTCCTACTCTGCAAACAACTGACTCACCCTGGAAAGAAACAGCTCCAAGATCTCCAGATAGAAAAACCCTATGAGGGCAAGAAGCTCCTTCAGGAGCACATGCAAACCCACATCCACAAAGCTTTGTTCTATTCCAAATTCTCTCCTGTAAGGGACCACACCTTTCCCCTCCCCAAAACCCCAGGCAGGCTCCAACAGGGCACGAGAGGAGGGGTCTGGCCACTCCCTGTGGCAGCAGCTGGGGCCCTCTGCTCTTCTCAAACCAGTTGGGGGCCCCTCTCCTCCTCCCAAACCAGTAAGAGGCTCCTCTCCTCTTCCCAAACCAGTTAGGGGCTCCTCTGCTCTTCCCAAACCAGTTGGAGTGAAGCCCACAAGCTCGAGTTCTTACACTAAATCAGATCCTTTAACTGCTCCACGTGCTGTGCCACCCTGCCCTGAGCTTGCCTGCCCCCAGGCCTTGTTCCCCCCTATTTCTGACCCCAGCTAATCCAGGGATCAACAGAAAGCCAGAGACCCCAGGGCAGGCTGGCCTGAAAGCCAGCCCTGAGCTCTGGGTCTGACAGGAACTGCTCTGACCCAGCAGCCACCCCTGGGTTGGGACCATCAGAGTCAGGGGTCCCCTCTGGGGTGGGGCAAGCCACCTCTAGCCTGGCAGTGCCACGTGCCAGGTGGTCTGAAGCCTGTGCAGGGCTGGCAGGGGTTAAGGGTGCTCAGGCCTGCCTTGCTGTGCCACCTCCATGCACTTTGCATGGCCCCAGAGCCTGGCAGCAGCTCCCCAGTCATGTGAGATGTGAGCAGCTCCAGCTCCCAGCCCTGCCTCGCTCTTATCCACCCGCTCTTATCCATCCCTCTGCCTCTGCTGCCCCCGTGGCAGGGGCTGCCATGTGGGAGCCTGGCCAGGAGCCCTTGTCAGAGCCTGCAGTGTCACCTTGGAGGGTCCTGCAGGGAGGCAGGGCAGTGGGACAGGGCTGTGCTCGGTGTGGCACTGAGGGGACATTGCTGGGCCACAGCCCCACAGCTGGGGCTGCACCGGATGAGAACAGTCAGCTCTGCCCCTCCCAGCCTGACAGCAGGGCACAGAGGGCATGGTGGGCACCAGAGAGGCAGCCCCTCAGCCTGCCCACCCAGCCCCACTGCCAGCCTGGTGGCCAGTTGACACCATGTGTACCCAGAGCTGGCCGAGCCAGGCTGGGTTATGCAAACCACAACGGGAGCTGTTTCAACTAGTTGGACTCCTGCCTGGCAGTCAGGTGCCTTCCTCCTCCTCCTCCTCCTCCCAAACGGCTGCCAGTGCCCTGGGCAGCTGCCCAAGCTCTGTGGGTGCCTCTGTCCCCACGCTGAACACGCCACGACTGCTCTGGCCGAGGGGTGCCCTGGGATGTGGGGGGCAGGCAGGGGCTCACTGACCCCCAGCACCATGTGCTGCTCTCCCCCAGCTCAGCTGTGAGCCAGCTCTGCCCGTGGGGTGTCCTTGGGGTGTCCTCAAGTGTCCCTGTACTGCCAAGGCACAGCTGGCACCACGGGCGGGCACAGGGAAGGTTGTGCACCTTCACAGAATCATGGAAAAGTTTGCACTGGGAGGGAACCTTCAAGGTTTTGTTCCACCTTCCATATCCCAGGGTGCTCCAAGCCCCATCCAGCCTGGCCTTGGGCACTGCCAGGGATGCAGGGGCAGCCACAGCTTCCACGGTGCCCAGGGGGGAGCAGAGATGTGGGGCTGTGCAGGCAGTGGGAAGGGGCTGTTGGCCCCATTGCTGGAGAGTTTTACCCAGCACTGTGCTCACCTTGGCATTTCCCATCCCTGGGAGGTGCAGGAACCCTGTGGAAGGAAGGGTGCAGGGAAAAAGTCCTGGTGCTGTGAGCCACAAAGGAAGGCCTGGGCAGAGCTGGTCACACTCCTGTCACCAGCTGTCCCTGCCACACTCACACCTCCTGGCAAGGGCTGTGTTTGGCTTTGCCTGGAGAAACCCTCCCTAGGCCAGGAGGAGCCAGCAGTGGACAGTATCTGTTCCCAACACCCTCTGACATTGCAACACACGGGGAAAATCCCAGAGGCAGCACCAGGAATCTTCATGCAAATCCCCAATTCCCAAGCCAGTAGCAGCCTGGCACTCTGGGCTGCCAGGAAAGCACTGCCTGGCTCTGCACAGGGCTCTTTGCACAACACTCCAGCCTCTCCTGGAATTTCAACACGGATTCCCTGTCAGCTGGGACAGGAGCTGCCACGGGGCTGGGGTGGCACAAGGGATGGCTCCATCCCTGTTTTCTTTACTACGAAATTCTGTGCAACAAAATAAAGCCTTTGCCAAAGGAAACGGGCCCCAGGCCAGCTCCTTCCAAGGCTCCCTGGAATGCTCTGCTCTGTCATCCCTCGGTGGGCACAGAGATTTTGTGCAGGTATCAGATTTTCTGTTCAGGATGCTTTTCCAGCTGGATGTCTTTGATGAGCTTTTCTGCAGAGGTGGCATGGAGCTGGAGGAGCAGGGAAACCTGCCTGTGGTGAATGGTAAAACCCTCTGGCAACGCCGTGACGCTGCTCCAGACACAGGGTCTAAATTTAGACTCCTCATTTATTATCCTGCAGCTGCTGCCTTTGGTGTGAGAGGAGCCAGGGGCTGCACTGATGCTCCCCTCACCCATGGCTGGGGCTGCCTGGACACATCCACAGCCTCACACTGGCCCAAACTGGGTGCAAAGCATAAAACAATCCACAAACCTTTTCCCTGGGTGTCTCCTGAGAGATGAGACTGAGTCTAAAATCCCCCACCCTGCATCCCACAAGGGTTTACTGTGGGATGTGCTGGCATGAGCAGGTCCTACCTGGGTGGGAATGGGGTCCCCCTTTTCCTGGTGAGGGCCCCCAGGTTTCTGGCAAAGGATAGGTGGCTTTCCCTTGGCTTCCCTCCTGCCAAAATCAGGGATCTTCCTCAACCAAAGCAGCCAAAGCTGGAGCAGAGAGGCAGGAGGGGCAGGGAGCCATGGGTGCCTCCATCTCCTCTCCTCTGGGATGTGAAGCAGAGAGATAAATCCTGGTGTGACCCCGGTGCTTGGCAGACAATCCCCTGCCTGTAGTGCCAGGGAGACAGCAAGTGCAGCCAGGCTGAGCACTGGCACCGTGGCTGCCTTGGGTGAGGAGCCATCCCCGGGCTCTGGCAGCAGGGAAGCCACAGGAAAGCCACCCATCCTTTGGCAGGAGGCCTGCGTGATTCCAGCAGCACATTTGGGACAAAGGGGTGAAAAGGAGGGATGGCCAGGCAGCCAGGCTGGGCTGTGGCCCTGCTGGGACTCACAGCAGCCATCCCCCACTGCTGGCACCAGCCTGGGACTCACAGCAGCCATCCCCCACTGCTGGCACTGAGTGCCATTGACGTGGGGCCAAGCAGGACAGAACTCCAGGCATCTCATCCTGCTGCCATCCCTCCTGCTGCATCCCTCCTGCTGCCATCCCATCCTGCTCCATCCCATCCTGCTCCATCCCATCCTGCTCCATCCCTCCTGCTGCATTCCTCCTGCTCCATCCCATCCTGCTGCATCCCATCCTGCTGCCATCCCTCCTGCTGCATCCCTCCTGCTGCCATCCCATCCTGCTGCCATCCCATCCTGCTCCATCCCATCCTGCTGCCATCCCATCCTGCTGCCATCCCATCCTGCTCC
The DNA here is from genome assembly GCF_027477595.1 of Haemorhous mexicanus. Lineage (NCBI taxonomy): Eukaryota > Metazoa > Chordata > Aves > Passeriformes > Fringillidae > Haemorhous > Haemorhous mexicanus. The sequence continues at coordinate 1,606,524 of NC_082355.1, forward strand.
ATCCCATCCTGCTGCCATCCCATCCTGCTCCATCCCATCCTGCTGCCATCCCATCCTGCTGCATCCATCCTGCTGCCATCCCATCCTGCTCCATCCCATCCTGCTGCCATCCCATCCTGCTGCATCCCTCCTGCTCCATCCCATCCTGCTGCCATCCCATCCTGCTCCATCCCATCCTGCTGCCATCCCATCCTGCTCCATCCCATCCTGCTGCCATCCCATCCTGCTGCATCCCTCCTGCTGCATCCCTCCTGCTGCATTCCTCCTGCTGCCATCCCATCCTGCTGCCCTCCCATCCTGCTGCCATCCCATCCTGCTGCATCCCTCCTGCTGCCATCCCATCCTGCTCCATCCCATCCTGCTGCCATCCCATCCTGCTGCCATCCCATCCTGCTCCATCCCATCCTGCTGCCATCCCATCCTGCTCCATCCCATCCTGCTGCCATCCCATCCTGCTGCCATCCCATCCTGCTGCATCCACCCAAGCAGGAGGCTGGCAGTGCCAGGAGAGGGTTAAGCCATTCATCATCCCTGCTGGAGAGCAGCTGGACCCACAGCAGCACCAGTCCTGCCCCCCACACTGCTACTGGGACCTCTCAAGGGCCTCCCAAGCTGGGGCTGAGGTCTGCTGGGGCTGCCTCCTCCTCCTTGGGGACAATGGGGTGGAGTGGTGGCAGCAGCAAAGGCAGCCTGGTGCCCACTGCGCCACCTGCTCGGGAGGGGACTGGGAACCTGCCTGGCACTCCTGCTGCACATCCACCCTGTCACACCTGGGCACTGGGAGGGTGGGACACAGCCCCAGGAGCATCCCCCAGCAGGTACAGAGGTGACAGTCCCCGCCCTGAACCTGGTGGCTGCAGGGACACCAGGGACACGAGGGATCTCACACCCCAGGCTGCTGTCCCCATACAGGGACAGGCAGGACAGGCACGGGGCTCATGAAAAAGCCACTTGGAATGACAGGTCCTTGGCCCCCCAGAGTGTCCCCACTGTTCCTGACCCACGGGGACCAAAGACCTCCCTGTGCCTTTTGGGGCCGCTCCCCCTTCTCCCCTCATTCCCTTTTCAGGCACCATCCTATGCATGGATTTTCAGCAACCCAATAAATGCCCCGATGTGATCGCTGGGTGACCTCCTCCTGCTCCCTGTGCTGACATCTGCTGAAGCAGCACAGAGGGGACACAGGGACACCCTGTTTCTGCCTCCCCCTCGGCCCCAGAGGCCTTTCCCCTGCTTTCCCCCGGGTCAGGAGGGGCACAAACCCTTGGGCAGTGGCTGGTATTTGGGTAAGAGGCCACACTGGGGTACAGAGGCAGGAGCACGTGCTGCTGCTGTCCTGACACACAGAGGGCTGGGGCTGTGCCTGGCCATCAGCACAGGCTCAGCAACTCTCCCACGGCCGCCAGCAACACCCCCGGGACCCCCAGGGACCCCCCGAGCCAGCTGTGAGGGGTGACAGGCAGGGCAGGAGCTCAGTGGGGAGCAGAGCCTGCCTGCCTGAGGCTCTGCCCTCCCTGCTCCCTGCACTGCAGGGCTCCCACTGCCTTTCCCACTGCAGGACTGCTGCTACCCATGCCCATCGTGGATGGGATACTCTGCCCCAAAGCTCCTTGCCCCCTCTGCCACGCTCCTCACCCTCCTCTGGCTGCCAGCTCGGACCTTCTCCCACCTTTCCCACGGGAGGATTTCCCAGTGCCTGCCAAGGGATGTGCAGGTATAAAGTGCCCACTCAGTGCCCGGGAGCCTCTGGCATCCACCTTGGCAGAAACCCAGCACTGTCCTGGAGAAACGTGGGCAAAAATCTCACCCTGGCACTGCTGAGCCCAGCCATGGCAGCCCCTGGCCCCAGCCATCGCCCCTTGCCAGGGGCACGGGTCCCATGGGGGGAGGCACTGCCCAGGCAGCCGGAGCAGGGCACATCCAAAGAAGGAAAAGAGTTGGATGGATGGAGGAGCCGGCCAGGCTCCCTGGCCAGCCAGCCCATACTGTAAAAGGAGTGGGAGCAGGGAGTGCACAGCCCTGGCTCCAGCAGTTTTAAGATGGCTGTGAAGCTGAGAGAAGGAGGAGGAGGAGGAGAAGAAGGAGGAGGAGGACATTAACCCTCTCAGCACTGCGCTGCAGCCACCAGCACTGCAGGGAGATGAATGGCAGCTTTCCAAAGGCTCCACTTAACAGTAGATGGATTGGGGACCACTCAACTCCCACCCAATAAAATCCAGCTGGTGATGCTTTCAGGCCTGGCAGGGCCGAGCTGGGAGATGCTGACCTCAGACAGATTGTGGGAAGGAGGAGGAGAAAGAGAAGGAGGAGAAGGAGGCACATGACAAATCAAGGACCCACTATGGGACAGGACATTCAGCAGGACCTTAAAGACCCCTGGAATATGGACTCCCTGAAACAATGCCCTTCCACTCATGCTGTCCGTGGGAGCTTAGCACAGCAGAGGGGCAGGAAAGGGGCACCCCTGGTGCCACCCTCTGGGTGCCTGCATTGCCATCCCTTGCTGGCTGCTCAGCAGGGAGCAGCAGAGCCAAGTGACTGCTCAGCTTCCCTGCTCTTGTCCCTGTGGACACTCACGTGAATATTCACGTTTTTCCTGCTTAATGTTTTCCTTTAAAAACATCGGGCTTGGCCCTCCCGGTGCTTTTCTGCAGGATTCATCAGAGCTGCAGCGACTGGAGGAGCAAAGGTACTGGGCACTTAACAACAACTTCCCTTCTCCCAAGTTTTAATTGGTCATTGACGTCAAGTGATTATTGAGAATTATTAATTAAGAAAGCATTTAAGAGCCTGGCTTTTGTTGAGGTTTCACCGTTACAATTAGTTTATGGGCCAACAGGAGAAACATCAGCCTTTGCAGTCACTTGGAGTGCAGCAAAGTGCCCATAATTAATTTCCCTTTCCGCAGCAAGTGCTTTGCTCTGACCTGCCTTGGGGACTCGCCTTTCTCCAGGTGTGCCAACCACAACAGCCCTGGAAACACGCAGCCACAGGGACATCAGGATGGGAACACCATGTCCCCTCCAGCCCCTCACTACGCAGGGATTGCGGCTCTTTTCGGGAAAGCATCCTGGCCACACGCCCTGATCCTGGGGAGGAGGCCACCCTGCCTTTGAAAGAGATTTTCGTTTTATCTCCTTCCTGCCCTGGGGAAGCAGCTGCCTCGCAGGTGCTTGGCTCTGAGAGGATGTGTTTTGGCAGCCCAGCGCTTTCCAGGAGTTCCCTGAAGCCCCTCACACAGCGGCAGCACCCACCACAGACAGCAGCAGGATGCTGGCGGGGTGAGCTGAGGCTGGAGAGGCAGGAGAACCCATGGGATGGCTCCAGGAACAGGACTGGAGCACTGCCTGCTCCTGCCTCAGTCTGTGCACAACCTCAGGCTGCTCCCTGCAGCAGCAATTGCTGCCTCTCCACCTCTGCTGGGGCACCACAGCTCCTCCTTCCCTGGGGGATCTGGGGTGCTGGTGGCTGGCGGAGGCTGGGAGGGGTGCTGAGGGGCTGGCAGGGTGGGTGCCAGCACAGTCCAGCCCTTCCAGAGCAGACTCAGGGTGCAGGGATGCAGGAATGCAGGGATGCAGCCCAGCCCTTCGCTCCCAGCCGGATGCTGCTGCTGCACTCCCTCACAGCACCCCAAGTGCAGCTCCAGGAGGGACCAGCAGCCCCCGCTCAGCAACTGGGTCAGCTAAATATAAATGGAGCAGCCCCAGAACCAGGCACCTTCCCGCCTTGCATCATTGACACCCTAAAAACCACGGCCTGGGCACAGGGGCTGTGGCAGCTGCTGCTTCACCAGAGGCTCTGCTGAAGCTGCTCCTTTGGAGCCACTGCTCCAAGGGCTCCCAGCCTTCCTGCTGGCCCAGGGCAGCCATCACGGAGCTGGGGGAGAGGTGGGACAGATGCCTGCAGAATGGATGTTCCTAGGAGGCCACGGCTGCAAGCTGTGTGTGCACTCCTCCACACAGAGCAGGCCCCCAGGAGGGAGATTTCCACTTCCATTTATCCAAACCAGCCAGATCAGCTCCCAGGCACCAAGGCAAGCAGCTCAAACTCCCTCATTAGGGCTAGGCATATGCCTCCCAGCCCAAGGGGTGCAGGCATGCACCCACAGGTTTGGCTCCTAGGGTGATGTCCAACCCCTGTGCTGCACACCCCTGGGTAAGAACACTTTGTAGGAAGACTCTGCAGCAGGATGGGTTAGTCCCAGGATCCCCTGTTTGCTGTACCCCAAGGGCAGACGCCACCCTCAGTACAGCCTGCCCTGTGGTTTGTGGGTGCAGTAGGTCTGGTGCTGGAGTCCAGGAGAGGCAGATTTGGGGTGCTTTGAGCTGCCCCCTTCACAGCCTTTTTGGCACCGTGTGGGAGAAGAGGGATGGTGCTCATCCTGCACCCCACACGCTGCCTGAACAGCCCTTTGCAGCCTGCAGGTCTCCAGTTGTCTGCAGCTGAACATCACCCAGCCCGGAGGGTTGGTTATTAGGGAAAAACACTTTAATGAGGCAGCTCATTAAAGGCAGGAACAGATTAACCCAGGAACCTGAGGAACTCAGTGACTGCCGAGTTCAAGAATAGGAGCAACAGGCCTTTCCCTGGCAACAGTGGGAGACGCTGCCTCAAAGCAGTGGGATGAGCCCTTGAATCCTCAAAGCCCTTTCAAAGCCCTGCACCCTCCCAGGAGCTGTGTGAGCTCTGGAGATGAAAGATGCTAGGAAGGGTGGACCACAGCTTGAAACCTATGAAAACACCCACTGAAATACAAGGGGAAAATACTCCATCCCCAATAGTCGACTTCATGCACTGCCTCCTCCACTGATCAAGCAAAATCCCAGCACCAGTGTGGACTTCCAGCAGGGATGCTCCAGGGAGATTGCCTTTGGCAAGACACAACCCTGCTGCACAGGAGCAACGTGGGAGGAGAGGCAAAGCCAAGCAGAGTTCAGAGTTACGGTCACCACAGAAAAATGAACTCTGGAAAAGAAATCCAGCTCCATTTCCCACTACGGGGAAAGGTTTGCAGCACAACCCTCTCCACAGGCAGAGGAAAGGCTGCTGAGTGGTGGAAGCCCAAGCGAGTGGGGCACCTGGGGATGCCGGAGTTACCTCAAAGCCACTCCAGCAGCAGGGGGAAGAGTCAGGCCCGTGCCACGGCTGTTATGAATGAAGGTGGGAGCACTGCAGCTAAAGATAACTTTGTGAGCAGGTACTATTAATAGCAATACTCTCGGGCTTTTGCTTTGTGCTTCCTGCAGGGCTCTGCGGGATGGAGGAGCTCTAATGGATCGGGCCCTGCCATGGCTCCGGGAAAGGGCCCCGTGTGCATCCCCGAGCCCAGGGGCAGGACTGACACCCTGGAGGAACGGGGACCAGCAGCGGCGGCCGAGGCTGCCACCGGTCAGCCGGCACCGGCGCGGCACCGGCCGGGCGCTGGAAGTAAGGATGCTGGCGAGGCTGCTGCCATGCCAGTTTCCATGGCGACTTCAGCACTTGGCGCGAGATGGAGATGACGGGATCAGCCAGCAGAGTCACTGAGCGGAGCTGGCGTCCTCCGTCTGCCGTGGCCGGCGGCACAGCCCTGCCAGCCCTGCAAGAGCGAGCGGCTGGCACAGGCCGCACGCTCGGCAGCCTCGGGGCATCTGGGTCCCCCTCCTTACAGGGCACATGTGGCTGCCGGTTGTCCTGGTGATGCAGAGCCCGCACATCCCATCAGCCCCTCCCTGGCACCTCCAGGAAAGCTCTGTCCAGGTCCTGACCCCAGCCCTGAGCTGGCCACCCAGCACACCCGGCACTGGAGCACGCCCCATTCAGGTCTCTCCCCCAGCAGTGCATTTCCATTCCCAGTGGGGCTGTCTCCCCGGCACGGGACGCACATCCCTTCACATCCCAGTTTGTGGCATCAGGGCCCACTGGCACAGCCTGGCAGGATGGTACCCAGCTCCTCTCTGCAGCTGAAGGAGATGCTGCAGGCTGGGGCTGAGCTGGCACCGGGACAGCCCTGATCCTCACTGGCCCTTGGCCCCGCAGAGGCTTTCCCTGGCTTACAGGTAATCTAAGATCAAGCGCTCCAGCCAGCCGTGCCTGGGCAGACACACACGGACACCATGGAGCAACAGGGAACCGAACACCTGCAGCATGTGACTCCCCAGCTGGCTCGGCCTCCCGGGCCTCAAAAGAGACCTCCCTGGGGACCCCAGCCCTCGCCAAGCTGCCACACCTGGCCGTGGCATTCCCAGACTGCTGGCAGAGAGCAGAGGGCTGGGGCAGCGGGCGGGGGGCTGGGACCCCCGGCACCCGCTCCCGCCCGCGGGCAGGATCCTCACCACGCACCCTTTTATTCCAGCAGTGCAATTAGCCTTGCTGACCCCTGAAATCCTCAGCCTCTCTAAGCAGCCATGCATTAAATCCCGGATCCAAGAGTGGAAATAGACTTTGTAAAAGGCTTATGGCCCTATTTATTACATTTTACGCATGACGGAGCCGGACAGCGCGGCTGCGGCCGCACCGGCGCTGCCTCCACGCCGAGGCAGCCGGACACACGGACGGGCAGGGGCTGCAGCAGAGCCTGGGTGGGTGTCTGCTCCTGGGCAGGCTTGTGCTGCCAGCTGAGCGCTCCCGCAGACGCAGGCCGGCAGGGATATCGATCCAGATGAAAGCCAACACCGCTGCCGGGCCCGGTAACCGTATCTGCCGCACATTTGTATTCCTCGGAGCAGGGCGGGAGGGCTGCAGCCATCTGCCAGGAGCTCGGGGATCCTGGGGACACTGCGAGCCCTCCATGCAGAGCCCACCATGCCACCTCCTCCCCTTCTGCTTCCTCTGCCTTGTCCATTTCACCTGAACCCTGCTAGGGCTGAACAACACCTGAGCAGGGCAGCACCCAAACAGGACCTGCCTGGTCCCTGCGGTGCACTGGGAGCTGAGGGGACACAGCACCAGGGCTCGCAAGGTTGTCCAAGGGCACTGTGTGGAGCCAGCGTGCAGGTGTTCACTGACACATCCCCAGGGTCCCACGGTTTAGCCAGGTGGCTGCTGCCCCAGGGGGATGGCAGAGGAGCCTGCACACCACAGGCTGCACAGCTCTGAGCTGCGCACAGGGCACAGGGAAGGGCAAGGATGGGCAGCGGGGGGACAAGGTGTGCAGGGAGGCAGAGCCAAAAGCACACCAAAAGCACAGAGGCAGTGCTCAAACAGCTGAGGGACCCTCTGCTTGCTTTTCTGCAGAAAACAAGGCAGCTCCTGTGTGTCTCCCAATCCCAAGGAGCCCCTGCAGCAGCCCCAGGCCAGGGAGCTGCTCTTGTGTCAGCACTGCAAAGCAGGCAGGAGCAGAGGGAAACACAAGGGTGTCCTCTCCACACTTTTAAAACGAGCCAGCTGCAGAGACTTCTGCAGCATGTGTCACCAAGTCCCTGGAACATCAGCACACAACACACAGACAGCCACTCCCCACTTCCTTGGAAGTGACACCCTCACTTGCAGGGCAGTTGGAAATGTTACAAGACAAAAGCAAAGATCACCCTGTGCGCCTCTGAGAAACTCAGCTCCCATCAATGCTTGGTGCAAGGTGCAAGGCTGGCTGATGCCAGGGGGTGCATGAGAGTCCCCCCACACCACGTGGTCAGACCCATCTCTTGTGCTCATCCAAAGGCAAAGAGCTCTGGTGTGTGTGAAGAAGCAGAAGTGGTTTGTGCACATGGTTTGCGCACAGTGCCCAGATTCTGCCAACACCTGCATCTCAGAGAAGTGTGCAGGCCCTGGTGCCCAGGAGGGTGGGTGTCCCTGAATGCCCATGAACATCACTGGCAAAGGGAAATGGAACCTGTGGGGTGTCCCTCAACTTGGCATTTCAAAGGCTTGGTCCCACACCTTTCCCTAAAGGTGCACCTTACCTGGGGTGCACCCATGGGCAAAAGAACCCTCGCACTTCCCTGCCTTTCCACCCAGCCATGTTGTGGGGGTGATTCATCTCCAACAGCCCTCACTGAACACCCCGAGGTGCTGCAGCCCCACGGGGCCCTTTGGCAGGGCTGGATGTGGAGGTTTCACCCTGTAGCTCAGCTCTGCTTCAGTGCTTTGGAGCAGAGCAAGGGGAGGTGGTGGCACAATAACAAACAGCATGTTTGGGAATAGAAGGGCCCTGGCCTCAAAAGGCATCGAGACATTTAGAAAAAACCCTGCAGTCCACATCTCCACAGGTTTGTGCTTCCCAACTCGGTCACTGCCGTGAGCTCCCCGCTGACCCAGAACACTGCAAGCCCACCCTGATAATAGCAAGGGGAATAATCCCCCCAGGCCCCACTGAATGAGGTTCAAACTCCCCATAACACCCGTGCACAAAGGTCCCATACCACCAGGGCACTCGCAGGCTAATCCTCCCTCTGGAGAGGCTGCTATATTTAGGTATCTAAATGAGACAGAGTGGCTCTTTCCAAAAAAGAGTTCGTTTGGGTTACATAAATACAGAGAGAAACTTGAAAGCTGTATTTCCAGGTCCTTGCACTGCCCTAAGTGAGCGGCAGAGATGAGGACAGTCTCCCCCTGATAATCTGCCTTTCATGTATTTTTGACTCAGCTGGATGTGCAGCCTCCAGCTCTTGGGTTTGCAGCTCCTCTGGGCAGATGGGCAGCAGGCACTGGTGGACACTGAGGTGGACACTGAGAGGAGGCAGCCAGGGCAAGCAGACCCTCAGTTCTCCCCAGGGAAACCACTCTGCATCGCAGATGCCCTGGCAGAGGAAGGGAGAAGGCAGCAGTGCGGGCAGGCCAGGCAGCACCACTCAAAGCATGGACAGGAGGAGTCAACAGGAGTAAAGGAAGTGAGCAGCTCCAGCCCTTCCCATCCAAGCTGTCCCAACATTCCCCCCATGACATCGTTCTCCTCTCAGCCATCAACTTCCTTCCTGCTGCATCCACTTCCACATCCCAAAGCCTCTGGTCACATGGAGAATCCCCAGGGGAATGTCCTGCACCTACCACAGCTCATCCCCAGCTCCAGGGGCTGCCCCCCAGTTCTGCTGCTGGGGTGGGCTGGGGGTGGTCACCAGCAAAGCAGTGTCCCCCCCCAGAGCTGGGTGGCAACATGTACCGTGAGGGTTTCTGGGGACACGGGCCACGTGCTTTCATTTTCAAAATACATATAAATAGACATACTTATTCCTTCTTAAAAGGACACAGCAACAAGGGGAAAAAAAAGGCAGCTCAAATACCATCCAACCTTTCAGCCTGAGAAAACCACACAGTTCTCACAGGCTGGAGTTCTGTTACCTGGGAAATGGGTTCTAGCACTGGAAACCCGCATGCGCCAGCCTCCCTGTGGGGCCCACACAGAAACAGAAACTTCCTTTTTAAGAAAAAAAATTGCCTTTTTTTTTTTTCCTTTTCATTATCAGCACGGTTTGGTCGTGACTGTGTGCAAGCCTGCTCAAAAAGAGAAACGATGCTGGTGGTTTAAATCTCCAGCTGTGCAGAGCTCTGGGGCTGATGCTGTTGGAGAGGAGGTTTGAAAATCCTCCTGCCACGAAGGTGCAGGAAGGTGGCCCTGAGCCACACACACCTGGCACAGGCAGAGCCCCGGGTCCCCCAGCCCGGGGCAAAGGGAAGCAGCCTGGGTTTGCAGGGAGCCAACAGGAATGCAAAGTTTAATTAGCTGGAAGCCAAGGGCTGTGGAAGTTGCAAACATTTGCAGCGAGGCAGGGAAGGTGCCAAGAAATCAGGACTGAAGCTGGACAAAGTTCAGCCCCGCCGTGCTGGTGCCCGGTGAGCAGCCTGTGCGTGGCAGGAGCAGGTGCTGGCAGCTCACCGGGCAGCAGCCAAGATGAGCCCCTGGCCAGCTCTGCCACACGCAGGCACTGGGATCTGGCCCTGCTCCCAGCCCAGGAGTGTGGGCTCTGCCTGGGCAGCACACATGGAGCGAAGGACCACAGCCACCAGCTCTGTGCCCACCGGTGTCACCACGCTGGCAGAGGGACTGGCCTCTGCAGGGGAAAGAGCCAGAGCCTTGCCCTGCTTCATCCTTCCAGGAGAGCTGTTAGTGCCATGCTTGTCACTTCCAGCTCCTCGCTGCCACCCTGGCACGTGCACAGCCATGGCCTCGGGGTGACCAGTGCTGGTCTCAGCTCCAAGCCAGCCCGGCTGCAGCCCAGTGTGCCAGTCCTGCGTGCATGCAAGGGGTCATGGCAGTCCCCAACACCCTGCAGCTACAGATGCACTTTCTTCATGAAAAAATAATAACATGACTCCCTCCTACCTAGGAACTTGGCTAAAAAACGCAAGAAAAACTCTCAGCAAAAATGCTGCACCCCCAGGGACAGCTGGGGCTGCTCCAGCCATGGGTCACCTCGTGGCAGGACAGCCAAGTCCCCAGCTGTCACTTGTGAAAGCCACATCCCCCCTTGCAGGGCGCAGGAGGGAGGAGAACAAACATGAAGAGAGGCAGCTGGGCTTCCTTCCATCCCCAGCTGCCCCAGCTCGGGCCCGCAGCCCCGGCCAGGACGCTCGGCCCTCGCCACAGGATTTCCTTGCTCTTGACGTCCGTGAAAATTAGGAAATGAGGGTTCCTCGGGGAATAGGTGGGGAAGGCAGCTTTTGGCAGCGGGGGCGAAAGGATGACACTTCCCACACCGTCCCCCCACATGCTGGGGACAAAGCATGTCCTGCAGCCTCCCCAGACAAAGGGGGGAGCAGAAGCGACAGCAGGGCTGAGCTGCTGCTCTCTGAGCCCAACTGGCAGCAAAATGAAACAGGAACCGAGGGGCTGGGCCGGCAGAGGGGCTGCGATGCTGCCCTGGCCGCAGGGCGCACAGGAAGAATTCAGAAAATGCATCTCAGTAAAGATATGCTGCTGCCCTGCAACTGGAGTCCCTGCAAGAGCTGGAGGCGCCACCTCAGCGCAAAAACATCCATATAAAGCATGTACTGCTCATCCCAGGGGAGGGGAGAAGTGTCACATCAGCCCTCCATGGGCTCTCCAGCCTTTGTTCCCATCTGGGTGGGCAGGGGGCCATGGGGACAGAGGGGACACAGATGTAAAAAGCTCCTGGCACCCTTCAGCATCATCATGCTCCCTCCAGGGAAGCTCCTGGTGCTGGGGTGCCCACCCAGCTCCCAGTGCCTGCAGGCTTTGCCTCAGGACACTGGGATGTGAGATAAGGGAAGTATTTTCCCTAAACTCCACATTGCTGCCCGGAGCCAGCAGAGATCAAAGGTGACTCTGGCTACTGCATGGGGCCGTGTCCCCAGGGCTGCCACAGCCCCTCCACATCCCCCACCAGCAGATACTACACTTGCCACACAAAGAACCCCTCCCCCGGCGGGTTTCCAGATCTCCCAGGGCCAAAAGGAGATTTCCAGCTTTTACTTTTCCCTGTGTTAATTCAGAAGTGAATTGGTTTAATGCAGCAGCTCGGCCTTGGCTGTTGCCTCCACGTGGGGAAGTGCAGTGAGACGGGGCTGGATGAGGACAGGGCTGACAAGGCCCTGAACGCAGCCAGATCTGTGCAAAGTCCTTTGGCGTTTCTTGGAAGCTCCCGTTATTGAAAGAAAAAGGAAAAAGAAAAAAAAAAAACCCGACCGCCGTAAATAAATAAATAATAATTTGTAAGCCAGAGTTCAGGAAAAGTGCTGAAAAGCAGATTGGACGAGCGATAAGGGAAGGGAAACACATTGGCTGGACCATCACCCAGTGCCTCCGGTGCCCGTGCCCCTGGAAGTAGGTCACTACCTCACCTGACCACCCGCCCCATTAACTTCAACCTTTAGTCCCTGGCTCCTCACTACAAGCACAGACACCTTAAAACACCCTTGTACAGGCGAGAAGGTGGCTCTGCAGGCAGCAGGAGGCGGGATCCTGCCCACTCCCGGGCTGAGGGCAGGGCTCTGGAGCCCCACACGGCCGGGAGCCCCACACGGCCCGGAGCCCCACACGGCCCGGAGCCCCACACGGCCCGGAGCCCCCCACGGCCGGGGGCCCCACACGGCCGGGAGCCCCACACGGCCGGGAGCCCCACACGGCCCGGAGCCCCCCACACGGCCCGGAGCCCCACACGGCCCGGAGCCCCACACGGCCCGGAGCCCCACACGGCCCGGAGCCCCACACGGCCCGGAGCGTGGCGGTCACCGCGGCACGGCCGCGCTGGCGGCGGCTCCGGCGCGCACAGAGTTCCCCCCTGCTAAATCACTCCAGGCTGCCAAGCAGTCACGAGAAATATAAGCCCGCGCCGGGTTGCCATGGAGCAGGGCTCAGCTGCGGGAGCCTGAAGCCGATTCCTCCGGCAAACGTGTCTGCAGCCGAGGCCCTGCCAGCACCTCGCGTCCCCGGCTCCGCGCTGGCGGCCAAGCGGTGCCACACGCGTGGTCCCGGTGGAGCCGCGTCTCTGGGGACAGCACTTCCCTTCCCCGACAGAGCCAGTGCTGCAGAGCCCCACAGGGATGGTGCCCCTTGCCCCGGTGACAGCATCTCCCCAGGGCCATGGGCATGCAGATGTGGTGGCTTCGGTGGTGGCATTTGGCAGCAGCAGCAGCACAGACTGGCCCTGCACAATGACATGTCTCTGCCCGAGCCCGGGGATGTCCCCAAGCCTCCATGGTGCTGGCACATGCTGGCCGGGGGGAATCGTGTCCTTCATGGGATCATACAATTGTTTGGGTTGGAAGAGACTTTAAAGCTCATCTATTCCACCCCCTGCCATGGGCAGGGACGCCTTCCAGCCTGGCCTTGGGCACTTCCAGGGATCCAGGGGCAGCCACAGCTTCTCTGGGCACCTGTGCCAAGGCCTCCCCACCTTCACAGGGAAGAATTTTTTCCTAGTGTCTTCTGTAACCCTACTCTCTGTCAGTTTGAATGCATTCTCCCTGTCCCATCACTATGGCACTGCAGCTCCCACATCCTGCCACAGCCCCCAGCCCCACCAAAGGGGACCTCAGAGCCTGGTGGGCTCCTGCCCTTGGCACCACAACAAACCATCTGCCTGGAGCCAGCCTGTGGCATCCCTGTCCCCAGCCCCACACCAGAAACATGGGACCCATTCCCAAAAACAGGAGTTTGGGGTTGGAAGGGGCATTCCCGGAGCATTTTTAATGAAACAACCAACCGTGCCAAAGAGCTCATGTAAGTGGAGTTCCTCCCTACAAAAAGGCTTTTGACATTGGAAAGGTTAATGTGAGAGAGATCCCTCTCCCTCACAAAGCTCCCTTTGCTGGAGGCCCTCGTTGAGCCCTTAATTATTCACCTGTTGGAGAGGTGCCTTTCCATTACAGCATGAGAGCGGGGAAGGCATGTGCAGGCAGGCATGTGGGGGGAACCCCCGGCGTGGGGCACCCCTGGGGTGGGGAACACGGGTCAGAATCCCAGGGGGAAGTCAGGCAGGTGTGGGGGCAGGCTCTGAGGGGCAGGTTCCAGCCCAGACCTCCTCTCCCTCCACCTGCTCTCTCTCTGCTAGCTCAGCTCAGACTCTGCTGTGGTGGGGACAGCCACCAGCACCCCCAGCTCCAGCACCATGACAGCCACCAGGACACAGCCACCCTCCTTTCCAGAAAACTTCAGCCTCCTCCATCCCTGCCACTGCAGCAGCCCTTCGACCCACGCTGCAGCAATGCAGCTGAGGATGCATTTTGCACAGGCCCTCGGGCTGTCCATCATCCAAATCCACCCCAAATCTTTGAGAGAAAAGCCACAGAAAAAGCAGGATATCGGTCAGCTCAGTGAGGACTATCAGAAATCAGAGATGCATCCCACTTCAGCACTAGAAATGCCAACCCAGCGCGGGCTCGCTGTGCCTCCTGCGCTCATCGATGGATTAAGCTGTTAGCAGGAGGCTGGGAAGTTAAAGAGGGAATATTGTATTTCAGTTCATGTGATCTTTAAACATCCCTCTGAGAAGCAGCCTGGGTTTTTTTTATTATTATTTTTTCCCCCTCCTGCTGCACTTTGTTTGGGGTTTTTAAACAAATTGAAGCCGTTAGAGCCACAGTGCTCCAGCTTCTCACAAGGATGCTGAGAGCTGCTCCGTGGTGCTCTCAGCAGAGCTGCCTGGCTGGCACTTCCCAGTGCCTGGTGCCAGCAGATGAACCAGCTACAACCAGCTTCATACCTCTGAGCAGCAGAGTTGCACAAAATGGATTAAGCAGGCCCAGAAATGACACATTTTGAGGCGCAGAAGAACAAAATCACTTTTTTTTTGTTGGAAAAAAAAAAAGGAAAAAAAAGAAAAAAAAGAAAAAAAGGAGTTGGCAGGAGAAAGGCAGATATCAAGTGAAAACCCCTGATTTTCTTTCTGTAGCAATGCAGGTACCACGTGAATCATCGCTGTCCTCGATATGTAAATAGAGGTTAGCTGGCACCCTCCGCACAAACCCTTATGAATAAGGGACTGATGCAGACACCCCTGTCAAACCTTCCCTGTGCCTCTCCCCGAGAGCCTTGCTCAGGATTCCTCCCCTGGAGGGGAAGGCATCACCTGGCACCTGCACCAACTGTGCCTTTCTCACAACCCAGTGCAAAAGCAGGACGGGGAGAAGCACGGGCAAGAGAGCAGGAGAGTCCCAGTTCCTCAAAATTTCCACGAAGGAAACGGCTGCTATTCATCATCCCGTGGCCTCCTGACAGCGCAGCCTCTCAGGAGAACCTGCTCCGAGCTGGGGCACTGGGGTCCTTGGGGCAGCAGCTTTGGGGCTCCCCGGAGGAGTCAGTAACCCAGTTGTAAGCAGAGGCTCGTACAGTAGTAATGGGGAGAGACGTCAGCGCCAGCCCGGCCCGCCTCCCGCTCCCAGTTAGAAGGCAGCATGTGACAGAGCCAGGGCTGGAGCCTTCCCCCAGTTTCATCAGAGGTTAAGGTACAAGCACAACACATGCTTACAACTTCAGGCGGTTCTTAAGCAAACGCATGCAAATCATAGCTGGGGGGGGCCGTTTTTTCTTCCTTTTTCTGTCTTCTCTTTTCTTCCCATCGCAGCCCTGAGCCCCTCAGTGCACGTGGGGACAGAAGAGGAAATGGAATTATCGAAAGCAGGCGCCGGACGGGAGAGCACAGAGGGGCTGCACGGGAGCTGCAGCGAACTGCAACGCTGCCCTCGCTGCTCCTCTCCTCCCACACCTGCAGATTTCAGAGCAGCGCTACCTGCGCTGCTCCGTCCAGCAGACAGCACACCGGGGGACAGGGAGAGAAAACAGGGGACACAGCCAACTACGTTTCATCAACATTGTCTCATTTCAGCACAGGCCATTTCACAGTTCCAGATTTTCCAGGCAATATTCACAACATGGTGGGCTAGCACCAGAGAAGGATGACAATTCGTAGGATTTTTTTTTCCCCCTCCCTTAGCAGTCGCTTTTTGGAATAAGATTCTTAGATTGGCACATGCTGACCAAAAAGAAAAGAAAAAGAGAAACAAGGCTCCAGGCACATGCTGTAACCATAAGAGCCTTTCATGTCATGGTTAACACACTGAGAACAGGAGGGTTATTATAGGGAAGTGGAGCCAGGAACTTTCACCTGTTCAGGGAGCAATGGGGCTGGTGGGAGCTGCAGCCTTTGTGCCACACTTCCAGGGGATGGCATCCCACACACGCAGCCCGCTCGGGGGACAGTGTCCCACACAGCCAGCCTCCTCTCCTGCAAGCCGTTGGCTCCCTCAGCAATAACAAAATGGAAAAAACCCACAAAGTGCTTACAAAATCTCGGCCCACTTCTCACCTTTCCTGACCCTTCTGCTGTAATCAACCTGTCAGCAGCTCTTGGTTAAGAAGCCAGGCTGCCTCCCCCCTGCTCTGCCCCCAGAAGCCGCCCGGTCCCGTGCCAAGCCGGAGCACTCTGGCGCTGGTGCAGGCGGGCAGAGGTGCCGGGACTACATCAATCTGGCTGGTGGCAAGCTCTGCCTGGTTCTGTCTGGCACACGCACCGCGGGCAAATCTGATTTACCAGGTCTCGAGCCCGTGTTTGTTTTGAAACCAAACGGCGGCAGGATTAGCCCTGGTCCTGTTCCCCAAAAAACACACGGTGCTGGCTGTTTGCAATCGCGGGGCTGAACTGGTGAGAGAGCAAGGGTTGGGATGAATGCGCTCGCTTCACAATCAGAGCTCTTTTGTAATCCGTGGTTATGAAAGTGAAGGGTCGGGGGGGATGATAACTACAGAAAACTCTTCCCACTTGCAGCAGCCTCATCGAGCCGACTGCGAAATGCGCGGCCGTGCTCGGGCTCAGCCCCGGCTCCGGCTCCTGCCCGGTTTATTGTATAGCGCCTCTCTTGCAGCCCCCAAAATGGAAAAGCATGCGAGCCCTATAGCCAGCACGGCTCGCTCTCGTGATCCCGCCGGAGCTGCCAAGGAGCCTTAATCTGATTTTAATACCCAGCTCCGTCCAAAACACAGCCCATCCACATTTTGGAGCCGG
This sequence comes from Haemorhous mexicanus, assembly GCF_027477595.1. Lineage (NCBI taxonomy): Eukaryota > Metazoa > Chordata > Aves > Passeriformes > Fringillidae > Haemorhous > Haemorhous mexicanus. The sequence goes on from NC_082355.1 coordinate 1,622,900, forward strand.
CGACTCGCAGCACCGAGACCCCTGTCGCTGTCGCACCCCCCCTCCCCAAACCTCCATCCCCCAAGATCCCAGCCCGTATGCGTGGAATTGACGCTCGGCATGACTCATCCCCCAGCCCGGCTCTATCAGCCCCCACCGCGCAGCCCCCTGCGGAGCCCCCCCCCCCACCACTGCGCCGCCCCCTCCCCACCTTCGGGGAGCCCTAACAACCGGAGGGGTGCTTCTGTACCGAAACCCATCGACCCATCAACTTGTCCCCCGTCCCCCCCAAAGTGCCGGCCGATGGGGGAACGGGGAGGGGGCGCGGGAGTCCACGTGCGAGTGGTGCTGAAAGCGCCGGCGGGGCTGCGGCCGCCCGGGAGCCCCGGGAGGGGCGCGCACAGCCCCGCGGGCGGCCGGCTCCGCAGCCGCGGAGAGAACGGGACCGCCGCGCACCCCCGCGGCACCCGGCGGACGAGCAGCCCCGCAGCCCCGCTCCGGCAGCGCCAGCTCTTCCCCGGGGTGCCCCGGCAAGCAGCGGGGGGGTCCGTCCGCTCCCCCCCTCCGGTGCAGCGCGCCGGGGAGCCGCGCAGCAGAGCCCCCCCCGCGCTGCCTACCTGGCTGTCAGCTAGGTAACTGAAGACGAAGGAGGAGAGATCCTCGTCGAGCAGAGAGCTGCAATCCGGCCCCGGCTCCGCCATCTTCCACCTCCGGCTGGGGCTGAGCACCGAGCATGCAGCAGGCGCGGCGGCGGGTGCCGGGCGGCCGGCGGGGCGGGGAGCGCGGAGCGCCGGGGCGGAGCCGCCCGCAGCCCCCGCCCGCAGCCCCCGCCCGCAGCCCCCGCCCGCAGCCCCCGCCCGCAGCCCCCGCCCGCAGCCCCCGCCCGCAGCGGCTGCGGGAGCCGGCCACGGGGGGATCGCTGCGAGGAAGCGCCCCGGGGGCTTTGCAGACACGCGTGGGACACCACTTTGCGTGTGTCCCTTGGAAGTGCCACCCCGTCAAAAGGGGGGTGCCACCGGCCCCTGGGTCGCTCCGAGTTTGGGTGTGTAAGCGGTGGGTACAGCGGGTCAGACCAGGGGGCAGATCCAGGCTCTCTCTGGGGCTTTTAAAGTGCTCCGTAGTTTCTGCTGGAGCGCCTTCCGCAGGGACATGCACACGCAGAGGGAACCCACTTTGAGCAATGCTACTGTGCGCACCTTCAAATTGCCAGCGTTTAGAAGCGGGAGCACCCAACAGCGCCAGGCACCTCTCAACAGTCCCCAGATTACCCCATTTGAGGTGATATTTGGAGATACAAAAACCCTTAGAGCCACGGCTGGGCCAGGGGACACTTCCAGGCTCGGTGGGTCTGCATGAAGTGGGACCAGGGGACTGCAGTAAAGATTAAAAAGGAGCAAAGAATCTTCTGATTTTCCTTGTTTTCATTTCAGCTGCGGCTGTGAGCATCTTGATGTCACGCACGTCATCTTTCTGTCTGGGGTTTTGAGGCGTATCCTAAAAGCCCTTTCAGAAATAATTAATGATGGGACCAAAAATCTCATGAATGTTCTATTTACTTACCCGTAGCAATTACATGGGAAAGAGCAAGGCTTGGCACTGCAGCCTGAATTAGCTGATATACAACCAACCAAGTGGCAACACCTGCAGCCTAATGGCTCCAAATCCTTGATTCCCCTCAGAGTGCCTAGACAGGCCTGCAGGGTCACTGTAAAGAGCTGATGGAGCAAAGTGATGTGGAGCTATCGGGGTGGGGAGCTCTGTGCCAGGCTCTGAGGGGTGAACACAAAGTGCTTCTCCCTCTGGCAGGAAAGGCCCACTGCCTGCCCGTGTTCTCCTCGCTGTTGTTTCAAAGACAGAGCTGTTTCCAGCCACTCTTTTAATTCCCTCTGGCCTCCCTTTGGCTCAGGACATGTTGTGAACACCACGCAATGGAGCAACACTGGGTTTTCCCTGATGATCCCAAGCCTTGCACCAAATGGAGATGTCAGGGACAGCGTTTGTTGAGTCACACTGATGGGAGCTGCAGGCTGGCCTGGCTGCTGGGATGGGACAAAGCAACTCTTCCTCGTTGCTGTGCACTCTAGTACTAATTACTGAGTGCCAAAACACTTACCCAAGGTGCTTTTCCGGCTGCCCTGCCAGCAGTGAAATTTCTCTTCCCATGGGTGGGAGGCCTGGGCCCTGGAATGCCCTGCCAGGATTCCCAGCTGTAGCACAGCGGGCACAGCACAGTCAGAAGGACCAAGGAAGAAATTGCCTTGCTCTGGGGAATGTGCAATTCCTTGAAGACTGAGACTCAAATTCCCAGCTGACCCCACTGATCAGTGGGGTGATCAGCAGTGATCTGACGTGCATTCCTTTCCTTGCAGAAGATACAAGTGATGAAGGCTATGGTGTGATGAAGATGAGCTCAGAAGAGAAAGGAGGTTTGCCCCATCAGGGCTGGAAGGCCCCACCACACCAGTCCTTTGGGAGGAATTCATTGCACAAAAGGTGAGGTTTGCACTTGAGTATCTCGTGATTTCCTTTGCACCATCTGCCCTCAAGTGGGAAGTAACATTGGTGGGAATTACTCGCCAATTGTCATTTGAAAATCAAGTTGTGCATAGCTGGATTTTTCAGAAACACCTTTTACCATCTGGTCATTGTGCAAGCACATTTCCTCCTCCTTTTCTTTCTAACCAAGGAGATGAGCCCTTCCCAGACTCCAGCCTGCAGGACACCTCCCTGGCAGCAGCCAACCCCAGGCATGGAGGAGCATGAGGAAAGCAAAGACCAGCCTGCACTGCCCCATTTCTCCTCTGAACAGACAGGCGAGGGCTTCTTCCAGCCCTGCAGCAAAACTGGATGTGGCAATGGGGTCAGGCCACAGGACAGCAGAGCACAATGGGGGCATCCTGGCCAAGTGGACTTTCTGCTGCTTCTAGGTTTCTGTGGGATCCTGCAGGATGAAGTACAGCTGCTGATGTGGCTGCAAGTTGTTGTTAACCTGCCCAACGGCAGCTCCTGACTGCTCTGGACTTCTGCACAGTCCAAGCATTTTTCTGTGCCTTTTGGTTCTTTTCACCTATGAAATGGAGATCACACCACTTCCCGGTGCCCTGCAGTTTCTGGAGGAATTGGTTGAATAATACTCATAAAAAGGGCTTTGGAAGCACCGGGAGAGAGGCGAAGGAGGACAAGATGTTATAAGTGGTGTTGTCTCCACCTTCTTAGAAGTCAGTCATGTGGCAGCCTCAGAAACACCTGCGGTGGGTAGGGATGGTGTCTGGGATGCCGTGGTGTGAATGGGACATCACACTGCCCGTGTCACACACCCTGCCCTGTGCACAGGAGCCGGCCAGCTCTGCCATGTGCTCACAGCTTTCCTCCTCAACCAGACCCTGAGCTTCGAAAGCAGGGCAGCTGCCAGAGCTCCAGTTCCTGCTGCTCTCTGTATCTATGGTCTCCAAGAGGTGTCAGCAGCTCTCAAGCAAAGTTAAGCCCCCTGTGCCCACCCTGGCCTGGCAGCCCCTGGCTGTGCTGGATGCCCCGTGGCACCGCGCCGCCGCTGCAGCCGCAACTCGATGCTCAGCCCGGAGGGGCTGGGGATAACATTACCGAGGTAAAATATAACAGGAAATCTTGCAAACGTCCTTTCAAAACAACAGCGAGAGAGTAATGTCATTGGGCCAGCGGTCAGGAGGGGACAGGGTTTGAAGGTACCCTGAGCCTGCCAAAGGCCAGGCGTGGGACAGGGGCAGGAGCCAATGAGCGCCGGCTGGGCAGGAGCCACCCCGGCCCGGCGACCGCCCGCCCTCGCTCTCACGTTGCAGCTGCCTCTGTTTGTGGATGGCAAAATGTTGTAAGGAGCGAGCAGTGAGAGGCAGCGGCAAATGGGGCTCCTCCGAGGAGTTACAACATCCGCAGCCCCCCGCTGGTGACACTCTCTGCTTGGCACTCCCGTGACATGGGGGACTGGCGCGGTGGCCGCTCTGGCTGGGGACGGGGAAAGGCTTTGTGGGTCGGCAGGAGCTCTGTGAGCCGGTGCTGGGTGAGCTGGGGGCACCTGAAGGAGAAGGTGTCCCCAGGCTGCCCGGAGCCCTGCCCTGGAGCACTCTCCATCCACGCAGGCTGCTCAGGCACGCACGGCGGCTGGCAGTGCCATGCCCAGGTTTTCTCTGAGTTTCTCTGCCTGGCTCCTTTCCACGAGCTCTGCTTTCCCTTCCCCACAGCCCTGCTCAGCACTCGGCTCAGCCTTATCCTTCACCTGAGATCAAGAGCACAGGGACAGAGTGTTGCTTTCCCTCCACGCTCGCCGTGCCTCATTAGCTGTGTGCACCTGGGAGCTCCTGTCTCCTCCTCCTCCTCCTCAGTTGGTGACAGGAGGGCTCTGTTATGCTTGGTGGCCAGCAAGGAGTGAAAGTCTGATGTCGTCTCTGCCACAGGGCTGAGGGACTGGCCCCTGGGGCTGGAGGGGACCTAGGAAACGAAAGTGGATTTTGAGGGCAAGTGGGTGGGGGGTGGGCTCCTGGCTCTGAGATCCAGCTTGTCCAGGGGGCAGGACTGAGCCTCTGGTAGTTCAGAGGTTGCCATTCCTGCTCCAAACTCCCTCAGCATCACTGGGGAGTGATGTCCCACTTTGCCACAAAGCCCTCAGGCAGGCACACCAGGACACCATGGATACTCTGTGTGTGCTGTGCCACAGCCCCCCAGGCCCCTCTCTTCATACCTGGCAGAGGGTCCCTCCCCCCTGTGCCACCTGCCAGGCTCTCTGCAGCTCTTTCCCTGGAGCAGGGGCTGCTGCAGCTCTGTCAGAGGAGCCTGTGGCCAGCACTGAGGGCTGAGGGATGCACCCGTGCAGGGGGATGCTGTACAGGCTGCAGCCTGCCCCACCCTGCGGCCTGCTCCTCTCCCAAACTGCAGCCTGGAGCGTGCTGGGGAGGCAAATCCACACAGTTATAGCAGAGAAAACCTGTCAGGAGACAAGTGTGATGGCAAAGGAGCAGGAAGGGAGTTTTGTGGATGCATTGTTGAAACAGATGGGAATTTCCTGGAGCAAGAGGCAGCAGAGGGTAGGGATGGCTCCTGCACGATGGCTCACGCTGCCCACCAGCTGTGTGGGCCGAGCAGGGGACCAGGATGCCCATTGACTCCTTATGGCACTTCCAGTGACTCATTTGTCCATGGAAGCAGCACACCCACAGCAGCTGAAGCAGCCTGTCCTCCTCCCCAGGCTGCTCTGGCACAGCAGGGCCAGCCGGCCCCTTCTGCCTGGGGATGAGAGGCTGGCAGCAGCCCAGGGCGCTCGGCTCATGCTGTGCCTCACTTCATCTGGGGGAAGGAACACGCTGTCAGAGACCTTGCACTGCTCCTTCTGCACTGCCTGACATCCCAGCCTGACATCCCTGCCTGACATCCCAGCCTGCAGCCCTCGCTGTTCCAGGGCCAGTGTCCCCCGTGTTGCCCAGAGCAGCCTGGCACAGGACACCATCCAGCTGTGGGACTGCCAGGATGGCACCATCCGCTTCGTGTCCCTTGTGTCCCTTTCACTCTGGCTGAGCTCGGCTCTCCCACAGCCCTGGCAGCTCTCATACTGTGCTGCCAGTGTCTGTCACAGCCCATCCATGTCACCCCACTGGCCTCTCGCTGCCTCCCCTGCTCATCCCTTCCTGCAGAGCTGCCTCTGCTCCTGGTGCTGCTGCCTGGGCTCCCTTCACTGCCTGTGCTGCCTGGCAGGAGAGCACCTGGGCTATCTCCTGCATCCCCACCATCCTGCTGCCAGCTGCTCCCAGGAGTGAGGGACGTTGGGTTGGCTGGCTGTGACCCACGCTGGCCTCATCCTCCTCTGCTGATGGCTCTGAGCAGGGCAGCTCCTCCTGCCTCTCCCTGGAGACTGCTCAGAGTTGGGGCGCCTCTCTTTTACCTGCCTCATCCCAGAGATGTTCCATGATCACCAGAGCAGGTCCTGATCCTCCTGCACCAGCAGAGCTGGCCAAGGCAGTGAGCAGTGGAGGGAGACGCTGTGGATCTGCAGCACTGCTGAGCAAGGACTTGCTGTTCCCCAAGCAGCTGTTGCTGGCAGGAATGTCCATGGGCATCTCCTGGCTCGTGACTCCCAGCCTGCCAGGCTGGCTCTGTCTGTCCCTGGGCCTCCATCTCGCAGCACCTCCTCCTCCTTTGTCACCAGCTCTCCTCTGAGCATCCCCCACAGTGACTGGCCACTGCTGTCCCCAGCTCCTGCAGCCCTGCCTGGGCACGAGAGGTGGGAAGGGGCTGGTGCTCAGCTCCTGGCACCCCCTGAACACAGACACTGCTGTCAGAGCAGAATCCTCTCTGCAGGTGTTCCCCTCTTGCCAGGCTGGTGAGCAAAGCCACCCTTAGCACTTTGGAGAGTTGGGGGCCGGTGACTCAGTGGGGCTGGCTGCTGGGGGGTGGGCAGCAGGCACTGGTGCATCTCCCAGCCCTGTGCAGACACTGCTGTGCTGCTCCTCAGCACCGTCTCCCTGAGCAGGAGACACTTCAGCTCTAGCCAGTGCTATAAATAAAACCACGTTCTTTTATCCCGCCAAATAGGTTCTCATTGATTTTACCTATTCCTCCTCCTCCCCCCGAATCCCTTTGGAATGTGAAGTCAGCTGTGGAGGAGCTTGGGGAGCCGCCAGCCCTGCTGGGGAAATGCCACCCCCTCCAGCCCCTCTTCCTGGGAATAGCTGCTCTCTCTCTGGGCAGGCAGCACCACTGGAGGAGAGCAAACGAAGCTCCCTGGTGGAAGTTTGCCGGCTAATTATTTATTAATGTCCTGGCAGTGCAATCACCGGCAGCCCGGCAGCCCCTGAGCCCCAGGAGAAGGAGGAGGAGGAGGAGGAGGATGGAGAGCTCTGCTGGAGGGGCTTTCTTGCCGAGGAGCTCGGGGTGAGCTGACACTGCTTCGGTGTCCGGCTGCTTTGGCTTCCCACGGCTGAGGTAAAGGGGCCCATCCCAGAGACCCTGGGAAGTGCTGAAGGCTGGTCCCAGGGTGGCTGCAGTCCCTTGTGGGTGATGGCAGCTCTGGGGCTCAAACCCCCCCCCCCCAGAACAGGCAGCGTTTGGATGCTGACTTGCTGCAAGCAGCTCTTCTGCACACAGGAGCTCCCCGTGCAGGGATAGCAACAGAAATAATGCAGCAAATCACAGCTCGCACAGCCTCCCTGGCACTTGAAAGCATCTCGAGAGCTTAAAAAGCTGCAAGATGCTCTCATTCCCATCCTTTCCCTGCTCCTGTGCTTAGAGGACGGGGGGAGCATCAATTTCCCCGGCAACGGGGCCCCGGTTGGGCTCGGCGGGCGCTGCCCGCACGGTGCGGGAGGCAGGGCAGCCTCGTGCTGCCCGAGCGGGGCTCCGGCTGACTCATCGCCATGCAGTATGCAATTACCACGGCAAGTGCGGGCCCCTGCTGTTCCGCACAGGTATCTGTGTCAGCCAGGGCTATTTCCAGCTCTCCCCGCACTCCCGGCTCCGGCGAGAGGTAAGAACACAGCCGCCTCGCTCCTCCGCCCGCCACAGGCACGGGCACGAGTTTCCCAGGAGCGGCGAGCCAGGGGGCTGGAGATGGCATCCCAAGAGCCCGAATTGCACAACTGGGGGAGGAGAGATCCGTGCCACTCACTGCCCACGCGTTCCGTGCTGCTGCGGGCGCAGCTCCGGCTGGGAGCGGCCGGGGGCTCGCAGCGCTGGCACCGGGCAGGCAGCGCTTAGGGCCGTCATTATCAGCGCTGGTGGCGCTGGAAAAGGAGCAGCAGGGATGGGATAAAGCACAGACTGAGAAATGCTCCGGCCTGGAAAGGCAGGGGAGGGGAGGGAGCGGGATAACGGGAGCGCAGCAGTGAGAGGCAGCGCTTTCCCTGACGGAGCAGATAACGGAGCTCCGCGGGTCAGCGGCTCTGCCTCCCCACCTGACATCGAGTGCCTGCCGCTCCCCAGCAAGCTGTCGAGCCGAACTGCACTCAGAGAGTGAGATTTTTGGATTCCCAAAATGTTTGCCTAAGATTTCACTCTCTGCTTTTCCCGCTGGTTGCCGTGAGATGGAATTGGGGAAAGCCTCAGGTGTTGGGAACATCTTGGACAAGGATGGAGCCCTCCAGCCACAAGCCTCGATCGTGGCAGGGGTTTTACAGCTGGGGCTGTCCCAACAGGGCAGGAGCTGCAGCCCTGTCCCCGTGGCCATGAGCAGAGACAGCTGTGCCATCACACCAGTGCTCAGACTGGGAAGGACTGGTGTCCCTTCCTGGGAAGCCTGGGTGGGATGAGTCTGCCCCGGGGGAGCAAGCCCAGCCTTGCACAGCCTTTGGGGGTTTTCCCGAGGTGCTGGAGGTTTGCTCACCTTCCCCGGGAGGGTGTGATATGGGAGAAGCCTCCACATGTGATGGAGATGTGCCTGGCATGGCTCTGCCCAGGGTGGTGACACGATGGGTGTGTGACATCCCCGAGCCCCAGGGTGCAGGCTGTGTGGCAGGGAACATTCTAAATCCATTTTCCCTGCCCTGACCGTGAGCTGTGTTCACCACCCAGCTGGGCTCGGATGGCTGGGCCGGCTGGGGGCAGGTGTGGGGGATAATGGAAAAAGAAGGGATGGATACATGCAAGGGGCTGGCAGGGCTGTGTTCCTCAGCATCCCTTTGGCCTTTGTCTGACCTGTGCCCACCAAAGCCAGGCCTGGGAGGGGGTGAGGAACAGCCAGACCTGTGTCCCTGCTCCAAGTGCCGGGCTGAGAACAGCACCCAGCGCCTTTGTCCTTCCCACAGCCCTCAGCACGGGAGAACTGCTACAGTATTTCACTGGAAAAACCACATTAATCATCCTCAGCACCGCCTCCCTGGCCTTTGTCACAGTTTGGTGCCCCAGCAGCGGCTTTAAAAGCATTATTTATTTTTAATAAAAGCTGATCTAAAGAGCGGCGTTGGCGGGATGATAAAAATAAAAATGCAGTGGTTGTCACAACTGTCAGCATCCCTGGGAATGGGGTCTGGCAGTGCCCGGCTGCCTTCCCCCCCAGCCTGAGTGGCTGCACAGGAAGGGAGGAAGCACCAGCAGCACGTGCCTTGGGCAGCCTCTGTGCCAGGAAAGCAGCTCCTGCTCCTTATTTTAATACACAGGTGCATTTCTCTGGTGTATTTGTAATTTTCTAAATGTTTTGTAACTTTAATTTCATTTACTGCATGAATAAATGAGCAAATAGGACATATACAAATGTTGGGAAGTAAATTAGCTTAAGTCTCTTCATTAAAAGAACTATGTGTTATTAAAACATCTGTGTTGCAATGTGCTGATATCACATTAGCAACAGGAATAAGAAATCCTGTTTATCCCTAGGAAACTAGATTTTCAGGGCATGGTTCTGGCAGCGTGCACGGGGCTGAGGCTGTAAACCACAGTGCCTGGCAGCATCTCCGTTTCCCCAGGGAGCCCTGAAGAGTCACGGGGCAGCATTCCATGTCCCAGGCTCCAGGGCAAGCTGAGATCTTCATCCCCAGGCTGTCCCTGGAAAACCCTGCCTGCACTGCCCAGCCCCATGCAGTGTGCATCAGGCAGGGGGAGAGGGAAGCATGCGGGAATTGTGCAGGTATTGAGCAGGAATTGTGCAGGAAGGATGCAGGAAGCACACCTCACTCACTTCCTGACCATCTTTTCTCTTTCCATCACTTTTCCTTCTGGCAGACAGGAACAAAGCTGGACTGGAGGCCCTGGGCAGAGCCCAGCTCTGCACATCCCTGCTGCTGAGGCTGTGCCTGCTCGGGCCAACCCGGCAGGTTTCTCTGCAGGGCAGGGTCAGGGAGCTGCACCAGGGCTCCTCTCAGGCTCAGGTTTCTCCCTGGCTCTTCCCGAGGAGCTCCATTTGCAGAGCCCCGTGAGCAGCAGGGTTTGAATGCTGTCTGGCCGAGGCAGAGCACAGCCGTGGCTGGGACAAAACAAAACCAGCATTCACGGGCGGTCATTGAAATTCCCAGCAGCTGTTCCCTCCCGGCACACTCAGGTCTGCCCTCCTTTGCTGTCCTCAGGCACTTCCAGGGACATTTTCCTGGGTGGCAGGGGAACAAGTTCACCCATGACCAGGATCCCTCCTCCTCCTGCTCCTCCTGCCTGATGAAAACCAGCCCTGCTGGGGTGGCACTGCCTGGTTCAGGGGGTCTTTCAGTGCCAGCTGGGTGCTGCTCTGTGGCAGATACCCCCAGTCACCGGCACCCCCAGCCCCTGTCCCGCCTGCCCCCGGCTCCAGCTCATCCCCATCCCCTCGTGGTGCTGCCTGAGGCTGAGCCCGGCTGTGGGGGTGGCAGCCCAGGCTGTCTCCATCCCCTCCCGGGACACCGGGAGAGCCCTCGGGGATGGATGGGGCTGCGGGCCAGGCACAGCCACAGCCACAGCAGCCCGAGCTGAGCGGCGCCCCCAGCACGGCTCACATGAGGCAGAAATTGCTCGGGCACATGTTTTGGTCAGGCTGGGCTTAACCCCAGCCGTGCCTGGCCGTGGGGCAGGCAGGGGCACGCCGGGCACGGCAGCAGGAGCCAGCCCACTGCGGGGCCCTGCTGGAGCCTGGCTCACTGGGGGAGCCGGGGCTGAACGCTGCCTGCAGCCCCAGCACGGCTGCGAGCACAAATGAGTTTAGTGGCCTCAATTTAATTCCCTTTTGGACATGGTGGGAAACAGATCTAAAAGGAGAGAGAAGGGCAGCAGAATCCTGGATTGATTGGTGCTGGGATGGGATGGTGAGCTGCAGATATGTGGGAGGCATGAGGTGCCAGGGGTGAGCCCTGGGGCAAAGGGGGCTGTGCTGGCAGCAGGGATGGGTGCCACAGGGACAGCAGAGGGGTGTCACTCCCACTGAATGTGCCCAGTTCCTGTAGCTGGAGCCACCAGAGGGAGGGTGCAGCAAGAACAGGGCTCCTCCATCCCAGGATATCCATGGCTGCCAGGAGAATGCCCCTTTCCCTCTGGTCTCCTCACCCAGGGTGTCCCTGGGGCCAGGGCACACCCAGCTAAGGGAAGGCTGCAGAGGGAAGGTGCCACTTCCAGCCCTCAGGAGCCAGGGCTCCAATTTCAAAAAATAAAGTGAGGTTTTCATCTGTATTTGCTTAGCGAGGTAATGACTTTATTTCTGATTTGATGCTCTTGTCCCTGATGGCTCAGGCACGGAAAGGGAGAGCTGATAAGAGAGAAGAGGCCTGGACAGAGGGATGCTGGTGGCTGCTCTGCGCCTGGCATTCCCCACCTGGATCCCTTCCAGGGGATTCCAGAAATGCTGTCAGCTCTGGGAGCTGGACTGTGGGCATGGGGAGGGCAGCAGCTCGAGGAGGTGAAAGCCAGCCCTGATAAGAGCTGGGCTCTGCCCCGTTATGGCTGTGGGGAAGGCACCAAGAGGAGCACAAGGTATTCCATACTTGGTGTGACCTGCCTGGATCACACTGTGCCTCTGGCCTCATCCTCTTTGAGAGGAACAAACCTTCCCTGACATCCCCCTCTGCCCACCCCATGCCCCTGGGTGACTGCTGAGGCCTGGCAGGCAGCAGGGAATGTCCCTTCTTGGAAGATTTAATCACTCCCAGAGCAATCCAGCTCCATTTCTCCATCACAAGAAACAAACTGATGAGTTTTGCCTGAGGTAACTGCTTTAGACTGGGAGGGCAATCCCAACCCCACTGCATCCAGCTTCCCCCAGCCTGAACAAGAAACTGGGCAAAAGACACATTTTCTTTGCTGAGGAGGAGGTTTCTCCTCTCCCCCATCACTTGTTCCAAGTTTGCCAGTCCCACAGAGACATGAGCAGAGCTCTGTGCAGCTGGAGGGTTAACATCTCAGCTCTTCCAAATAAATAGAAAATGACCCAGTTTCTTTATTTTCCTCTTTTCCCAAAGTCCAAACACCCAAAAAAATGAGATGGTAAGTGGAAGCCACAAATAGATTTCATGTATCCTGGCAGAGCTGGGAGATGAAAGCAGGGAAATCAGCTCCTGCCTCCCCTGCTCAGACCTGGGAAAGGTGCAGCACATCTTGCCAGGGGTTCATTTCCCTGGGTCAACCAAGCAGGAGAGGTTTTGGGTCCGATCCCAGCTCAAATCCTCACCCCTGGGGGACCAGGCTCTTCCCAAGCTCTCCCCAGTGCTGCTCCCATCTGCCTTGTTCCAAGCATTAAGGTGAGTGGCAGAACGTGCCCAGCCTTCAACCATTCCTATCACGTCCCATCTGGAGACAGAAATCTGCCTGCTGGCTTCACAATTAAAATTGAAATGATTTGATTATGGGGCTTCATTAGTAAAAACAAACACCAGGCAGCCTCCCTCCCTCTCCCCCCACATCCCCGCCCAGCCGTTCCTCCCTGGGGCTGTTTTAGGTAAATCCCAGCCGGGATGCGGTCGGGCTCACAAAAGGCTTCGTGTCTGCCGCTTGGAGCTCCTGTCGGGAGCAGCCTGAAAGAGGCAGATTTTAGACCCACAAATCTCCTTTGGGCAGAGAGGGAGGAGCAGCCCCGAGGGCTCGATGGGCTGCACGGAGTGCCCGGCACAGCGGGGAGGGGAGCAGGATGCTTTCCATCCCCTCTGGGTGTTTTTCAGCCCCTCTGGATGCTTTCCATCCCCTCTGGGTCCTTCTCAGCCCCTCTGGGTCCTTCCCAGCCCCTCTGGGTGCTTGCAGACCTCACCAAGGGGCTCCCAGAGCTCTTGGGCTCCCGCCTGGACCCCATCCCCTTCATCCCGTGAGTCTCTGCACCTCCACACCAACCTGGCCTTGTCCTTGCTCGCTCCCTTTTCCTTCCCTGCAGCTGCAGCATCCCACGGGAAGGGCTGAGCAGGCTCAGAGCAGGCTGGAGTAGGCACGGAGCAGGCATGGAGTAAGCTCAGAGCAGGCTCAGAGCAAGCACGGAGTAAGCTTGGAGTAGTCATAGAGCAGGCTTGGAGCAGGCAGGGAGCAGGCTCGGAGCAGGCACGGAGTAGGCTTGGAGCAGGCTCAGAGCAGGCTGCCCGTGGTGTGTGCAGATGCTCCAGTCCCTGAAGCATTGGCAGTTCTGGGGGAAGCTATTCAATTATCACTTGGGGCGTTGGGAACAGGCTGTGCAGGCTGGGAGAGGAGGAATGCCAATGGAGGAGGGCTCGGGAATGCTGCTGGGTTAGGGTGCACTCCCTGGGACTGGTTCTCTCCAGTAGTGGCAGGACAAGGGGAATGGTTTCCAACGGACAGAGAGTAGGGTTGGGTCAGATATTCGGAAAAAATTGAAGTGTCACCAAGGCAGTGGCACTAACAGCATTGCTGTCCTACCCTGGCTTGCCTTGTGGGCTAAATCTTTAACCAGATCAAGGGTTTAACTTTATCAGCAGCTGGAAAAACGTGGCACCACTTCCCGGGGGCAAAGTATCTTGATCTCTGCAGAAATCCCTTTTCCTGGGCCTCACTCAGCAGCTCCTTTGGCATGGGGACCCATGGAGCAGGGAGCATCCAGTGCCCTATGCCACACCTGGGGTCCCAGCTGCTTTTCCCTCCAAAATCATGATTTTCACAGCCCCGAGGAGTGGGCACTTCCCCTGGCAGGGTGTGTACCTGGTCATGGATTGCCCTCCTGGTGGGCAGTGCAGGAGGGAAGCCAGTCCCAGAGCAGAGGCTTCTGTGTCCCCTCAGGGGAGCCCCCCAAAATCCCCCTGCCAGCCCCACCAGCTCCCCAGCCCTGGAAAACCTTGCACATCCCCTGCCCAGAGCAGGATGATTGATTATTGTTATTAGAGGTGGAGAACAGTTTCTGTGCACAGCCAGGTGGCTCAGGAGCAATTCGTCACCCACGGGCGAGGGGGGCCGGGCTGTCCCTCTGTCCCTGCCACGGTGGGAGCTCTCTGCAGCCTCGGCAGGGTCCGGGCTGTCCCTCTGTCCCTGCCACGGTGGGAGCTCTCTGCAGCCTCGGCAGGGTCCGGGCTGTCCCTCTGTCCCTGCCAAGGTGGGAGCTCTCTGCAGCCTCGGCAGGGTCCGAGGTGGCTCTGGGCGTGGCCGGATGGAGCCCAATCTGATGGGCACGGGCAGGGCTTTGGCAGCGGCACAGCCGCAGGGCAGGGCTCCGACCTGAGCTGATCCCTGTGCCCCGGGGCATCCTGTGCGATAAGGAGGTGGGATGGCAACCCCCAGCCCCACGGCAGCCCCCAGTCCCACGGCAGGAGTGATCCACAGGAAAGGGATCCATCCCCACATCAGGGATCCACCCCAGCCCCACGGCAGGGATCCATCCCCACATCAGGGATCCACCCCAGCCCCACGGCAGGGATCCAGTCCCACGGCAGTGGTGATCCCCAGGAAAGGGATCCATCCCCACAGCAGGGATCCACCCCAGCCCCACGGCAGGGATCCAGTCCCACGGCAGGGGTGATCCCCATCCTGGTGCCCCCATCCCCTGTCCCTATCCCGGTGATGCCTCCGCACAGCAGAGGGGCAGAGAGGCAGGGAGGGGACACTGGGAGCACCCACAGCCGCTGGCACAGGGGTGCTGGGGGCAGTGCCAGGCCGGGCAGTGCCAGCCCAGCCCGGGGCTCAGCTGGCAGCACCAACACAGCGGGACAGGCGCAGCCGGTGCGGGCGGTGAGGGGGGGCTGTAATGACGGTCCAGCTCAGCAAAGGTAGCAGAGCATGAAAGCAATTTCACACTTTATTAGACAATTCAGGTGCCAGCTGCACCAGCCTGGAGCGAGCACTGCTGTTCACAGCTCCTCTCCTGCTCCGCAGCCCCGGTTTCCTCTCCGTGGGGCTCAGCCCTTCCTCGGGCCATGCTGGTCCCAGCAGGCACATGAGGGGCCAGCGAGGGTGGCTCGGGCTGCTCCTCGTGGGCCACCATGGGCAGGTGGCAGGGAACACTGCAGCACAGGCTGGCTCTGCTGGGAGCCAGCTCAGCCTGGCAGCGTGGGCAACCCGAGCTCTGTGCCTAAAGCCACTCGGGCTGGCTGTGCCCTTCAGCACAGGTGGCCACCCTGCTCCTCCTGGCTCCCTGTCCAAGCCTGTTTGTCCTCTCCTTTCTGCACCCCGTGGTGAGGGGATGGCTCTGGGATTGAGGCTTGTGGCAGCTGCTTTTTCTAACACCTCCCAGCCCCCGGGGTGCCGCAGCAGAGCCGAGGGGCACGTGGACACCTGGGCACTCAGCCATCCTCCTGGCATCCCGGGATCTCACCTGGGATGTGTTTCGTGGCCCCGCCGTGTCCCCAGGGAGCAGCAGGCACACGGAGCAGAGCCGGAGCTGCTCCCGGCACGTGGCCGGGCTGGCACCCGCGCCCTGGGGACACTGTCACACCCCGCGGGTGGACAATATCCAAATGCCTGCACGTCCAGGATATGAATCAGCCCGGACAGGAGTGCAGCAGCCGCTCTGGGACACCCGGAGCTGCCCCGGAGGCAGCCAGGCAGCGCTGCCAAATTCCGGGCGGGCTGGAGGGCGGGTCACGGGCAGCAGCGGCTGCCTGGCCCTGCTGCCACCTCCAGATCAGCCCCGGGCACGGCAAACCCCTGGCCTGGCATGCATTTCCCTGTTTGCACGGCTCTGTTCCCCCGGTGCCAAGCCGTGGCACGGTGGCACCGAGCCAGGGCCGTGCCTAACCTTGACCTGGCCTCCTGGCGAGCAGCCGGCCCTGCCCAGCTGTCCCCCCGTGCCCCCAGGCACAGGCATGTTCCACCGGGCCAGCCAGAGCATTCCTCCCGGGAGAGCCTGTCCTTGAGAGGCTATTTAAAGGCACACTTGTGCCCTTTATCCCCCACCATGTCTGGGCTGGAAGAGCCCCGTGCCCTTCCGTGACTCCGAGAGGGCAATTCCAGGCTCAGGGCAGCAGCAGTGCCGTGAGTTTGGGTGAATTCAGGGAGAAGGAAGGGATGCAGGCACCCACGTCCTGCAACCAAGCACCAGGCCCCATCCTGGGGACAGACCCCTGGGAAAGGTCCCCTGGCCATCGAGGCTGGCAGCAGGGCTGGGGGGAACTGCAGAGCCCAGCTCACCCCTTGGCACCCACAGGCTCGAGGAGCCACATGAACTCATTGCCCTCTTCCTGCTGGATGTGCAGCCCAGCCCTGAGCACCCCAGACCTCCTTCCAGTGGGAAGATGGGGGCCCAGGCAGCAGCTGGCTCAGCACTCCGTGTGCCACCGTCACCTTTCAGCCCCCAAAGGGTCTCAGGCACCCGAGGGCTGTGGAGCAGGACCTGCCCCTCTGCTGCCATGGCTGGCACAGGGCTGATTGCTTGTGCACCCCACCGAGCTGGCAGGAAGGTGACTCGGGAGGGAAACCCGACCTGGTGGGATTTGATTAGGGATGGAAAAATCCAGAGGAGCCACCTGCAGGGAGCTGGAGGGGTGAGCCCTGTGGCTGCAGGGCCTGGGCTGGGTGGGCAAGCTCAATGACCCTCGTCCCCAGCCTACTAATTTTCCCTTGCTGGGGAGCCCACCAGCCTTTCCCCAGGCTGGGAGCATCCCCAGGATACGTCCCCAGCTCTGACACTGCTGTCCCCTCCCAGGTTTGCTGTAGGTGAGGATTTCCTCGGGCCTTTCAATGGCACCCGGGCAGACGTGGCTGCCCCCCAGCCACCCCACAGGTCCAGGTGAAAGGAGGCTGAGCCCCACTCTGCTTCACACCAGACCCCAGCCGCACACGGGGGACGCACAGGACACCGCCTGGGGCTGTCCCCACCCGCCTGGCACCTGCTCAGGGTTGGGTGAGGCTGTGCCAGCCCTGCCCCGCTGCCCATCCCGTGGACACAGGTGCACTGGGGAGCCCGCGGGGAGCCCATGGGTGGCCAGGTGTGCTGCTGCCCCCGGGCAGGACAAGGCAGGGCAGGACAGGGCAGGACAGCTGGCACGGGCACCTTTGATGTGGGCAGCCCAGGAGCCCAGGGCAGCCGGGGCGACGCCAGCCGGGTGCTCCACTGGCCTTGGTGAGGGATGGGCAGCATGAGGTGCCAGTCACAGGGGGCTCCTGAAGTCCCCTGTGGCACCACGGCAGGGCTGCCCACCTCAGCCCCTCAGCATCCATAACAGTGCAACCGCGGGGAAACTGAGGCACGGATACCTCGGGAATGGTGGGAGGGGGCTCTCTCCCTTCTCAAACCGAGCCTTAGGCCAGGACCGACACGGATTGACTGTCCCAAAAACCTCTTCCATGGGACCTGTGTCAGCCCGCCGGGGATCCGTGCGGGTCGCAGGGGGACGGGGGTCCCGGGAGGGCCGGGGGTGGCGATCTCCGTCCCCCCGGGCGGTGCCGCCGCACCAGCGCTCCCAGTCCGGGCCGGGCGGGCACTGGGAGCGGGTGCGGGGCGCCCTCTGGCGGCCGCAGCCCGGCGCTGCCACAGGGCTCCGGGCACGCAGGGAGCCAAATTCTCAGGTGCTCAAGTGCCCAAATAGCCAAATTCTCAGGTACTCAAGTGACCAAATAGCCAAATTCTCAGGTGCTCAAGTGCCCAAATAGATAAATTCTCAGGTGCTCAAGTGCCAAAATAGCCAAATTCTCAGGTGCTCAAGTGCCCAAGTAGCCAAATTCTCAGGTGCTCAAGTGCCCAGGGAGCCAAATTCTCAGGTACTCCAGTGCCCAAATAGCCAAATTCTCAGGTGCTCAAGTGCCCAGGGAGCCAAATTCTCAGGTGCTCAAGTGCCCAAATAGCCAAATTCTCAGGTGCTCAAGTGCCCAAATAGCCAAATTCTCAGGTACTCAAGTGCCAAAATAGCCAAATTCTCAGGTACCCAAGTGCCCAAATAGCCAAATTCTCAGGTGCCCAGGTGCCAAGTTTCTCAGGCCCTCAGGTGCCCAGTTTCTCAGGTGCTCAAGTGCCCAAGTAGCCAAATTCTCAGGTGCTCAGGTGCCCATCTGCCCAGTGCCCAGGTGCCCGAGTGTCCCAGTGCCCAGGTGCTCAGTGCCCAGGTGTCCAAGTTCCCCCTGCCTGGCAGAGGACCCCTCTGCAGTGCTGCTCCCTTGCTGCTCAATCCTGCTCTAAGCAGGGATGACGCTGCCTCATCCCCCCAGGACACATTTGTCACTTGCAGGGATTGCAGCAAATCCCTGGATAACTGCAGCCACCTGCCCTCACTCCCTGGTGCTGCTTTGCTTTGTGCCAACACACACACCGGACCTGGCACCCTCATACCTTCTGTCAAAAGGTGCCTCCCAAGTGCCATCCTCGTGCCCGTGTCCCCCGGGTGCCTCCCACCCCCTTCCCAGCCGGGGGCTGCCTCCCTCCAGCATCTCCTGTGAGGTGTCCCAGGTGCCAGGCTGGCTGCTCCATCCTTGCCCTGCTGGGGCTGGCACGCTCACACGGGCAGCCTCCAGCCCGCCGGCTCCTGCACGGGGACGGTCACCAGGTAGCTGGAGGGCACGTAGCCCCTCTGGCCGTTCACCTCCACCAGGCTCCACTCCGTGCTGCCCTTCTTGTCGTGGGGCTCCAGCAGCAGCACGGGCTGCCCCGCCTGCAGGCTCAGCTCCTGCGGGCTCCGGGCTGCGAAGGAGAAGCCGGCCACCACCTGTGGGAGGCAGGCAAGGAGGGAGGGAGGGAGGGAGGAAACCCTGGCTGGAGCTGGGAGTCCGAGGGGGGAAGGATGTGGCAGTTCCCAGAGGGCAGCACAGCAGTGCCATGGATGGAGGGACTGGGGGCCCACCAAGGACAGTTCTCTTGCCCCACCCACCCTGGTGTCAGCAAGGGGGAGACCTGGAAAAGCAGATCCACCTTGCCACCCACACCAGGACTAGCAGGGAGCTGGTGGTGTTGCTAGAAATGGCCCCAGGGATGTCCCCCACTCTCACCTGGAATGTTGGGGTGAAGGTGGCCACCTGTGGCCTGGGAGCTTCAGGGGATGAGTAGGAATGTCTCCTTCTCTCTGTGTCACTGTCCAGGCCCAGCAGCTGCATCACAGGCTGCTGCACTTGGGCTGGGCTGTAGGGCTGGAGTTTTGCAGCAGGAACAAATCCTCGGGGACCTGCAGGACACAGACACACCCAGGTCACGGGGCCCTGCTGCCTGGCACTGGCTGGAGGAGACAGGAATGACAATTTGGCTGTGGCCTGGCATGGCACAGCAGCCCTGTCCATCACTAGGGGACATCCAGGAGAAATCCCCACCAAAAAGGGAATTCCATATGTTTCTGTGTGCATGGATTCATTCTCCTTCCCCAGCCATGACACTTCCCCTGAGGAATCAGTCAGGGCACCTGAACCTTACAGCTGATGGCAAAGCTCAGGTGGCCTTGGGCTGAGCACAGCCTGGAAGGGAGCACAGGAGACCACGGCCTGCTGCTTCATCCAGGATAAGAAATGATTCAGGTGAACCTGGCCCTGGTGCCAAGGTGAGGAGAGGCTGCCCACAGTGCCCACAGTACCTCCAGCATCCACCAGCCACCTGCTGGTGTTCCCCTTGGTGTCGGCGCTCTGCAGCAGAGCCACGATCTGTCCCCTCAGCAAGGTCAGGTCCAGGTCTCTGCTGCCACTGATGTTGCTGGTCACTTGGTAAAGCTTGTCTGGGCCGTGCTTGCTCACAAGGGAAAGGACCTTCCTCTCCTCAGCAGGGGTCAGAGGCTGGTGGGGAGCACGAGACACAGGAGCATTCCATGAGACCCTCAGGGTGCTGAGGCCCTCCAGGTACTCCTGCTCTCCCTTCTGCAGGATCACATCCCAGGGACAGGTTAAGAGCAAAAACTCATTCACACTCCCTGCTCCATCCCAGGTTTGGAGATGAGTGTCCAGAACCAGCAGAGCTGAGCTCTTCCATCCCTGGTTATCCCCAGCTCTCAGGGGCTTGGGGGAAATACTGTGGCACCCCCTGGGTCCCATCTGAGCCAGCCTCCCCACCCAAGGGCATTTTCTGCACTGGGAAGCCACAGTCCAACTTCTCTCTATCCAGCTGGCCTAGCCATGCCCTGCCCTGCCCCTACCTGTGTGCCAGGGCTGGGTGCCACGGTCTCAAAGGCCTGGCAGAAGGCACGGAGCTGGGCACCCGACTGCTGCAGGCTGTCCTCCACCACCTTCCAGAAGCTGGGCAGGGCCATGTGCCCATGGGGCAGCTGTGGAGACAGACTGGGATCAGGGAGGGCCCTGAGAGAGGAAGAGCTCTGGGTAGGAGAAGGGAAGCAGGAGGAAGAACAGGGGGGAGAAAGCAAAGAACAGACCTGACCACTAAATTCACCTTGCACAGGGGATCAAAGGTGCTCTCTCTGAATTTGAGCTGCACCTTGTTCTCTTCCTGGTCCTGGCTCAGGGCTGAGCTCCACCCCAGGGCGTCTGACAGCCCTCAGTGAGGAGTTTTGAGCACTGAAGAGTTCTGGGAGACATCTCCCAGGGGATGGAGATGGGGGAGGCTTTCCCTAGCCCAGGAGCTGCCTTTCTCCTCCCTGCCTTCCTGGCACAGGGCTCTCAGGACCTCTGAGCTCACACTGATCACTCAGACAGCAGCACATCAATAAATTGCCAGTAGTGACCACAAACAGAAAGCAGGACAGTGTCTGACAGAGCAGAAAATTTGGCTTTTTCCAGGCAGGAAGGAAGGGAGATCCTTCTTACAATGCTCCACAGTGAGCTGTGTGTCTGCAAGGGCAGGTGGGCCACAGCAAACCTTCAGTGCCCTGATGTCTGAGAGATCTCCCAAACCTGGAGAAGGCAGTTCTAGCTCAGCTCCTGTGCCTGAGGGGTCCCACTCACCTGCTCCAGCTCCTTCTCTGCGTGGTGCAGGACCTGGGCAGCCAAGTCCAGCTGCAGGGCACTGAAGGAGCGCAGGATCTGCCCCAGGAGCTGCACAGCCACCTGGTTGAACTGGGGGAGCTCGGCCACCAGCAGGTCATTGATGGCCAGGTAGGTGTTCATGGCAGCCTCCTCATCGTAGCTCACGCTGCCCATCTCACTCTTCCTCTCCTGGATCTCCTCGTAGTCCAGCAGCTTGTCCAGGCGCTTCTTGACCAGCTGCTGGGGCCCCTCCAGCATGTCTGAGAGGCTGCAGAGGGGCTGCCACACCAGCCTGTCCACACGCTGCTTCTGCAGGTGAGAGCCCCAATTTCCACGTGAGCCCCCCGGACAGGAGCAGCTGCCAGCACAGGGGCAGGGAGGCAGAGGCCTGGGGATCTTGTGTGGAGTGGGGAGCACCTGGGACATCTTTCCCTGAGGGCACACAGGGTGCCAACCAACACAAACCCTTTGGAGGGAGCCTGACACAATCCCAAACTCGTGCTCCGTGGAAAAGCCTGGAATGGCTCAGAGCAGTCTGAGCTGAGTCTCCCCCCACACCCCTGCCCAGAGCCCATTTAAGGGCCCTCTGCCCCTGCCTTGGGGTGTTCTGGTCTCCTCCCCATCTCCCTGGAGGCACATCAGGCACACACTGCAGCTCACCCCAGCCCTGGCTGGGCTCAGGGGCTGTGCTCTTGCTGTGTCCCTGTCCCTGCCCTCCCTTCTCCCCCTGGAGCTGCTCCCTCCCTCCATGTGCCAGGGACTGCAGATGGATCCTGTTACTCACTCCTGGCTCTGCCTGCTAAGCTGGGCTCTGGGGGACCCTGAGGACACTGGGGTGCCCTCAGCTCCTGGCTGCCAGCCCCCAGTGTGCCCTGGCAGAAGGAGGGAGAGCTGAAGGGGATGTGCAGGGCAGGAGCACTCACAAACTCGGGGAACACGGTGCTCTGGAGGAGCTCGGAGAGGCGGCGGTGCTGCTGGGCTGGCCCCTGCTCCACCTGCAGGTCACAGCGGTGCGGGGTGGGCAGCAGGAACGCCTGCGAGGGAGGCAGCATCACATCCCTTTAGCTCCTTCCCAATAATCCTGTGCGGGCAGCCCTTGTCAATCTTTCCTGCAAGGTCTTTCCAGCCCAGGAATCGCTGCTGAACCCTCAGCCAGCTCCTGAGAATTTCCTGATAATGCCGTGTCTGGGGATTGCATGTTTTGCCAGCACTCAGACTTTCATTTTTCTCAGATGCCCCAAGGGATTTCCATGAGAAAATCGTAGCAGCTGCTGACCCAGGTGATTTCAGAAGGGCAATTTGTTGTCAGGACTGATCTGGGGACATTTCTGCCTTATACACATTATTAAAGCAAGAATTCCCAGGCTGAACAACACCCGGCCTTTTCAATCATTTAAGACCTTGAAATAATGACAAGTTTAAGGACGGATTATTCTCAACTGACACCAGCTCAGACAGTGTTGTCAAAGCCTCAGCTTTGGTTTAAACTCCCCTGGACATGAGCAATCCTTGGGTGTTGTGCAACTCCCTAACACAACAGCTCAGCTGCAAATCCCTGAACATCCCCAACAACTCCTGCTTTCCACAGGGCTTGAAAGTATTCCACAATCCCAAGGAACAGCTCTTGAGGGGCTGGGGCCAGTGGTCAAGGTGTTACCTTTAAGTGGCCCAGGTAGGATGCCATGTTCTCCTTCAGCGTGGCCACACTGGATGCCACACATTGGAACTTCTCTTCCAGGTCATCATATTCCTTGTCCTCAGTCTGGAAGGAGAGAGGCAGCTTGTCACCAGCATGGGCAGGGCTGATGCCCATTACAGCAGCCAGGCACCTGCCTGGAGCTCACAGGGGTGGGACAGGCAGAGCAGACCCTGGGGGACTCAGTGAATCTGGAAAGGGCTCAAAACATCGGTTCAGGCAGCAACAAAGCTCTTGGTGGGTGGTGGTGCTGGGGAACACTGGGGTGTCTTTCCTTCTCTGGGGGGCCCAAGGGTCCTGCAGGTCCTTTGGGGGCCAAAGTGCTGCCCTGCAATGCTCTGGGGTAAGGAGTGAGGTGTGTCCCTGCATTCCTCTATCCCACTGCTCCTTGGGATGATGGAGGACCAGGAGGCAGCACCAGCCACCCCTCCCCATACTGGCCTTGTCCTCCCCATTCTGCCATTGAGGCGCTTCAGGAGCAGCAAAATGCCCCAGAAACGACCCAGGGAGGGGCAGCAGGTGCCCGGGGTGCAGGTGGGGGCTGCCCACCTTGGCCACGATGCCAGCCTCGTGCATGAGGAGCCGGCTGAGGCGCGTGGTTTTCTTGGCGATGGAGTGGGTGTTGAGGCGCGCCAGGCGGTCCCGCAGCGTCAGGTGCTCGGCCTTGTTGTATTTGGTTGCTGCCTCGGGGTGGGGGAGGACACAAAATAAGGGGAAAAAAGATCAGAAGAGGAGACTTCATGGCTGAGCAGGCAAGGAAGGTGAGCAGCACAGGAGCTGATCAACAGGATAAGCACAAGCCACATCAAAGAAGGGAAGGACTAGGAAAACCAAAGAGAAAGGTGAGCTCCCATCTCTGGGGAGCCTGATTTCTCCTCTCCCAAGGGCAGAACTGTTATTCCCCAGCTCCAGGAATGTGGACAGACTGGTTTTGTCCTTAGCCCCCCCATGCCACCCTGCTCCTGCAGCCTTTGGGTCTTGCCCGAGTGGCACTGACAGGACCAGAGCAGTTCCAAGAGCTGCCTGCACAGTCTGCAGCTCCACCAGGCAGGTTTAAGTGTAAGGCAGGAGAGCTTTGAACTGATTTAAGTGGGAATTAGTGCCCAGGGGACCACTGGGGTTGGGCTGGGTGCTGTGCCCCCTCCTGCACCGAGGCCCTGGCCACTCACCCACTTCCCGGCGCCGTTTGTACTCGTTGATGTTGGCATTGACCTGGGCCATGGCACGAGCTGCTGCCTGCAGGGCTGAGTGGGCACTGGAACTGCTCGGGGTGTTCTCCAGGATCTTCCCCAGCAGCAGAGGGTACTTGGTGACCCTCTGCACGGGCATCACCAGGAAGAAGCTGAGGTCTGACGCTCCTGTGTGAGGCCTGGTGGAAAGGGGAATTGCTCAGGGTTGGTGTGCAGGGCTGCCTTCCTGCCCTGCTGCTCTCCATGGCTTCTTTGGGAGTGTTTGAGGGAGAAAGTAGCCCAGATGTTGTGTTGTGTGGCATTTCTGGCTGCTCCCCTCCAGCTGCAGGGCACTGTCCCTGCCAGCCCCAAGGGCAGTGCCAGCCCTGGGTGGGTGTCCTGCCTCCCTGAGCAGTGCTGTGCTTGTCCAGCCCTGGACACGGGATCAGTGCTTGCTCCGTGGGCAGCAGGGAGGGAGGGTGTTGGCAGGGTCTCCCTTCCCACCCCCAGGAAGGCACCCATCTCTCTGTTGGGAATCACATCACCTGTGCCCTAGGCAGTGAATGCCAGGAGCTCCTCCACTGCCACTACTGCTTCTCCTGCCTCTGACAGTGTTTGTGACCCCCTCTGATAGTTCAGGTCCCCCAGGGCCAGCCTGTGTCTCTCTGCTCAATGTGGGGAGGATGTGCCCTCCTTGGGGAAGGCAGCAGCTGTGGATGTTACCCATCCCTTCTTTTGGGATCCATCATAAAAGATTCTGAACTAAGGGTCCAGGACAGGCTGCCAGGAAATGCCACAAAGGTGGTGGCCATGATACAACACCCAGCCTGGTGACACAGATCCATGCGGGCAGCTTGTCCCGAGAGGGGAAGGGCAAAGCCAGGATGTGAGACAGGGACAGGGAGGTGGTGCCTCAGCAGCAGGGACCTACACGGTGGCATTGAGGGTGTCCAGGATCTCCTCCTGCAGCCGGGGGTCCCTGCGGTAGCTCTCCACCAGCTGCAGGGCATGGTCGTAGCTGGCACAGTAGATCTTGTAGACAGCCTCCATCTCTTCCTTGAACTCCTGGAACAGCGTGCCTGGGGAAGGAGAGTGGGGCTGGAGAGGAGGGTCCTTTCCCATGAGAAGGCAGGGGTTTATCCCCAGCTGCTGGAAGGACAAAGCCAGTGGAGCAATGCCAAGCATGCCAGGGCAGGGCTCTGCCCCCTGGGCACCCTGCTAAGCTGGGCCTGCTGCTATCCCCATCACCCTGCAGGCTGGGCAGGTCAGCTTTGCCCCATGAGTGGACACAGTGTGTGGCACCAGCACTTCCCAGAGCCCAGGGCAGGGGGCTGGGTGGGCTGGCACACCCCCACACGGGGGCACAGGGCAGCCACTGGCACTGCACCACTTACTGATGGAGAGCAGCTGCTCCTGCCCCTGGCCAGCCGTGGCCTCCAGCCCCTTCAGAAAGCGCCTGGAGACATGGAGGATGTCATCGGTGTTAGAGAAGAGCCCTTCCAGGTCCAGTTCAGGCAGCTGAAGGGAACAAAGATGCCCCAGGCTAAGCCAAATATATCAGAGATGGACCATGTGCTTTAGAGGCACTGCTGGTGACCTTCTACCTGTCCCACGGGACACCCCAGTGAGTGATGCCGTGTTTCAGGAGGCTCTGGGGATGCTGAGACCAGTCTGGGCCCCCAGGTTAAGGTCACAGGGTGGCTGTACTGGGTCAGACCCAATGTCCATCCAACCCCAGAGCCTGGCTGGTGAGGGGGAGCACAGGAAGGTGGAAGGAGCACCTGCAGTGATTTGGGCATCTCACAGCTCTGGACAGAGCCCCCCTGCAGTCCCCAGGCCTGGCAGGGTGTGCCCCATGTCACCTGCTTCTCCTGGAGGTGTGCCCGGATGTCGGACACACACAGCTGCAGGTTGTTCACGTAGCTGGCCTCGGTGCTGAGGAGCTCCTCCACGGCCAGGTGCTGGCTCAGCTCCATCCTGTCACAGGGCATCTCCTCGTACACGGCCTCTTCAGCCTCAGCTGCATCCTCAGAGCCGGGCTCTGCACTCGCCATCTCTGTAGGGCACTGCAGGGGTGGCAAAGGCAGCCCTGGGACTGGTGGTCTGGTGCCCAACCCAGCTCAGTGGCCATGCTCCCTCCCCTGGACCCCACAGCACATCCCCAGCACATCAACCCATCTGCACACTCCAAAACCATAAAACCATCACGTGCTGTGAGGCAGGAGCAGGCTGGCTGCAGACACCCACGTGTGGCAGGCAGGGACTTGCCACACACATGTGCCCACACTCCGGTGACCATGTGTGGGGCTGGGGTGCAGGCAAGGAGACCCTCAAGTGCCAGCAGGGCCTGGCAGCTGCCACCCAGCACTGGGACTGTGTAGGGACCCGTCCCCATGGGCAGAGAAGGGTTTGCCACCTCTGCTCCAGCTCCTTGCTGCCAGGGCCAATTGTTCCCACCCTGCCTTGGCTGCTGGCGCCTGGCACCTTGCCTGGCATTCAAGGGTCCTGTTCAAAGTACAAAGAGTGGTTCTGCAGTGCTGGAACAAGAGATGTTTCTGTGACAGCAAGAGCTGCTTTAAAAGCCACTGGGATGGGGGAGAAGTGGGCAGGGCTGCTGCTGCCTCTGCCAGATGCACTGGCAGCCCCTGGTACGCAATGCCAGGGCCCTGCGTGGCACAGCACACTCGTCTCTCCTCTCTGCCATGGAAAATCTGAGCTGATTCCTGATATTTTCTTCTCAGGAAACACACTTTGCTCTAACTGATACCAGGGAGGATGAGCAGCTCCCAGAGCATCACAAACAGTGCTTGGCTACTGGCAGGAAGGCCTTGAGAGAGAGAGGTGTGGCACAGACACAGCTGGGCTGTGACCAGCCCCCGGCCAGGCAGGATTCCTGCCAGGCTCCCTGCGGAGGAGGAGAGGAGCAAAGGCAAGGCAGAGGTGGCAGATAAAAGCCAGATGGCACAAGCAGCAGCACAGACTTTGCCCTGCCCTTCCTGCCCAGCCAGTGCCAACCTCCACAACCAGACTGCACCAAGCCAGGTGCCCCCTTTGGAGGCTGCAGCCCCTCTGCCTGTCCCCACCGGGTCCAGCTGACAAGTGGCTGATGCAGCTGCGAGCCGTGGGCAGGGTCACTGTCCCCTCCTGGCACACACATACTGCTGGGCTTGGCACAGCAAGTGAAGTGGCACTGGACCTCCACTTGCCCGACAGGGGTGCGTCACCCTGCCAGCTGTCACCTCTGGGACTTGGCTGCCTCCCCTGCCTGTGGCGTGGCATTGGCTGAGATGGGACATGGGGAGGAGGAGACTTTTCTGCACCCCTCTGCATGCTTCTGAGGTGTCCGGGCAGAAGGATTCCCATCAAGGACCAGTGTCCTCTGCCTGGGGTGGCAGCAAAACCGCAGTTCAGTGGAGGCAGGTGGAAAGGCCCGATCTGAGACACCCCCTGAGCCCTGGAGGGGGGCCCTGCAGCTCAGGGCATGCCAATATTGGGGTGTCCCTGGTAGATGCAGCAGCATCTACAGAGCACAGGGCTGCTCTGGGGATTTCCCCAGGCTGCAGAAACCTCGTTGCCTCCCCTCAGCTCCTAGCCTGAGACCTCAGTGGGACAAGGGGACAGTGCAAACCGAAGCCGCAGCATTTCTGGCCAGCGTTGGAGCAGGCAGACAGCGCAGGAGCAGGTTTCATTTTCCCAGCCCCCCCTCACAGGCAGCTTCCCGCATTTGAGCTGTCACTGCTGCCTCGGGGACTGCCAGCATCCCTGTCCCTATTGGGGCTGCCAGTATTCCTGTCCCTAAGGGGGGCTGCCAGCATCCCTGTCCCTACTGGGGCTGCCAGCATCCCTGTCCCTGAGGGGGCTCCGGGCATCGCTGTCCCTAAGGGGGCTCGGGGCATCCCAGGCCGTGACGCGGAGACCGGCCCGGCCCTCCCCGACACCCGCGCACCGGGGTCACCGGCTCCGGCCCCGCAGCTCCCACCGCGCCCCAGAAGCGTCACCGCCGCTCCTCAGCCAGCCCAGCCTCGCCTCTGCCCCCCGAAATCCCGGCCCCGGCTCTCACCTGCGGAGCGGGCGGGGTTGCGCAGGTCGCCGTGCCCGGCCGCGCTGCCGCTGCTACGGGCGGTGACACCGCAGCCGCTCCGGGCGGGCACGGGGGGATCCCGAGCGGGGGATGATCCCGAGCCGGGGATGATCCCGAGCGGGGCTGATCCCGCCCAGGGGCCCCGGCCCCGCCGGTCCGGGCCGCGGCAGCCGCCGCCGGTCGGTCTCGGGCTGAGCGGGGCGGTCCCTGCGCACGCCCGGCGGGCGGGGGGGGGCTGGCGGCCGGCCCGGCCGGCGCCGGCTGGCCCCGAGCGCGCCGCCCCCGCCGCACCGGCACCCGGCACGGGCTCCCGTCCGCGAGAACAGCCGATCCCCCGGTCTGTACCGGCCCCCGGTGCCGCCTTCCGTGTGCCCCCCGTCCATCCAGCCCCCGGTGCGCTGTGCCGGCAGCAGCTGCGGGTGGAGGGCAGGGGACGCACCGGGAGAGCAGGGGACACACCGGGAGAGCAGGGGACACAAACTCGCCCCTGCCACCAATAGCAGGGACCGGTCCCCCATGTCTCCCTGGCATCGCTGTGGGAGAGGTACAGCCCCAGTGATGCCCTGCTGTTCCCACAGCCCATCCCAAACGCTCAGGGATCCCGCCGTGTTATCCCAAGGTCAGGCGTGTCCCCGGCACTGCCCCGCTGCTCTGCCGTTCCTTACCAACTGCTCAGCCTCGGGAACGGGGACAGAGAAAACAGAAATGAAAATATAACCGAGGAAGCTGTTGCCAAGATTAGGACATGGGGAACCAGTGCCTACTTGGCATGAAGTTGTTTTTTTCACTTGGTGAAGTGTTTACATCCTTATAAACAAGCTATTGAGAAGAGAGAGGTGTTCACTCATCCTGACCACAGGTAGGGGACGGCAGCACCGGGGTTTTTCCAGGCTGACCCACAGTGGGCAGAAAGTGTCACTGTGAAAAGGACTCTGAGTTTTTCAGTGACTCATGCAGGACAAGGCAGCGTCTGTAACCAGATCCAAAACTCCCCATGGGCCAGGACAAGCTTGCTGGCACTTCCAGCCCTTCCCTCTGGTTTCCTTTGTGGGACCCTTTCTGGTATGGGCTGGACAGGGCAGCACAGAGACCCACATGCACCTGCTCCACTCACTCCCAGCCAGTGCTGGTGCCACAAAGGCCATCCTGTCCCACTGCTTGTCCTGCCACAAAGGCCATCCTGTCCCACTGCTTGTCCTGCCACAAAGGCCATCCTGTCCCACTGCTTGTCCTGTCTGCCTCCCATCCTGCCCACAGAGAGACAAAACTCATGGAACTGGCTGGGTGGGTGGCTGTGGTAAAGCACCCCAGGAGGATCATTCCCAGGCTGGTCTGTGCCATATGGGAGTGACACGGCCACAGGAGGGACCACACATGGCTGGGCAGTGAGGGCATTACCTGGCTGTGGCCTTGGGCACACAGATGTCCTTCCTCCCTTGCAGGTGGCAGCAGGGCTTCAGTCCTTGCCCAGGTGCTCTCTGAAGCAGCAAGAGGCCCTTTGGGCTGGCAGTGATCTGATGCCACAAGTTCTCAGCTCCATTTTACTGCCATGTCCAACAAAGCCATGGGGACACATCACAGCTGCTTTGCTCCCATCAGCACGTTGTGGATGATCCAGAATAGGAGCCACGAGGGAATCCCAGCAGGCCAGAGCTCCCTCCTCCCCCAGCATCTTCATCCCACACCCCCAGCCCCACCTCCTCCCCTGCCAGCTCACACCACGGGTGTTCCCTCAGGCGCATTTCCCATTCCAGTCTGGTTTTTCAGAGGCAGGATAGCCTGGCTCCAGTGAGTTCCTTGCAGGATGGGCTTGTCCTCCTTCCTGACAGCTCCTTCCCTCAGCACAAGCTGTTTCCTTCCTGCCCTGCTGCTGGCACCGCACACCTCCCGTCCAGCCCCGGGCTGGGGCTGCGGCTCCACTCGCCTCACCTGGGTGGCTCAGGGAGCACCGGGAGCGCTGTGACAGTGCTGTCACCGCTCCAGGGCTGCCCAGGAGGTGTGGCAGTGGGCTGGCTGCCCTGGCCCTGCTCTCCTTACACGAGGAAAACAAACAGGCGCCGGCTGGTCGAGCACAAGTGTTTGTGTCCCAGGGCTGTGCTCTGGTGGAGCCAAGCTGAAGTGTCGCAGCAGGGTGGGCTGTCCCCTGGCACCCAGCTGGGTGTGCTCCCACCCTGCCAACACAAACCTGGCAAGCTGTGGCAGGGAGTGGGATGTCCTGTGGGACCCAGCAGGGAGGTAGGACCGGCTTCTCCTGCAGCAGAGCCAGCTTTGTGCAAGCCCATTGCAAAACTGCTTCTCACAGAGCAGGGTGAGCCATCTCCACAGCATTGCCCAGCCCTCTCCATACCCACTGCCACTGCAGGAGTGCTCTGCCAGCCCTTCTCTGGCAGTATTTAGGAGAAACCCAACCCCATGAGGCCGGTGGGACTCAATCCCCTGGGACACTCCTTGTGTGATGAGCACAGCCTCAGCAGGGGCTGGAGAAGCACCCGATGATGGTTCTGTGCTCCGGCTCCAAACAGGACGTGGTGAAAGCCTCGGGAAGAGGGAGCTGGATGGGAGGCAGGAACATCCAGGCAGAAGGCATCACCTCACCCTGGAATGGGGTTATTTCCACCCTACATCTCACCCTGAACTTGCTGGCTCCTGCAAAGCCTTTTGCTGTTTTGCCTTTTCCCAGCTACTCCAAACATCAATGCTCAGGATATGGGGATGAAAGCTAAAGCCATCAGGGGGCTCTCTGGGAACGCTCCAGACAAGCTTGGAGTTAAACAGGGCTTGCTCAGAAAATAAACACAGCTTCCAGCCATGCAAAGCACCACAGCTCAGCCTCTGCCTAATAACAGCAGGTTGGGGGGTTCCTCCCCCAGCAGCAGGTTTGTACAGGAAAGTTACATTTCCTCAATTTAATCTCTTCCATTCTTACTGTTCTTGGGACTTCTTTCCTCTCTAGAAAGGACCTGGTGACCACAGGATGGAAAGGAAAACACAGGGAGAAAAACAGCAGCTCAAGAATGTGCTCCCAGGTGCGTCCTAATCACAAAGCTTCCTCCCACACAGGGAGGCAGGGCTCAGAAGTGGACTTTGCCTGCAGCTCCACTGTGTGTGCTGTGTGGCTCCAGCCACTGGAAAGGAAGGAAAAGCCTGTGAAATTAAAGGTTCTCATTCTGCTGAGCTTGCCACCAGAATGAGCAGCTCCTGAAAAACCACAGAGATGTCATTGCTTCCTCTTCCTTCTTCCCTCCCTAGATAATGTGCTTAGGAGGGAAGGAGGGCTGTGCCTGCCTGCTGAGGATAATCCCATCAGGTACTCAGCCAGGGCTCCCAGGCAGGTGGAAATGGTGTCAGCTCCAGGGGTCTGCATGGCACTGCAGGCTCCAGCCCATGCCTGCACCACGAGGCAGAGCACAGCCTAAAAATAAGCAGATAGGATTTGATCTAGGCAGAATAAATGAAGAGTCAGCTCTTTATTTCCAAGAGGGTTATTTATGGGCCTTGCAGAGGTCTCCTTCATGGAAGAGGCTTCAGCCCCTCATGGCCTCTCTGAGGCTACAGCATGGATCCTCCTGGATCCATGTTTTTGTGGTAGAAGCTTCATGTCCACCAGCCTCTGTGGTCCTTCCCTCTCCCCTCTGCTGTCCTGCCTTGCTTTCCTACACCAAGATTTCCATTTCTCTCCCAGGGCTGGTGGCTCTGGGCTTTTCACCCACTTGTCACAAATCCCTGTAGCTGGCTGAGCCAGCTGGTGCTGACAACAGCTCAAGGAGAAAGCCAGAGGCTGGTGTGAGGGAAATGAGATGTTCATATTTCTGCCCTGACAGAGGATCCTGCTCTCACAGGACCAGCATGGAGAATGCAGAGGTGTGCACAGTCCACGGGCACCTGGGCTGGAATGCAGGCAGAGATGGAGGTGTCTGCAGCATCCTGCAGCTCTGGCAGGAAGGACACATGTCCCCAGCCCAGCCCAGCCCCACACAGGGCCACCTAACACCTTTGCCCAAAGCATCCCACAGGGCACCCCACTGAGGACCTACTGCCTGCAGCAAGGAGGTAACAAGACATGAGAAAAGTAAGAAGAGCTCAGAAAATTCTGGTGGTTTCTGCTGATTACTCATTTGCACTGATCCAATACTGATCTCCTCCCTGCCTGACTTTGTAGGATTTCTGCTCCAGCCACGTCATCACAACCACCCACCCATGGAGCTGGAACTCCACGTGAGCTCCTCCTCCTCCTCCTCCCCCTGTGGGCACCCCACACACCCGGGCACCCCGGGCACCCCCTGCCCACAGCCAGCCCCGGGTGCTGCCACTCTCCTGCACAAGGCGAGGCAGTGAGAAGCCAAGGGGAGGCACATCCCCCTGAGAGTCACCTTCTGCTTTGGGATCAGGCACCTCTGGAGTCCCACCAGCTCCTCCAGGCAAATTCCTGCTGGAGTGGTTGTTCTGGAGTCACAGCAGCAGCTGCTGCCTGTGCAGGAGGAGCTGCAGGAGCTGGCTTCTCTTGCTTCAGAGAGAAAGGAGGGGTGCCAGGGAGGTGAGAGCCCCTTCAAGCTGCTGAGCCAGTCCCTGGGCAACCTCCGCTTCCCTTTGCCCACTGGTGTGACCAGGAATGGCTGTGCCATGACAGGGCTCGTGTCTCTGCCACAGGCAAGTGTACCAGGTGCCCCTTGAGAGAGCCACGGGGTGTTGTTTCACTACTGAGGGCAGAAACCCAGCCCAGGGGGCTCAGCTGGAGCTCACAGCACAGTGAGGACACCTGAAGCAAAGTCCTGGCAGGTCACCAGCTCCAGGCTCTGCTGAAAAGGAGGGCAGCCCTGAGCTTTGTGCTACAGCCTGGGGAAGTTCATAGCCAAGAGCTTTTTCATGGGAGCAGCCTAATGCCTGGGTCCCCCTTTATTTTGGGAGAAATGATCACCAGATGCTTCAGAGAGCTGGGACTGCTGGGGCTGCCAGGTGCCTAGGCTGAGAAAACAGGGAGATGTGGCTGAACAAAGCCAGAAGGGATGAAAAGTAGTGGAGGTGGAAGGAAAGCTCCAGAGGTCCCTGGAGCCTCAGCAGCAGCAGAGAGGCTGCAGGGCCAGCTCATGGTGTTGCCCACACGTCCTCCTCTCCCCACCACATCACATCAGAGCAGGGAGGCTGTTTTACTGGGGAGGAGTTTGTTGTGAAAAACCCCAGCAGCTCATGCCATGGAATATAAAATGACAGCCAGGAATCCCAGTCCTGGTGGCACTGAGGTCTGCCAGCTCAGCCTGGGTGCCAGGTACAGCTCAGAATCCCCCATACCTGTGGGGTTAGCCCAGCTCTGGCCGTGTGGAACTTCCTGCAAAGTGGCAGCACCTGCCCAAGGTTACTCTGCCTGTCCACTGCTTCTGCTGAGAGCAGAGCTCCCCTGAGTGTCAGCAGCCATTGCTTCACCTCCTCCCTCCAGCCACAGGGTGGCTGCAGTGTCAGAGGGACGTGTCCATTATTAATGAGTCTCCATTATTAATGAGATTCCAGCTCCTGCAGCCGCCCTGACTCACCAGCCCACGCCCCAGCTCCTCCCCAGGCCATGCTGGTGAGAGCACCAGCCCTGACACCCTCTGCCAAGCCTGGCTCCTGCTCCGGGCCAAGGGGGACCAGGGGGCCATCCTGCAAGGATGGGGAAGGAAACCTGGATTGTGAGATCCGGCCAGGCCAACCAGCAGAGCCCTCAGGGACGGGGGAGGGACAGAGGAAAAAGCTGCCAGGCAGAGCTGTTGTTACAGGCAGGAAAGGAAGGGCTGGAATAAAGGGCTTGTTTTCACAGCTAAGGGATGTTACCTGTGGGGAGCCACTGAGTGCGTCCACAAATTATCTGGAAAAGGGCAGGGCCAGAAAAGTGACCGTGTTTGGCACCAGCACTGAGCTCTTTGGAGCTGCTGGTCCATGTCCCTGAGCAGGGGACGCCAAGGGAACTCACGAAAAGACAGAGAAAACATATAAAAACTGGTCCTAGCACTGGTAGCCCAGTGATAGACTCTGAGTGGTGCATCTCCTCCCGGGAAGGGAATCCTGGGGGTCGTGCTAAATGATGATTTCCAAATGCCTGGAGCAGAGAAAGCAGAAAATTGACTGTTGGAAATGAGCAGGGGAGAAGCAGAGGATGAGAAAGGAAGCACTGGCACCGTGTGAGCTGGGGATGTGCCCACGCTGAGGATGCTCCCTGCAGCTCTCCCTGCTTCCTTTTCTCCAGAGGGGTGTGGAAGAGGCTCAGAGAAGGGAAGCAGGGATGCCCCAAGCTCTGCAGCAGCCTCTGCATGAGGAATGGCACCGTGGGCAGGAGAAGGGCTGTGATGCAGATCTGCCCTGCCTTGGGAGGCGTGTGAGGGCAGGGAGGGTGATTACTCACCAGCTCTGCCCCTGCAGGAGTACAGGCTCCAAACGAAACTACCTGCAGGGAAGTTTGGGATGAGGAAAAGGAAGTGGTTCTTGGTGCAATGCGTAGTTAAACCATGGAGCTCCCTGCCACAGGATGTGACAGATGCAAAGCATTTAAACAGGAACTGGATGAATTCATGGAAGAAAAATCCTTTGGGTTATTAAAGACAAAGAACCACCACCTCTTCCTTAAGGCTGGAGGTCTGGGGCGAGCTCAGGGGATATTCTTGGGACAAGAACACTGCAAACATCTGCTGTGGGCCACAGCCAGAGCCAGAGCATGGGTGAGCTGTCCTGTGGCCCTGACGTGCTGTCCTGAGATGGAACCAGAGATCAGGAGCTTCCTGGGAACACGGCACACCACTTCCTCCCCCAGGGAATGCTGTCACCTCTGCAGCCCAAGGCTTGTTCACCTTGTGTGAACACTCAGCACCCCTTCCTTCCCTTGTGGGGGGACCTTGTTCAGGCACCACACATTCTTGGGACACAGGGCACTCTGTGTCCCTCTGGAGGCAGGATCACAGGACACCTCGGGACAGCATGGGGACTGCCTCACTCAGGATCCTGAGAGGTGATGGGTCCTGGGCCTGAGTCACACGAGATTTTGATCTGCTCCTCAGGTACTGGTTTGGACTGGGCCAGCAGCTCAGTAATGGGGGTGAGGTGTCCTGGCTGGGTGACATTTCTGTGCCAGGCATCAGCCACCACCTCACAGACCCACAGGAGCTGCTCAGGAAGGAGTGTGGCTGTGAGAGCTCATGCAGTGACAAATAATTCTGTCTGTATTTTCAGCAAGTCTCAGTGCCAAGGAGACCAGGCACAGGGCAGTGACTAGCAGAGCTGTGCTCCCATCATGAAGCCACTCTGCAGCCAAATCTGGTCCCTCCAGCTCTGCAGCAGGGACCAGACCCTGCCAGGAGGTGCTCCCCCTCGGCAGAGGATGATGCAGAGGGAGCCTGTGCTGTGTGTGCAGAGCTGCAGTCAGTGCAGAGCAGAAAGGAGGTTCATCCTTGGCCCCTGCTGCTCCCACATTTGCATTTTGGGTGTTTGTGGAGCACCCTGCTCTTCAAGGCACCCAGCCATTTCCCAGGGCTGTCCCCCAGAGCAGAAGGTCAGCCCACAGCTGCCTTGTGTCACAGAGCCCTGGCCCAGCTGTCCCCACAGAGCCACCCAGCTCTGGGGCTGAAGCTGGATGTCCCCAGCTGGTGCCCATGAGACCCCACAGAGCCACTCCTGGGGTGCCTAAATATAGGCTGCAGTGTCCAACCTGGGCAAGACTGCAAACCATGGCCCTGCTCTGTGCTGAGCTGCTGCTCATTAGTGCTGAAATTCACTGAGGACCCAGCAGTGAAGGAGCCCTTGACAGAGCTCGTCCCCAAGAGCATCCAAGCGGGACAGCCCGTTCCCTCTTCATCTGCTTGTTCTGCTCCCTGAAGGACCCACCTGTCCTGGCTGCTGCTCCAGGGGGTTGTGGGGCAGGGCCTTGTGAAATCCATCGAGGGGCTGATGGATTCATTAGTGATATTTCCAGTGCCGTGCTGACAATAACATGTGATGAGCCTTTCCCCTTATCTGGCACTTTCCACCCTGTGCTCTTCCCAAACGCAAATGAACCGGAGCTCGTGATGATCTTTGGAGGAGGGGAGAGAAAAAAATTCAGGCATAATCAAACAGCATTTCTCAGCTCATTGTTGGGCTTTTTTTAATCTCAGCAAGCATCAGCTTTTGAATGACCTGAAAAGCTCACCCATTGAGTAGAGAAGATGTTCAGGCAGGAAGGAACTTGCTTTAAAAAAAGAGACCAGGGACTGTAATGTCCTGACAGGGGAACTCAGCCTCAGCTCCTGCTCCTCGTAATTTCTCCCCCAATGTGTAAATAGATCCAGAGCACCCCAAAAAGAGGGTGATGGGGCCACTGGGACAGACTGTGCTCAGCTGGCTCCTGCCGCTGGAGAGCAGCAATGTCCAGCAAGCACAGGCAGAGCCTGCATGGGACCAGCTCAGACACTGCACCAGCTGCTTTTGTTCCTCTTATCCTCCCTGGCATCCTAAACCACAGCACACGACATGTATAAAACCCATGTTCCCTAAAATGGTTCGAGAAACAGCACTTAGGAGGATGATTTACTCCCAGGTGTATCAGCCGTCATCCAGCAGCTGAATTATTTTGTGTTAGAGCAGACTCACCTCAGTGATTTGAACCTGACTGATTTAAGCAGTCACAGAGGAAATGTGCCTTGGCTGCCAAATACCAGAACTCTGCACACCAGCAGGGTAATTAATTCAAAAGCACCAGAGAAGCTGCTGCTGAAGACTTCTCCACAGCACTTGACATGCAGTGAATCAGCTGTGCTGCCATTTACATCTTTTTGGGCCCATGACTCCTTCAGACTCTCTTTCCTCACCTCCCAGTGCATCCACTCAAGCACTCAAAGCAATTTCAGCCCTGACATCACTGGAAAGTTTGGGCCTCAGCTCCACACACTCTACAGGAAAATCTTCCAGGGAACAAGTTCATTGGTGGAGGAGCTTCAGCTGTGCACTAAAAACATTCCTGTGAATCATCCAAATTACTTGAAAATCCCCCTTTTCCTCCAGTACTTTAAAAAAAAACAAAAACCAAAAATCCTCTCTCCAAACAGGCAAGAATGTCTCAGGCTGCAGAATTCCCCTCTAACTGATTACAGCTTGGAAGTGGCACTGTGTACTCCTGGACACAAACCCTTTTGGTTCAACCCAAGCACTGCAAGAGTGAGATCTGTGCCACTGTCCCTGCCTGCTCCAAGCTCTGTCCCAAAGCCATGTCCCATCTCCAGGGCCTGCTGTGTCCTTTCCCTGCTGGAGGCTGAGCAAGGCATGATGGCTGTGGGTGCTGGGATCTGCCTGGAGACACCATGGGGTCGAGTGTAAAGGTTTGGCATTAGTGAGGGAGTCTTGTCCCTGCCCTCTCCTGCAGCAGTGCTGGGAGATGAGATCCCATCATTTCATGGCTGCTCACATCCCTGCTGAGGCAAAAAGGCATCTCCTGTGCTGGCTGTAACTACAGGGGCTGACAACTTTCTGAGGGCTGCATGCAAACACTTAAAGCAGGCTCCCTTGCCAAAAATAATGGTGCCTCTTGCCTCGTGCCAGCACTGGCATTGAAGCCTTGCACTGAGATCCAGCCTGGCAAAGGCTGCCAGTGTCAGACTGTTCCGGAAAAACGGAGTTATTTTCAACTTGGAGCAGCTCCCTGGGCTGGCTCCCCACAGCCCTGTGCCAGTGCAGGGGAGGGAGCCACAGGAGGGCAGGGACAAGTGGCTCTGGGGGAGGTGGCCAGCAGCATCTCTCTGGGTGCCCTTGGCATGGGTGGGTGTCAGGCAGGACTCTGCCCATGGAATGTGGAGGGACAGGATCCCTCCTGCCACACTGCAATGTCCTGGGGAGCCCCACGTCACCCTGCTCTGCAAGAGCCACCTGAGGGACAGGAGGGTTTGGCAGAGCCACCTGTCCTTGGGCAGGAGTGTCTGAAGGTGAGCTGCCTCACACAGGGGCCCAGAACAAGCCTGGTTTGGGTCCTGCTGACACAAGCTGCTCCTCTCCAGCCATTTTCCCAAACACCACAAACTCTGCTAAAAATAGGTGTGTGGAGGATGAGCTGAGGTCAGCTCCAGGCTGGAGGCAGGGGCTCGGGAGGGAGGGCAGAGGTCCCTGTGTGAGGGACACGCTGCTGGTGTGAGGTGAGGGCTGATGCCAGAGCAAAGAGGGTGTCCCAGACCAGGAGCTGCTGGGACTGCACACCTGGGACCAGATCTGGCTGACACACAGCCCTCAGTCATGCCAGAAGCTCACGTGCTCCTCCTGGCAAAGAGCAAAGGGATTCTGAGGTGATTTGGGCAGCCCAGGACTCAGTGACACCCATTGGTGTCACTTGGTTTTGTCTGCACCTGGGTTTTGCTGACTTACAGGGAAAATGGGGTAAATTTATCTTGGGTTCTCCATCTCTCTGAGACAATAAACACTTAAGGGAGCAGATCAGAGCTCAGGCTGAAGATGAGGACTGCTCACTCTGGAGGCTTGGTCATGCAGCAGGAGTCTGGCCTGCCTTTTGGAAAGGGAAGAGAGAGGATTTATTCCTTTCACTCTCCCAAGTGATGCAGATGCAAAGATGCTTTCATTGTGTCAGTGGCCCTGAAAGATGTGGGGGAAAAAATGGACACAAGGTTGGGAGTTCACAGATTCTTCTGCTCTCTCCTGGTGTCTGCAGAGCTCCTTTCCAGGCAGTGGGAGATGTTCATTCACTTTTCCAGCTCACATCTCCTGTCAGTAGTTCTGCCATGTCACTGCCAAGCTGGGACAACCCTTGCACTGTCCCCTGGAGCTCCATCAGGGTCACCAGCCTGGCAGAACATTAACCCAGAGAAAGCACTAGGAGAAACCATTTGGAAAATTTTCTGTAGTTTTGCAGAGTTGAGCTGACCGTGGGGGCTCTGCTGACCTGCCAGAGCTGGGCAGTGAGAGGGTGAGTAGGAGAGAAAGAGGCTGAAGAAGAGAGACCACCCTGTGTATGAGCAGCAGTGAGACCTGGGGTCAGCTCAGCCTGAAATTCCCCTCCCAACTGACATTTTCAGTGCTATTTAATTGGAATTTTAAATCCAATCTCTGGACATGGAGATACTCCCTGGACAAGGAACTGTCCCCTGGACAAGGAGCTATCGCCAGACACAGAGCTGTCCCTTGGGCACAGAGCTGTCCCCGGCAGGCAGGAGGTGGCAGCATTGCCTAGCCCAGCAGATCCTGCTCTCCTGCATACCCAGGCATGGGGCTCTTTCCTGGCCCAGGAGCTCCAGACCTGTTTTTCCAGCTCCTCCAAGGATACGTGACTCAAGCCAAACGCCTCCCAGCTGCCCAGATCCCACTCAGAGCAGCCATTAAACACAACCCCAAAGGGCGACAGAGGCACATCAGCCCTGAGCTGTCTGCAAATCACAGGGGGCACCTGAGGACACGGGGCTCTGCTTTCAGGAATGGCTGTGATGTTCACAGATACCTCATTTGCCCTTGAAGCTCCAGCCCCCTGAAGGAGTGTGTGATGCATCCCAGATCCCCCACACGAGATCCACAGTCCCTGTGAGTGACAAGAGTGTGGATATTCTTGCCTGCACAAATGCTCCCTGACAGAGCCGAGGTGGGAATGAGTTGGAGGCCAGCTCCTTCTCGGAGCATCGTTTTCCTTCTGGTGCATCTGGCTGATTTTGAGTCATTTGCATTTCAATTTTTTTCATCAGAGATGCAGAGAGAGCTGTAGTAAAACCTTGGATTTAAGCTCCCTGAAACACAAGGGGAACTTGGAGATGATATTTGCCATGCAGGGCATAGTTGAGTGCCAATCCTCCCTCTCCAATCCTCCCGGTCTCTCACTGTGGAGTCATCTGGAGCTCACTGAGTCCACCACAGGAACAAATTCAGGAAAATCACAGATTTCCCTTCCTGCCTCACAGCCAGATGGACACAATCCAGGGCTCTTTTGCACTTGTGCAGGCAGAAAGTGAAGTGTTTTTACCAAGCTAGAAAGCAACATGGTGAGTTCAAGAAGAGCTTCTTCCACCATGTGGATGCTGTTCTTTGAGAACTCCTCCACCTTCCTATCCTACTGACATGTCCTAACCTGGACCTCTCAATCTCACTTTTCTCTGAAGCAGTCAGCTATTAAAAAAAAAAAAAATCCACGCATAGACAGGTCTTAAAACCCATATAATTATTTCCATGGCTTTGGGTGCAGCCGGCACACTGGGAAGCAGTTTCTGCCTGCCTGCCTCCAAAGCAGACACCCTGAGTAGGCTTTCCTTCTACTTCCATGAGCTACATTACTGGAGGAGCTTTCTCTTTCCTGCAGACTGAATCATTTCCCAAATGCAGCCCTGCACAGCAGAAGACGCTGCTGTGACAGGGAGTGACGATGAGTCACTGGGAATTCACAGTGAGTGTTCCTGCAGAGGGAAAACTCACAGAGAGAGAGCGAGGGGGCAAGGCAGGAGATGTCACTTGTGACAGACAGCAAGGAACAGTCCCTGGAGCTGCTGGGTCACGGTGACCCTGGCCAGCAGAGAGCCGGCTGTGGGGGCCACGTGAAGGTGGAGACTGCAGGGACAAGGGATGTGGTTGTCACGGGTGGTTCTGCTGGCGGCGTCCTTGTCAGGGTGTCACGGGCTGCTCCTGGCTCCTCACCTGCAGTGATCACCCAGGGGCTGCACTGCTGTGCATGGCACAGGCCCAGGGTGAGGGCTGGGGGCGAGCTGAGGAGCAGGGAAGGTGATGGGGCACGGTGTGAGGGGCAAAGGAGAAGGGAAGGGTGATGGAGCATAGTGAGAGGGGCTGAGGGTGCAGGGAAGGGTGATGGAGCACGGTGTGAGGGGCTGAGGAGAAGGGAAGGGTGATGGAGCACGGTGTGAGGGGCAAAGGAGAAGGGAAGGGTGATGGAGCATAGTGAGAGGGGCTGAGGGTGCAGGGAAGGGTGATGGAGCACGGTGTGAGGGGCTGAGGAGAAGGGAAGGGTGATGGAGCATGGTGTGAGGGGCAAAGGAAAAGGGAAGGGTGATGGAGCATGGTGTGAGGGGCAAAGGAAAAGGGAAGGGTGATGGGGCACGGTGTGAGGGGCTGAGGGTGCAGGGAAGGGAGATGGAGCACGGTGTGAGGGGCTGAGGAGAAGGGAAGGGTGATGGAGCATAGTGAGAGGGGCTGAGGGTGCAGGGAAGGGTGATGGAGCACGGTGTGAGGGGCTGAGGGTGCAGGGAAGGGAGATGGAGCACGGTGTGAGGGGCTGAGGAGAAGGGAAGGGTGATGGAGCATAGTGTGTGTGCACAGGAACAGCTCCGGCCCAGGATCCCCCCATGGATACTGGGAAAAGGAGGTTGTGGATTTCAGAGAATCACAGATTTGTCCAGGTTGAAGGGACCTCTGGAGCTGGTCTAGGAACAGGGGGCACGGGGATGCATCCAGGTGGGTTTGGGATGTCTCCAGAGTGAGAGGCTCCACAGCAGTCCCGGGCAGCTGTTCCAGGGTTTTGCCACAGTCATGGCAAGAATCTCAACATGCCAGGATGGTTGGGGTTCAAAAAGATCTCCCAGATCACTGAGTCCCACCTGTGACCATCTCCCACCTTGTGACCCAGACCAAAGAACTGAGTGCCCCATCCAGCCTTTCCTTAAACACCTCCACGGAACAAAGTTGTTGTGCAATTATTTATCTACAAACCAGCCCGTTATCGTACACACAGGCTGGGGCCTGGGCTTTGAGAAGAGACTAGCACCATATGTGGGGTGGTATCTCAGTGGTGGCTGATCTATCCCCTGTCCCTGTCGCGGACCCCCCGGTGCCTCGGGGCCCGGGGCTGTGTGGGACCGCGGACACCGCAAAGAAACCCCCAGCCGCCCCCCGCCCGCTGCGGCGCCTGCCCCTTTAAGAGCGAGAGAGGGCACGTCCGCTTTCCCCGCCCTCTTCCGCCCGGACTGGCGGAGCGGCGCTGTACGCATGCGGACACCCGCAGAGCGCCCAATCACCGCCCCCCTCTGGAGGGCGGGGCGCGGAGCGAGAGCGATGATTGGCGCAGCGTCGCGAGGGGGCGTGGCTATCGCGGCAGCGGCCCGCCCCGCTCCCAGCGCGCCCCGCGCGGTGAAGAAGCGGCGGCCGCGCGCCGGGGGCATTTTGTGTCGGCGGCGGCGGATCAGGCACAAGATGGCGGCGGCGGCCGAGTGAGCGGCCGGCGGCCGCCGCGACCCCGCGAGTCCCCCCCCTTTCCCCTCCCTGCTCTCACAAGCACCTCGGGGGCCGCTTCTCCTGTTTCTGGAGCGCGCCGAGAGCCGGGGAGCGGCGCAGAGCCGCGCAGGGGGGGGGCGCCCGCCCGAGGGCCCCGGCTGGAGCTGAGCGCGGGGACCGTCCTTGGCTGCGCCGCTCTCCCCCCTCCAGCCCCTTTCTCCTCCTCGGGGGCGGCTTTAGAGCCCTCGTTGTCCCGCAGAGCCGGCCGGGAGGGCCCGAGAGCCGCCCCTCGCCATGGCGAGCAGCAGCGGCTCCAAGGCCGAGTTCATTGTCGGAGGCAAATACAAGCTGGTGCGGAAGATCGGCTCGGGCTCCTTCGGGGACATCTATTTGGCGATCAACATCACCAACGGGGAGGTAAGGGCCGCTCGCACTCCCCCCCTCAGCTCCCCGGGGGGAGCCGGGCACCAGCCATCGCCGCTCCGAGCCCCACCTGCCCCCGGCGGTGCCCTCCGTGTCCCCGGGGTGGGGTTTTCCTTCCCCCGAGGGTCTCCTTTCCTCTGCTTTCCTGTCTGCGAGGGGCTTCGTTCTCCCCCATTTCCCCCAGGGTCTTCTTCCCCCCCTCCCCACCGAGGGTCTTCCTCGGTGCCCCTTCTTCAGCGGAGCCCTGCGGTCGCGGGCTCCCCCACCCAGCACTTGGGAGAGGAGAAAAGAGGCGAAAACCATTGTGGGCAAAGATATTTAAACATGTTTGTGTTTTGTGAGCGGCCAAAGTCGTCGTCCCTCGCCCGCCATTCATCTCCTCCTCTGCCTCAGCTGGGGAACACTTTGTATCTCATTTCATCAACACTAATAGAAACAAAGAAGATTCCCCCTGTTTTTCCAGCTTTTCCTTTGGGGTTTTTTTTCTTTTCTTCCTCCCCCTCACGGCTCTGAGCTGCAGAGAAGAAACACCCACGTATGTTCTTCCTCACTTAAGTGGTTCTGAAGACTCCACATCTCTAGCTCAAATGCATGACCCGGGATGGATATTTATGTACAGATCACCGCGATGTGGATTTTATCGGAAGACGCCACAAAATGCAGCACGTCGAGCTGGGAAATAAATAAATATATACCCGAAAGCGTTGGCATCGGGGGTGTGTGGGGGATGTGGAAGTGCTGTGCCCCTTAAAGCTCGGTGGACGCTCTGCCCTGACTCCTTGTTCCCTCTCACTGCAGGAAGTTGCTGTGAAGTTGGAGTCTCAGAAGGCTCGCCACCCCCAGCTGCTCTATGAAAGCAAACTGTACAAGATCCTGCAGGGAGGAGTTGGCATCCCACATATACGGTAGGAATGAGCCGTGTGTGCCAGTGGCGTTTCTGTGTGGTTGGCATGACTTTTTTGGTCCTGCTTATTACTATATATTGGCAGTTGTTTTGTACTTTGTAGTGTGAGGCAGGGCACTGCCGTGGAAAGAAATTTACCCGTGCAGGATTGGGGGTGGTAAAGGGGGAAATGCTCCATTCCAAGCTCTCCAACTCGCAGGGTTCGTCTGGCAGGCCTGCTGACAGTATAGAGAGCGAGACACCCAGTGAGAAATTCTTGTGCCCATCAGAACAAAGTGTGAGGAGGCTGTTTCTCCGAGAGGCAGAGAGTTGGGAGCCGTCCATGGAAATGGCTGCTTTCTTTTGTTGCCTCTCTCTCTCTCTTTTTTTTTTTTTTTTTTTTTTTTTTTTTTCAACATGTCTTCCTGCTCCGCTCAGAAAATGGCGGCTGGACGTGATTAACCCTCCCCCTTCTCCTGGTGGGACATGGGACGTGCTCGGGCTTGTGCCTTTTTCCTTTCATAGTTATGAGCCGCCAGCCTTGAGACTGCGGAGAACCTGGAGCAGGAATGAAATGGCAGCGGCTCCTTTCTGCTGCCCGCAACAGATGCGTCACCAGCCTTTCCTTTCCGTACGGGATTAATCCCTCCCAGTTCCTCATTATGCGGCTCCTCGCTTCGTATTCCAACTGAAACTTCGGCAGGGTTTCACAATTTCCTGACCTGGCAGAAAATCGCTGGTGCAGGCCCCCTGGAGGGGTTGTTCCTCCTGGGATTATCGAGGTGTTACCCTGGGGTAGAGCCCAGCTCCGGAATCTGGGTGTCAAAGAGTTACGTGAAACTTCACTTTTTTTTCTGGGAGACTTTTTACAAGTTGTTCCTTTTTTTGAAACTTTGTTAATTATTGTTTTTAAAGTTAGCTTTTTTTTTGGCCTAAAGGATTTTTGTTCCTTGAGCTGCACGAACTATTTCAGCTTAGGTTCTGTGTCAGACCTACAGAATGGGTTCACCCACTAAGTGGATTCCATTTAATTTAACCCTTCCTGACTAAGTACAGGATGAATGGTGACATTTAGGGTCTGTTTTAAAGTTCTCGCTATGACATAGCCCAGATTCTGTGTTAATTTGGACAAAGCCTAGTACAAATCTGCATTTCTGAGGTTAATAGCTCCCTCCTCCTTCCCCCCAAACACAACTGGCTCTGATCCTGAATGTGAGCTGGAGGAGACAGTGTTGTCCTGGCCATCTGTCCCCATTCACTCCAGCCTTTTGCAGGGTCACAATCAACATACCTGAATTAAATACTTGCAGCTTCAACAGAGTTGCTGGTGTGAAAACAGATGCAGTCTTTCTTTGAGAATACAGTTTCCTTCTTTTCTCACATGTGGCTGCCTTTATTTCACAACTGAAAGAATAGGAATTGCATTTTGGAAAGCTTTCACGGTATAGTTGCATGCTAAAACAGGGATAACTGGGAAAACAGCCAGAGCAAGCAGATATCAGGTGTTTCAT
Organism: Haemorhous mexicanus; assembly: GCF_027477595.1. Lineage (NCBI taxonomy): Eukaryota > Metazoa > Chordata > Aves > Passeriformes > Fringillidae > Haemorhous > Haemorhous mexicanus. The sequence goes on from NC_082355.1 coordinate 1,667,433, forward strand.
CACAGAACTGGAAAAGCAGGCATTCTTGAACTGCTTTTTTGAAAAGTAAATGAGTGAGTGGTGCTATAATGAGGCCAAGTTGCAAATTTTTGGTTTTTCCACTGAGATACTGTTTCATTTCTTGTATTTGGTTAAAATGTCCTGGGAAATACTGATACCTTGCCTGCTGAGAAACTTGCCTCTGGCTTCAACTACAGCTTTCCTCTGTATTTGGTATTCTTGTACCAACTAAAAATAATACAAGGTCCAAAAAAATTGAGAATGGATTAATGAGGAAACACTCACCAAACTGATTCATAGACTCATTGTGCTAAAGGCTGTCAGTCAGTCCTTTCAGGTTCTCACAACCTGAATCTTTTAATCTTTGTAGTATTTCTCTAGAAAAGTGTCTTTTTGGAAATACTCTTTTGCTTTTCAGATGCAGCATTAATTGTAAATCTATTTTTATGTGCCAGATGTTCCTTGAGAGGTTTCTCTGGGCTGCTGATATTGGTTTGGTGAAGCTTGAGAAACTCTAAATCAGCATTCTTAGGTTTATTTTCTTTTAAGAGGAAGCTGAGTAAGGGACCAGCACAGTTCCTGTGACAAATATGAAAATATTCTGTGTTTAGTAGAAGTAGAATCCATGGTGCTTTGAATCCAAGTCAATACTTAGGTCACTTTGCATGTGTGGTTGACAATCCATTGCCACCATTGTGTTATAATAATATGCTGTCACTGGGGAATAAGCTGTTCCTGGCTCAATGTATTCACAAGGGTGAATCAAGTTGAAGGAAAGTCAATACATTTGGTAAAATTTCTGTAATGTGACACCTTTAAACAGCAGCAGCACAAGAATTTGATAGGAAATGAAGGAATCGTGCCAAAATTTCCCCATTGCTATGCTTTATAAAACTCAGTCCACATCTTGGACACATCAACACAAAAAATTGTGTTCCTCATTTGGGAGTGATGGACTTTTCCTCTGTTTTTCACCTACTTAAGTGATGCACTGGCCAAGATCAACTTCCTGGCAATGGCATGATGTGACTTTGCCTCACTCAAGTGGTCTCTGCTGTGGTTCTGTGACTCAGAACTGAGATAATAAATGAGGTCTGGATTGCTCATTCATTGGGGCTCCTGTTTCTGGAGCTGAGTTCTGCCTTTAGAATTACAAGAAGATGTCTCTAGAGTGTCACTGAAGTTATCTAGAACCAAGCAATTCATTTTACAGGCTTTAAGGTTGATTTGAGGGACTTTCTGACTCTTTGCAAGAAACTAATGAGCAAAATTCTCAGTTTTGGGGTTAAAAGTTTAATGTTTCTGTGGGGTCAACAGTGAGCCTTCACCTGTTGTGGAAGTTGAACAAGGGGCCTTGGTGCTTAATTCCACTTTATTAGATCATGTTGTTTGTACAGAAAATATCAAAAAAAATGAGATTGGTGTGAATGAATTGGAAATTCCATTCTCTGAATATTCTAAACCACTTTAGATCTTTAAATTTGCTGCTTATTGTTCCCTAAAAAAGCAGCAAAGTTTCTGAAATTTACCCTAAAGTTGCACAAAACCTTCATTAATACTCAAAAAATATTTAAACTATATTTTATTTCTTGATGTTCAAATTTTGCTTAATTATTACTTTATTTTTTCCCAAAAGGCTCTTGAACCAAGCTTAACATTGTGACAGTCTGCTGTGCCTTTAGGACACTGTGGCCAGGCCCCAGCATTCTGCTGGGCTTATTCTCATTGTTCTCCCTCATCAGCTGCCCTTTGCTTTTTTTCCTCTCTTTTTTTCAGTGACAAAGCATTTTGAGCTGTAATCTTGTTAACTGGGCACTGATCCTATTAGTTGGGACTATCCACCTTTATTCCCCAATTCCTGGTGCTGCCTTGGAGGATTGCAGCACAGTGTGTTTGATTTTTGGGTGTTTGTCCACAGTGTAACTCTGGTGAAGCTTTATTCACAAAAGCAATCATTCAAATTACCTGGGACAGCAGCTCTTGATTTTTTTGCCATTTATGGTGTTCATCAGCTATTGGTTGTATCCTTGATGAAGATCAGCTATTTGTAAATTAAAACCAAAAAGTTACTGACTTAGTGTTTTGTGAGTGGTTTGTTTTTGGTTTTTTTTTTTTTTTTGGCAAAGTTCCCTTGCAAACTGAATAAGTCAATCTCCACATTTTTGAGTTTTTCAATGCAGCACTTGCAAATATTTTGATGTTGAGAAATTCAGAGAGAAATTCTCAATTGAGTTAAGTTTTCTGGAAAAAAATTATCTACAATATTTGTGCTTCTGGTTGATTGCTGCCATGGTGCTCAGTAATTATTAATAACAGAATGTGCCCTTATACATCTTCATGAAATACTACCTGTGATGGAAAAATGTGCTCAAGGTTGGCAATCCAAGAGTTATCACAACCAAGTTTGCCTTGAGCACTTGAAATGTTGATTTTTTTAGCAGTGCTTAAAAAGCTGTAAACACACCTCTCAAACACCTGCATTTTTAACTGTTTTCTCAGTGACTTCCTGCAGCATAAAACCTCCAACCAACCACCAAAAAAACCCAAACCACCATGAGAAAAACAGAAAAGCCCTCCCTAAACCCACAAGAAACCCCACTCCCCCTCCAGAAAAAAAGGTTCTATCAATAAATCCTACTATTCATTAACTTTCTGTTATTAGTTAGTCTGCATATTGAAGGGTAGAACCACCTGATAGGTGACCAGAAGCCTCTAAATAAAATGGAAGATCATCTTTTAAATGAATACGTATGGTTCCTTTATTAAGGAAATAAATATATGTAAATAAAATTTATTTCCTGTTTTCCACCAGTCTAAACTCTTGTCTTAGTCGGTCTTTGTGGATTTTGTCAAAGCATCCAAGAGAGACCATAGTTAGAATTTTTTTCTCCCTGCCTTAACTCAGTTTTTGGAGTTTGAGGTCAGTGTTACTCCTGAATAACAAATGATCAGCAGACATAATACTAGAATATTCTTTTTCTCTGTGATGTTTGCTGTCCCCACTGTGGATTAATGGTTCACCTTCTCACTGAACTGCAACTCCTGCCTTCCTCCCAGGTGTTCCTGGAGTTTATGGAACAGCTCAGCAGAACAGGGAGCTGCATGTTTGCAGCATCACACTGGGCAGATGAAGCCACCTCCTTGCTGGAGGATGAGTTGTGCTGGCATCCTTCGTGGATTGCTCTCAGAACTGTACAAAAAGTGATCCAGAATTTTATTTATAGAGTGCAGCCAGTTCCATAGCGTAGGGTGTTCATGGCTGTTTCTTTATTTAGTGCTTGGGTGGCCTAATTCATGCTCTCCATGGCAACTAACGTTAGGTGACATCTGCTAAATATTGCACTTCAGGATTTCAGTCATGCCATATTATGTGAAGTTCATTTATATTACTCCTAGCTACTTAGCAGTTAAGTGCTTTTCCAGTTTCAGGGGAGATAAAGCAGAAATATAAAATATGTGTCAATTTAGAAATGAATCTCTGATGGATTACCTTTCTCTTGTGTGTTGCTTCAGTGTCTGTAAGACTCAGTGCATTTTTACAGGCATGATTCCCTTTCCAGTTTATCTGCACAGTCATTATTTGTCAGATGTCTGTGCTGAGAACATGGGAGCAGAAGGGTCTGAATCAGTCAGGTGCAACATCACAACTTTCTAGGCCAGCAGGGCAGGGCTCATGATTGTGTTGTTGGACACAGAGAGCCAGAGAGCTTCTGTGCCTGAAGATAATGCTTGGACCCACAGGCAGTCAACTCCCAGGTTTTTTTTCCCTGATTTTTGTTAAAAACCTTTTCCCCTTTCCCATCCTCCTATGTCTGTAAGGAATAATTGCATAGCTCCATAAGTGCCTTGCTGAGCTGTTGGAGTGAATGATTGCAGAGGTCACAATCCTCCCGTTTTTCCTGAGGTCTCTTTTGTGCCCTTGTTGGGATTTGGGTTTCCTTTCCTGAGCTGCTGACAGGGCTTGCAGCAGTGATCCCAATTCACAGGTCCTGTGTGGAACAGCTGCCCTTTTCCTGGTAGGAGAGCCTGGTATTTTTCAGGGATATCAGAGCTCTGTAATTACAGGGAGGTCAGTGTTTTCTCTTTAGTCCCATCATCTGACTAATGCCCAGTTCAGAGACTTTTGTGTGAGTGACTTAGGGCTGGCAGGGTTGGAATACAGTTCCAGAGTGTTCACTGCATCAGTGCCATTTGGATTGCTGTGGGATGTCTGAATCCTTTGTGTCCATGAGGCTTTCAGACTTGCATATTCCCCCTCATGTGCCTGCTGACTTGTCAAACTTACTGATTAGGTGATCTCAGGTAATTCTGTTAGCAAGTTCTTTCCAGCTTGCTTTTTCACCTTACGTTTTTGTTCTAACAGCTTTTTAATCCACCTTAGTTCTTCTGACTCCAGTGGAGAAATCTCCTTTTCTGTCACAAGAGCTCTTTCACTTGTTGCTTGAAAACACAAGTGCTGAAAACTTAATTACATAGGATTACACAGAGTAATCCTAGAGTCACACACCATAATTTATGAAAGTGGCAAAAGTTTATGTAATGTCAAAGAAGCCAGAATCACCCTTTTTGTAATGGGGTATAAACATTTCTGGTAGTGTGAGTGTTTGAGTTCAGATATTCAGTGTTGGAAGAATTGTCCTTCCCTGCAGTGAGGCACCAGGAGATGTTTTTGTCTGACAAAAGCACAGCCTCCTGTAGCTCTGTGTAATTGCCAGAGCCCCTGTGGGAATAGTCAGTGATGGAGCTGACAGAAGCCTTTAGTGGAGGATGGGTTACCTGGCAAAGCAGGTGTTGATTGAGGAGAGCTTTTATTAAGTTGGAACAAAATGGTCTTGTCGTGGTTTGTCTGGTGGTGGGAACAGTTTTCTGTGACATTGAGCTCATGTTCTGCTTTTTTGTATAAGCTGTAGGCAAAGTGAGGTGCCTTTATTGCCTCCATGTCTTCAGAATTCTGGGATTTGGGGTTTCTTTGCCAGTGGCTTGCAGCTGTCATTTACTAATTTAGAAATTTCCTTTGTCTTGATCTGAATTTGTTTGGTTTTTTTTTTTTACTGTGAATCTCCTGAATCCTTTTATTTCTTTCTGACACATTTTGGGTACTTGTGCTGGGTTTGCTACCTTGTTGTAATTATTATAATTGCCAGTGTAGTGAATGAAACTGCTGGTTATTGACTGGAATTGTGTGAGTGACACAGTGTGAAACTGGGCTGGAATTTCTGTGTGATTCTGTTAGCCCTTCACCCCTTTTCTCTGCTAGTTTGCCTAGTTCTGTTTGACCCTTTCAAAGGAAGATGTGAAAAAATACTATTAATAACTAAATGAAATGTTTTCTTAGGTAAAACAAATAAAAATACAAACAAAACAAACCAAGCTATTAAAAAACATTTCCTCAAACATTTCTTTTGTCCTTCACATTATTTACAAAATACACAGTTGCTGAAATAGAAATCACTGATTTTTTTGAAAGATGCAGCTCTGAAAAGACAGAAGGATTTTAAGTTTGGGTAGAGCTGACTACACTGTTTGCCACCAAGTACTAGATATGCATCAAGATTTCATTTCCTTGTCTCAAGGTTAGTCAAGAGAATTTAAAACCCACCCCATGTCAGTTCAAGTAAACATCCACTTGGCATGTGACCTGACATCATACCTGCTTTATTGTGTGTTATTTAGAAACTAAACACTTTCAAACTGCTGTGTGGTGTGACTTGGATGTTCCCACAGAGCTCAGACACTGAAATCCAAGATGTTAGAAAATTTCAGCTTTGTGTTTATGCTGGGGTTACAGACGAGGCTCTCCCACCACACGATTTGGAAACTTGGTGACGTGTCCACTCTGGGTCTTTCACACAGACAAGTCACTGAAGTCAAATTCAGGTCACTGTGCTCAGCCTTTAACCATGCTCTGATAGAAAGCTTCATAAAAGAGCTTTACTGTGTTCTGACTAATTGGAATAGATTGATTATATAGCTTTAAACAGATGAGGGAAGGGAGAGTGATGAAGCATTTTCCTGCCTGGGAGCTTGGGCACACCTTGAAGCTCAAGTAGGTTTGTGACACATGTATCAGATGTTTGTGTGACACTGCCTGTTCAAGGGTACACTCCACTATTCCTCATGATTCTGTCCTGTTAATGTTTTGTGTAAGGATGTAAAGCACACTAGGAGTCAATCAGAGAAAGATCAGGAGAAGTTTTTCTGGTAAATCATCTTCTCTTCTTGAAATGATCCATTGTCTGTAACTAAATCAGAGTGATTACCCACCCAAAATTCCTCTCGGGTAGTTCAGTCTCTTGCTGCCACTTTTTACTCCCCTCCAAAACTCTCCCTTACTTAAGATGTGTTGCTTCATGTGCTGACAGAAGTCCCTGGGTCTCTCAGACATATGGCTCACTTGCATTCTGAGATGCCAGTATCACCTAATAGTTGCCCAGGGCTTTGTATGAATCATTCCCTCATATTAGTAGATAATTCCAAGTTTCCCTGCTGATGCATATAAGAACTTGTGAAGATCTCTTTTTGGGACACCAGCTTTTATATATCCTAATATCCAATTTTTCCTAAGAAAAGCCAAGACTCCTAAAGTTCTTTCATTCAGAGCTCCCAGTAGTAGCAGCTCCTACACCTTGAGTGGACACGATGTTGCTTTACTTCTTAATCCTATTTTCCCTGGAAATGTTCCAAGGGAAATGAAAACTTACATGGAGTGTTAGCAAAGTAAATAAAACACTCTGATACCTTGGAAGAAGTTCCAGTTGCCAGCAGAAATGAATAGATGTCACAGTCTTCAGTGAGGAATTACAGGCAGGTAAATGTGGAAATGAAATATTAAGAGGTTCTGCCTTATTTCTTTGTCTTGAAGAATTGAATGTGCTTTCCACCTGAGCAGAGTGGTCAGGAGATGAGAATTCTTGTTCATACATAGAAATAGGGCAAACAGAGGTTGTGCAATCATCCTGAATTACTGCACTTACTCTGCAGACAGATCCCTGTGGAGGAACAAAAAGGTTTTTAAAATGTACCTTCCAGGGTGGGCTTCCTTTGCATAGCTTCACCTTGTCTCTGAGGCTGGGACTCAATTTTGTTAGCTCCACTGAAGGCTGATCTTTGATCTTTTTCCCTTCACTGCATCTCTTGGGCACTGAACCATTGCTGTGCTGAACAATTACACTCAGCATCTCAATTAGAATTCCATCCCTTGAAGAAAATAGTACTTTATCTAGATCTTGATTTACTCCCTAGAATTCTTCATTTCAGCCCATTACTCACTATTTTTTTTCTCAACAAACCTAAATTTCATAGGACAGAATACCTAGGCAGGTCATTTGCTCCAATTTCCTTACTTTAGGTGACCATAATGTTTCATTTTCACCTGTGACCCCTGGAGCTGTTTACAGAGCTGTTCTGTTGACATTTCATTTGAATGATTGCTTTCAAAATACATATTTTCTGCATCCCATTTTGATGCAGAGAATGAGTAAAGGTCTTAGACTGATGTGTAAAACAGGGTGTGTGAGCCGCAGCTCATATATAACTTTATTCAGATTTATAACAATGCAGGAATGAAGGGCATGGTTTCTCCTAGGATCCAGACAGTGCAGGCCAGTAGTTCCTGAAACAAATCCAAATATAGAATCTTTTCTCTCTGGCTTTGTAAACATTTTATTTTACTATCCCAGCTAAGCTAAGCTTGGAATCCTGTGAGTACCTAGGAATTTGTTGACTTTATCAGTGGTAACTGTTTTCCAGCCAACCATGCATTGGTGTACTGGAGTCATTGCCTAAAGTGGAAATACAGTGTCTGTACAGATATTTAAGCCCCAACTGCTACTTTAGCTGAATCTTGAGGTTTTGGTTTTTTTATCTGCATGCTCTTCTTGTGTTGCACATCCTTGGGGTACCTTGTCTGTGCCACTGTTGTTGGGAAATTGAGGGAAATTCTCCCTGGACTGCTGGCAGTAGGTCCTTGATGTAAGGACCAGGAGCTCAGAAAAGGCAAAATTGCAGCCTTCTGATCAAACAGGTGTCCTGTCAGCTTCAGAAGTGTTTTTCACACACAGCTGTCACTTCACTGTAGTTATCTGGGATGTGCAGAAGGACTGGAGAGGAGAATATTCCAGTCCTGTCCTTCAATGGCGGAGATTCACACTGAGATATGCAGGAGTCCAGGGGGTGACTCCAGGCCTGCTCAGGAGCTTAGCTGGGGAGATACTACCCCACCCCCCTAAAGCAGGGCTGTGATGGAAATGTTAAACATGGATTGGAAAGCAAAACATCCAAGGAAGGACTTCTGCTTGTCCTCACAGCATTGTTAGCCTTTTTTTTTGTCCAAAATGGATGTATTAGGCACTTAAAGGTTCCTATCACAATATAGATGCAATTAATATTTTGTTATGTTTCTGCTTTTTCTTTTCTGACACCTAAGTGCTGCTTTCTCTCTGATATTAAAAGCCTGATGAAGAGCCTTTCTTTTGACTTAATTGGAAATAGAACTTGATTGGCATTTTTTAAATTGAGAAATAAATGAGAAGGTATGTGAGTGAGCTGCTTTGGTCTGGTGCAGAGAAGTCAGACCTGAAAACAAAGCCAGAGGCATGTCAGGATGGTTTTGTGAAGTGAAATGATGCAGGAGCAATGAGAGTCAAGTGTCCTACAGAGGGATTTCAGTCCAGGTGCTGTACACACCTCTCAGTATGAGGACACTGCTGCTTTGGCTGCATTTTCATTCTGGTGTTTGCTATTTTGCTTGTTGAAGTGGAGTAGTGTTTTCTCTTCAGGGAAGATTGCCAACATGTATGTTCTGGTTTGTGATCAGACTTTTGTTTCCAGGAAAAATAAGATATTACCAGCATTAATTTCTCATTAGCTTTCAAGATGGAACATTAGTCAGCAACGTGCCTTTGCAGCTGAGAGCACTGAGGGTACCCTGGGCTGCATCAGGATTCCTGCTAATAATGCTGGATCATTTCCTTTCTTGCAGGTGGTATGGTCAAGAAAAGGACTACAATGTTCTAGTCATGGATCTTCTGGGGCCCAGCCTGGAAGACCTCTTCAACTTCTGTTCTCGCAGGTTTACCATGAAAACAGTGCTTATGCTAGCAGACCAGGTATGTGCACACCTGGGTGGGAGCAGCTTCAGAGCCCTGGGGGATGCCTGTGGAGTGGGTTAAATAATTGATGCAGTGTTTTATGCACTAAGTGAGGACAAAGTAATGGTGGTTTCTCTGTGCTCTACCCTACAAAGTGCACCGAGTAGGAGGGCGCTGCAGCTGCCAGCTCCTTTGTGCTGCTGCTTTGAGGGCCATTTCATGAAAATATTCACTCATTTGGGTGGCTTCACTGCCAGTATCACCACAGGGGCTGTGGTAGGGGGGCTGAAACAGTCTCCAGTTGTGGGTGATCTGATTCAGTGGGATCTGTGGTGACAGCATGCCAGTCTGTCCCTGTGCTGTCACACCCTCCTGTAGCCCCTAGTGATGCCTCAGGTTTTAGCTTTTATATTTTTCAGATTCTGTGCTGCTTTAGTGTGCAGTTCTGAGCTTCATATTAGGGGATGGTGAGCTCTCTTCACAGAGCAGGGAGACAAAGCAATTCCTTCTCTAGCTGGGGACCAAGGACAAATGATCCAAGGCATCACTAGGACCAGACAGTGAGCTAAAAATAAATAACTGCCTTTCTTGTTTGGTCCTCACAGACAGTTCTTAAAGCTGTTAGTGGAGATGCCACTCTACCTCCAACATAATCAAGGCCTCTAAAACTCTCTTAAGTCTTTTTTTATAGCAGTTGGTATTTTTCCAACTTGGTCATGAGAATACAGCATTTGAAATGAGCAGCCATATTTATTTCTTGCTGCTTAATAAATGGCTTGATTGTGCTTCCTTCAGCTCCTTGAAAAGCACTGAGGGTTTTTCAAGTTGAATTTTTCAATGGTAGTTGAAATTTCATCTAATATTATGTAATAGATATCAGTACCAAGTTGTCAGTCAGCCAGATGCTCGTAGAATCCCAGGCTCCTGGCCAGGGAAGCTCAAGACATTTGTCTGGAGACAAGGTCAGCTGTCCCTGTTCTCACTGCCCTAGGAGGGTGATGTGCTTGCTTTAGAGAGCCATTTGCCTGCTCACTTAGCCAGAGTCTGGGTGTGACAGCATCTCCAGGGAATCCACGAGGGGTTTGTGCACTGTTCCTTAGGCTGATGAGCATTAATTGGCTCTCAGCTGGGAAAGAGGCAGAAATGGGGGGTGGCAGTGCTCAGAAGTGGCTTTTAGGGCACAGTCCAGCAAACAGCTGTCAGGGGGTGATGTAACAACTGAAGGCTGCAAGAAGAGTGTTTGAGGAGCTGCAGAGCTGTGCCACATAACCATGGGCTGTGATCTCACCCACAGGACATGGGTTGGCCCTGTGTGGTGACACAGATGTGCCAGAATTTCTCCATGTCTCCAGATATTCTGGGATCAGGGGAGCCTAGCTATGGCAGGATGGGCCACCATCAAGTTGGGACTTGCTCCATGAAGACTGTTATCTGAAAAAGTGATGTTTGATGAATGAATAACCAGATGAATGAGTAACTGGGACAGGGGGAGGGAATGAGCTTTAAAATTGGCTTGTGGTAGCTATAAAAGCTTTGAAATAATGAAAAAAAATTACTTTTTAATAAGATGCTATAGTTAGAAACATGAACTTCAATATCTGGGAATTACTCAGGTATTTAATCTGCCAGTTTCAGACCATGATTGTGGAATTTTAGCATGAAAAAAGATGCTCAGCATTTTAAAAAATTGGTTTTCATTAAGCAAATGCATAAACTGAAATTGCAGAGGAAGGTAACACTAAAAATTCATGCTTTCATTGAAGGTTTAATGAAATGTCTTGCTCTCTTTGAAATCTTACATGTTGCTGGTTTTTTTTACAGATGATCAGTAGAATTGAATATGTGCACACAAAGAATTTTATACACAGAGACATTAAACCAGATAACTTCCTAATGGGTATTGGGCGTCACTGTAATAAGGTTAGTCCAAAGCTCTTTGTTTCCAAGCTGCAGAGGGAATGCCTGTGTGATTTGATTCCAGCTGCACAACTTTTGTAAAATCCATTGCTAAAACTGCTATTTTGGATGCTAAACCACAGTTCTTGGGTGTGAGAACTTGGTTTTCTTGGTGTCCACTTGTAAATGCTGTGGGTCTCTGACCCACCCTGGGAGATGCACTTGATTGCAAGATGATTTCTGGACTTGCAACAAGGTTATAAACTAACCCTAGAGAATACTTGGCTACTTCTCTCAAGATGTCTGTTGTCATAGCATTTTATTCCTCTATGATAAAGTCAAATCTTGTCTTTGGCTTTGGGGCTGACCTCCTAGGATGAAAACAATTTGTGCAACGTGGGAACTCCTGACCTACCAGTCAGCAGGGCATTAAACCTTGCAGTGACAGACTGGCAAAGTCTCTTCAACCATCACAATTGTGGATAAGACCAAGAGCCAACACGCAGATGCCTTTATAAATAAAAGAAATGATGCAATTATGTTGATGGAAAACTGTTAAGCTGTAGAATACCTGCTGTGCAACAAAAATTTTGTCTCAGTTTACTTTGTGGGGGGGAAAAAAGCTGAGGGTGGGTGGGGGGTGGGCTGAGGTTGTTACACTTTTTGGGATGGGTAAACATAGTCAGAAGTGCATGTTTCCTGCCTGGAAGGCAACTTTTTCATTTTATTTTTAGTTTTCTTGAGTGAAATATGCTTAATCCTGCAATTTGTATGTCGAGCTCGGGCAGACAGGCAGCATTGGCAATGCATTAAGCATGCTACTGATTAGAAATTAACTTCAGGACAAATGTACGTGATCAAGCTGTTTATTGGAAGCAAGATTCCCACTTATCTTCTCTAGATGCCATCCCAGGATGTCTCATCTGGTTAGGCACTACCAGTAATCAAAATGTTTACCTTTGTTTGCCTGTATGAATGCCAACTTCAGGGCCATGAGCATTAGAAGGGGAAAGCTTGGATAATATGAGATAACAGCTCTTGTCTGAAGAGGTGCAATGCACTGAGTGTTTAGAGACAACCATTGTTGGAAAAGCTTGTAATTCCAGCTGAAAGACAGTCTTTATGTAATCCTGTTGCTGTTAAACTTTGTTTGTTCCCAAGTTTCATACTTTCACTCTGTACAGCTCTATTTTTCTCTGCTGTGTTGAGCAGTTTAGGCTCCTTAATTCTCTGGCATGACTCAAAGTAGAACTTGAAAACTTTTATTTTGGTTTTTTCCTAGTTTTAGTTTCTGATTTCCAATTGTTCTTTTTGGGCCATTTTTCTGTACTTTTGCACAGTCATGCTAGGTTGGCATTGCTGCACTCCAGTTCATCTTGGTGTGGATTAATGGCCTAGAAATTGCTGCTCTGCTTTCTTTAGAGGAGGAACACATTAGATTTGCATCAGCTGAAAACAAAGACAAAATTGCCTACAAACCATTTGATTTTTTCCCTTTAGGGAGCCATGCAATCATATGGTGGTAAAGCACTGTGGGCATGGGCTTCACTTATGTTTCAGAGGGTTAGGGAGTTACTTCCTGACCCAAGTGCAAATTAATAGTTTTACATGAGCAAAGTATGGAATGGGTTCCTTCAGTTTGGAATCAAGTGCTTTGTCTAGGAAACATTTGCCACCATACAATATTTAATGTTTCTTTTTGTAACCAAGTGTAGTTTTGGGGTTTTTAGAGATGACTCTACACAGTTCAAAGAAAATCAGCCACAAAGACTAGAACAGCATGGTAATCTTGTTCCAGTAGCTTCCTGTCAGTTATATTTAAAAAAAAAAAAAAAAAAAAGATTTTTTTCCCCAAATTTTAATTTGGTGATTGGGAGAAATTTTGCTCCCACCTTAAAAGATGAATTTCCAGCTCTGCTAGAAATAAGCCCTGCATGCTTATGAAAGTAAACTTTAAGGTGACTAAATGCCTTCTACCTCTTCCTTACTGAAGATTTACTTTTTCTAAATATCTTATGGGGGAAGGGCAGTTTGTGGAACCAAAGGCTGCTTTTGTAAGCAAAAACTTGAATTTCCTTTTTTAATAGAGCCAAATGTCACCATTGCTATCCCTGGTTAAGGCAGTGCCATTTTGGAGCGGCTCACAGTTGAAATTTACCTTGTCCCATCTGTCAAATTTTCTCCTTGGAAAAAAAAAAAAACCAATACTACTATAAATAATCAAAATATGACTCAAAAAAAAGATGGAAAGATACAGTTTTTTTGAAAAGTACAGTGCTTGGTGGAAGAAGGATGGCATTTGGCTACCCTGTTCTTTCTCGAACGCCTCGGTGTTGCCTGTCTGCGCCGGCCAATGTTGCAATGTAAGCAAGACTGTTTGATGCACTGCCACCCTCTATTGTTTGTTCAGTGTTTAGAATCTCCAGTGGGGAAGAGGAAAAGAAGCATGACTGTTAGTACTTCTCAGGACCCATCTTTCTCAGGATTAAACCAGGTCTGAACTGTCTCCTATTCCAACCTCAACCCCAAATTCATGTGCTTTATTTTTGTTTCGGTTCTTTTTTTTTTTTTGTTTGGTTTATTTTTTGTTTTTTATTTTGTTTTTCTGGAGAATGTAGACCTTGCAAAAGCACCTCTTATGTTGGCATTATTCAGACATACTTGGCAAACATGTAACATTACTAAGATGTTTCCCTGTGGCGCTTGTTTAAATTGTAGAATTATTTCTAAACTTTGATAGGGCTAAATGTACGTGCTTGATTTCAGGTGCAGGTTTTATTTGTGGTCTTTCCAACTCAAAAGGCAATCTCCTAAAAGTGTGGTGAAGGATAGACATGAAATAGCAGGGCTCCTGCTTGCCTTGCTGAAGGTTTCCTGCAGTTCCTATGGATGCACGTGGAGAAGTTGTTACCACTCCAGCCAGACTCCTCCCCGTGCAGTTTCCTTTCCAAACCACCCCAAATGTGTAATGAAGACTTAATATTTTCATCCATTTTGCTTAAAAACTGAAATTACTCCAGCAAGCTGCATCTTGGAGAAGCAGGAGCTTATCTTGTAGTGTCTAATGTCATATTTCTGACTCTTGAAGAGAAGATGAATTGCAGAGGGAGGAAGACATTTGCCAGCTGGTAGCAGGACAGCTGGAAATTGCTGAATATGAATCACTGCTCAGGAGCTTGGCCATTGGTCCACAGCTTTCCACAGTAGTCTCCATGGATTAAATCCCAGGCAGATTCCTGCTGTACACAAGCTGACAGGCTTCTGTTGTCTGCTTCTGAAACTTTCTTATCAGAGGCACAGACTTTGATCTACTTCTCTAGTTGCTCTTGGCAAAAATCGTGCCCTACTTCTCCAGTTTCCTGCTGATAGTGCAACAAACAGAATGAAGGTGGTGTGAGGTTATCTGGGAACTGGCTCTGGGACGTTCTGTGCTCATCCAAACTGGGCTGTGTCTCCCAGCTTAATTCTCTCCAGGAGGGGCTCACTCCTTTGCCTTCAACCCATCCACAGGGAAACACAGACTGATCCTGAGCTAGGGAGCAGAGCAAACTTCCCCAGGGAAGCTGCTGCTCTAAAATAATAGCCAGTTACAGGTCTGTGTTGTGGGCCAAATCAGGAGATGAGGGATTGCATTCGAGCTCAGGCTTTGCTTCTAGGAAAGTCACAGCAGAGCAGTCATGTAGAGCCTTAGACTGTCTGCTTTGGGATTCAATATCAAATATTTCCTGGCATATCAGGTGATTTCCTAGTAGCTAGGGAACATATCCATGCTCACTGAGTAGCTGCCTGTAGTAGGTGCACCACAGCCAAGACCCACACCTTGCTGAGCTGTCTGAGCAGTGGAGTTGATTTCAAAACTTGGGTTAATGTCCCTTGCTCCAAGCATTCTGGGCTTTCAGGATGACTTTCACCTGAACAGGAAATGTAGCACTGCAGTGCCTTGTGTTTGCATGTAAATCATGGTAAGACTTCAACCCCAGGTTTTCTGCCCTGACACCAGTAGTTTAAGAGGATTTTAGCTTTGGTTTTTTTCCTGTCTAGGCTACTGTAGTTGGTAAATCTTCTTGAATCAGAATTCTGAGCCATAGCTACTCTGCAATTCAGAAACTTTCAGTGTCTTGGATACTTCAAACAGAGTTGAACTTCCTAGTTCACAGCACTTCCAGTGTGCCAGTGACCCCCCCCCCCCCCCCCATTTCAGCCTTGGATGTATTTTAGTCTCCAGCTTGCTTTTAAAGGTGTATCTTCAGTTCTGGAATCAGCTTTAAGGTGATACTGAGTTGGTTTTTACTGAGACTTTATCAAACTTTAAATGTCTTCTTTCTGTCACGTTCTGCCCCCACCCAAGTGACTTTTGCAGCACTGATCAGTCTGTAGGGATTGCAGTCCTTGATCCTGTAGCATTAATCCAGTGTTGGAATCAGGATTTGCAGCCTGAAGTCTGAGTGCTAGAATTTGAAAGGTTCTTTATGTACTTCTTTCTGCCTCAGCTTTTTTTGCCTAGTCCTGAAATCTTGCCCAAGAAAGTACAGCCTGGATGACCCTTTGTAGGTGGGCTGGCTGGCAGCACTGATTACCACACACTAATTACCACACACTCAGGTTGCTAAATACCAAATCATTGGGCAAGTTTGGTTATTAGAAACCCAAATTGGATCCATTCCTTGGCTCCAGCTTCCTGGCTGTGTTAAAACCAGCAAGTTTGTCCTGCTGCTTAAGGGAGCCTTAAAATGAGCCAAGAACGAGCTGTCTTGTTTGCTGGGGAAGGTTTTGGCCTTGTGCTCTGCAGAATGGCCACTGTTCTTTGGGACAGGAGGTTGCAGGATGTGCCTTGTGCATGAAGCTGCCCTTAGCTCCATGCGTGTGCCCTGCTCTGGTGCCAGTGGGGTCTGGGATGTGCTTTCACACATCTTCCTCCCTCAGGAGTGCACTGCAGTCAGCAGACTACAGTAGTGATAGAAAATAGTGATAGAGCTAAGCTCCAGAGGCTGAGCAGCACCATCTAATCCATTGCAGGGGATTGAGAAAAGGCTTGAACTAATTCACCATTGAGTTTTTACCTGACTAGTTAAAGCTGGTTGCGCCTCCGCACTGTTACTTTGCTTCTTTTAACTGTAGGCTGTTACATTGTCTGGGTGTCTTAAAACATAGCTAATGCCTAGTGAAAGAAGTTGGGAATCTGGGGTTTTGGATGAGAATCTAACCTGTTTTCATTTCTCTTGAAGTTATTCCTTATTGACTTTGGTTTGGCCAAAAAGTACCGGGACAACAGGACAAGGCAACACATACCATACAGAGAAGACAAAAATCTCACTGGCACAGCTCGATATGCCAGCATCAATGCACACCTTGGCATTGAGCAGAGGTGAGTGCAACCTTCTGGAGGGTGCAGGGTGGTCTTTGGAAGCTTCTGAAGAGTCTGAGCTCATTTTGTATGAGAAGTGTTTCCATCTCTTTGCAAGTGTTCTTCCTTTTGGCTGCCTGCGCAAGGATAGGGGGAAAATCCAAGCACCTCATTTGCTTCTTGAAGAGACTGTGTGTCTTGCAGACATCAGGTGGATGTTCTGCATATTATTTTGGCTTTTTAAAGGCTAAGCCATACTTTGATGTGGGTGTGTCAGAGGCCCTTCACACATAAAATGGTGCACTTTGCTGATGTGTTGGTACCTGTTGGCAGCACTGCTGACTGGCTTGAGAGGCCTTTCTGTAAGCAGAAGGGGTGTTCTAAAGCTGGTGTCTGGCCTGTTTTCCCACTCTCTTCACTTAGTAAACCATTATTTCTCCCTTTGCCTGCAGGCAAGACTTAAATACCTTCAGTCACACTGTATTTTAGTTTTATGTCTGTAGGTATGTACACATGTGTGTGGATATATTTATTAGAGCTTTTCTTAATCAACAAACACATTTTTAATCTTCTGGATCAAAGGCATTTTGTTCCTACAGAATCCTGGCATTTTCTAGTGGAGAGAGCACTTCAGGTTGTTTGGAAGTGTTAGGTACTTCTGGGATCTCAAGGGATGCCTCTCTTCCTCACAGCCTAAAAGTTATATTGGATAACTGAAGAGTGTGGCTTTACCTCTCTTGGATAGTTAAAGCTTCCAGGAATGTCTGTGCCTCTGACCTTTGTGTTAACCAAGATGAGAATGACAGAATTTCTCGTGGTCAGCTTCAACAGAACATGTAACCCACAAATGGTGCCTTTAAATGCTCCATGTTTCCTTTTTTACTCTAATTTCCTTAAGGTTCCTTCAGGGTATTTTATTGTCTGTCAGTGCCATTATTTAAGCCAGCTTGGCATGTGGCTCAGGGAGATAATGGCAGGTGTCACTTCTGAAATAAATGCATTTCACAGATCCCAGGCAGTTCTGGTAAGGGAATTACTGTGCTTGCACCTGAGAGTGAAGGAGGGATCTGCAGAGGATGTTGCTTTTGAATTTAGTTTGGCACCAAAAATTGAGTTTAGTTGATTTTTTTCACCATATCTGCTGGTAATGGGAATTGTGTTATAATTAGAAATGTAGGTTGGTGCTTGCTAAAAGCTGCTAAACTGTCTAGGTCAAGGCAGCAGTAGGCAAAGAAGTAATGCATTCCTGTAATCAGGAGAAACCAGTTCTGGAGCTTATGGCAGAATATTTCAACCTCTAGTCCTGTACTTTTAACTGTTACAGAACATGTTTTCCTGCAGGTAATGACAGCTGTGCTCAAGGAGCTGCTTGCAGTGGTATTTATTTTAATAATGGAGAGGATTGTCCTGTTTTCCAAATCCTGAAAACTATTTTTATCAATATATTGTAATAATGTACCCATTGCAGATTTACAGAACTAAATGTTTCCTACTACAAGATCATTGCATTAAACATTAAAACAATGAGCTGGGTGGGGGATGGATACTCTTAATCCCTTTATTGCTTCTGAATTTACCACTGCCTTCTCAGAAAACATAATTTTATGTCATGGCCCTGTACAGGTTCACTGAATGCTGCTGGTGATTAAAATCTGCAGTTCTAATGGAATTAGCAAGTTTTGCAGGCTGGAATTTGTGGGCTCAGTATCATTTTTCAGCCCTTTGTCTGTGGTTTCGTGTTGCAGCTGAGATGATCTGAGGGGAGGGAACCAATCCCCTCTTCCCTGGGCACAGCAGAGCTTTTCTGGCCTTGTGCTCAAAGCTTTCTGGAGCCAAGCTGATTTTCCCCTGGGATAGCTTTGCCTTTGTTCCCAAAGGGTCACAGAGCTGGCCTGTGAGTGAGGGGGTGCCAGGCTGTTCTGGTTCTATTGGCTGGGCTAGAACACAAAACATCACCAGCTTCTTTCTTCTCCTACCAAGATCTGCAGGTAGATCAGGTTAGAGCCTGTTCCCACTTCTGGGGAGCTGTTTTCCCCTCACCTTTGTGTGTAATCCTGTTTGCAATACCACTGTCAGCCTTTTGATCCTTGTTGGGGTGGGAGGTGTAGAGTCTGTCCTGCCACCCTTTAAATCCTTCTCTGGGTGAGAGAGCAGCAGCAAAACCCACCAGGTTGTCCCCATAAGGGAAGCAGGGAGGAGGAAAAGAAGTTATTTTTCTGCCTCATACTAAATAGATGTCAGCTGCAGAGGGGCAGCCAGAGGAAAAATCTGATTTTACCACAGCTGGGAAGAGGCAGCTTTGCCAAGAGGAAAAAAAAAAATCCTGGAGTGTGTTTTCCACTCCAGTGAACTGTGCTGCTCTTGGTGCTCAGGAAAGCTGTGAGCAAAGTACAGTGGAGTTCATGTGGCCACAGTGGGGATGAGGAACATGTGCAGGGCAGAAAGCATTTGAAGTCTTTTGCATGAGAGTTTGTGCAAGTTCTCAGCTGGATCACTTTGGGGTTCTGCAGCTGCCTTGGAACAGACTTTGATGGGAAGAAGGCAGAGGCACCTCTCAGATAGATTCATGCACCTCCATAAATATTGCTGCCTTTTAAAATCAGAGGCAGCTCAGGGGGTTTTGACAGAAGGCAAAGAAGAAAGGAGCAATGCCCCTTAGGGACCAGGTGGTCAGGATTGATCCCAGACTGAGCCAAGGTTCAGGGAAAAATGTGACTGACAAGATGTTACAGCCCTATTGACCTCATTAACCTCATTCTCTCCTACAATGCATTCCATGGTTCCTACAGGAAAATCTTCAGTTTCTACCCAAGCTGCTTAAGAAGGCAGGAAAGACATTTCATGGTTGGTGTTTTTTTGTTTGTTTTGGGTTTTTTTTCTTGTTTTTTTGGTTTTTTTTTCCCATTTTCCAAAATTTTTAATTTTTGTTACCCAAATCAGTGTGACTGCAGGTGGCAGCTTAGAACACACAATACCTACAGAATAGTCCTTGCTTAAAAAATGAATAGGATCTCTTCCTATTTTAGGGTTTTCTTAGGGTTTATTCCTGAATTATTTTTTAATTTGAATTTTTGAATGCTAGCACTGTGGAATAAAGTAAGAAATGGCAGAATTTGTAATTCCTTGTGTTTTTCCTCCTGCAGTCGTCGGGATGACATGGAGTCTCTAGGCTATGTATTGATGTACTTTAACAGAACCAGTCTGCCTTGGCAAGGATTAAAGGTAGGTTATGATGCTTTTTTTTCCCTCCCCCACCCTTTTAATATTTTTTTTCATGTTTGGGTAGCATGCTTCTGCCTGCCAGGTGGGTTTATATAATGTTTAGCCTCAGTTGTACAAAGCAGCTTTTCCCAAAGCTTGATATTTATAGACTGTGGATTCTGCCTCTTACGCAGCAGGCAAAATGTGCATTGTTGGACTGTCTTAAAATTTATGCTAAACAATAGCTGACATCATCTTTGCCAGTTATTGTCCTGTTGCAGGCTGAGGCCCCTTTGGGAAATAAAAAATAACATTGTTAGTGGCTTTTTGAATTGCTGGAGAGAGCATGGAAATAATCTCTTGCCTGGCAAGTTCAGCCTCAGTGGTGTCTTCAGTCCAGGTTATGGCACAACTGAATAATTATTAACTGCAGCAGGCTTGTTCAGGATTTCCATGTATGGGAGCCAGCTACAAACGTGGCAGACATTTCTTATTTCACTTATTTCGACTCCAGTGATTGGTTTTCATGTTTTAATTGTTTTTCTTTCTTCGTGTGAGAGTTGTGTAATTCCAATGGTGTTGCAGCTGCACAGTTTCTAAAAAGGCAGCGGCTTGTGGGCCACTGGAACTCCTCAGCTGCAAATGAATGTACAGGCTGCTGAAGCACCAGGCAGCCCTGAATGGGGCACTGAGTGGGAATTAATACAACTTTGGCAAATGTAGCTGCAAGTCTGGTGTGGTTAATGGACAAAAGCAGCAGCTAGATCTACACGAGCTGTGCCATGTGATGGAAGCATTAGACTGCGACAAATGGTATTAAACTGTGGCCAAATCTTAATACCAGATTGACCTTCATTCTCTTTGCAATAAGTGTGTGGGACTTGGAGATTTCACATAAAATACTTCTGGTTGACCAAAGGATTTTTGTCATTTTTTTTTTTTTTTTGCTGCTGTCCTTGTTAATCCAGTGTTGCACAATATCTCTTATATTGTGACCTACATGTTCCACAGGCTGCAACAAAGAAGCAAAAGTATGAAAAGATTAGTGAAAAGAAAATGTCCACTCCTGTTGAGGTTTTGTGTAAGGTAAGAGTTTCCAAATGATGTCATACTGTGAAATGAAAATTCTTTTTTTGTTTGGTTTGTTGTTTCTTGTTTTTTTTCCCCCTAAATTTCAGCCAACATATTAAATAGCCTCTCGTGGCATTTGCTGCTGAATAATACTGCTTTGGCAGGCACTGGGTGCCTTGTGTTTGGCCACCCAGTGACACTGGGAATGTGTGTTCAGGGCAGCGTTTGCTGCTGCTCCTTGGCAAAGTTCATGCCCCCATCATTGAGGTTTTGCTGACTGTTGGCTGTGCAAGCTCCCAGCTCTCCTAGGTGAGGCTTGTTCAGTTCTTTAATGTTTACAGTGCAGCTTTGACATCAGAAGTAAATAAGTAACCAAGGTGGAGCTGTCTGGCTCGCCCACATCCACTTTCTGCCTCTCCAGGAGAGTTCATGTTGTCCACCCTTACTCAGGGAGTGGCTGTAGTGAAATTGCAAGTGATCTTTGTTTTTCCAAGGTTTTCCTTTGAGTCTTAAGATTCCTCTTGCACTATGGCATCTGAGTGCTTCTTAACCAAGATCCTCGAGAACACAGCAGGGTTTGTGCCCCTCAGACAGCAGCACCAAGGATTGCCCTTTCTAGTCCTGCACATCTCTATCCCCAGAGTCTGACAGCATCTCCCAAGCCCTTGAACTGGTCGTGGAATGGTTTGGGTTGGAAGGGACCTTAGAAATTACCCAGTTCCAACCCCCTGGTGGGGACAGGGACACCCTCCACTAGTTCAGGTTGCTCAGAGCTTCATCCAGTGTGGCCTTGAACTTCCAGGGATGTTACACCCTGTGATTTTTACAGCACTGTTCTGTGTGCTATTGCCTGTTACAGGCAGGCTTTAATACAGCAATAAATGTTTAAAAATGTAAAGCAGAAAATCTTTGAAAGAGGTTTTCATAATTTAAGTTTTCACACTTAATGCTTGTTAACTGACCTTGTCTCTACTATGTTCAAGCAGATTAACAAGGAAACAAGAGTGAATCTCTCACCAGATAATTATCATTCTTTTAGAGAGTGATAAGAACAAGGTTTAATTAGGATGAACAGTGTGCTTTATAAATAAGTTAAATGTTGAAGATTCTGGTAGCAGAGAGCTTAGGATTGCAAACCACCCGTGAGGTAACAGTTGTGGGGCAGGAATGTGTACCTGTGCAAATCCACCTGCTGAACTACAGAACACATTAACAACTAGGGGCAAAGTGGAATTAATTCATGCATCTTCAACCAGTTTTCCTCTGCTGTTAGAGACAGATGCACATCTTTTTGCCTTTGGTAGGAGGTTTTTGCTGCGAGCCATGGCTTGATTAACACTGTTGATTTACAGGGGTTCCCTGCAGAATTTGCCATGTACCTGAACTACTGTCGTGGCCTGCGCTTTGAAGAGGCACCAGATTACATGTACCTGAGGCAATTATTCCGAATTCTTTTCAGGTCAGTCTCCAAGTGGAAAAGTACAGAAACTTCTCAGGGATCCAGTTGGGAACTGCTCTGTGGGACTGGTACTGCAGAGAGCAGCTCCTGTGTGTGTGGTGTAGGGAGTTCTTCTGGGGCTCCCTTTCATTTCAGGGCTTCAAAAGCTGTTTAAAGGACCTGAAAATTACTGTTCAATGTTAAACATAAAGGGAAAAGATTCTCTTGTTTTTGCATTGTGTGATGTGACCACAGGGTTGAGCCCATGCTTCAGGTTCTGTTGCAACTACCATCAAGAAACTGACCCCTTGGTAGAAGTCTTTGAAGCTTTTTATGTTTGGAAATTGGTGCTGGGCCCAGCAGTGGTTCCCAGGAGAGAGATGTCTGTGGAGGAGAATAGTGCTGCTTCACTGAGCTCATTAGAGCAACTGGAACATAAACTCCACCTTGTGCAGTGAACAGCATCTGTCAAAAGAAGGGCTGGTACTGATCTCTCGAGTCTCCCCCCAGGTTTCTGGAATCCAAAGAATTCCTATTCAGTG
The DNA here is from genome assembly GCF_027477595.1 of Haemorhous mexicanus. NCBI lineage: Eukaryota > Metazoa > Chordata > Aves > Passeriformes > Fringillidae > Haemorhous > Haemorhous mexicanus. The sequence goes on from NC_082355.1 coordinate 1,690,014, forward strand.
ATGTACAATACTGCAGCCTTTCCTTGAAATTATATCTATATTTAAAAAAAAAAAAAAAAAAGCTCAGAAGCTCAGTGCAGACGGTGAGTGAGCTGGGCTGGGAGGAAGTGCTGCTTCCACAAGTGCAGACCTTTGTGTAAGCAGTGAGTAAATGCTGCTGGCTGGCATTTGGGCTTGCTGTAAGAATCCCTTTAAGTTAGTAATACTTAGCATTTCTATACCATTCATAATCTCTAAAGCAGCTTAGAGAAGGAGCTATCCCCTAGTTGTGGGATTTCAGGCAGGGCTTGGTGTTTGCTCGGATGTGTTACAGCAGAACATTTCCCTCTCTTGCAGGACCTTGAACCACCAGTATGACTACACATTCGACTGGACAATGTTAAAGCAGAAAGCAGCACAGCAGGCAGCCTCTTCCAGTGGGCAGGGGCAGCAGGCCCAAACCCCCACAGGCAAGCAAACTGACAAATCCAAGAGTAACATGAAAGGTTAGTAGCCAAGAACCAAGTGACGTTACAGGAAAAACAAAAATTCCACGAATTTGGACAACGGCGGCAATTCCAAGTGTTAGATCAAGGAGGTGGTTTAAAAACTACATTTGGCTCTTAAATTCAAAAGCAAAACCAAAAGACGTCCTTGGAGAATTTGACTACTAACTTTATACCAAAATGTCCTTGTTATTCATATCATTTCTTCTGGGGATGTTGGGTCATTTTTAACCACTGCATCTTTTGCTCCCGCATTAACCACTTTCCAAAAACAAGAAACTGACTTGGTGTTGGGAATGTGACATTTTTATTTATTTTGATTTATATATATACATATATATGTCCTTATATATGTATAAATATATAATGCAATCCAAAATCCTAGACCTAACACTTTTTAAGGGATAATTCTCATTGACTAGGCAAGGATCTAGAGACTTTGGGTTCTGCTCTGTGGCAGCTGGTACAGTGCTGTGGGTTTGCTTCTGTTCTGTATGCCTCAAACACTGGGAACAGAAAATTGTGACTGCTCTGGCTTCCTGCAGTGGGTTTACATTGAGGCATTTGGTCCAGAGTTCAAGGAAGGGACCAGTGAGCTCAAAATGCCTTGTCTAAATCAAGCAGTAACCCCGAACTGCTGTGGATGGCCAACTCACAATTTTCTGAAGTATCTGGGTGCTCTGGGGTGGGGCTTCAGGTTTCCTGATGATTTTTTGATGTTTCTAGGTTATGGTTTCAAAGGGAAATGTTGTGACATGTTCAAATGTAATTGTGTAATAACTGAAAACTGAGTTCTCAGAAGACACATCAATTTTTTTCCCACATGGTCTAGAAGCTTTTAAAATTTTAATTTTTTTTCTTGTGATGCAAATGTGCTGGTGTGAGTCTGGTAAGTCACTAGGATGAAACTGCCACATCTGTGAGCCAGTCATGCCATGAAACCAATTCCTGCAGCTGATCTGTGGATAAAATTGAAACTAATGAGATTGTGTGACTGAGAATAGAGAAGCAAGGTTTAAATTCTGTACTGAGGCATTGCTGCTCTTCAGTACCTCTTGTCTGTCATTTTTATATGTATAAAATTACATACTTGCTAACATGACAATCCTGGAAATCAAAGAAATGCAGAAGTGTTTACAATAAACTTAAACATTGTTCTTCACATAGTGTGGGAGCATTCAAACCTTACCAGGTGTCTTTAGTCAAAATAGCTATCAAAAAACCACATTTTGTTCAGAATAAATGAGGTATTAAAACACCTGCTGCTTTTCCCAAGATTGAAGTGGTTCTTGAAAAAAAAAATAAAATTCAGAGATGCCATTTAGTGTCAGATTTTTGGCATAGAGTGGCTGGATCTGACAGGCTGGAAACCAGTTCCTGCAGCTGCAACACCAGTAGCAGACTGGGTGATTAAGCACCTGGGCTTGGATTGCTTCCTGAAATAGAGAAACTCTGACTGAAGTTCAGAGCCCAGCCCAAACTGGGGTGTGGAGGGGTTGGCTGTTCCAGCAGGAGAAGTTAATTTGAGCAGAAATGCACATTCCTCCCAACAGCTCATGCCCAAAGTGAGGGCTTTGCAGGAGGTGGTGATCTGTAAGTGGAACCTGCCCTGAAAATCAGGTTGTGAGCTGGTGAAGCAGTCTGGCTGAAGTGTTGTGAGGTTTAACGTGCTCCTCTCCTGCCTCAGACAGTCTGTGCCCAAGTGCTGTGTGTGAGCAAAGGAAAGGTCATTAAAGTGATTATCTGCCTGCACCTTGAAGTGATGCTTCAGTGCCAGAGAGCAGAGCTGAGCTCACTGCCAGGGGTGAGCAGGGGAGCTTTGCCTTGGAGCCTCAGACCATTTCTATTCATGATTTACCTTCCTTATCACACTGTGCTTTGGGAGACACCCCTTGCTGCAGCTGAGATGAAATTCCTGGGGTTTCAGCACAATTTCATTGGGGTTTTTGGGGAATGACTCTCCCCTCCCCATCACCAAGAAAGGCTTGTGACCTTTGGGTTGATCAAGCTGTAATGTCAGCAGAGCATTAAAGCAGTGCTTGGCAAACATCTGGAGACTTCAGAGGCTTCATCTCTTCAGCAAAGTAAAGGTTTCCAGAGTCCTAAAATCCTACATGCCTTTTTGTGGGGAATTCTGCCTGTAATGAAGATTTTTTTGAACCCAGCTAAGCTGAAGGAGAAGGCAGTGTGGCTTGGATGCTCTGTCACGCTGGAGAGGATGAAATACTGGTTATTTTTTCTGGAGTTCAGTTAAATTCTTTTGTAGTTACTGTAGCAAAGCCTGTGTGGAAGTGGCTCAAAAGGCTTCCTGGTATCAAATGTTACCCCTCTGGTAACCCTATCCACTGAACAGGAGTCCTGCAAATAGCAGTGTACAGGTGCAGTTATTTGTAAAGTGCTGTTGAAGATTTGCATCTGGTCAGGGTGGGCCAGGGAAGCACAGACTCAGGTTGTTTGTCCAGTGTGCTCATTTACAGATATTCCTGATTTCCTTAACTCAGATCCATGTTAAATCATCAGTGAATCCTAGAGTTTATCCAGGCTAAATATTCTGCTTGGTTCCAGAATAACCTGTTCTGTCCATGGCCTTTTTTTCTCTACAGTTTTTTTTTTTTTTCCCCTGCCCCTCTCTGGAACTGTGTGCAGTGTCTTTTGTAACAGCCAGATCAGCTGGTTTGGAACTTGGAGAGGTGAACTGTTCCAGCAGACAGAGCTCTGCTGACTCGGGGAAGTTGGGCTGCCTCTCTTTTGCCAGAGCAGCAGTTGTTCAGGTGTGATTTGTAACTGTGCTTACACTCAGCTTCCCTCAGTCATAAAAGTGACTCAGGCAGTCAATCTGCAGGATAAAGTCTACCAGGTCCATTTGGGAGAGGTGCCTTTAACTCCTGGCAGTGGAGATTCTGCCAGGCTGTCAGCAGGTCCATTAATATTTGCTGGGTGCCTGTGATGGTGGCAGGATTGCTCAGAACAGACTGAGACTTCTCTGCTTGAGAATTAGAATTATTGACACCTGAATCCTTCTCACTTGCTTGTCTGGAGAAATGGAGAGTACACAAAGTCTGAGCATTTCACACTGAGGAGGTTTTTAGGGAATTACACTGCAGTAATTGCTGCTCCCCTGTCAATCACATCTTCAGCCATGGTAATAATAAAGCAATTTGAGGATCCCTCATGTAGCACAGAGATTTTCAGAGGTTTGGGTAACACCTCAGAGGGACAAGGAGTGATGATTTGGCCCTGTATGGAGTGAGGAGCTGTGGAAGAGATGCCTCCATGGACTCTCCAGCACGTTCCTCATGCCAGCAGTGCTCTGTGTGCTCTGAGTATCTCCATCTCACCTGACAGCTGTGCCTTTACAGGACTTGGAAGGGACATTTTGAGTTGAGTCCACCTCCCTGTTGCTCTCTGTAGCTGGAAGTTCTCCTGCCCATGTTACCTTGGGTTTGAGGAGTTCTAAGAGCAGCAGATCATTTGCTAGAGTGTCCTTTGTCTTCAGGTCCAGGCTCCCATTTCTTGTGAAATACTCAGGCTTCTGAAGCAATGAGTTGATCTATTTCTTTCCACACTCTCCTTTGTTGACTTTGTTTTGGCTGCTTTGATGGAGAAAGTGGTTCAAAAGATGAATCAGTGTTCTCTGCTGAACACACTAAATGGAAAAACAGCATAATTTGGTTGTGTACATCAAGTAGGGATTAGGGAACTCAGGAGTTCCTGGGCTTTCTGTGGGAACTTGCACTCCAGTGGAAATGGCTGTCTTGATTCTGGTGCAGGATTTTATTTTTTTAATGACCAGTGCTGGATAAAGAGAATTGTCCCTCAATGCATCAATGCTACGTTTGAAAGAAGTTATTGAACCTCTTGGAAATGACCTGTAGCCAGTTCTGGAAGAGTTAAAGCCATTTTCTGGGTGCTCTCCAGATACATTTTGGACAGAATGTCAGACTAGTAAGACTTGTTTGCACTTGCTTCTCTCTGGATGACAGCACAAGCTATAGCTGAGGTCAGCTCTGTCTGTATTTCACTGAGAAGAGGCTTCTGTTGCAAAAACTGGGAGCTGTTGCTGTGATGAACTCACCCATGGGCAGAGCCATCCTGTCTGGAGAGCATCCAGAACGGAAACTCGCTTGGCAGGGCCATCTTTGGTTGAGGCTGCTGTCCCCTGTGTGAAGCACAGCCCTGCCACCTGAGTCACCAGAGAGGAGCACGGAGGGAGGACTGGCTTAGCCTGCAGTAACTGGTTCTTGGAGATCTCTGAGTGTTCTGTACTCTCCCTATCCCCCAATGTCATTTGGAATTCTGAACATTAAAGGAGTTGCTGTGTGTGCACCACCTCCCCTGTCATGTGAGTCAGCAGTTGTCCTTCCAAAGGCTGAGGTGTGCTGCCTGCCCAGTGGCTGTCCCAGGTGCTGCCTTGTGGGTGCCCAGAGCGTGCTGCTGTGGCTTTGTGGTGCCAGCAGTTACTGTAAGGTGAGTGATCCCCTGCCTGGCCGTGTGACACTGCGGCTCTGGAGAGCACCCTGCAGTCAGATGACAGCTTGACATTCAGGGATATAAACATGAGCCACTGCAGACGAGTAGAAAACAATCCTATGAAATTACATCCTGTTTCCTAGTGGCAATAACACAGCTTGTTTTCAAACTGCTGGGCTGAATTCCTGCTGGAGGAATGTGGCATCCAGCTGGTGCATTCAGCCTGTGTCCCAGTGCAGCAGGAGGTGTGAGTGAGAGGTGTGTGAGCTCCAGAGCTGTGGCAAGTGCTGCTTACCTTTGGAAATGGACGCCAGGAACTCTGCAATTCCCAGATGGAGCAGCATTTTCCCCTTTGAATGACCATAACTGCTGTTGTATTTTCCTCCTGTGAATGCTGTTGTTCGTTTCCATCCCGTATCAGTAAGTTTGCCCTTGTGTTTATCTTGCAGGTTTCTGAGCGTGACGAGGATGGGACAAAGCAGAGCAGATCGGAGCAGGACTTGTCACTCCCCAAATCCTAGAAATTTTAGTTGATACACTTGCCAGTGGCTGTGGGCAACCATTTCCTTGGTGTAAAGAACTTAATATCAGTATAAACTGGCTCTGGGCAGTGTCAGTGATGCTGCACTTTGAGTTGTAGCAGCTGTAATTGTGAATATTACTGAGATAGTGAAACATGGTGTCCAGTTTTCTATTGCATTTTTTTCAAGTGGAAAAGTTAACTAATGGTTGACACACAAGTGGAGAAAATTGTGCATATGCCAATTTTTGTTACCTTTTTACTTTGAACTACACTGCTTATGAGATCTCATTGTTTTGGAAGAATGGCATGAACAGTCTTCGGCAACAGTTGTGATAATTGTAAATGCTCACAATTGTGCACTCTTTTCTGGTTATTCCTCCCTGGGTTTTGAAAGTTGTACACTTAAAACATTCTTAAAGTTGTTGGCTTCTATGTGCAACATACCAAGCCAGCTGACATGGTAGTAACCAAAGATTCCAGTTTTTAAGCATATGAAAGACTCTGCCTGCTTACCTGTGCTAGAAATAACAGCATCTAAAGTGAAGACTTAAGAGAAACTTAGCGACTACTAGATAATCTTTAGGACTCTGCATTAACTCTATAATGTTCTTGGTATAAAAGGAAAAACAGCATATTTGTCACGAAATTTAGTTAACATCTTACAACTGAACCTGTATGTAAGTTGCTTAGATAAATGTAATCACTGTAAACATCTATATGATCTGGGATTTTGTTTTTATTTTGAAGCGGGAGCTTTTTTGTTTACAAGTTCATTAAAAACTAAAAACTGTTTCTGTAAGGAAATGAGATTTTTTTAATTTGCCTTGTTAATTCAGTTTAAGAAATTTACATTACCCTGTTTTTAAACCAAGTTTAAGGCCATTTGTTAAGCAAAAGAAGTCATATTTCTTTCTAAATCATTTTAGATTTAGTGTTGTAACTCTTCCTCATTTTGTTTTTAAATAAATTTTGTATTTTTTCCTTGAGGGGGAAGGGGCAGTCTTGCATTTTTATAACCTGTTGTTTGAGACCAGCCCTCCATAATAAGATTGGAATTTTTTTAAATGAAATGGCATCTTTTGCAGACCCAGGATTGGCAGCCTCTGAGCATTGCCATGTCCTGCCTCGGCTGGACTGACTTGTGATTGCTGCTTTGGAGACAAAAATTGGAATGGTTTGAAAAAATTTGGATGGTTTGAAAAACCAAGGCATTTTCTTTCAAGTTCTTGTGAAGTGGATATGACCAGATTTCCTCTTGTTCTTGGGGGCAGCCTCGCACCATGCAGAGTTCACATTGGTTACTGCCCCAGGCTGTCTTCCTTCTCACTCCTATTCTAGCCCAGCTGAAAGAAAGAAATACTTTTATTGCTGGTAATTCTTTAACAGTGTAATTTATTCCTTTATAGCATGTCAGAATAAATTAAAAAAAAATGTCTGAAAATGCTGCCAGATGCCTATTGTGTAAATGTTGTCTGTATGTTTGCTTTTTAGACAGTTTTCATGCATGGAGCAGAGTTCCTGCTCACAGTTCATCTTTTTTACTGTTGGAAAAGATCTTTCTTTCCTTTTGAAAACCATTTCTTCGGGATCATAAGACACTGTGCACTCCTGGAATGGTGATGATGTGGATCAAGGCTCCCCTGTACTCTGTCCAAGAAGGATCTGCCCTGAGATGTTAAACTTTGGGTGGAGAACACTGTGTGCTAATAATAATAAATAATAAACGCTGGGATAGATAATCTGGGAGGCAGGGAGGCTGCTGGGCTTCAGAGATAGCAGAGCACACAGCAGGCTGTGCTGCCTGCCAGGTGCAGGAAGAAATGGAGCTCATTCTCCTGGCCAGGATGGTTTTCCAGACTCCTGAGTCTTGCCCCATCCAAATAAGGATGGCTTTCAAGCAGGGCCTCCTATGAAAACCAGTCTGTTTGTAAGAACTGGTATCTAGAGCACTGTGAGATGTCCTTATCCATGATTTCTGCTGTCTAGGCAACGTGTCTGACAACACACGTTGGCAAGAGGGGAAGAAGCATCAATGAAATGCCTTCTTGGCAGCTGTCCTTGGAGAGGCTGCTCGGAATTGTTGTGGCATCGCTTTTCATGCTCTGACATGACATACTTGCTGAAAAGTTGGAGAAAATAATTTGGTTTCAGGAGAATAAATTATTTTCTTTGTCCGTTAAATTTGCTCGTGACTTTGAGGGGGGTTTGGAAACAGAGCTGCACTTGATGAGCTCTGCAAGGGAGAGTAAATACATTTAGGGTGTCAAAATGCAGTGGTTTGTAGTTTGGGGAGCTGCAAGTGCTGTGGAGGAGCCTGGAGCTCAGTCAGCCTCGCAGATGTGTGGGAACAGAATTTGTTTCTGCACAGCGGCGTGGGCTGAGTGTTTTGCATCAACAGCCCGTGCCAGATGTGCTGGCCAGGGCATGAGATGCCCCCCTTCCTTAAACAGGCACCCAACACCCCTGTTTGTAACAGACTTCAGCCTGAAGGATTAAAACTCTGGATCCTGACTTCAGCTTGCACCTCTGCAAAGGTTTTGTGTGGAGAGAGATTCACCTGCCAAGCCCCAACTTCTGCAAGCAGCCCCAGGCCCTCGACAAGGAGTCATCGTTTGGACAAGAGGCTGTGAAGCTCAAGATCTGCAGCCTCGTGCTCCCTGGAAAGTGCCAGAATTCGGGTAATGACATTAGGCTGTGACAACAGCTCCTTAGTCACCTCGCTAAGCTGCGTCCAGGGTTCCAAAGCAATTTATTAACCTCCTTAGAACGACTCTGAGAGGCTTCCTAAGGCCACCTTCCAAAGGATTGCTTAATTGGGAGCACGGAGTGCTCATGTGCAGAGTACTGCTTCATTATTTTTAACCTATTTAAGCCATTCCTTGTTAGAAGCAGTTGAGAGCCTTTTTCTCTTCTCCTGTAAAGGCTCTGAAGAGAGACAGCTCTGGCTCCCAGTTCCTGCCAGCGTCACTCCTTGGCTGCTCCTCTGCGTGGTGTTGGTAACAAGTGACAAACACAACCCCTGGCTGTGTTAAAAACACTTGATGTGTCTGCTGGGTCTGGAGCCTGTCCAGCATGTGCCACACTTTTTATTTATTTTTATTTTTCTCCCTGATTTCTCTGTCTCTGGGGGTTGTTTTTCAAGCTCAAGCGTTGCCTCGCTGTTGCAGTGTTTTGCCTGTTCTCTCTTGGCTTTTTCAGGTGTTTTTTGTTGGGAACCTGTCCCTGCTTTGTGCTGGGGTTTTTCTGAACTGAGGTGCTTCAGCCAGGAGTTTGGCCTGGCTGCCTCCCTGCAGTGTCTCCTCCCATGTGGAATTTTTCTGCCATCCCAAGTTGACTTTTTGCACGAGGCTTTAATTTCTCTTGACAGCGTTCTCCAATTTAGAAGATTTGTTGCTTAGCCAGCTCCATCAGCCCCATCTGCTCCTGCCTTAATTGCAGTGAAATCATCATGATTTCATATCAGCTTGATGTCATAGCCCACGTCGGTGAGCAGCAGGCTGCAGGGAGGAGGGAAGTGGGCAGGGAGGAAGAGCTGCCTGCCCCTGCACCCATCCTCGGCAAGGCTGACACAGAGCAAGTGCCCTCCCTCCCAGTAGGGCCCGAGTGGAAGGACTGTGTCCCTGGCTGTTGTCATGTGGAAATGGCTCTTTAATGTGATCCTTGTTAGCCAGGGCTCAGCAGGAACGGGGGAGGGTGGGAGGACTCGAGACTGCCTCGTGCTGGGGCACAGCTGCTCTAATGAACCCTTCCCAACACACCCAGCTCTGCCCCTCTCTCCAAACTCACCACAGTCAGCTCAGCTGCTCACTGAGCTTTGCAAAGCTCGGTACTAAAGGTGTAAAATCCATTCCTCTGAGATGCTAATGTGACTTTTTACGTGATTTGAGATGTTCTTCGATGTGACTGTGGGTAGTGCTGGGTTTTGGTAGCTGGAAATCCAGAGGAGCCAGGGAATATTCTCACAGCAGACTCGAGTTGTTTGGGTTTGCAGGTATTTTGTGTTCATAAATTACTGAAGGTTGATGTAGCTCCTTTCTCAGGGGTTTTGGTATCAGGGACTGCCCTTGGAAGTACCTGAGCGTGCTCAGCCCTCCCCATTCTGCCTTTTGTTCCCGTTGATAATGTGAGTTGTTTTTTGTAAACACAGCTGATTAGCTGCATTTCTTTCCCCCTCTGAGCTTGTAGTTTGGCATGGATGTGGCCTGGCTGGAGGAGAAGCTCTTGCAGAGCTGTGTGTGCACCTCTCGTGTCCCTGGAGCTCCAAGGCTCTGCTGCTCCCTGTCCCCACCCCTGGAATGCCACCGAGCCTTGAGCTGATTTGCAGGTGGCAGACTTTGAACTTCTTTTGAATGGAAGCAATTGGAGCTGCTCGGGAGCCCTTGAAGGAGTGAGCATGTTGTCCTGCAGGGTGGACTGGCTTGTGAGCTTCCCTGCTGCTCTCAGAGTGCGCGTGATAAATCCAGGCTTCGCTTTACAGCCCAGGGCAGGAGCCTGACTTGGCAAAATCCTGTGCCTGGCAAGGTGGGGCAGGAATTTGTGTGACTCAGCTTGGTGGGACTTCATGAGCAGGGGCCTGAGGAGCAGATCCTCCTGTCCCTTCCTCATAGCTCAGGTGAGTCCCTCGTGTTCCGTGGCCAGAGCAGTGCACTGGGACTTGTCCAGATGAGACCATTGCGTGTTTAACTGGGAATCTCCAGGGCTGGGCCCTGGGCAGAGCCTGCCCTGGTGTGTCTGTTCTCCTGAGCTGCTGCACTTCCTTCTCCTGGGGTTTTAACTGCTGCTCAGCACTGTGGATGAGTTAAAGACTCTTGAGCCCATCTCTGGTGACTGCAGGGATTTCACAAACCCAAGTGGGCACAGTGGGGGCCAGGACCAGCCTGGGGCTGGCAGCTGCCTCTGGTGTTGAGCAGCCAGACCAAGCTGGGTGGCCTCTGCTGATGGCATCTGCCACATCCTCATCTGCTGGGAGCCCAGACGGGGCACAGAGGAGCAGGGGTTGTTTTCCTGCCTTGGCAGCTACAGGCAGGCAGTGGGGGAGGAGAGCAGAGAGGTAAAGCCTGAAACTGGTGCAAGTCCTTTGAGCTGAGAAAAATCACTTAGGCAGCAAATAGAATCATTCTCATGTGCCGACAGCTTCCCCCAGGCACAGCCCTGCCTCGTGCTGAGCTCTGGCTTCCTCCTCCTCCTCCTCCTCCTCCTCTGCTCAGGCTGGAGTTGGGCCAGGACTGTTTGTGCCACTGGGTTGGGGTCACCCGGGGGGGCAGAGCCTGTGAGCAGCACCAGGGGGGTGGGCACGGTGGGTGGGGGTGTTAATGCCCCTTCAGGGCTGGCATTCGTGGTGCCACCAAAGCCTTGGGGAGCTCCTGCTCCATGGAACAGCAGACAGAGCCAGAAATCCCTGCTGACACACCCTGGGAGTGCCTGCCTTCCTTCCCAGGCCCTGTTTCTTGGGGGAGGAAAGGTGAGGAACAGGCTGTGGCCATTCCTCCCCGGGCTGCCCAGGAGGTGTTTCCTGCTGGTTTTTATTGCATGGCTCTGTGCTGCTTGTCCTGGGGAGCTGGGGGGGTTTGCCAACCCTGCCAGAGCTGCATCCCTGGGAAGGTGGAGCTGTGCTGGGGCTGTGCTGACGCTGTTCCCAGCCGGCCTGAAGCTGCTCACAAATCCCATAAACTGATTATGGGTGTTAAGTCCCTGCTCAGTGACCTTTCTCCCTCTCACTGACAGCTTTTAACATCGTGCCCCTCCCCGAGGTGCTGGCAGGGGGTTCAGGGACAGCAAGGTGGGTCCGAGGCTGCCTCACGTGCCAGCCCTGCCAGCTGTGCCAGCTGTGCAGCACCTCCCAGGAGATGCAGCCCAGCCTTGGCAGCTTGATGCTGATGGGAAGTGATTTGTTTTTGCTTCCCAACATGCAAACAGCTCCTGGGGTCCGAGCTGGCTCTGCTCAGCCTTCCCCAGTGAAAAGCTGCTGGTGGGGGCTGCCAGCCAGCTGTGCCCACTGCTGTGGTGTCTCCCAAAACCTCAGCTCCTGACAGGGCAGGGCAGGGCAGGCAGGATCCCGTGGTGCCTCTGAGGGATGGGATGATGGCCCTGGGCAGACTGGCTCAGCCGTGGCTGGTGGCTCTGCCTGGGCTGGCTGCTCCCAGGAGGAGCTGATCCCGTGTGCCAGGGAGCACCTGGGCATCCCTGAGGCACAGGGTGTGTGTCCATGTGTGTTCACGTGTGTTTCCATGTGTGTCCCTGTGTATTTCTGTGTATTTCCATCTGTGTCCATGTATTTCCATGTGTATTTCTGTGTATTTCCATCTGTGTCCATGTATTTCCATGTATTTCCCCGTCCTGCTGCCCCTCTCCTGTCCTCAGCGGGTGGCTGGGTGACAAAAACACAGCAGAGGCAGTGCCAGGGGGCTGGGTGCCCTTCCCCCTGCCTAGAGCAGGGCACAGCTGTGCCCAGCACTGCTCAGGGGGCACTGAGGACCCGCCTGTGTTTGGGACACGCTGCTGACCCTCTGTGTGCCCCTTGCCTAGCCCAGGGGGCTGTGCTGGGACGAGGTGGCTTCTTTGAGACCCCAGCCTTCATTTTGGCAGCTGGAGCAGCTGCTGAGGCTCCCTGGGGCTGGCCAGAGGGTCCCAGAGCTGCAGCATCCCCGTGGCCAAGGTGCCTCTCAAACACCCCGTGCCTGCAGCTCCCTTCTGCCCTCTAGGAAGAAGTGTAAATGCAGGATAGTTGAAGTGTAAATGCAGAATAGTTGCAGTGTAAATGCAGGATAGTTGCAGTGTAAATGCAGAATAGTTGCAGTGTAAATGCAGGATAGTTGCAGTGTAAATGCAGAATAGTTGCAGTGTAAATGCAGAATAGTTGCAGTGTAAATGCAGGATAGTTGCAGTGTAAATGCAGGATATTTGATATTTGAGCAAGCAGGGCACAACAATCCTGTTTGGCTGATCCTCAGCCTCTTCCCAGGCCTGCCTGGTGTGTGTGGGGAGCACTGGGACTGCCACCCCAGCTCTGGCTGAGGTTCTGGGAGAGGAAAGCAGCTCTGGGAGCGATCCTGCTCTGGAAATAACCTCCCAGCTGCTGGTGTTTGTTACCGGGGCCGGGCTGAGCTCCTGCAGGAATGTGAGATGTGAGATGTGAGGTACTCCTGGATCAGTGTCCAAGGGCAGCTCTGTGGGATGGGAAGGAATCCCAAATGCCAGGATACACTTTCCAGGAAAGAAGTGTTTATGCCCAAATCCCAAATGTCTGGAAGGTCAGGGCAGCCTCCCCTGTGGCTGTGGTAACAGAGCTGGGGTTGGAGTCCTGCTCAGGGGCTGAGGGCTGCCCCAGCCCCACAGCAGCTCTCCCCCAGCTCTCAGCTGCCCTGGAGCCACTGCTGGGCGCTGGGGGCTGTGCCCTGCTCTGGGCACCTCCATCTGCCCTGGAGAGGGTTCAGAAGAGCTGGCAAAGCCCTGAGCCCAGTCCCAGCTGCACCCTGCTCCCTCTGCCCCACCTGGGTCCTCTCCTTGGTGTGGGGGAGCAGCAGGGAGCCCCCCTGTGTGGGGACAGCTGCTGTGGAGGTGGCACTGGAGCTGGTGGCAGCTCTGCCTGCTCCCAGCCTGTGGGGCAGCATGCCCAGGGCCGGGGAAAGCTGGGGATAGCTCATCCTGAGCCTGCAGCTGTGTGCCAGCAGCTCTGGGAAAAGCCCTGATCGTGCTAAACCCCAGCGTGGATGAGCTCAGGTGATCACAAAGCACCTCGAGGTCACCCCGGGCCCGTGACAGCCCCTGGAGCCCAGGACAGCTGCTCAGGAACCTCTCAGAGCTTTTTATCCCCATGAAAAAGGTTCTCTGCAGGGCTCTGAGTGCAGGGGGGTTGGAGGGGCAGCTGTGCCAGGCTGGGGGGTGCTGGGAGGGGTCTGGCAGCAGGGGCAGAGTGTGGCAGGACCATGTTTGGCATCCTCCTGGGGTGTGCCAGCTGAGCTGGGAGCCAGCCTGCCCCACCTGGGGCTGCAATCTGGGCTGCAGGCAGTGCCCGTGGTGCTCTGCACGTCAGCTCTCCGTGAAGGGCTGGAAGTGTTTCCCACCTGGGTAGCACAGCTCAGCCTGGCTGCCCTGTCCAACCCAGCCAGGCAGCCCCACAAACAGCAGCGGGAGGGAAGGAGCTGCTCCTTCCCGCAGCTGCCATCAGCAGGAGTGTGATAAACGCCAGCGGCTCGCCTGGCTCTGCCCGATAGCCGGAGCAGGAGGGGCCGCTGGAGGAGAACTGAGCGTGGGAGGAACGATTGAGGGAGCTGGGGCTCGGGAAGAGGAGGCTCAGAGGTGCCTTCATTGCTCTCCACACCTTCCTGAAGGGAGGCTGCAGACAGGTGGGGTCGGTCTCTCCCACCGGGCAGCACTGACAGAGCCAGAGGACACAGCCTCAAGCTATGGCAGGGAAGGTACAGGTTGGATATTAGGAAAAAGTTTTTCACCAAAAGAATAATAAAGCACTGGAATGCTCTTCCCAGGGAGGTGGTGGAATCACCATCTCTGGATGTGTTTAAAAAAAGACTGGACATGGCACTGGGTGCTATGGTCTGGGCGAGGTGTTAGGGCACAGGTTGGACTGGATCTTAAAGGTCTCTTCCCACCTCATTATTCGGTGATTGTGTGACTCTGTGATTGTGTGGCTCTGTGATTGTGTGATTGTGTGAGTCTCTGGCTCTGTGACTCTGTGTGATTCCGTGGTTCTGCGACTCTGTGATTCTGTGTGATTCTGTTATTCTATGACTCTGTGACTGATTCTGTGATTCCATGGTTCTCTGACTCTGTGATTCTGTGTGATTCTGTGACTCTGTGACTCTGTGATTGTGCAAGTCCATGGTTCTGTGACTCTGTGATTCTGTGTGACTCTGTTATTCTGTGATTGTGTGACTCTGTGTGATTCCGTGGTTCTGTGACTCTGTGACTGTGATTCTGTGATTCCATGGTTCTGTGACTCTGTGATTCTGTGTGACTCTGTTATTCTGTGATTGTGCGACTGTGATTGTGCAAGTCCATGGTTCTATGACTCTGTGATTCTGTGTGACTCTGTGATTGTGCAATTCCATGGTTCTGTGACTCTGTGATTCTGTGTGACTCTGTTATTCTGTGATTGTGTGACTCTGTGTGATTCCGTGGTTCTGTGACTGTGACTCTGTGAGAAGCGCTCCTGGCTCTCCCGTGCCAGCTGCAGCCCCGCGGGCCCTGCGGGAGCAGCCTCAGCTCCTGCGGGGCTGGGCCGGGACCGGCGGCGTTCCCAGGGAGCTGCCAGCCCGGGGGAGCTCTGGGGGCACCGATCCGCCTCTCACTCGCCCGTCCTGGCAGATAAAAGCATTTCTGCCCGCAGCGCTCTGCCCGGGCACGGCCAACGCCTTTTCTGCACGGCAGCGCTCCTGCCATCAGCAGGATTCCATCGGGAACGCGTCCCTGTGCCTGCTCACCCTGCTCACCCTGCTCACCCTGCTCACCCTGCTCAGCCTGGCCAGGTCCTGCTGCTCTGCTGCCACCGAGAGCCCCGGCAGGAGCGGGGCTGGCAGCCCCCGCCGCTGCTGGACCACGCAGCGCCTCCCTCCTGCTGCCTCCTCCTGTCTCCGAGTCCCAAGGATGGCGGGACAGGTCCCCTGGCTGGAAGTGTCCCCTGGCTGCTGGGCTCGGGGAGCAGTCTGCAGCCATGTGAGGTTCTTTCCAGGCTGGGCTCCTCTTCCCCAGCAATAAAAGCTTCCAGGGCAGTTTTGGAAATGCTCTGCACTGGCTGCTCCGTCCCGAGTGACTCTGGAGCTGCAGGGCTCAGGCTGCTTTGTGCCACCCCCAAGCAGCCACTTCCAGCTCCTTCATCCCACTTAGCCCAGATTTTCTTCTAAATAGGTCACTCCTTAATTGAGGGCAAGTACAAAGTTGTTCTGTTTCTCCTTGTTCTCCGGGGCTGGACAGGCCCACTTGAGGAGCTGCCAGAGCTGGGCAGGGCTGGCTGCTGGAGCCCTCCAGGAGCTGTGCAGGGCAGGTTGGGGCTGACTCTCCCCCTCCAAGGCCGTGTGAAAGCCCAGCCCTGGCTTGTTTGCAGGAGGAGAGGCCAGCAGAGCCTGGCTGGTGGCTGCTGGCAGGGAGGGAGGGAGCAGTCCCTGCCTGGCAGGATGGGTTTTACCCTCCATGGTGGAGGGGAACAGGCTCAGTGTGTGTTCCTGCCCTCAGGAACTGCTCAGGCTGGCTGCTGCTGCAGGGGAGGTGACACCAGGGTGACCCTGGAGTACAGACCCAGCGCTGGGGACAGGCCACAGTGCGAGCCATGCTGTCCCCCTGTCTCTGGGTGTCCCTGCTGGAGGGGGATCCCACATCCCTGCTCCTGCCCCATGCAGCCCTGGGGCTGGCAGTGCCCAGCTTGCCCTGCTCGTTTCCAGGCAGAGCAGCGGGGATGGAGGGGGGCAGCTGCAGCCTCTGCTTCCCAGCAAGGTGGGCAAAGTCCAGCTGGGAACTCAGCACAGCTCCAGCACAGCTCCTCCTGCTGCCCAGGGAGGGTCTGCTGGAGCAGGACGGAGCCTGGCACTGGGTGCCACCTTTGCTCATGGCACTGCCCTGCTCTGGTGGTCCCGTGCTGCTTTACCCTGCCCAGGAGCTGGTTCCCAGCCCCGGGGTGGGGTTGGTGCAGCCTCAGGACCCACTGGGAGGACTTGGGCAGCTCCCCCAGGGCAGGAGGAGATAAGGCTGGAGCCAGGCCCGTGGAGCTGTGCCTTGAGTCAATATTGGCTGCTGGCAGCCCGTGGGCACTGCTGGCAGGGCAGCAGGGCCCTCAGCTGTGCCCCTCTGGGTCAGCAGTGCCCTGTGCTGGGCTCTGCTGGGGCTCTGGGCACAGCTCTGTGCTCTGGGCACAGCTCTGGGCACAGCTCTGGGCACAGCTCTGGGCACAGCTCTGGGCACGGCTCTGGGCTCTGGGCTCAGCTCTGGGCACCCTGGGGCTGTGCTGGTGGCTCCCACTGCCACCCCTGGTGCTGGGCAGGTGCTGGCAGTGCCCACACCGCCTCCCCTGTGCCAGCCAGGCCCTGGCAGCCCTGTTTGGCACCGGGCTGGGCGCTGGGGCGTGCCAGGCTGGGACACATCAGCGCCCTGCCTGCTGCTGACTCAGCAGGCACTGCCTGCCAGCCCAGCCTGGCTGCTGGGGGTGCTGGGCAGGCTGAGCCCCTGGGCAGGGACAGCCCTGCCACACTGCCACCCCCCTCCCTGCTCCAGGGGACCACGGCTGCCCCCATCCCACCCCTCTGCAGCTTCCCATCCCACTCCATCCCATCCCATGGATCCCACCCCATCCCATCCCATCCCATCCCATCCCATCCCATCCCATCCCATCCCATCCCATCCCATCCCATCCCATCCCATCCCATCCCATCCCATCCCATCCCATCCCATCCCATCCCATCCCATCCCATCCCATCCCATCCCATCCCATCCCATCCCATCCCATCCCATGGATCCCAATCCCATCCCATCCCTGCTGGGATGGAGCTGCCCCAGCCCCATTCCTGTGTTTCCAGCACTGCTCAGGGAGCCAGGGCAGGGTGTGATGGCCCCTGGAGGGGAGCAGGGACCCTCGGGAAAGCCCTGGGGGTGCAGATGGGCCCTGGTGGGGTGTGTGGATGTGGAAAACCTGCATTTGCAAAAAGCCCCAATCCAGGAGCCTTTCCCCAGCCCCGGGGTGCCCTCCCCCTGGCAGGGGCTGAACTGGGGTGCTCAAACCCCTCTGGGGCCCTGCACTGTGCCACCCACAGTGCCAGGTGTGCCGGGCACTCGGGGCTGGCACCTGGGCACGGCTGCACCATCCTTGGAGCTGGGAGAAAGGGCAGGAGCTGCCCTGCTGCGGGGGGCACAGGCGGGTGGCAGTGCCATCCCAAGGCTGCCACAGCAGCCCCTGCCAAGAACGCCCTGGGGGCCCTGGCAGGGGGCACTGCCAGCCCCCCTGAGCCCGGGGCCAGGGCAGGACATGGTCAGGGATTATTTTTAAGCCGATTTGACGAAGTGCTGAGGTACTGGGGGTCACCGTGGGGCTGGCACTGCCCCCCCGGTGCAGGGGGAGGTTTTGCCCCTTCCCCAATCCCTTCGGGTTTGCCAAACACTGCCCTGAGGGCCTCTAGGGGTGAGGGGAGCCTCCTCTGCCCTGGCACCCAGCCCCTCCTGGGCATCCCCAGGGCCAAACCTCCCTGCCGGGCACAGGGGGGGCTCTGGGCTCTCTGGGACGATTTCCTAAGAGATAAACTCTGGAGGGATGTGTCCCACAGCAGATGGAGGGAAGGCAGAGAAGCACAAGCAGGCAGCCCTGGGGGCAGAGGAGGATTCATGGCCACCAAATTCCTGCAAAACTGGGGGTGGCTTGAGAGCACCAAGGGCTTCAGGCACGTGGGTGCCACAGCAGCACCCACCACCCCTTTATTAAATCCCACTGTTTCCCTGCAGAGCCTGCCAGGGAGGCACTGCCAGGGAGCCCTGAGTGTGGGGCCAGCCCAGGACTCTTGGAAGGGGAAAAACTGCCCAAAAAAGGGAGCGTGGCAGCTCGGCCTCCCCTGCCGGGGCTGTGCAGAGAGCAGGGAGCACGTGGAGCTCTTCCTGCCGGGAGCAGGGAGGTGAAGAGCGAGCAGGAAAGCTCCACTCCCCACTGCCACCTCCCTCCTGTGCCCGGGGCGGTGCCAGCGGCTGCTGCGGCTCCCAGGTGGTGCCGGTTCTGCCGGCTGAGTCAGGACAACTGCCCTTCCCTTCCCTTCCCTTCCCTTCCCTTCCCTTCCCTTCCCTTCCCTTCCCTTCCCTTCCCTTCCCTTCCCTTCCCTTCCCTTCCCTTCCCTTCCCTTCCCTTCCCTTCCCTTCCCTTCCCTTCCCTTCCCTTCCCTTCCCTTCCCTTCCCTTCCCTTCCCTTCCCTTCCCTTCCCTTCCCTTCCCTTCCCTTCCCTTCCCTTCCCTTCCCTTCCCTTCCCTTCCCTTCCCTTCCCTTCCCTTCCCTTCCCTTCCCTTCCCTTCCCTTCCCTTCCCTTCCCTTCCCTTCCCTTCCTTCCCTTCCCTTCCCTTCCCTTCCCTTCCCTTCCCTTCCCTTCCCTTCCCTTCCCTTCCCTTCCCTTCCCTTCCCTTCCCTTCCCTTCCCTTCCCTTCCCTTCCCTTCCCTTCCCTTCCCTTCCCTTCCCTTCCCTTCCCTTCCCTTCCCTTCCCTTCCCTTCCCTTCCCTTCCCTTCCCTTCCCTTCCCTTCCCTTCCCTTCCCTTCCCTTCCCTTCCCTTCCCTTCCCTTCCCTTCCCTTCCCTTCCCTTCCCTTCCCTTCCCTTCCCTTCCCTTCCCTTCCCTTCCCTTCCCTTCCCTTCCCTTCCCTTCCCTTCCCTTCCCTTCCCTTCCCTTCCCTTCCCTTCCCTTCCCTTCCCTTCCCTTCCCTTCCCTTCCCTTCCCTTCCCTTCCCTTCCCTTCCCTTCCCTTCCCTTCCCTTCCCTTCCCTTCCCTTCCCTTCCCTTCCCTTCCCTTCCCTTCCCTTCCCTTCCCCCTTCCCTTCCCTTCCCTTCCTTCCCTTCCCTTCCCTTCCCTTCCCTTCCCTTCCCTTCCCTTCCCTTCCCTTCCCTTCCTTCCCTTCCCTTCCCTTCCCTTCCCTTCCCTTCCCTTCCCTTCCCTTCCCTTCCCTTCCCTTCCCTTCCCTTCCCTTCCCTTCCCTTCCCTTCCCTTCCCTTCCCTTCCCTTCCCTTCCCTTCCCTTCCCTTCCCTTCCCTTCCCCAGGGACCCTGTGCCAGCAGAGGGAAACTGAGGCAGGCAGTGTGTGGCACCTGCCAGGGTGGCACCTTGCCCAGGGCATCCTCGCCCTCAGCATGCTGGGGTGGAGCAGAGCCCTGGCTGGGCTGTTCTGGGGGCAGGGCAGCCGTGCGTGCCTCAGTTTCCCTGGCAGGTGGCTGGGTCAGCACTCCTGAGCTGGGGATGCACCTGGAAGCTTCCATGGGATCGTGGCTGGGAGCTGCAGCCCAGCCCTGCTGGGGTGACTGGAACCAGACTGGAACATCCCTGCAGAGCCTGGGCCAGCTGGGACACAGGCAGGCTCTGGCAATCAGGAATTCTCCAATCAAAGAGCTTTTTCTAGTCCAAAATTACTGATATTGTCCAAACCTAAATCTCTCTCAGGGACAGGGAAAACCTTGGTGAATTTTCTGGCTGGAAAAAAAAGGGTAGAGGGGGGAAGAAGAAAGAAAGAAACAATCGAAGCTCTCTGAGCTGGCATTTCCTGATGAGAGTGCCACATTTTTTTAATTTGGGCGTGTAGAGCCATGGCTTTTCCTCCTGCCCCGGCATGTCCTGCAAGCCCCTGACAACCAAAATCCAAACAAATGCTTGGGAAGTGTTGAAACAGAGTGGCTGGAGCCATGGCAAACCCCCAGGGCTGTCACGGGGGGGGAGCAGGGCTGGATTTCAGCCTTCCTTTTTTTGTGATTTCCACTTTTCCTTCTGGTGTGGGGCAGGAAGGGCTTTCCCCATGGCTGCCTTCCCCTGTTTGGGTTTGGGGCATTCTCCTGGGGCTCTCCGTGCCCATCCCAGGCACCCCAAAGCTCACCGTGTGCCCATTCCATCTCCCCACAGGAATTTCCAGGTCCTGCATGGGGTGTGGGGGGCGTCCTGGCCCCACGTCACTGTCCCCTTGGACAGGTGCTGCTGGCCTGGGGACAGGGGGACAGCTCTGCTGCTGCCAGGGGTGGGGAACCTCTGTGGGCAGCCCGGGGGGCTCCATGCTGGGGACGGGGGAGTGTGGGATGGGATGGGATGGGATGGGATGGGATGGGATGGGATGGGATGGGATGGGATGGGATGGGATGGGATGGGATGGGATGGGATGGGATGGGATGGGATGGGATGGGATGGCCCTGCCTGCTGCCATCGAGCCACCAGTGCCACCTGCCGGCCTGCCCAGCCTGTACCTGCACCTGCCTGCTGGGCCAGGGCAGGCTCAGCGTGGACATCAGCAGGAATTTCCCCATGGAAAGGGTGCCCAGGCCTTGGAACCGCCCGGGGAGGGTTGGGGTGCCCATCCCTGGAGGTGGCACTCGGGGCTCTGGGCTGGGGACAGGGTGGGGACAGGGCAGAGGTTGGACTCCATGGGCTGGGAGGGCTTTTCCAAGCAAAATGGTTCTGGGATTGTTCTGTGTCCATCCAGCACCCGGTGCAGGCAGGGCTGGCTGCAGGCAGGGATCAATGCAGGGTGCCCGGGGGGCTGCAGGGAGAGCCCCCAGCCCATCCCCAGGCAGCTGCTGCCTGCAGTGCCCCCAGTGCCTCCAGGATCACACATCAGGGTCCCTGCTGCAGGAGCTGGGCAGGGCTGGGCATGGGGGGGACACGGTGGGGGACAGCAGCCCACAGCAGCCCCAGGGCTGTGCTCCACAGGGGGTTCCTGTCCCCCCACGCTGTGCTGGTGTCACCCCCTCAGCTCCCACCCTGCTCCCACCCCAAAGGACCAGCCAGGACAGTCACTGGGGAATGGAGACCTTTATTGACCCTGGATGGCCCAGGCAGGGCAGGAGCACTGGGAGGCCACCTGCCCATGAGCCACATCCGCTGGCAGTGGGTGGTGACCCACGGGGACATCCGTCACCCCCCGTGGGGCTCCCCAGAGGCTCCCCTCCCCTCCCTCCCCTCCCTCCCTCCCCTGTACCTCCATTCCTCCGGCCGGTGCTCCCTGGGGACGATGCCGAGCCGTGGCCCCAAGAACAGTATTTCCAGGAATCCCCATCCTAGTGCCTAAGGGATTCCTGGGAAAACTGGACCCTGAGGACACGGCGGCCCAGGCTCTGCCAGCCCTGCGTCCTCGCTGCTGTCCAGGTCCGTGTGTGGCTGATGCTGATGGGGGGAGCCACCAGTGTGTCCCTGCTGTGCCCACACCCCTCCCGTCCCTGTGGGACCCCTCCCACTGGTGCCCAGTGCTGGGCTGGGGGTCCTGAGCAGACACAGGGGTCCCTCTGCTGCAAGGAAAAGCCTCCCCACCCTCCAATCCCTGCTGGCTCTCTGCCGGGAGCTCTGGGATGAGCCCTTTTCCTGCAGCCAGGGCCCAGCTGTCCTTGTGTCGCTTGTCCCCATGGCTGGGGGTCCCCAGGGTGCCAGTTCCTCCCTTCCCGAGCTACAGTGCTTCATCTCAGACTCCCAATTGACCAGAGATGCAGCACTGCACCTTGGGCTGGGAGACATGGACGTGTCTGTGCTCCCCTTGCTGCGTGGCCGTGCCTGGGGACAGGGCCAGGCTGTGCCAGGCTGCAGGCAAAGGGTTGTCCCCAGCCTCCAGGGCTCTGGGCCACTGTCCCCAGCGTGCTGGCATGACAGGCCTGGGCTGGGTAGCTCAGCCTGGCCCCAGCTCTGCAGGGACAGGGGGTGGGTAAGTGGTGGGGCTGCCTCTAAACCCCAAATGTGTCTCTGGAGCAGAGCTGGGCAAGAGGGTGAGGGTGAAGGGGGATGAGCAGGACAGTGTGGGGCTGTGGGTGCCACACAGCACGTCCCTCCCTGCCCCTTCCCCACCCTGGGGATGAGGGGTGTGTGAGAGCTCCTGCTGTCCCCTCTCCTTGTCCTGGTCCCCATCCCCAGGAGAGCCTGCAGCTGGCCAGCACCTCAGCTTCCCAAGCTCCAGCCTTGGCCTGATCCATTCCCAGGCTGGCAGAGCCGAGCCCAGCCCTTCCCGTGGGCAAGAACCAGGGGCTGTGGGACAGAAGCTCCGTGGATCTCCTCCCTTGGGTCTGGACAGGCTTCAGCCCACCTGGCCTGGGAGCGAAGATCCGGGGGGAAGCAGGAGGCGAGGGAGGATGGAGGGAGCGGCCAAGCCCAAAAATATCTTTCCCAGGCGAACACTAACATCCTGAGCAGGGCTGAACCTGATAAACAGACCATCCATCACAGCCCCAGCAGCCCCAGCAGCCTGATGAGAAGCAGATGCTGCATCTCTGCCCTGAGCCCCTGCATCCGGCCCGGCCCCCTGGCCACGCTCACCCAGCTGGGACCCGGGGCAGGAACCTCCCCGTGCACTGGGCTGGGCTCCTCCCTGCTGCCCCTTCTTCTTTGGGGGGAAAGAGTGGGGAAAAGAGCCCTGTGGAGCCCCAAGATTGCAGCACCCATCGCTCAGGAACGAGGGTTTGGAGCAGCCTTGGCCAGCACGAGCTGTCTCTGTCCCAGCCATGGCCAGGCCAGCCCTGAGCCCCAGCCAAGTGTGACAACAGCCACAGGGACACAAAGCAGGGGAGGTGCTGCAGGGACCCTCCTGCCTTTGCAGAGCCTCTGCCTGGCCCTGCACATCCCCAGGGAGGGGCTGCTGTGCGTTCTGCAGGAGGGATGTGCAGCACTGCAGTGTGCCCTGGGATCCAGCCCCTGGGATCAAGGCCCTGGGATCCAGCCCCGGGATCCATCCCTGGAATCCAGCCCCTGAGATTCATCCCCTGGGATCCATCCCCTGGGATCCATCCCCCGGGATCCAGCCCTGGGATCCAGCCCCCCTGGCATGGCTGGCAGCCTGTCCCTGCCCGTGCCCAGGCAAGTCACCACCCGGTGGTGGCCGTGTGGCAGTGAGGTGGCACATCAGCTCTGCCATCTCTCGCGGTGGCCGTGTCGGGGGCTGTGCCATCCTCTCGTGTGTTCAGCAGCTTCAAAACCCCCGGGGGCAGCCTCAGCTGAGCCTGTAAAACACAGAGCATGGGAGTCAGCAGAGTGTGAAGAGCTGAGTGTGCAGCCACAAGCTCTTGGGTCTGTCCTGGGCAGCTGCAGTGGGGCCCCTCTGGGTGCTCAGCACCCCCTGGGCCTGAGGGCAGCAGTGCCAACAGCTCTGGGCACACAGCAATGCCAGGGCAGCTCTGTGCCCACAACAAACCCTACAACAGTCACTCAAAATCCTCCTGTCGGTGCTCCCAGCCCTGTGTGCCCAAAGCCCACGGGTGGGGGACACGTCTCCTCTCCTGGGAGTGACTGCCAGGCCCCCCAGGTGTGTGGGAGCCCTGCACTGGGCCTGGGGGTGGCCCTGTCCTCCCCTGCCACCATCCCTGGTGGGAAGAGATGGGACAGAGCCTTGTGTGCCCCGCGGTGCAGGGCTGGGAGAGCTCAGCTCTGTCCCCGTCCCCGGGGAGGTGCTGGGGGGAAGAAACGCCAAGAAAGCCTGGAGGAATGCAGGGCTGTGCATCCCACTGGGAAGGAGGCAAAACATCTGCACAGCTCGCCCTGCCCTGCCCCAGAGAGGCTCTCAGGACAGACAGACACCCCAATCCTCCCTCCATTGTCCCCAGAACGGGACAGAACCCCAGCACTGCGGGGTCTGCCCTGTCCCTCTTCATTCCACTCGCGGTTTTCTCCCAGATTCCCAAGGAAAGACGACTGCCACCAGCATGCCACTGGTCCCCACACTCCCACTGCTGCTGGCCACCTCCGTGTGGGGGACACCAGTGTCCCCTGAGGCAGGAGAGCCACAGCCCAGGCTGCTCATCTCAGTCCTGCGGGTGCGAGCACGCCTCACGGGCTCGGAAGGATCCGGAATGACGAATGGCTGGATGGTGGCGCTGCCAGCACTGGGCATCCCCCCACCACTGCCACATCCCCCTGTGCAGGGTGGCCAGAGGGTGCCCAGGGCATGGCCAGGACAGTCCCCTGGCACCTCCCATGGCCACAGCAGCCCTGCTGGCACTGCCCATGCCCCGACCCGCCGCTCACCTCCAGCCTCGCCTGTCCCAAGCCGTGTCCCTGGGTGTCCCTGTGTGTCCCCTGCTGCTGCTGGTGATGCCCCAGGAGGAGGAGGAGTGGGTGAGGGCTCTGAGAGCTCTGTGGCCACCCCGAGCTGCTCCCGGCAGTGCTGGGCTGAGTCAGAGCTCGGCCCTCCCCGTGGTTACAACACAGCGCCCTTTCCCCTCTCCAGGCAGGCCTGCTGCAGGAAATGTCCTTTTTTAATAGCACTTGGGATTTGTTCCTCCTTGAAATTCCCCAGCCCTGCGAGGCCAGGCTGGGGCTCCTCAGGGATGCCTGAGCCCCCGGGCCAGGGGGGGTTCTGCTGTGAGCAGCTCCCCACTCTCAGGGGGTGGGAGGCACTGGGTGATGCTCGACCCCATTCAGGTCCCTTTCCCCTCCTCCTGGTCCCCAAAATCCTGATCTCCACCAGCCATCAGAACCCCATCCCTGCCCCAGACAAGCTTTAATCCATCAGCTTCCCAAACAGCCCTGATGACACCACCAAGGTAGCACCAGGCAAGGTAAATCCTGCCCCTCCTGGGTGCTGAGCACTGGGATCATGTAGGAGAGCATGGCCTTGCTGGAAGGACCCACTCAGCTCCAGAAATTGAAGGGGCTGAGCCCAGGGCAGCTCCTGCTGGCTGCCTGCAGGCAGTGGTCACACAGGATGCTGCTCCCTGGCATTCTGCAACATGAGCTGGAGGCAGGACAGCCCCAATGCCCCTTCCCACCAGGGCCTTCCAGCTCTGCCAGCATCTCCATCCCGTCCCCCACCGACCACAGTGGCCTCTGCAGAGGAGAGGTGCCTCCCCTCTCCCTTCCTCCCTCCCTCCCTCGCCAGCACTGGTATTAAATCAAAGGTTTATGAGAAAATGGAGGGGCCAGGGGAGATCCTAATCTGGTCACAGGCTGATTAACCCCGAGTTCAGGCTGAGGTCCTGATGCTCAGCTATAAATAGCTCTGCCTTCCCTTTCCCATCCTCCTGCCGGGGCTGCGTGCCTGCCCTTTTATGGTCAAAAAGGCAGATTTGGAGCCCGAGCAGCCCCCATCTCCCCCCATCTCCCTTGCTGGGGACGAGCCAAGGGGGCCCAGGGGGATGCTGCTCTCGCTCCCTGGGTTTTGCTGGGATGAATTATAGTGCCAAGAACAAAGGAGCAGGTTTGGGGGGCTGCGAGCAGGGGATGGGTGCACAGGGGAGAGAGCATCTGGTTTGTGGGGCCTGAGCGGGGAGAAATCACCTAATTTGGTGTCTCTGCAGAGCTGGGATCCTGCACACGCTGCTCTGCTCTGGTGGCACGGCATGGCATGGCATGGCATGGCATGGCATGGCATGGCATGGCATGGGAACCCAGGGACCAATGAGGCCTCTGCCACCTTTCTGTTTGTCACCCCAGGGAAGGACGCTGTCCCCAGTGTCCCTGCCTGGCCACCGCCGTGCCTGGTTCTGCCCTGCAGAAGCCTCTGGTGCCAGTGCTGTGGTGAGGGGCTGAAACCCTCCAGCTACAGGTCCTAGCCTGGGGGTGAGGAGTCTCCAGAAGGGGAGGAGCAGCAGAACAGGGACTGCAGCTGGAAGAAGCCATGGAAGCAACAGAAGAGCCCAGGCACACAGGAGCCTGGTCACTGCCATTCCCACGGCCTCAGCCCTTCCCTGCTGCTGCCAGCCCTTGGATCACCACCTCCCCATCATCCCTGGCTGAGGATCCCTTTCCTCCCCCGGAGCTGCTCCCCAGCCCCAGCCCTGGAGGGTGTTTTGGGGCACAGGGATGGCACTGGGGCACACGGGGATGGCACTGGGGCACGGGGATGGCACTGGGGCACGGGGATGGCAGTGGGGCACAAGGGGATGGCACTGGGGCACACGGGGCTGGCCCTGGGACACACAGAGCGTGGGAGCCCAGCCTGCAGCAGCCTCCCCACTTTGTTTACACGTCACATTCCCGGCCAGCAGGAAGTGGTGCAGGGGTGAAGTCCCAGAGGGGACAGGCCAGCACGTCACCGGCCTCCAGCCCGCTCTGGGAAGGGCTGGTGGGAACCCAGAGCACTGCAGGGAGAGCTCCCCATGGACGCTGTTCCCATGCAGAGCAGGGAGGCTGGTCCAGCATCCTCCTGACCCCCGGGCTCTGCTCCTCACCCCACTCTTGCAGGGTTCCTGACGGGACACCTGGCATGGTGGGCATGCAGGAGCTTCCCTGAACCTGGAGCTGGAGCTGCCTCCTCGGGCAGAGGCACAGCCATGGTGTGCTCCTTCAGCTGCCACAACTTTGGCTGCTTCTCCGAGTTCTATCAGCTTATCTCTTGGTAAGGTTGTAATTCACATCCCTCCCACAGGCTCCCAGCTGCCTGGCCATCTGAACAGTGAAAGACAATAAAATAAAATGCCCCAAATGGCCTCAGTTCCCAGCACTTGGGAGATGAGATGGAAAAACAGGGAGCACAAATTTGCACCAGGATTGGTGTAACAGGCATTGCTCCCCTGCAGAGTCTCCAGCAGGAATTGTGGGACTGCAGGTGGGGAAGAATCAAAATGAAATTTAAAAAATAAGGTTGAAAAGGGAGAGGGAAGAAACAAAAGACAAATCTGCAGTGAGGGATCCCAGCTAAAAAGGCCAAGCTGGCAGAGAGACGCTGTCCTAAGTAGCAGTGGCCACTGAGCTGGTCCCACGGTGAGACCAGGGTGACCTGCTGGCCACCATGGAGCACCTGCTCCACATGGGGCACACCAGACCCCACAGCCCCTTCCCAGGCCCTGGCTGCTGCCATCCCTTGTGCAAGGGGAGCTGCTCATCCCAGCAGAGTCCAGCCCTTGGAGAGACAGTGCTGCCACCAAGGCAGGGCTGTCCCTGCACAGTGGGGACACCTGCTCAGGGCAAAGACAACAGCACAGCCAGCCCCCACGGATCCTGCTGGCCAGGGTGGGAGACCTCCAGCAGTGCCAGCACATCCCAGTCCCTGCCACCCCCACCCCGGCACTGGCACAGCCCATCCCAACCCAGCCCCAGGCAGAGCTGAGCCTGCTGAGATGCACTGGGGCAGGTGGCACTGGTGCCACCCTGCAGGGCTGGCAGAGCATTGGGCAGCCCCCCCAGGACCTCCTGCACCTTGGGCATCCCCTGCAGCTCCAGCACTGCACACAGCAGGTTTCAGTGATGGTGTGACAGGGAAGATCCTGCTGCTCAGGAGCTCCTGCCTGGATGTGTCACCTCAAGCAGAGCCTGGGCAGGGTGACCGCACACACATGTGTCACCTCCCCAGCTGGCAGCCATGAACACTGTGCACACAGTGGGGGCACAGGGCTGGCCCATGGGGCTGCCAGCCCTCCAGAGCCCCCCTCCTCACAGACAGCATGAGCATCCCCAGCTTGTCCACAGAGCAGCTTCAGCTCAGCCCTGACCTCAGCCAGCAGCTGCAGCCCAGGCACTGCCCCTGCATGGGGTCTATCTCCAACCCCTGCCCTTTGGCTCCATGCCCATGCCAGCCTCTGTCCCTGCTGTCCCTGCCCTAAGCCAGAGAGATGGACACCCCAAGGGCCCGGGGAGCACCAGCACCTCCCAGCCAGTGTCCTCTTTGGGGGCTAGTACAGGAGGAGGAGACCCCACTCCCCTGTGCCCTCCCAGCGCCCGGCTGGCGGGTGCTGCTGCTGGGCACACGCTGCCCCAGCTCCCCCAGCACTCCCAGAGCGGGCAGGCAGCACATTCCCAGCAGCCAGGCATGGAGACAGGGCTGGGATGAGCCCTGTGGGCACACACAGTCCTGGGCAGGCAGAGGGTTTGGGGTTCAGGGGCAGTGAGCACCTCCAGCACCACCGGCCTTCAGGCACAGGACGTGACTTGGGCTTCCCCCGCCCGGGCTGGAGCCCTCCCTGGGCAGGATCTGCTCCCAGCGCCTGCTCTGCGCTCCCAGCCAAGGTCAGGGCATGGTGAAACAGCCCCAGAGCTCAGATTTCAGCCTCTGGCCTCATTGCTGAGCTGGGCTGCTTCTGCACTGCACAGGCTCAGGTGCTGCCCTGGGGACAGCGGGGTCCCCAGCCTGGCACAGCTCCTGCACTGCCCCTGCTCCTGTCTGTGCCACAGCACTGCCCAGCACCTGCCAGGGTATGGCCCAGCACCCACCACAGCCAGAGCTGTCACTGACCAGCAGGCAGTGGTGCCATGGCCACCAGAGCTGTCACTGACCAGGACAAAAGTGCCACGGGCTGAGGGAGAAGCTCATCCCAGCCCTGCTCCCCAGGAGCCACTGCAGGATGATCCACCAGGCACTGAGCACTGGCTGTTCCCACTCAGCCCCAGGAGAGGAGCAGGATGCCAGGGAAGAGCAAAGGCAGGTTGTGGGAAATGGATTTGTAGCAAATACCCGGGTGCTGCTGAGGAACAAACCCCAGAAAAGCCTGATCAGGAACAAGGGTAGTTCTTGGACAGAAAAGGAGACCAAGAGGGAAAAAAAGGATCTTAATCATGTACAGGCTGTCTCTTGACAAGTGTGGAGGGAAATGCCACTCTATCCAGCAGCCACCCAGAGCTGCAGCCTGTCTAGACACAGCCTTTCCCAAATTCCTGCTGGTAACTGCTTGGGAAATCTCTGGCGGAGGCGTCTGCCCGTGTTTGTTGGGAGTTGACTTCTCTCCCACCAGCTGGCAGTGAAGAGGCAATTCCATTGTCCTTTGGAGGGCTCCCTGGATGGTGCCCGGGGTCTGGGGAGCCAGGCTGGGCACAGGCAGGATAGTCCCGTGCCAGGGACATTGCCACAGGGATGGGGACACAGCTCATGTCCCAGCAGTGGCTCCCCAGCCCCATGTGCAGCATGCCAGTGCCAGGATGCTGCAACTTCCCCAGGGGCAGCCAGCAACAGTGAGGAACCCCTGAGGATCAGCAGAGTGGGGACAGACTGGGACTGTGCTGGCCACGGCTGCCCTGAGAGGCTGCAGGGCCCTGTCACTGTCACTGTCACATTGCAGAGGGACACAGAGCCCATACAGAGCCCCCCAGGGATGGCACCGTGCCCTGGCTGGACCCGCTGTCCATGTGCTGGACCCAAATAACACCTGGCAGTTGTCCCTGCAGAGGAAGGAGACAGAAGGACATGGCACCTTGCAGCCACTGGGCACAGAGTCCCCAGGTGACCCACTGAGAGGGGACAGCCACTGCCGGTGCTTTGGGAGCAGAGCACGAGCACAGAGCCAGCCCTAAAGCCCTCAAAGGCAGCCCTGAGGGACGAGGAACCACCTGGGGAGCCTTTGCAAGGCCATCAGCCCTGCTGGCCATCACCTGCTGCCCTCCCTGTGCCCTCCCCTGCATCAGGACAGGGCTCAGCTGCTGAGTCCCTCTGTGCAGCCACCACGGCAGCTCCGGGGGTTTGGGGATGCAGCCACCATTCCCCAGGAGAGCGATGGAGCCGGGGAAGTGTCCCCGGCTGGGATAACGTGGCTGGGGCTATTCCTGGAGGATAGAGAGAGGCAGGGCAAGGCTGGGCGGCCCCAGGGTCCCAGGAGCCGCGGGCAGCAGCAGGATGCTGCCGAGAGCCGCGGGGCGGGCAGCGGGAGGATGCTCCCAGTCGGTGTGAGTGCTCTGGGAACGGCGGCTCCAACACCCTGTGAGCCTCGGGCTCTGAGCCCCAGCTCCACTCCCTCCCCAGCTCGTTTTCCCAAAAGGGGCAGCAGCACAGGAGCCAAGCAGGGGTTCCATTCCATGTCCCCTCTGTGTGAGGAGCCCACCCACCCGGGCTCACCTCCGGCTTCCCGGATTTTCCATCCCAGACATCCACAGAGCAGGCAGCAATTCCTCCCCCAGCCCTGGAAGGGTCCATCCCCACATCTGAAGAGCTGGGCGAGCCCCACCAAGCCCAGCACCAGGACGGAGCGACAGGGGCAGATTTTGGGGAACCCCTTTGCCCAGGATCCCCTAACCTAACCCCAAGGAGGCTTCGGCCACGCAATGCCCGGCAGATTTCCCTGCTCGAGGCTGTGCTCCACTCACCTCCCGGGGTGCAGCCCAGCTCCCCAGAGCTGCTGCTGAGCATCCCAGCCTGGCAGAGGGGATGCTGGAGGAGCTGTATTTTCAGACAGCGGGCAGACCCAGAGCTCTCACACCATCCTCTCCATCCCCAGTGCCCCACACACCCACCCGTGCCCCCTCCCGCTCCCTCCATCCACGGCCACCTACCTGCGAGCCCAGAGCCGCCCTGTGGCACCGCGGGGACACGGCCACGTGCCCGTCACCTCCTCGTGGCCATCGCCACCCGCCACTGCCACCCCGGCCACGCCGCGCCGGCCTTTTTGAAGCGGCCGGCATGGGAGCCCTGGGTGCAAAACTCCTCGCAGGCTCCTGAGAAGCTGGAAAAAGCTTTTTGTTTTTACCTTATATGAGCTGGCGGGGGAGGCCAGGCCGCGGCGGGCAGCGCTGTCAGGGGCGCCGTGGGGATCCATTGGCTGGGGGGCCGTCACGTGGGGCCTGCGCCGCCGCCGCCGCCGGGCCCAGTGTTGCTTTTACCCCCTAAGGAAGGGCCGCTTGACAATTTTCATATTTCTTCTAAATTTGGAGATTTCAGACAATGCTGGGAGGCTTGGCTCGGGCTGCCAGAGGCCCATGTGGAAGTCATTAAGGCGGAGAGGGGGAGCGGAGGGAAGGAGGGTTGGGGGAAGCGAGGGGGAGGAGAGCGGCCAGGGCTGTGCCTGGGAACCGGGGCCATGCCGGCCGGAGAAAGTTGTTTGGAATAACTCACTTGGAATAACTCACTTGGAATAACTCACTTGGAATAACTCACTTGGAATAACTCACTTCCTCCCGGCGTCGTGCACGGGGGACACACATCCCAGGGCCGTGGGGAGGGGGTGCAGCGGGGCTGGATGGCTGCAGGGCTGGATGGCTGCAGGGAGCCGGGGCGGCGTGCAGGCCAGCGGAGGAAGAGGAGATGCTCCCTGGCCTGGCTGGAGGGTCCCGTGACCACCATGACTTTGAACAGCTCCATCTGGCCTGGGAAAAAAGGCCTTGTAGCAGGCCTGGGGCTCTGCTGGGTGAGGTCCCTGCGTGTCCCCAGGGCTGGGACAGCCATGGGTGGTGGTGGCGAGGCCGGGACTGCAGGGCTGGCTGCTTTTCCTTGTTCCAGGGGTGAAGGAAGCCTGGGTGGGAGCTCCATCACCGGCCCGGCCCCTCCTGGCCCCGTGTGGACCTGAGTGAGTCCATGGACGGCCTCCAGCCCTGGGGCCCCACGATGAGCAGCAGCTGGCAGATGGGGTGGGAACAGCCAGCACAGAGCGCCTTCATCCCCTGCTCCATCAGCCCCCGGCAGGGCAGGATGGGGTTTGTCCCTGCTCTGGGCACTGCTGCTCTGCTGGGTGACACTGGCAGTGAATCCAGCACAGAGCTCAGCTCTGGAGCAGCAGGAACAGCCTCTGCTGTGTGAAATTACTGAGGGAGACACCGCCAGCTTCAGCTCTGGTTTCCCAAGGTGGTGATGTTCCCTGAGGGGAGCACAGAGCTCGTTCTGGGCTCTCATGTCCATCAGAACATCCTGGCTGTGGGAAGGAGGCTGACCCTGAGCCATGCACAGGCACAGTGGTTGCTATAACCTCGCTGGGGACAAATGTGGAGTAGGAGTCTGGCAGGGCAGGACTTCCACCAGAAACACATCCCAGAGAGGGCTCCTGCCATCCTCAGACCCCTGAGCCGGTGGGGACAGCCCCAAAGCCAGGGCCAAGGCCTCTCTGCCATCATGCCAGGCTTTGCACAGGGATGGTGTGGAGTGCTTGGCATCCCTGAGGCTCTCCCCAGACTTAGGCACCACCTCAGCACCAGAGCCAGTGCTGCAGGAGCTGAACATCCCCTCAGCACTTTGGGGATATCCCTCATCCCAGAGGGAGCTGCCCTGCCAGCTGCAGTAAGGGAGAAGCAGGGAACCAGCCTGTGCTGGACGAGGCACCAGGAAGCTGCCAGGAGAGCAGGGATGGGAGCAGCAGTGCCTGGATCTGCCAGCAGCATGCCCAGACCTGGCAGGGAGAGGCACCTGGTGGCCTCCAAGGAGCCAGAGCCACCTGCGACCTACCTGGAATATGAAGCCCTTCCCAGGAAAAACTGAAATTGCTGCACACACCGAGATGCAGTGGCCCTGGCAGCACAATTGGTTTTGCCAGGGCGCAGGAGCAGCTCCCAGCAGCTCTGCCCACTGTCAGCAGGGCAGAGATGAGGCCAGGCTGACTGAACTGTGATGGGAATGGCACAGAGCACAGCCACAGCAGCACACCCAGCACACCCCTTCCCCTGCTGCAGACAACCTTGGAGCACAGCACCGAGCTGGGACAGCACCTGTGGCATGTCCCCAGGACACGCTGGGGCTCTCCCTGGGCACAGACCCTCCCTCACTGCTTCCAGTCCCCAAACCCCTCTCTGTCCCCAGTTTAATCCCCGTGCCATGCCCTGGGGGCCAGCAGGGAGATCTCCCAGCACTCCCACTCCCCTCTGCTCTGGGAGGGCTGGCTTTGAGTGAGGCACAGCCATTAAACAAACACTATAATTAGAAACCAGGTTCCCTAAATGAAGTGAAAAATGTAATGTTAGCCTCTGTTTGTTCGCTGGATGCTGCGCTCTTGTTCCATGACCCAGAGGGGTCGTGCCCTGCGGTTTCTGAGAAGCCTTAATAAGGTAATGTTTAGGAGGTTACTATCTTTACAGCTCTTGTCTTATTACAACTCCATAAGAAAAACATTTGGGGCAAAGCAGGATTCCTTGGCGCGGGTTTGTTTTTGTTACTCCTTCACTAAGATGATGCCCAGCCATCCTTCCTCACCACGGATTCAGTTTCAGTATCTCCACAAAAGTGACATTTTTTCCCGCCTCCCGCTGACCTCCAGCCTCTCTGGCTGGGTGTAAGGGCAGGGGTCAAGTGGCAGTGACAGCTCTGTCCCAGGCAGGTGGGGAGGGGACGGCTGGCTGCACACGGGGTGATGCCACAGGGCCGTGGTGGAAAGGGAGCCCTGGGCTGCTCCCACCTTCCCAAGAGCCCGGGACGTGGTAAGAGAAACCCTTCTCCTACAAGCCCTGTTAACATCCAAACACACCAAATTTAGAACCTTTTCATCTGCTGCCTGACCTCAGAGGGGGCTGCTGGAGGGCATTTCTCAGCCCGTGTATGATTACAGCCCCTGCTCCCTCAGCCCCTTGCAGGGGCAGGACAGTGATGAATGGGGAGCTGGGCTGGAGCAGCTCTGAAGGTGACCTTCAGGAGTGGCCAGTGCTGCCCTGAAAATCCCTTCCCTCCCTGACTGCAGCACACAGGAGCAGGGAACGGGGAGCAGGGCAGGAGACTGTCTGCTCTGACTTCAAGCCACCAGTTCCCACCTGGGGGTGATTCCCCAGCAGTTTGGGGGTTCCTGCATGGGATCCCTTGCCCAGGGGCACGGAGAGAAGTTTGGATTGATCACAGCCCTCCAGGACAGACGTCAGTACTACTGCTGAGCTTTGCACTTACCTCCTCCCTTCGCCTTGCCCTGGGAACTGCTGAGTTTGGACTCCTGCCCACCACAAAAAGCCACCAAAGCCCTTCAAGTAAGAGGCTTTCTCCTCACAGACCCAGAGGGCACTGCTGCCCTGGCAGCACGTCCCTGGGAGCATCCTCCAGCCCCCTGGCCTGGCAGGGAAGGTGGTAGGGATGGCTCCAGGCTGATCCATGGGGCTGAAGGACCAGCCCTTCCCACAGCCAGGAGCTGGGATGCAGAGGGCATCCCCTGTCCTGGCAGGGCTGTCTCACCTTTGCAATCCAGCACAAAATGAAGCCACCCCTCCAAAGCACTCCGGGGTTTGTGTCTGACTGCCTGAGGCTGCAGGGGGAAGGAAAAGTGAATTATTTGGGAAGCCAGCATTGCCCAGCCCATGCTCTGTGCTGGTGGGCAGGGGGGCACAGCCAGGACAGGCTGAGGCCAGGAGCCCAAAGGGCTGGAAAAGGTCAGAGGGCAAGCACAGGGGGGATGGAAGGAGCAGGGCATGGGGCCAGGCAGGATGAGGGGACCCATGGCCAGGTCGTGCCTCAGTGGTCCCAGCCTGAAGGACACCATGGTTCTGTCCCTCTCTGTCCTATGGGGAGCTGAGACTGCCCCGCACAGAGCTCCCAGAGGGACTCGCAGGGAGCGGGGTCTGTCCGTGCCGTGCACTCACACCGGCCCCTCCAGCCCTCCCCAGAGCCACCACCGGGGACCAGACACGGGCAGGGACGGAAGGAAGCGGCCGTTTCCAGCCCGGGGAGCGGCAGAACAGGCTTTTTCCATCATTTGCTCTGTCTCCAGCAGCAGGAGGCAAAAGAAAACAAAAGGCACGAGAGGAGCGGGACAGGAGGAACCTGCGCGTCTGGATCGTGTAAGCGGCGACGTGCTGTAAACGCGGCCGGGTGATGGATGCGCCGGAGGGGCCGCGCAGGATGTGCCGGACGGACGGACGGACGGACGCGCATCTTCCCCCGCCTCGCCCCGCCCGCCCGGCGCTGCCGCAGCCGCTGGCCCGACCCTCCGGTCCCCCCGGAGCCTCCTGTCCGGGTGCTGCTGTCCCCCCAGCCCCAGAGGAGAGCCCGGCTCGGCTCTGCCTCCCGACGCCCAAATCTGGCTGTTACGGGATGCGAAGGGCGTGATTTACAGCCAGCCCCGAGGAGGCAGAAGGGCCGCCGGGGGAGCTGGATTAGGGCTGTATAAATAATATCGTGCAGCGATGCAGAGCCCGGGCCAGCCAGACCTCGGGCTGCCAGACTGGTCACCCCTCCTGCCCGCAGCACCCTGGCATCACGGTGGGGCAATGCCCCTTCCCTCCCTCGGGAAAACCCCTCCTGCCAGGATGAGGGCTTTTGGGACAGTGGGGGCACAGAAGAGGAGCGGTCCTTGTCCCACAACAGCTGCTGGGGGGAAGAGCACCCATCCTGCTCGATGGCAGCAACAAATTCCTGGCTGCCCTGTCCAGCCGTGCCTGTCTCTGTGTTTATGCAATGGCAGGAGCCGGCAGAATGAAGCACTTTTTGTTTTTCCCTTTTTTGAGAATGGGGAGTTTTAATTCCCACCAAACAATGTTCTTTTTCCAGCAAGCTTAAAATAAGCTGTTCTGGCTCGGGTGTCTCTGGAGCCGTTGTGCAAATAAGGATGTGAGCTCTGTGCTCTGGCAGGGCCAGCAGTACCTGCCAGGGGGGTTTTGGGGGGACATGGGAGGTCCCCGGGCCTGACCCTCCTCCCACCACGGCACAGGGCTGGCTCTGGCCAGGACAGCTGGCTGGAGCTTTTCTTTGATGAGTGGAAAATGTTGCTCACACAGAGATAGGGATGAGGCCGTGCTGGAGCCTCCTGCCAGACCCGCCTGTCTGGCTGGGGTGGGTGTGTGCTCAGGTGTGCACAAACCCCATGAGGAGCTGGGTTCTGGAGCAGCCTGGTGCCCAGAGAATGGCCATGCCCTGCAGAGTGGCATCAGCAGTGTTGCTGCCCATTGCCCAGTGCAGATGGAGAGGACTGCAGCCCTCACCCCAGCAGCTCCCACCCCTACAGGAACATTCCTGCTTGTGGGAAACTGCTCAAGGCTATTTTCTGCCAGCGTGGAGCTGTGGCCTGACTTCCCCCCGTTCCCTTACCTGCAGTCCCCGTGGTGTGCTCTGCCTCATGATCCCTGCCCAGCACATCCCTGCTGCCAAGCACGAGTGTGGCACGACACAGATGCCCTGAATCTCTTGGGCTGGGGTGGGTTCCAGGAGGCTTATCTGGCAAATAAACACCTGGGTTTACTCAGGGCAGGTGGATCTTAGCCTCACATCGTCCACTGCCCCATTTGGATCTCCATTCCCCATCTCCAGGCCTTGCTCTCCACCCAAATTTCCCATGGCAGTGTCGTAAATGGTGACAGCAGCAGAGATGAGCACATACCAAACATGAGAGCACCTCTCCTCTCCCCTCCGGGTAACCCCTGCCCAGGAGAGCCCTGGGGGGGTTCCAGCTCTCCAACCCCAGCCCACCCTGCTCCCTCAGGGATGGCACTGCAGCCAGGATGGGCACACGGAGCCCCCAGGCTGGAGGCAGAGCTGGCCACGACCGAGCCTCCCCATCCCAGCCCTTTCCCTGGGGCGAGGCCAGTGGGGAAAAGCCTCCCGTGCCCGCCCCCGCCTCCCCCAGCTTATCAAATTTGGCCATGTCTGAAAAGGCCTGGTTTCCTTTTCACCAAAAAAGATCAAAACTGGGTAATTGGCTGCCGGCACAGATGCCTCTGCGCCTCTCTCATGTGTAAACAGCATTGCCGAGCGCTGACACAACACAGCGGCCGCGGCACACGCAGGCGCCCGGGGCTGCCACCGGCCCTGCCGGGGCTGTCACCACAGGGCTGAAGTCGCTGGGTGCAGGCAGGGGCTGGCTCTGCACCCCAGAAAATGCTGGTGGCCAAAGGCCGGGTGCTGCCGTATACCTGAAGCACAGGCAGGAGGTTGCAGGGCTCCTCCGGCAGGTCCTGAGGTGACAAACGGGACAATTTGTGCTCAGATCTCAGCCAAGAGGACAGCAAAGCCTCTGGAGCGCTGTGCTGGGCTGTCCTTGGGGGTGTTAACGTGGGCTGGGGAGGGGGAGCAGCCAGGCTGGTCCCTGCTGCATCCCAGGGGGTCCAGGAGGAGGGGGACAGCGTGAGTTCGGGGCGCAGAGACCTTTACCCTATTTATGGGGCTTCCTAGAGGCACAGTTCATGGACTGGGAAAAGGAGGTGGAAATTTCCCTCTGCCCTACAAAGCTCAAGGGCCTTCAGATCCCTGGGGATGCACAGTGAGGCGGGAGGAGGAGGGAAACATCCCAAGGAGCAGGGCAGAGCCTGCTGCCCGGGAGCGTGGGGAACAGCGGCGGCATCCGCCTGCGGCTGGGGCTGGAGGGGAGGAGACAGGGATGCAGGGAGGGATGGAGGGGCGGAGGGATGCAGGGAGGGATGGAGGGGCGGAGGGATGCACGGAGGGATGGAGAGGAGGAGGGATGCAGACGGGAAGGACTGGGAGCGGTTGGGTGGCGGACAGCACCATCGCGTGGCTCTTCACCGCACGGACAGGGACAGAGTGGGGGGGCAATGCCAGCCCCGTGCCTCAGTTTCCCCCACCGCAGCACCCTGCACGGCGGTGCTTAGCTCCGGAAAGCCAGGGCATCACCCAGCACAGCCAGCCCCCCGCAGACCCACGGCCAGCTGTGGGCACAGCTGCTGCGTCCCCACGGCAGGAGCTGGAGGACAGCACAAGGGGAAGTGTTTGGGGACAGCAGGGAATGATGGGTGCCATCATCTCACTGCTGGGCAGAAAGGTCTGGGGGCTCCTGGGGACAGCAGAGCTGCTGCTGGGGGTGGCTCACAGATGACAGCGGCCCTCAGCCCCAGGTTACCTGCTCACCTAGCTGCCAGCACGGGGCACAGCCACCCCTGCTCCTGCTGCGAGCCCCTGCTCCGCCAGCCCAGCAGCCGTGTCTCTCCAGCCCTGTCAGGGCTGTGACCATGCTGGTGACACCAAGAGAGCCCAAACGCCCTCCCCAGAGCATGTTATTGCCAGGAGAGCCCCTCAGGGCTGCCTGCTCCAGAGGGGACCCGCCACTGACCACAGTCGCCACCGCCAGCAGAGCCAGCGCCTGGGGCGGTGACGAGTGGCCGAGTCCCAGACCACGCTGGCCCCCTGCCCTGTCTGCTCCGAGGCTCCCTGGCACCTTGGGGACAGGACACACCTCTGGCAGGGCACAGCCTGGGGGCTGGGGCTTTCCCTTTTTAGCTGCCCGGCTTGCAGGGAGCGGCCACAGTGCAGGACAGCAGCCGGCACCCCTCCGCGGCCATGGAGCGCGCTCCAAACCTGGTAGGTGCCTCCCCGGCAGCTCAGGGCTTGCTCCTCGTTTTCCTTCTCTAACAGAATTATTTGCATGCTTGTTTACCTGGGGTTGTTTGTATGGAGGTGCTGCTGTGGCCTGCCAGGGCCATCCCCCTGTGCCCAGCAGGGCGAGGATGCAGCAGCCTGGGAGAGCAGAGGCACGGCCGGACAGTCCGGCTCCGGGGAGAGCAGCCCTGGCCGAGCCTCCCTGCCCCGGGGCACTGCACACCCACGGGCAGGGTGTGGGGCTGCTGGGCCACTGCAGGGACACGAATAGCAGCGAGCAGGACTACAGAAAGCAACTTTGTTCCCTGCTGGGCAGCCTGCCGGGCGGCAGCACACGGCTGCCCGGTCCGGAGAGGCCGGAGGGAGAAGGGAAGGAAAAAAGCATCTTTTCTCTCTCACCGTCCTCAGAGCACAGAGGGAGGGAGAGGAGGGCTTGGATAAAGATCTCATTCTTGACTGTCTCATCTCTGTAAGGCTCTTTTTAAAGCAGAGGCTGCCCAGGTACAGCCTGAGCTGGGTCACTCCCAGCACGCAGCTGCCTCAGTGTGGGCAGGGAGGGGACAGGGCACAGCTCGGGCAGGACAGGCAGGGGCACTTTGGGCAACACAAATTGCCAGCTGCAAGCAAGGTGAGGGGCAGCCACATACATCAACTCATCATGACCATCCCTGCAAACTGCCCTCAGGCGTTTCTCACCTGCAGGCCAGCACTGCCTTTGGGTATTGAATGTGCCACCTCAAAGTCGATGTGGTCCTGCCATCACCTGGTGACCCCTGGGAGGAGGGAGAGCTCT
The DNA here is from genome assembly GCF_027477595.1 of Haemorhous mexicanus. Lineage (NCBI taxonomy): Eukaryota > Metazoa > Chordata > Aves > Passeriformes > Fringillidae > Haemorhous > Haemorhous mexicanus. The sequence continues at coordinate 1,728,784 of NC_082355.1, forward strand.
CCTTCCATGCCGGTCCTGCAGCCCAAGGAGCCACTCACCATCCTCATCCTCCTTCTTCCTCAGCTTCTCCTCTGCATCTTCACCTTTGCCATGGTCCTGGTTCCCGAAGCCAAGGACCAGAGCAAGGCAGCCAAGGGCAGGAGAAGGGGCCTGGCACGGGCACCAACAGCCCCCCCTGCCCTGGCCTGGGCCCCGGATGAGCCCTACAGCAGCATGGCAGAGTACGAGCACAGCATCCAGGACATGGTGAGCCAGCTGAGGAACGGCTCCGAGCCAGGGGACACCAAGTGCCAGGTGAACCTGAGGCTCTGGAGGTCCAACCGGAGGAGCCTGTCCCCCTGGGCCTACAGGTGAGCTTGGGGCAGGGACCTCGGGGACAGGCAAGGTGGCTCTGTGCCAGCACAGGGGCTGCGGTGGCTGCTGGAGGCCGTGGCAGGATGTGACACAGAACCCATTTCACCCCATCACCATCTCTGCAGCCTTGTCCCGTTTCCCTCTCCAGGATAAACCACGATGCCACCCGGATCCCAGCAGACCTCCCCGAGGCCCGGTGCCTGTGCAGCGGCTGCATCAACCCCTTCAGCCTGCAGGAGGACCGCAGCATGGCCAGCATCCCCATCTACAGCCGCCTGCCCGTGCGCCGCCTGCTCTGCCCGGCCCCGCCGGGGCACAGGGCCTCGGGCAAGAAGTGCCACAAGAAGTACCAGATGGTGATGGAGACCATCGCCGTGGGCTGCACCTGCATCTTCTGAGGCTGCAAAGCTATGCCCTGCAGCTCCCTCAGTGCTGGGCATTCTAACCAGCTTGCTCCTGCTTCCCCAGCTAGCCCAGCCCTTTGGGAGAGGCCACCTGGCTGGGCATCAGGGTGAGGGGAGGTCCCTGTGCAAGAGCTCCTCAAAATTCCCCTGCAGACTCCGTCAGCCTCAGCCCCAGCAGCTGCTTTGGGGACACCCAGTGCAGAGGCAGCCCCTGGGAGTGACCCAGACACCGACTGCCCCCAGCCTCCAGGGAGGAACTCAGCTGTGGGCTGGGGGAGAGAGGGAGCCAGCTGCCCCTGGTCCTCTGGCTGGGCAGGATCAGGATCAGGATCAGGATCAGGATCAGGATCAGGATCAGGCCTCCTCCCTTCTCAAAGTCCCCATCTCCCTTTGTTTGCTCCATTGCTGCAGCAGCTCCTGGCAACACCCAGCCCTCCTGTCCTTCCCAGTCCTCCCCAGCCCTCCCACAGGTTCCTCTGTGCCAGGCTGGGCAGCCCAAGGAGCGGGGCGAGCTGCTGGTGGTTTGGGCAGCTTCTGAGGTCTCAATAAAGCGCATTGCTGGCCCTGGTCTGAGCTGCCCCTGCCTTGGCCCCTCACACTGCCCCTCTGTCCTGCCCAGCTTCTCCCACTGAGGCTCTTCTACCCCACAAACACAAGCCTGGACACCCCCAGAAGCACAGAGCACCTGGCAGGAGCTGTGAGAGCCCTCCCTGCATCCCTGGGGCACTGGAGCAGGGCTGGGCTCCAGGCATGGGAGCGGCCGTGGGATCTCCAGCCCTCCCTGTGAGGCTCCCAAGGGCAAAGCCAGGAAAGCAGGAGAGACTGGTGGGAGCTGGGAAGCTCGGGGGGACCCATCTGCTGCCAATGCCAGCCAGCCTCACCCCTGAGAGCCCCCAAGATCCCTCCCAAACACAGTGACCCTTTCTCAGGAGAAGGCACAGGCTCCTTTCCAGCAGAGCCTGGGGTGAGGGAACAGGGAAACTGAGGCACAGAGCACAGACACAGCAGCACTGGGCAGGAACTGTATTCCTGAAGGTCTTCAAGTCACCGGGACACAGCCTGTCCCTTGTCCCCCAGCCCCCCCAGCCTCCCCAAGGCAATAAATACTCCCCAAACTAAAACCCACCAAAGCTCCTGGCCCACCACCCCTGACGGGCGTCACAGCTCCGTCTTCACCTTGTGCATCAAGTCCTTCTGGTCGATCTTGTCCAGCTCCTGATGCCAGCGGTTGTAGGCCAGCAGGGCCACGTTTTTGGCCGCCACCGCCATCATCTCCATGGAGCTGGCCAGCCACTCCACGCCGCTGAGGTAGAAGAGGCTCTCGTGGAGCACGATGGGCGGCAGGGCCTTGTTGGCGTCGTAGCGCGGGTACGTCTGCCACTCCGCCACCTGCACCGAGTAGTAGGACCTGAAGAGGGTCTTCAGCTGGGCCTTGTCCAGCGGCTGCGGGGACAGGACGCGCCACACGGCCGCCTCCTGGGGCTGCTTGCGCCGGAACGCCGCCGAGATGTTGACGGGGCAGATGTTGTCCATGGCGTGGAAGAAGAGCTCGGGGGTGTCGGTGGTGAGGATGCTGGTGAAAGGGAAGAGCTTGGGGTCGGGGAAGCCAAAGTAGGAGGAGTTGAGGTAGCCGTGCACCACGGAGGTGACGGAGGGCTGGAAGGCTCCGGGGAGGTCGGCGATGGGGGGATCGAAGTTGTTGAAGGTGAAGTTGCTCCTGCTGGGATGCAGCGGGGTCGTCACCACCACCAGGTCGTAGAAAGCCGAGCCCTGGCCTTCGGTGCTCTCGTAGTGGACCTGGTACAGGGCTCTCCCCTCTGAAGAGAGACAGGGGACAGTCAGGAGCAGCCCTGAGCCCCAGGTGGTGCTGTCCTGGCCCTCTTTTTTCCAGCCTGACCTCCATCCCCTGGCTTTCCAGCACACACCAATGCTGGATGACAGCACCTGATGGTTACAGATGAGTTGCTGATGCCTTAGGGTGGCAGAAAGGCTTCATTAAGACATAAAACGTTTCCAGAGAGGCCCAGCCTAGTGGGGGCAAAGAGGACTGGGGGAACACAGCCCACATCCCAGGCCTCAGGTATTCTTCTGCTGTGGTGGAAGGGAGAGCAAGCAGGCAACAAGGATGGTGCCACAGGAGAACCTGGTAGACGTCAGGAGGGAGGGAGAGCAACCTCAGGTGCTGCAGGGACCCCACTGGATCAAACAAAGGCAGAAGGACAGACCCTCAGGCCCTTTCCCAAATGCCTCACCAGGACCAGGATGCCCTCCAGCCACAGCACTCCCATGCTGCCACCACCAGCCTCCCACCCTGGTGCACGCAGAGCCACACCCGTGCCTAGACTCACCTGAGCTGTGGAGAGAGATGCCTGTCACCCTGGCTGAGATGACATTGGCTTTGGTCAGCTTCAGCAGACCTGAACACACCAGCTTATTCCCTCCTTCCACCGCCCAGGTGCTGCCCTGGGCTCCCGCCAGCGACATGGCCCCTGCAGAGAGGAAGACGAGGGTGGCTCCACAGCCTGGCCGCAGAGGGGACACTGAGCAGTGTCACACGGCAAGAGGAGGTGGCTTCACCTGCGAAGGCGGGCACCAGCACGGACTGGCCGTAGCTGGAGCGCAGGACGGCGGCGATGACGTCGTCCACGAAGCGCTGGGTGACACCGACCTCCAGCAGGGACTCGGCCACCGAGCGCTGGGTCATGTTCACAAAGGCCTCCCCGCCCAGCGAGCGCAGCAGCTCCTCCAGGCTGGAGAAGGCGTAGCCGTGTGCCTGGTACTTGTAGATCCTGGAGGGGACAGGAGCAGGGGGCACCCGGTGATGCCCTGGTGCCAGGGAAACCCCCCCAGCCCCACGGGCTCTCCTACCTCATGAACTTCTCCATCACCTCCTCCACCCACATCTGCAGGCGCAGGAAGCTGATGCCATAGTGCCACCAGAGGCGGAAGAGGTTGAGCAGGTACCAGTCGGTCTCCTCCAGGACGAAGTGCTCCCCGCTGAAGATGGCGCTTTTCCCGGCCACCTCGCGCCGCTGCTTGAGGCCTGCGGGAGCACAGGGAGCACGTGGCCGCCCCTCCCTGGGAAAGGCCAGCACTGGACATGTCCCGGCAGGGATAGGGGCAAAGATGCTCTGGGAGGAGCATCAGGAATGAGAGACCCCCAAGGCACAGGTTCCCAGCCACATCATGTTGGGGCATCTCACGGAGCTGCTGATGCCAGCTGGGACAGACTGGTAGGAGGAGTTCATGAACAACCACCCCGCACTAATTCCAGCAGGACCCCCTGATGGTGACCACCCTGTCCCCTTCTCTCTCCAGGACACAACAGGAGAGACAGCAAGGGGATCATCACATGCCTTGGGTGCCAAGGGGGACTGGCAGAAACCCTTCCCACTACCCCAAGCACAGAGCCCGGGGGTGTCCCAGCCCCGCAGCTCAGCGAGGGAGGCCATACAAACTCTGGGACGCCCAGTCTCACCCAGGATCTTGACGAAGTCCTGCATGTGGAGGCTGAGGGCATGGATGGAGGCTCCCCGGCTCTCATACTGCTGCTTGTTGACGGTGACGGTGGCCAGGCGCCCGCCCACGCCCGCCGCCTCGTACACGTCCAGCTGCACCTGCGGCCCGAAGTGCTGCTGCAGGAAGTACGCGGCGGCCGAGCCCCCCAGCCCGGCGCCCACCACGGCTGCGGGTGAGAGCGGCCAGAGGCCGGGTCAGCAGCGCCCCGGGGGCGCGGGGGTCCCGCCGCTCCCCCCGCCGCGGCGGTGAAGCGCCAGCGGGGACGCGCGGGGATGGGGACGGGGATGCGGAGCGGAGGGGTGCGGAGCGGAGGGGTGCGGAACGCTCTTTGCCGGCCCCGGCGGGGCGGGGAGGCGGCCCGGTGCTGCCGGCCCCGCCGCGGGCTCCCGGATGCCCACCCCAGCCCGCGGCATCCCCGCGTACCGATGGAGCGCGGCGCGGCGCGGGCGGCGGGCGCGGCCGGCAGCGCGGCCAGGAGCGCGGCCAGGGCCGGCAGCAGCGGCAGCGGCAGCGCGGCGGGCGGCGGGGCCATGGCGCGGAGAGCGGGGCCGGCAGCGCCCGCCCCGGCCCGCCCCTCCCGCAGGCTCGGCCCCCGCGCCCCCCGCGCCCGCCCCGCCCCGAGCCCGGCACGGCCGGGGGAGGCGGCACCGGCCCCCGGCACCGCTGGGCGGAGAGTGGCGCTGAGGGGCCACGGGGGACAGTGACACCCTGCGACGGCCCCTGCGAGTATCCCCCTGCCCTCCGCTCCTCGCACGCGTCCCACAGCGAGGGCCCAGCCTGAGCTACCCCGGCCGCGATGCTGCCCGAGCACGTTTTCCATAGCTCCATGTGCACCGGGTGATGCTCACACAGCTCGGGCCCCGGTGCTGCCCGAGCACGTTTTCCACCAGCTCCATGTGCTCTGGGTGATGCTCACGGAACTCGGGCCCCGGTGCTGCCCGAGCACGTTTTCCATCAGCTCCATGTGCACCGGGTGATGCTCACACAGCTCGGGCCCCGGTGCTGCCCGAGCACGTTTTCCATCAGCTCCATGTGCACCGGGTGATGCTCACACAGCTCGGGCCCCGGCCGACCGGAGCAGGCTGGGTCCTGCCTGCCTCTTGCAGCAGCCAAGGCGTTTCCAGCTTTCGCTCGGACTTTCTGCCCTGGGCAAAACAAGGTGCCTGACAGCGAGCGGTTTGTGCCAAGGGCATCCCACGGGAGCCCGCTGCTGCTCGGGTTACAAAGGAGAGCAAAGGCTGAGCAAAAACTCTCGAACAGGTTGGACATGTAATTACAGACCCAGAGCCTGCTCCAGCCCAGGGCTGGCTCCTTACCAAGGGACAGAATTTTGTTTGAGAATCCATCACTTTGTCTCCAGGAAACACAACACAAGCACAGGCCCCTTCTCTCTCCAGCCAGGAGCCACTTCAGACTTTCTGCATGGGGAGCACGTACAACACTGAACCTCATGGCTGAATATTTGGGGTGGGCACAGACAAAAATTACCTGTGCTCAGCTTCCCCTCACAATGGGCAGGATCCCACCGGGATGGGGAGATGATCCCAAGCAGCTCAAAAAACAGCACACAAATATCTTTGCAGCACATCTCAGGTTTTAATAAGCTCTTACTTAACCAGCCTGATTTCCCCAGGGCTGTGGGCCACAAGAAATCTGCTGTGCACACAGCAGGGCTCCCAGGCAGGTCAGCACTGCTCCCAGTCCCCACCCTGCTCGCAGGAGTTTGGATATTTTATCATGCCATAAGCAAAATGCTCTGCCCCAAGCTCTGAGGCTTTCCTGCACACGGTGGTTTGAGAACTCCCAACTCTCACTGTTGCTGCAGAGAAAAGCCAGCAGAGCCAGAAATTGCCTAATGGCAGCAGCAGGATTTCCTGGGCTGGGGTGCGTTTTAGCAGGGTGAGGAAAAGCTCTGTAATAGGCCATCACCCCTGCAGCACGGCTGGCTCTGCTGGCAGATCTTTAGCACGGAAATATTGATCTCACACCCATAAAGGCTATTTGTAAATGGTCTTTTGCAAATGCTTTTTATTGCAGGGAAAAGTGCCTGGGGGCATCCAGAGCTGTGGGAGAACAAGGCCCCCCCACAGCACCAAGTGTCACGGTGAAAGCAGGAATGGAGGCCCAGCTATTTTTGCAGAGAATGAAATCTGTTACAAACACGCCCTCACAGAGAGAGCCTTGTCTTTTCTCCCACAAATCCCTGAAATCACAGCCTGCCTGTGGGTACCACGGTGTGAAGGCACCCTGTAAATTAACCCACCCTTAACTGCAGTGCTGCACAATCCCCTGGATTGCTGCAGCACAGCACACACGGGGCAAAGAGGCAGCAGAGCCAAGCAAAGATAAACCCAGACATCCAGATTTCAGCTGTTGAGAGCTCTGCTGAACCAACCACCACCACAGGCTGGCAGAAAACATTTCTCTCCACAGTCACCCAGGAGCAGACACAGCAGGCTGGCAGAAAACATTTCTCTCCACAGTCACCCAGGAGCAGACACAGCAGAAGGTGTGGAAGTGCCTGGGCAGGTTATCAGTGCAGGAATCACTGACACCAACCCTGTGTGTGTGCATTTCTGGGAGTCCTCCTAAAGCACCGTTAATAAAATGCTCAGCCAAATGCTGCTGTGGCCTTTCACAGACAATGGCCCCAGGAACAGCCAGAAACCTTCCCATGTGCAGCCCCAGCTGGCTGGAGTTGGAATGAGCAGCAGTTTGAGGCAGGGAAAAGGGAAGAGAAGTCACTGCAATTCTTCTGTTTTATTAGCAAATGGACAGTATCCAGACAGCTAAAGGAAATCAGACCATTCCAACATCAACTCGAATGTTGTTGTCAATTTCTTGCACTGTTCCCACACATCTCTGTCTTTCATACAGTCAGACCTTTGGGTAAACAAAGAGCACAGAAACACACAAAAATTACAATATATACACGTTTTCTCCCCACCTCAATGGCCTTAGATTTTTGGACATTAGCAATGCTTTGTTCGTTTGACTTTGCAAATAATACCAAAACACCTCGAGTTTTAAAATAAAAAAATACTACAATATTCACAATATAAAACTTAAATACTTTTTTTTTTTTTAATTAAGGTACTGCTAGGAGCTATTGAGTGACCACAGCTCTTCCAACAGAAGCTCTGCTGCTGAAGCACTGGAAGTTAAGGTTCACAAAGCAACATCCATTTCATTCTGCACTGCTCCTGGTCAGAGTGCAGATCTTGCCATGCTCATGACAGTGCCACTGGAGACTTGTCCAGGTGTGGAAATGACTAAAAGGTACATGACACTTCTCCTCCTCTGCTATTCCTGCCCTGTTCATGTATTCCTGTGTTTTATTGAACAGCCACTGGATACAGTGACTGCAGAGGAGCAGCTCGTGGGTCAGTGCCCTCCCTGCAGGAGTTACAGAAACAGGGCAGAAAAGGCAGCAAGGACCAAGGGAAAATTCAACCCATCCTTCCACAATCTCATCTAGGACAAAAAAAAAAATCATTAAGTGTTTTTGAAAGGCAAGAGAATCAAATTTTACCTGGGATATCTGGATTCTGTGTCGGAATCCAGGTTTGGTTATTTAATTTTCCCTTCACCTTTCAAAGGAAGCAGAAACTGGGACAAACAACAGCTGGGGGATGTATCTCTTTGGTAACATCTGTGAAAGTCTCTCAGCATTGCCTCCGTTTCACAGGAATCATAAAACCTGACAGGATCCTGAAGAAGTTTTGGAGGTTTCACTGGGAGAAGAACTTGCCCCAAATTAAAGAGGGCCTCTGTGAGGGTGGGAAAGACTGCAGAGGAGCTGGATCCCTCAGAGCCCTACTGCAGTGCCTCAGTGAGAGCAGACCCCAGACAGACAAGCTGATAAATCATCTCTCAGTACAGACAGGAGGTCTGGAGGGCATTTTAGGCTATTTCCTTAAGGCAGAAGTGGGTGAACACTGGCTGAGGAGACAGGCAGAGCTGGCAAACCTAAGCTGGACTGAGTGGCTGTACCATTTTTTTTACAGTCTAGTGGCTCCATGGGGGAGTTTAAAGAGGATTTGGATCCCATCACTCCTGGTCACCCTCAGCTGCAGCCTCTCAGTGACAGAAAACTCTCTGTAGTGTAAAATGCCTGTGCATTTTAAACTTTCACTTTCAAAGCTGGTTTCCAGCTCTCCCCTCATACTGCAAGACTCAGCTGACACAGCAGGGGCTGAAGAGGCAGCAGAGACCCCACTGCTCCCTCCAGCTGAGGACAGGGGTTCCTCACTTTTGAGGAAGAACAGCCACGTTTGTAGTGCCACATTTCATGTTTTACTCATTCCTCTCTGGAGAAACAGCATACCCTGGTGACCTGCTCAGCACAACAATGGATAGGAAGTCCTGTTTATCTCTGAAACTTCCAAAAACATGGTAATAATACAAGACACTGAACAAGAGGTCTGCCCACAAGCTAAAGCTGCCAGAAGTGCTGTTTCAGAGCTGGAATCTCCAGAACCTACTGCACAGAGGCAGAAACCCACAGTCCAAAAAGGATCCACTACAGACTCGCACCACAGCTGCCACTAAAAAAGGTTGCACAGAGCAGGTTAGAAATGTGCAGATTCCTTAAATTTCTGGGATGCCAACCCACTAACTGCACACAGTCTCCCCAGGTGAATGACTGGCAGTATTAAAGGCTGAGACAATCTTGAAGTCCACCACAAAAGGGTTTTTCAGCTGAAGTCTCCAAAGGAATTGGAGAAGAATAAATTTTCTTCCAAACCAGGGATGGCATCCACTCTAAGTAAAAGTATTTTTGGAAGCGCATTTGTCAGGTTATGGAACCAATTCCAGAAAGTAAAAAGGAAGGAAAGAACAAATCCATAAGAAACAAGCTGAAAACCAACCATTCCTGGTTTTGTGGCTTAACTGTTCTTCTGTCATTTCACCACTTGCTGCTCTGCAAAGGGTTAAATTCTGATCCTCCTCAGTGACTGCATCCTTTCAGCTGAGACAAATGAACTCCCAGGCAATAGGGCCAGTGGGAAATACATATGTGCTGTGACAACAACATGCCTCCAACCAGGAGGACAGCTCGAGGTCAGCTTTCACTTCCTCAGCCTTCTGCTTCTCTTGCTTTCTTGTCACTGCTGCTAAAATTGGTTCAAGGGCACTTGAGACTTTGGAGCAGAGAAGATTTTTCTCCTTGCATCAAAACCCAAAAGGTTTCATATTTACTAGGATCATTGAAAGTAGAATCAGAATGTGGACTGGAAGTTGGTGTAATCTGAGGATCTCTACCGGAGAGCTGAGAAAATAGAACAGTCCAGATTTCCTGCTTAAGGGCTCAGCTCCATTTTGCCAGCAGCTGCAACAAAGAGCACATAGTTTATCATGCTTGAAAGCTGCACAAATACCCACCAGGGAAGAGGAATTACTCTCCTCTAAAACATACATTTGGGTTGGACATTAAGAGACATGAGGACAGTTTTCTGGCTCCACCACAAATCACCGTTGCCTGTTTTACCTTTGGTAACAAAGAGTCAAGCTGGAATTTTACCTGGAGAAGGAATATTAACATTAGTCTGACCTAACAACTGAATTCTTTTTAAACTCTCATCTCTATTCAACCCTAGTACGACAGAGATTCCATGAATTCCAGATTGTTTTCCTGAAGCAACGTGAGAAAAAGCTGCCCCTAAATGTTATTTCAAGTGATCATCTGAGGGTTCTGGGGACAAGGGAAGACATCAAAGCCAGGTGATAATAATACTCATCCCTCTGGACCTTTCCCAGTGCTTTGCACATGAAAAGTCTCACCACACCCCTGTGAGGTAGGTTAGTATTATTACAGTCCCTTAATACAGCTGTGGAAAAGGAGGCAGAGAAGTTCCTTTCCTGGAGGCCACTGCAGGAGATGGAACAAGACAGGGAAACAAGAAAAGAATTTCCCTTTCTCTCCACATCTCCCCTCTTCCCCATACAAACCATGGAGAAATAACCAGAGAAGGAGGCTACAGTGCCCCAAATTTCTGACAAACAGCAGGACCCCAGAGCTCCAAGGAAGATCGTTAAATACACGAGTACCTCAGAAGGAACAGCGACCCCGAAGCCATCCCACGACACAAACCAGCTCAATAAATAACTAAATACACGTGGCTGTGACTGTCCCCAGCCCAGCAAGGTCCCAGGTGGAGGGGCTGGAGCCACGTCACTCCTGTGCCTCCACGGCCACGCCGACCAGCGCGTGCCTGATGGTGCGGCCGTGCAGTTTGTAGCCGTCCTGCGTGACCAGCGCCACGGTGCCCGGCTGCATGCCCTCGGCTGGCACGTGGCAGATGATCTCGTGGTCGTAGGGGTCGTACCTGCCCCCCACAGGGTTCATCTTCTGCAGGCCATGCTTGGCAAAGACGCTCTGCAGCTTGGCCTCGATGAGGGACAGGCCCTCGTAGATCTTCTTCAGGGTGGGGTTGGGATCGCTGGGCTCCTCGGCGTGGCCCGCGGCGCTCTCGGTTGTCTTCTCCAGGATGTCTGCCACCTCCACCAGGTCCCTGCAAAAACTCTGGATGCCTGCAGGAAGGAAGTGAAGGACAGCTTACAGAACATCCAGAGCTCCAGTACCAAGGACAGACAAAGGCACAGTGCTTTGAAGGCACCTTTAAAGCTGTTTGTTGATTTGAAGTTGATTTAGCAAGACCAGGAGGTGTCTTCTGATTGCTGGAACCAAAGCTTCAGCATTAAGAGTAATCCAAAGACTCCTCAAACCAAGGTGTGTGCAGGAAATGCACATCCATACCATGACCATACATATATTCGGTATTCCTGACAAAGCAGAGCATTAATGTCTCACTCCAAACAGTTTTTTGCAACTCAGATTTGTCATTTAGGACTCTGCTCCACATCCCCTGCTCCAGTCCCACTGACATAATTTTGTCACACAAATGCCCATTCCACAGGGAACAAACACAATGGGGGGAAGCAAAAACAATGCATGGCTATTCAGAAGTACAAAATCCCCAACTGATTCATAGCTTAAAACCATTGTGGAAGGACTGAACCAAAATGGTCCTTGGGCTGGTCATGAAAAGCCAGGCAGGTTTTGTCATTCGAAAATAATGACAAAAGGGTTAGACTGGCTGCATTTCCAGCAGTGGTTTCTTGCACAGTGCAGAAATTCCAGGAAAAGCAGCCTCCCTCAGTTACATAAATGTCATAACTCCCTGACTGGAATGACACATTAGGGAAACAGAGAAAATGAGGCAATAGTCAGGTGCTGTCTGCAGCTGTACATGTGAACAAAGGGAGAGGAAGGAGATGCAGCAAAGCAGCAGACAGAAGCCCAGCAATTACCACTCATTTCATGGAATCACAGTCATTCAGCCTGCTCAAGACCTTTAAGATCATCAAGTCAGCACTGCCAAGGCCATCACTAAACCGTGTCACAGTCTTTCCAACACCTCCAGGGATGGTGTCCCCACCTCTTCCCTGGGCAGCCTGTGCCAGTGCTTGGCAACACTCTCAGTGAAGAAATTTCCTTTAAAGCTAATCTAAACATCCCCTGGCACAACTTGGAGCTGCTTCCTCTTGTCTTACCTCTCATCAATTGGGAAAAGAGACTAACCCCATCTTGCTATGATCTCCTTTCAGATTTTCCTCTTATCTACAGATCTCCAAGTCTCACTCTGTGAACAATTTCTAATAAGGAAGTTATTATTTTCTTCATGCTACATATCAAATCCCAAAAGCTAAAAAAACCCCTCTCAAAATCAATCATCCTGTTGCTGATTATCTCCAAACTCAGCAGCCATTTTATAGCACCATGGGTGGAAGGTAAGAAAATACAGTAGCTCTAATTTCAAGGCTGCTAGAATTAGCTAACAATAAACCTCTTGAGATTCATGCATTATGGAGAAAAACAGTTTTTCATTCTCAGAGATGGTTCTGGCACAGTGCAATGCTTGAACAGCACCTTCTTCCCCCCTCACCTGCTTCTGCTGCCAAAGCTACAAATCCAGCTTGTCTCACTGATGCTAAAATATTTCTTTTAGAGGTTTTAAACATCTAATCAAGAGATTGACAACTTCTGCTCCAGGCTGCATCTCCCTCCAATGAACTGAAGCACAGGAGGCTGTTAATATAGAAAAGGAGATCACAACCTGATGACACAGCTGAGTATAAAATGCACCCAGCCAGAGCCAATCCTCAGCACACACCAGAGCCTGCATTTTTAACCAAGTCAGCAGAACTAAACTCAGCTGCACTGGAACTATTAAAAAAAAAAAAAAAGTCACAATTCTGTGATTCTGTGGATAAACCTGATAGGACAGGACACAGCTGGACACAGAGAAAAAAACAGTGATTAAGCCCAGATATCAAAATTCCAGGCCAAACATCACAGCAGGCTTTGAAATAAACGTGGCAGGGCAGGACAGGGGGACAGAAAAGCTGCTGATCAGCATTTTCTGCTCAGGCAGGCCAGTGCAGTAAACCCAGCTCTTCTGCTTACCAAAGAGTTTGGCATCTTCCACAAACTTCTGCGTTCTCCTCCGGACGTTCTCGGAATCTGCCAAAGCTCTCCGGTATCGCTCCTGTAACCAGAGGGGCCACATCAAACCAGCAGGTGAAACCCCCTCCTGACACTGCAAACCCCTCAGAAATGCTTTAAAGACAGAAGGTTGTGCTGGGCTCCTGCATTTTTATACAAAGACAAATCCTTCTACTGATTAACTCAAAACTGCAACTCTTTCACAAGACCCAAGGCCAGAAATATTCTGGGCACTGAATGGCTGAATTCAGCTGAACAGCCACTGTCAGGCTGCTGCTGAGATCCTCCTCTCTCCAGCAGGCAGCTCTGTGACAGCTGATTTCTCACTCAGAGCAGGATTCTCAGGGTGATTATCTCCAGAACAGCCCAGTGCTGTGGTATTTAATCCTCCCTCAGTCACGTGTGTTCTTCAATATAGAACCTGATTTCCATCACACACGAGCACTTTAAAGGGCTTCTCTTCTTGGATAATCTGGATCCAGTGTGACATAAAGCTGTTAAGGAGTGTCCAAAGGAGGGGCATGAAGATGGGGAAGGGTCTGGAGAAGCCATGGAGCAGCAGCTGAGGGCACTGGGATTGTTCAGCTGGAGGAGGCTGAGGGGAGACTCCTTGGGGTCTGCAGCTCCTCCCGAGGGGCAGCTCCGATCTCTGGGACAGGGACAGGGAAGGGCTGGGGCTGGGTGAGGGCAGGGTCAGGGTGGATTTTGGGGAAGGTTCTTCCCCCAGAGGTGCTGGCACTGCCCAGGCTCCCCAGGGATGGGCACAGCCCGAGGCTGCCAGAGCTCCAGGAGGGCTTGGACAGCGCTCCAGGGATCCCAGGGTGGGATTTTGGGGGGGCTGTGCAGGGCCAGGAGCTGGACTGGATGGATGATCCTGTGGGAACTCAGGATATTCCATGATTCTATGCCAACATGTGACACTAATCAGCATGAAGCTACTGTCACAAGGCTGTGAAAGAAGTGACCAGTTCCAACACAAGCTTTTCCTGCCAGGATCACACCATCAGCACCCTGCTGCTGGCACTGCTGACAGATGGTGTTTTGGGGAAGGCAGGGTGGAATTTCACCCTCTCACACACAGGGCACAGCTGCTCTGGAGCTCTGTGTGTGTGTCACAGCATTTAGGGAAAAATACAGGGCTGAAAACCAGACCAAGCCAAGGGGACTGAAGCAAAGACATGCAGCACACTCACAGTTAAATCCCGGACTTGCTCTTCCAATTTGATGGCTTTGTGCTCCAAGGCACAGTCAGAGAGGGGGTGCTTGGGCTCCTCACTGGGGTCCTCTGGGCCACACTCGTCTCCTGTGCTCCTCTGCTGAGCTGCAGTGCTGAAAGCACAGGGGCACCCTCTGAAATACAAACTAGGGACACAGAAACCAAGTTGAGTAAGTTCAGGGTCCATGAGAATTCAAGATTAGTGTCAGTATTAAAAGGAGACTCTCTTAAAAGAGGTACACAGGATTCTAAACACAATTTTAGTTCTTTTCAGAAAACACAGACAATCAGCAAAGAAACACAAAGAGGTGCTTTTAATTTCTTTTATTTTAGACTAACATGGCACACAGAGACTTTACTCCACTTCTTTGGCATACCTTCAAAAGAGTCAGATTTTCACAGAAACACAGAATGAGCTTGGAAAACACCTTCAAGACCACCAAGTCCAACCTGTACCCAATCCCACCTTGTGACCTGCCCAGAGCCCTGTGTGTCACATTCCTTGGACACTTCCATCACCTTCCTGGTCTTTTCCAACATAAATAATTCTGTGATTTCCTGACTGTGTTTCACTCTCCCTCCTACACACTTGCTTTTACAAACCAACCTAGACAGGGCTCATTCCTGCCAGCATGAGCCTCAGATCCACCTCTCCCTCACACCAGGAAGAATCTGCAGAACAAAAGAGAATTTACTTCCAAACCAGCTCCATCCAGGAAACATTTCAGTGCACACCTAACAAGGAAGGGTGTATTCTCCTTTTTTGGGAATACCTGGGCTCTTCCTCTGAGCAAAGCTTTCAACACCCCCATCGTGCAATGATTTATATCTCCTCCATGCAATATTTTCCATACATTAAGTGCACATCTAGCCCGTGAAAGTCAGCAGAGCCCAGAAATCCCTGTGCTGGCACCAGCTCCACTCCCTGTGCTTTTACAGAACAATTCCACTCTGCACAGAGACACTAATTTAGACCCCAGAATCGATTCAGCTGGGTTCACATTACCAGGCCTGCACCATGAAGCATTCTTCCTCTTTAGCAAGGCTGCATTGCTCAGGTTCAATGTCACACAAGTGCACAGAGTTTCTTCTGGGGTCTATCATGAAGCCTCAGTGCTGTTCAGCTTTATTCCAGTACTGGAGCTCAGCAGAATTCAATCTCAAGGAGTTAAACCAGCTGAAAAATAACCCTATAAAACAAGAGGACTTTTCTCTCAGTGTCCCTGAATGGGTCTGCTGACAGATCATTCCTGTTACGTTCATTTTTTCGACTGATCAGTGCAAGTACCAGTACCAATAAGAAGCCAAATATGTGAGATGTGGGGCAGGGAGGAGGTGTCCCTGAGGGTTTAGACTGGCTTAACCCTCAAAGCCCAGCTCAAGAGATCTGTATCTGCCCCAAGACCACCAGGCATCTCCTCCCACCCCTGTTTAACAGCCCAGATGTTTCCTCATTTAAATCCTTAATAGCAGGGTGCTAAATGTCCCACAGCACTAATCACAAACTTCCTCTCCACACCTGAGGACATTTGCATGTGCAGTTTTTATTAAGTGGGTACTTAAAGCATCATCTGTATGTCAAACCACTCCTTTTCAACAAATTATGTGCCAAACACAAACCTCAAAGTGCTTTCTTTACTTACACTTGCTCTAGAGGAGGACGTTCCTCAGACTAATCTTTAAGAATTGTCTGGGTTCCAGGAATGCCAACACAGGAAAAAACCCCCACATTTCATCCCTGGCTACTGTAAAAGGGCACAAGACCTCATCCTGAATGATTTTAAAGATTCCTGTCACGTTCATTTTTTTGACTGATTAACAGCACTTTATCAAAGTTAGAGAAAGTACATTAAACTAGAGGGAGGACAGAGCAGAACCCCTTCACCAAGCCTTTAAATATCAATGTGAGGCTTTCTTTGCACATAAAAACCTCCATGGGAAGCAGCAGCTACGAACTTTATCCTTTATCATCTCACATTTCGTTTCAAAGAGCTGCAGGGATGGAAATCAGCCATGCTACAGATGAACCAAAGAACCTGAAACACAGCTGAGAAATCTCGCTGGGCCCCTCAGAGGTGAAACTCCGGTGTTTTAAAAATAGGCTGTGCAGCTCAGTTAACTCCTCTGCCCCCAAGATGGCAAAGCTGGAGAGGTTTTTCTCTCTGCCGGTGGTTACTGGCAGGGATGGGTGTGTTCTGCGTGGGAGAGGGGCATGGAGGAGCCGGTCCCAGCTGCCTACGTGGAGCAGGGAGCTGCCTGCATGGACTCCTCTCCGCAGCCTCTGAACCCAAATCCCAACTCCCAGAGCGCTCCCCCGTGCAGGGACATGCCCTGGCAGTCACATGCTGCCTGGAAAAGTTATGGCCAAGAAATCCCAGCCTGACTCCAAAGGGAATTCTTCGGGTCTGTTATGCGGGGTTGAAAATGCCGCTCAATTGACTCCTTGCTGCAAGATGAAAGGAATTCTCCCCGACAAGTGGCAGGAGCTATTTACAGGCTGTCCACTGACTGGGCTCCATCTTCTGAAGGCTGGTTTGATCACAGCTACCCTAAAAATAGGCATGGATCCCACGGGAGGAAGCAGACACATCCTGAAGTGACAGACACGTGGAAGTCGCGGGGCGTGTGAAGGGGATTACACAAGTCGGTGTTACAGAAAGATTTACAAAGCGATGTCACAGAAAGCCAAAGAGATAAGAAGGAGCAGAGAAGTTGATTGCAGCCATATGGCTTAAGCCAATTGTCCTTCAAGATAAATATTTCAGTGATGAGAGAGGTTTCTCGTCGGAGCTACAATGGTACCATCACCTCTTTCTGGAGCACCCGACCATTCCAGGGTCCTTCCCCACCCTCCTGGAACACTCCCTCCTCCTCCTCCCAAATCAGCATGACAAAGCTCTCGAGTGCTGAGACACACAGGAACATCTGCACTGCTTTCAGCTCTGATGAGCCTGCTTTGGAAGGAAATCTAATTACTGCCAATTCCTCCGTGCTGTTTCATCAGGGAGGGACTGCAGAGATAATGCAGTGCAAGGAGGGGACTGTCCCGCTCTGGGGTGGCCGCACCTCGACAACTGGGGCAGTTTTGGGTGCCAGGATGTGAGCAAGACCTAAAGCTCTCAGAGAGTGTCCAAAGGAAGGGCATGCAGATGGTGAAAGACTCATCGCACATTTTTCAGCGAGGCAAAGCAGTTTTCACCCACGTAAGAGGGAGAATTTATTGACATGCATCTACATTTAGTCCCAAACACAGCTGCCTTTACTATGTGCTGTAGATTTATTATATTACGTTTAAATAGTCTTTTAGTGGTGTTTCTCTTCCAGACAAAAAAAACAAAACAAAACAAAACAAAAAAAAAAAAAAACCAAACTAAACCAAACAAAAAAACCTGGCATTTTGGCTTTTTTCTTTTTACCTGCCTACAGTTCACTCAAATAACCAAAGCACCTTTATGGAATTCTCTTTTCTAAGCCATATTCCATGATGTAAAAGAAAAAAGCATGAGTGGACATTTTTCCTGTCTAAATATTGACACAATTAAATGGATTCTCTTCCCGCGACCACCCAAAACAAACAAAACCCGAGGAGCACATTAAACCTGAATAATTAATGAATAAATTAATGAATAAATGGTTCAGCCGGGCGACACACAGAACCCACCCACAGTGGCAGGAAACCACCTCCCAACGTGACTTACCGAGCGCGGAAACGCTTTGCCTTAAAAACGAACCATAATTTCCCAAAAAATCACTTTTCTGGGAAAGGAGCTCGGTTATGGGGGGTATTTCTGCTCCAGGGCGTTCTGAGGAGCGCAGAACGGCAGCCTGGGGTTTCGGGGGTGAGACGGGGAGCGCCGGGGGATGATGGAGACCGGCGGGGTCTGGCTGTGGGTTCGGGTCGGGGGCCAGGGTCGTGGTTGGGGTCCGGGTCCGGCTGTGGATCCGCTCCCGTTCCCGCCCCCAGCGCGGCGCCCGCCCGGGCCCGGCCCCACGGTGCTGCCACGTCTGTCCCCGACACCCCGCAGGTCCGGGCCACCCCTGTCCCCCCATCCCGGCCCGGCCGGTCCCAGCCCGCCCCACGTACCTGCCTGTGCCGGCCTTGCCGGCCGCGGGCAGCAGGGCCCCGAGGCGCCGCAGGGAGCGGGCGGCCATGGCCCCGCACGGAGCGGCGGAGCAGGCGGCGGCGATGCGCCCGCGTCACCGCGGAACTACAGCTCCCACACGGCCCTGCGAGCGGCGGGCGGGCCGGCCTGAGGGGCTGCGGCGTGAGGGGAGGGCGGGCATGAGGGAATGGAGGGCGGGCATGAGGGAATGGAGGGCGGGCGGAGAGCGCTCCGCCCGTCGCTGCTCACGGGGCTCTGGGTCTCGGCTCCGGGCATAAGGGGCCGGGATCCGCGGTTTGGCTCCGGATACGGCTGCTGGCCCCCGAGACTCGGATCTGGCACCGGCCTCCGGGACTGGGACCCGGACAGAGCTTCGGTGTGCCAAGGATCAGAACTGGGCATGCAGCACCGGTTCCCTGGAGCTCGGCCCCGGTCACCGCTCCATCCCCCGGGACTGATTCGGACCCGGCCCCAGCTCCTGCCCCCGGCGGAGTTCGGGTCTGGACACCGGGTACACAGCGGTCCCCTGGGCTCGGACATGGGCACAAGGCTCTGTGCCCTGGGGCGCGGACCTGGTCCCCACAGGGCTCAGACACGGACACAGCTCCCGCCGCTGGCTGCGCGGGTTAAAGGTGATAACAGGACAGGTTTCGCCTCTAGTTCAGGAAAGGACTGGAAGAGACTACAAGTGTTCCTTACCCGTGGTGAATAAACACTAACCAAAGCCCAAAGCCTTGGCCAGAGTTGCCAACAATTGCGTGAAGGATGAGAGAGAATGGCTTCAAACTGCCAGAGGGCAGGGCTAGATGGGATATTGGGAAGGAATTCTTTTCTGTGAGGATGCTGAGGCTATGGCATAGAGTGTCCCATCCCTGGAAGTGTCCAAGGCCAAGGGTCCAAGACTGGATGGACTGATAGGGACCTGGGATAGTGGAAGGTGTCTCTGGCCCTTGGAACGAGATGAGCTTCAAGGTCCCCTCCAACCCACACCAGTCTGGGATTCTCCAATGTGCTTTCAGGGAGCTGCCTGTCCCAGCAGCTGCTGCCACAGTGGTGCTGAGCCCAGCCCAGCCCCTTTCCCTGGGAGCAGGAGCAGCATTCCCACCCTGTTCCCTCAGCCACAGGACCGGGCAGGCCAGTGCCAGTGTTTTTATTAAAAGCTGCTTACCTAGGTACTAACACAGGGCTGTGGAAGAGCGAGCTCCAGAGGTTAATTGTGGCAGTCCAAAGCATGAGAGGGTGATGGTGACTCCCTTGTTCCCAGCACAAAAGCTGGGGCCTCTCCATTCCTGTCCCTTGTTTCTGCCTGTGCTGAATGACCTTACTCTATTTCACTTCTCTGCTCCAACAGCCATGCTGATTTTTTTTTTTTAATTTTTAGACTTCCCTTCACTCCATTTTGATCACATGCATTACCAACCTGTGTCTGAGTGCAGCAGCCAGAGTGTGAATGTGCTGTTGGCCAGGAGACAGCCCTGTCCCCTTCCCTGCTCCCCCCAAAACCAGCATGGGACCAGGGCAGGAAGCTGGCCTGCCTCCATCCCCAGCCCTTTGCAGCATTTCTAAGCTGTTTAGCAAAGGTAAAAGGTGCCCACTGTTAATGCTGACACTTGAGCCTCCTTCATTCCAAGGGAAGGCAGCATACCCTCACCCTTACTGCCTAGAGAACAAAAAGGAAATATTGGACAAAGGCACTTGGTTGAGGCACAGCAAGCTCAAGCCATGAGGAACCCTGAGATGAGACCCTGCAGAGCTGGGAGCAGTGAGCAGGGTGAACAACTGGCATCTCCGAAGTGGCTGGTCCTGAGCAGCTCCTGAATCCCAAAACTCAGGGGGCCAAAAACCCCAATGAGTCCATGGTTGCTTTGGCAGATGTTAGCCTGGACACACGCTGATCCCCAAAACTGGAGCACCTGCTGGGCAGTGCCAACTGCCAGCCCCAGGCTCTCCCCTCCTTCCTTCTGCACCCAGAGGTTGTGTCAGGCTCCGGGGCAGGCTCCCCCAGAGCTGGGTTTCCCAGTAGTCTGTGACCCTGATTCACAAGGAACTCCCTTTCCCCACCCGCCTCCCCAGTCCCCTCCCGCCCCCTTCCCCTGGTTTATGGCGTTGGTTCTGTTGTGGTGGGGCTGGCAGAGCGGCTCTTCCACCACACCTTCCCAGCACCCTCCCAGTGTCTCAGAGAAAGGGGGCTGGCAGCTCCTCCGTGATCCCCAGTGTGTGTTCAGGGCTTGGCAGGCTGACTTAAGTCTGCTTCTTTTCCCATTCCTGCAGAGAAAGGAAGAAAAAAAAAAAAAAAGGATGAGGAGACAAAACTGGAAAAGGAACAAAAGGAACACTTTAAGGCATCCCTCCTGCTGGAGGCTTTGGACCCAGCATCTTCCAAGCATTTCCCTCTCCCACCCAGCCCTGCACTTCCATGATTTCATGGTTAAACAAGAGGCAAAATCTGAGATTTCCCGTGAGCCCAGGGAGGAGAGGGAGGGCTGAGCAGGACCTTGGCTTTCCGCAGCACGCTCCCCGTGTTGGCAGGGATGATGGAGGGGCTTCTCTTCCTCAGCTCTGCCGCACAGTTCACAGGGACCAAGTGCTCAGGGGGACTCCCGTTTGGCTTGTTTGTAGTTTCCTGTGGAAAACGGGGAGAAAAGAAAAAGCTCAGGAAAGAAAAGCAAAGCTCAGGAAACCCAGGAAGCATAAACAACCAGATTAAAAAAAAAAAAAAAAAGTGTGAACTGTAATGAGATAAAAGTTGAGGTGACCAAATTCAATTCACACACCTCTGCCCTCAAAGGGACAAAGCCAGAGGGATGTCCCCTCTTCCCTGTGCTGCTCCCACAATACCCCAACCACTGTTTCTTGCAGAAGCTGGAGCTCTGAGTGAGGAAAAAGGGATGCATACCCCATTCTCAGCCTTGCTGGTCACGGCCAGCCCCAGGGCCGGCCCTCCTGCCAGCGACTGCTTCAGCTGCTCCTTCACTTCGGTCAGCTTGAGCTCCAGATCGACCCGAGACTCCTCCTTCTGCCGGCAGCGCTCCTCCAGCTCCGCCACCCGCTGCTCCAGCTCCTGCAGCCGCGGCCCTGCTTGCACAACCACCCTGCTCAGCGCCGGGAGAATCCACCCATGCTCTGCACAGGGACACTAGATGGGGCTGCCAGCCCGGCAGAGCGCTGCAGCCAGCCCAGCTCCCGGCCACCCTGTCCCTGTGGCCAGCCCGGTGTCCCTGTGCTCCGGCAGCAGCCGCAGCGCTCCCATGGCCCCGACCTACCCGTGCTGCCCTTCAAGGCTTCCCGCAGCTCCCGCTTCTCCTTCCGCAGCAACATCAGCTCGCTGCGGATCGATGCCTTCTCCTTCTCCAGCTTCTCCTTCTCTGTCAGGAATCGCCTGGCGTCCTCCTCGGCCCGGTTCTTGCCGTACCTGTACTGGTTGGCACCTGCAGGCACGGGGAGAGCCCACGAAGGGCTGCACCGATGGCACCCACTGTCCAGCTGAGCCCACCCACATCCCTCAGGGGAACTGGCCAGGAGTCCTGGCGAGGTTTGTGGCCCGGGGACTCACTGGACGCGTGTCTCTTCACTTTGACTTGCGGGTCCACCCGCCGCGACTTCTCGCTGCAGGACGAGGCGTGGCGCTTCACCTGAGCGGCCCCCGGCCGCCCCGGCTCCTCCTCCGCCTGCTGCGAGGAGAGAGGGCGAGCTGAGACACCTGCAGGGCCATCTCCCAGCTGAGACACCTGCAGGGCCATCCCAACCGGGCCACGGCTCCCTGGGCCACTGTGGTGGGAGAGGACGAGCCACCAAGTCATGCTCACCTGAACCTTCTCATAGGGGACATCATCGTACACCACCCGAGAGGAGTCTGCCCGCTGATCCTGGGAGGAGCTGGCCCACCTGCAGAAGGAGGGGTGGGGTCTTCCTTTCCAGAACATCCTTGCCAGCCCCTCAGGGAACCCTTCCAGCTCAAAGAGATTCCTGCATCTCATGACCCCACCCTAACACACTCTCCATCAGCACTGATGAAACCCTTTCAGCTTCCCATCCCGCCCTAGGGAACAAACCCGGGGCACTGAGTGTCCCTGAGATCCCAGCCACAAACGACAGCCCAGCCTGTGATTGTTCTAGGGACTCCACAGGGCCAAGGATCACCATGCTCAGCCCAGCACCCAGCCCCTGGCACAGCAGCAGCACAGCCTTACAGGTAGGAGTGTCTCACGGCCGTCACGATGTTGGCAATGGTCTCCACATCCACGTAGTCGTAGTGCAAGGCCTCTGGGGCTGTCTGGGAGCCTGTTTCCACCAAGAGGAGACCCAGCCAGCGGCCTAGATCTTCAGAGCAGCTTGCCTGGAGAGCAGAGGAAGAGTTGGGGTGCACACCCAGCTCCCAGCCCCTCATCCTTGCTGCCTCCTGACACAAAGCCCTGCTGTGCACAATCCCCCTCTGCGCACCAAGTCCCCATGCGGCTGCCCCAGCTCACCCAAAACGTGCCCTGAGCTTTCCAGGGGAGGGCAAAACAAGGCACTGCTTGCATGGGGTGTTGATCATCCCAAGGGTTGCTCCCCCAGCCTGGCAACCCCATCCTCAGGACACCGTCCCCCCCTGCTCACCTCCAGCGCCGTCACCTCGTGCCCGTGGCGCAGGATGCGGAAGGCGAAGGGGTGCTTGGGGCCCAGGCCGGGCAGCACCTCGCAGCCCCGCAGGACGATGGCGTTCACGTGGGTGCGCAGGTCCGTGCGGTCCTTGTGGAAGTACAGCGTGTTGCCCTTGAGGCGACACCAGCGCTCCTTCCAGCACTGGTTCACCAGCACGCTGAGGTAGCCTGGGGGGGCCAGGGGAGGGAAGGGCATCAGCACCTGCCTGGCTGTGCCTCAGGCAGGCTTTGACAGGATAGAGCTTACAGCATGGCTTCCTGCTCAGCCAGCCCTTCTGTGCCTCAGTTTCCCCCCAGACAACCAGCTGGGCCCAGAGGAGCTGCCAGCTCGGTACCACAAAATCCCCTCAAGCCTGTTTTTGGGGACACGGGTGACTCCTTGCCTACTCATCACTGGAATTTGCAGAGCCAGGCCTGGGCAGCATTTCCCAGCCTGTGGCAGCGTCACACCTCCTCAGTGAGCTCGTTCCCACCCCTGACTCCCGCAGCCATCCATGCTGAGGGATGTCACTCCCCACTGATCCCACTCTACTCCCAGCCCCATCTTTGCCCCCAGCCCGCACGAACCGCAGCAGGGAATGTCCTCCTCGGTGGAGGAGGTCTGAGTGTCCTCGGGGCATGGCTTCTTCTTGGAGAAGCTGATGATCCTGGTGATTTTCTTCCCTGCTGCCCGGCTCATCGAGCCCTTCAGGTCAGCCAGGCCGCTCTTTTTGCCTTTCCCTGGAAGGACAGGGTAGCTGTGTGACCCTGGTGCGTGTCCTGGCATCCCACCTGGCTGCAGAGGATGCTGCCCTGCTGGGAGCACACAGCTGGCCCCGGCTGGGTGGGCAGTGGGGACAGGGACTGTACCGTGCTCTCCGTGCTCCCTGCGGGTGGCTGGGGACCCGGTGTCACCCATGGCCACACTGTCCGAGTCCGAGGTGTGCTTCTCCTGGGACAGCCGCTGTGGGAAAGCAGAATCCCATCAGCACCACCCCCAGCCCTTCACCCCCTGCACAGGGCTGGGATTTCCAGCTCCTGTTCTCCTTCCCAGCCCTGCAGAGCTGCTGTGGGAATGGGAAAGGCTCCTCGTGCAGCCCCAGGAATTTGGGGTCCCCCAGACCCGTGTTCCCCAGGTTTATCCACAGCAGCCCCACACAGCCCTAGACAGGGCCCCGAGGAATCATCACCTTGTCCAGCTCCATCTTGCACGGCATCACTGGGGAGGTGGGGGCTTCCATCCCGCCTGCTGCTGGACTGCTGGCTTCCTTTATCACCTGCACAGACAGCCCCAGCTGTCACCTCAAAATGACCCGAGGGCCAGGGCTGCCCTCCCTGGCTCAGCTCCTTCACTACCAGAGCCAGGCAGAACCAGGGGGACACGTCCTGGTCCCCAGAGCTCAGGGCAGCACACCCAGATCGGGACTGCTCACACCCTGTCCCCTTCAAAACTTCAACCAGTTTTGTGGATTTTGTCAGGGATTTTGGAAATCTCAGAAGAGACAGATACAGGTGCCAAGCCAGCGTCACCCTGCCAGCACAGGACACCTTGTGACCCCCCTGTTTTAAGGTGTGGCGTGCCCTGGGTGTGTCAAACCCCCCGTTCTCCCACATTTGGGGTGACAGCTGCGTCGCTGGTGCGCTCAGAGGCTCCTTTCCCACCCGCCACCCCTTCCCCGCAGCCCCCGCTTCCCGGCCCCGAACAAAGGCAGGAAAGGGCCCTGGGGAAGAGGAAGGGGAGAGCAAACATCCCCCCAGCCGGGGCTATCAGCGCCGGAGCCGCCCAGGCCCTGGGAAGCAGCCGATAAGAGACAGGAGCAAAGCCCCCTTCCCCTTCCAGCAGGGCAAGGCCATTCCCAGAGCAGCCCCCTCCCCAGCTCGGGCAGGGAGGATGCCAAGGGGGGTCTCTGGATGCCCCTGGCAGGAGCAGTGGTACCTTGAGCCACTCCTCAGCCTGCTCCTTGCTCTGCACTGCCAGCACCAGCGCCTCGGCCCCTGGCAGCGAGAACCGCAGCTCGTGCTTCTTGCGCCGCCCGTCCTTGGGGACATAAATGACATTGCAGGTGGCCAGGGGCACCTCCACGTGTGGCTGCCGGTCCTTGGAGCTTTTGTAGCACTGAGGGAAGCGGAGAGAACTGCTCAGGGCTCAGCCAAACCTGCCTGGCTGGCTGCTGTGCTGGGGGGGTCCCACAGATGGGAGGGGGTCTTAGGGTCCCTCGCTGGTGGCACAGCTGGAGGTGGCTCAGGTTGTGCCACTCCGTGGTGTCCCAAAACCAGGGGAGCCCTCTGTTCCCTTGCAAGGTAAGCAAGGGCAGCTCCTGCTTGTGTGGCAGCCTTGGGCAGGGGCTTGGTTTGGATGGTGCTTTTGTTCCTTCAGCCTGGGCTCAGCCACCCTCCCGTCCCCCCAGGGGGTGTCTGTGCCCCTCAGGCCAGGCTCACCAGCAGTTTGCCATCCCGGATGATGGTGAGCTGCTTGGCCCACTGTCCAAAGCGCTTCTTGCGCAAGAGGAACGCGCAGATCCGGCAATCCTTCACCAGGTTCATGGAGGCCTCCTCTGAGGGCCACTGGTGTGTCAGCTGCTGGCCCTTGCCCTCCTCCTCCTCCTCGTCATAGGACTCGTATGAGCTGCTCATGGCATCCGAGTCATTGTCTGCAAGGAAGCAGGGGAGTCACCCTAAAAGGTGCCACACACCCTGCCAGGGTTCCCCATGCCCAGCAGCTCCAGACAGAGCTGGGTGCCAGGAAAGGTGGATTCCCTGTCATCCTCTGGAAACAGCAGCCTTTGGCAGCAGCCACCTCCACTTCCCTTGGAATCCTGCAGGATGCTCGTGGGCTGAGTGCCAGCCCCAAGTGCCTCTATCCAGAGCCCTGGGCTGGTTTCTTTCTCTGCAAGGCTCACACTTTGAAACCCTGGTTCTCCAGCCTCAACCCCAGCAGCCCCCAGCCCACTGCTCAAGCCCCACTTCGGGCTGGACCTTGCCAAAGCTCTCCCCTCCCTGTCGAGAACACCCAGATACCTACAGGAACTTTTCTGCTCCCCGTTTATCCTGGTGACGGGGTAGCTGCTGTCTGCATCCTCGTAATAGCCGTCCTCGATGGAGTTGGGGGGGCTGGAGCTGTCTGCAGGGGAAGCAGAGGGGCTGGGGCTGGTACACCTGGTTTTCCCTCATGGATGCTCAGTGGGGCACAGCCAAGCTCAACCTCCCAGGGCATCCCATCCTCCCGTGGCTCTGATCTCTCCCATCACCTCATTCCCAGTCTGGCTGGAGCAAACAACTCCTTGCAATACCAAGTAGGATGGGAGGGAGTGGGACAGGAGCCCTGCTGGTGGGAGCAGCGACCATTCCTTCCCCAGGATGGGCCACTGAGAGCTGCCTGGCTTGTCAGGCAGGTGAGGGATGCAGTGGGCAGCTCCCCCCACCCTGCTGCTGGCCTGGCTGGAGCAGGACTCACTGCGGGAGGTGATGTACTCGGGGGCCTTGCCAGGGCCCAGGGGCAGTGCTTCCTCGTAGTAATCCTCAGGAGGGGGAGTGGTGGGCAGAGGAGGAGCAGGATCCACAGGAACCTAGAGCAGAAACACCTCCAGCTTTAACCAGGGCAGCAGCAGGGGCAGGAGCCTCAGCAGGGCACAGGAAGGGTCCCACCCTGGCCACTGTCACCTCCCCACGCAGACCTGGCTTGGGGACAGGCAGGGACTTACAGGTTTGGCTGTCTGGCTCCCTGCCAGCTCCAAGCCAGCAGTGTCATTGGTGTCCCCCTCCTCCTCCTGCATGTCCTGCAGGTCCCGCAGGTCACAGTCTGCATGGGATAAACAGAGGGTGAGGGGAGCAGGAAAGCAGAGCTGGACATCCCAGCTGTGCTCTGCAGGAATCTCCCTCCACGGCCCTTCCCTGGGGAGGTGCTGGGAGATGGGAACCACTGCTAAACACAGCTGGAGCGTGGGTTCCCTCATGGCCAGCCCCCACACAGCTCCAAGGGAGCAGGAACAAGCACCCAGAGCGATGATGACCACTCTGGACACAAGGATGCAGGTGTCACCCTTCTTCCAAAGGACCCCAGGACCAGCATGACCCCCAGGGCACCCCTCCAGCTCAGCCACACGTACCAAACTCCTCAAAGAGGGACTCCACGAAGCTGGTGCCATTGCCCAGGGACGCTGTGTTGACGTACATGTAGTCCACATCCTTCCCTGGAATTGAGGGGGATGCTCTGAGCCTGGGGCAGGCACTGCCACCCCTCGTGCCCACAATCCCAGAGACACAGAGCAGGCACTGGGGATGGAGGAACCCCCAGGGATGCTGTGGCTCCCCCAGGAGAGCAGGAATGGGGGCTCTGGGAAGGCCCAGGTGCACGGTGCTGGCGGAAACCCCTGTGCTCAGCACAAATCCAGGCAGGAAGAGCTCTGGAAGCTGTGTTTCCGCAGGGAGCAGCCCTCCCTCCTGCACCCGGGGCACGGCTGACGCCAGCCCTGCTCCCGGGGCAGGGAGGAGCTCAGAAGGGAAAGCAAAGTGCCCTGAGGGGGCTGAGCAGGTGCTGGGCTCATCCCTGCCCTGCAGAAGCTTTTCCCTGCCCTGCTGGGGACACCCACTGCCTTTGGGAACAGCCAGTGGCCACCACAGGAGAGGGACACAGACCTGCAGGTGGCTGCAGCTTCTGCAGGATGGTGGACACAGCCAGCTTCTTCTCCTGCGTGGTGGCACTCAGGTACTCGTGGTCCAGCAGCTTGAGCAGAACGCTGAGCTCTGGCAGGAGCTGGTCCAGCACTGAGGGGAGCAGGAAAAATCCCATCAGCCAGGGGGTGTTGGGATGCTGGGGTTAAGACAAGGCAAAATGGGCTGGAACTCCAGCAAACTTGGAGCTCTGGACGGGGCAGAAAGAAAGAGCTGCAGTTGCTCCCAGTGCAGGATCCCTCCTCTTGGCAGCCACCAAACATCCTCTCAGCACAGCTGGGGTGACACACAGCTGGCTTTGGGTCTCCAGGGACAGAAACAGAGGCCAAGGGTCACTGCAGAGGCAGCTCGGATGTGCTGACTGATGGAGATGGCTCCAAGGAGGGGACAGAGGGTGCCTCAGAGTGTGGGGACACCCTGGCTGGGCTGTAGCTGTCCCCACAGTGCTCCTTGGCAGAGCAGGGCAGCAGCAAGGGCTGGCAAAGGGTACTTCCCAGAGGAAGGGAAGGGTTCTGAGCCACTGCTGGGATCCTCCTTCCTCACGTGAGGGATGTGGAGCCACAAACAGCACAATAAAAGCAGCTGGTGTTTCAAGGGTGAAGGGGAGCCCAGCAGGAGGGGCATCATGTGGAGCAGTGCCAGCCAAGACGAGCCCCTGGGCACACAGACAACGTGCCAGCCCAAATTGCCACCATCCCAGGACACAGGGCAGGATGTGGCTCACGAGGCTCTTCCTGCCTCCCTGCACTCCACAGACCTCCTGCTTCCTCCTCCCTCCCCAGTGCCAAGCTGAGCCCCAGCCTCAGCCCTTCTGGGCACAGCACCGGGCAGTGCCCATCTCCCGTGGGCAGGCCAAGGCAGGACAGGCAGCCCCAGCAGCAGGAGGAACCTCAGCACTGCTCCAGGAGGAACAGACAAGCACCCCTCAGACCCTGGGGAAGGAGAAGGCAACCACAGGGAATGGGATTCCTGCTCCTGGAGCTGGAAGGACACCCCACAGCCAACACACAGCCACGGGACATGTCCTGCCCATGCTCTGCTGGCTGTCCCTGCCAGCACACACCTCCCATGGTGGGGACCTGCTGAGCCTCGTGGGTGGGGTAAGCACCCAGCTCCAGGGCCCCTCTGCCTTATAGGGAGGGATGGAAGAAAGGAAAATCCTCTCTGGGATGTTGCAGAGTGCTGCACAGGCAGCATGGGATCAGGCTCCTGCTGGTGATCTTCAGGAAAGTGAGACATCCTCCCTGCAGGGCTTGGCAGGGCAGGGGACTGCAAGGAAGGGACAAAAAGCCAGGATTCCCCTGTCCAGCCAGCAGCTGCAAACATCTTGGGAGTCACCCACCCTCCTGCTGCCCCAGCTCAGCCACCAGCTCCCACAAAGGGGACGGGGACTGTGCAGGCTCCTCCCTGCACTGGCTTTCCACAGCTCACCAAACCCCAGCCCGTGGGGTCAGCAGCATCCTCCACACTCCCAGGACACCCCAAACCCCAGGCTGTGGGGACAGCAGCATCCCCCCCACTCACAGGACACCCCAAACCCCAGCCCGTGGGGTCAGCAGCATCCCCCCCACTCCCAGGACACCCCAAACCCCAGGCTGTGGGGTCAGCAGCATCCCCCCCACTCCCAGGACACCCCAAGCCCCAGGCTGTGGGGTCAGCAGCATCCCCCCCCACTCCCAGGACACCCCAAACCCCAGGCCATGGTGTCACCAGCATCCCCCCACTCCCAGGACACCCCAAACCCCAGGCCATGGTGTCACCAGCATCCCCCCACTCCCAGGACACCCCAAACCCCAGACTGTGGGGTCAGCAGCATCCCCCCCACTCCCAGGACATCCCAAACCCCAGGCTGTGGGGTCAGCAGCATCCCCCCCACTCCCAGGACACCCCAAACCCCAGGCTGTGGGGACAGCAGCATCCCCCCCACTCCCAGGACACCCCAAACCCCAGGCTGTGGGGTCAGCAGCACCCCCATCCCCTGCCACGTGCAGGACACATCCCATCACAGGCACCAGCTCCGTGTCAGGGCTCTGGGCCAGCCAGGGCCCTAAGGGCAGCCTGGTTTCTGTGACCAGTGCCCCAGCAGGCAGGGAGGGGGCACAGGGACCCCCTGGGCACCAGAGCTGAGGTGCCTGATGTACCAGGGCTGCTGGCAGGGGCTGGGCTCAGCAGCAGTGCCCCGAGCTGGGCACACTCAGCACGGACACACAGCTCTGAAGGCGCCTTTGTTCCCCCAGCTGAGCTGTCCCCTCCATCTCCCTTGTTAAACATCCTCCAAAATACAACGGGGGGGGGGGGGGGGGGGGGGGGGCAGTCAAAGAGGCCTGTGATCCCAGGAGGGCACGCTGAGCAGAGCCTGGGGGAGCACAGGGAGGCCAGGAATTAATTTCCTATGCTCGTTAGGCTTCCAGCCTGAAGGAGATTAATGGGGGGCTGCAGGAAGTGAGGGGAGATTGCTCCAGGGGGGCAGCAAGGATGGTGGGACACCCAAGGTCACCTGGCAGGCAAGGACCAGCACAGACAAGAGCTGGTGGGAGCGAGCTCAGAGCCACAGAGCTGGCCCAGGGGACAGGGACACATCTCCTGTGCTGGGGTGGGCACTGGTGCCAGCGTGCCTGGGGACTCTGAGCCTGGGGACAGGGACAGCAGGACAGCAAAGGGCTCCTGGGGAGGAGGGGTAGGGTGTCAGAGTGACCACAGGTGACACAGGGACCCTGTGTCCCCTGCCCAGGGGGCAGGGGATGGCTCCCACCTGCTGCTTTCTGCTGGGGCTCCTCCTGCACCCAAAATCTGTGGGACCACCCCACTGCCCTGCATGGAACAGCCAGAACAGACAGGGACACCAGCAATGCCCTCCTCTCTGCGTCTGAGGCAGGATGGGAGATGTCCATGAGCTCTCTGGGCCTGGGAAGGCCAGGACCCGTGGCAGCAGATGGCTTTAGCATTAACTCACAGGCCTGGATGGGCTGGGGGACCCAGGGTGGCTCTGCTGGGACGGGGTGACCCAGGGGACAGCAGCAGGACACTGCTGCCATGCAGGACACCGGGGCAGTGCTGCCAAATCCTGCCCTGGCAGCAGCACCAAGCACGGTGCTGCAGGGGAGCTGCACCCCTGCAGCCTCCCTCTCCAGCCCACACCAGGCCAGCTCTATTTTTAGCCCCCACAAGTGCTCCCCTGCTCGGGGAGCCTTTTCCCAGCAGAGAGATAAGGGCTGGACACAGGCTGCAGCTGCAGAGCCTCCCTGCCCCTCCCTGGCTCTGCCCCAGCACAGCAGCAAAAACTGGGTCCTGCTCCAGTAACCTGCAGAGAGGAGGAAGAGGAGGAAGAGGAGGAGGAAGAGTGTCTGGCCAAGCCAAAGCAGGAGTTTCCTGGTGTGGAGACCCAGCTTTTGCAAGGGGAGAGAGAAGACAAGCCCATGGAGTTCTCACTCCAAGAAAAGCCCAGCCTGGAGCTTGAGAGAGCCCCGGGGAGGGGAGGTGCTGAATCACAGCTCTGAAATGCAGTGGGAGGTGCTCAGGGACCCCCATCCTGTGTTCACAGCTCCCCTGCCTCCGGCCACGCTTCCTCCTGCACCAGGTGATGCCTGGGGCCGAGGGG
The DNA here is from genome assembly GCF_027477595.1 of Haemorhous mexicanus. Taxonomy (NCBI): domain Eukaryota; kingdom Metazoa; phylum Chordata; class Aves; order Passeriformes; family Fringillidae; genus Haemorhous; species Haemorhous mexicanus. The sequence continues at coordinate 1,759,780 of NC_082355.1, forward strand.
GAAATCGGATGCTGGGAGCAGCGGCCATTGTTTGTAGCTAAAATAAAACCCAGGCACAAATAAATCCTTCCTGTTGGCAGGGCAGGGCCCTTGGCCGCTCTGCCTGCCAGCACGGGGCTCCTCACAGCTGCCACCCACAGCAAACCAACCGTGGGAGCTCCTGGGGTGCCCTGAACAGGAGGGGACAGCACCCAGGGACACGCCAGCCCCTGGGGGAGCCCTGCAGGGAGGTGCCAGTGGGACAAACAGCCCCAGAGTTGCTCTCTGCAGCACACAAACCCTGCTCACCTGTCCACAGGTGGATGTGGAGCCACCTGCAAGAGCCCTGCAGTGCTGGGACGTGTCCCCAAGCCTTGCTGGGTGCCCCAGGATGCATCAGCAGAGGGGTGAGGTGCTGGCAGCCCCCTCCAGCCCCAGCACTGCTGCTCTCTGAGGAAGCCCACGGGCACTCTGCTGAGCTCCCAGGGCAGCTCCTGTTCCCATCCCCACTCCCAAGGAGGTTTCTTCCCTCTGGGGAGGAGGAAGTGCCTCGGTGGGGGTGGCTTGGGGCTCCCAGAATTGTTCCTTTGTGCAGGGGACAGCGGGACAGAGCTGCCTGCACCCTGCCCACGGCCACTGCCCTGCCAAGGGGGCAGGAGAGGGGCAGCACTGGGCCCTGGAGGGGGCAGGAGCCAGCCAGGCTCTGCTCCCATCACTCAGCACCTGCTGGGTGTGGGGCAAACTGGGATGGGCTGGGAGGGCCAGGAACAGCAGCCTGGAAAAAACCTCTTCCTCCTCGTCCCAGTCTGTCCTGCTCCAGGCCGCAGGGGTTTCAGGAAAAGCCAGCCATCAATGATCACTCTTGAGCCCTGGCAACATCCCCTGACAGTGGAAGATTTGCTGAGGGGCCACTTGGTGCACATGAATCATCTCCTCCCTGCAAACAAGGGCCCCTTGAGCGGGGAGGATGGGGGAGCCTCCGACTCTGCAACCAGCAGTTCCAGCAGGACTGAGCACTCGGGGCTGGCTCCTGCCTGCCAGGCCCCCCAGCTGCCCCTCACTGGGGTAACCCCGTGCTCTCACTCCCAGTTTGGGTGCTGCAGCACCCCTGGGTGCTGGGGAGCACAAGGCAAGCTCAGATCTCAAGTCTCAGCTTTTCCAGCACGCAGGCAGAGCAGCCACGCACAGCCCTGGGGCCCTCATCATGGTGGCCTTGCAGTAATTGATATCCTCAGCTGATAGCCTTGGAAAATCTACCCTGGGAGGTGAGTGTGGAACCTGACTGCTTGAGAATCACCAGTTCTGCCTCCAGAGCAGCAGCCTCTCCCCTCACACAAGGGCTTGGAGAGCTCCTCCATCCTGGCAGAGGGGCACATGAGCCACCAGAAGGGTTAGAAAGCACAAAGGGTGCCCTGGCTGTGCCACCAGAAGGGTTAAAAGCACAAAGGGTGCCCTGGCTAAGCCACCAGAAGGGTTAAAAGCACAAAGGGTGCCCTGGCTGTGCCACCAGAAGGGTTAAAAGCACAAAGGGTGCCTGACTGAGCCACCAGAAGGGTTAAAAGCACAAAGGGTGCCCTGGCTGAGCCAGCAGAAGGGTTAAAAGCACAAAGGGTGCCCTGGCTGAGCCACCAGAAGGGTTAAAAGCCACAAAGGGTGCCCTGGCTGAGCCACCAGAAGGGTTAAAAGCACAAAGGGTGCCCTGGCTGAGCCAGAAGAAGGGTTAAAAGCCACAAAGGTGCCTGGCTGAGCCACCAGAAGGGTTAAAAGCACAAAGGGTGCCTGGCTGAGCCACCAGAAGGGTTAGAAAGCACAAAGGGTGCCCTGGCTAAGCCAGCAGAAGGGTTAAAAGCACAAAGGGTGCCCTGGCTAAGCCAGCAGAAGGGTTAAAAGCACAAAGGGTGCCCTGGCTGAGCCACCAGAAGGGTTAAAAGCACAAAGGGTGCCCTGGCTGTGCCACCAAAAGGGTTAAAAGCACAAAGGGTGCCTGGCTGTGCCACCAGAAGGATTAAAAGCACAAAGGGTGCCCTGGTTGTGCCACCAGAAGGGTTAAAAGCACAAAGGGTGCCTGGCTGTGCCACCAGAAGGGTTAAAAGTCACAAAGGGTGCCCTGGCTAAGCCAGCAGAAGGGTTAAAAGCCACAAAGGTGCCTGGCTGTGCCTGCTGTGCCTCCTCCATCAGTGCCCCATGTGCTGCAGACACCCCAGCAGTGCCAGCAGCTCTGGGGATCCCTTCCCAGCTGGGCTCCAGTGGCACCAGCTCACTCCAGCAGTGGCACAGAGGGTCCGGGGCCTGTCCCAAGCCTCTGCCAGCTCAGGCTCCTCTCCCCAGGTTAAGCAGACCTGCACAGAGCCTTATCTCCTGGCCCTGCCCAGCAGGGACCAGCCAAGCCCAGCCCAGAGCTGTTCCCCCAGCCAGGCTCTTCCCAACCCCCTGCCCCACCCTGGCTCTCTGCACAGAGGGGCTCCGAGTCCTCAGCACCCCCCAAAAAGGGGAGAAGAGCTGTGGGACAGTCCTGGAGCCCCAGCTCGGCCCTGCAGGAGGGAACTGGACACAAGCAGGACTCCAAACACCCCCTGTGAGCACACTCCTGCCCCGAGGAGACAGCTTGTCACATCCTCCTCCCCTCCTGAAGGAGGAAACAGGAGTCCTGAATAGAGGGAAGTGTAATTACAGCTGATGGAGCGTGCAGAGGGCAGAGATTATCACCTGCATTCGTGTCCCTGGCAGCTCACACACTGCAGGAACCATCACTCACTCCAGGGGGGCAGAGAAGCCTCTCCCTTGAGTAATTAGATTAATGGGAACAAGGATTAATTGGGAACAAGGATTAAATGGGATCCCACCCTGCCCGGTGCCAGGAGGGCCCAAGGGAGTGGTGCTGGGCTCACCCCAGGCTGGGTCTGGGCTCTCCTGGTGCTGCCACACCAGGGTGCATGGGTGTGAGTGGGAGATCTCCCCCCTAGCCCCTCACCCTGCACAGTCCCCTGGGCACCCCAGTGTGGGCAGTGCCCCCCCCCAGCACACCCACGGGGCACCAGAGGGACACAGGCTCCCTGCAGTGACATTGCCCCTGGGACAGCCCCTGCCAGGGGTTCTCCCTCACAGCAGCTTCTGAGTGCTGCAGGTAATTATTAACAGGCTGATTAAATCACCAACAAGCACCTCCTTGTGAGCCAGGCTGCCAGTGACCCCAGTGCCTCCTGCTGTGGCAGGACCCCCCTTCCCCAGGGGCTGTCCCCCCCTTCCTCTGCCTCCTGGAGAAGGCTGTGGCTGTTTGCTTTAGCTCACCCAAAGCAAACCTCATCCCCCTGGCCTGGAGGCTGCAGCCACCCTCAGCCCAGAGGAGCAGGGGGTGGTTCCAGGGTCACCCCTCTCCCAGCTGAGCACAGAGAGATGCTGAGCAAATAAAAGCACCCAGGTGAGAGAGCTGAGTGACCCTGCTGTGTCCTCACGGGCAGGCTGCACACTCTGCTCCTAACCCCAGCCACGAGGGGTTTCCAGCCCCAGCTCAACACAATCAGCTCTGGAAAATGACATGGAGCAGGTTTAGAACTCCCAGACTGCATTTCAGGACCCAGTGCCAGGCCCAGGCTACATTTCAGAGCTCGGTGCCAGGCTCAGCAGGCTCATGGCAGGATGCTCCAGCCTGGGAGCTGGGCTCAGAGGCTGCTGGCTGGAAAACACATGTAAATAATGAATGAAAAGGAGAGGTTTGAGATGCCCTTTAAAGGAATAGTCAGGCAGGGGCGAGACCTGCTGAGTAATGTATAAAAAACAAGCTTCAGGCAGGGGAGAGATGTTAGGATTACTCAGGACCCAGAATAAACTGTGTTTCCTCCAACCAAAATTTTGGTGTCGGCCTTTTCCAAACAAACTCCAGCAACAGGTTGGCCTGGGCTCCCCTCCAGAACTGGGAGAGGCCCTGGGATGGTGCCCCAAGCCTCTGCCCACCCCTGTGCCCACCCTCTGTGGTGGGCAGAGCAGTGGGAAGCCTCCCTGGGTCACACCTTCCTGCTTGTAGGGACCTGGAGCTGTCACCTCCCTGTAGCCCTTGGCCTCCTCCAAACCTCAGCCTCCAGGAGAGTTGGAGTTCCAGCTAATTGCAGGAGTTCCAGCTAATTGCAGGAGTTCCAGTGGGAAGCCCCAATTCCCACCACTCCACACCACCACCCAGGGCTGGATCCAGCCCCCACATCCCCAAAATCTCCTCTGGTGGGGCTGGAAAGCTCTCTGCACCCCAAGAGACACTTCTCCACGTCTTGTGCATCCCCACTGCCCAAAGCCAAGGTCCAAAACACCTTGGATGCAATTCCCAACCTGCAGGAGCGAGATGTGGGGAGGCCACCAGAGCTGGCACATCTTCTTGGGAGGAAAGGTCACCCGGGGAGTTTGTGCCAGGATCCTGAGCAGGAGAGCAGGATCCAAACCCCCACCTAGCAGGGAGAGCCAGGGATTTGCAGGATCAGCTTTCCCAAATCCCACTGCACTCCTGGTGGAGGAGAACCCACAGATGCCAGTGGGGAATATCCTGGAGCTGGGGCAGGGAGATGTGCCCAGCTCCCAGCTCCCAGCCCTGGCATCCCTGCCCTGACCCCGACAATGCCCAGGAGTTCAGAGCTGTGCTGGACACGAGTGTCCCTGCCTGCTGGGGGGGGTTGGGACCTTCCAGTGGCCACCTCAGCCCTGTCCCCATGTCCCCAGGCCGGGGCACAGCAGAGGGTCCCCATGTGCAGGGGCTGGGGCCGCACTGCCCCCGAGGACCCTCGGCCAGCAGGATGAGCGTTATTTTCTCAGCCCTTCCCTTTCCTTCCCTTGCCCAGCTCCGCCGGGAGCATCAGGTGCAGCAGCAAGGCCACCATCCGACAGCATTTCCTACCCGGTTAACCCCTGCAGGGCAGGGCTGCAGGGCCAGGAGAACCGGGATGTCCCAGCGGGAAAGGTGACAAGGTGTGACAGACTGCTCTGGTGGCTCCAGCAGTGCTGGGATTGCTTCACCTGCTTTTCACTCCAGGACACCAAAACCAGCTCTCTAACCTGCTGCTACTAAAGTTCTAGTCCTTCTTCTGTCCTTCACAACCACGGTTTCCCAAAATTATGGACCACATAAAATGAGCAGCTGTTCCTCCATCACAAACTTGGGTGGGTTTAATGCTCAAAAAAAACCCCCCGGAGAAAGCCAAAGCCATTCTTCAAAGTGGTCCTTACACATCTCCTGCTAATTGGCAGCAATCAGAGCATACCAGCGTCTCCCCCAGCTCCCTCTTATCACTTCCAGGATCAAATGCACACGAAAACCACTTCAAAAAAAGAAAAAAAAATATTTTGAGCATGGAAACCCCTTGGAGCAAAGCTGTTTTTGTTCCAAACTGTTACGAAATGTCAGTGTTTCCCCTCGCCTGCCAAAGAGCCGGCTTTGATGCCATGGGAGGCTTTATCAGGAGCAGGAAAAGAAGGAGCTGGAGCAGGGGGAGGCTCTGAGAGGTTATTTTATCCTTCCCCACTGCAGATTGTCAGCCCAGAATGCACCCAGGGACCTGAGCTCCCCAAATGGTGCTGCTTTCAGCGCCTCGGGGTGATGACAGGCGGCTGCTGCCTGCCAGGGTGCCCTCCCTGCTCTGTCACCTCCTGGGTGCCCTGGCTGGGGTGCCAGCCCCTTGTTCGTGCAGGGCTGGCAGTGAAATGTCTCCAGCCCCATTGTCTTGTCACTGGCGTGGGACAGCGACATTTAATTGGTGTTTTACAGGGCAGAGAGCTGTGTCATTAATTTTAAGGTTCCTTATATGCAGGAGGAGATGTGTTCCTCAGGAGGGAGTGTGAGCTGTGCCAGACTAGATAACAGGGAAGGGTTAAGGGGTTAGGACACGAGTCTGGGAAGCCAGAAACCACTTCAAGCCTCCACTCTGCTCCACTGTTATCTCCTGTCCCCAGCAAGTGATTTGGCCACCGAACAACAGGCAGTGCTCTGCTCTGAAAAGGCTTCCCACTGCTCGGGATGAGACAGCTTCTTCAAAACCTTAAACAAAGTTTTCCTGGGCAGGGATAGGAACCTCCTGCAGGCCCGTGGGAGCTCAGGCCCCGCCGCACAGCAAAGGGCACGGCAGCCTCGCGGCTCAGCACGTTTGCACAGGAAAAGAGCATTTCCAGGTCAAGAGTGGGAAAGAGGCAGGTTTTCCAGGCAGTGCAGGCAGATAGGACGGTCCCCAGGGCTCCTGGCTGGGGGACACTATCCCACAGTGTCCTTCCCCTCTCCAGCTGCCCCTCCAGAGCTGCCAGGAGGCTTCACACCGATCCAGCCTCCCCCTGCTACAGCCAGCGCTGCACGCAGCAGGAGATTGGAAAATCCAGAGGGGCAAACAACTCCAGCGCTCCAGCAGCACCAGCATCCCACCTCGCAGCCTGTTTTAGCCACCTCAGCCCCTTCCCCAGCTCCCCCGGGCTAGGAACAGGCGGTGGCCGATTTCCATGGAAGGAATGGCTGCAATGCGGAGGAGAGCTCGGCACTTGCCCGGCGCTAACAGCTGGCCCGGGCTGCGCTCCTCAGCACCCAGAGCCTTCCTTCCACCGGCAGGATTCCTGCTGCCTGCTCGCAGGCGGCCGGGCAGGAATGATCCCGGCTCCCTCCCACCCGTCCTGCAGCCTCCCCATTCCTGTGGGCGAGCTGGAGCCAAGTTTATCCCCGACACATCTCCGCCGGCTTTGCTGGATTTAGAGCCCAGATAAGTTTGGGGCAGGACCTAAATTGTGGTGGCTCAAAAGGTCAGGGAAGAGACACTAATGAGGGAGGAGAAGCCACGTGTGAGCACAGGCGTGTTCGAGCAAAGGATCGCCTCCCAAATCACGCTTTGGGAGCTGGGTTCTCCATCAGCACAACCTGAAACAACTCTGCCAACAGCACCGATCCCCCCGTCAGCCACTGGTGCAGAGCTGGGCCAAGCACTGGGTGTGCCCAGCCTGCTGGGCATGAGAAAAACTGGCAGGTGATAAAATCAGGATACAGCAGGGCCTGAGCAGAGCTGCAGGTGAAGGAAGGGGCTGCCAGAGAGCAGCCAGAGACTGGGAATGGGCACAGACCCCCCTTTCACCGGGTAAGGGAACCTTCCCTCCACGAGCCACAGCCCCCAGAGGGATCCAGCAGCTCTGGCTGATGAGCAGGAGGGGCTGGGGGGATTTCCATTAGCAAGGAGCCATCCAGGTGCCAACAGCAATTCATCACAAGCACTCAAAACAAAGCAGGCAGGCACCAGCCAGGGGGACATAAAACGGCTCTTCCCTGGCAGGGTCAACCTGTGGAGAGGCCAAACCATGCCCAAACACGGCTCCCTCAGCTGGGCATCCCCTCCTTCCCTGCCATGAGGCCCCAGGTTTGATTTCTGGAGTGCAAACAGGGAATTTCCCATCAGCTCACACAGCAGGAGAATGGGGAAGCCGAGACCGTCTGCCTCCCCTGTCCCCAGTGATGTCCTCTGGGACCCTGGAGGACAGCTCTGGTATCAAGAAGTGTCACTGGACAGCACTGCCCCTCCTGCCACAGCTCCCCCCTTCAGAGCGGGCAAAGCCACCCTGGACACAGGCACAGGGGACGGCTGTCCCTGTCACCGTCCCTGTCCCCTCCCGGGATGCAGGCCACTGACACCGTGCCTGTGTTTGCAGCGCTCCCAGACTCCTCAGAGCCGTTTCCAGTGCGGAAACGCCACCCCATCCTTTTACATCGGCAAGGGGAACTCTTGACCCGCGGGTGTTTGTGGCGCTGACCCGGGGCTGCAGACACAGCGCTCCTGAGCAGCCCCGGCACTCCAGCGTGGTCCAGCCCCTGCAGCCAGAGACGCCCCTGGCCACTCTCTTATCGCTTTTGGCCAGCGTTTCTGCGGCACCTCCAAGGACAGGGCAAGGGCCAGCACCCCCGTGCTCCATCCTGTCACCACCTGCTCCTCCTGTGCAGCCCCAGGGGGTCAGCAGCAGCAGCAGGGAGCAATCCCCCTGCAAACCTCCCCGTGCTCCCTCCAGGGACCTGGCAGCCCCAGCAGAGAGCCGGGACCTTCTCTGCAGAGCTGGCCCGAAGCCCTGGCAGGTTTCTACAGATCCCAGATCAAAGCCCAGGAGCTCGACGAGCGCGGTGCCACAGGCAGGAAGCCCACACGTGTGGGAAGGAGCTGCTCCCAGCTGGGTGGGGATCGCGCCCTCCGCGGCTCTGGGAGACTCCCGGCCAGGGAAACCCTCTGAACCCCATCAGCCCCATCGGGGAGCGTCACCACCACAATTTCCCCTAACAAGTGCTTACACCCCACAGCCTCCCTTGCAGGCTCCTGGTGTTTTACCCACCCTACCAGCAAAGAGAAACTGGTTCCAGTTGGTGCCCAGCCGGCCCTGCTGGAGCAGGGTCCCACACGGAGCCGAGGGATGCGCGATCCGCGACTCCCTGCGCCTGGCACGGGCATCCCCGGTGCCCTCCGCGCTGTGCCCCGGCAGGGGAGGGGATGGGAGGGGATGGGATGCGCGTCCCGTCCTCCGGTCTGCTCCGTCCCTCCCGCCCCGTCCCTTACCGCTGAGCCGGTCCATGGTCCGGAGCCGCGGCACCGCGGCCGCCCCGGGAGCTGCGGGCGGGCGAGTGTCGCGGGCAGCGGCCGCCCGGCGGGGCCGGCTCTCGCTCGGGGCGGCCAATCCCTTCATCCGCCCCTCCCTCCCTCCTTCCCTCCCTCGCTCGGAGCACGGCAGCGCCCAGCACCGGCACGGCACGGCACGGCACCGGGGACAGCCCTGGGCTGGGGTCCCCTGCCAGCCTGCATCCCCATCGGCAGCCAGAGACCCCCACCCCGGGAAGGGTGGGGGTCGTGAGTGGGCCACCTGCACCTGCCCGGCCTGGGAAACTTCGGTTTAGGGGGAAAATCGCGAATTCCCACAGCCCGTAGCAAGGAGAGCTCCCCCTGAGCCCTCACTCCTCGTTTCCCCCTCCCCAAAATCCCCAGCGTGTCCCTGGCAATGCCGCTGTCATTGTCCCTGCCCAGCACAGACCTGCAGGGACACCTGGGCTTGGGAGACCAGTGGGACGTGTGACAGTGTCCCAGGTGTGGCAGCAAGGACAGCGGCTGCTGGCACTGCCAGGACAGTCCGGGCTGCAGCTGAGCCCTGTGGGGACAGCAGGCTGGGACAGAAATGTGGTGAGCTGTCACACGTACCCAATTATTATCACCTGGGAAAGCAATAATTGAAATATCAGCTGTGAATTAGCAACTGGCCTGGAGAACTTCCCCTTTTTGGGGCATCTTCAGCCCAGGAAACTCAGCCCCTCTCACCCCCCCACACCCAGCTGGGAACCAGCTCCTGCATGGATGGTGTTTGATCATCTCTCCATTCTGGATTGAGCCCCAGTTTTCTTCCACAACTCGGGATCTCCCTTGGGGCAGGAATCTCAGCCCAGGGCTGCCAACACTGCCAGGGAATTGCAGAGCAGCCAGGGACAGCTTCCAGGGCAGCTGGTGACACCTGGGGTGGTGGCACACCAGCAGGGGCCCTTGGAGTGCCTGCTGCCCCAGAAGGGAGCTGGAGATGCTGCCCTGGCTCTGAAATAAAAAAAAAAACCCAAGCCCTGCCTCAGTTTCCCCACCTTTGCCATGCAGGTCCTTGTGGAGGAGAGTTACTGTCCATAAAATGCTTTGGAAATGAAAAGATCCTGCTGTTGAGTTATTACTGTTATTAATAACATCCCCCAGGCTTCCTCACTGGAACTGCTGCTGGCCAGGGAAGATTCCTACAGCCACAAACAGTTGAGTTTGATTTAGAGAGCTCTATTTTGTACGAGTGAAATAATTACAAATCAGCTTGGCTCATTTACTGCTGCACTGGAGCTGATGAGCAGCTTCACCTCAATCCCCAGCCCTCTCCTGGCTGCCACAAAGCTCCAGGGCTGGAGCTGCTGCTGCTGGGAAACCCCTGCCCTGCGTGAGCCCCCTGACCTCTGGCAAAACCCTGCAGTGGTTTTGGGCAACAAACTGGGCAGCTTTGGATGGCAGGGAGGGCACTGGATCCACTCCGTGGGGACTCCAGGACAGGAGGGTTTCAGAGGGGACCAGAACGTGGCTCATGGCACAGTGGAGGTAAAAGCTGTGCTGTCCCCTCACAGGAGCTCTGCTGACACCCCCCAGGTCCCTGGGCTGTTTTGGGGACTGTCCAACCCTGCTGTATGCCTGAAAATCCTGCAGGAGGAGCAAACAGGAAAGCAGAGCACCACAGACAGCAGGGAAGATGTTTGTGTGGAAACAACCTCATTCATTTTATGAAAAAAATAAGGCAAAAACCAAAGTTATCCCATAGAGTTTGGGATACAGAGATGTAGAGTTTGCAGAGGAGGGAATTGCCTGCATTCCCAGAGGGACTCATCAGGGAATGATGGCAGTTGTGATGGGGACCTGCATTTCTCACTCCTCTCCTCTGGCCTTCCCCAGCTCCCAGCTGGAATATCCTGGAATGCTCAGCCCTGGACAAACCTGATGAGCAGCAAGAAACTGCACAAGGCAGGAGGTGGCTTTGGCTGCTCCACTTAGGAAGGGCTGGGTTTGGGGATGGAAAGTGGCTATTCTGGCACCTTGGGAGGATAAACTGGCTCTGGAGCAGCCCTGGCTTTGCAGGGAAAGCCACTCAGGGTTTGCATCACTTCTGTCCCCTGCCCCGAGCTCTGCATTTCACATCCTGAAGTGCCCCCAGTCCTGGCCATGTGAAGGCAGGGATGGATTTAAGGAGCCTGGAGTGAGATCCCACTTTCCTGCCGTTGTGCCCAGGGCCTTTTCCACCCCAACTCCACAGCCCAGCTGAGCAGGAGGGGATGGGACACCCCAGTGCAGCCCCCACCCCAAACCCCTGCTCTCTGCCAGCTCCAGGCTCCATGGCTGCAGCAGGAAAATCCTTCCCCTCCCCTCGTGTCCCTGTGGAAATTGAAATGTCAGATGTGAATCCTCACCCTCCCCTCGTGTCCCTGTGGAAATTGAAATGTCAGATGTGAATCCTCACCCTCCCCTCGTGTCCCTGTGAGGAGGCAGTGACAGACACCAAGGGGAGAGCCCAGGGATCCGTACAGAACTCAGGCTGGAAAAGGAAAGGAAACACAGAGCACCAAAGGATCTGCAAGACTCCAATTCACTCTCAGGGGTGCAGGGAGGGCCCCAGTGGCCCGTCCAGCCCCCAGAATCATACAGAGCTGCAATATAGAGATCTCTCTATGTATATATTTATAGGTATGTATATATTTATAGTGCACTGGGTTAGAACAGCCGGGCCTGCTTCTTCAGCTCGTTCCTCTTCCACAGAGCCAGGCGGTCGAACTCGGCCATGGTCATGCCGAAGATCTGGTAGAATTCCTCCTGGGACAGGTGCCTCTGGGGAGAAACAGGAGGCTGGGCCAGAGCTGGGCACTTCCAGGGGCTCTGAGGGCATCCCTGAGACCATGGGGTGACACGAGCCCAGCACTGCTCCCCTGGGAAGGACCTGCCTCCCTCCTGCCCCTGCCAGAGGCACAGGGGAGCAGAGGGAGCCCTGTGACACTGCCCTGCCCCTCGTGTGCCCCTGCCAGAGGCTCAGGGGAGCAGAGGGAGCGCTGTGACACTGCCCTGCCCCTCGTGTGTCCCTGCCAGAGGCTCAAGGGAGCAGAGGGAGCCCTGTGACACTGCTCTGCCCCTCGTGTGTCCCTGCCAGAGGCACAGGGGAGCAGAGGGAGCCCTGTGACAGTGCCCTGCCCCTCGTGTGTCCCTGCCAGAGGCACAGGGGAGCAGAGGGAGCGCTGTGACACTGCCCTGCCCCTTGTGTCCCCCTGCCAGAGGCACAGGGGAGCAGAGGGAGCGCTGTGACAGTGCCCTGCCCCTCGTGTCCCCCTGCCAGAGGCACAGGGGAGCAGAGGGAGCCCTGTGACACTGCCCTGCCCCTCGTGTGTCCCTGCCAGAGGCACAGGGGAGCAGAGGGAGCCCTGTGACACTGCCCTGCCACTCGTGTGCCCCTGCCAGAGGCACAGGGGAGCAGAGGGAGCCCTGTGACACTGCCCTGCCCCTCGTGTGCCCCTGCCAGAGGCACAGGGGAGCAGAGGGAGCGCTGTGACACTGCCCTGCCACTCGTGTCCCCCTGCCAGAGGCACAGGGGAGCAGAGGGAGCGCTGTGACACTGCCCTGCCACTCGTGTGCCCCCGAGCAGGTGTGGACATGCTCCTCACACAGCCATGAGCCCCACACACTGCGTGCCAGGGCCACCCCGTGGGATCTGGTCCCTCTGTGCCCTGATTGTCCCCAGTGCCAAAGGTTCCTCTCACCTCTAACCGAGTCCTGTCCACGTCTTTGGGCAGCTGGTTCCTCCCCCTCGTCTTCACCAGGAGCAGCTCGTAGGGGTAAATCTGCACAGGGACAGGGACAAGGACACCGTGGGGCAGCCATGAGACACTCGGGGCACCCTTGGGAATGAGGGCAAGGCCTCCTGCTGTATTTAACAGGGTTTGGGTGGCACAGCTGCCTCCAGGGCTTGGGTGGGACAGGGAGAGGTGGGACCTGCTCTCGGGGTGGCTCTGGGGCAACCTGCTCACTCTGCAAAAGCAGGAATGACCCAGGCAGGGGTGTGAGCAGGAAACCACCAGCACAACCCCCTGCTCTGCTCCTCGCCCAGGGGACAATGGTGCTCAGCAGCACCTGGCACCTGCAGGAGGGGAGGGGCTCTGCTGTGAGCCCCACAGTCCTGGGATGGGGCTGTCGGGTCCAGGATGGAGCAGAGCAAAGGCAGAGGGCTGAGCTTCCCCCTGAAGAGCCTGGGGACACACGGACACATCCCTGGGGCTCTGGCTGGTGGCCTCTCCTCGCAGCAGAAGGGTCTTACCTTGTACTCTGTGGGGAGAGCAGAAAGACAGACATGAGCCACACCTCTGGTGTCACCACCCCCAGCCCCCTGCAGCCCCCCTCTGCAGAGCTGCCGGGGGGGTTGGCAGCCCCTCAGCAGGGGCAGTCCCCGGGGTGCCCCCGGGTCCCAGTCTCCCCCCTCACCTCGCATGCCCCAGTTGACGGCGTTGGTGCTGTCGTAGTGGAACAGCTCCGCGCTGGGAGGCTGCGGAGGGATGGAGACAGAGACGGGCAGTGAGAGGGAGGCTCCTCCAGCCGCTCCAGGGGCACCTCCCACGTCCCCAGGCGGGGACACCGAGATCCCCACCCAGCAGCAGGGAGAGCGAGACACGAGGAGGTGAAGTGACAAGGCCAGGTCACAGGGAGGCAGGAGCAGAGCTCCTGATCCCAAACAATCCCTGGGATACAAAGCAAAGCTCTTCTGCTGGAAAGCAACACCAGCAGCCCTCTGGATTTGCCCTGTGGGAAATCAGGGCAGACACTGCCTGGATAGGGCACTTTGGACCCCAATAAATAATGATTATTAATGATAATAATCATTTTGGATTGGCACGGGGCAGCAGTGACAGCAGGGATGCAGAGGAGGGGGGGAAAAGGATGGAAAGGGAATGCTGGGGGTTTGGAGGAGCCTGGGAGAATGGGGAATGCCCAGGAGAAGAGATTTGGGAATGCCTGGGAAAATGAGGAATGCCTTGGAGATTGGGAATGCTTGGGAGAAGGGGGAATGCCTGGGAGAAGAGATTTGGGAATGCCTGGGAGAAGAGATTTGGGAATGCCTGGGAGAAGAGATTTGAGAATGCCTGGGAGAAGAGATTTGGGAGTGCCTGGGAGAGGGGGGAATGCCTGGGAAAATGAAGAATGCCTTGGAGATTGGGAATGCTTGGGAGAAGGGGGAAAGCCTGGGAGATTGAGGAATGCCTGGCAGCAGCAGGAGGCACTCACCCTGTGCAGCCCGTTCCTCCTGTAGGCAGGAAGGGAGGCTGACTTGGAAATGAGGGGATCTGCAAAGAAACCATCAATTCCATCAGGGAAAAAGCAGCAATGAACCTCACAGCCCAGGACAGCCCCCTCTGCCTCTGTGCTCCCAGCTCTGTCTCCTTCCAGCTCCAGCTCATTCCCAGCCTGTGCTGATATTCCTCTCCCCAAATTCCCTTCCTGTGGCACCCTCCCTCCCCACCCTTCAGAGCAACCCATTCTCCTCTCCCAGCTCCCCCTCTCCATCCTCTCTGCCCTGCTCCAGCTCTATCCTAGCCCAGGCTTTCAAGGGCTCCTTTTGGCTTCCCTTCTCCCCTCCCTGGTCCCAGCCCCTCCTCCAGCTCGGGCTCTGGACCCCCAGGAGGAGCTGGGGAGGGCTCGGGTCGGGCACTCACCGCTGTCAGCCAGGTAATGGGTGCGGGGAGCTGCAAGGAGAGCAGAGCCACTGTCAGGGAGGGCCAGGCACCCCATCCGTGCACAACTGCCCATCCCCAGCCCCACAGACCCTCCTTGGGGCTCCCAGGAGCTCCCAGGGCTGAGGGGCTCCCTGAGCGACCCCAGCCAGCTCCGTGAGGGCAGATGTGCCACGAGGAAGGAGAGCACGGAGTGGACAGGGCCATCTGTGCTGCCAGGCTCTCAAGTGTCCCCCCAGGCCCCAAGGGCAGGGCTGGGGGCCCTGGGGGCTCTGTCAGAAGAGGAGGATGAGTGAGGCAGACTGGGGTGCCAGCCCAGAACAGGTGACAGCACCTGGGCATGGCTGTGCTGCCAGATCCCCAAGAGATCCTTCAGCTATTCCAGGCTGCCCACTGGGCAATGCCCCATCCCAGCTGGGGCACAGGGGATGGATGGGGCCCTCCAGAGAGGAAAAGAGCCCAGCTCCATGCCCAGCACCTCTCATCAGCCCTTTCCTCATCCCATTCCTCCCTCTCCCCCCCACAAGCCTCCCGAGGGGCTGGGGCTGTGCTGGGTGGGACAGAGGGACAGAGGGACAGCCTTACAGCCATTGAGGGAGCCCTCGTAGCCTGCTGTGTGCAGGGCCTCCCTGCTGCTGGCTGAGCTGCGAGGGGGGGTCCAGGGGTCTGCGTAGGAGTGGGAGCGAGCCTTCATCTCCTCCCTCAGGATCAGCCTCCCGATGCCACTCTGGATCTGCCAGGGGGGAAAAGCCACCTGTCACCCTTCCTGTCCCTGCCCAGCCCTCTCTGGCACACCCCAGAAGGGCTCAGCATCCCCTGGCATGGGCTGGGTAACTCCTGAGGATCAGCAGCTGGGGTGGGGGTCCCTCAGCTGGGGATGCTCTCCCCTCCTTCAGAGCCCCTGCTGGGGGTGGCCAGGAGGGGACACATGGCCGAGGGCAGCAGGGACGGTGGTGGCACCTTCTCGGGTGGCAGGGCTGGGCTGAGCCTTCTCCCCAGAGCCAGCTGGGGACAGTTAGGTGCTGGCTGTGCCCAGCAGGGCTGGCACTCACCTTGTGCATGCCCCGGTCGTAGCCATCCTCCTCACCACCCGAGGAGAACCTCCGGGCCCGGGGAGCTGCAAGGAGACACGTCAGGGGTCAGATGGGGACAACAGTGGGGGCAGGCAGGGAGGAGACAGTCCCCAGCTGCGTGGGGACAGTTGGCTCCCAGACACTCCTTGGGTTTTGGGGTCACCTTGGCAGGTATCTCAGCCCAACCCCACTTTTGTGTCCAGACCCAACTGAAAACAGCGTTTCCTCCCAGAAAACGTGGAGCAGGAATGGGTTCCCCTTTGTCCCAGCCCAAGGGGAATTTGTTACCTTTGGGTGAGCCCTGGAAGGACCAGTACTCTGACTCGGAGTGGTAGTAGGGGTCAGGGGAGTAGGCAGGGCTGTACTTGGATGACTGAGCAATGTCCTCGCTGGTTTTGCTCTTTGTGGCTGCAGAGGGGGTGTCTGCAGAAGGAGAGGGCAGAACCAGGGTGAGGATCTGCAGAGATCCCCCCAAACCAAGGCAGATCCTCTTCCCTCCCCAGGACTGCCAGGGATTTCTGTCTGGGCACAGAGCAGAGCTGGGAATAATCAGTTTCCCAACTGCTGACACCTCCTCCAGGGTGCTGTGGCAGACAGTGGGGACAGTGACAAGCAGGGGATGTCACTGGTGTGGCTGGGAAGGGACCCAAATGGCTGAGAGCCCACGGCACCACAAGTGCTGGCTCCTGCACCGTGCTCATCCCAGTGCCAGCAGTGCCACCGAGGTGGCTGTGCTGTCCTGTCCCCAGGAGGTGACAGAGGGGGTGGAGGAAGGCTCAGCCCCAGCAGGGACGGGGCTCTCTGGGTTCTGCCAGGGAAAGGTGGCAGCAGAGGGGCTCTGACAGGGCTGGCTCCTCATGGCAGGGACACACAGGGTGCTCAGGCTGGGGACAGAGCCTCGACAGCACACGGGGGAGCCCAGGGGGGAGTTCTGCTGCACCAGAGGCCAGGAGGGTGACAGGGGAAGGAGCAGCAGGGACAGGAGGTGGCAGAGCCATCCCACACCTCTGGCAGGCACAGGGGACCCAGCAGGTACTTACAGCAGCAGGAGCAGGCAGCAGCGGGCGGTGGGAGGTGGGCAGGAGGGAGGGGAGAGCCAGGCAGAGAGAGGAGACACAGTTACTGCTCAGGGGAGCTGCTGTCCCTCCGTGAGCAGGAGCAGGTGGGGACAGAGCAAGCCAGCCCCTCTGAGAGCCACCAAACACCGAGGGCCACCAAGCACCAAGGGTCACCAAGCACCCTCCCCAACCTGCAACACCCCCAGGCCTGTTTCAGGCTGGAGCAGCCACCCACGATGGGCTGCATTTTCTCCAGGGCTGCATGTGAAACTGCAAATTGGTTTTTTCATCCCTTTTCTGAGGCTGCTCTGACTCCCTTATCCCACCAAGGCCCTGCTCCCCTTCCCACAGCCATCCCTGGTGTCCCTGCCAGCCTTTGCTGCATCCCTCACAACAGGGACGTGGTCCAAAGTCACACCTGTCCCCCGCTGATCCCTCCCTGCTGCCCAGAGCAGGAGCAGGAGCATCCCAGCAGAGCCCAGCACCCACACCCTGATGCCTGCCCCATCTCCCACCCAGCCCCAAGGACGCTGGTCCCCTCCCCGGGGTGACACGGGGACAGGGACAGACAGCCAGACCGTACCGTGCCGCTTGTAGATGGGCGGCTTCCTGTAGATGTTGCTCTCGCCAGCAGCTGGTGGGAGAAGAGAGAAAGGGAAGAAAGAGGGGGAGAGGGAGGTGAGCGTGGGCGAGCTGAGAGCGCACAGGACACGGGTCCTGCGGATGCCACCACCCCCACGCCACGTTTCCATCTCAGAGCCGCCTCCGAGCCCTCGAGTGCCCCGGGAGGGCTCCGGGAGGCTCCGGGCCGGCAGCCCGGGCACGGGAGCGCGGTCCCGGCTGCCCAGGAGTGCCAGGACATGCAGTGAGCGCCCAGCGACAGCATGCACCGGGGCGGGGGCACAGCCTGCCAGCCGGCAGCGAGGCACCGTGCTCGGGGTGCCAGCACCGGCAAGAACCGCCTGCGAGCTACCTGGGGCGAGCCAGCATCAGCCAAAGCCTCTTTCCGCAGCACAGAGAGAAAAGAGCGAGTCGGGAGGGAAAGCGAGCTGGAGCAGGGAGGGGCCATCCATAAACACCGAGCGGCAGGGCAGGGATGGGATGGGATGGGATGGGCAGGGATGGGATGGGGTGGGCAGGGCAGGGGTGGGAGCGGACCTGGGGGAGCCTCCCGGTGTCCTCAGGGCATCGGCGATGCCCTGGGGAGGGTGCCACGCTTTTGGGGCACGGGGAGATGCCACAGCTGGGTGGACGGTGCCGGGTTCTGACCCCGGCGAGGGGTGATGGGCAGCTCTCCCTGCTTCCCGACCCCCTCTCCCTTCCTGCCCGCTCCGGCCCGTCCCCGTGGGCTCTGCGTGGCCGGGGGGTGGCCCTTACCTGGTGGCCCCCTGCAATCCCTGCAGAAGGGGAGCAGGCATCTGGCAAGCCCAGCAGACACTGGGGGGAGGGAGCGGCGGGCCCTAGGGGGAGTATAAAATAGTCATCTGTAGCGGGTGGGGGTGGAAAGGCCTCCGGCAGACACGCTCCGGCTGGTGGCCCTGGGGGAAGGCAGGGCAGGGGACAGGCTCTCACCAGGGCACTCATCTTCGTGTGGGGAACAGTGGAGGGAGGGCGGGGAGGAGGAAGAAGAGGGATGTTGCAAGGATCGAGCAGACTCCGGGTGGCTCTGGGACCTCCGGGTGGTGACGGGGGGAGGAGGAGAAGGAGGAGGGTTCAAGCCGTAGGTCCTGTTTATGGATGGCCTCTCCCAGGGGTAGATCCTGCTGCCAGCTGGCTCTAGGCAGGCGGCGGAGCGAGGCATGCGACACAGCGGGGACGGCACATGCGGGCATGCCACGGACACGGCTCCCCGGGCAGCGGGGCGCTCCGGAGCCTACCTGGGATGTGGAAATGCTTGGGCGCTTGGTATGAGGTTGGAGTGGAGGACCTCACATCTAACTGGCTATAGTAGGGGGAGCTGCGCCCGCTCTCGGTGCCTGCGCGGGGCCGAGCAGAAGCAGCCGTGAGTGACCGAGAGAGAGAACAAGAGGCAGAAGAAAATGGGTGTTAAATGCAGCGGTGTTAGAACAGCGGGGGCCACCCGTGTGAGGGGGGTGCCGGGGATGTGCGCCGGGCTGCGGTCCGGGAGTGGCGGTGATGGAGCGGGGGGAGAGTTCCCGCATCCCCGGCATGCGGAGGAAAGCCCGGTGCGGGGCTGCCGGGAAAGCCGAGCGTGCTGCAGAGGCAGTGCTGAGCCCTTGGCGGTGCAGCAGGGCTCTCGGTGAGCTCAGAGTGTTCCAGTCCTTCCTCCGCAGCCCCGGAGGACAGGAGACACGGGCCAGGCACGCTCTGCTCCCCGCCGTGCTCCGGCGTGCATGTGCGTGTGCAAGGAGCTCCCCGGGCACAAGCATCTCCTGCACACCCCTCCCAGAGCCACCAGGGCAGCTGAGGGGTCTTCACCAGAGCTGGAGGTCTCCTGCCTCCCACCCTGTCCTGCCTGAGCCCCAAATTCCCCTTGGCCTCTCCTTGCTGCTCGCAAGAGTTTGGAGGACCAGGGGATGTGCCGAGCTGGGCACTGCTCCCGCCGTGGGCCACCCCGGGCCTCCTGCGGCTCGCCAGAGGAGAAAGCACCGCAATCCCAGAGATATTTGTGTGATCCTCTCTCCCCCTGGCGGCTGGGCTGCAGCCCAAATCCTCACCTGAGCGGTAGAAGTGGTGGGGGGACCTGGGGATGGTGGGGGACATGCCCTGGCGGCTGTAGGTGGGGGAGTCGATGTAGCCAGGGCTGGAGGCTCGCCTCTGCCGCGGGTCAAAGCTCTCGTAGATGTCCTGGCGTGGGGAAGGTGTGGAGAGCGGGGTTAGACTGGCAGGGGGTGTCCCACGGGTGGGGTCCCTGCCTGGGGGTGCTCTGTGTGTGACACTGGGCAGCGGCTCTGAGTGTCCTCTGAGGCTGGAGGGGTCCCCAGCCTGCCCTGCCTCCCCCTGCCAAGGCACAGGCAGCAAAGCCCAGGGTTTGGGAGCAGGTGACAGAGGTTTTGTGTCTGGAGATTGTCCCCGTCCCTTGAACTTGTTCCCAGTCACTGGGCAGAAGCTGCACCCTGGGGCCATTCTGCCAGGGAGGGCTTTCACCCGGCTCTCTTTGGGGCCTGAAGGACACAACAGTCCCCCTCCCTCATCTCCCCACACCCTGGGACAGCCACCAGCCCAGGGGGACGAGCAGCAGAGGCTCTGGGCAGAGGGACATCCTGGGGCAGCAGCAGGTGACAGACCCCAGTGCCCACAGGGACATTACCTGTGAGTATGGGGAGAGGGTCCCCAGGGACTGCAGGCAGCAGGAGGCAAAGTGAGGAGGAAAAGAGAGAGAGAGAGAGAGACAGCACATGGTTAGGAGGAGCAGGGACAGACTGGGGTCCCACAGCAGCTGGATTCCCTGGGTTACACTGGGGGTGCAGCCAGAGCTGAGGTGGGCAGGGAGCCCTGGCCAGGGGAGGAACTGGCAGGAGCAATCAGCAGCTGCCACCTCTCAGAGAGGGGAGGCACAGAGGGCCACGGCCACGCTGCCTGCACCATCCTGGGTGGGCTGCAGGACACCAGGCTTGTGGCAGGACCTTGGGGTGGGGATGTCAGAGGTGCTGCTGCCAAATCCTCTTCAGGTGCTGCTGCCAAATCCTCGTCCAGCACCACTTCAGGTGTCCCCCCTGTGCGAGCTCCTCTCCTTCCCTGGACCCCTGGGCTCACCCAGCAGCCCCAGCTGGGCAGGCAGGACAGTCCTGTGCCAGAGCCTACCCAGCCCCTTCCCTGGCTGCAGGGCCAGCACCCACAGGGCAGCCCTGCCCCAGAGGTGTCCCAGAGGTGCTGTGCTGGCTGCCTGCAGGATTGCCTGCCAGGGGCCAGGCTCAGGGCTGTGAGGGGTGGATTCCCTGCCCATCACTCCTCTCACCCATCCCTGTCTGTCCCTGCACGTGCCCTGAGCTCACTGGCATCTCTCTGACCACAGCAGCATCACTTCACCTCCATCACAGACCCTCCCCGAGCCCCTGGGCCAGGCCCTGCCCCACTCCTGCCTCCCTGCACGGCTCCCCCTGGCATGGACAAGCCCCCCAGAGCTCTGCCCAGCCTGGGGCCCGTTCCTGCCCCCAGCAGGGCTCCTGCAGCCTCAGTACCTCCCCATAGCTATATCTCTCCAGCGTCTCGTCCGACGTGTATCTGTGATAGGGCTCGTAGGAAATGAGGTCGGGACGCTGCACCTCATAGATGGCTTTAATCTTGGGAAGAGCTGCCAGGTCTTTGTAATTAAGGATCTCATTATCCACTTTAGCCTAGGGAGAGGGAGAGACAGACACAGAGATGGAAAGGAAGAGGAGGAGAGAAGGGAAGGGAGGCTGGAGCGCAGCATGGAGCCAGCACAGGGCAGACAGAGCCCACTGTCACCCCAGCAGCAGGGACAGGTCAGAGGAGAGGCCTGAGAGGCAGCAGGGGGAGGGCAGAGGAGCTGGGAGGGCAGGACTGTGCCCCTGAGTGCTCCTGAGCTGTGCCATGGCACTGGTGGCACAGTGTGCTGCAGGGACAGGGGATTTATCTCTGCTGTCCCCAAATTCTGGGCTTGTCCCACTGAAGAGCAGCTCTGGCAGCTGCTGCTGCCACCCCTAGGGAGGGGCAGGCTGGACTTACACAGATGACACGGTTTGGGGAGCCAATGCTGGAGCCAGGGGGCGAGATGGAGGTTTCTGACGTCCTTCTGTGCTGTGGAGGCACAAAGGGGGAGGGCAGGTGAGGGCAGGGCAAGGAGGGCCCCCTGAGCAGGCAGATTGTTGGCTTGGGGCTGAATTTCACTGTCCCAGCCCCAGCCACGGCCACCCACCATCCTCTGGGCAGCCTCAGGGAGCCACTCCAGGCGTGGGCACTGCCAGAACAGTTCAGCAGGGACTCAGGACAGTGGCACCTGGGACGTGCCACCTCTCAGATGCCCCTCACCCCGGTGCCTACCTTCAGCTTCTTCTCTGCTCTGGCTGCCTGCTTGCAGATGGGGTGCCACACCTCAGAGCCTGCAGGGCAGCAAAGGGACAGTGCTCACACACTGTCACCCCCTGCCAGGGCGCAGCCAGGTCCCCCTGCCACCTCCAGCAGTGCCACAGGAACGTGCAGGGCAGTGGGGACTGAGTGTCTGTGACAGGGAAGGGAGCAGGGCAGGGGCCAAACCTCAGCTGGGACAGCAAACTCAGGTGGATTTGTGGCTCAGGGGCAGGGCAGGGCTCATGGAGAGCAGTGGGAGGGCATCCCTGGCCCTGCACACACAGAGACCCCTCCAAGTGCCAGGAGGACCCGATCCCCCCGGCCCTGCTGTCACACGTTACCTGTCAGGTACATCTCCTCTCCCTCTGTGAACATCTGGTGGCAGCGCACACATCTGGCACAGGTGGGGTGGTAGTGCTTCCCTCCTGCCTGTGAGGAGAGCAGAGAGGAGCCCTGAGCCAGGCAGGACACGGTGACCTGGCCCTGTCCCCTGTCCCTGAGTGACCCTGCCAGCCCACTGCTGAGCAGCTGAGCAAACTGGGGTGGCCCTGGAGGCCTCCACATCCCATGGAGGAACCAGAGAGGGCTTCATCCCTGTTGGAAACCTGCTGGGCTGTGAGTCACACCAGGAACTTCTGCTCTCCTCAAAACCTCCCACACCAAGCAGAGCCAGGGGTGCCAGGGCAGCAGGGACAGTGTCCCTACACAGCTGGCACTCTGGGAATGGCCAACACCCTCTGCAGCCAGGCTTGGCACTGGCTCTTCCTCCAGAGATCTGAACAAAACCAGCAAATTTGGCCCCAGCAGGGAAGTAGCAAAGTGCCACTGTCGTATTTTCTGAAAAATCCCTTCGCCAGGATTTCTTCTTCTGGGAAGCTGAGAAGCCTCAGAAAAGAATGAACACAATAATTATCTGATTGCTGCTCCCTGTTTGGCTGCTTTGGAGTGTGGCTGGACATTGTTTACCAACTGGTCATTGTTGGATTGCTTTCATGTGAATTGTTTTCACTTAATGACCAATCCCCATCAGCTGTATTGGACTCTGAGCAGTCAGTCACAGTTTTTTATTATTCATTCTTGTTAAGCCTTCTGATGTATCCTTTCTCTTTCTTTAGTATAGTATAATCTAGCATAATATAATAATAAATCAGTCTTCTGAGAACATGGAGAGATTCTCATCTCTCACCTCATCCTGGTGACCCTCACAAACTCAACAGCAAAGGGAGAAGAAGGACCCCAAAGACCTCCCTGTCCATCACTGCCATCCATGGTGGCATCCCTGGGCAGTCCCTGCATCCCCCCCATGCCTTGGTGGCATCCTTGGGCAGTCCCTGCATCCCCCCCATGCCATGGTGGCATCCCTGGGCAGTCCCTGCATCCCCTGTGCCATGGTGGCATCCCTGGGCAGTCCCTGCATCCCCCCCATGCCTTGGTGGCATCCCTGGGCAGCCCCTGCATCCCCCCCATGCCATGGTGGCATCCCTGGGCAGTCCCTGCATCCCCCCCATGCCATGGTGGCATCCCTGGGCAGTCCCTGCATCCCCCCCATGCCATGGTGGCATCCCTGGGCAGTCCCTGCATCCCCTGTGCCATGGTGGCATCCCTGGGCAGTCCCTGCATCCCCCCCATGCCATGGTGGCACCCCTGGGCAGTCCCTGCATCCCCTGTGCTATGGTGGCATCCCTGGGCAGTCCCTGCATCCCCTGTGCCATGGTGGCATCCCTGGGCAGTCCCTGCATTCCTCCCTGGCTCTGCCAGAGCAGCTCCTGCTGCCCAGCCAAGCCTCCCCCGGTGCAGGGCAGCCCTGCTCGGGTTCCTGCCCTGCCAGGGGGTGCTGCAGGGGCTCGGTGCCCACCGGGAGGGTGCTGCAGCCCCGGAGCAGAGCGGGCTCGGCAGCGGGCAGCAGTGCGGGATGCGTTTCCAAGGCAACAGGCAGGCTGCCGGCACAGGGATGGGCTGGGGACACCCAGGGCATGGCAGCAGCTGCTGGGGGCTGATCTCCCCCGGCCCCAGATCAGCCCCAAATGTGTCCCAGCTCCAGATCCAAGGGCTGCTGTTGCTCCCCGCTCTCCCACCCTCCCGAGGAGCGGTCAGGCTGTGACAGAGCTGCTGCACGGCGCCCAGGGATGGAGGGTGGCACCCTGGCCCACCTCCCCGGGGCACGTCCCTGTCCCAGCCCCGGCACTCACCTCCAGGACGCGGCCGCTGATGTAGCGGTCACAGGTCTCGCACTTGATGCCGAACTGGGCGTGGTAGTCGGACTCGCAGTACGGGATGCCATCCCTCGGGAGAGGCACAGAGCGGTGAGTGCCAGGCGAGTGCCAGGGAGCCCCTGCCACGCCCCAGCCCCGAGGGGACACTCACTTGCTGATGTACTCGCCGGTGAGGATGACCCCACACGTTTGGCACTTGAAGCAGCTGACGTGCCACTGCTTCTCCAGGGCCAGCAGCGACTGGCCCTGCTTGATCTCCTCCTTGCAGCCGGCGCAGTCTGGGGGGACAGGAGGGGACGTGGGCACAGCAGGGACACCCCCAGCTGCTGTGTGACAGCCCTGGCAGTGCCCTCACCCCAGAGGAAAGCCCTGCCCTGGAGGATGAGCCAGGGATGATGCTGTGTCACCATCATCTTTTCTGAAAAATCTCCTTGCCCAGGATTTTCTCTCCCGGGAAGCTGAGAAGCCTCAGAGAAAAATGAAAACAATAATTATCTCATTGCTTCTCCTGTGTTTTGCTGGTCCAGCTGTGTTGGGACTCTGGAAGGAGTCACGAGTTTTCATTAGTATCTCTTAGCCTTCTGTCTGTATCCTTTCTCTATTCTTTAGTATAGTTTAGTACAGTATTCCTCTATATAATATAGATCATAAAATAACAAATTAGCCTTCTGAGAACAGGGAGTCAGATTCATTCCTTCCTCCTCTGTCTGGGGAACCCTGAAAATACCACAATGCTGTTACAAACACCCTGCTCCTGAGGCAGCCTCATGGGGATCCTTTCACTCTGGCAATCTGTCACCTCTGCTTGTCCCCAGCACAGGAGAGCTGGGACCCCAGAGGTGCTGCTGGCACCCAGCCACAGCCCTGAGCTGGGCTTCCCTCGGGGGGACCAGCGTGAGCCAGGCCAGCTGGACACCAGGAACAAATTCTTATCTGAAACAGTGACTGGGCACTGGAAGGGTCTGCCCAGGGAGGGGCTGGGGTCTGAAACCCTGCCTGGGTTTCAAAGAGCGGGGACGTGGCACCCAGTGCCAGCGTTTAGCTGAGGAGGAGCTGCTGGGTCACAGCTTGGACTCGATGACCTCAAGGGTCTTTTCCAGCCTGGTTTGTTGTGTGCTGGGCTGTGGGAGGGCCCTGCTGGGCTGGCAGGTGCCCAAGGGTGGGAAGTGTCCGGCAGAGGAAGGGCTGTGCTGTCCGGCCCGCGTCCGGCCCTCCTCCGGCCTCCCTTCCTCCCCTGGCTCCCAGCAGGAAGCACATGGGCTCGGAGCTCTGACCTTGACTCCTCCTGTCCCCCCCTCCCCTGGGCTGCAGGGCTGCTTGGAGGGGGTTTGCTTTAACCCTCTCCCTGCCACGGGGGAAGCAGGAGCAGCCAGCCCAGCCCAGGCTGCTCTGTCCCAAATCCCCACCTGGAAGATTTCAGAGCCCTGCACAAAGGCAGGATCTGCTCCCTCCTTCGGGTCCTGCAGGGCTGGGGCTGCAGGGAGAGGCTTGGCACGCTGCTGCTGGGGATGCCTTCCCTGTGGAATGCACCACAGCTCCCTGCCACCCTGCTGGTGGCACTGCTGGGGACACCGGGGCGGGCAGGGACAGGCGTGGTGTCCTCAGGTAACCCCACTGCAGGGCCCAGCAGCGCTGGGAAGGGGATGGGGAGGGAGAGGAAGGCAGGAGGGAGGCAGAGTCTGGCTCCAGGCAGCTCCGGGAGCCCATGGAGGAAGATGAGGGAATTCCTGTCCCCTCCATCGAGGGCTGGGGGGGGGGGGAAGGCAGCTTGGGGGGCTCACAGGGGGTCCATCACCACAAAGCCCACCACCAGCAGTGCCACCATGGTGACAAGGACCACGGGTGACACCCAGTCCTGGCTCTGGCCCTGGCTGCAGGACTCTGTGTCAGGCACTGACCTCCATGGCAGGAAGGGAAGGTTCTCCCAGCCTGCGGTCAAAAGAAAGGTCAAACCCACCCTAAAGAGCTTGTCCATCGCTCCAGCTGACTTTTAGGGGATCTCTGGGGTTCAGCAGGGCAAGGGGATGAGCAGAAAAACCCTTTCAGTGCTTGCAGACCCAGCAAGGAACACCAGTGCTGTGACAGCCCCAGGAGCATTCCCAGGGCAGCCACTCAGACACGAGGCAACTGACTTGGAGCAGCTTGGACACAGCTCCAGAACATCCCCATGGGCTCTGCCAGGGTGGTGGCACCTGCCCAGGTCACCAACAGGCCAGGGGAGTTTCCAAAACCAGCTGCAATCCTGGGTGGAGCCACAGGACTGCCCCGTCCCTCCTCCCAACCCTCGGTGACACCCTGGCTCTGCAGGGCGACCCCAAACCTGTCCTGTCACCCCTGGAGGGACACGTGGCCCCTCTCTGTGTGCCCAGCACAGCACAACTTACGGCTGGGCCCGTGGATCTTGATGGGCTTGGTGCTGAGGAGGGCGTGGGAGCAGTTCTGGCAGACGCAGTCCTTCCCGCTGAACGTCACCTTGTCTCCGATGGGGAACGGCTTCCTACGGCCAGGGACACGTGGGGAGGGGTCAGCAGCACCCCCGGGAGCTCCTCCTGCCCTGGGGCCAGCGGGGAGCCCGGCAAGGGCCTCTCCAAGGGGCCAGCAGCCCTCGGTGGCAGGTGCCACTCACCTGCAGGTGCTGCAGACAAAGCACTTGGGGTGGTAGGTCCTGCCCAGGGCAGAGATGACCTCGCCGGTGATGAAGTCCCCGCAGCTGTCACAGCGGGTCCCGTAGAGCTGCTGGTAGTCGTGGGTGCAGATGTACTCCTGGTTCTTGAAGAAGAAACCCGACTGGGCCAGGTCGCAGCCGCACACTGGGCAGAGGACACGCAGCCATCACGGCGGGTCCCTCTGCAGCCTCCTGCAGGCATCTCCCAGGGTTTCCTACCCCTGAGGGTTTCCCTCTCCTCCTGCAGGCATCTCCCAGGGTTTCCTATCCCTGAGGGTTTCCCTCTCCTCCTGCAGGCATCTCCCAGGGTTTCCCTCACCTCCTGCAGGTATCTCCGAGGTTTCCCCTCTCATCCTGCAGGTATCTCCGAGGTTTCCCCTCTCATCCTGCAGGTATCTCTGAGGGTTTCCCTCTCCTCCTGCAGGTATCTATCCCTGAGGGTTTCCCCCTCCTCCTGCAGGTACCTGTCTCTGAGGGTTTCCCTCTCCTCCTGCATGTATCTGTCTCTGAGGGTTTCCTTCTCCTCCTGCAGGCATCTCCCAGGGTTTCCCTCTCCTCCTGCAGGCATCTCCCAGGGTTTCCTATCCCTGAGGGTTTTCCTCTCCTCCTGCAGGTATCTCCGAGGTTTCCCCTCTCATCCTGCAGGTATCTCTGAGGGTTTCCCCCTCCTCCTGCATGTATCTGTCTCTGAGGGTTTCCTTCTCCTCCTGCAGGTATCTAATCTCTGAGGGTTTCCCTCTCCTCCTGCAGGCTTCTCCCAGGGTTTCCTCTCCTCCTGCAGGCATCTCCAGGGGTTTCCCTCTCATCCTGCAGGCATCCATCTCCCAGGGTTTCCCATCTCCCAGGGTTTCCCTTGCCAGCCGAGCTCTGGGGCCTCCCACAAGATGTCAGTGTCGGGCTGCGGGATGGGGCCGCTCCCGCCGGGGATCCCGCAGCGGGCAGGGAGCCCCTGCACTGCAGCGCTCCTGCAGCACGCACGGACATGGGCACAGCCCGGGCATCCCCTCCCGGACCTGCTGAGCCTGCCCGGGGCTCAGCCCGGGCATCCCCTCCCGGACCTGCTGAGCCTGCCCGGGGCTCAGCCCCTCTGCGGTGTGAGGAAGATGAGGACAGGGCTGGGAGTGTCCCAGGGACAGCTGGGGATGGGTGTTGTCCCTGCCGGCTCCGTGCTGAGCCACCTGCAGTCCCAGCCATGGAGCCCTGTCCTGATGGGAGCAGCTCCTGGGAACACTCAGAGCTCTCCCTGCTCGTTTTTCCACGGGTGTCCAGCCCAGCCTGGCTTCCTCCCTGCTGTGGGAAGTGTGGGTGGTGCACAGCCCATCACAGGAATCCAAGCAGACGTGGCCAGCCCTGGCCTCAGCATCATCTCCCTCCCACGGCCTCTCCAGCCAGAGGGACCTGCAGAGCAGCAGAGCCTGGCACTGGAGTGGCACAGGGTGCTCCTGGGCACCGTGCCCAGCTCCTCCTGCAAGGTGACACGGTGGAGAGGGGACCACAGAGCGACTGGGCACCTGCTGGCACAGCCCACCATGGTCTGGGTTTGTCCCTCAGCCCCCTCTGTCCTGTCCCTGCGGCTGTGGGGTGGCCCTGGGTGACAGGGGGACAGTTGGATCTGCTGCTGCAGGGGACAGGGATGCAGCTCCTGCCCTGTGCAGCATCCCCTGGCCCAGCTGCTCCCTGGGGCTGGGGTACCCAGCAGGGGAGTCTGGATCTCCCAAACATCCTGTCAGCAACGAGGGACAGGCCAGCAGCTCGGGGACAGCATCAGGAAGCAAAGGCAAGGTAAAATGAGGCTGCTCTGTGCCCTGTTTGCTGTGGGAACAGCACATCCCCTGGCTCACTCCTGTGCCAGCTCCTGGGGACAGGCAGTGGGGCTGGAGCCAGCCAGAGGTGGCAGGAGGTGAGAGCTGTGAGGGAAGGTGAGACAGGAGGATTTCCTCTCATTATTTATTCCCTTTCACTTGGAAATCGGGCAGTGAGCTCTGCCAGGCTCTCCCTGCTGGCTCCTGCTCCCTTTGAAGCTGTCTGAGCTCTTTGTCTGGATGCTCAGCTCCTGCTGGAGCCTCCAGGCTGAGCTGGGAAAGGGCAGTGAGCTCAGCACGGGCCCTGCAGGTGCAAGTCAGCCCTGAGGGCATCCCGGGACAGATCCCCCCTCCCAAACACCTGGGGCTGCCACCCCCACGGGGGACAGGGCTGCAGCAGGGTGGGGACAGCCCGGGGAGTGTCACCTGCAGCCAAACCCTCTGTCCTGGCAAGAGGGTGACCAGGGGGATGGGGATCATGCTTAGCACAGGGAGCTTGGAAGAGCAGAGGCCTTTAAAGAGCCCCGGAATGGGGAATTTTACAGCCTGCAGGAGCTGGCTGAGAGCAGCTGCTCCAATAAAGGAGCTGAGGAGCAGCAGCAGCTCTGCACCATGAGCTTTACAGCCCTGCAGCTCTCCCCTGCTGCTCAGGAGGATCCAAAGAACCTCTCTGCTGCACTCCTGCCAGCCCTGGGGGCACCAAGTCCCAGCTGCATGCCACGGGCAGGTGGCAGGGATGTCACAGGCATGTGCCACCCAGCCCCAGCTCTGCCAGAGCTGCTGTGGGCATCTCCCCACCTGGCTGCCTCTCAGCCAGGCTGGCAGTGCCTCCTCCCCCTGCTCCTCCTCCTCCTCTGGGGGCAGCTGAAGGACACAGTGACCCCCCCCCAGGCCCAGATGGGCACGTCTGGGACCTGCAGGCTGCCCCAGGGCAGTGACACTGGACACCCAGTGGTGTCACTGGCGCTGGCATCACTCAGGGCTCTGCCTGCCCTGTGCCACTGTGCCACACCACATCCCCCTGCCGCTGCCACCTCAGTGACCAGGCAGGTCTGTCCCCAGGGCTGTGGGACATCCTGGCCAGGAGCTTTTGGGGGGCCCTTGTCCTACCTTGGCAGGTGAAGCAGCGGATGTGGAAGTGGTTGCTCTGCACACGCACGACCTCGCCCTTGCAGGTGTCCCCACAGCGGTAGCACTGGATGGCAGAGGAGCTGCTCCCAGGGCTGTAGGGGTTCTGCTGGAAGGGAACTGCTGGCAGCAAGGGGGAGACAGGAGAGAGGGGAAGGCTCTGTTAGGATTTGGGACACAGCCGGGTGTCACTGCACTGAGCTCAGCCTGGTGGCTGTGACAGGGCCAGGCCAGCTCTGAGGGCAAGGGACAGCACCCAGGGATGTCACTGTCACATTTTCTGAAAAATCCCTTGCCCAGGATTTTTCTCCTAGGAAGCTGAGAAGCCTCAGAGAAAAAGGAAAACAATAATTAATCTGATTTACTTCTCCTGTGTTTTGCTGCTCTGGAATGTGTTTGGAGATTGTTTACCCACAGGGGATTGTTTGGTTGGTTTCATGTGAATTGTTTTAACTTAATGACCAATCACAGCCAGATGTGTTGGGCCTCTGGCAGGAGTCACGAGTTTCTCATTATTATCTTTTAGCCTTCTGTTTGTATCCTTCCTGTATTCTTTAGTATAGTTTTAGTATAGTATTCTTTGATATAATATAGTTCATAAAATAATAAATTAGCCTCTAAGAACATGGAGTCAGTTCATCATTTCCTTCCTTCATCTGGGAGCCCTGCAAACACAGGACAGTGACTGAGATGGGAGCCCAGCCCCCTCTGGGTTTGGGATTTCCCTGCCCCACAAAAGAGACTCACAGGCCTGCAGTGCCAAACTCGGTGTGGGGCACCCTGTGGTGACAGCCAGGTGACAGCCAGGTGACAGCTGCCCAGGCACTCTCCTGTCCCCAGAGCAGGTGCAGAGGATGCTGCAGGGACAGCTCCCACTGCTGTGCCAGCCCTGCTGACCCTCAGAGAGCTCCGAGCTGGCAGCAGCTCAGGAAGGAACTGCTGGGCTCTTGGAGCTTCCACTTGTCTGCTTAGGAGCTGGAGGAAGGAGACACTTGTCAAGGAGCTTTCAAACACCACAGCAATGGGGTGCCTGGCCCTGGTGGGGCTGTCACCTCCTCAGCAAGGAGAGCAGCCCAGTCCCACGGCTCCTTCAGAGCAGGGAGGTTCTGGGGGCTGCAGGGAGGGCAGGGCAGGGCAGGAGCTGAATTCCTCCTGCTGCAGACAGAGCTGGGCTTCACCTCTCCTCCTCAGCCCTCTGGGACACCACACAGGGGATGCCCAGCAGCCTCACCCCACGCTCCAGGGTGAAACTCTCCTGCTCTGTACTGATCCTTCTGCTGTCTCAGGGCCATTCCCAAACACACGGAGCAAACAGAGCAATTCCTGCTCTCCCTGCCCCTCCCAGGAGTGCCTGGGCTGGGCAGGAGCTCCAGCCAGGCTGACACCACGCCAAGCACCAGAGGATTTATTTGCTGTAAGATTTCCGACAGGGAGTCACGATCTGGGCAGGTCGAGCAGCAAAAAGGAGGATTTCAATGGGCCAGAGCTTTTCTGACCCAGGGCTGAACTGCATTCCCAGGAAGAAGAGAAGCAGCTGATTGAAAGCCAGCCTGTGAAGTCCCTGCAGAGCAGGGAGAA
Organism: Haemorhous mexicanus; assembly: GCF_027477595.1. Classification (NCBI taxonomy): domain Eukaryota; kingdom Metazoa; phylum Chordata; class Aves; order Passeriformes; family Fringillidae; genus Haemorhous; species Haemorhous mexicanus. The sequence continues at coordinate 1,790,516 of NC_082355.1, forward strand.
GGGGCACAGGACAGAGGAGATCACTCATCAGAGGCTCCTCGCTCACCGAGGGGCAGATCAAGTGACAGGGAACAGAAACAGCCCATTATCAGCTTCAAAAGCCAAGCAAGAAAAGTCAAAATGACATTGAGACTGTGGCACAGTAAAATCCCACTCCCTGTGCCAAGTGCCCAGAGCCACAGGGGCTGAACCTCCTGGAGCACAGCTCCATCCCTGGAGCTGCTGGGAATGGGCTGTGAGGAAGCTGCCAGTGCCTCCTGCACGGCTCAGACCCAGCCTTGACTTCCAGGAGCTGCTGGGATTTCCCTTCCCTGCAAGCCCAGAGCTCTCAGAGGTACCTGAGGCACTAAAGGACACCAAGTGCCAGCAGAGGAGTGACAAGGCCTGGAGCTAGCCCAGCAGAGACTAATTAGTCTAGACCTAAATGACTCTGGGATCTAAAACAAAAGGAAGGGAGCAGGGAGCCCCCACCCAAGAGACCAGGAATGCAGCACCTCCTGTGATGGTCACTGGTGTAATGGGTGCCCAGGAGCTCTGCAGCTGCCTGAGGGGACCAAGAGGATTTCCCAAGGCTGGAATAAATCAGGGATCTTCTCTGCAGGGGTCTCCAGCAGAGCAAGAGTTACAGAGCTGAGCCTTCCTCCCACGCACCCAGAGCTCACACCCTGGCCCAGAAGGAAGCCAAGCCCTGGGACACAGCCATGGAAATCCACAAAGCTGGAGAGGAAAGCAGGACAGAGGCAGGGGGGAAGCCAGGAATTCATCCACTGAAACATTCACAACAAAGAAAGAGGGGGAGACCAAAACAATAATAATCTGTGTCGGAACACGCAGGCATCACTTGGTGCGGGCTCCTGGTCTCCAGGGAAAACTTCCTGGTGTCCATAGCAACACATCCAAGCCCTCGCTGGTCTGACGGGAGAGAGGCAGAGGAAAAGGAGCTGAGGATGGCAAAGATGCTTTTAGCTGTGCTCCAGAGCTGGCTCTGAGCCACCACTGCTGGCTGTGGGGACGGGTCAGGACCCAGCTCAGGGCACCCTCACCCTCCTGCTCTGCTCAGCGCTGCCCAAAGCTCCCTGATTTGTGCTGAACCCCCAGGCCAGGCTGGAATTGTGTCCAGAACATTGGAGCATTGTGTGCCTGTGTGGCAGGCAGCAGCTGCCCGCCTCGTGGCCCCGTGCAGGAAGTATTACACAGCCCAGAGCCCCCAGCCCAGGGCCAGCTGAGCAGGGCAAAGCTCATTACCCCAAATAATCCCCTAATAATGTAAATAGCATTAGTGGCCTCACAGGCTGGGATTCAGCAGCCCTGGAGAGGGGGTGGGAGCTGCCCAAGGAATGCCATAATCTGCCCCCACTTTGCTCAGAGCTGCTCTGGGCCAACAACTCACGGGTTTGTGCTCCACTCTCAGTGCAAAACACGCCCAGGGCCAGGCTCCTGTGGGGCTGTGCCCGTGTCCTGCCTGGCTCCTGGCGGGCTCTGGGTACAGCCAGGCAGGGAGCTGCCACGGGGCTGCGTGGGCACTCGACAGATTTGCCAGTGATCCGGATTAAGGTGGCACCTCCGGTCAGGGATTGCTGCCCCGGGGTCAGGCAGCGGTGCCCATGCCCAGCCAGGGGGTGACCCGGGCAGGGGACAGCCCCAAACACCCCCCAGGACACAGGGGACAGCCCCCAAACCCCCCCTAGGGCACGGGGAGCAGCCAGTGTGTGACCCTGGCAGGGGACAGGGAGCAGCCAATGTGTGACCCTGGCAGGGGACAGCCCCCAGACACCCCCAGGAGGGCACAGGGACCCTGCCCAAGGGCTGCTCCAAGCTCACAATCTGTGCCATGCCCTCCTTGGCTTCAGGAGGGTCAAGGACCTTGTTTGGTTTCCTGTGCTCTTCCTGCCCCTGTCCAGCCCTCCAGCAGGATGGGGAAATGCTGAACCTCTGGAACACTCCGAGCACTTCAGGAGTGGCAGGATAACTGGGGATGATTTCCATTTGGAGGGGTTGCTGCTCACCACCAACACAAAGAGCAGGGCACAACAAGCTCCCCCAGCAGCTTGGGTCCCCCCAGGCAGCCCCAAACCCCACAGCCCCACATACCCAAGAACAGCAAACCAGGAGCACCCAGAGGCATTTATAAAGATCCATCCCCCCTTCCTTACAGGGACCAGAGCAGGTGATTCCCCTTTCCCACCTATTTCCCTCTTCCAGCCCATTGGCTCTCCAGGAAGGTCTATCAGGGACAAGCTGCTCCAGGTGGGGTTTGGATCATTACCCACAGGGAACTGGAAATTCCCACCCAGCCCTGCTGCCAGCACGTTTGTATCACAGCATCTCCACAGGAAGATGGGCATGCCTGGCTAAATTAACAGTAATTAACATTTACACAGTGCTGGGAGAGCCACAGGTGAAGGGGCCTGTGACAAAGCAGAGCATTCACCCTGAAATTAATAAGGAGAGGCAGTGCCAGCATGGGAAACTGAGGCTGGTGGGTGCCAGGGGGAATGCAGGGACTGAGAGCTGGCACCTACAGCAAAGGGGTGCCAGCATGGGAGGGGTCCAGCCCCAGGAGCATGGAGGGAGGTGTGGGTGTCCCTGTGGGATGGATCCAGCCCTGGGGTGTGGAGGGAGGTGTGGGTGTCACCATGGGATGGATCCAGCCCTGGAGCGTGGAGGGAGGTGTGGGTGTCCCTGTGGGATGGATCCAGCCCTGGAGCATGGAGGGAGGTGTGGGTGTCACCGTGGGATGGATCCAGCCTCTGGAGTGTGGAGGGAGGTGTGGGTGTCACCGTGGGATGGATCCAGCCCCTGGGGTGTGGAGGGAGGTGTGGGTGTCCCTGTGGGATGGATCCAGCCCCTGGGGTGTGGAGGGAGGTGTGGGTGTCACCGTGGGATGGATCCAGCCCTGGAGCATGGAGGGAGGTGTGGGTGTCACCGTGGGATGGATCCAGCCCTGGAGCATGGAGGGAGGTGTGGGTGTCACCGTGGGATGGATCCAGCCCTGGAGCATGGAGGGAGGTGTGGGTGTCCCTTTGGGATGGATCCAGCCTCTGGAGCATGGAGGGAGGTGTGGGTGTCACATGGGATGGATCCAGCCCTGGGGTGTGGAGGGAGGTGTGGGTGTCACTGTGGGATGGATCCAGCCCTGGAGCATGGAGGGAGGTGTGGGTGTCACTGTGGGATGGATCCAGCCCTGGGGTGTGGAGGTAGGTGTGGGTGTCACCGTGGGATGGATCCAGCCCCTGGAGCATGGAGGGAGGTGTGGGTGTCACTGTGGGATGGATCCAGCCCTGGAGCATGGAGGGAGGTGTGGGTGTCACCGTGGGATGGATCCAGCCCTGGGGTGTGGAGGGAGGTGTGGGTGTCACCGTGGGATGGATCCAGCCCTGGAGCATGGAGGGAGGTGTGGGTGTCCCTGTGGGATGGATCCAGCCTCTGGAGTGTGGAGGGAGGTGTGGGTGTCACCATGGGATGGATCCAGCCTCTGGAGTGTGGAGGGAGGTGTGGGTGTCACCATGGGATGGATCCAGCCTCTGGAGTGTGGAGGGAGGTGTGGGTGTCACCGTGGGATGGATCCAGCCCCTGCAATGCTGGATGTCAGTGGGATGCTGACAGATGATGCTGGCAGGAATCTCCACAGCTCCGTGGGGCTGACCTCCCTTCCAGCAGCTTCCCAGTGCCCCCCAGTGCAGCCTGGCACCGAGCAGTGCCCATCCCATCCCTGCAGGCTCCCTGAGGCTGGAAATCCTCTTCTCAGACCCCCCTGCGGGTGGTGGCACCAGCGCGGCACAGGCGGGGGTGGGATGCGGGGAGGGCGAGGAAAGCTGGGCACTCCCGGTGGCAATTGCCGGTTGGCACTCCCGGTTGGCACTCCCGGTGTGCATTCCCGATGGATATTCCCGGTGGGCGTTCCCTGTGTGTATTCCGGGTGGGAATTCCCGGTGTGCAATCCCGGTTTGTATTCCCAGGGGGAATTCCCGGCGGGCACTCGCGGTGGGCACGGCTGGCACTCCCCGGGAAGGGCCGGTTCCAGGCTCCGGGGCTGGCAGAGGAGCGGGGCTGGGGGGGCTCAGGAAGAGGAAGCCCGGCCCCGGCAGCCCCGGGGGCTCAGGAGGGGCAGTGAGTGTCCGGGAAGGAATTTGGCTGGAAGCGCTGGAGCTCAGGGAGAGGCCGGGCTGAGGCAGCGGGGATGGGACACAGCGAGCAGGGCTGGGGACACGCAGCGAGGCCAAAAAACCCTCTGCTGGGACTGGGGACAAGGAGGGGACACTGCAGTGTTGGGGAAAGTGAAACAGGAAAGCCTTATAAATATGATTGCCTGGCAAAAGATCTGGAGAACATGGAAACTGTGAGATTGAAATGAAAGCAAGCTCTGAGATCCCTCAGTTACTGACCAACTGGAAAACAATGGCATGGCCAGCTGAGGGCAATCCCCTTTGGATGGAACAACACCCTCTGCCTGCAGACAGCTCCAAGGGGCAGAGCAGACCCTGCTGCCTTGGCAGAAGGGCTCAAAAAGGAGTTTTTAGGGTTTAAAATGTAACACAGTGTGGTAATGGAATGATTCTTATAGGCTGTATGTAAATGCTGTAGGATTTGTATCTTGGGCTGGATTGGTTAGTGAGAATGAGAATATTCAGCACAGAAGATTGATTGTATTGGAAAGGGGACCTTGCTCTCTTTCCCTCTTTCTCTCTCTCTCATCCTCTTTACCTCTCTCTCCTCTCTTTACAGCTCCAGCTGTGCCTGGCAGCTCCCAGCAGGGCCCTGCACTCAGCCCGTGGCAATAACCCACAAGCTCCAAGCCCAGAAGAAGATTTATTGTATTGTAATGGGAACCTCACCCTCTGATCCTCTCTTTTACTCTCTCATTCTCTCTTTACCCCTCTCTCTCCTCTCTTTACAGCTCCAGCTGTGGCTGGCAGCTCCCAGCAGGGCCCTGCACTCGGCCCGTGGCAATAACCCACAAGCTCCAAGCCCTGCCTTCAGAGATCTCTGCTCTCCATCCATCCTGACCCTCCTGACCCCCGACACTCCCCCACTGCAGCAGCCTGCACCCCAAACCCCCTGCAGCAGGGACCCAGCTGGCTCCCAGGGTGAGGATTTCCCTCAGGCAGAGCTGAGCTGGCTCCCAGGGGTGCTGGGGAGGAAGGGTGGGAGCTCCAGGGCCACGGGATGTGGGTTTTTCTCATCAGCAGCGGGGCCAAAGGCTCCTGCCTGCTGTCCTGCCCCGCCAGGGCTTGGCTGCAGCCCTGGGAAGGAAGGGGAGGATGGGCTGGCAGGCAGAGGATGCTGCTCCTTCAGCAGGCAGGGAGAGCCTCGGGCTGTGCCCCGTGGGGCTGCCCTGAGCCTGGCATGAGGGAACGTGCCTGCTCCAGACACAAATCCCAATTAACCGGGCTGGAAAGGACCTCTGGGACCAGCCCAGGTCCCTGCTGAGCAGGGGACACTGGGGGTGCCAGCAGCACAGAGCTGGGTGAGGGAGCCAGCACAGGCTCAGCCAAACCCCCCGAGATAAGGGAAGGGCTCAGCAGCACAGAGCTGGGTGAGGGAGCCAGCACAGGCTCAGCCAAACCCCCTGAGATAAGGGAAGGGCTCAGCAGCACAGAGCTGGGTGAGGGAGCCAGCACAGGCTCAGCCAAACCCCCTCAGATAAGGGAAGGGCTCAGCAGCACAGAGCTGGGTGAGGGAGCCAGCACAGGCTCAGCCAAACCCCCTGAGATCAAGGAAGGGCTCAGCAGCACAGAGCTGGGTGAGGGAGCCAGGAAAGGCTCAGCCAAACCCCTGAGATCAAGGAAGGGCTCAGTAGCACAGAGCTGGGTGAGGGAGCCTGGAAAGGCTCAGCCAAACCCCTGAGATCAAGGAAGGGCTCAGCAGCACAGAGCTGGGTGAGGGAGCCAGGAAAGGCTCAGCCAAACCCCCTGAGATAAGGGAAGGGCTCAGCAGCACAGAGCTGGGTGAGGGAGCCAGCACAGGCTCAGCCAAACCCCTGAGATCAAGGAAGGGCTCAGCAGCACAGAGCTGGGTGAGGGAGCCAGGAAAGGCTCAGCCAAACCCCCCGAGATCAAGGAAGGGCTCAGCAGCACAGAGCTGGGTGAGGGAGCCAGCACAGGCTCAGCCAAACCCCTGAGATAAAGGAAGGGCTCAGGAAGGGCTCAGCAGTTGGGGTGCCCAGCTCTGGAGGTGAGCTCAGCCCTGCACTGCCACCTCAGTGCTCAGGCACTGCTTCCATGGAGCTCCCTCAGATAAAATCCATTTCCATCCAGGAGAAAATGCCACATTTACCTCGGGACAAAAGATTTTCTCTGCTGATCCTTCTGCCCAGTGAAATCCAGGAGCATCACGTGGTTCCTTATTTAATATTTACATTTTTGAGCCGGGGAGGGCTGAGTGCTCCTGATGGGCTGAGGGCAGGTGCCAGGGATCTGCAGTGGGGCAGTCTGAGCCTGCAGCAGCCCCAGCTGCTCCTCCACTGCTGGCACTGAACCCCTGAGGCTGGGACAGTGGCCTGGGGGCACTGGGGAGCACCCAGCTCACCCAGAGCAGCCCCTGGACTGTTCCCAAACCTGTCAGTCAGCTCAGAGTGTATTCCAGGCAGGATTAGAACCCCCTCCAGCCCCTGCCAGCCTCTCCTGGCTCCCAGGCAAAGCCATCTGTGGCTTACAGCTAAAAACCCTCCCCTGCCACAGCTCCTAATCCAGCCCTAGGCTTCCCTAATTAGATCAGGACCAATTATTGCCCCCAGCTGGCTCACAGTGGCCCCTTGCCCCTCGCTGCTGCCACTCCCTGGGTGGGACACAGGACACAGACAAGCCCTGGGTGACGTGAGGGTGGCACCAGGGAGCTGGAGTGGCAGTGCCACCATGGCAGAGGGCATGGGGCTGGGGAGGGTGGGCCAGCACTGGCACCACACCAGGCAGGGAGGGAGGCAGGGAGGGAACCCCCTTGAGCTGGTTCCACTGCATCCCAGGATTTCCTCGAAATCCCAGGAATTCCCCTGCATCCCAGGACTGCAGGGAGCGTGGCTGGATGCCACAGGTGCCCAAAGAGGTGCCAGAGCGTGGTGAGGGCACGGCAGCACAGTGTGCCAGGGTGGGAGCTGGGTCACACCAGGACACGCTGCACAGACAGACAGGAGGGAGGTCAGAAACACACACAGGAGACAAAGGAGGGAAGGAGACAAGGAAAAAATCAAGGGGAGAGAAGGAAAACAAGGAAAAAAATCTGAAAAACAACGCCAGGGCCCTGCCTGCAGAGCAGAGTTTGCTTCTGGCTGCGTTTGTGGAAATTATTCTCCAAATGAGTGGAGGAAGCTGTGACTGCCTGCCCAGGCTGCCCTGGCTGCAGGGCTGCCCCTGCCTGCCTGCAGGAGGTTCACATCCCACACAGGCAGGGCTGGAATGTGCCAGGGACACCCCAAACCCCCCCCCCCCGGGGCTCAGAGCTGGCCCCTCCTGCCTGCAGGAACTCCCAGCCCCACCTCGGGTGTCCTGAGGGATCTGGGATCAGATGGAAGCACTGAGTGCTGCTGGGATCTTTCCAGATCCCAGGAAAAAGAGGGAGAAGTCGCTTTTCCCGTTCTCAGAGCTGCAGGGAGATTTGATGACCTGAGTGCAGGCAACAGGAAGGCACAGCAGGGCTGTGAGCCTGCACCTGGGCTGGGCAGGGCCAGGAACACGCTGGATCCTGGGAATTCCACTGCATCCCAGAGGTTCCACTGTATACTGAGAATTCTACTGCATCCCAGGGGCTCCACTGCATCCCAGGGCTTCCACTGTGTCCTGAGAATTCTACTGCATCCCAGGGGTTCCACTGCATCCCAGGGGCTCCACTGTGTCCTGAGAATTCTACTGCATCCCAGGGGTTCTACTGCATCCTGAGAATTCTACTGCATCCCAGGAGTTCCACTGCAACCCAGAGGCTCCACTGTGTCCTGAGAATTCCACTGCATCCCCGGGGTTCCTCTAAATCCCAGGAGTTCCACTGCATCCCAGGAATTCCAATGTATCCCAGGAGTTCCACTGCATCCCAGGAGTTCCCCTGCATCCCAAGATCTCCCCTGCATCCCAGGAATCCCCCTGCAGGGTGGTCTCAGGGGCACAGCCCCTGGCAGCAGGCACTGGCCGAGGTCCCATCCTCCATCCCCTCCCCTGGATTTGGTTCCTGAGCTGTGCCACGGGGGGAGCCCCAGGCAGCCAGGGCAGGAGGGGTGGCCGTGCCTGAGGCTGGACCCAGCCCCAGCCCAGAGGATTCCAGCTGTTTTCAGCTCCAGCTGGGCTGGACAGCTTTCGGGGGGTCCAGGCAGGGGGCTGCACTTGGGTCCTGAAGCTGAGGGATGCGAGGAGCAAAGAATCCAAGCTTGAGGTCCTGGCCAAAAGCTGAAAAGCCTGAGCTCATCCCTTTGCTGGGGCCAGGTTTCCTGCAGAGCAGGGGCTGTGCTCAGTGCTGGGACACAGCCCTGGCTGTGTGGGAGTGCAGGGAGCCCGGGGGGACAGTCCCTGGCTGCCAGAGCCACCCCCAGCCGGGCCAGCAGCAGTCTGGGCCAGCTGGAGCACCAGGGACCCATCCCAGCTGAAAAGCCCCCAAAAAGCCCAGAGAGAAAGCAGCAAAGGGGATTTCTGAGGAAGGGGAAAGGCAAAGGAGCTGTCAGATGTGGCATGTCCTGCTGGGCACCGTGGAGGCAGTGCCAGGGTGGCCAGGACAGGAGGTGACACAAAGGAAACATTCATTGCTGCTCACATGAGCTCCCGGAGACAGGCAGGACAGAAAGGAGATTATTCCTGGCTGCTGCAGGAGGGATTTGCTGTTTGCTGCTGCTGGGTTTTTGTGTTTGCAGCTTCCCCTGTGGAAATGCTCCTTCCCTTTCACCTCCACCCACCAGCCCCGTGGATTTCGGGGCCGTTTCCCAAACATATGGTGCATCCATCAGAGACATAAAGGCTGCTATATTTAAAATATTACAAAAGAAAAGCCAGGAGCTGACATTTTTTTAAACTAGGCCAGCCTCTGAGAGAGGGAGAAACGTGGGGATTTAGGATTTTCTCTGCCAGATCAGAGCAGCAGCCCCGTGGGATGAGGCAGAGCAGGCTGGCACCTCGCCACCCTGCAGCAGACTGTTGCTTCCAGAGTCTGGGAGCACTTTTGGGAGAGGATCTGTCTGCTCTGTCCCTGCCTGCACCTCCAGGAGGCTGAACCCAGCCCTGCTGAGGTGCAGAGTGCTCTGAGCTCCTTCCTCCCTGGTTTCCCTGGGGTTGAGAACCTCCTGGAATCCCCCACTGGTCTGTGTGTGTGCCCAGTGTGATATATGTTACAATATAGATTATTATATTATATTTACAAAAATTTGTGCTGAAGGAAATGGAAACCACAGCATTTTGTGTGCCAAGCCAGGGTCAGGCAGCCAGCAGTAACAGGAATATCAGTACCTGATAAAGAATGGAGCTTCCAGCACCAGGAGGACACTGGCTCCAGGGATGGATATTTCAAGGGATTTTTCACCTGACAAGACCCCAGCAGGAGGCATTAGACAGGCATCACCAGAAGTTTATCCCAGGAAGTTTTCACCTGACAGAATTCCAGGAATTATCCACCGGGAAACACGGCAGCAAGAAAGAAAAAACTACAATGATGTGCTAAAATATGCTAAAGAAGAGGCCAGTCCAGAGCCCCAAGGACTGAATAAAACAGAGCCCAGAAATGACATTTGGAGACCCACATTTGGGGACTTTGGTGTGATAGAGGCCACATCCTGACTCTCCCCAGCCCTGATAGCCTGGCTCAGGGTCGAAAACACTCGTGGCTTTTTCCAAATTCATACTTTGATAATTTAAAGAATTTCCTTGATTACTCAATTGGAGTGTTCATTTGTAGCACCCAGCATCCTTTACCTGCCAGGCAGACAAACTCCTGCCTGTTTTCCAAAGCCAGGGGCTCCTCCAGGTCTTTCCTCCCCTCTGCAGAGTGCAGAGCACTCCCTGCTTTTATTTTATTTCAAACCCTATTCTTGTCAGCATTGTGACTCCAACCTGGGAGACTGCGTCAGAGCCAGGGAATGAGGGGTGGTGGATTTGCTATTTTTAACTCTTTCTACTCCGGGCAGCCAGCTGAAATCAAATCCCCATCCAGAGGCACTGCGTGGATATTAATGCAACGAGATGGGAATTTGGGCTGGGGGTGACAGCTGGCAAAGCAAGCCCTGGCGTCACCGAGGGGACAATGTCCCCAGAAATAGGCTGCAGGGCTGGGGTATTTGTTACAGAGCCCTCCCAGTGCCACCAGCACCCAGCAGCAGTCCCATTCCAGGGGGTGAGGGACAGCTCGGGGCTGGGGGCAGCACTCCAGCAGGAACTTCCCTGGCTGGTCCAGATTCCTCCAAGTGCTCCCAGAGCCTGGAAGGAGCTGGCTGGAACAGCTGGGAGCTGTCACAGCCGGGGCTGCAGCAGGGAGGGCACTGCCACATCCCCTTGGAGCCCTCCTGAGCCAAACCCCTGCAAATCACGGGGGTGGAAGAGATGAAATCCATTCCTGCAGCCCCCAACCAACCACAGAGCAACCCCAAGGCCCTGCAGAGCCCTCAGAGGGGAGCTGGGAGAGCCCCAGGGGCCCTGCAAACACCTGGATCCTCACCTGCTGCCATCCCCTCCCCCTGCTGTCACAGGCAGCAAATGGGCCCTGAAAAGATTGTGCCACCCCCAGGGGGTTCCTTGGGGACACCTGGCCTTGCAGATGGGTGGCACAGGTGGGTGCAGCAGGTGGGACATGCCAGGGACAGCCCCACGGCCACACAGAATGGTTTGGGTTGGAAAAGATCCCCAAGGCCAGCGAGCCCAGGCTGTGCCCAGTGCCCACCTTGTCCCAGCACCAAGTGCCACCTGTGCCCAGTGCCCACCTTGTCCCAGCACCAAATGCCACCTGTGCCCAGTGCCCACCTTGTCCCAGCCCACAGAGTGCCACCTGTGCCCAGTGCCCACCTTGTCCCAGCCCACAGAGTGCCACCTGTGCCCAGTGCCCACCTTGTCCCAGCACCAAGTGCCCAGGCTGTGCCCAGTGCCCACCTTGTCCCAGCACCAAGTGCCACCTGTGCCCAGTGCCCACCTTGTCCCAGCACCAAGTGCCACCTGTGCCCAGTGCCCACCTTGTCCCAGCACCAAGTGCCACCTGTGCCCAGTGCCCACCTTGTCCCAGCACCAAGTGCCACCTGTGCCCAGTGCCCACCTTGTCCCCAGCCTAGGGCACCGAGTGCCACCTGTGCCCAGTGCCCACCTTGTCCCAGCCCAGGGCACTGAGCTGTGCCCCACCTCCCAGCCCAGGGAGCCCCAGCTGTGCCCAGTGCCCACCTTGTCCCCAGCCTAGGGCACCGAGTGCCACCTCCAGCCCTCCCTGGGCAGCTCCAGGGCTGGGCACTCCTCCTGTGGTGCTTCAGGCACCACGAGCACTGCCAGGGCTGCCAGGAGGGGACCCAGAGGGGGGCAGGGGGCACGGTGGTGCCAGGCTGTGACAAGTGACAGCGCCCGAGGCCTCTCTGAGCCACCTGGCAGAGGTGGAAGGTGGGCTCAGAGGGAGGAAATGCCAGGCAGGGATGCACTCAGCAGTGCCAGGGATGCAGCAAGATGGAGTGCTCACTTGGGGCAAAAATGAGGAGATAAAATCAATCAGTAATAAAAGAAATAAAATAAAATAAAAAATAATAGTAAGAAAATAAATAAAATTGTATACATAAATAAAAATTAAAATAAAATAAATAGAAATATAAAATAATAAAAAATTAATAAAAGAAATAAAATAATAAAATAAAACTAATAAAATAAATGAAATAAATTGCCCCAACAGCAAACAGAGCCCAGTTAATGGCTGGAATCTCCTTCCAGCTCCAAAGCAAGCTGGTGGCACCTTGTCCTGCTGGTCACCTCCTCCCTGCAGGGTGTCCCCACCCTCTGAGCCCTGCACTGAGGCTGCACAGGGCACCACAGCGGCCCAGGGTGGCCAGGATGCCCCCAGCCCAAGGCAGGCTCAGTTTCCACCCCAGGCAAGCACTGCTGATTTGGAATCCCCCCTTAATGCTGGGATGGCCCAGGGCAGGGTCCCCTCCTGCTGCCCTGGGTCCAGCCCAGCAGAGCCAGGCCCAGCACCAGAGAGCTGGGCTGGGCTCCCCAGGTGGGACCCCTGGGAGGAGCAGGGCTGCTCTGGGATGCTCTGCCTTGGCAAAGCCCACTCTGCTTTCAGGCTGCCTGAAAACCAGAGCTGAGCCTGCACAGCCCCAACATCTGCCCCAGGCAAGCAGCAGCACACAGGCACAAGCAAATTTGGCAACTCGATGCCTGTTAAATGTGCATTTAATTGAGATTTATAGGGGAACTTGCAATAGCAATTGATTATCAAAATCAGATTATTTATGGAGGTTTAGCAGCTATACAGGAGATTAATGCTGGTTGCAGAATAAATCCTCAGTAAATGTATGTTTCCCCAGTAATCAGCTAATAACACATCAACCTAATTATCTCCTGAAAGGGGCCCAGCAATTCTGACACACGCTGCAAGGAGATATTGTCAGCTGCAAATCGCCACCAGAGGCCACGAGCAGCTCTGCCTCCACACCCCAGGGACTCCCCAGGCTGCAGCAGCTCCTCTGTTTTCCTCAACTCGTGCTTGCTCATTAAAAAATATTTACTGAAGGTTTTACTGGCGTGTTTGGGGCAGCAGAGAAGCTGTGCCACGCAGCCAGCCCTGCCCTGAGCTGCTCAGGGCCACCCCACGCTGTCCCCTCCTCTGCCCAGAGGGCAGGATGTGCCACAGGGATGTCTCCGGGGAATCCCATCCCTGGGAGGGGCAGGAGGGTGCCCTGCCTCTGCCATGGCCAGGGCGGGCACAGGAGCACTGCTGTGGGATGCAGAGATGCTCTGGCTGTCACCATGGCAACCCCAGTACACAGCCAGGAGAACAAAGCTGCCGGGAGAGAAACAGCAGAAGGGGAGAGGAAAGGAAGGTGGGGAAAGGGTGGAGGGAAAAAAGCAGGAAAAGCAAAAAGGCCATGGAGCAAAGAGTGGGGCAGGAGGGAGCCATGGGCAGGGACATCAGCTGTGCTGGAGGATGGAGGCTGCTCCCCTTGGGATGACCTTCACACAGCCACCACTGAGACATCTGCTGTCTCCTTCCACTGTCCCAGCAGAGGAGCCCTCCAGGACACGCCCTGTCCCCCTGCCAGTGGCACTGTCCCACTGTGCTGCAGGAGGTGACAGTGCCAGAGACCCCAGAGGAGCCCTGGGGCAGCTCAGAGACCCTGGGGGATGGAGGGAGGGAGGGAGGGATGGATGGAGGGATGGATGGATGCATGGATGGATGGATGGATGGAGGAAGGGATGGAGCAGGTGATTCAGCACCTTCCCCTGTCCCAGCACAGATGGGCTGGCTCAGTTTTGGGGCACAGCACAGCACACCCATCACAGCAGCTCAGGGCTCTCCCACTCTGCCCCAGTTTGGGGACCAGGCACATTTCTCTGCCCAGCTGTGCCAGCTCCTTGTCTTGCTGCTCCCCAAGGGGAGCAGGGCTGCCTGAGCCCCCCAAAAGCATTTTAGGGGTCAGACCATGAACAATAACCAGTCCCAAATCCACAGCAGAGGCTGGTTGTGGAAGGAGCCTGGAACCAGGGGAAAACAAAGTCCAGGATAATTCATGCATGGCTTAGGGCTCCCCTGGAGCCCAGAGCAGGGCCAGGGTGTGAGGCAGAGGTGCAGCCACCAATCCCTTGTACAGCAAGAACACATCCACACTCTCCACTCTTCCCCTCCCCACTTCAGAGGCAGGGAATCCAAAACCAGACGTCAGGGTTTGGGTCAGAAAGCAGCAGCTCCAACCTCTCTCAGCAGGAATGGAAAATAACATCCCACTTGGCTGTTTATCCTAAAGAAATAACAAATCCAGAGGGAAGATCCCCTCTGCAGAGCAGCCCTGCCTGCAGCTGAGCAGGAATCAGACACAGCCTCTTGCTGTGAGAACAAGAACGGGCACCCAGAGAGCTGGAGGAGGTCACAGGTACATGGAAACCTGGCAGGAATGGCAGAAAAACAGAGAAAACACCCAGAAAAGGGCCTGGTGAAGCAGCTCAGCCATTTTAGCACAGAGGAGATAAAAGGAGCCACTGAGGTGAGTGGCACAGGTGCCAAGGAGCTGGTGGAGCAGGGATGGGCACCCAGGAAGCTGCTGCAGTGGGAGAGGAATCTCCACAAGTAAAACCACACCTCTGCACCAGTGTGACACTCCCAAGGGGGCTCCACACCCCCCAGCCCCATCCTGAGCCTCAGCTGGGGGACGTGGGGCTGCCCAGCAAGAGGTGCCAACAGGGCAGGGCCACACCTGGCTGGGGATGGCAGGGACGTGGCAGGACAGGCACACCTCAAACAGTGAACCCCCCATGGCACACGAGGGGCTTGGCACAGATGGGATTCACAGAATCACACACAGAGTCAGCCACACAGAATTCACAGAATGACCAGGTTGGAAGAGACCTTCAAGATTAAGTTCAACCCAGCCCCAACACCCAAACTCAACCCTGGCACCCAGTACCACATCCAGGCTTTGTTAAACACACCCAGGCATGGTGACCACCACCTCCCTGGGCAGAACATTCCAGAACTTTATCACTCTTTCTGTAAAAAACTTTTTCCCAATATCCAACCTGTATTTCCCTTGGTGCAGCTCCAGGCTGTGTGCTCTGGTTGTGTCAGTGCTGCTGGAGACAGAGCCCAGCCCCAGCTGAGCACAGGCACCTTTCAGGAGCTGTGAGAGTGATGGGGGCACCCCTGAGTCTCCTTTTCTCCAGGCTGAGCACACCCAGCTCCCTCCAACACTCGTGCTGCCCTTGGCTGCCCTGCTCAGAATCCCAGGGGAGGGGGAGCAGGCAGGGCTGGCTCTGCTGAGAGCCTCTGGTGCCTCTCATGGGGCTGGGGAACAACAGCCTCCCTTCCACTGGCAGGCTGCAGGCGAGGTGCCAAGCCCTGGCACAGCTCCTGCTGCTCCTGGGCACAGACTGAGGGCTGCTGATGCCTTCAGAGGCTCCCCAGGATGGAGGCTGGACTGGTAAAGGAATAAAGCAGGGATTTATGAAAAGCCCTTCACAGGACACACCTTGGGCAGTGCCAGAGCCTGGCCCTGGCTCCACCCCAGATGGACTCCTGGCCACGAGTTCTCCCACTTTGATAAGTTTGGCTCCATTTCCATGCTGGGGTTCAGTGTCCAAGCCCAGCTCCAGGGGATGCAGTCCCACCCTCCCAGGTTGCTCTCCTCCATTCCCTGCTGTTTGCACTCTTTGGGCTGAAGCTGCAGCGGTGTCCTGGGTTCTGGGGCTGGACAAGGATTGTTCTGTGGGACTGAGCTGGGAGGAGACCTTGCTGACACTTTCTAGGGAGTTCAGAGTTATTCACCAAGGCAGAGTCTGGGAAATAGGAAAGCTCAAAGTGAAGGCATCACTCCCTCCTGGCAGGGTGGGTTTAGCCCTCTCCATCCCACCTCTCCATGTGGAAATAAATCCATCTGTGGACAGGGGAGCACCAGAGAGCCTCTGAACCCGAGCTGCGGGCACAGGAACTGGAGCATTCCTCGTTAACAAACCCATTCATGCAGCTCAGCTCGCCCAACCCAGGGCACGGCTGCCTTCCCCGCTGAGATGTCCCTCCCGAGCCGAAGCGACAGTCTGTCCCCAAGAGCCTCTGGATGCCACTTCACCCAGCTCCTCATTAGCGACAATTAACGGGCAATCAATGGGCCCGGCAGAGCTGGCACTTTCCGGGAACAAGTCCCCTTTCAGCGGGGGGAAAATGAGCGTGGGCTTTGCTGTGCTTTTGGTTCAGTGAGCCAAAAACTGCCTGCCAGGGAACAGAACTGTGTCCCCAACTGGAGCCTGGCTGCCACCTGAGCAGGCGGAGAGGGCTGGGGCTGCTGCAGGTGTCCCCATCCTGGCCAGCTGCAGGTGTCCCCATCCTGGCCAGCCATCCCTCTGGACACCCAGGGGATGCTCCCAGCCAAGGGCAGGAAGGTGGGAGTAGGGACCAGGGGTAGAACCATGGGTTGGAATGGATCTTAAAACTCATCTCATTCCACCCCCTGCCATGGCAGGGACACCTGCCACTGTCCCAGGTGGCACCAAGCCCCATCCAACCTGGCCCTGGGCACTGCCAGGGATCCAGGGGCAGCCCCTGCTGCTCTGGGCACCCTGTGCCAGGGCCTGCCCACCCTGCCAGGGAGGAATTCCATCCCAATATCCCATCTAACCTCACTCCCTGGCAGTGGGAAGCCATGCCCTGTATCCTGCCACTCCATCCCCTGGAAATTTTCTCTCCACATCCCTTCAGGCACGGGAAGGCCACAGCTGGGTGATCCCAGAGCTTCTCTCCTCCAGGCTGGACAGCCCCAGGTCTCTGTGCCAGGAGCCCAGAGCAGGATGCAGCCCTGCAGGTGGGGAGGGGGATGGACCCTCCCCAGCCAGGAGGTGCTGCTGGCTCAGAGCCACCCCCAGGACCAGGCAGGGTCTCTGCAGCTCCACTGTTCCCTGCAGGTGGGCACTGCCAACCCTCCACAGCCTCTGCTTGCCTGGGCTCTGTCTAGTGAGGGAGGGAAAGGAAAGATTAAAAAGGCAGGAAAGCAGAGGGAGATGGGCTGGATGTGACAGGCTGGTGGCTGTGACACAGGAGCCTCGTTAGCAGCATTTTTTCCCTGCAGTTGGAGCAGGGGCAAAGCCAAGGAGAGTTTCCCAGCTGCCTGCACAGGGCTGTTCCTGCCAGGGGCAGAGCTGGGCAGTGGCAGCCCAGGGGCTCAGCTGATGGCTCCTGCCACATCCCCGGGATGGGAAACGCCTGTCACCCCTCCAGCCACCCTTCCTGCAGCTCAGGGGGAGCATCTGAGCTCGCTGTGCCCGCCAGGGCTGAGTCTGGGGGGTTTCTCACCCCAAAGAGAGCTCACAGTGCCTCGTGCCACTGCATTCTGGGACCAGCCTGGGGACAAGAGGGGATGTGGGGATCAGCAGGGGCCACAGCAGACTCCAGCAGCTCTCCAGGGGATCCAGAGCAAGGATCTGGCAGATCTCTCAGCTGACTAAGAGCCCTTTGTGCCCAGTGGCTGTGCTGTACCAAGAGAAGCCAAAGCAATTAGCATTTCTTGGAGACACTCTGGAAAATCCTCCCTGAGCGCTGGGGAGAGCTGCCACAAGCTCAGCAAAGGGCCTGGAGCCACCTGCCCTCCAGGGAGACTCTGTGCTGGCAGTGCAGAGCAGCACTGTCCCCCTGCAGGGCCCTCCTGCCAGCCCTGGGGGCTGTGCCCTCCTTCCTGAGCCCCCTGCCAGTGCCACCAGCCCCGGGTCTCACCCTGGGCATCTCAGACTGCCAGGAGCACCAAGCCAGGCAGCTCCCAGAGCACAGCCCAGGTGGGAGAGGGCACCTCAGGGAGATCCAGGAGTGAGCCCATCCCTCAGCTGCAGCCTGCAGCAGGGGAGGAGCAGGGAGGAGCACTTCGGGGATCACACAGGAGCAGCAGCTGCAGCTGGCCAGGGCATGGATTATTTTTAACAGCTACTTGTAGAATGCAGGGAGAGCCTGCAGGAGCCACAGCCCGAGCTGCTGCTCAGCCCAGCCCTGTCCCCAGCACGTGCAGGGCACAGATCTCCCAGGCAGGCTTTTTATGGGGTTTCCTGCTCCTGCTGGGCAGCAGCTCAGCATGGCCACCCATCCCCTCCCTCAGCAGCCACTCACATGCCGTGCACCAGAGTCTTTCCATTCCCTCTCGAGCTGTTTCCTCTCCTCTCCTTATTAGGGATCCACCTACCTATCCATCTTCTCATTCTCTCCCCCTCTGGGGCTATTTTTAAGATGCCATAAAAGCTTTCAACGGGGAGCATCCTCAGGGAGACAAGGGATTTTATATGGAGCCCATCAGGAGGAGTCATCACCACATAACTCACCACACAGGCAGTGCCTTGCCTTTTTTATTTTTTCTTTTTTCAAAAGCAGGGGAGGGGAGAACGTGCACACTCAATCCCTCAGCCAGCTCACCAGGCACCTCCTTTTCCAGCAGGGAAGGATCAGCCCAGCCCACTCCTCTCCTGGTGGGGCACCAGTGCAAGGTCTCTGGGGGTGGATGAAGGGATGGGTTTGCTCCAAGCTGGGATCATCCAGCTTCGTGCCTCAGCAGCTGCCAGCAGAGCAAGGATGGCCTTGCTGAGAGGGGGCTGAGCTCTCCCTGTGTGCCCACACACCTGGGACTGCTCAGCTCCTTGGCTCATGGTCAAAAGGTGGGGGAAATTCCAGCCCAACTGCATCCAGAGGCACAGCCTGGACAGACAGAAGGACCAAGGTCTCCTTGATGCCCACAAGCACAGCCTGGACAGACAGACAGCACCAAGGCCTCCCTGCTCTCACAGACACAGCCTGGACAGACAGACAGCACCAAGGTCTCCCTGATGCCCACAAGCACAGCCTGGACAGACAGACAGCACCAAGGTTTCCCTGATGCCCACAAGCACAGCCTGGACAGACAGACAGCACCAAGGTCTCCCTGATGCCCACAAGCACAGCCTGGACAGACAGACAGCACCAAGGTCTCCCTGATGCCCACAAGCACAGCCTGGACAGACAGACAGCACCAAGGTCTCCCTGATGCCCACAGGCACAGCCTGGACAGACAGACAGCACCAAGGTCTCCCTGATGCCCACAGGCACAGCCTGGACAGACAGACAGCACCAAGGTCTCCCTGATGCCCACAGGCACAGCCTGGACAGACAGACAGCACCAAGGTCTCCCTGATGCCCACAGGCACAGCCTGGACAGACAGACAGCACCAAGGTCTCCCTGATGCCCACAGGCACAGCCTGGACAGACAGACAGCACCAAGACCTCCCTGCTCTCACAGACACAGCCTGGACAGACAGACAGCACCAAGGTCTCCCTGATGCCCACAGGCACAGCCTGGACAGACAGACAGCACCAAGACCTCCCTGCTCTCACAGACACAGCCTGGACAGACAGAAGGACCAAGGTGTCCCTGATGCCCACAGGCATGGCATCAACCCCACAAGCCCCTCTTTGCCCTCCTAAACCTGGTAATTCCCTGTGGGATAGCTGCCACCCCCTTCTGTCCCAAAGCCTGGCCACAAACCCCAAAGACACCCCACCCGTGCCACCTGCACCCTGGCACAGCCTAAAGCAGGTTGGCACATCTGTGCCATGGGGGGGGAGGATGCCCACAGTGCCAGCCAGCTGTGGGCACAGTGCCAGCTGTCACTGCCAGCCAGGTGTGGCCATGCTGGTCATGGTGCCAGCCAGCTGTGGGCACAGTGCCAGCTGTCACTGCCAGCCAGCTGTGGGCACAGTGGGCCCTGGAGGGGCTGCAGCTCCTGCTGTGCTTCACAAAGGGGTTCCACACTCAGCTTTGCTCCCCCTGCTCCTCTGAAGCTTTGAGGGCTTCGTGCAGGGGGTGCAGCAAAGCCCCCCTGGGCCACCCACCCACCCTGCTGGGACCCCCTGTGCCTGCCCTGGGAAGCCAGGCTGGGAGCAGCTGGCACTGGGAGATGCCCACATGTCCCAGCCAGTGACTCTGAGCCAGGCCAGGACCCACCCAGTCCCCAAGGGGAGTCAAAAATAGCTCCCATTCTCCAGCAAGAGCAATCCCTGGAAGTGTCCAAGGCCAGCTTGGGCAGGGCCTGGAGCACCCTGCTCTGTGGAAGGTGTCCCTGCCATGCCAGGGGGTGCTACAAGAGCTTGGAGGGCCCTTCCAGCCCTGGCCATCCTGAAATTCCACACAAAATTCCACCCAAAAAATTCCACGAAAAAAAAAATTCCACCAAAAAAATTTTCCACACAAAAAATTTCCACACAAAAAATTTCCACACAAAAAATTTCCACACAAAAAATTTCCACACAAAAAAATTTCCACACAAAAAAATTTCCACACAAAAAAATTTCCACACAAAAAAATTTCCACACAAAAAAATTTCCCACCAAAAAAAAAATTCCCACCAAAAAAAATTCCACCCCCAAAAAAATTCCACCCCCAAAAAAAATTCCACCCAAAAAAAAATTCCACCCAAAAAAATTCCACCCAAAAAAAAAAATCCACCCAAAAAAAAAAAATCCACCCAAAAAAAAAAATCCACCCAAAAAAAAAAATCCACCCAAAAAAAAAAATCCACCCAAAAAAAAAAATCCACCCAAAAAAAAAAATCCACACCAGAAAAATCCCACACCAGAAAAATCCCACACCAGAAAAATCCCACACCAGAAAAATCCCACACCAGAAAAATCCCACACCAGAAAAATCCCACACCAGAAAAATCCCACACCAGAAAAATCCCACACCAGAAAAATCCCACACCAGAAAAATCCCACACCAGAAATCCCTTGGTGCCCAGGGCTGGCAGCACAGCACAGCTGGGATGCTGGGAAGGACAGGCCAGGTGCTCTCCCAAGTGAGGTGTTTCTGAGGGGGGCAGCTCCACAGGAGCTGGCTCATGGATTTGGGAGCCCCCAGCGAGCCCTGCTCTACATTTGGGTGTGAGATCCTTCTGGGAAGCAGTCACACAACTCCCTGCTCTGAGGACAGGTCCAGCCCTGGAGCTCAAACTCAGCCTGGGTTGAGGAAGGGTTTTTGAGGCTGGTGTTGGCACCAGCAAAGCTCCTCCTGCCCCCAGCTCAACAAATGTGCCACTTGTTGCCAAGAAAAGCCAAAAGGATGGTTTCAAACCTCAAGCACCTGCTCCCCAGAGAAACCTTCCCACAAGGATGAGCCAGGCCTGAGCCTTGGGAAAGGCCAGGAAGAAGCTGATTCAAAATGGAAGTGGAGTAAAAATGTCCATGGCCAGAAAAACAAGCGATCCTTGGGGCTCTGCAGACCTGGCCAGGCCAGCAAGGGTAAGAAGAAAGGAAGGTCAGACAGGCTGGCTCAGGAAACCTCAGCAGCAGCTCCTTTTTCTTCCTGCTCCCCGCCCCAGGCAGTGGAGAGAGCTCATCGATTGCCAGGCCAGGCCTTACGGCTGATGCTGATAAAGCATTCAGAAAACTCCACCTGAGCTGAAAAATGCACCCAGAAACGGGGGCCTATCAAATACCTGAGCCACCAGCCAAGAAATGGCACCTGTGCAGCCGAGTTTGCTCCTGGGAGAGATCACTCTGGGCCTGAGGAACCTCGAGCAGCCCTGCCCTGAGAGCCAGGAGGGCCCTCGGGGCTGTGGGGCAGCACATTCCAGCTGCTCCGCTCGCCCAGGGCTCCCTGAGCCCCCTGACTGCAGAGGGGCTGGGCACAGGAGGACTTGGCACAGCCACAATCCCTGCTCCAGGCTTCCAGCCCCCTGCCAGCCTTGCCCACAGCCACAATCCCTGCTCCAGCCCCCTGCCAGCCTTGCCCACAGCCACAATCCCTGCTCCAATCCTCCCACCAGCCTTGCCCACAGCCACAATCCCTGCTCCAATGCCCCTGCCAGCCTTGCCCACAGCCACAATCCCTGCTCCAATGCCCCTGCCAGCCTTGCCCACAGCCACAATCCCTGCTCCAGCCCCCTGCCAGCCGTGCCCACAGCCACAATCCCTGCTCCAATCCCCCTGCCAGCCTTGCCCACAGCCACAATCCCTGCTCCAGTCCCCCTGCCAGCCTTGCCCACAGCCACAATCCCTGCTCCAGCCCCTGCCAGCCTTGCCCACAGCCACAATCCCTGCTCCAGCCCCTGCCAGCCTTGCCCACAGCCACAATCCCTGCTCCAGCCCCCTGCCAGCCTTGCCCACAGCCACAATCCCTGCTCCAGCTCCCTGCCAGCCTTGCCCACAGCCACAATCCCTGCTCCAGGCTTCCAGCTCCCTGCCAGCCTTGCCCACAGCCACAATCCCTGCTCCAGGCTTCCAGCCCCCTGCCAGCCTTGCCCACAGCCACAATCCCTGCTCCAGCTCCCTGCCAGCCTTGCCCACAGCCACAATCCCTGCTCCAATTCCCTGCCAGCCTTGCCCACAGCCACAATCCCTGCTCCAATCCTCCTGCCAGCCTTGCCCACAGCCACAATCCCTGCTCCAGCCCCTGCCAGCCTTGCCCACAGCCACAATCCCTGCTCCAATTCCCTGCCAGCCTTGCCCACAGCCACAATCCCTGCTCCAGCCCCCTGCCAGCCATGCCCACAGCCACAATCCCTGCTCCAATCCTCCCACCAGCCTTGCCCACAGCCACAATCCCTGCTCCAGCCCCTGCCAGCCTTGCCCACAGCCACAATCCCTGCTCCAGCCCCTGCCAGCCTTGCCCACAGCCACAATCCCTGCTCCAATCCTCCTGCCAGCCTTGCCCACAGCCACAATCCCTGCTCCAATGCCCCTGCCAGCCTTGCCCACAGCCACAATCCCTGCTCCAGGCTTCCAGCTCCCTGCCAGCCTTGCCCACAGCCACAATCCCTGCTCCAGCCCCCTGCCAGCCTTGCCCACAGCCACAATCCCTGCTCCAATCCTCCCACCAGCCTTGCCCACAGCCACAATCCCTGCTCCAATCCTCCTGCCAGCCTTGCCCACAGCCACAATCCCTGCTCCAGTTCCCCTGCCAGCCTTGCCCACAGCCACAATCCCTGCTCCAGTTCCCCTGCCAGCCTTGCCCACAGCCACAATTCCTGCTCCAGCCTCTGCCAGCCTTGCCCACAGCCACAATTCCTGCTCCAGCCTCTGCCAGCCTTGCCCACAGCCACAATTCCTGCTCCAGCCTCTGCCAGCCTTGCCCACAGCCACAATCCCTGCTCCAGCCCCTGCCAGCCTTTTCCACAGCCACAATCCCTGCTCCAGTTCCCCTGCCAGCCTTACCCACAGCCACAATCCCTGCTCCAGCCCCTGCCAGCCTTGCCCACAGCCACAATCCCTGCTCCAATGCCCCTGCCAGCCTTGCCCACAGACACAATCCCTGAGCCTGAGGCACCAGGTCCTTCCCTCCCCATTCCCTTCCATCCTGCAGAGCTCTCCATCATTCCTCAGCCCCATTCCTGCCATGACCACTCCATCCCCAGATGCTTTCTGGAGGTCCTGCAGCGCTCCCAGCTCAGGCTCTGATGCATTTCAGAACTAAAAATACCAGAGGAGGTGTTCCCAGCACTTCGTGATGGCCCCGGCACGACAGGGCTGCAGGGTCTGCCAGGAACTGGGTGGGTTTTTCCTCCCTCCTTCCCAGCAAAGGCAGCAGCACATGGGCTCCTGTCATCAGCCCAGCCTGCTGGCGTCCCAAACGCTGTTTTCCTGCTAAAGCAGTGGCAGTTGATGATTAGAAAATGTGCTTTTTGTTTGAGAAGAGCACGCCAGGCCCTTGGAAGAATCCAGTCGCTCCCATTGACCTTCCAGCACGCACTCCACGGGCCTGCAGGGCTCCATGGCTCCTGCTCTTCCAAGGGCCAGCTGCCAGGAAAGAGGGTCTGAAAGAGCCTGGGTGAGAGGACAGAGCCCATCCACCCAGCCAGGGACAGAGCTGCTGCCTGGCATCGGAATTCTCTGGCAGCAAAGAGAATGCAATGGGTGATTGTCCCTCTGCTAGGCTGCCCAGGAAAACAGGGAGAGATTTGTGTCTGGTTGTTTGTCAGAGCCAGGGTGCTGAGGGGACAAAAATGCAGGCATGGAGTCTGGGAGTTTCCCTTGGTGCCCAAATTCTGGAAAACTCCCTGCTCATGACATCAACAGGCTGATCCCTCCGGGTCCCCTGCATTTCTGACCGCAGGAAACCCTCCCTGCAGGACCCTCCCAGCTGGGTGGGGACACCTGGTGAATCACCTGCCCCAGGAGCAGAGCTGCAGCTCCCAGAGATGGGCAGCACCACGGGATTCCTCTTTAATTACACAGGCCCTTAATGGAGTTTGCTGGTAAACACCTTGTAACCACATGTGCCTGCAGATTACGGGGTAATTACGCTTAGAGGATCACGATCTGAGAGAAGCATGATTGAGGGAAGACAAAAATAACCAGGCAAACATGCTGCACTCACCAGGATCTGTCAGGATGCCTCCCTTCCCAAATGCTTCACTGTCCAGCCTTTCCTCTCAGAGCAGGGGCAGGAATTTGGGAGGTGCCAGGGATGGGGATGAAACTTTGCACTTGGCATACCAAACCTACTTTGGGAGCTCTCCGGGCTCCACCGGGCTCCCAGCTGCTCCAAGGATGGGGATCAATGGCTCAGCCCACCCTGAGCTGGCTTGCCATCAGATTCTGGCCCCGTTTTTCCCAGGGGCACCTTGGGGACAGGAGGGAGTCTGGAAGATCCCAGGTGTGTGAGCCAGCCCCCATCACCCCGTGCCACGCTGATCCAGACCCTGCCCAACCCTGAGCTGGCCAGGGCCTGGGATGTCCTTGGTGGGAGCCAGAACGAGCAGGGGCACCTTGCTGCTGCCCAAAGCAGTGCCCAGGCTGGCAGAGCCCCTCACCCAGAACGAGCAGGGGCACCTTGCTGCTGCCCAAAGCAGTGCCCAGGCTGGCAGAGCCCCTCACCCAGAATGAGCAGGGGCACCTTGCTGCTGCCCAAAGCAGTGCCCAGGCTGGCAGAGCCCCTCTGCCCTCACCCAGAATGAGCAGGGGCACCTTGCTGCTGCCCAAAGCAGTGCCCAGGCTGGCAGAGCCCCTCACCCAGAACGAGCAGGGGCACCTTGCTGCTGCCCAAAGCAGTGCCCAGGCTGGCAGAGCCCCTCACCCAGAACGAGCAGGGGCACCTTGCTGCTGCCCAAAGCAGTGCCCAGGCTGGCAGAGCCCCTCTGCCCTCACCCAGAACGAGCAGGGGCACCTTGCTGCTGCCCAGAGCAGTGCCCAGGCTGGCAGAGCCCCTCACCCAGAACGAGCAGGGGCACCTTGCTGCTGCCCAGAGCAGTGCCCAGGCTGGCAGAGCCCCTCACCCAGAACGAGCAGGGGCACCTTACTGCTGCCCAAAGCAGTGCCCAGGCTGGCAGAGCCCCTCACCCAGAACGAGCAGGGGCACCTTGCTGCTGCCCAAAGCAGTGCCCAGGCTGGCAGAGCCCCTCTGCCACCCCAGAGGAGCTGGGCCAGGAGGGATGATGTGCAAATCCCACGGGGTGACTCACAGCCAGCACTCCACGGACCTGCAGCACCCAGACCTGCTGGCTCCCTCCAGAGCAGCAGAAGGATCCTTCCCACTCACTTCAGAGGCTGAAATCCTCGGGGCAGTGGCAGCTTTAACCCTTTCAGCACAAAGCATCAGTCACGTCGAGCTCCCTGCCCAGGTTGCCAGGGAGGTGCTGGCTGCAGGCAGAGCACATTCCAGGGGCTGATTTTAAGGGATGTTCTCTTGGCCAGGGGTTTTTCCTACAAGCTCCAGCTCCCATGGAAATGCCAAGCAGCACCACAGACCTGTTTGCTGAGGTAGGGATCCATTTGTAAGCGATTAGTGAGAGGCACTGATAGCCCAACAAATGTAAACAGCAGCACTGTGCCCTCCAAGCCCTCACTGCACGCCTGCATTCCCAGGAGCAGAGGCCACCTTCCCACCCTCAGGGCCACCTGAGCTGCTCTGCAGCCTCAGGACAGGAATTTACACCTGACATCAAGGGTTTTTATCTCTTCACCCCAAATACCCAATTTTCATCTGGCTTTGCCTTGATCATGGGACAGATGATGACACGGTGACACTCAAATCCAGGCTGCAAACCACCCCCTGTCCCCTCAGCAAGGCTCCTGAGTGCTGTGCATGGAGCATCTCCAGAGATAAACCCAGCAGATCCTGCCCAGAGCTCCTGGAGGCCTCTCAGATTTGCTCAGCAGCGTGGCTCAGGGCCAGCCATGGCCCACAGCCACAGGTTTCCTGCCTCACATCAGCCTCAGGCAGGGGAGAAGCGTGAACAAAATGCACCCAGAGAAGTGGGAAGCAGGGGTGGGAATTCACAGATCAGATGGTGGCATTCTGTCCTCAGCTGTGCATCTCCTTGCTTTGCCAGCCCCAAAATTTTAGCCCTGCAGGCACAGGCACACCTGGGCATCATAAATTTGTGCACAATCTGGCTTCTTCAGCCCTTGTCCTGGGGGGAAAAACAGCCCAAAAAAATCCAAGCAGCAGACCTGCCCGTGCTGGGAGGGCTGGGAAGGGGCCCCAAACTCCAGTGAGCCACTGGCCACCAGCAGAGGGGTAAAAAAGCCATGGTAGGTCAGTGCCAGGGGCATCACGGGGGTGACACAGAGATGGCACAGACACAAGGCTGCCAGGATTTGGGTTTTGTGCCTTGGGGATGTTTTGGAGGGCTACAGGCTGAGGAGGGATGCCCAGAGGTGGGCGAGGCAGCTCTTGGCAGCATTGACAGCAGTCCCAGAATGAGCTGATGGCAGAGATGGCCCCACAGCCTGGCCTGGCTCACAGAGCCACGCTGGAACAGAAGTGAAACAGCATTTGGGCATCCAAACCCTGCTCAGAGCACTCCAGCTGCTGGGAGAGCAGTGGGAGCCCAAGAGGGCAGAGCCAGCCCCAGCAGGGTTGGCACAGCCCTGGGGTGGTCCCAAGGCACCTGCAGTGACCCATAAATCACCAACCCCCAGCACCCTGAGCGACCACGGCATGTCAGAGTTGCCAAGCCTTGACTACAACACGTGGCTACTTAAAATGGGGTAATGGCAACTCAGGCAAGACTGCAAAGCCCCCCAGAAGGCTTGGCAAGAGCCCTGGCAGCTGCTGAGTGATGTGCCCAAGGCCACAGAGCTGGGTGGTGGCAGAGGAGCAGCTCCCAGGGACTCCTGGCTGTGCCCAGGGGCCTCCCTGGCAGGGCAGAGCAGGGGGCAGGCAGCAGGGTTTGGCTCCCTGGCACATCTCTGGACGGGCAGCAGGGTTTGGCTCCCTGGCACCTCTCTGGATGGGCAGCAGGGTTTGGCTCCCTGGCACCTCCATGGGCAGGCAGCAGGGTTTGGCTCCCTGGCACCTCCATGGGCAGGCAGCAGGGTTTGGCTCCCTGGCACATCTCTGGACGGGCAGCAGGGTTTGGCTCCCTGGCACCTCCATGGGCAGGCAGCAGGGTTTGGCTCCCTGGCACCTCCATGGGCAGGCAGCAGGGTTTGGCTCCCTGGCACCTCTCTGGATGGGCAGCAGGGTTTGGCTCCCTGGCACCTCCATGGGCAGGCAGCAGGGTTTGGCTCCCTGGCACCTCCATGGGCAGGCAGCAGGGTTTGGCTCCCTGGCACCTCTCTGGATGGGCAGCAGGGTTTGGCTCCCTGGCACCTCCATGGGCGTGGGAGGCCGCAGCTGAAGGAGTTTTGCAGCACCATCAGATAGCTGGAACACAGCAGTGCCATAAACAGCCCTTATCTCCAGCAGCAGCCCAGGCAGCTATTAAGAGCTGGGAAGGAATCCCAAAAGGAACCAACAGGCATTTGTCAAAATTGGCTTAGAGGAAGCTTAGCAGTCCCACCTGACCAGGGTGGCCAGTGATCCCGGCAGTGCCGAGGAGCAGACCTGGGCTGCTCCCCGGAGGAGCAGAGGGAGGACCCTTTGTTATCAGGCATCCTGCAGGCTCGGAAAGGATCAGTCCCTATTGTTTCCCACCTAGGCAGCGCCAGCCCCGCTCCCCCGGGAGGGGGCTCGCTCCTGCCCCAGGTGTGGCTCGGGCAGAGGGCACCTGGAAAGTTTCCTCGCCTCTGACACAGCCCAACAGAGCTGGAATCACCTGTTCTGTTGCCTCGCAGCGTGCCAAGGCATTTTTCACGGTGTTTTGCTCGGGAACCACCCCAAGCCCTCGGATTGAGAAACCTCAGCACGCCAGTGCAATGGAGAAGTTGCTGCTCTGCTGTTCTGTGCCTGGGGGAGGGCTCCGCTCCTCACACAGCTCCAGGACCCACGCGAGGGGCAGGGGGGCTTCCCTGGAGAGGTTAGGCCAGGGGGAAGCCCCTCAGGTGGCCATCAACATCAACTCTTTCACCAGGGACTTGCTGCTTTTAGAGACAGGGAGCAAAGCCGTGCCAGCGAGGTGGGCACAGCTGTCACACAGCACATCAGGTAGGAAAAAGAAATTGATTATGGCTTGCTCAGCCCTGATCAATCTTCCCAGACTTTCCAGCAAGGCACAGAATCCAAAGTGAGCAGCCTGGTGCCAGTTCTCATCTTATGCAGCACATTTCCGAGCTCTGCTTCTTTAGAAATTCATCCACAGCGCATGAGTGCCTCCGTCCCTGTCTCTCGCACAATAGCAACACCCACATCCCCAGCTGCAGAAGGTTTGGGGTTTTGTTTTTTCAGGGTTGCACCTGTGCTTCGCTCAGGTTTCTGGGTCTCTCCTCACCCTTCTCCTCCTCCCCTCACATCCATTTCTGCCCAGGCAGAGGCAGCAGCAAGTGAGGCTGTGCCTGTCAGAGCGCTCCTGGCTGCCTCTCACCATGTTGCGTATCGACATTTCAGTCGATGCTCTGCCCTCCAAAACCCCAGAAATCCAAGCCAAGAAAAGTACTCCGTGGAGATAAGCACCAGGGCTCAGCCCACATCAAACACAGCCGAGCCAGAGCCTGTCAGAAAGCAGGCGAGCAAAAGGCAGGCAGGAAAATAACCCCAAATCCACCCCACCAGGCTTGTCAGCGCTGCTATGACATTTTCTTTCCAATTCCTCCCAGCCAGCTCGGTGCGGTATCAGCCCCATTCCCTCAGCCAAGGCGAGAGGACGCCGTACTCACTGCTAGTGCTCATCCTGCCGCTCCTCGCCCGTCCTTCTCATCCAACAAAGGGGCGAAGATGCTCTTTAAATCCGCTTCTCCTGCCGCTCCCCGGCCGCGGGAGGAGGCTGCCGCTCTCCTTCTCCCAGGAGAATATTCCCGTGCGATCCGCCGCCTAAGGCATCCCACGGCGGCTGTCCCCGGCGCCGTCCCCGCGGCCGGCGGATGCCAAGGTCACGGCTGGCGGGGAGGGGACGCGGGGGGCGGCCGGGACCGGCCCGGGGGAGGGGACGGGCCCGGGGGAGGGTCCCGGCAGAGCGGCGAGGGCCGGCCAGAGCTCGGCCATGCACTGCGGAGCGCGGCCGCGGCCGCCCGCTTATAGCGGCTGGGAGCGGCGGCGGGGCCGCGCAGCACCGGCACCGCCCCGGCACCGCCCCGGCACCGCCCCGGCACCGCCCCGGCACCGCCCCGGCACCGCCCCGGCACCGCCCCGGCCCGGCGGCACCGCCCGCGGGCAGCGAGCGGCCCGGGAGACACGGGCGGGGCCGGGCGGACACGGATCCCCGCACGGACCCGGAGGCGGCTGAAGGATGCTCAGCCTTGGCAGTGCCCTGCCCTGCTTTGCTCTGCCCGATGCCCTCTGCTGCCCACTGCCCTGCCCTGCCCAGCCCTGGCTGCAGTCCTGCCCACTGCCCTGCCCTGGCTGCAGCCCTGCCCACAGCCCAGCCCTGCCCTGCCCTGCCCTGTCCTGCCCTGCCCTGGCTGCAGCCCTGCCCACTGCCCTGCCCTGCCCTGCCCTGCCCTGGCTGCAGTCCTGCCCACTGCCCCGCCCTGCCCTCAGTTCTGCCCACAGCCCTGCCCTGCCCACTGCCTTGCCCTGCCCTGCCCTGCCCAGCCCTGCCTGCAGTCCTGCCCACTGCCCTGCCCTGCCCTGCCCTGCCCTGCCCTGCCCTGCCCTGTCCTGCCCTACCCTGGCTGCAGCCCTGCCCACTGCCCTGCCCTGCCCTGCCCTGCCCTTCCTGCTGCCCTGTTTTCACCCCCTGCCCTGCCCTCAGCCCTGCCTGCAGCCCCTGAGCCCCCTGGCTGGTCCCTCCTTGCCACAGGGCTCCTGCCCAGCCCTGGGTGCCAATGCTGCCTGCCCTGCACTGTTTGCTCTCCAGCTGAGCATCCCAGAAATGCTGTCCCAGGACAGAGGGATGCGCTTTATGCAGTTAACTGGATTTTCTCCCATGCCAAGGTTCCCTCCTGCAGCTGTCTAGGCTGGCACCCCCGGCTCTCCTGGCAGCCTGGGCATCTGTCCCACGCCAGGATGGGGAAGGGAGCTGAGGGTGTCTGCACGGCTGCGGGACAGAGAGGGCCCTTCCCTCGGGATGAGAGCAGCCTCCCCTGCTGGCAGCACCTCAGGATCCCTTCAGGGGCTCCAAAGCCCTTAGCCCCTTGTTTTGTGGCTGAAACGCTCTCAGCCAGAACAGAGCCATGCCCCGTGTGCCCACAGAGCCAGGGCTGTGCCCCCTGCCCACACAGCCCTCAGGAAGCCGTGCTGGCCTCCCGAGCCGTGATCCTTGCTGTGATTGCAGGATCTGAGCTGCAGCCCTGCCACTAATGAGAGAGGTTTGTCATGCAGCGTGGCAGGCGCTGCCGGGGCTGCAGAGCTGCTCAGAGAGCCCCTCTGCCTTCCCTTCCTCTCGCTGCTTTCTCTGCACAGATGCTGGCGGTGACGTGACAAGACAGGTAGCAGGGAGCCGTGCTGGTGCTGCCAGCTCTGCAAGCCCTGCTGCCCGTCCCCTTCGGCTGTCCCCTCCCCTGAGGTGACAGGGAAGAGCAGGATGAGCAGTGGGAGTGGGAGCCTGGAGGTTCCTGCAGGGCTGGGGGGAACGGAGCTGCTGATACAGGAAAGATTGAGAGGCACTGTTTACAGGAGCATGTAGTGACAGGACAAGAGGGAGTGGCTTTAGGGGAGGTTTAGATTAGATATTGGGAAGAAATTCCTCCCTGTGAGGGTGGGGAGGCCCTGGCACAGGGTGCCCTGAGAAGCTGTGGCTGGCCCATCCCTGGAAGTGTCCAAGGCCAGGCTGGATGGGGCTCAGAGCCACCTGGGCTAAGGGAAGGTGTCCCTGCCATGGATGATCTTTAAGATCCCTTCCAGCCCAGGCCATTCTATAATTCTGTGGTGATTCCATGGCACAGCATGGTGGGATGGCTCAGGCTGCACTGAGTTTGGCCCTCTGTAAAGTTTCCTGTGCCTGATAGAGTCCAGGTGTGCCCTCCTCAGGGAAGGTCCCCATCCCAGCCAGACTGTCATGAATGGTGTCAATGACCCCCATCTGAGGAGTCAATAAAGCAGCCAGGACGAGAGCTGGTCCCCACGGTTCAGCAGCTAATTGAGCTTCTTCCGCTGACCTGGTTTCCAAATCTTGTTAACTTGCTGCCTTTAGAACAACTTGAAATCTCCAGCACAGACAGGCTGGGGTTGCAGAGGGCTGCACAGGAGGATGGGGCGCTCTGGTGGAGCTCAGGGAGCACAGGGGCAGAACCTCTGCCCTTGCATCCCCTCTCCAGCTGGGTGGTGCCAGAGGTGCTGTGTGGGGAAGGGGAGTGGGCACTGCCAGCTGGGCAGGGTGCCAGGTGCTCCCTGCAGTGGGGTCTGTTAGTTTTGGAGCTGGGGAGGTGGCAGCAAGGAGCTGTGACCCTGGTCACCTCCCCAGCTCAGCCAGCAGCTCCTGGGCACTGCTCCGAGCCCCTCACCACCAGCGCCGTCCCAGGGCGTTTTGGAAATCCCATTTCCTTTCCTTTGTCTGAGGGAACTGCCTGCGAAAGCTGCCGTGAGAGGATGTTCGGGATGCCTGAGACAGGAGTCAGAGAGGAGGAAATGTCAGGATGTTAAGGCAGCCTCCTTTCATCCCTTTGTGTCTGTGCACTGCAACATGAATTTTCACAGCGATTATTGGATGTGTTTTTCCCACAAGGCTCCTGCTCCGTTCAGCACCTGCAGGTCCCACAGAGCTCAGGCTGTGCAGAGGAAGGGGAACCCTTCACCCTCCAGTGAGAAGGGACACGGGAGTGATGGACATAAAAGGACAGAGGAGAAAAAGGTGCTAACTTCATTTAATTTTCCTTCCCTGGACACTGGGATTTTTATCTCTCCTCCATAAGATGCTGAGGGTCGCCTGAACCAAACTTCCCCCACCTGCTCAGTCACTGTGCTCCTGCCTGATCCCAGCTGGAGAGCTGGACGTTGCTGGTGGCACCTGGAACCACCGGGAGCTGGGCTCAAACACACCCTGTGCCACACCTGCACCGGGAATGGTGAGAAATCGGGCTCAGTAGCTCTCCATGTGTCTCTGCCGTGTTTCCATGCCAGGCTGTGCTCAGCTGCTGTCCCCGGGGAGGGATTTTAGTCCTCAGGGCTGGAGGGGCAGCCCCCAGGAAAGGGGATCCCTCCTCTCTGCCCTGGGACTCGGGGACAGATGGTGAGGCTGCAAGGGGAATTTCGGACAGCAGGTCCCAGAGCTGGGAGAGGCAGTCAGGAGAGTAAAAAGACCACAGAAACCCCCTGTCCTGGAGGCACAGGGGATGGTCCATCGGCAGCCTCTGGAGTTTCTGGTTCATTCGGAGCCGGAGCATCCCTTCCAGCGCACCTGGACACCGCCCACACATCCGTGCTTGCAGCACCAGCTCCCAGCGCTCTCCCCGCGCTTTCCCAGCCCCTTCCCTTCCACTGGGAGTCATTTGGGTGCACAGCCTTTGCTGCCGAGAATCCCCGGCGGGCTGGAAATGCCTCTGCCGGGGATGGCAGCTGCAGCACCCATGTGTCCGTCTGTCCCTGCGGCTCCAGCTGGCCAAACACGGCCCTGCCAGCCCCAGCCCCGGCTCAGCTCCTGCCCAGCGCTGCCAGCGCAGCCTCTCCTGTCCCCAGGAAGCTCCGAGTGCAAAGAGCAGCGGGAATGCCCGCGGGGACAGCCCCACGCCCCGCACGGAGCAGCGGGCAGGCTGCACAGAGGCACGGCTGACTCATCACAAGCTGGTGACATTTTCCAAAAAAAGCCTCGAAGTCCGGGGCTGTGATGTTCCCAAAAGGCAGCAGAGGAGCCTAAGGGGGCTGGAGACCCCATTCTACCATGGCACATGGGCTGTGGCATGGCGAGGAGGAAATTCTGCCTCGCTGGGCAGTTCCCACCCATTTTCCTTGTCCCTGGTTCCCCTGGGAGGTGGCAACTGGCAGGGGTAGGGTCAGGAGTGGGCAGATGCTGCTGCCCACTGCCCCACTGCAAAGCCAGGCACTCCTAGTGATGGCAGAATTATTTCCCACATGATGGAGATAAACATTTTAATTTGTGAGTCCCTGGACCACAGAGCAACTGGGAGCAGAGGCAGTGAACTGGGCAGTGGGACCCTGGTGCCTCGTCCAGCAAAGGTCTCCTCTCATCCTCCTCATCCTCCTCCTCCTCCTCCTCACAGCCACCACCAAGGCATTTGCCAGTGGTTTGGCTTCCTTCCAGTTTCCCCAGCAGCCCTTCCCAGCAATTCCCACATCAGCAGGAGGAGACACAGCCTGGCAGAGGCAGATGTTCCCCGGGCTGCCTGCATTAAAGTGATAATCAAATGATAGATTATTTTCCAGCAAACTCTCATTTTCAGGCATTAATTTTAGTGCTGTGCAAAGAGAGGCAGTGAAAAGAGCACCCAGGCAGTGGAGGATGGGTGGGATCTGGGTGTGCTCCAGGGAAAGCTGATGCACCACAGCCCATCTGTACCTGCAGCCATCCTGCAAAGCCACCGAGGGTGGGCTCCATCCTCTGGCTCCATCCTCTGGCTCCATCCTTTGGCTCCATCCTTTGGCTCCTGCATCCTCCTTCCTTCTTACCCTCACCAAGACTGCCTCTGGGCCAAATGCACCAAATATTCTCAAACCAGCAGCAGGTGAGTCAAGGCGAGTCCTGCAGAAGCTCTGAGCATCAGGAATGTTCACATTCCCTCCTGAAAGACCTGGGCAGCAGGAGAGGAGAGGTGCTGCATGGCCTGCACTGATGCAGGAGTGATGGCAAAGGCCTAAGGCCATTGAAAGTCAATGTTTTTCCTAAAACCTGCAAATCTTTCATCCTGGAGTGCTCTGGAAAAGGAGGAGCAATTTTTGTGTCACACAGCAGGGCTGGGGCTCCCAGGCTCTGTCAGGAATTATTGCCTGAGCTGAGGCTGCTTCATTTCCCTGTCACACCCTGTGTGTGACACACAGGGACCCTTTGTGGGCACAGCCACCCCAGCTGGCAGCTCCTGCCTGGCACAGGGAGCTCGCTTCCAGCTGCAGCCTGAGGACCCTGCCCTGCTTTCACCCCACTGGAGGGCAAGGGAAGTTGGGATTCATTTCAGTTTTCTCTTTGAAGTTGCCCTGGAGCATTGAGAGTTGCTGGCAGAAGGAATTGCTCCCCGTGGGCTGGGATCAGGAGATGTTCATGGACAGCCTTGCCCAGCATGAACCACCTGTGGGAAGGCCAGCTCTGGGATCTGTGCACTCCTGGAATTTCTCCCACCTTCCCAGAGCTCCTCAGGGAGCACCCCTTGCTCAGAAGGACCTTGGGAAATGTTACTGCTTTCTTATTGCTGCGGTGGGATTGTCACAATAATTGAGTTTTCCTTTTCTTCCTCAGAGTATTCCATGGGAAAAATGGGAATCAGGGTGATTCTGGGGGAATTTAGGGCACCCCCAGGGCCTGGAGCTCAGGTCAGGTCTCCAGATCCTCAGGGGGAGGCCAAATGCTGTAATTAAGGAGAGCTAATTTCTTTTTCCACTTTTGAGCTGCAGAATGGCTCGCCCCAGGTAGGCAGCAGGTTATCTCTTTTCTAGGAAATCTCACTCTTTTTTTTTTTTTTTCTTCCTCAGCCTAAAAATGGAATGCAGACCCTGAAAATAAATTCCCAGAGAACACCACTGTGCAAACATCCCAGGCTTTGATTCAAAGTGTTTGGATTAATTAGCTTAAACTGAAAGCTTTCATTCTGATTTCAGCCTCTGCTTTATGGACAAAAAATGAAAGCAGCAAAGCTTTGGAAGTTGAAAAATCAAAATGTTCCAGCCTGGAAATATCAAAAAAAGATGCTGAGCCTCGCTGAGCTGCTTTGTTGCTTTCTAAAAGGAAATGGCATCGAGGTCAACACCTTTACAAGAAGCTTGGATCATTAAGCACTTAAAAAAAAAAAAACCTT
Source organism: Haemorhous mexicanus (assembly GCF_027477595.1). Lineage (NCBI taxonomy): Eukaryota > Metazoa > Chordata > Aves > Passeriformes > Fringillidae > Haemorhous > Haemorhous mexicanus. The sequence continues at coordinate 1,825,314 of NC_082355.1, forward strand.
AGTTCAGCATAAGCAATTAATTTCTTAATTAGATTTTCTCATTTTCTTCCAGAGGGAAATCTAAAAATATTGATTTTTTCCATTTTATCCAAAGATTTCTCTAAATATGATCCCCTCACTGGATGGTTAAGCTAGAGCTTGAGCTGTGGGAATTACATGGGGTGGTTCATTTAAATTTGCTTCGTCATCTTTCCTTCTCCTTGTCCTGTTCATTTCTGTTCCAGTGGCAAAACAACACCAGGGAAAAAGCCAAGGATAATACAGAAAAGAGAGACTGGAAGGGAAATTGAATATGAAGTATTCTGGAAGTCTCATTTTCCAGAGGTGAAACACATTTCCTTTGGAAGCCTCTTGGAGGAGAATGGCCTTGATGTTTGGAGCAGTTTTTCCTGCTGATTTTCAGTCAGCTCCATCCAAAGCAGCACCTGGATGAAGTTCAGCTGGACATTCCCATCAGCATTACCTGACCTGGGCTGTCTTTAACTCAGGAACCATAAAATCCCTGCTGGAATTGTGTGTGGCCTCGCTGACCACTGAGGCACATCCAGCTGGGAGCTCCCAAAATCCCTGGAGAAGGTTCCAGAGGGTTATTTTCTCTGGAGATGTCCTCTAGGCCTGGCTCTTGTGTCCCTGTTGCTGCTCAGGGTGCTGCTCCCCTGTTTTGGAGCTTTGCCTCGTTTTTCCAATTCTGCATCCCCACAGGGCTTGGGGGTTTTTGCCAGCCTGTGGGGCTGCCTGTGCTGGGGTTGGGACAGCAGGGCTGGGGACAGCAGGGCTGGGACAGCAGGGTTGGGACAGCAGGGTTGGGACAGCAGGGCTGGGGACAGCGGGGCTGGGACAGCAGGGCTGGGACAGCAGGGATGGGAGAGCAGGGCTGGGGACAGCAGGGCTGGGACAGCGGGGCTGGGGACAGCAGGGTTGGGACAGCAGGGCTGGGACAGCAGGGCTGGGACAGCAGGTCTGGGGACAGCAGGGCTGGGGACAGCGGGGCTGGGGACAGCAGGGCTGGGACAGCAGGGTTGGGAGAGCAGGGCTGGGAGAGCAGCGCTGCAATCGCGTTTTCCCCACGCTGGATGCAGCGGAGCGGTTCCTGCTGCCATCTAACGGCTCTGACAATGAACACCCAGCTGGGAGGGCCCGGCTGCAGCCAGCGCTGCCGTGGGGAGTCCCTGAGCTCTCCCCAGGGCTGCAGGAGGTCACACCGAGCCCAAAACACGGCATGATGTCCCTGAGGGGACACTGGGCACGGGGGAAGGGCAGGGACAGACATTCCTCTTGCAAAGTTCAGGACAAGCTCCTTTGGGATGATGCTCTGGTGCCAGCAGCTCTGCCCTTCCTGGGGCAGGGTGAATGCACCTCACACCCTGAAATGCACGGATATGGGAATATCCTGAGCTGCCAGGATCAGCAGTGCAACTCCTCACCCTGCACAGCCTCAAAATCCCACCCTGGGCATCCCTGGAGTGCTGCCCAAACCCTCCTGGAGCTCTGGCAGCCTCAGGGCTGTGCCCATCCCTGGGGAGCCTGGGCAGTGCCAGCACCCTGCCTCTGGTCCTCCCTTCCTCCTTCCCATGCCTCAGGCATAGCCTCACTTCCCTGGCTGTGTCTGGGACAGTCTGGAGGCTGCCCTGGCTGGTGGCACTGAGCTGCTGCCCTGCAGTGGTGGTGACAGGAGCAGGGAGGGTTCCTGGGATTCCCACCCCAGTGCCAGGGAGGAGACCTCAAATCCCAGCTCTGGTGTGCCAAAGGCTCCAGACCCACACGGATCCATCCAACACACACACAGAGCCAGTTTTCCCATTTTCCACTTTCCCAGTTTTGCCATTTTCCAGTTTTGCAGTTTTCCAGGAGGGTTCATTTCCTCCCCTGGCTGAAAACAATGCAAGAGGAGCAGGACTCAGCATTTCTGAACACGAAGCGCTGAGTTCAGCTCAGTTCAGCCCCAGAGCCCTCTTAACCCTTTAGCTGTGGGATGGAGCAGAATTCCCAGGGCAGCAGCAGCAGCTTTGGATTGCCTTGTGTCGAGAGAATTCAGAAAGGGCTTGGAGGTGGAAGAAAATTCCTGAGGGAGGGCAATCCATGAGGAGAACAATCTGAAAGCCAGGCCAGTCTGGCTGCACTCAGGGACTGGCCACACCAGTTTGGCTGTGAAAGCCTTGAGATTTCTGTGTGTCCTCAGCCACGCATGAACCCCCCCTTCCCCAGTGCCCCAGCTGCCAAAAAACCTGGGAAAATGCTGTCCCAAGGCCACCCTGCCTTGGGATGAAGGGACATGAGGGACATGGAGCTCCTGGAGGCAGGTTCTCCAGGTGAGCAGCCCGAGGAGTCCTGGATTCCTGGAGAACCTGGAGGGGGCAGGTGCTTATCGCTGCTCTGTGCCCATTTGCACAGGGTGACAGCAACGGCAGAGCTCTGGAATGAGGAAATGTCCCCGAGGAATTGTCCCCTGTGCTCCTGCCAGCGGCCCAGCCCTCCCCCACTGGGATTTCTGAGGGAGGGAAGGAAAGCTCTGCTCCATCTCACACCCAAGTGGGTACCAGAGGATCAAACCATGAACCAAGAGTTTCTTTGGCCTCAAACAAAACCTTTCATCTTTTTTTGTTTGCTTTTTCCTCCAGCGAAGCTGGCTCTGGGCTGACTTCCTCTGCTTTCAGGTTCAGTGTGAAATAACAAGCCGAAAAGCCACGAGGCTTCGGTTTTGAACCTGCCAAGGAAAGGCCGACTTCAGAAGGAGCAGAAACGTCGGGAAAGCTCGGTGTTAACTGTTTCATCGTTTCCACTTCGGGAAAGCTCCCTGTTAACTGTTTCATCGCTTCCAAGAGGAAAAACCTCCCCGTGATTCCTTCTGCCTCGGACTTTAGCACAAATACTGCTGGGTCCACAGATCTCTTGTTCTGTGCGCCTGTATTTGCATTTTGCCAGGGAAGAAGGGGGGGTCGGAGCTGGGATTCCAGAGGGAATGCCTCTCCCGGGATTCTGCTGCTGCACAGCCCCAAGGACTGCCAGCAGGACACAGGTGAGGCCGGGAGAGGCTGCTCCTGCCAGGGAGGGGAGACCCCCGAGCTCGGGAGGGCACAGGGTGCCCATGGAGCCTCCCTGGAATTGTTTCCTGCCCAGCCGGGCGAAGGAGGCGCCTGGGAATTGCGGGAGCCGCGGTGCCGTGTTTATAACCCAGCCCTGGGTAACTCATTGACCTCTGCTGGGAAGCGGAGGTTCCCAGGATGATAAGGAGCTCTTGGAAGGAATTCCTCCCCTCGTGTGAGGGAGTGGCAGCGCTGGGCACGCTCGCAAACACGTCCGCAGCCCTGGCAGCTCCATCCCGGCAGCGCAGCGCTCCCTCGGGGCTCGGAGAGGTTGGAATTGGATGCGGGAGCTCTCTGGGAGGGAAGCGGAGCTGGGAGCAGGTCAGTGGAGCCGCTGTGTGTCCCCGGGACTGTCCCCTGCCCTTTGGCCCAGCTGGGCAAACCCAGCCGGGAGCTGGTGCCGGTGGCTGGAGCGATCCAGCACCTCTGGAATTCCCGGCTGGAGTTGGGGGCTTTGGCGCTGCCTGGCTCAGGGGCTCAGGGATGGGCACGGAGGGAGGGACAGGAGGGTTTGGGTGCTTTGGGACCAGGGGCTCAGGGATGGGCACGGAGGGAGGGACAGGAGGGTTTGGGTGCTTTGGGACCAGGGGCTCAGGGATGGGCACGGAGGGAGGGATAGGAGGGTTTGGGTGCTTTGGGACCAGGGGCTCAGGGATGGGCACGGAGGGAGGGACAGGAGGTTTGGGTGCTTTGGGACCAGGGGCTCAGGGATGGGCACGGAGGGAGGGACAGGAGGGTTTGGGTGCTTTGGGACCAGGGGCTCAGGGATGGGCACGGAGGGAGGGACAGGAGGGTTTGGGTGCTTTGGGAACTGACAGGAGAAATGGGTTTGGGACAGGGGGTTTCGTGCCAGGTCTGGGTGTCAGCCCTGCAGAGCTCTGGGGCTTGTGGCAGCTCTGTCCCCGAGCCGAGGGTGCCTGCAGAGCCACTCTCACCCATTCCTGCAGGGCAGGGGAGCGTGGCTGGCCCTGGGATTGCAGAGCCCCTGGAGAGCAGGCACAGGCAGAGAACCCCCTCTGGAACAGGCTGAGATCCCAGGAAATATTCCAAACTTATCCCTGGCTTTTCCAGGGAGGCCAGGCTGCAGCAGCAATGGGGGCTCTCCAGGGGAGATATTAGGATTTGTTGGGAAGCAGAAGGGTAGGAAGTGGAGTGAGAGGTTTTCAGCTCGCTGGCCAAAAGGCAAATTCCAGGTCAGGTCAAACAGGAGGTGACACCTTTGCTTGTACAGGGATGAGTTTGGTTGCTAAGTTGTCAGGTAGACTTAAAAACAAAAAGATATTTCACAACAACAAAGGAAGACATTAAAAAATTAAAACATCCATTTTGTTGATTAAAAAAAAAATTCCCCTTTGTAGAAGAAATTTATGCTAATTGGTGAGCAGGAACTGCTAAAAGCAAGAACATTATGAGGAAAGCAAAAAGCTTTGTTTATAGACACTGCCCTGCTCGAGCTCTGAGCACTTGGACAGCATGGGCCCAAAGCAGCAACACCTCTTGTGTAAAGTGTGCCTGGATCATCACAGAATTCCATCTGTGAGCTCTGAGCACAGGCAGGCTGCATTCCCCCTCTGATTCCTGCACCTGGGTCAGCTGGGGAGGTTTTAGCTTTGCAGCTTCCCAGGGTTGGTGAGCAGGGACCAGGCTCTGCCTTTGCCCAGAGGGAGCAGCGCTGGCCAACCCAGCACTGCCCTTCCTGCAGCCCCACAGCTCTGGGTGCAAAGCCCTGGGGCTCAGCAGGAGGATGGAGGGGATGCTCCCTTCTCCAGACCAGCCCAGCATTTGGGGATCTGGATGAGGAGTCCCCACTCCTGCAGCCTGCTCTGACAGTGTGCCCTGAGCCCCTCTCGGTGCAGCCCTCCCTGCAGAGCTTTGGTCTGGCTTCCCTTTCATGTGGAAGGTGCCAGCCCCGTGCCAGGTGGGTTCCATCCTGCCATTCCCACAGCCAGGTCCTCCTCAGGCTTTGCTTTAGGGGCACTGCAGTTGTGCCAGGCATGGGAATCTGTCTGCTGAGAAATTCCCTCTCTGGATCATGGAATCATAAAGACCATCAGGTTTGGGTTAAAAAGGACTTTAAAATTTACCTCTGTTTGTGGCAGGAACACCTTCAACTGCACCAGTGTGCTCAGAGCTTCATCCAGCCTGGCCTCAATCACTCCCTGGATTAATTATTCCCTGGAGTAGTTCAAGTATTCTCTTGAACTCTGGAGAAGTTCAAGGCACTGCCAGGGCCTGGGATGCAGCCTGGGAGAGCCAGCAATGCTCCTGGAGCACCCCCAGCACATAAATCCCTGCAGTGGTGGCTCTGCCTGGTTGCTGGAGTAAAAACCCATCCCTAAAACCCCTCCCAGCCTGCAAGTTCTCTCCCTAAACCCCTTTGGGTTTTATTTTGCAGGGGCTGTGTTGCTGTTGCCCAAAGATGCTCTGCAGACCCCTCACAGCCCAGTGAGCCCTCCCAGCCACCCCAAATCCCAACCCTGAGGGCTGGGAAGCTCTGAGGATGTGAGTGAGGAGGGAATGAGGCTCACCCTCATCCTGGGATGCCCAAGGGATCCTGCAGGGCAGCCAGCCCGTTCCTGCTGCTGTTGGATGTGGGGTTTGGACAGCGCTGCCCCCGGGGTGCCCACAGTGCCTGGGCTGCAGAACTCACCTGGATGCAGCTGGCAGAGATGCCCGTGGTGCTGCCAGCTGCCCCCACGGTGACACAGGAGAAGCATGGGGCAGGGAGGAGGTGCAGGATCACAGCCAGCCCCAGATGGAGGAGGCTGGATGGGCCCCAGCTGGACATCCCTGCAGGTGAGGAACAGCTCTGCCTCTGCAGCTGGGGGAGATCAGCTGGGAGCTGGGGCAGGCTTGGCAGAGCAGAGGAGGAATGGCAGGAATGTGCCATGTGGGATGGGCACTGCCCTCCTGGAGGCAGAGAGCAGCAAAGGAGGCTCAGGGGGCCCGTGTGGCTCTGCACAGCTCCCTGCCAGGAGGGGACAGCCAGGGGGCTGCTCCCAGGGAACAGGGACAGGCGGAGAGGAAATGGTCCCAAATTGCTCCAGGGAGGGTTTGGGTTTGGTATCAGGAAGAATTTCTCCATGGAAAGGCTTGGCAAGCACTGGCACAGCCCATCCAGGACGTGGTGGAGTCCCCATTTAAAGGACATCGATGTGGCACTTAGGGACACGGTTTAGTGGTGCCCTTGGCAGGTGTGTGGCCAGACCTGGTGCCCTTAAAGGCCTTTCAAAGCTCACTGCTGCAGTGACTCCCTCCCAAGCCCTCCCCTGAGCCCGTGCCCGCCGCCCCCGCGGTGGCAGTGCCCGCTCAAAGGGGACATTGTGCATTGTGGCCGTGCCCAGCCGCGGTGCCGGGCGGGCAGCGAGCAGCCCTGCCCCTGCCAGCCCTCTGCCAGCCCTCTGCCAGCCCACTGCTGGTGTCACTGCACACATGGGCTGCTGCCTGGGGACCCCCTGGCACCAGGACCTGGCGCTGGGATGCACAGGTAAGGTGTTGTGGGGCTGCAGAGCTCCTTCCACGGGCTGGGAGCCTTGGGGACACCCTGGCACTGAGCACTGGCACCTCGGGCCATTTCCTCTGGGATGGCTCCTGGCACTCTCTCCTCTTGGATTGGGGCATGTGGGGAGTGTAGGGTGTTTTTGCCAGGGAGGGGACAGGGTGGCTCTGGGGCTGGTTTATTCCCATGCTGTTGGTGTTTCCCTTCCCTGCCCAGGCGCCCTCCAAGCACAGCCCTTGGGGTGCTGGCGTCCCCCAGGGCACCATTCCTGTTCCAGGGTGTCCCAGGAGCTGGAGGAGGGACATGGCTCAGGACCAGCCACGTGTAGCCCGGCAGAGCCAGGGCCAGGAGGTGCCCTGAGCACCCAGCCCTGGAGCCAGGAGTGCAGCCCTGAGTGCTGGGACCTGGCTGGGGCTGGGGCTGTTTGCTGCCCACTGGTACAAAATATTTTGGCACTGAGGAGGTCAGTGAGTCACTGGCACGGCTGGGAACAACTCCCCAGCTGCAGTTTCAATTGGTCTCTTGAAAAAAAAAGCTCCCAGTTCCGTTTCTGAGCCTGGCTCAAATGAAAATAAACACTGAACCCGTGAGAGCAGCCAGAGCGAGCCCTGGCTCCGGGGACCCATGGACGGGCTCTGTCCTGCTGCTGGCAGAGGTGGCACGAGCAGTGTCCCACCTGCCACCTCCTGTGGCACATGCCAGGGACACCTCTCAGGCTGGGAGGATTCTGCCAGGGATGCGGACGCCTCTGCCCCCGCTCCGTGTTCCCCAGGTGAGGAGTGTGAGTCCTGCTGGCCCCGCCCTCCCGAGCTCCTGCCCCGCGGGGACCGCCTGCACCGCCGGGGACAATGGTGGAGGGACACGAGCATGGCACCAGGGACACATCCCCAGGACATGGCATCAGGTACCCAACCACAGGGCATGGCACCAGGTACCCATCCCCAGGACATGGCATCAGGGACACATCCCTAGGGAATGGCACCAGGGACCCATCCCCATCCCTAGGGAATGGCACCAGGGACACATCCCCATCCCCAGGGAATGGCACCAGGGACACATCCCCATCCCCAGGGAATGGTACCAGGGACACATTCCCATCCCCAGGGAATGGCACCAGGGACACATCCCTAGGGAATGGTATCAGGTACCCAACCCCATCCCCAGGGAATGGCACCAGGGACACATCCCTAGGGAATGGCATCAGGTACCCAACCCCATCCCCATCCCCAAGGAATGGCACCAGGTACCCATCCCCATCCCCAGGGAATGGTACCAGGTACCCATCCCCATCCCCAGGGAATGGTACCAGGTACCCATCCCCATCCCCATCCCCAAGGAATGGCACCAGGTACCCATCCCCATCCCCAGGGAATGGTACCAGGTACCCAACCCCACCCCCAGGGAATGGCACCAGGTACCCATCCCCAGGCTCTGCGGGCACAGAGAGGGGAGGAGGGCAGTGAGGAGTGCAGCAATGGCAGGAGCCAGCTCAGATTTAGTTCTGCCTCTGCCGCCCTTCACTTCCCCTTCTCCATTTCCTCATGTGGAGGGGACGGAGCTGCCACATGAAATGTTGAGACTTTGTTCAATGTAGACCCTTTTCTTTCAAAGCAAAACTTATTCATGGCTTGTCCAGCCTTGGGCTGTTCTTTTATACTTGCTAGCTCTACATGAGAATTCTATTTCTTTAAATAAGAATTCTATTTCTGCATGCAATTACCAGTTAATTTGAGTGGCTGGCAAAGCTCAGTGAAAAGAACTGTAGAGCAGAATTCTGGTCAAAGAAATTACTTTAAAAAGCTGCTGCTCATTCCAGCTCCACATCTCCAGGTACATGTTTATCTTACAAATCCTGTCTGATTACTGACAAAAATTGGGGTTTAATCTGGTTATCCCTCGGCTGCCAGTGCAGCTGTGGAAGAGCAGGGCTGGAGTTGTGTGTGCCTCAGCTTTCATTAACATAATTAGCAGCTCCCATAGCAGGCCCTGAATCCTTTATGGCAATGGCTGATGATGTGTGGATCAGGGAGAATGCTGCTGGCATTTTGGATACCCAGCAGAGCAAGCAAGGGAAAAAATCTCATTTTGATTTTCAAATTTTTGAACCAAGAGTTTTGCAAGGCCTTGGCTCTCCTGTGCTGGGGAGTTGAGGCCTCCTCCAAAAAAATCTCTCTTGGGGAATCACCCTTTTAACAGATCTGCTCATTTGAGGCTCTGGCCAGGAGAAAGGAGGGGAATCCCCTCACTCCAGAGCCACTCCAGCACTGGGAAAAAAGCCCAACATCAAAGGAATGAGGGAGTTGGACCCCATCAATCCCACGGATCTCTCAAACACTGAGCATGACTTCAGGGTGGTTCCAGAGTCACACAGTCCCCAGCCAGATGTGCAGGGCTGTGCTCCCAGGAGCTCTCAGCTGAGGCAGGACATCCCAGAGCTCTGGCACATCATTTCCCAGCAGCTCTGCTCTTCCCCTCCTCTCCAGGCAAGGCTGGGCTGACAGGGCGGAGCAGCCCCGCTCCCGAGGCAGGACACGGCTCCCCAGAGCCCCCGGTGGTGCTGCTGGCTCTCAGGGACAGCTTTCCCCCAGGTAAGGAGCTCCTGGGGCACCGCACAGATTTCCTGGCTCCCCACAGTGCCTCGGGTCTCACCTTGGTGCCTGAGGGATGAGGACGGGCTGGGCTTGGGCTGTGTGAGCATCACAGCCAGGCTGGATGTGCAAACCCAGGGCACCACAGGGAATATTTCTCTGTCTGCTCTGGGGGGCCCTGACCCCCAGGGCAGCTCTGACTCTGACCCTCATTCATGGAGAAAGTTTCCCAGACTTCAAGATAGACCGGAACCCACAAAAGTGTGCCATAGATTGTAGAGAGCAGTGCAGGTGTGTCACTGGGTGAGAAATTGAGGGTTTGGGATTTTTAGTGTGTTGTGGATGGAAGCAAGATGGAGGGCACAGGGTGTGGTCCTGAGTTTCTTCTTCATGCTTCTTCTTCCTCCTTCTCCATGGTTTTGGGTGGCATTCTGTAATTGGGCAGGAAAGTCCCCATTGCGGGCTCTGTGGGATCAGTTATTGGGTTAAAAGGGAAAATAATCCAGGTGTCAGCTCTTAATTGGACAGTTTAGTCTTAAAAGCCCTTGTACCAAGAGATTGTTGGCCATTTTGTGCCTTCTAATGAAAGGTTGCAGAGCTCACAGCAGTGAGACTGTTTTACTGATAAATAACAAACACCTGAGTCCCAACGTGAACTACTGCCTCAAGTGCCTTCAATCCAGCCCCAGAGAAATCCACAGCTGGAGGCTCTGGTGGCCCTGGCAGCGTGGCAGGGGTGGCTCTGGGTGCCACAGAGCTCCTCCTCCCCTTCCATCCTCCTCTTTTCCCTTCCAAGAGCTCTCGCTCTCCTTCTCCGTGGAGAGCCGCTCCTGCCGGCGCCGCAATGCCCAGCTCCAGGAGGCTGCCAGGAGGAAGCTCTGGGCTCTGGAGAGCGATGACAGAAGTGTCTGTGCCCTCTTCAAGGTACAAACCCCGTGCCAGCATCCTGGCATGCTCCTGGAATGGTGGGAGGTGTGCTGGGGTGCCAAACCCAGCTGAAGAGTTCCTCCAAGTTCATCTTCCCCATCATTCCAGTCCCCTCCAGGGGGCTCTGGAGGGGACTGGAATGATGGGGAAGATGAACTGATGGCAAGTGAGAGGCAAAGCTGAGCCTTGTGTTGTTTTGGGGGATCTGAGCCTAAATAGCCAGGAATTCACAGGGCTGGGATCACCAAATCCATGTCCCTACTGGAGAGGACAGCTCTGGACGGGCACAGAGTTCTCAGACTGGGTTTTATATAAACAAATCCCAGCTACAGAGAGGATGCCTGGACTGAACTCTCCTTCCCTGCTGGATTTCAAGGCTCCAGGAGTGTCCCTTGATGCTGCTTTGTCTCCCCTGTGCAGGAGCTGTCAGCCAGGCTGGTCTGCACGCAGGCACACGAGGATCGCTTCCTCCTCACCTTCAAAACCCTGGAGGAAGTCTGGAAGTTTTCCACCTATCTGACTTTAGGTAATGTTCCCAAGGTCTAAACAGACAGTGTGAGGAGGGTTTTTGGAGAAGGCATTGCCTGACACTACAGAACTGCAATGTTCAGGGTGGGCAGTGAGAAATGAATTAGAAAACTTTGCAGTCTGTTGTTTATGAAATCTCTGTTTGGGTCAGTGAGAATTGGGGGATTCCTTTTGGGAAATTTTGGAGACAAAATTAGAAGCTTTTGCCTGACATTTGGAATTCCCCAAGACCCTTCCTGCTGCCCAGAGAAGGAGGTGCTGATCCTGATGCCCCTCTTGGCTTCTCAGGGTACGTGGGGACCTGCCTGGAGCAGCTGCTCTTTGCCCAGGAGTTCTGGCTGGACTGTGCCCTGGTGGAGGACACAGAGCTCAGGGTCACCGTGGATGAGGAGCACCTGGCCACCATCTACATGGATCTGCTCCTCCAGGAAGGTGTGATGGGAATGCACATGGGGGAATTCCTGGAAATCCTCCAGCAGGGCTGTGCTGGAGCCCCTGGTGCACTGACCCCACCTCTGACTCTCTCTCTGCAGGGAACTTTTTCTGCAGGGCAGTGCCGGGCATCCGCAGGTTGGAGCAGGAGGGAGAGGAGGGTCTGCAGCTCTGCAGGAACGAGCTGATCCATGTGAAGAGTGCTGGACAGGATTCCAAATGGGAAGGGATGTCCCTGCTGACGGGGCAGAGAGGCGTGGTGCCCGTGACTGCTCTGGAACCAATACCTCACCCCTTTTACCAGTAAGTGGTGAATGAAAGAGCTCAAACCAGGATTCTTTCCTGATCCTGGTGCATGGCTGGCACCCAGGCTGGCTGGGAAACTCCTCCTGCCTCTGGCAAAGGGCAAGAGCCTCACAATGCCGTGAGGATATTTCCAGGAGGATCCACATTAGGCATAAAGACTGGAATCAATGCATTCTCTGTCAATGGGACACAGCAAGGACATGCTCCTACTTCAGATGTGGTTTTTGTAAGATATTGATTGAGGTCACACATGAGGTTATCTCTGATTAACAGATGAAGAAGTGGCAGAAAAAATTCAGGCAATGCCAGCCAAAGTGGGACTTAACATTTGTCACCTGGCTGAGCTTTTTACTTGGAGAAACCTTTCCTAAAGATGGCAGATTTATCCTGCTCCTCCCCTGTGGTGTGACACCATCCTTGGGCTGCCCTGAGCAGTGCTCACGAGGACCACTGAGGTCCCTTTTGCCTTGCAGGTGGTTCCTGAGGAATTATGCAGTGAGCTTTGGCCTCTCCCAGGAGATCAGCGGGACGAGATCTTGGGCCATTGGTGAGTGACACCTGGGCAAGGCACTGTCCCAGGCTGTGCACAGAACCTGGGTTTGGCCACAAATGGCTGCAAATCCATCTGTTCTTCTGGGACTGACCCCACCACAGGGGCTCTGAGGGAATGCTGCATCTCTGGACTCTCTGGAATGCAGATCAGAACTTGCAAACCGTGTTCTGAGGGACACAGAGAGCAGAGAGCTGCTGGTGACACCCTCCTGCCGCTGGCTTTTCCCTGTCCTACTTCAGTTTTATGGTTTTTTCATTCTTTCAGGGGTGAGGTTTCAAACCATGAGGTTCCCCTTGTGCTGACATGAAACCTGTGCCCTCCACCCAGCCCTTAACCCCAGTCCAGTCCAGTTCAGAGCAAGCTGGACACAGGATGTCCCTGCAGCTGGGACATTGTCATGTAGGGATGGACATTTGCACTGGATTTCACTCCTGGCAAAGATAAGATAGGACAGTGTCTGTGAAAATCCATATTTCCAGTCACCTTCCAGGCTGCAGCTCAAGAGGGGTGGAGTTTATCCAACCCTCTTTTATTTTGGATTATAACCCTCTTCTCAAGGAGAAATGGCATAGAGCTGGGCCCAAGATCACAACAAATCTTAGGGGAGAGAGGGGCAGCCTTCTGCAGCTGGAATCATGGCCTCTCCCTGCCCAGGTCTCTTCCAGTGAGGAGGTTTTAGCAGGGATCCCACTGAAATTCCCTTTTTTGCCTTGGTTTCCCAGTCAGAGGCAGGTGCATCGCCACCAAGGACCACAGAGGAGCAGCGTGGGATGAGCTGAGCTTCTCCAAAGGAGACCCCATAGAAATCATTGGATTCTTCATCCCTGGGCTGCCCTGGTTTGTGGGCAAATCCCTCAGCACCAGGAGCATTGGCTTCGTTCCCACCCGACACGTAAATCCCGAGGCTTGCGAACCTCTGTGAGTTTATTCAAATTAAATTCTGGTCAAAAGGGAGGGGAGGCTCCAAATCTCACCTCAGGGCTGTGTGGGAGCCTAGGGCAGGTGATTTCCTTTGCAGGACCTTCACAGAGGGTGGGTTTGAGGTGTGAGCAGAAGCGTTGGCCAGGCTCTGCTGCAGCGCTGACAAAGAAATTGCATTTCACCTGCCTCAGGTGGTTCTTGGAGAGGAACAGATCCAGCCCTGGGCTAATCTGGCTTCCTGCAAGGTGGTTTCCCAGTTTGTCCTAGAAATATCTTCAGTTTGTAGCTCTGAGGGGCTGGGAGCCTGGCAAGGGTGGGGAGAGCATTCCCTGCCCAGGAAAGAAATCCTGCTCTCCTTCCTCCTGCCCTGGGTGTGGAGGCCACTGGCACAGAGCAGAATTCCACACCCTCCCAAGGACCCAGTGAGAGCTGTCCAGGGAGGGAGGGTGGTAAATCCCACCCTGACTCAGCAGCTGTCTCTGGTGGTGGCTTCCACTCGATGCCCATCCCAAAAGGCTTCTCCAAGAGTGTGTGTAGAGGACAAGGTTTTAACCAGGGTCTGCTGGGCTTTCCCCTCTCAGAGTCACTCCAGGTGAGTTGTAGCACTTTCCTCTGACACTGCAGAAGGGACAGAGCAGATCAGGTGGTGTTCTGTGGCTTCTGGATTCCAAACCAGACCAACAGGTCCTTTCCTCTGGTGCCTTTCTGTTCCTTCATGGAGAACCTGGATGGGGAAGGTGTCCAGAACCCTGTGTTCATCTGCAACACAACTTCTGTGGTGGAAGAGAAGGGATGGGAAAACTTCCCCTCCCATCCCATCCCATCCCATCCCATCCCATCCCATCCCATCCCATCCCATCCCATCCCATCCCATCCCATCCCATCCCATCCCATCCCATCCCACCCCATCCCATCCCATCCCATCCCACCCCACAGGCCAGCTGCAGTGTCAGGGGCTGGGCACACGCTGACTCTTTTCTCCTGCCCCACCCCAGGGGAAAGGGCTTTGTGTTCCTGAGTGAAGAGGAGAAGTCCCCAGTGCTGCACATCCCCTGCAATGGTGACGAGCAGCACTTTGCCACCCTCCTGGGGGACCTGGCACACACTGACATCACCTCTGTGTACAGGCTGGGTGAGTGTCCCCTCCCCTCATATCCCAGTCCCTGCATCCCCAGGGAGAGCTGGGCAGGGCCTGGAGAGCCCCAGAACCATGGGGGTGCAGTGGTGGCAACTTCTGGGGTGGAGGCAGCACAAACCTGTGCTCAGCATGGTGACAGAGGGCGGAGGTGTCCTCAGGAGGTGACCCTGCCATACTGGAGTCTGTAGGGCCCTTCTCTGCTGCCAGGGCAGCTCCTGAGCTGGGATTCACCCTGGCAGATGCTGCTCTCCACTGAGCCTGGCCTGCAGGACCAGGGCTGGGGTTTCTGGGGGGTTCTCACTTTCTCTGTTCTGGCTGGGTGGCTTTGGGACTTCAGCTGATTTCTGCACATTGACACTGACCAAGGATTTGGGGTTTTGTTTTCTGTTTGTCTCTTTGTACAGCTGGGTTTGAACCCACAGCCGTGTTCCCACAAGTGCCACCAGGTGAGTATGAGGAGGAGGCAGAGGGGGAGGCTTTGGTGATGGCTTCTGAGGGTGAATTTGGACAGGAGGAAACATCAGAGAATGGTTTGGGTTGGGAGAAACCTTCAAGGTCATCCTGCCCCACCCTCTGCCACGGTCAGGGACACCTTCCACCATCCCAGGTTTCTCCAAGCCCTGTCCAACCTGCCCTTGGACACTTCCAGGGGTGGGGCAGCCACAGGGAAGAATTTCTTCCTGATCCCACTGTGGTTTCCCTGTCCCTTCCAGAGGCTGCTCTTCATGGCAGTAAAGAAATCCAGGTGCTCCAGTCTTGGGAGGAAATCAATGACTGGGCTACAAGCAGCACCTCAGAGCAGTCCAGCCCAGGCAGTGAAACAGGTCCTGCCACACTGGAAGATGTTCTCCTGGAGAAGCTGGATGACTTGGATTATCCCAAATTCTTCATCGACCTCAACGCTGGCCACATGGAGGATGCTGATGTCTTTGACCCCATATTGACCTTCCTCAACCAAGACAGTTTTGTGCCCAGCTTTCAAAGCTTTTATGATCTCAGCTTTTCCTTTCTCCACTCCACTTTTTATGGCTTCTCTGATGAGGATGAACTGGTCCTGTACCTCGAGACTTCCCGGAACTGGGCCAAGAGGACTCGCTCAGTTTGGGCTCACGTCAGGCTCTGTTTCCTCTTGGGTAAGCTCTGCATCAAAAAGGTCAAGTTCTCCCAGGCCCGGGTGTACTTTGAGGAAGCCATGAGTGTCCTGGACAGGGGCTTTGGGGACCTGCCCCTGCTGGCAGCACTGCACGGGAGCCTCGCCTCCATCTACCTGAAGCAGAACATGAAGCAC
Source organism: Haemorhous mexicanus (assembly GCF_027477595.1). Lineage (NCBI taxonomy): Eukaryota > Metazoa > Chordata > Aves > Passeriformes > Fringillidae > Haemorhous > Haemorhous mexicanus. Next base: position 1,840,577 of record NC_082355.1, read on the forward strand.
AAGTTCTCCTCCCTGCTGGGGAAGACGGTGACCCTGCTCGTGTGCCTGCCTGGCCGCTCCTTCAGCTCAGAGAACGAGCTGGAGCTCCTCACCTACATCCTGAGGGAATCCATCGCCGTGGGCAACGCCCCGCTGGAGGCCCGGATCTGCTTCCTCATTGTCAAGCTCTTCCTGCAACTGGGCAGGACCGAGGAGGTGCTGCCCTTTTTGGAGCATCTCCAGTGTCTCAGCACCACCTGGCTCAGCCCAGGCAGCCGTGCTGGGCCCCTGGATGCCGCTGCCACCTTGGGCTACCTCTACGACAAGAAGTGCCTGCCGAACATCGCGCTGGCCTCCGTCAGGTCCTTTGTGCCCAGCAGCACCAAGGGGACACCGACCCCCATCTGGCGAGCAGGCTTCATCCTCCAAAATGCTTCCAAGCTCCTGGGGAGGCAGCAGCTGGACAGGAGCAGCATCCCAGCAGTGGCTTGTCTGTACCTCAGGCAGGCTCTGCAGTTCTGCTGCGAGAGCAGGGCCGTGCCCATGCAGAGGACGCTCTGTGCCATCCTGGCCAGGACGTACCTCCAGCACGGGCTGCTGGATGGGGCCATTCCCTACGCAGCCAGGGCTGCAGCCCTGGCCAGGCTGCTGGGGGAGGAAGAGGCTTTTGAGTCCTCGCTGTGCCTGGCCTGGCTGTACCTGCTGCAGCAGCGGCCGGGCCCGGCCGGGCAGCTCCTGCGGCAGCTGCGGCGCTGCCTGCGCGGCGCGGCCTGCGAGACCCCGCGCGGCGCCGTGCACAACCTGCTGGCCATGGCCCTCGCCACCCAGGGCCGCCTCCAGGAGGCCGCAGAGAACTTCCTGAGGGCCCTGCACAAGGCCAAGGAGGCGGGGAGCAGGAGGAACCAGGCCGTGTCCCTGGCTAACCTGGGCCAGCTGAGCCTCTCGTGCGGGGCGGCCCAGCTGGCCGAGCTCTACCTGCTGTGGGCAGTGCGGCTCTACGCCGAGCTCCAGGGCCAGCGAGAGCTGGACACGGAGCTGGCACAGGTGCTGCTGTGCCTGGCACAGGCCATGGTGGACAGGCAGAGGAGGGAAGATGCCAAACTGTGCTATGAACTGGCGCTGGGGTTTGCCCTGAAGTGGCAGAACCTGAGGAGTGAGTATAGAGGGGAGCCGGGCGGTGTTCGACCCCGCCAGGTCCCCAAACGCTGTCCCCTGAGCTGTCCTTCTCCCTTTCCCTGTGCCACACAGGTCAGCTGCACGTCACGGAGCGTCTGTGCCATTTCTACAGCAGAGTGTGCCCCGACCTGCGGGCCTGCATCACCTACCATGAGCACTGGGCATCCCTGGCACGGCAGCTGCAGGACAGGGAGCTGGAGGCCACGGCCAGGCAGGCTCTCAGTCAGCTCTACCAGGCTCTGGGCACACCTGAGTGAGTGCCTGGGCTGTGGGATCCTGCCAGAGTGCAGTGGCTCCTCTGGGGTGTCCCTCGAGCAGGGTGGTGGTGGCTCCATCTGCCCCACAGCTCTGGTTCTGAGATTTATGAGCTGTCACTGTGCTCCGAGAGGGAGCAGCTCAATGTCAACCAGAGCTGGGCAAACGTTGTCCCAGACAGAGCTGGAGTGTGGCCAAACAGAGTTTGCCAGGACACATCCAGCCTTCAGCAGAGTGACAGGGAATTCATTGCTTCCTTTGGAAGCTTATCCCAATGATTAATCACCACTCCCCAGCAAGAACAGGCTCCTTATCTGCTCTTTGAGTAAGTCTGGTTTCAGCCTCCAGCTGCCAAGGCTGCCCTTCCTATATCTGCTGTGATATTGTCCCCAGGGAGGGCCTAAAGACCCACAAGAGGTGCTTAAAACCAGTATCAGCTCACCTTTAATCCCTGCCTAACACTGTGTGGGACTGGAGAGGAGGGGAGAGGGAGAGGGAGAGGGAGAGGGAGAGGGAGAGGGAGAGGGAGAGGGAGAGGAGGAGGCTGGGACAGGCCACAGACCTTGAAGGCAATCAGATCAAAGAGTGGAGAGCCAGCTCCCAGTCCCAGAAGGACAAACGGGCAGGGCTGTCCCCAGCTGGGATGTTCACCTCCCCAGCCAGGTCACAGTGAGTGCAGGGGGAAGGTATTCAGGGAGCAGATGCCTGTCATGTGAATGGTGCTATTTAGGATCACAAAGCACCCCATTGCCTGGGCTCCCAGGACAGCTGGGGCCTGCCTGCCAGCAGGAGAGACACCAAGCAAACAAACTGCCCTGGACACTGCTGGCTCTCCCTTCCCCACAGCTGACTCCATGTCCAGCCCTCTGGCTCATGCCAATGCCTGGCCCTGTGTCCTCCAGTGACCAGGGGCTGAAAAGGGGCTTGGACATGTAGCCAGAGATCTTACAAGGGACAAACACCAGGCAGAGGTGTGGGTTTGGGTGCCAGGGGCTGTCTGGGACATGTAGGTACAAGCATTCCCTGCCTGAGCTGCCATGTGGAGCTGGGAGTGACTTTGGGACTCGGTTTAGGGAGGCAGATTGGGTTTGGAGGTGACCTGGATGAAGCCCTCTTAATCACCCAGGGGTGAGGAGCAGCCTGAGTGGGACCACTGGTGTCCTGAATTGTCCTGAGGTGGCCAAATGCCCATTAAACCTGAGCATTAACACATGGAGACATCCATGACCCTACCAGGACACCTTGCTCAGAGCTGACCATGTCCTTTCGTCCCCAGCCTTTGGTAACTCCAGCAGGAGAGGGCAGGGGGTCTGTGCCATGGGGAGGTGGCCTGGGGACAGCTCTGTGACTCCTCTGAGGTGGCTTTTTGCCTGTTGCCATCGCAGGGCTTTGAGACAATCCCTGGACTGCACCAAGCAGAGCCTGAGGATCTTCATTGACCTCCAGGAGGCTGCAAAGGCAGCAGAGGCCTGGCTGCAGGCAGGAAAACTCTATTACCTTCTGCAGGAGGATGAGCTGGTGGAAATGTACTTCCAGGTATGGGGGAGGTGGCTGGAGCTGTGCCATGCATTCCCATCACAGCCTTTTGAGGCTAGGAAACCTGGAGAGGAAAGTTCTGAGCACTGTAAACCTGCTGCTGGAAGGAGGAGCTCTTGCCTTACCCTCAGGCACTGAATTTCCTCTCTTCCTTTCCATCCACTGAGTTTAGAGGATTTTGGGGTGAAAAGAAGTGAGTTCATTGAGTCAGAAAGTGATGTGGGAGTGCCAAAAGAAGCTGGAGGTGCCAAGTGAGCAGTTCCCATTGAAATATCCATAAATAAGGGGTAAGTGCCAGGGAAGTCTTTGGAGTTGAAGACTTCTGGCACCTCTCCATCCCCAGCATTATTTTATCAGCTGAGCTGCAAAGTGGAAGAGCAGCTCCTAAAATTTGAGGTTTATTTAATCACACCAGTGTCTCTGCCTTTCCAAATGTCACTCCAGCCCCTCTTTCCTTCCAGGCAGCCATCCAGACTGCTCTGAAAGGGGACAACTTCTCCTTGGCCATGGACCTTTATGAGAAAGCAGGTGACACCTTCTTCAATGGCAGCCGGGACAGGGCCCGGGCAGTGGAGTTTTACAGGGTATGGAGCCCCCTGAGCATTCTGTCCCTGTGTCCCCACTGTGGTGGCTGGGGGGGCTTTGCCCCAGGCATGGAGGGTGGAGAGGGATGGGGTCATCCCAAGGGTGCCAGAGTAGGAGGCTTGGAGCAAAAAACCCCAGAGATCATTTGGGATTGGGAATGGGCTCCTTCCATTCCGAATCCTGGCGGTGTTAAGTATGAGCTGGTCACTCCTGGGTACACCCAGTCAGAATTCCAGGCACCCAAGAAAGGGCAGGGATGTGAAGCTCAGGCTTTGAGAGCCACGCTCTGGGATTTAAACCTCATTTTCAAGGGACTAAAACCTAACCCTGCAGTGCCCATCCCCGGCCTTGGTCCCTGTCTTGCTGCTCTGTCACGCCTCTCAAGCAGTGCTGATCCTCCAGGAACATCCTGAGCTCACCATTCTCTCTCCTTAGGGGGGAGCTGTGCCCTTGGCCAGGAAACTCAAGGCCACCCAGACAGAGCTGAGGCTGTTCAACAAGCTGGCCGAGCTGCAGATCAGCCTGCAGGGCTATGAGAAGGCTCTGGAGTTTGCCACGCTGGCAGCCAGGCTCAGCCTCAGGGTCGGTGAGTGATTTACACCCAAAAGTTACTGGCAGTTACTGGGAGTTACTGGGCAGTGGGTGATTTCTTTGGGGGGAGCCACTGAATCTCGTGGATGAGAACAAGATCCATGTGAAAAGGGGATCTCCTGCTTTTTTCCTAACACTGCTGGACCTGCTCCTACCCAAAGTCATGACAGCTTTTTATGGCCACTTCCTCTTTTTTCAGCTGTGTGACAGCAGAGCGTTTTTGTTACCCCAGAGCACAGGATGTCTGGTAAAAGCACAGGACTCAGCAGTTCCTCTCTGCCCTACTTCTGCTAAAAACTTCACCCCTTCCCATTACAGAAATTGTTTGGATGGGCAGAATGCCAGCTTAAGTGTCTGGGATGGGACCAGGCTTGTAACAGCCCCTTCCAGCATCCCTAAAAGTCCCCTGGCTGAATGATACTCCTGGGCCAATCTGTCCAGCTGTGGCATCAACCACCCTGCCCATGGCTCTGTTTTCTCTCAGAGGTATCCATGCCCCCAGGCTGCTGAGAAATTGCATCCAGAGTGGCTCAGCAGGGCTGGGGATGGATTGAGCTGGATCAGCAAGTTTTCCAGGAGATCCATGGCAGGAGCTGGTTGATCCCATCCCTCTCTTTCCCAGGGGATCCATGGCAGGAGCTGGTTGATCCCATCCCTCTCTTTCCCAGGGGATCAGCTGCAGGAGCTGGTTGATCCCAGCCCTCTCTTTCCCAGGGGATCAGCTGCAGGAGCTGGTTGATCCCATCCCTCTCTTTCCCAGGGGATCAGCTGCAGGAGCTGGTTGATCCCATCCCTCTCTTTCCCAGGGGATCAGCTGCAGGAGCTGGTTGATCCCATCCCTCTCTTTCCCCGGGGATCAGCTGCAGGAGCTGGTTGATCCCATCCCTCTCTTTCCCAGGGGATCAGCTGCAGGAGCTGGTTGATCCCATCCCTCTCTTTCCCAGGGGATCAGCTGCAGGAGCTGGTTGATCCCAGCCCTCTCTTTCCCAGGGGATCAGCTGCAGGAGCTGGTTGATCCCAGCCCTCTCTTTCCCAGGGGATCAGCTGCAGGAGCTGGTTGATCCCATCCCTCTCTTTCCCCGGGGATCAGCTGCAGGAGCTGGTTGATCCCATCCCTCTCTTTCCCAGGGGATCAGCTGCAGGAGCTGGTTGATCCCAGCCCTCTCTTCCCCAGGGGATCCATGGCAGGAGCTGGTTGATCCCAGCCCTCTCTTTCCCAGGGGATCAGCTGCAGGAGCTGGTTGATCCCAGCCCTCTCTTTCCCAGGGGATCAGCTGCAGGAGCTGGTTGCCTTCCACCGCCTGGCCACAGCCTATGACTTGCTGCACATGCACGAGATGGCCGAGGATTGCTACCTGAAGACCCTGGCCATGCATCCCCCCGTGCTGCAGAGCTCAGCAGAGGCCCTGTACTACTGCAAGGTCTACTGGCACCTGGGCAACCTGGCCCTGCACAAGCTGAAGGTGAGAAAGGAGCCCTCCCGTGGTGCTGTGGCTTGGATTAAGGGCTGAGGGTGGGGGTCACATCTGCTTTTGAAGGGGGGAAGGTGATTTGGAAAGGAGTGCTGGCACTTAGCACCATTCCAGTGAAATCAGGTGGCCCTGGGTCCTGCCTGGACCCCCAGGCTCTGCTCCAGCTCCCTCCTGCCCCGTGAGCTCCAGGGAAACCCCTTCCTAACTCCTGTCCTGTGTTTTCTGCTCAGGATGACCAGGATGCAGCCTCCTACTTCCTGCTGGCCCTGGCTGCAGCCGCCGAGCTGGGAGACCAGGAGCTGCAGGCCCTGCTCCATGCCAAGCTGGGTGCCATCCCCGGAGCCCCAGGGGGACCTGAGGGCACCCCAGGCTGTGCCACGGACCGGCCCCGGTGGCTGAGCCAAGGTGGCCACGTGGTGTGACCCGTGTGCCACCCTGGGGACACCAGTGGAGCCATCCTGCAGCGCCGTGCAGGATCTGTGTGCCCTCCAGGACCGGCCCAGGAGAATCCTGCACCACGTCCTGAGGAGCTGGAAGGGTTTGGGCTACTCCTCCCAAGCACCTGGGACCCTGCCCTTGTTTTTCAGGAGCAGGGCTGTTCCCAGAGCAGAGCTGGCACAGCCAGGGCAGGGTGAGGCCCCAGTAGCAGTGCTGGAGCTGGGGGTGCAGCAAGACTGAGCTCCTGGGGGGCTCAGGAGTGCCCTGCCCAGGATGGGGACTGGGGAGTGCTGCCATGTGCCTGTCCCCACAGCTGCCCCACACCTTGGAGCAGCTCAGCCCGACCCAAACATGTTTGGAATATTATTTACACCCGGTTTTTATCCTCATCTGCTCCACGAGGTGTGTGGTGACAACTCTGCCAAGCCCCTCTCCAGTAAAAAGCACCACCAAAGCTTTTGGCAGTGAGGGACAGAATTAGGGAAGCCAGGAGGAATAAAGGGGCTGATCCAGCCTCATCTGGAGGCTGAAAAACCTGCTCAGGGTGAGGCAGAGCCCACCCTGACCCCAGCCCGGCTCCAGAGCAGGAGCACAGGAACGGGGAGCTGCTGCAGTCCCCATCCCTGGAGGTTTCAAAACGTGGATGTGGCATTTGGGGACAGGGTTTAGTGCTGGGGGAACGGTCGGGCTCGATGACCTTTGAGGGATTTCCCGACCTCAGAGGGATTTCCCAGCCCGAGCGGCTCTCCCGGGCACAGGAGGATGCGCAGCTCTGCAGCTCAGCCCGGCTCGCCAGCAGAGAGCAATAAATGCCCATTTTTGCAGCAGGAGCGGCTTCCCTGCAAAGCCCGAGCCCGGCTCTCGCTCCAGGCTGGAGCACAAGGGAGAAGGAGAGCTTTTCCCAGCTGGTCTCTTTGCTTTGGCAACCAGTGGCCATCTGGGCTTCACAGCCAGACCCCGCTCCCAGTTCCTCCAGCTCCCTGCCCGTGCTGCCCTGCCTGGGATTGTTAAATACAGAATATTTATTTCCTCCCTGCTCTCTACAAACGCCGAGTTCAGCTTCCTCTTGCAGTCCCTTCGAGGCGTTTGTCACCGTGGCAATGATTATTTACTGCTTGTTTACCGAGCATTGCTGTGCTGCTGCCGGGCAGCCTCACACCCAGCCCGGAGCAGGGGAATCTCCATCCCGGGTGAAATCCAGCCAGCTCAGGGCTCCCCAAAACCTCCCTGCCCACCCCACCTGATGGGCTGCCTGGTCTCAGTGCAGCTGGTTGGTGCTCACCATGCCAGGGCAGGATGTTTTCTGCAGTTTTTCAGTCAGTTCTCCTTTTTCTTTTGGTCTAGATGGTCCATAAGGACCATTGCAACCCCTCAACATCCTCTGGATCTTTTCACACGCGGGGAAAAGCAGGGTGTCACACCTTTGTGCCAGGAGGAAGATGGACAGCTGGAAATCAGGCTCTGGAGAGGAGCTGGGATGGCTCTGGGAGCCCTGAGGGCTTTGTTTAAACACACAGGCTCGGTGTCTGAGCTGGCCTGACTCAGCCGAGCTCCAGGAGTTAAAGAGAGACTCTGGAGCTGCTTTGGAACCAAATGTGTCCTCCTTAAATCACAGCAAAACAAATTCGTGGTGCCTGTGGGGGGAAAAAGTCTTCCTCCTTGGTAGCATCCTTTAAAATATCATTTTCCCTGTCCCTCACCTGCCTGCCTGCTCCCACATGCTGTGATGAGTGGGATGAGAGCTCAGGGGGGCCAGGGCTAATTAAAATTCACAATACAGTGAAATTAAAAGCTGTTGTTCATGTGCACCAAGTCCTGGGTCAGTGGCCAAGGAAAGATGAGGATATTCCATCCCTGCAGCCACCAGTTTTGTGAGCAGAGAAACGTGGGGACTTTGTGCCAGAGGAGGTCACCAGGTGGTGGCTCAGCTCCTGCAGCTCCTGTCCTCCAGCCTGCCCAGGATGGGGAAGCTGTCCCTCCTTCCTGGGGCTTTCTGGGGACACTGCAGGAGGGATGCACCTGAGGGCTGCAGAGCCTGGCCAGGGCTGTGCTGCTGCTCCAGGAGAAGGCTCTGGGAAGAGAAGGAATGTGGGAACACAGGAATTATCCTGCAGAAAGCACTGACTGCCAGCGTCCTGCCCCGTCACGGCAGAAATAGGGGAAAGGGAAGGGATGGATCAAATCTCCTCTGACACCAGCGGTGCCATGGCTCGTGACTCCTGCCCCAGCCACATGTGACTGCCCGTTCCATGCCCAGGCCTGGAGTTTTCCTTCCTCCCTGCAGCCAGACAGGCTGGAAATAGGCCTGGAGGGAGCCACGTGCAGCAGCACGAGCTGCTCAGAGCAGCACCTTCCTTCCCAGAGCTTCCAGAGAGTGCTGGGAGCTGCGGGGACATCCCTGCCTTGGATTTGGTGCTCCAGCCCTTCCCCAGTGTGGCCTTCCAGGCACCAGCACTCCCAGCCCTGGCACGGTGATCCCGTGTTTGTTTGATGCCTCAGGGGGCCATTTAAGGCCTGGAGTAACGAGGGGCTGGATTTCTCTCCCATATGTTCATTCTTGGACAGTGGAAATACCACGACAGGAATAATTCTTGCATCATCTGAGCTCTGCTGTGAGCCTCCCGTGGAATGGGGAGAAAGGAAAAGCTGATGAATGGAAATGCAGATATGGATGGACAAAGAGCTGGGTTTATTTGGATTTTCGTGGAAATGACTCGTTTCTGCAGAAGTGCAGCACCCAACAATAACTCTTGTTATCAGCAGACATTTTTTCATCATTCCTTCGTGGCACTCTGGTGCTAACTGGGCTGGATGAGAGACCTGGCGTGGAGGAGCAGCTAGGCTGAGGCAGAGATAGACCTTGAGCTCAGCTTATCTCAGAGGTGGCTGCTCCTCTCTGGGCAGCATCTCCTGCTGTTGCCTGGCTCAGTAATGAGGAGTTGGTAAACACCAGCTGTTCTGCTAAGCAGAGCTGGGGGGAGTGTGTAAACTGGGTAATTTAGATTAAAAATCATTTATTTGCACAGCAACCTGCTTGTTCAGTGATAATTGGGCTCATAAATATGTATGGAGGAGGAGGAGCAGGGGCTGAGGCTGAGCCAGAGCCAGGAGTCATCAAGTGGGTCTGCAGGGGCTTGAATAAACTCTCCATCTGGGGTCTGTTGGGATGAAAACACCTGGAACAGGCCTGGAATTCCTGCAGTGCTGCTGGGCCTGCCCTGAGAGCTCACCTTGCTCCTGGGGGAGGGCAGAAGGGGCAGAGGAGCAGCAGGGATGTGACTCTGGCTGGGGAATAGAGTCACTGGTGTAAAAATAATTCCCAGCAGGGATTTGAAACTCCTTGTGCTGAGGTGGCATCAGGCAGGGGGCACTCCTGGAGCTGTCACCTCTGCTGTCACCTGAGTGTCCCTGGCACTCCTCACCTGGGATGGGCATTTCCAGGGACAGCATCCCTGTGGGCATGGAGAGGGCAGGGAGAGCAAACTGGAAAAATGGGGCAGAAAACACAAGCCAAGCATCCAGCTGGTGAAACCCCAGTGCCAGGGACATGAGGATGTGACTCTGCTGAGTGCCAGGGGAGGGTGACAGCTCCCTGCTCCTGCCTCGTCCTGGCTTAGGAGGTGCCAGGGTGAGCTGGGGGTCCCAGGGATGCTGCTCAGAGCTCCTGTGGGCTGTGCCAAGAGTGACAGCTCCACACAGAGGGAAACGGGCAGAAAGAGGCAGGAAAAAGGCAGGAAAACTGGCAGGAAAGAGGCAGGAAAACTGGGAGGAAACAGATGGGAAATGGGCAGGAAATAGGCAGGAAACAGCTAGGAAAACTGAGAGGAAATAGGGAGGAAAACTGGGTGGAAAGAGGCAGGAAAACTGGGAGGAAAGAGGCAGGAAAACTGGGAAGAAATAGGCAGGAAAATGGTAAGGAAACTGTCAGGAAAACTGGGAGGAAACAGATGGGAAATGGGCAGGAAATAGGCAGGAAACAAGCAGGAAAAATGAGAGGAAATAGGCAGGAAAACTGGGAGGAAAGAGGCAGGAAAACTGGGAAGAAATAGGCAGGAAAACTGGGAGGAAAGAGGGAGGAAAACTGACAGGAAAGAGGGAAAAAAGAGACAGGAAAAATGAGAGGAAATAGGCAGGAAAACTGGGAAGAAATAGGCAGGAAAACTGGGAGGAAAGAGGGAGGAAAACTGACAGGAAAGAGGGAAAAAAGAGGCAGGAAAACTGTCAAGAAACAGGGAGGAAAACTGGCATAAGAGTCTCTTCTCCCCACAGCACTGGGGCCAAGTGTAGGATGCAGCACAAGTGCCAGCAATTCCTGTCACACTGCAGGAGAGGGGAGGGAAATTAAAAAGACTCCACATTTGGCCGTGGAGACTCTTGGAATGCAGTCCAGGAATCAGGATGAATACACAGAAATGAGCTCCTGAGCAGCAGATGGGTTTTGAGGAAGGAAGAATAAATCCTTACATAACCAAACTCCCTCTGTGCTCTGGTTATGGGCTGCTTGTTTTCTTTTGCTGTTTTGTTTGGGTTTTTTTCCTTTCTTTTGCACCTGCTCTGACCGTGGCACTGGGGCCACACAAGAGCACAAACCCACATTGGTTATAAATTCTGTGTCTGCAGGATTTATGGGCTGGTTGTGGGGTTTAATCCTCCCTGGAACACCCTCAGCTCCTTGCAGCTGATTGTTTAATGGCAGCATCATTTTTTCTTCCCCTGTCTGAGATTTAAGCCAGGCTTGATCCCAAAGTATTCCCACAGTATGAATCAGGTTAAAAAAACCCTTCCTCCAGTGCTCTGGGAAGGATTTCATGAATTCCTACACGACTCCAGAGCATCAGGAGTCTCCCCCAGATTTCCCAGCTGGGTTTTGCTGTTTTTATCTCATGGTGTGGCAGAAGGATGGGCTGTGTGCTCTGTGGTGGCTGTGCTGGGGCAGAGCAGGGATTGGCACCCAAGGGAAGCCCAACCTGGCACCTTCAGAGCCATCTCTGTCTTCTGTGCCTGTACAACACCCATTTGGGAGTTATTTGGTACCCCAGAAGATTTGGGGGGTGTCCCTGTCCTGCCTTCTCTCAGCCCTTTCTTTCTGCATCACCTGAACTCCTCCTCACAGATCCTCTGCTGGCCTTGACAGATTTTCTTGTGAAATCTTTTGATGCTGTTTTGATAAACTCCCAGGCATGAGCTGCTTTGTTCTACAATCCTTTCCAAACCTGCTCTAAAAAACTGGCACAAACTCCTTTTGTGATGTATCCCTCTTCTCCCTCTGGATTCACCTCCAGCTGGAAATCCCTTGATCTTCTTGTATTTCCACCTGGAAGGATACAGCAGCCTAAGGGACACTGAGGAAAGTCTCTGTTGGGCACTCTGCAAATCCTACCGGAGCTCTGGTGATTTATTTTTTGGCAGGAAGGCGCTTGGCTGTGGAATTCAGCAGGTGATGCCCCAGCAGCTGGAAATTCCACCCAATTTCGCCCTGCTCACACTTTTTTTTTGGGTGGCCGAGGTGCTGCCAACACCCTCTGACCCAAACCCCTGCGAGTGCAGGAGTGCGGGCCGTGGGTGTGAGAGAAACTCGGGGCTAATTAACAGCTCGTTAACGTTTCCTGCTCTCCGGGCTGAAGGTCGGTACCTCGAGCATCCTCCCAGGCACCGCAGCTCTCGGCATTCCCAGCCCATCCCTGCCAAACCGCAGCTGCCGTTCCTGTGGGATCTAGGGAAACCAGCCCTTTCCTTTTCCTTGCCCTCAAACAAGGGCCAGAGGCTTGGCTGACAGGAAAAATAAACATGAACCACGATGGGGACAAAGGGGGGTCCCCGGGCCAGCTGCTGCCGTGGGGGTGCCTGTCCTCCCCTCCCCAGTGAGAGGAATGGTGGATTTGTGTTTCCAAACCAGCTGAGGGGCTGCTGGGAGATAAAACCAGCTCTGGGAGATAAAAGAAACAATGGGAAGGATTCCACCGATTGATGAATGGAAAAAGAGATTTGCTTTTACAAATAAACTTTGGGTTTGCTGATAAATTAGACATTAAGAGATGAAAGGAACAATGAAGAAGAAAAGCCCCTAAACTCTGTAAGAATTAAAAATGAAAAGAGAGGGTTGTACATTAGAGGGAAATCTTTGGCATCAGGCATTTTGGGAAGTCTGAACCTCTCAAGTACCTCAGCCAATGGGGAAAGAGAGAAGGGAAATGTGGCTGGAAATCGGGATAAAAAGGAGGCTGTGTCCCCCAAAAACCTGAGAGATTCCCGGGGAATGCCCCATGGCCTCTCCCTTGATTGGAATAAAGCCAGAAAGGACTCCTCTGTCTCCTTTTTGGACATCAACCTCTGGTGTGTGTGGATGAATTTTCCTAACACCAGAATCTCCTGAAAATCCTCTGCACCCCTGCAGAGTGGGATTTCTCCCAACATCTGGATTTCTGCCGTGGTTTGGGTTCACTTCCCAAAACCAGGCATGAGGAGCAGCACTGCAGGAGAGGAGGGAGAGGGGGGCTGGGGTCACTCCTGGGAGCTCTGGGGATGTGACACTGCCCTGGCACCCACCCACTGCCAGCCCGGCTGTGAGAGATGAGTAACGCCAGGATTGACTCACAAGTAACAGACAAATATCATGGATATAGGTTAAGGAAAGTTTTACAGATTCATGGTTAGTTTGTACCCCCTCACGTGGTTATCAAGGGACAGCTGGCAGGGCTGGCTTGTCACTGGTGACACCTGACCTCCAGTCAGGGTTTGAGGAAGAGATCTCCACCACTGGGCAGCGAAGAAGGGCTGGATGGACAAAACTTTGGGAGGGGTTAAAGGGTTAAAAAGGGTAAAACCTCCTTGGTGAGGGCACTGAGAACATGGTGGGGAAAATCTTTTGCTCCTGGCACTGAAACCTTTTGTCTTTATTCAGTCTTCTGTTGTATTTTTGATAAGGTTTAATAAACATTCCTAAAGTATGAAAAGTGAGTAGTGATTTCCCACCCTGGGCATCCCAGGAGCAGAGCCCAGCTGTGGGGAGGGGCAGCCCGGGCTGCTCAGCTCACTGGAGCCCATTCCCTGCTGCCAGCACCTCCATCCCAGAGCCTGCCTGAGAGAAACACAGCCAGGGTGGGCAGGGGTTACCATGGCAAGGAGCTGCTCCCGGTCCCTGCATCTCTTCCAGCACAGGCTGGAGCCTGCAGAAATCACCCCCAGCAGCCAGAGCTGCTGCACAGCCAGGCACACAGCAGCTGAACCTGTTAATTCTCCTTTAGTTACACAGTAATCACATGTTCATTAAAATCCCGACTGATTAACAAAAAAATCTGATATTCAATGACTGCCCAGGAGACAGGGATCGATTTCCTGCTCGTTAGACAATCTATTATTATTATTATTATTATTATTATTATTATGCATCATTGGATTGAGTTTCACATACAAAAAGTGATGAAATCCAAAGGGAGGAACATGAGACACCTGTAACTTAATTTATGTGGAAGAGCTTTGTTAGCTCCAAGCCTGGAACATTCCAGGAGAGTTTCAGCCACATCCCCCCAAAAAAGGGTTTAAGAAAGGCCGTGTCTCACTGCCCTGAGGAGGGACACACTCCCAGAAACGAAGCATCTTCTCCCACCCCTCCTTCCAGCAGCGGCCACTTGGGAATGCAGGAGAGCCCAGGGGTTGCAGAATTTGGAGTGTTCCTGAGCGATTCTCACTTTCCAGGCGCTCCCATTCCAGTGTTTGTTACCACAGCCCCTCCGAAATGCTGTCAGGGAAACGCCACGCTCGGTGGCCCTGTCCCTCCTTGTGGTGTCACAGCCTCATCACGTCTCATTAGTTAATTAGAGCGCAGAGGAAGAAGCCGGGGCAGCGGCGGAGAAGGTGTGAAAATGTTCAGCGAGCTCAGGCAGCAGCGCCAGAGGTGCTGCCCTGGGTGACAGCCACGCCTGGGGCAGCTTGTCCCTGTCACCGGGGATCAGCAGGGACCAGAGGCGGCTGCTGGTGACATTCCGGGACAGCCCCGGTGGGAAAAGCCACTCAGAGCAATGGGAAAACGAGGCGGTGTTAATCAAACCGAAATAACAAAGAGAATATCTCAGGGGAGGGAGAGAAAAGAGAAAATTCACATTTTTGCTTCCAGCAGGCGGAAGGAAGGGAAAATCCCCAGAGCCCCCTGTGCTGGGTGCCCAGGGCAGCATTCCCGGGTGATTCCCAGCTTTTCCAGCCCCGGGATGCTGCCCGAGGTGCTGGGTGCCCAGGGCAGCATTCCCAGGTTATTCCAGGCTTTTCCAGCCCCGGGGATGCTGCCCGAGGTGCTGGGTGCCCAGGGCAGCATTCCCGGGTGATTCCCAGCTTTTCCAGCCCCGGGGATGCTGCCCAAGGTCCTGGGTGCCCAGGGCAGCATTCCCGAGTGATTCCAGGCTTTTCCAGCCCCGGGAGTGCTGCCCGAGGTGCTGAGTGCCCAGGGCACCATTCCCGGGTGATTCCAGGCTTTTCCAGCCCCGGGGATGCTGCCCGAGGTGCTGGGTGCCCAGGGCAGCATTCCCGGTTGATTCCAGGCTTTTCCAGCCCCGGGAGTGCTGCCCAAGGTGCTGGGTGCCCAGGGCAGCATTCCCGGGTGATTCCCAGCTTTTCCAGCCCCGGGAGTGCTGCCCGAGGTGCTGGGTGCCCAGGGCAGCATTCCCTGGTGATTCCCAGCTTTTCCAGCCCCGGGAGTGCTGCCCAAGGTGCTGGGTGCCCAGGGCACCATTCCCGGGTGATTCCCAGCTTTTCCAGCCCAGGGATGCTGCCCGAGGTGCTGGGTGCCCAGGGCAGCATTCCTGGGTGATTCCCAGCTTTTCCAGCCCCGGGAGTGCTGCCCAAGGTGCTGGGTGCCCAGGGCACCATTCCCGGGTGATTCCCAGCTTTTCCAGCCCCGGGGATGCTTCCCAAGGTGCTGAGTGCCCAGGGCAGCATTCCCGGGTGATTCCCAGCTTTTCCAGCCCAGGGGATGCTGCCCAAGGTGCTGGGTGCCCAGGGCAGCATTCCCGGGTGATTCCAGACTTTTCCAGCCCCGGGAGTGCTGCCCGAGGTGCTGGGAGTCCCAGGGCAGCATTCCCGGGTGATTCCCAGCATTTCCAGCCCAGGGATGTTGCCCGAGGTGCTGGGTGCCCAGGGCAGCATTCCCAGGTTATTCCCAGCTTTTCCAGCCCAGGGATGCTGCCCGAGGTGCTGGGAGTCCCAGGGCAGCATTCCCAGGTGATTCCAGGCTTTTCCAGCCCAGGGATGCTGCCCGAGGTGCTGGGAGTCCCAGGGCAGCATTCCCGGGTTATTCCCAGCTTTTCCAGCCCAGGGATGCTGCCCGAGGTGCTGGGAGTCCCGCGGGCTGGGTGCTGCCTGCTCTGCCCCCTTTTAGCCCAGGGCTGGAATTCTTCCTCTCATTTATTTGCCAAACCCAGCATTTCCCAATCTCTGCAGGCCACACAAGCAGAGAGCAAAGCCCCAGCTCTTGGCCCCACCAGGACTGGAGGACACGAGGAAATCTGAATTTCCTCTGCCCAAAGCAGCTGGGAAAGTGGAAGATTTGAATTTCCAGCAGCACTCTCCTCCTGCAGCCCCACCACAGGCAGGGAAGAAAGGCAGGAGCGACTCCTCTATGGCAAATTCCCAGAATTTGCTTTTCCAGGTTGATTTTTAAAGCCCCTCTGCTGGTTATTTACTGCTGAGCTCTACATTTAGGGAGTATATTGTACCTGACTCATTTTATGGCCTGCCTTGCCTTTTATCTTGCCTGGCTATTAATTTAACCCAGCAAATCTCTGTGTTTGTCAGCTCTGATTCCTGGGGTACCACAGGACTTTGTTTGGAAATTGATTTGTGCTTCCTGATGCTTCAATAAAGCCATTTGGAATAAACACAGCTCTTCATTTCCCTGGCAGTACGTGGGGAGCAGGCAGGAGCTGAGCACAAAAATAGACTTTTATTTCACAAGTGGAGCAAGGGGAGGGCAACAGGGACGGGGCTGCCTCTAAATAAGGTGAAGATTGCAGGGCAAATGAACCTGGATTTATCCAGCAGGACCTGCTGGGTGCAATGTTCTGATTTTTTGCTGTCTGCTGTGCCCAGGGAAGGAGTTCTGGTTCTTGCTTGTCCTGGTATTTCCCACACCAGGGAGGGAGAGAGGGAGGCTCCATCAGGAATCCAGGGAAAACAAGGCAGAACTGGGAATGGGGTTGGTCCCTCACCTTTGGAGAGATCCCAGACCCCCTGCTGCTTCTCCCCACTGCATGAATCCCAATTTTCCAGGTCCTTTCTCTCCATTCCCTTCTCACACCTGATTTCTCACCAGTCAGGAGCCCTCAGTGTGGCAGGAGAGGGCAGGAGGGGTTACCAGCAATTTTCCCTCAGTGTTATCCTGCAGGATGCCAAGGCTGCAGCTTGCTGAGCTCCTCATTCCCACCCTGCCCACATTTTCAGGGGCTTGGGGGAGGTTTGGCCAGGCTGGAAGGGACCTAAACCATCCCAAACTTCCACCACCCTTCAAATGAGAGGGGAAATTTTATCATGAAGCCAAAGAGAAGCTGAGCAGAGAAAGGAATCAAGTGGCTGCTTTACCAAAATGCTCCATTTTTCTCCGAAATTAATTAGCTGAACCCTGACAAAACCTGTTATTAGAAGAGCACCCTTGTCTTTTTAATCATCTGAGCTGTTTATAAAGTGCAGCCAGAGGCTGGAAATCAAACCCTCTCCTCCAGCTCTTTTGTTCATCTCTATCTGGGGGGGAAATTCATTAAAAAATTACTGGCAGCCCTGAGGCAACGGCAACAAGCATCTCAAAAAGTCCTGTAATGAACAACTCTGTCAAATGGCCAAATGAAAGGAAAAATAGGACGGCAAACAACAACTTGGGCAGTTGGCTGCCAGCGGGGGTGCAATTAGGAGCTGTGTGATTCACACCCCACACTCGCCCACCACTGCTCTTTAGAGGATGATTCAAGGATTGCATCACTCCGATTCCCTGGGACCTTCCTTTTGGCGCTGCAAAAAAGGCAAGAAGGCAGCCGGGCTCATCCAAAGCTGCAAATGCAACAGAAAATGGAAAAGTGACCTTGTGCTGCTCGTTGCATGGTCCCAGGACAGCTCAGAGTTCTGGAGTGGGGTGGGCAGGGGTCCAGGGCAGGGGGCTGAGCCTGACCCTGGGAATGGAGGGGGCAGAGGGATGGGGGGAGCATCCCTTGGTCCTGGGTGAGGAGGCACCAGGGGATCAGGGGGATGGAGCAGCTCTGCCGGGAGGAGAGGCTGGGATTGTTCAAGTGGAGAGGAGAAACTTTGGGGTGACCTCAGTGTGGCCTCCCAGTGCCTGAAGGGGCTGCAGGGAACACGGAGAGAGAGGATTTACAAGGGATGGAGGGACAGGACACAGGGAATGGCTCCCAGTGCCTGAGAGCAGGGTCAGGTGGGATGTTGGGAAGAATTCCTCCCTGTGAGGGTGGGGAGGGGCTGGGATGGAATTTCCAGAGAAGCTGAGGCTGCCCCTGGATCCCTGGAAGTGTCCAAGGATGGGGCTTGGAACCACCTGGGACAGTGGAAGGTGTCCCTGCCAGGCAGGGGTGACACTGGATGATCTCTAAGGTCCCTCCCAGCCCATCCCAGCCAGGGACCCTCTGGTGCTGTGGTCTCTGTTATCAGCAGCCCTGAACCTGTGGGTTGTGCCCTGTGCCACCTCAGGGCCCCACACCTACCCAGAACAGCCTCCTTCATGTTTCCAGGGCAATTTTCCACAGCTGCCACGCTGTGGGGACCCTTCCCTGGTGGCCCAGGTCCTGTGTCACCCCCATGTGGAGACATGGCAGGAGTGGGCACGGCACCAAAATTCATCTCTCTGCAAGCACAGGCTGCTGCTGGGAGTCACTCCAGATGATTCCCATCGATCCAGCCCCGTAAATGACTCAATCCAATGTTCTCCAAACCTGTGCTTAACAGGAAAACTTGATTGGATTTGCTGCTGGAGATTGGCTTGGGGATGTTTTCCTTTTTCCCCTGTGGAACACGGTGTGGTTTTACAAGTGAGGAATTCTCCTGTGGCCTTTGCATGGAGCCCTGCAGCTCTGAAGGACTCACAGCCCATGTGACCACACAGCTGGGGCAACACCCGTGCCACTGTCACCTCCAGGTCCCCACAGCCACCACAGGCAGAGCAGCTCCTGCAGCTCCTGCAGTTCCTGCAGCCCCTGCAGCACTGCACCCCTGCAGTTCCTGCAGCCTGGGCTGGCCCTGCCCAGGAAGGCCAGGCTGGAGCAGAGGGGGCAGCACAGGTCCAGCGAAGGCAGAGGATTCCAAAATCCCTCTCTGCCTGAGGCTGGCATCCCAGGGACAATAACAGTTGGACAGTGTGGTGCTTGTGCTGAGAGAGCTTCCTGCCTTTACAGAGGAATTCAGAAGACAAAATGCAGGAGGGGATGGAGCTGATGTCTCAGATTTCCTCTGGGCAGCTCTGGGAAGAAATCCCAAAAACCGCAACACGATGCAGTGCTCTGCCTTCCAGATTCCCATTGGGAATCCATCCATCCATCCATCCATCATCTATACATCCTTCCATCATCCATCCATCCCCATCCATCCCTCACCTATCCCTCCATCCATGGATCCATCTATCCATCATCCATCCATCCTTCCATCATCCATCTGTCCATCCATCCATCCATCCATCCATCATCCATCCATCCACCCATCATCCATCCATCCATCATTCATCCATCATCCATCCATCTGTCCATCCATCCATCCATCCACCCATCATCCATCCATCCATCATTCATCCATCATCCATCCATCTGTCCATCCATCCATCCATCCATCCATCCATCCATCCATCCCCATCATCCATCATCCATCCATCCATCATCCATCCATCCATCCCCATCCATCCATCATCCATCCATCCATCCATCCCCATCATCCATCATCCATCCATCCATCCATCCCCATCATCCATCATCCATCCATCCATCCATCCATCCCTCCATCCATCCATCCTTCCATCCATCCATCCATCCATCCATCCATCCATCCATCCATCCTTCCATCCATCCATCCATCCATCCATCCATCCCTCATCCATCCATCCATCATCATCCATCCATCCATCCATCCCTCCTTCCATCCATCCATCCATCATCCATCCATCCATCCATCCATCCATCCACTGCCCATCCCTCTCCACCTCACATTTACTGTTAAATAAAGATCTCTGCTACTGACTTTGGGTTTGTTTTCACCTTAATTAGGGCAGGGAAATCCCTCTAATGGTTTGAGTGACCACATTTGGCCAGTGGGGACCCAGAGCCTGTCCCAGCCTGAGCTCTGTGCCTGGGCAGCCAGCTGGGAGCTGTGGGCATGGAGATGTTCCTGCTCTCCAGTCCCTGTGCCTGAGAGAGGCTGGACAAATCAAAGGGACCTGCAGGTCCAGGGCTGCATCTGGTTGGGCTCAAAGAGATGAAATCCATTTTGGGATCTCTCTCAGTGGTGTCACTCTGCTGCCAGGATTTTAAGGGCACCTGTCAGGGATATTTTGGGAAGCAGAGGCTCCTGCCTGCTGCCCCTGTGCACAGAATTCCATGTCAAACGAGGTCTGCCGGAGCAGGGCTCAGGGGAAGTTGTGGTTGAGTGGGAGGCCAGGATGAGAAAGTGGCTTCTGAGCCCCCTGTCACACACAGGGCCAGCCTGGGCTCTGGGTTGGGCTTTGGCCTCTTCTCTGCAACTTCCCCCACTGTGGGGTCATCTGGAGCTTTGCCCAGCCCCAGGGACAGGGAGAGGGCTTTTCCCAGGGATCTGCCAGGCTGGGAAGGGAAAGGAGCTCACCATCTGCACGTGGAGCCTGCTCCCAAGACACTGAAACAGCTCCTGGATGCTCTGGGGTTTTAGTGCTGGGCAGGGCAGAACATTCCCACAGAAGCTCCCCGTGACCTTTTGAGTTTCAGGGGTGGCTTTGGTGTCAAACCCACAGAGAGGCTGAAAGCCCTGGAGCTGCTCGGCCTGGGGGGTCCAGCCTGGCTCTGCCCCACTGCCCCAGGACAGGGGCTGCCCACCCACAAGAGCTATTTTTGGAACAAACTCGTTTTTTATCTCCTTAATTAGGTCACAACTCCCCTGATTTTTGAGTGGCAGCACCTAAACTGACCACAGGCACCTTGCCATGGGCAGCTGGGCTTTGGCTCCACGATTTGCTTGGATCATGCTCAGGAAAAGATGGGAAAAGCACCCACCAGAGGGACAGAGTGTGCTAAACCAGAAACCACAACAGAAGCTGCAGCAGCAGGAGGAATCCTGGAGCTGCAGAAGGAGCCTGCTGTGATTTCTGCGTGCACTGAGCTCCTGGGGAGGGATGTGGGTGTGCTCTGCTGTGCAATGAGCAAATCTGGCAGCCAGGAACACATTTGCAGGATTATGTTGCAATTAATGTGATTTAATGTCAGAGCCTCCTTCTTGTTCTTGTCCCACTCTCTCCCTAGAAGACTTCATCAGAGTCAAACTTTCTCTTCAGGAATCACAGAATTATGGGATGGTTTGGGTTGGAAGGGACTTTAAAAATCATCTCATTCCATGGGCAGGGACACCTTTCTCTTCACTTTTCATTATCCCAGGCTGTTCTGAGCCCAGCCTGGCCTTGGGCACCCAGGGATTCCCTGGCATGAGGGGAATGATCACTTCCATTAATTTCATTTATTTATGGAAGGATTGAAAGAACTGTTATTCAGTCCCAAATGCAGCAAATGATCCTCTTGCTTGTAAATTCTCTGCATCAGCAGAAGTACTTGATGCTGCTGAAGGCTGCAGTAACCACTAAAAACAGGAATCCATCTCCCACTGGGATTTATCCCTGTGCCTGGGCAGGGAATGCAGCCACAGCTCTCTGGAAGGAAACTTCCCACTCGGAGCTCCTGGTGATTTCCCATGGTTTGGTTGAAAAGCCCTGAGGGTGGAGGGAACTGGGGAGAGCAGGGATGCCAGTGTGGATGGAGCTGCCCAGGTGCAGGAGGGAGCAGGTGAAGGTCACAGGCCAGGTGTGAGGGACACTTCTGCCACCACAGAGACACCTGGCCAGGGCAGGAGGGAGTCAGGGCACTGCCCTGGGGGGTTAATCCTGAAAAGCAGGTGGGAAATCAGCCCTGCAGTGAGTCTGGAGGGAATTCCAGTGCAGGGCATGGTGAGCCAGGCTCTTTATCTGCCCTCTGATGATCCCCTGAGAAGGGGCCCTGGGAGCTGGGCCAGGGGAGGTCTTGGGAGAGCATTCCAGGGAAAAGCAGAGCTTTGGGATCTCTGCAGAGCCTGGCTGTGTGTGAGCCCTGCAGGGGCTGGAGCAATGTGGGATTTACAACATTTCCATGAGAAGGGAGAGCCAGTTTGGAGTCAAGAAACACCCCCCAGGAAAACAGGCAGAAGGGACATTTTCTGGGCACAGAAACCCCCTCCTCAGAGTCTTTCTGCTCCAGAAGAAAATCCAGGCAATAAATACAGGGAAAAGCCATGAATAATAAATGTCATTATTGTCCCCAGTGCTGCCAGCTGTGAGCATCTTGCTCTGGACCTGCTCCATCCCATCCAGCCTGGCCTTGGGCACTGCCAGGGATCCAGGGGCAGCCCCAGCTGCTCTGGGCACCTGTGCCAGGGCCTCACACCCTCACAGGGGGGGATTTTTCCCCTAACATTTAACCTAAATTTCCCAAGGGCTCCAGCTTGGCCTTTCATTTCCCCAGCTGGGGCAGAGTTTGTGTCTGAGCAAATCCCAGCCCTCTCTTGTGCATTTGGGGCTCCTTAATCCTGCCTGCCCTCAAGCAGCTCCAAAAATAGCTCTGAGCTCCCTCCAAGGGCAGCCTCAACAACAGGTGATGCCCTGGAGGGGCTGCTTGGAGCCCTCTGCCATTTCTGGGCTGTTTTCCCAGCAGGAGCACCTGGGATGAAGCAGAGCTTGGGCTGGAGGAGGCAGGATGGGAGAGCAAGGAGGGGTTCCCCCTCTCCCACCTGTCCTGCCAAAATCCTGCCAAAATCTTGTCAAAATCCTGCCAAAATCTTGTCAAAATCCTACCAAAATCTTGTCAAAGTCTTGTCACAATCCTGACAAAATCCTGCCAAAATCCCAACAAAATCCTGGCAAAATCCCAACAAAATCTTGACAAAGTCTTGTCAAAATCCTGACAAAATCCTACCAAAATCTTGACAAATTCTTGTCAAAATCCTGACAAAATCTGCCCTGTTCCCAGCTTCCCATGGGATGTGGGATGTCTGTGGCTGGGCCCAAGCTGGGATTCTCCCCCTCTTTACCAAAACCCTCAAAGTTTGCACAAGGAGCAGCAGGAAATGGCCAACTGCAGCCACAGCATGGAAGTGCCACTCCACCCTGCTTAGCCACAACTTGGGGATCAAAGAGCCTGATTCCATCAAATCCATCTTTTTTCTCAAAAAAAAAAAAAAAAAAAAAAAAAAATTCTGACTACACTTTTTCGGGGAAGCTTCTTAAACAGAAAATTTAATTTTGGATTGACGCATTCATTTCGCTTTGCTGTGGGTGATAAAAGAAAAGTGGAAAATTTAATTTCCTCTTTGTTTGCTCTGTCCTGGAATGCACTTGTGGAGATGATGCCCAGGGTGTTCTCATTTCTCCCCCACCCGCCTCCTTTGCTGTTTAAAACCCATCAAAATCACAAAACTTCTGCAGCTGAGGGAGGGGGGAAGGAAGTGGAGCAGTGCCTGGGTCAGTGCTCTCCCCTCGCCCCTGCAAAGGGGAACAAAGCCACCACGGAGCTGGGACTTCTTTGTTTTCTAGAAAGAAACATCTGAAATGCCTTTTCAAAGCTGACAAACAAAACACAGACCCAAATCTGCTGGGTGTGGAATTCCTTTCTGGCTCTACAGTTTTTTTTCTGATGTTTCTTGCAAGGCTCTAAACCCCATGTCCAACCTGGCCTTGGGCACTGCCAGGGATCCAGGGGAGCCCCAGCTGCTCTGGGCACCCTGTGCCAGGGCCTGCCACCCTCCCAGGGAGGGATTCCTTCCCAGTATCCAGCCTCAATTTCCCCTTTTTCTCGAACCCATCCCTGTCTGTCTGCCCCTGGTGAAGAACCATCCTTTCCTTGGCTCCTCATTCCCTGACCTCTGCTGAACCAGGGATCCCTCTGGGTGCTGCTCTGCCTCTGGAATGTCCCCTCTGCCTGTTTTTATCCTCCTGCTTATCCCTTCCTGACCATTTAGTTCCTGAGTTCCAGGACCAGCCTCTTTCCCACGTGGCTTCTGTGACACCTGGGGCCACCTGGGGCCACCTGGGGCCACCTGGAGCTCCCTGCTCTGATGCCTGGTTGCCACTGCAAACACAGCTCGTGGTCACCTGCATCCCTGGCTGCCCATCCAGCCTTTCCATTGGCTTGGGCAGCCTTGGGAGGAAGATTAACCCTAAAAGCAGGTGCAGGCTGGAGGCAGAACCTGCAGGTAGCAGTTAATGGTTAACAGCACTGGGTAATTCCCTGCTTTTCCACTTTCCAGCCACCAGCAGCTCTGGATGCAGCACGGATGAAGCAGCTGGGTGTTTACAATGTCCAGATTTATTTTGATGGGATTTTTTGTGCTTTAATGACCATCATTTCCATTTTTGTAATGCCCCTTGTTCCTGTTTTTCGTTTCCTGCTGTCAGGTGACAGCCTGGGCTGGGCACATTTCTGTTTTCATCAGGAATTTCACTGACACAGAAAGCAAAGCAGAGCAGCCCCATCACACCCAAGACAAAACCTCAGGGCTGTGCAATCCAAAGGCTCCTACCCACTTCCCCAATCCAGAGCACCTGGGAGCTCAACATTCTCCTATAGCAATCAAAATGGTGTAAATCACCAGCTTGGAAAGATTTAATCCAACATTTGCTGGGATTTGTGCCTTTGGAATGGAAATAAATGTGAATTCAGCTTGTGCCCCAGGAAGGAAAAGCCTCAGGAATGATATTGGGGTTAAGGCAGCAGGGAAAGGGATACAACATCCAGAAGGGAAATAAGGAAAGCAAGGAAAGGGATAAAACATCCAGAAGGGAAATAAGAAAGCAAGGAAAGAGATAAAACATCCAGAATGGAATTAAGGAAGGCAGGGAAAGGGATACAACATCCAGAATGGAATTAAGGAAGGCAGGGAAAGGGATACAACATCCAGAAGGGAAATAAGGAAAGCAAGGAAAGGGATAAAACATCCAGAAGGGAAATAAGAAAGCAAGGAAAGAGATAAAACATCCAGAATGGAATTAAGGAAGGCAGGGAAAGGGATACAACATCCAGAATGGAATTAAGGAAGGCAGGGAAAGGGATAAAACATCCAGAAGGGAATTAAGGAAGGCAGGGAAAGGGATAAAACATCCAGAAGGGAAATAAGGAAGGCAGAGAAAGGGATACAACATCCAGAAGGGAATTAAGGAAGGCAGGGAAAGGGATAAAACATCCAGAAGGGAATTAAGGAAGGCAGGGAAAGGGATACAACATCCAGAAGGGAATTAAGGAAAGCAAGGAAAGGGATAAAACATCCAGAAGGGAAATAAGGAAGGCAGAGAAAGGGATACAACATCCAGAAGGGAATTAAGGAAGGCAGGGAAAGAGATAAAACATCCAGAATGGAATTAAGGAAGGCAGGGAAAGGGATAAAACATCCAGAAGGGAAATAGGGAAGGCAAGGAAAGGGATAAAACATCCAGAATGGAATTAAGGAAGGCAGGGAAAGGGATAAAACATCCAGAAGGGAAATAGGGAAGGCAAGGAAAGGGATAAAACATCCAGAAGGGAAATAGGGAAGGCAAGGAAAGGGATAAAAGATCCAGAAGGGAAATAGGGAAGGCAAGGAAAGTATCTGCTGCTTATTTTAAAGCAGGATTTTCAGAGGATGCCAAAAGATGAAGGGCCATCCCAAAGGGATGTGCTGTGCCTGGGGTGGCCGTGGCTCTCTGAGGGCACAGCCCCTCCATCCTCCTCCATCCTTCAGCAAAATCCACGCCCAGAAGCCACAGGGCACCACAGGAAGGCATCGCACAGGGACGACCTTAAAAACTGCAGCAGCCACAAGAGATGCCCCTGCTTTCTCTGCAGCCTCTGCAGTTTGCCAGGCAGCCCCAAATCCAGCCAGGTGTGGGGTTTGGCTCCAAATCCAGCCAGGTGTGAGGTTTAGCCCCCAATCCAGCCAGGTGTGGGGTTTAGCCCCCAATCCAGCCAGGTGTGAGGTTTGGCCCCCAATCCAGCCAGGTGTGGGGTTTAGCCCCCAATCCAGCCAGGTGTGGGGTTTAGCCCCCAATCCAGCCAGGTGTGGGGTTTGGCTCCAAATCCAGCCAGGTGTGAGGTTTGGCTCCAAATCCAGCCAGGTGTGGGGTTTAGCCCCCAATCCAGCCAGGTGTGAGGTTTAGCCCCAAATCCAGCCAGGTGTGGGGTTTAGCCCCCAATCCAGCCAGCTGTGGGGTTTAGCCCCCAATCCAGCCAGCTGTGGGGTTTAGCCCCAAATCCAGCCAGCTGTGGGGTTTAGCCCCCAATCCAGCCAGCTGTGGGGTTTTTTAGGATCTGTTTGCATCTGGAAGCGATGGGGCCGCCAGAAGTGACGGCACCAGAACCTCGAGGAACAAACAGGACAGAAAACAAGAGCCAGGAGCGGATCAGTGGGTGGAAAAGGGGTCGCTGGATTCCTGGAAGGATTAAAGTGCCTCGTAAAAGAGCCTCATTCAGGCAGCAAGCGCTGACATCCCGCCTTAACAATGCTCTTAGCCGCCGTTTGAGAAAGCTGCTCTCAGGAGGTTTAAAGCTGCCATAATTCATGTCCATAGCTCGGACCATGAAAGGATGAAGAGAGGGTTTATTGCAGCCATGGGCTGCAATCATCTCCTCGCAGCCCTTTGCTCTCAAGATTTAGGAACTCTAGGAAGATGTCTGGGCACTTGCTGGGCTGTCTGGAGTTGTGTGGGCAAACAAGGCTCACACTTCTGCCCCAGGGCTGAGCCCAGAGCTCTGTAAATCCACATGGAAAGGTTGGGAGATGGAGAAAATCCATCCTGGAGGAAAATCCATCCTGGAGGAAATCCATCCATGCCTGCAGAGATTGGGCAAGGCTCTCAGGTGGGTGGGTGGCACACAAGGTAATTTTGGGAATGCCCACAGACAGCAGGAATGAGCATTTACTGCTCAGTGGCACTAAAAAGCAGGGGGTGACTCCACAGGGATCTGTGCAGTTTTTCAGGCTGGCCTGTGATTAAATTCCCAAATTCTCCTTTTCAGGCTGGCCTGTGATAAAATTCCCAAATTCTCCTTTTCAGGCTGGCCTGTGATTAAATTCCCAAATTCTCCTTTTCAGGCTGGCCTGTGATTAAATTCCCAAATTCTCCTTTTCAGGCTGGCCTGTGATTAAATTCCCAAATTCTCCTGGCAGTGCTGCCTGCAGCTCCTGCCAGAGCAGGGTGCTGCTGCCTGGAGCATCTTTATGGATCAGGGCTCTCCAGGTTCTCCACTGGTTTTAATTGGGATGATTAATTGTCTCATCATTAATTCGGTTGGAAATGAGGCATTTTGATTCTTTCCTTGTTTGGGGACCAATTGTTTTCCCTGCCAAACGCTCCTGAGGAGCTGCAATGCTGTCACTGCCACCCTGCCCTGGGTCAGCCGGGAGAACAGCAGGGCTGGGGAGGAGGAATTAAGGAGCTGATGTGAGATTTGGGTGAAGAACCAGCCCAGGGGACAGCACAGTGCCACATCAGACTCCAGGTTCCTCTGCTGCCATCCTGTGACACCCTTGGGACGCTCAGCACCTTCATCACCCTCTTTTCTCCTCCTCCTGGGTTTGTTTGGTGCCTCCTGCTCCTGCAGCCCCACAGCCAGTGCCCTGCTGCTGCTCAGCTCCACTGCAGCCTGCTCCCACAGCCCGTTTTTACCTGGAGCTATTGCACCCATCACCCAGCAGCACCAGGAATCCCTGCAGGGCTCTGCCCCTGCCCCTGGCTGAATCCCCCTGGTTTTCCTGACTGCATCCAGCCTCTCCCAAACTGCCCTGGCCTTTCTGCTCCCACCAGCCAGGGGCAGCCCCTCCCTCTGGTGCCAGCTGGGAAAAAGAGGAGTGGGAAGAGCAGCACTTTCCATTCTTTATTTGTGGGAACGATGTGTTCGGTGACAGGAGCAGAGCTGGGACCCTCCCCGTGGTGCTTCAGCTGCACCCAGAGCTCCCCAGGCCAGCTCCCCGTGTGCCCCCAGCCCCCTGCAGCTCTCCTTCCACACAGGGCTGCAGCTGCAGCCCCTGGATGGGATTCCCAGGCAGGGCAGAGCTCAGTTCCCCATTCCCCACACGTTCCCAGTACATCTCCACAGGAATTCTGGAGCATCCCCAGTGCCAGAGCTCAGGCTGGGCTTGGCTGAGCTGAGCACTTGTCCCTGCCAGGGATTGCTCCCCACAGAGTCACAGAGTCCTGGAATGGTTTGGGTTGGGAGGGACATTAAAGACCATTTAATTCATTAAAGATCATTTAATTCATTAAAGATAATTTAATTCATAAGAGATCATTTCATTCCCACCCCTGCCATGGGCAGGGACACCTTCCACTATCCCAGATGGCTCCAAGCCCTGTCCAACCTGTCCTTGGAAACTTCTAGGGATGGAGCAGCCACAGCTTTTCTGGGAAATCCATTCCAGGGCCTCCCCAACCTCACAGGGAAGGATTCCTTCCTGATATTTTGGGATATGAGTGCTCAGTGCCAACACTGATCCATTCTGGCTCCGTTTGCCCCTTCCCTGCCCCCCAAAGGAGGGAGGGAGCAGCAGCTGGGCTCTGCCAGGGGCTGGGCACTGCCAGGGGCTGGGCACTGCCAGGGGCTGCTCCAGAGCTGGGCTCAGACTCCTCATTCATGGCCAGGCTCAGGACAGGGAACAGCAGCAATCAGGGAGCCAGGGAGGGCCTTGGAAGGGGAAGGGGAGCCCTGGTGAGGTGGCAGGAGAACATGAACAGCAGGTGCTTGAGGAGCAGCAGGAGGGAAAGTGGAATGAAGTCTGCAGGAGCAGACACAGGTGGGAAACTGCCAGCAGCTCCTGCTGTGGAGCACGGAGCCACCTCCCAGGGGACAGCACAGTAACCCCGGGCTCAGGGAGCTCAGAAACAGACCCAGCAGAGGATGGGATCATGGAACAGGCAGATGGATCTGGACAGCTCTGCAAGGCAGGTCCCTGCCTTGGGGCTGGCAACTGATTGGAGCTCATGCCTTCCTCTCCTGTACCTGCTCTGGCACATCAGGGACTGGGGAGGGAGAGAACTGCCACAGCCCAGGCACGTCCCTAACTGCAAACAGCCCCAAGAGCTGTTTCCAGGACAGAATAAGGGACTGGAGCCAGCCAGGAATCCTCTGAGGAGCAGGTTTTTGGGGGAAGAATCTCCCTTCAGCAGGTTTGGACTAAGCCTTGGCGGGGTTCTTCAGAGGGAAAGGGGAAATCAGGTGCTCCTGGGGCTGCTGGGAGCTGTGCCTGGAGATTTCAGGGTATCCTGAGAGCTGTGGGAGAGCAGCAGGGCACCTGAGAGCCCCCAGGTGAGCCACTCTCATGGTCCTGCCAAAGGAAGTCAGGATGGAGGGGCACTGCTGAGCTCCTGCAGCCTCTGTCCTTCCCAGCAAAGCTCTGCCCAGCTTGCTCTTAGTCCTTGAAAGCTCCACATTGCATCCTCACCCCAGGACAGCAGTCCTGGTCTCAGCTTTTCCTCCTCCCTCGTGTGCCCAACCCCTGTCCATTCAATCCTAGGGGGGAAGGACCTCAAAGCTCACCCAGTTCCACCCCTTGCCACGGGCAGGGACACATCCCACCACCCCAGGGTGCTCAGAGCTCCACCCACCCATCCTTGGACACCTCCAGGGATGGGACCTCCTTTTCAGATCCTACAGA
This sequence comes from Haemorhous mexicanus, assembly GCF_027477595.1. NCBI lineage: Eukaryota > Metazoa > Chordata > Aves > Passeriformes > Fringillidae > Haemorhous > Haemorhous mexicanus. The sequence goes on from NC_082355.1 coordinate 1,869,472, forward strand.
ACCACAGGGTGGGTTTGCTTGGAAAGAACCTCCAGGACCACCAAGTCCAACCCGCCCCACAGCAGGACACCTTCAGCAGGAGGTGGCTCCTGGTTGTGGGAGGTGTCCCTGGGTCCTGCCCCTCTGCTCAGGGCCTGACACAGCCCTGGCTGTTTGTGGGGAGGGGGCTCCTTTAGCAGCTTCACATCAAGCAGCGAGATAATAAATAAATAAATAGGATTGCACTGGGGGGAAAGGTTCTGTCTGCAGCTGGCAGCCCGAGAGGGAAGGTCTGAGATGGGGCTCCCACAGTTCAGTACCAGCACGTCCTGCCCAGGGCTGGGCCAGCTCAGTGACCACAGAGCTGCAGCTGGGCCATCACCTGCCAGTCCAAGTGCAGGTTTTTCATGGTTTCCAGCCTGTTTTTCCTGCTGTTTCCTGCCTGAGGCCACAGGTGCCTCCATCTCTTCCTCTGCTTAGTGAGTTCTCCACAATCCAAAGTCAGGAGCTCGGTGTGCTCCTTCCCACAGCTGCAGGAGAGGGATGGATGTTCTGGCATGTTCTGAGCCTCAGGTGGGAAGTCTTGGCTCCCAAGGGTGGCTGGTCCTGCTGAAATGGGACTTCCTGCAAGGAAAAGGATTGCCAGGTCCCAGCCCTTCCAAGGCAGGACAGCTGGAGCAAGGAGAGAACAAAGGCCCCATTCCTGCCCTGTGCCCATCCTCCTGCTCCTTGGTGACAGTCAGGGCCCCCCGTGCTCTCTAGAGGAGAAGAGGTAGACAGAGAAGACCCCAGAAGGAGAAACAAGCACAGAATAAATCGAAGGAATCTTCCATGCTCCTCTCTCTTGGTCTGGGGCAGATTCCTGTTGCACCTGGATCCCCACCCAGCAGAGGACAGGCTGCCATGAGCACGTCCTGCTGGGCTCCTGGCCTGGCCCTGAGACCTGGCTGTGCCTCTTCCAAACCAGCTGGGCCTGGTGCTCCCTTTTGGGAAGGCTTTCCCACGGGGAAAAACCCTCAGCACATCTGTCATGGTTTGGACACCCCCTCCTTCAGCTCCTGTGGCTTCTTGGTGTCCTCCAAGGCTCTCAGAGCCTCTCCTGGTCCCTTGGTTGTCCTTGCCCGGCTTCTCCTGGAGCTGCAGCGTGGTGGGTGATGGGTTGGGATGAGGACCTTGCCAAGGCAGTCACTTCCCACAGCATCCCCTGGCTCAGGGCAGCGAGGCTGTGCTCCCACTCCATCTCTGCAGAGCCCTCACAGCTCAGGGTGGTGAGGAACAGAGGCTGGCTCATTCAGCTCTCCACCATTCCTGGGCATCCAGGGATCTCTGCAGGGAACAAAGAGAAAGGAAAGCAGCATTAATTTAGCACAGAGAGCTTGGGAAAGAGGAGGGATTTGGGTGTCGAAGCCAGGAGAGAGATTAAACCTCTTTCCTTGATTGTGGAGATAGGAAATGACTGACAAGTCAGATGAAAAAATGGGAAATTAATTCAGAGATAGAGAAAGGAACAAGTACAGAATATGCCAGTGTTTTTATTTTCTGGAAGTGATATTTTTTAATAAGGACATGTAAAAGATTATCATCTGTGTGTGTAGGAGAAGAAAACAGCTTTAAAGCCAAAATGGATCTGCAGAGAGGGGGAAAAAAAAACCCATATCTGTTCTTTGAGAACACAATGCCTCTCTTGGAACAATTCTGGGTATCCAAACTGGAGTTGTATTTCTTGTGCAAATCAAGGATGAAGTTCCAGCATGACAGGGATGATTTGCACCAGTGTCCCTTGCCAGCATCTCTTTAAAAACATTATTTGTACTCCATCTGCCCTGCAAAGTGTGCTTATCCCTCTTTCCTTCCCTCCTTGCTCCCTTCTTCCCCTCCTTCTTCCTTCCCAACCTGTACCAGGGCCTCCCCACCCTCTCAGGGAAGAATTTCTTCCCAATATCTCTCTTCAACCTCCTCTCTCTTGATTTGAAGCCATTCTTCCTTGTCCTGTCCCTACACCTCCCGAGGAAAAGTGGAAATCTTGCAGATTATGAGCTCTTTAGAAAATCCCTGTGTGAAATAATCCTGGCTCTGCATTTCCAGCAATTTCCACAGGCAGCATTCCCCCGGGGGACCAAGGAGCAGCAGATTGTCCAGGGTGGACAATGCCCCAGCCATGAAGGATGGATGAGGGAAGCTCTGGCTTTGTGCACTCTGGAATGCCGAGCACGCTGGAGTTTGGGAGTTCAGAGTGAAGCTCCTCTGCCCTTTTTCATCAGCTGGGAGCCCGAGGCCTCTTCTGCAGCAATCCTATAGATGGTGCTTGTCAGCTTCCAAGGAAACCTGAACCTTCCCCCGAGCTCCCAGGGCAGAGCCACTGGTGGAGTTCAAGTGGGAAGGAAAAGGGGATGCTCCAAAATAATTCCATTTCTGTGCTCAGGGAATGGAGCCACAGAGCTCAGCACGGCTCTGTGTCCAGCTCTGCCCCCCTCACCACCGGGGGTTAATTGCTGCTGCTGTAATTAGGGAGTTTTGCTCATTATCCCTCCAGGGGCTGAGATCCTGGTTTGGCTTTTTCCAGGAAAACAAAGGACCTTGATGTTCCTGGATAGCTTACCACAAGATGACCACAAGAATGACTTTGTGGTGTTCCAAATCCAAGCCACACAGTCCAACAGGAGACAGCAGTGCAAAGCCTTCATCCTGCTGCCCCATGGATCAGCTTCCCACCCAGTCTCACTTCCATGGCAATAATCCCAGTTTGGTTTCCCTCCTGGCACACTCCACCAGGAGCAGAGTCATGCAGTGAGAACAAATTCTGCAAAATCTGTGAATTCTGTGATTCTGTGATTCCGGGATTCTGTGAATTCTGTGTGTGATCCTATGAATTCTGGGAATTCTGTGACTGTGTGTGGTTCTCTGAATCCAGTGAATTCTGTGAATTCTGTGAATTCTGTGATTGTGTGTGATCCTGTGAATTCTGGGAATTCTGTGATTCTGTGTGATTCTGTGAATTCTGTGTGTGATCCTGTGAATTCTGTGAATTCTGTGACTGTGTGTGGTTCTCTGAATCCAGTGAATTCTGTGAATTCTGTGATTCTGTGCGATCCTGTGTGTGATCCTGTGAATTCTGTGTGTGATTCTGTGAATTCTGTGTGTGATCCTGTGAATTCAGTGAATTCAGTGAATTCTGTGAATTCTGTGACTGTGTGTGATTCTGTGAATTCTGTGATTCTGTGAATTCTGTGATTCTGTGAATTCTGTGAATTCTGTGAATTCTGTGAATTCTGTGATTGTGTGTGATCCTGTGAATTCTGTGACTGTGTGTGGTTCTCTGAATCCAGTGAATTCTGTGAATTCTCTGATTCTGTGATTGTGTGTGATTCTGTGAATTCTGTGATTGTGCGTGATTCTGTGAATTCTGTGAATTCTGTGATTCTGTGACTGTGTGTGATTCTGTGTGATTCTGTGAATTCTGTGAGTCAATTCCAGCAAAACCCACGGAACTGCTCTGCCATCAGCACTGCATCCCAGAGCAAGCCCTGCCTTGCTGCTGAGTCCCAGGACACGCCAAGCCCGAGCTCCTTTGCAGTAAATCAGCAGCAGCAGGGCTCTGAAATGAAGGAACCAAACTCCTTTGCAGTAAATCAGCAGCAGCAGGGCTCTGAAATGAGGGAACCAAACTCCCCTTCGCAATTCCAGCGCGGCGCCGACGTCAGCACGGCCGTCCCGGATTTATCCTCGTGTCTTTGAGAGAGGATTTAGCCCTCACTGATTTATTGCCCTGTAAAAGTGAGGTGCAGGGGGAGGGGGTTTGCAGCAGGCCCTGATGGAAGGCAGGGCTGCCCAAACAGCGGCGTCATCCCAAGAAATTTTATTTATGGGCTCTGGGTGCGGAGGGAGCGGGGCTGGGAGATGGCAGCTGGAATAAACAGCACAGCCCTTCTCCCAAACATCTGCCTCGTAAAAGCACAAAATCAGATGTTGTCCTGGAATGCTGCTGGCTGCTCCCAGTGACACGGACAGAGCACAGCTCGCCTGACCCCTTCCAACATTTCCTCTGCCCTGGGAGCTGAATTCCTCAAGGTTCACAAGGCAAAGCTTAATACTCAAACCAGAAGTTGGCTGAGGAAACCTTGCAGGCTCTGGTAATGAGAGGTGCCTGGTCACCTGTGGGAATCCTGGATTCAGCAGGGTGGATCAGCCACATCCCACAGATCAGGATGAAATCAGGATGGGATCCTGGATTCAGCAGGGTGGATCAGCCACATCCCACAAAGCAAGGGGTGCACAGCCTTGTTAACAACTTCCCAGCTGGAATCCTTTCCTTTACATTCCCTTTTTTGGGTTCAGGACACTCCTAGGAGAGGTGGAAGCCGGATGATGATGTTTTTGGTCATTAATCCTAATTAATCCCAGGCTCAAGAAGAGCCATTGCACAGGGTGAGGAGCTGATGAGAAAATCAGAATTCCCTTTCCAGTCAATGGGAATGGATTGCTGCCCACAGAGTCACAGCAGGAGCTTGAAACGGCTCCCAGGGGACATTTCCTAAAGGGTCAAGGAGAGGATGAAGAGGAAAAGAAATTCCCTGTGGATTGTCTTAGTGCTTTGCCCTAAGTGGTTTTGCAAATCAGCAGGAACAGCAGTGACAGGACACGGGGAATGGCTTCAAACTGAAAGAGAGCAGGGTTAGATGGGATGTTGGGGAGAAATCCTTCCCTGTGAGGGTGGGCAGGCCCTGGCACAGGGTGCCCAGAGCAGCTGCGGCTGCTCCTGGATCCCTGGAAGTGTCCAAGGCCAGGCTGGATGAGACTTGGAACAACCTGGGATAGTGGAAGCTGTCCCTGCCATGGCAGGGGTGGAATGAGATGATTTTCAAGACCCTTCTAACCCAGACCACTCTGAGAATCTCTGATTCCATAAATGTTATATTTACTTCACTCCATTTGAACCCTGTGCCCTGTGAAATCTCCATGGGAGCTGGATGTCCATGGACATGGAGCTCTCTGCAAGGCAGCTGAGCAGCTCCTCCCCAGGCAATCCAAGGATTCAGGGTGGAATGAGGGCAGAGCAAGACAGAGTTTCCTGCTCCAGCCCTCCAGGAACCAGGAAAATCTGCCAGCCTTGCCCTGCACAGTCTGCACCTCCACGGGGGTCCCACAACCCAGTCAAGCCTGGCACAGTTCCTCTCCAGACTGTCACCCCTTTCCTTTCCTGCCTCTCCAAGCTTTCCCTGGAAACTCCTGCTATTTTATCCTGTTTCTGCAACCTGTCATCCCCCATTTGCCAACAGCTCCTCCTGGAACATTTAAACAGCATCTGCTGCAAGTGCAGGGCGTGAGAGGAACCCCGGGGCTCAGCAACAGGAGAGGAACCATCAGGTGCTCCTGCACAGCTCAAGGGGAAAGAAAAACCTGTGAATGCCTGACAAGAAGCCAAGGTGTAGCATAAAAAATAACCTTGGAGTGTCCCAGTCCCAGATTTAGTCTGGTTTATGATCACTTTTATCTAGGAAAGGAAAAATTCCAGCTCATCCCTTCCAGTTTGCTGTGCCAAGCCCAGCTCAGCCCAGCTGGGCTCTTGGTCCAGCAGCCACAAAGCCAAACTGGGACACAAATTCCCAGTTAGTTCTTAGCACATGTCCAGCTTTCCCCACCAGCCAGGCACCAAACTAACTCCACATATCCACTGCTGCCTGTGGGATCAAACTTCTCTGGAGATCCAAGTCCTCTGTGCCCTTCACCCCCACCTGAAGGGTCTCAGATCTACCTGAAGGAAGATCCCTGGCTCCCACACTGGTGCAGTTCCATTCCTGATCCCCAAACCTGGATTTTCATCTCCTCTGCTGAGGAATAATGTCCCCATCAAGCGATGGGGTTGAAGGACTTCTTTTTTTCCAGGCAGAGGATCATCCACGCACCTCTGGAAAGCAGCCAGGATGAGAACAGCTGCAAAGCAACAGGCTTTTCAAAGCTGTCATCCCATTTCCCTCTCCTTCCCTCGTCCCAGCTTTTCTGAGGGGTTTTTTCTTCTGTTCAGTTTTGGGGAAGTGGAAGGACATTGTTTGCTTTGGGTCTTGTGGGGTTTTTGAATCACTGAACAGATTGAATGTTGTTCCCAACAGAGGGAGCAGGGATAGAACCATGGAATGACTGGGGCTGGAAGGGACCATAAAATCATCCAGTGCCACCCCTGCCATGGCAGGGACACCTTCCACTGTCCCAGATTGCTCCAAACCCTGTCCCCAGACACTCACAGGGAAGGATTTAATCCCAATATCCCACCTAAACCAGTGCAGGCAAAGCTTTCCCTTGCTTTGTGGCACTGTAATTTCCTTTTCTTGGTGTGATGCCAGCAGAGTGTAGACTTGTCCTGAAGCCTGGCTGACACCCAATTTCCTCTGCAGATATTCCAGCTAACACAGGACTTCAACCCAAGCCAAACAAGTTAACAATGAGCAGAACAACCTTCTCCCTGGAGGAACAACAGAGCCCCTCCTCCACCTGCCTTTGGGCTGCACACAAAGGAAAATCTGGGAAGGAATTTGGAATTCTCCACCTGCCCTTGGGCTCCTCACAAAGGAAAATCTGGGAAGGAATTTGGAATTCTCCACCTGCCTTTGGGCTGCACACAAAGGAAAATCTGGGAAGGAATTTGGAATTCTCCACCTGCCCTTGGGCTCCTCACAAAGGAGAATCTGGGATGGAATTTTGAATTCTCCACCTGCCCTTGGGCTGCACACAAAGGAAGATTTGAGATGGAATTTGGAATTCTGCACCTGCCCTTGGGCTGAACACAAAGGAAAATATGAGATGGAATTTTGAATTCTCCACCTGCCTTTGGGCTGCACACAAAAGAAGATCTGGGATGGAAATTTGAATTCTCCACCTGCCTTTGGGCTGCACACAAAGGAAGATTTGAGATGGAATTTGGAATTCTTCACCTGCCTTTGGGCTGCACACAAAGGAAAATCTGAGATGGAATTTGGAATTCTCCACCTGCCTTTGGGCTCCTCACAAAGGAAGATTTGAGATGGAATTTGGAATTCTCCACCTGCCCTTGGGCTCCTCACAAAGGAGAATCTGGGATGGAATTTGGAATTCTCCACCTGCCTTTGGGCTCCTCACAAAGGAAAATATGAGATGGAATTTTGAATTCTTCACCTGCCTTTGGGCTGAACACAAAGGAAAATCTGGGATGGAATTTGGAATTCTCCACCTGCCTTTGGGCTCCTCACAAAGGAAGATTTGAGATGGAATTTGGAATTCTCCACCTGCCCTTGGGCTCCTCACAAAGGAGAATCTGGGATGGAATTTGGAATTCTCCACCTGCCCTTGGGCTCCTCACAAAGGAAGATTTGAGATGGAATTTGGAATTCTCCACCTGCCCTTGGGCTGCACACAAAGGAAGATTTGAGATGGAATTTTGAATTCTCCACCTGCCTTTGGGCTGCACACAAAAGAAGATCTGGGATGGAATTTTGGATTCTCCACCTGCCTTTGGGCTCCTCACAAAGGAGAATCTGGGAAGGAATTTGGAATTCTCCACCTGCCCTTGGGCTCCTCACAAAGGAAGATTTGAGGTGGAATTTTGAAATTTCTCCTCCATCTGCCTTGACTCCACACAAAGGAAGATCTGGGATGGGATTTGGAATTCTCCACCTGCCTTTGGGCTCCTCACAAAGACCTGGGATGGGATTTCAGCTCCCTCCTGCCACAATCCCAGCAGGAAGCTCTGTCAAGCTGCTCTCCCTGGCCCTGCTGCCAGCAGGGGATTCTGGTGGGATGTTGGGATGATCTCCAGGGCTCTCTCCCAGTTCCTGCAGCCCTGTGACACACGGAGGCAGGAGCACTGCTGTGTGCCAAGCTCAGGAGGCCATGGAATGTCAAAAGCCTGGAGACACCACCAAATCCTCCCAAGAAAATAGCAAACAAAATCCTCCAGGTGGGAGAGAGCCAGGGATCTGACAGAGGTGGATTATCAGCAGGTGCCTGTGAATGCCTGGAGGGGATCACACCAACACCATCCCACATGGTAAGAAAGTAGCATTTGTGGGCATTTGGATTCCAGCAGGGAAAATCCTTCCCCAGACTCGGCGTCATCGCTTGTGGAATTCAGCTCTGAGCTCTGATTTCCTCTCACTGCCCCAAGGAGCTCTTGGAAAACTTGTGAATGGACTTGGGGTGGTCAGCTTGATTGTTTTATGCAAAATATCTCAGCATCAGGGGGAAATGCAGAAGGATTTTTATTCTGGGAAGACCAACAGTGCCTGGAAAATGAGTGCTCAGCCAGGGCTTTGCTTCCTAGCACAAAACCCAGGGATATCCTCTCCATCTGCTCAGGCTGCTGTCTCCCAGCTGAGGACAAGGAGAAAATCTTCTTTTGCAGCCTGAGCAGTGTGTCCTGCCCCTCAGAAATTCTCTGCCCAGGGCAGAGCATCCACCAGCTCTCTCCTTCCATCCCCTCCTCACGGAACTTCAGGGATTCAAACTGCCCCTGTTTCTCACTTCCCACAGGAACAACCCCAGAGCAAACACATTTATTTCAGCCTGGAGGAGTGGCAATTCCTGCAGTTTCTGGCAATTCCTGCAATTCCTGGCAATTCCTGCAATTCTTGCAATTCCTGAAATTCCTGGCGATTCCAACTCATGGTTCAATCACTGGATTTTGGAGGATGCTGCTCCTGAGAAGTTTCATGGATCTTCCATCCCATTAAATCCGTGACAAGCAGGTCAGAAATGCACAATTACAGGGGCAGGGAGAGGGACAGAGCCCCAGGTGGCCTCTTGTGCAACACATCCCCACTGACAGTCTCCAAAGCTGCTCCAGAGTTTAAACCCCATCCCCAAAATCACCTCGGGCAATCACTCATGTCAGTAGCTGCTACTCAGTGAGAGAAAATCCTGATTTCCCCCTGATCCTTCTGACCCACATCAAAGGGTGGAGCACAGGAGCTGTGCCAAGGCCTGGCAAACACTTCCAGGGCTGAACCCGTGTGGGAAAGGCTCCATCCCCCATGGCTGGGCTCACCCCCAGCTCTGGTTTGGTTTGGCTGGGCTCACCCCCAGCTCTGGTTTGGCTGGGCTCACCCCAAGCTTTGGCTGGGCTCACCCCAAGCTCTGGTTTGGTTTGGCTGGGCTCACCCCAAGATTTCGCTGGGCTCACCCCAAGCTCTGGTTTGGCTGGGCTCACCCCCAGCTCTGGTTTGGCTGGGCTCACCCCAAACTCTGGTTTGGCTGGGCTCACCCCAAACTCTGGTTTGGCTGGGCTCACCCCAAACTCTGGTTTGGCTGGACTCACCCCAAACTCTGGTTTGGTTTGGCTGGGCTCACCCCAAGATTTGGCTGGGCTCACCCCAATCTCTGGTTTGGTTTGGCTGGGCTCACCCCAAGCTCTGGTTTGGCTGGGCTCACCCCAAGCTTTGGCTGGGCTCACCCCAAGCTCTGGTTTGGTTTGGTTGGGCTCACCCCAAACTCTGGTTTAGCTGGGCTCACCCCCAGCTCTGGTTTGGCTGGGCTCACCCCAAGCTCTGGTTTGGCTGGGCTCACCCCAAGCTTTGGCTGGGCTCACCCCAAGCTCTGGTTTGGTTTGGCTGGGCTCACCCCAAGCTTTGGCTGGGCTCACCCCAAGCTTTGGCTGGGCTCACCCCAAGTTCTGGTTTGGCTGGGCTCACCCCAAGCTTTGGCTGGGCTCACCCCCAGCTCTGGTTTGGTTGGGCTCACCCCAAGCTCTGGTTTGGCTGGGCTCACCCCCAGCTCTGGTTTGGCTGGACTCACCCCAAGCTCTGGTTTGGTTGGACTCACCCCAAGCTCTGGTTTGGCTGGGCTCACCCCAAGCTCTGGTTTAGCTGGGCTCACCCCCAGCTCTGGTTTGGCTGGGCTCACCCCCAGCTCTGGTTTGGCTGGGCTCACCCCAAACTCTGGTTTGACTGGGCTCACCCCCAGCTCTGGTTTGGCACAGCCCAGCTGGGCTGGCAGAGAGTGCTGATGCTATCACAGGCAGACACAACACCCAGCAGCCAGGCAGGGCCAGGCACCCAGGGCTGTTTACCCATCACACCTGGGCAAACACAGCCTGTTTTCACAGCCCAGCTCCCAGCACCAGGGCTGGGCTCTCCTGCTCTGCTCCCTGCTGCGGGGCCTGAGCGAATGGTTGGCACCTGCCAGGGAGATATAAAAAGATTTCCCTGCGGGGTGGAGCTCGTGGTGCTGATCTCATGGCTCCAGTCATGGTGACCTGCTGCACTGGATGGATGCAGCCCTTACTCCGTGCCCCTGCCAGCAGCAGCACTGCTGGGGCCTGGGCTTTCCCTGTCCCCCTGTGAAAAATGTGTCTTTTATGCAATAAAATACACATTTTGCAAATATTCAAATGAATATTATATGTGTTGTGTTAGAAAGTAATGCTGTATTAATTCCCTTAAGTAGTGTGGTAAATATGGTTTTAGGTTATAACAAAATGTTAAAATAGAAACTGTGCTGTGTAGGATACTTTTCTTTTTCTAAAGAAAGGACTTGCACTGGGATAGCAGCCACAGGACGCCTGAATCTTTCAGAGAAAGGGAATTTATTGCTCTCTTATCAGAAGAAAAAAACTTCTTCCCAGCTTGCTCAGCCCTGAAGACTCAGTCAGGATTCAGAGGAAGAAGCTGACCCTGACCAGACAGAATCCTGTGTTGGAATGGAATAGATGCATCATGGATGAGGTGTAGGAATATGCAACAGGCTGTTGTTTTTAAGGGTTAATCCTCTGTTCACGTGGGTCCTTTTTCGGGCTTATTTTGCCCAGAAAGAAGTACCTGGACTGTCCTTAACTCTTTGTTTCTATTGTCTCATATTGTCCTGAAAGGAGGAGCAGGTGGGATTTATTCAGCCCCACACATTTATTCAGCTCCATTATTCTCACCTCCAAAACCAGCCCAGCAGCACTTTGATCCCTCGGCAGCTCATCTCCAGATTGTCTCTATTATTAACAACAAAGTGCTCGTTATTCCCATCACCATCCCTTGAAGGAGCCTGGATGGGGGTGAGGATTCCTGTGGGGTGGGGCAGGACACACAGACTGAGCAGGTGATGTCCCTCTGCCTTGTCCCAGACTCTTTTATCCAGGGAAGAAGGGGACACCCCTCCCTTCTGCAAAGACACAGCCTGAAAAACTTCCAGGCCACTTCTGAGCAGGATAAACCATCCCTGGGTCTGCACCAGAGCAGAGAATCCCTTCAGAAATCCACAAGTTTCTCTTACTAATTGTAACAAAAAGCAATTGGAACCCCTGGCTAAACCCACAGGGGATTTATTTCCTCCAGCAAAGCCCCAGCATGGACCTGGCTTGGCTGTTCCTAGAATTAGCATTTGTACAGAAATTGTCATTTTCAGCCCAGGACCTGGCTCGGCTGTTCCTAGAATTAACATTTGTACAGAAATTGTCATTTTCACCCCAAAACCTGGCTCAGCTGTTCCTAGAATTAACATTTGTACAGAAATTGTCATTTTCAGCCCAGGACCTGGCTTGGCTGTTCCTAGAATTAACATTTGTACAGAAATTGTCATTTTCACCCCAAAACCTGGCTCAGCTGTTCCTAGAATTAACATTTCTACAGAAATTGTCATTTTCACCCCAAAACCTGGCTCAGCTGTTCCTAGAATTAACATTTGTACAGAAATTGTCATTTTCACCCCAAAACCTGGCTCAGCTGTTCCTAGAATTAACATTTGTACAGAAATTGTCATTTTCAGCCCAGGACCTGGCTCGGCTGTTCCTAGAATTAACATTTGTACAGAAATTGTCATTTTCAGCCCAGGACCTGGCTTGGCTGTTCCTAGAATTAACATTTGTACAGAAATTGTCATTTTCAGCCCAGGACCTGGCTTGGCTGTTCCTAGAATTAACATTTGTACAGAAATTGTCATTTTCAGCCCAGGACCTGGCTTGGCTGTTCCTAGAATTAACATTTGTACAGAAATTGTCATTTTCAGCCCAGGACCTGGCTTGGCTCTTCCTAGAATTAACATTTGTACAGAAATTGTCATTTTCAGCCCAGGACCTGGCTTGGCTGTTCCTAGAATTAACATTTGTACAGAAATTGTCATTTTCAGCCCAGGACCTGGCTTGGCTGTTCCTAGAATTAACATTTGTACAGAAATTGTCATTTTCAGCCCAGGACCTGGCTCGGCTGTTCCTAGAATTAACATTTGTACAGAAATTGTCATTTTCAGCCCAGGACCTGGCTTGGCTGTTCCTAGAATTAACATTTGTACAGAAATTGTCATTTTCAGCCCAGGACCTGGCTTGGCTCTTCCTAGAATTAACATTTCTACAGAAATTGTCATTTTCACCCCAAAACCTGGCTCAGCTGTTCTCTCAGCCCTTCCACGGAGAAAAACCCATTTCCCCTTCAACTCTTCTGGCAGGCAAAGTGCTCAGAGGGTGAGCTGGATTCTCTGAGAGGTCTTTCCCAGCCTCAGTGGCTCTGTGGCTCCCCATTCCCAGCTCCTGGTCCCCGGGGCCGGGGTGGCTGTCCTGGTTTGTCTCCATACCTGTCACACCCTCACTGCAAAGGCATCCCCAGCTCCAGCCCCACGCCCTCCCAAGAAGGAAGCAGAGGCACTGCTCATTCCAGAGGCAGCCATCATCCCCCTCCGGGCTCAAGGCAGGGCTCAGAGCAGGATTTGGGCTCTGCTGGGGCCTCAGCCCAGGCTGGTTCAGGGTCATCTCAGCAGCGCAGGGCTGGCCGTGCTGCTGGCGCCTTTCCTCTCAAAAACTGACATTTTCCTCTCAAAAACCACCAGCAGCAACAGCTCCTGATTGTCAGGAGGCAGAGCTCAGCTCAGAGGGCTGGAGCAGAGGGGGCACAGCCTGATCCCAGCCTTCCCCAGCAGGTGAGGGAGGAAAGCTCTGAGCAGTGAGGACAGACTCCCCTGTGAACTGACCCGGTTCCCCCAGGCTGCTCCCACAGATATTTCGGGGCTGCCACCAGCTCTGCTGTGTGCAGACACACTTCCTCTCACCAGCACCATCACAAACACACACAGCTCCCACGGAGACTGCTGATCTGAAGGCCAGACTGCAAGAAACTTATTGAGGTCTCCAGTTTTTCTCAGAAAAAAAAAAAGCCACACATTTCCACTCCTGTGTCAAACACAACAGGGTGGGGCTTTCAGGCTCTGGAATCCTGAAACCCCAGGGATGTTTTGCACTGCTTCTGAAGTCTTCAAGGCTGCCTCACAATGTGCTGTCCCGTGGGACCTCCATCCCACAGCCACCAAGGAGGTCATGTCCTGACAGGCACTGTTAATCTGATTCCACTGTGGCTTTGGGGGTGATAAGAAATGTTTTCAGCAGCGTGGTTCTTGCTTCAGCTGCAAAATATCAAGATGAAGCTGTTCCCACCCAGGGATGAACAAGCATTTCCTTCAGCCAGGCAGAAAAAAAAAAAAAAGAAGATTAAGGAGAGGTTTTTCACACTTGCATACACTTAAGAGGAAAAAATATTTACACGAGGGAGAAAGGACTTGGCAGGGCCTCCCCAGAGGCCATTTGCTGTTTATGCATTTCTCAGGCCTGGGCTGAGGCTGCAGAGCCTGAGCCTCCCTGGGCCACTGGGGGACTGTTTTAGGGCTGGGAGATCCCTAAAACCAGTGGGGTGTGTTTGTGAGCCCCTGGGGACTCTGGGGGCTCACTGGGGGACTGTTTTAGGGCTGGGAGATCCCTAAAACCAGTGGGGGTGTGTTTGTGAGCCCCTGGGGACTCTGGGGGCTCACTGGGGGACTGTTTTAGGGCTGGGAGATCCCTAAAACCAGTGGGGTGTGTTTGTGAGCCCCTGGGGACTCTGGGGGCTCACTGGGGGACTGTTTTAGGGCTGGGAGATCCCTAAAACCAGTGGGGTTATGTTTGTGAGCCCCTGGGGACTCTGGGGGCTCACTGGGGGACTGTTTTAGGGCTGGGAGATCCCTAAAACCAGTGGGGTTATCTGGGGGACTGTTTTAGGGCTGGGAGATCCCTAAAACCAGTGGGGTGTGTTTGTGAGCCCCTGGGGACTCTGGGGGCTCACTGGGGGACTGTTTTAGGGCTGGGAGATCCCTAAAACCAGTGGGGGTCTGTTTGTGAGCCCCTGGGGACTCTGGGGGCTCACTGGGGGACTGTTTTAGGGCTGGGAGATCCCTAAAACCAGTGGGGTGTGTTTGTGAGCCCCCAAGCCCTGCCAGTGGGCACTGTGGCTCCCTAATGCCTTTCCCTTGGCATTCCTGGGGGATCAGAGCCAGGAGGGGCTGCTGGAGTCCTCAGGGGAAATAACCCCTGGCTCTGAGCGCCTCCTGAGCCCAAGCACCTTTCCAGGTGAATGTTCCCTGTCAGGAATGTCCTGTGGTAACAGGAATGGGGGAAGGTGGGTGGCAGCTGCTCCCCCACGGGTGCTGAAGGTCTGACTGATTTTTTCCTCCTGCAGTCAGCCATGGCTGGGGCTCTCTGTCCCTTGAAAGCACAAATTATGATCATTTGGCAGGAAGTGCCTGCTGCAATCTCCCTGTCCAAGCTGCACAATTCCCTGCTGTTGTTTCTGGAAAGGAGAAGCCTCGAAATGTGCAGAGCACCGTGTCCTCTGCTGCCAAGGCTTCATCCTGGGCTTGAGTGGCACAGAGGACACAAAATCCTTGTCCTTGCAACATTCCGGGCTGGCATCCTGCTCTGCATCACTCCTGCTCTATCCTCACCCCCACCTGGAGCAGGAGGGACATCAGGACACCAGGTAACAGAGGCCAGGAGGTTGGTGCCTCTCCAGAGAAACGCCTCCAGGAGCTTTTCCAAGATGAAGCAACCTGGGGCAGGCAGGAGTGCTGCTGCCACCCCGTTCCTGCAGGACAGGTCACCTCCTCACCTCCTCCCAGCCCAAATTCCAAACCCCCACAGCTGGGGCAGCTGCAGCTCCCTCCCAGCCCCAGGGGATGCTGGCACTGGTGACAGCAACAGAGGGTTAAACCCTGCCAGCTGCTGGGAGTGCTGCCACGGGGGCACAGGAGCCAGCCCAAACAGAGAAGCAGGTGGGTTTTAAACCCCTGTCTGCAGATCAGAGAGTGCTGAGCACCCACAGCCCCCTCCCCACTGCCAGGGCTCAAAGCACTGGGAAAAAATAAAATAAAATAAAATAAAATAAAATAAAATAAAATAAAATAAAATAAAATAAAATAAAATAAAATAAAATAAAATAAAATAAAATAAAATAAAATAAAATAAAATAAAATAAAATAAAATAAAATAAAAAATAAATAAAATAAAATAAAATAAAATAAAATTAAATTAAATTAAAATAAATAAAATTAAATAAAATTAAATTAAATTAGAATAAATAAAATAAAATAAAAAATAAAAATAAATAAAATAAAATAAATAAAAAATAAAATAAAATAAAATAAAATAAAATAAAATAAAATAAAATACTACTAATAAATAAATAAATAAAACTAATTAATAAATAGTAAATAATAAAAAATAAATAATAATTGATAATTGATAAATAATAAATAATTGAGGAAGTTTTTGTCCACATTATGTTTCCTCCCTGCTCCTTGAGGTGCTGGTTTTCTTTGATGAGCCCTGAAGGATTCACTAGGAAAATGTTGGGAAATAAGGGAGAAATGGCTTTAAGCAAGGACACTTGACTACAGCATAAATCCCATAAATCCTCTTTATTTCAACACGTCAGTCAGTAGGATGGGCAATAAATACTTGGGGTTTTGAACATACAGATCTTCATCTCTGCACTAACCTGGCCCAGCAAACCCTTCACATTTCCTTGTTTATGTACAGCTCCACGTGTTGCTGTATTTAGATCATGGATATATACACACACACGTATATCTCTATGTGCACTTGTGCAGAAATGTCCTTTCCAAGGACAGGAAACAAGTGAATATTTCCCAATCCACTCTCCCTGCCACTGGAAATACTGCACAGAAACTCAGCTGGATGCTCCTGCCATAGGGAAAATGGGAAAAGTGAAATTGCATCCACGGAAAAGCAGCAAATCCACTTTTTTTCATGATGGAGAAAGTTAAAAAAAAAAAATCTCAGTGCCCCCCTAAATGCTGTGCTTGATTCAGCACCTTTACACACAGCAATTCCAGCTGCCAGATCCAGGGGGATGGGGGTCTCCACTCTCCTAATCCTTGGCCCGTTTTCAAACATTTGGGGGCATTTAGGAACTGAAATCTCTGTCCTCCCTCTCTGCTGTGCTGGGGCCTCACCTCCAGCAGAGCCCCAGGGTGGGGTCTGTGGGAAACAGTAAAGATAAGCTCATTATGTGTCAGTTTTTACCATCTTTCATGGTCTCAGCCATGCAATGAGGTGATGCTGCAATGAAAGCACAAGGAGCATCCCCCAGCAGTCCTGTCCTGTTTGGGAAAACCAACTCCAAACGCAGGGACCAGCTCCACAGGTGAGGCTGGGGCAGGCACAGCCCTGGCAGTGCAAGGTGCACCCGTGGGCAGTGCTGGACTGCAGGAATTGCTGAACAGTTTGGGACATGGGGCACTTTGGGAACAGCCACTCCTAAAAAGGCACTCGAGGTGCACTCCCAGGTGGGGATCTGCACCCAGACCCTTTTGCCTCCTCCCTGTTCAGCTCCACATCTCCCCAGGGCCATGGCAAGCAGCATTTCCAGCCCTGGCTGCCCAGACAGCCAAAGCTGCCCAGGAATGCTCCTGAGAGGCAAAGGGTTGGTGTAACCCAGCAGCTCTGTGTCCTGGGGATGGAGCAAAGACAGCCCTGGTGTGGACTCTGCAGCTGCCCCAGTCCCAGGCAGGAGCCACAGCCAGGGCAGGATCTTGTAACAGCACCCAAGCTGTGTTTGTGATCTTCACTCCACCAAGACTTTAAAACCAAAACCAATCTGTCTGGCCAAAGTGGATACAAGCAGTGAATGTAGGGCCAAGATCCAGCTGGCTGCACAGCAGCACCTGGGGGCTGTGTCCCCTCTGTGTCCCCACCTCTGTGGCAGTGGCACGAGGTACAAGCCAGCAGCACAGCGTTTGCTTCAGCCTGCTCTGTTTGCAGGAAGAATTTAATGTTTGTCACCGATTTCCCTCAAATGAAGTCACCACCGTGTGTTTTATCAGATGTTTAACCTGAGCCAACTCTGCCTGTGTGAAATCCTAAAATCCAATTTAAACAGCGACTCCTGACTCCAATGCTCCATTTTTAAACATGTCTATAAACTTTTTAATATAAAATATTTTAACAGGGAAAAGTTGGGTTTTTGTTCCCAGCCATGGAAAGGTTTGGCTTTGGTGCTGCCACAATATTTTTTCCTCCACTATTTCTTTCTTTTGATTCCAGTTTCCCCCAGAACTGCACAGTTTATATTTCACCAGTTCTACTAATGTTGCCTTAGAGGAAAGAAATCAGTTCTTCAACACCCACACTCCAGTGCAAGCTCGAGGTTTGCTGGCAGTGCAGCCAAGATTTGCAGCACCGAGGTCATTTGCCCAGTGCAAACAGCCCAAAGTTCCCTGTCCCTTCCACACCCACGTGCTCTGGGTGCTGGAGTGGTTCTGCAAATAATCACTCGCTCATCTCTCAGCTTTGGCTACCCACTGCCACAATATTTGAAGTAAGAAGAGGAAGCCAAAAAAAGAGAACAATTATTTGGACAACAAACCCTGCTCCGCCAGTGCTACCAAAATGCAAATAATTCATCACAGTGAAAACACAAACCACAGCAGCGATGTGGGCATGGGAATTCCCTGTGCCACAGGGTCCTGCCTCCAGCTGGGGAGACTGGAGCCTGCTGGGGCTGGCCTGACCCCCCAGCACTGCAGCACACCTCGTCCCTCTGTGCCACCCTCAAAGCCACAGTGCCCTGGGCATTGCAGAGCAGGAGGGACTGGCAAGAGATAAAGAGGTAGAGGAGATAAAACGAGGCAGAGATATTGATCTCTGCAATCGAGAGGTTAATTCTCATTTCCCCTGAATGCTGTTTGGTAATCACAGGGCTAAATTGCATCTGCAGCCCCAGAGTGAGCGCCTACACCGAGTGTGCACCTACACCGAGTGTGTTCCTACACTGTGTTCCTACACCGAGTGTGTTCCTATACTGAGTGTGCACCTACACTGAGTGTGCACCTACACCGAGTGTGTACCTACACCGAGTGTGCACCTACACCGAGTGTGCACCTACACTGAGTGTGTACCTACACAGAGTGTGTTCCTACACCGAGTGTGCACCTACACTGAGTGTGCACCTACACTGAGTGTGTTCCTACACCGAGTGTGCACCTACACTGAGTGTGCACCTACACCGAGTGTGCACCTACACGGAGTGTGCACCTACACCGAGTGTGCACCTACACTGAGAGTGTTCTTACACTGAGTGTGTACCTACACGGAGTGTGTACCTACACCGAGTGTGCACCTACACCGAGTGTGCACCTACACTGAGTGTGTACCTACACAGAGTGTGTTCCTACACCGAGTGTGCACCTACACTGAGTGTGCACCTACACTGAGTGTGTTCCTACACCGAGTGTGCACCTACACTGAGTGTGCACCTACACCGAGTGTGCACCTACACGGAGTGTGCACCTACACCGAGTGTGCACCTACACTGAGAGTGTTCTTACACTGAGTGTGTACCTACACGGAGTGTGTTCCTACACCGAGTGTGCACCTACACTGAGTGTGTACCTACACAGAGTGTGTTCCTACACCGAGTGTGCACCTACACTGAGTGTGCACCTACACTGAGTGTGTTCCTACACCGAGTGTGCACCTACACTGAGTGTGCACCTACACCGAGTGTGCACCTACACCGAGTGTGCACCTACACCGAGTGTGTTCCTACATTGAGTGTGCACCTACACTGAGTGTGCACCTACACTGAGTGTGTACCTACACCGAGTGTGTATCTACACGGAGTGTGCACCTACACAGAGTGTGTAACTACACGGAGTGTGTACCTACACCGAGCATGTACCTGCACCAAGTGTGTTCCTACACTGAATCTGTTCCTACATTATGTGTGTTCCTACACCAGGTGTGTTCCTACACTGCGCACCTACACCGTGTGTACCTACACCCACTGTGTTCCTACACCAAGTGTGCACCTGCACCGAGTGTTCCTACACCACCTCCCCACCCTGGTACAGCCTCTGAGCTCTCTGTCAGTGCCAGCACAGCACAGAGCAAGCAGTGCCCGACTGCCAGCCCCTCTCCTGCCCTGCCAGCCCCTCTCCTGCCCTTCCAGTCCCTCTCCTGCCCTTCCAGCCCCTCTCCTGCCCTTCCAGCCCCTCTCCTGCCCTGCCAGCCCCTCTCCTGCCCTGCCAGCCCCACTCCTGCCCTGCCAGCCCCTCTCCTGCCCTTCCAGCCCCTCTCCTGCCCTTCCAGTCCCTCTCCTGCCCTGCCAGCTCCTCTCCTGCCCTGCCAGCCCCTCTCCTGCCCTGCCAGCTCCTCTCCTGCCCTTCCAGCCCCTCTCCTGCCCTTCCAGCCCCTCTCCTGCCCTGCCAGCCCCTCTCCTGCCCTTCCAGTCCCTCTCCTGTCCTTCCAGCCCCTCTCCTGCCCTTCCAGTCCCTCTCCTGCTCTGCCCGCCCCTCTCCTGCCCTTCCAGCCCCTCTCCTGCCCTTCCAGCCCCTCTCCTGCCCTGCCAGCCCTGCTCCTGCCCTGCCAGCCCCTCTCCTGCCCTTCCAGCCCCTCTCCTGCCCTGCCAGCCCCTCTCCTGCCCTGCCAGCCCCTCTCCTGCCCTGCCAGCCCTGCTCCTGCCCTTCCAGCCCCTCTCCTGCCCTTCCAGCCCCTCTCCTGCACTCCGCCTGTCCGTGTTTATCAGCGGGGCTGCCTCTCACGCCACAGAGTGTCACCGTGTCACCGCACCCTTCCCTGGCACTCCGAGCACCCGGGCTCTTATGGCTGCTCCTCCTTCCAGGCAGGATCAGCAGCACTTTAGGAGAGAGGAGAAGGAGCAGCAGGAGTTCCCAGAGCGCTGCGTTTTGCCCTGAGAGCTCGAGCAGTTTGTCCCCACACCAGGAGCAGCAATGTCCCCTCCGTGCTCCCTGCCTGGCCGGGGGATTCCCCTCCAGCCCTGCCGGCACCAGCGCTCGGGGCGAGTCCTCAGAGCAGCCGAGGGGCTGCCGGGGGTGTCGGTAACCAAAAACCCCGCTCCACCCCCGGCCCGGCTCCGGCTCCTGCGGGACGGGGCACGGCGCTGCCCCAAAGCCGCTCTGCCTCCGCCTGCCCCAGGACTCAGCCCCGGGTGCCCGCTTGCCACCCACGCAGGTCTCCGGGACACCCAGAGAGCCCCACACCCCCAAACTGACCGCAACGACAACGACAATGCCACCAACACCCCCGTGGTGCGGGGCGAGCGCGTGGAAATGAGGAGGGTCCGCACGCCCGAGTATCCCCCGAGCATCCCCCGGGACTCCGCGGCCCGAGAGGTCCCGGGAGCAGCTTTTGCTGCCCCTTTCCCGAATATTCCTGAAAGAACCCCGTTCTGCACACCCTCCCGGCCGCGGGTCCAGCTTGTCACACCGGCTGCGCCCCCAGCCCAGATCGCTGCTCCCCTCCAGCCAGGAACTGTCCCGTCCTGTCCTGTCCCGTCCTGTCCTGTCGCGTCCTGTCCTGTCCTGTCCTGTCCTGTCCTGTCCTGTCCCGTCCTGTCCCGTCCTGTCCTTTCCTTTCCTGTCCCGTCCTGTCCCGCAGCCCACCCTGCCCGGGGACGCCTGGCAGAGCCTGGCACACGGGACAAAACCCCCTCCACACCCATCCCGAGCGACCTGCAGCCGTCCCGCGGTCGGAGCGGCGCTTCCAGGGTGCCACGGAAAATCCGAACCTCCTCCCGTCCCACCTCCCCGGGCTCGCTGTCATCTGAGCCTCGCAGTTAAACAAACCGGGCGCTTTACAAGCTCTTGGCTGGGCTGTGACTGTAGCCGCGTGTCACCCGACTTCCCAGTGCCACATTCCTGAGTCCCACAGTCACAGGCTCACATTCTAGGCAAACGCTCCGTTTATTTCTATCGGGTTTTTTTTTTTTTTCCCCTACAGAAAGTCACGCAGTACTTGGCGAAACAAAACCCCAGGGAGCGTTCGCAGTTTCTGGGCGGTGATCAAACTGTCCCAGAGCCGGCAGCCCCGAGCCCGCCCCGCTGCCTGCATCCCTTCACCGCCGGTTTGTCGCAGATCAAATTCAGGGGTTTTGCCATCTCCGCAAAGTGCCCCGGGCCGGACAACCGTGCCACCCCCGCCCCAGGTGCCCTCCTGCCCTGGAGGGCTCCCGCAGCCACCAGCGGGGTGGTGACAAGGGGACCGGCAGCAGTCCCACCGGTGCAGGGGGGGTCCAGCCCCGCTCCCAGCTCCCAGCAAGGTCGTTCAGTCCCAGACCAGTTCAGTCCCGGCCACGGCCAAAAAGTCCCTCCGGGGACGAACATTCTGCTCAGCCTGGCATCCCCCAGCCCGCCCCGGGTCGTGCCCCAAACCAGGGGAGCTGCCAGCAGCCCCTCCGCCCTGCCAGGGGCCAGCCCCGCTTTGCAGAGCCCGAGTTTGGGGTTTCTCGCAGCTGTTGGGTTTTAGGCGCTCTCTAAAACAGAATCACAATTGTTATGAAAGGAAGCTGATTTTCCTTGCAAAGGCTCCTCTGCGCAACCCCCGCCCGAGCCCCCAACACCCTCCCCGGCGGGCGCAGTACCTTTGCCGTGCAAAAAGAGCTCGGGGCGAGGGAAGGAGCCCTCCTCGCAGAGCAGGTCGCAGGTTTTATCCGGGGCCAGGGGGTAGCCGTTGTCCTCCTCGTTGTAGTCGCTCCTGCCGTTGCTGTTGGAGTAGCCGTTGGCGTACATCTTGAGGGCAGACCTGCGCAGGCACAGCAGCTCCTGGAAGGCGTACCTGAAGTCGGGGCTCCGGCAGTAGATCAGGGGGTTGAAGGCAGAGTTGACGTAGCCCAGCCAGTTCAAGAGGATGTACAGGTACTTGGGAATGATGTTGTCCTGGATGACGTGCACGATGTTGACGATGAAGAAGGGCAGCCAGCACAGCGTGAAGGTGCCCATGATGATGCCCAGGGTTTTGAGGGCCTTGTGCTCCTTCAAGAAGAACTTGGAGGAGCGGCGGTTCCCGGCTCCCCCTTTCTGCTCCTGCTCCTTGTTCTGGGTGTGAAACCTCCCCTCGCTCCTGTCTATCTTCCGCAGCTGCTTCTTGGCCACCTGGAAGACCCTGGCGTACACGAAGACCATGACCACGAGGGGCAGGTAGAAGGAGATGATGGAGGAGGCGATGGCGTAGGCTTGGTTGGTGAAGAAGTCGCAGCACATCTCGTCCTGGTAGCAGCGGATGGCGTCCTCGTGGTCCGCCCGGTACCAGTGCATCTGGATGGGCAGGAAGGAGGTCAGGCCCGACACCACCCACACCACCAGGATGACCACGCGTGCCTTGCCCTTGGTCAGCAGGCTCTGGTACTTGAACGGGGAGGTGATGGCGAAGTACCGGTCCACGGCGATGACGCACAGGGTCTCGATGCTGGCCGTGACGCACAGCACGTCCACAGAGGTCCAGAACTCGCACCAGAAGTTCCCAAACTTCCACATCTCCATGATGATGTGGCAGGCGCCGAAGGGCACCACGGCCAGCCCCATGACCAGGTCGGCGCAGGCCAGCGAGGTGATGAAGTAGTTGGTGACGGTCTGCAGGCGCTGGAAGCGGGCGATGGCCGTGATCACCAGCACGTTGCCGAAGACGATGGCCAGCACGATCAGCGACATCAGGATGCCCATGCCCACCATCCACACGTCCCGCGACACCGCGGGATCGGCGGCGCTCTGGTTGGCGCTGGCGTTGCCGCCGGGCAGCTCCGTCCCCGCCGCGGCCATGGCCCGGCGACAGCCCCGGGGCGGCGGGGGGGGCTCGGCTCCGCTCAGGGCTCCGCGGCCGCGGCGCCGCTCCGGGAGCCGCGCATGCGGGACAGGTGCGGGACAGGTGCGGGGCCGCTCGGCTGGGCCACCGGGCACCGCTCCGCTCCCGTCCCGGCCGTGTCCCAGCCCGTGTCCCAGCCCGTGTCCCAGCCCGTGTCCCAGCCCGTTAGGCGCCGCGGAGCTTTTTAAGTGACAGCAGCCCGTGACATCAGCCCGCCGCAGCCAATGGCAGCCGGCACCGCACCCCGAGCCCCCCCGCACCCCGCGGCCACCCCCGCCTGCCCCACGCGTGTCCCCGCCCCGTGTGCTGCATCCCCGCCGTGTCCCCGCAGCTGCTCCGGGTGCGCTCCCCTTGCTGGCTCTGCTCTCCTGTCCCCCGTCCCGGGGTGACAGGAGATCACCCTGTGTGCTCCGCTCACCGCCGTGTCCCAGCAGCTGCTCTGGGTGTGCTCCCCTTCCTCCTGTCCCCCGCCCCAGGGTGACCCTATGAGCTCCTTTCACTGCCGTGTCCCCGCAGCTGCTCCGGGTGTGCTCCCCTTCCTCCTGTCCCCCGCCCCAGGGTGACCCCGTACCTCCTGCCCGCAGCGCACTCCCCATGTCACCGATGTCCCCACGCTCCCCACCCGGAGGTGTCCCCACCCCACCCGTGCCCCCTGTGTGCTCACCAGCACGCACAGCACCAGGAAAATCCCGAGGACTCTGGGGCTCCTGGCAGTGAGGACCCCTGGCACCCCATGGTCGTTGGTGGCACCTCGTGACAGGATGTCACCCAGGTCGCCATCCCTGCCAGTCCCCAGCTCGGTGCTCTGGCTGCACCTCAGTGAAGCAGCCACAGAAATTCCAGAGCTGGTCAAGGGCAGAGAGACCCCTAAGCTGTCCTGGGATCACTGACCAGGCAGGGAGTGACCACTGGACACTGTGGCCAGCCAGGCTTGTGGTCAGAGCCAGACACTATCACAAGCATTCCCCTCCAACACAAACAAATTGGCTAAATAAGGGCTAAGGAATCCTGGAAACTTCCTTTCAGCCTGGCAGGAGATAACCCTGCCTCTGGAGTTTCATTTCTGCCATCCCTCTGAAGCAGCACTGCTCTCCAGAGACACATCTCTCTCTGCTGGCCCTGGCTGCTTTAGAGCTGACAGCTGAAAGCTGTGGTTCTAAAACTGCCCTGTTCCTCAGAAAGGGAGAAAATAAAGAATTGTTTTCGCCCAGATTACCCCAATGCCACCAGCAGCAGCACTGCAGGTCAGTCCTGGCTGGATGCAGCTCTGTGGCCTTCCCATGGCACAGGCAGTGCCAGCCTCCTGCCTTTGTCAGCAATTAAACCCTTACCAATGGTGAATCTTATCTGAAACTCGTCAGCTCTCAGGCTCTGATGCTTTTTCATGATTCTGCCTCAATTTTCCTGCAGTGCCAGGGCCAGGCTCCCCACTTTTTGCTGCCTTAGCCCCACTGCCCCACACCACAGCCTGCTGGGTGCCCGTGTCATGCCCCAGCTGTGCTGGGGATATTTATTTATGGGGAAAGGAGGAAGTTTTGTGGTTTAAAGCAGAGGGGCAGATGAGGTACTGGAATCAGGAAATGAGATTAAAGGCAGTTAGGAAGTGTCTGTCCTGCCCTGAACCAGCGGCTTCCCTGCCCTTCCCACACTCCACCTCTGCATCCACACACTTCAGAGGTTTAAGAGACGAGGAGCAGGAGATCCAGAAGTCACCCCCCTCCCATTGCAGACGTCTGGCAAAGCAGGGACAGTGGGAGGAGCTCATGACCTGAGCTGATCACCTGGAGCTTCCCCTGTTGTAAAATAAATAAGGTAAAAAAAGGGGCCATCCCTCCCTACACGCACCCCAGGCAGAGCTGGGACCTGCTGGGTTCGGTTTGTGGCACCCACAGAGCTCACCCCAGCAGGGCTGTGGCCCTCAGGGAGCCCCAGCTGGCTGCAGTGTCCATTCCCACCCTCTGCCCCAGGCCAGCAGTGCTCACCTTGCAGGGAAACCACAGCCAAAAGCTCCTGGGAAAGCAGGGATGTGGAGGAGATGTGTGGTGGGAAAGAAAAACCAGAAGGAAAAGCAGAAATTGTGGGAACTGCACCTCATCCTCAGCTCCCTGTTCCCCCTTTTTTGGTAAGAGCTGAAGTGGCAGCTCTAGGAAGCACTCCAAGTGTCAGGTTTGACCAGGTGGGTTTGCTGGGCTGTTCCTGAGTGTTCTGGCTCCAAATCCAAGCATTCCTAGAGAATTAAGCCCCCTATCCTAATGAAGATACAGATGTTCATCCCACAGATGTTCAGCCTTGCGGGCAGCACTGGGCCCTGCAGGAGCAGAAGCAGATTTGGGGATGTGGTGGGAGAGAGAGACAAAGGCTTCCACAAAGACTTGTTCCAAAGCAGAGTTCTCTGCTTTGCAGCAAGTGTTTTAGCCAGGGCAGCCCTGTCTCTGGCAATCCCCCTCAGAGGCAGCTCCAGGACTCTCTCAATCTGTGCCCAGGGTGCAGGGATCAGTTTCCAGCTCCATATTTTGAGTTTGTTGTACTCTGTTCAAAGAAATCCCAGCCTGGGCTTTGGTCAAGAGGCTGTGCCTGAGGAAGCAGGGCAAGGCTGATTTTTGCTCCTTGGTTTTTTCCCTTGGTTTCCTCTTTGGCAATCTTTGCTCACCTTTTAGGGTGGGCACAGGGCCTGAGATGATTTTTGTCTTTGACTCCGCAGCTGTGGCCCTCAGTGAGTTGGACACAGGTTCAGAAAAAAGGCAGGAATTTGCCTGACATAAAAATAAATTCCATCACCCCAAGTCCCACTGGCTTTTGAGGTTTGCATGACTTTACCTGTGCTTTTGAGTAATTATTAGATTTCCATCAGGTTCAAGGCTTCATACTGGAACTAATTCAACCCCAAACCTCAGAGATGTTGTGAACACAGTTCAGTTTGAATGTTTTGGGGGGACAGAGCCCCACAATGCCTCCTTCAGGGTTCCTTGCACTTTAGGGTGCCAAAACCAGACAGATCTCACTTGTTTCATGGCCCACTGGCCCTGGTGCTTTGTCACCAGGCTGATCTTTCCCCTTTTCATAATTGGATGTGTTCTCCCCCCTCACTGAGTGACATTTGAAGAGCAGCCTGTGGGATCAATGAGAAAGCAGGGCTGGCAGAGAGAAATAATCACTTTTATCAGCCCAACTGACATAATTGGAATAAACAGCCGGGCTCTGGGCATGGAAGACTCTCCTGTGAGGAGCTGCCGTGCCTGCCCAGATGTTTATCACAAACTGGAATGAAGTGGCTGGCCAGATCAGGCTCTTGGCAAGAGCTTGGAAGTGACAATGCTCAACAAAAGCAGTGTTTGGCGGCAGGGAGGGGAATTGGTGAAATTCCATGCAGGGAGGGGTCTGAGGAGGATGCAGAGGGCAGGGAGGGGTCGCTCCTCCCCTGAGTGCTGGCTCACAGCAGCCCTGCTGCCCACCCTGAGCACAGCGGGCACCCTGCCCCCCTGGCAGTGCCCTCTCCGAGGGGATTCACTCTGCTCTGCCTCCCCTTGCTGCTGCATTCCTCTGCATGTGCCAGCTGTGGCTGCTGGCAGGGACAGGGCACCTTCTGTGGGTCACCTGTGCCTTCCTCTGGGGGTGGGATTGCAGCCTTCCAGGACCTGAGGGGACCTGCAGGAAAATGGAGAGACACTGGTTACAAGGATTGGACAGATGGGACACAGGGAATGGCTTCAAACTAACAGAGTGCAGATTTAGATGGGATTTTGGGGAGAGAAATCCTTCCCTGTGAGGGTGGGGAGGTGCCCAGAGCAGCTGTGGCTGTCCCTGGATCCCTGGTAGTGCCCAAGGCCAGGCTGGACAAGGCTTGGAGCCACCTGGGACAGTGGGAGGTGGGGATGGAATTCAGTGATCTTCAAGGTCCCTTCCACCCAACCCACTCCAGAATTCTTTAGGCTCCCTCAAGCTCCTGGCAGGGTCAGGGTGCTCTGGGCAGGTTTTTGGGGGGATCAGGGTGCAGCCTCCTGGCTCCTGATTTCCTCTCTGTCCCTCCAAGCCATGAGACTGCCACCCCTGCCTCAAAACTCTTCTTCTTGTCAAACTTCCATCTCTCCTAACACCCACCTTTTAACCCCTGCAGTGCCAGCTCTCTCAGGGAAGCCATTGATGTGTTTCAGAGCACACCAAGGGAAAGGAAACTGCAGGACACAAGGCAAAGGGAGGCTTTGTGTGGAACCTGGCACTGCTGGAGCAGCTGAGCACCAGGGATTCATTGTCTCTGGGCCAAAGACTGAGCTGCTCAGCCATCAGTCAGCGCTGCTGTGGATGCAGGTGACAGAGTGACACAACCTGAGGGCAGCAGAGGAAACCGAGGTGGGGGGGGCAGGGCAGTGACAGAGCAGATAAAAGATGCTTATCACCGCCTTTTCTTCCCCTTGCTGCTTTTCCCACAGCTGAACTTGGTTTCCACAAGCACAGGAGATGGCTGTGTCCGAGCCACACCTCCCTCTGGGTTTGTCCCTGCCCGGGCTGGTGCCAGCAGTGTCCCTTGTCCTGTCCCCAGACCTGCTTTCCTCCACGAGGGGAATTTGCCACTCCTGGGGGGTTTTGGGGTGGTTTCTGCTCCATCACCCCACCCAGCAGCTCGGAGGGGACCCCAGCCAGGTGCAAGGGGGGGTCACCTTCATGCAGCCATGAATTCCCAGCAGCCTGGGCTGGAGTTGCACACTGGTGGTGTGAGGCCAAGGCTGATTCCAAGACAAATGCACCAAATTAAGGGTCCTCCTGATTTAAAACCTTTTCACTGCCTTCCTGAGCTGCTCAGACCATTCTCATGTCATCAAGCAGGAGGCAAATGACGTGGCACCTCCCCAGGTGTAAAGCTCTGACTCCCATAAATAATGGCCATGGATACAGGAGTTATTCCACGAAAACAGCCCAGGGACCTCTGTCCTCTCCCCCTCTCCATCCAGGAGGGGCTGCTGTGCCCCCCAGGTGAGTCCTGGAGCTGAGCACACAGGTCCCTCTGTGCAGGGAGGACAGACCTCCACCTCACTCCTAATTTTAGAAGGCTGCTCCATGAGCTGGTAGGAAAAGGAACTCCATGTGCTGGAATATGTGCAGAGTCCAAGAGGAAATTTGGTTTTTCCTGAGAGCTTTCTTATCAAATCTGCCTCATATCAAACCCAAAATAGCTGAGTGGCTGCTGAGCTTTGCCTCAGCTCCAAGGGGATGGACTGAGGAGGAATTGCTGCAGGGTGGGCTGTGCTTCATCTGGGGCAAACCCAAGAGGCTTTAATTTGGTTTAATCACCTTTTTTTCCTGGATCCCACGGACCTTTGCAGCCATTGTGCCCACGGTTTTCTGGTTTCCCTCGATGAAACACAATCAACAATTCCATGTTGCTCCAGGAGTATTAAGAGGACATTCACTGGAGCAACTTCACAAGATAGTCCTAAAAAGTTTGGGTTTCAAAAAGTTTGGGTTTCTCTGTGGCTACAGCATAAAGGGTCCCAAATTTTCCCTAAAAGCCTTGCTGGAAAAAGAAAATAACAAGTCAAAAGTGGCTTAGGTTAATTGTTGGGAATTTTGTAAAGCCTCAGCCTGTTCCATTGTAGCCACATTTCTCTTCACAGAGAAAAGCGAGGCACAACTTCCCAAGGATATTTCTGGGATTCACATTCTCTGAACTTCAGAGAAAGAAAAACCAGCTTTTATTTCATTTGCTGTTTCTGTGTTGTTCACAAGTGGGATGCATTGTAGAAGATTGTTTACCTGAAGAGAGTTGTTAACTAGACTCTGGTGTGAGTGCTTTGATTTATTGACCAGTTGAATCCAGGTGTGTGTGTCAGCTGGCAGTCACGAGATTCTGAGCAGTTGTGTGCTTGTGCAGATTCACCTGAGATGTAGCTGTTAGGAAAATTCATCCACAAACATCAGAGGTTTATATCCAAAAAGGAGACACAGGAGTCCTTTCTGGCTTTATTCCAATCAAGGGAGAGGCCATGGGGCATTCCCCTGGGATCCCTTGAATTTTTGGGGGACACAGCCTCCTTTTTATCCCAATTCCCAACCACATTTCCCTTCTCTCTTTCCCCATTTCTGAGGTACTTGAGAGGTTCAGACTTCCCAAAATTCCTGATCCCAAAGATTTCCCTCTAATGTACAACCCTCCCTTTTCATTTTTAATTCTTACAGAGTTTAGGGGTTTTTCTTCCCCATTGTTCCTTTCATCTTTCAATGTCTAATTTATCAGCAAACCCAAAGTTTATTTGTAAAAGCAAATATCTTAATATCTTTTCCCACTCATCAATCAGTGGAATCCTTCCCATTGTTTCTTTTCTCTCCCAGAGCTGGTTTTATCTTCCAGCAGACCCAGAGCTGGTTTGGAAATCCACCGTTCCTCTCATGATGTAATATAATATAGAATAATATAGCATAACAAAGTAATTAATTACCCTTCTGATAAGACGGAGCCCTCCTCGTCCTTCCTCCCCCTCGTCGTGCCCTGCTTTTACTGCATTCCATCACTCATTTCCCACAGACCCTGGACAGTTCCAGCAGGAATTGTCACGGGGAGTTTCCTCTGAGCACAGAAGTGAACGGATGCCCTAAAAGGAGCTCGCGGGCTGAGTTCTGCAAGGTTTGGGGACTGGAGGATCCTTAATAAAGTGACTGGGCTTGAGAAAAAGCACACTGGGAATCCTGCACGGAACCACCCGCAGACCCTGCAAGGACAGGTGTTTAATTGTCTGCCATCAGCTAATTTGTTTAATTGGGGGCGGGGTCTGGTGGGAAGCACGAAGCTGTCCGGGTGAGGTGAGGGGCAGGCAGAATTCCCTCTCCGCCTGGCCCTGATGGGAATCCCATCCCCTTCTCCCGGGAATTCCGCAGCCCATTCCCAGCTCGCCTCTCCCATCCCACATTTTATACCCCATTCCCGTTTTCTCTTCAGGAACTGAAGGCAGAGCAGCCCCTGGAAGGGAAAGGCACCGCCGGGGGAGGGATTTGGAAGGAATTGGAGACGGGACTTCTCGGTTACTTCAGGTGATGTGATTTATTTTTCTTATCTTCCGCACAGGCAGGAAGGGTGAGCTCGGCTCACATCTTCACCACACGGCTCACGAGGTCGCGAGACCTCTCATTACACGATTTTTAGATTATTTATTAACTAATAAAACACTGCTAACAAGGATATTTATGCTTTTGACTCAATCTTTAAATATTTCATCTTATGGATTCATGCTGCAGTGTAAATTTTCTTAGCGAATCATGTTCTGACACACAGACTTACAGTGCTGCACTCCACTCTGGAGGAAGCAGGAATTTTTGTCTGTCACCTGTTTATAAATCCCTCATTTTTTGAGGAAACAAGGACAGCTCCTTGGTTTTGTCTCTTAATCTTTCTTACCTTAACGTGTCTTTGCCTCAAACTATAAATCCACATTCTCGCTTCTAGCACCTCACTTCGGAGGCATTTTCTAAGGTCTCAGGTCAAATTTAGTGTTTAATTCTAAGCTTTAGCTTCCAGGCACAAAGTTCTGAGAGTTCTCTGCATTTCAGATTCCAGCACCACCCGGGCTCTTTTCCCACCTCAGCCTCTCCGGAATGTCAGACAAACCCAGTTTAACTCCTTAAACAAACCTTATTTAACTCCCTAAACAAACCCCGCTGAACTCCTTAAACAAACCTTATTTAACTCCTTAAACAATGGCAGTAATTGCTTTTAGATGAGCTATTGTGTGCGGCACCCACCTCGGAGATGGTATCTGGGAGCGGGGCTTTGTGTGGTACCGGGATTTAACAGCACTCCAGATTACATCTCTGACCGCTGTTTGTATTTGCTGCCCGATGGTAATTGGGGGGATTCTAATCTGGGCTGGATTTTATTTTAATTTTTCTGGATGTGGCCAGCCCTGAGGGAAATGGTGTAAGGCTGTGCTAAAATTAGCGCTGGCAAGCTCACATTCGCCCCTTCCGCCAGCTCCCGGCAGAATATTTGGGATAAAAAACGGCTCCAAGTCTGACCAGAGAACCTGCAATTCCCACCTCTCCCACTCCCACTATTACCCTTTTCCACGGAGACACAGACTCAACGTTTTTAGAACTTTGTATCCTCCAGAATTCCTCCCCATTCCCCGGAGAACAGGAATTTTCTCCTTGAGTTCACCAGATAGAATTAAAATCTCAGCTTTTTGCCTCAAAAATCCACCTCGTGCCTCTCTGAGGACTTTTTGGTTGCATCCCTGGAGGTGCTGCTGCAGAAGAGAAATTCTGCAGGAACCAGCCCTTGTGCCTGCAGTTTTCTCTCAGAGCCACCCGTGTCCATCTCTGAGTGCAAGAAATCCCCGAGAGCAGTTTTCTCCATTGCATTTCCAGTTCTAGGAATATTTTCACCTCCTGCAGCTGAGCTGCTCCCCAGGGCAGGGGAGAAGGCCAGGCCAGATAAACCAAGATAATAATGAAGATTTGAGTGGTTGAGGTGAGCACAACCCCGTGCTGGCTCCCTGCCTTCTCCCCAGAATGAAAGAAATTCGTGCAACTTTCCTGCTGTGCCCGTTAAATATTCCTGCAGGGAGCTGAGCCCTGCCCAGCCATTGATTCCCCACCTCAAAGGTCAAAGCCATTTGGCTTCATAATCACTTGTGCAACCCCCTGGTGCAAGTGGGAGGTTGGGAAAAGTGTCCTGGAGGAGCAGGTGGAGAAGGAGGGAGATGCTGCACTGCCCAGATGCAGGGCTGGGTGGAAATGAGGATCTGGGGTGGGATTTTGGGAGGGGAAGAGGCAGAAATGCCACTGTGATACCTTGGGAAGGCTGAGCTAGAGCAGAGACCAGACAGAGCTAAAGAATAAAGCAGGGATGGATTCCAAGGATCTCCTCCATGGATGCACCTTGGGCAGCACCAGAGCCCAGCCAGGGCTGCCCCCAAGATGACCCAAAATGGCCCCAAAATGCACGGCCGGGCACGGGGTCTCTCCCTGGGATCAGCTCTGCTCCATTTGCACCTTGCAGTTCATTGTCCCAGCCCAGCTTTAGCCCAGCCAGTCCCACCCTGCTTGTTTTTCTCTCTCCAGCCCACGGGGTTTGTGCTCCTGGGCTGTTTCTGATGAACTCCCAAGCTGTCCTGGTTCCATTTGGGGTGTCAGCAGTGGGATGTGTGAGCTCTGTGGGTGCAGGGCTGGGTGCACTCCAGTGGCTCCATTCCTGCAGGATTAGCCAGGAGAAGGTGGGACAGGACCCTGGGGACTTCCCAGGACAGGTTTGAGTCCCTTCACCAGCTGCTGCCGTGGTTCTCAAGGCTCAGGTGAGGTCCAGCAGCAGCACCTCCATCCTGGAGGTGACAACTCAGGGACAGGAAGCAGGAATTTTTGTCAGCCACCTGTTTCTAAATCCCTTGTTTTTTGAGGAAACAAGGACAGATCCTTGGTTTTGTCTCCTAAACTGCTCCTGCACTGCTGAAAGAAAGAGACTGAGAGGTGACAGCAACACAATGTCCCCGTGAGGGCTGGGGGCAGATCTTGTGGGTGACATCAGCTGGGCCCAAGGCAGGGCAGGAGCTGTCACCACCAAGAACTGATGGGAGCACCAGGCTTTGTCCCACAAAAACAAGAGGTGACTGCAGGGAAGGATCTCTTGTCCCTGTCATTTGAGAGCAGCTCACTCCTTTAGTTTCCACAACATCTTAAATTGCTTCCTGGGGCCTGGCTGAGGTGAAGATTTACAGGGATTTTACAGGCACAGGAGGGGCAGATCCAGTGTCTGATGCCAGGCAGTGCATCCCAGACTTTTCACCTGGAAAACAGCCTTGTCCTTGTCCAGACTGAGAGTTCCAGGGTGCCTGTGGCTGACAGACCCTGGTAAGGAGCATTTTGTAGGAAGGTTTGCATTCCCTTTCCCTGGAAATCTCTGCTCATTCCTATTGCATGAGTTCAGGCAGCTGCCAAGTTCAAGCGGGTGCAGTTTTAAAAGGGAAAATCCTGCTCGAAGCCCAGCATAAATAATTATGGATACAGCTATATCAAAAAGAATTATAAGGCTTTAAATAAGCTAAACTAAAATAAAACAGCAGCCCTCTCCTTCACCTGCTGGCAGCCTGAGCCCAGCATTCCCAGCCATGGATGTGGATGATTTTTTGGAGCAGGTAAAGGAGCTTGGAGGGGCTGCATCTCTCTGGAATCTGGTGCCAAGGGTTACAGCCTCCTCTGCAGAGCAAGAGTGGGAGCAGGAGCTCGTGGGGCTGGCCCCAGCACTGCCACCACCAGCCAAGTCACCATGCCTTCCTTTCCCCCAGGGATTTAAAGCTCATTAATTACCCAGTCCTCACAGTCTGGGTTATTGTTGTCATTACACATAAAAGTCAGCAGCTTTTGTGGGAGATGTGGGAGACCCCAGTTCACAGGAATTTCACTGTGGGGGGAGGAATTCCAGCGTCTGGCAGACCCAGCCCTCAGCTGTTTGATGTTTCTCTGGAGATAAAATCTTTCCAAATTTGTGCAGGGCCTGGAGCTGGGGGATTCAAATGCTGTCAGTGCCACAAGGGAGGGCAAGAAATGAAATATTCCTGCCTGGAGCTTTCTGTGAGACACCACCAAAATGGGGCAGGAACTTGGGTCTGAGCCCTTCAGCAAGCAGAGGGAACAGCTCTGGAGTGCAGGAGGGGTCTGAGATCCATGCCCTGTGCACCTGGGCATCCTTTCCACAGGAGGGGTCTGAGATCCATGCCCTGCACACCTGGGCATCCCTTCCACAGGAGGGAACTGAGATCCATGCCCTGCACACCTGGGCATCCCTTCCACAGGAGGGGTCTGAGATCCATGCCCTGCACACCTGGGTGTCCCTTCCACAGGAGGGAACTGAGATCCATGCCCTGCACACCTGGACATCCCTTCCACAGGAGGGAACTGAGATCCATGCCCTGCACACCTGGGTGTCCCTTCCACAGGAGGGGTCTGAGATCCATGCCCTGTACACCTGGGCATCCCTTCCACAGGAGGGAACTGAGATCCATGCCCTGCACACCTGGGCATCCCTTCCACAGGAGGGGTCTGAGACCCATGCCCTGGGCACCTGGGCATCCCTTCCACAGGAGGGATCTGAGATCCATGCCCTGCACACCTGGGCATCCCTTCCACAGGAGGGGTCTGAGATCCATGCCCTGCACACCTGGGGATCCCTTCCACAGGAGGGGTCTGAGATCCATGCCCTGCACACCTGGGCATCCCTTCCACAAGAGGGGTCTGACATCCATGCCCTGCACACCTGGACATCCCTTCCACAGGAGGGAACTGAGATCCATGCCCTGCACACCTGGGTGTCCCTTCCACAGGAGGGGTCTGAGATCCATGCCCTGCACACCTGGGTGTCCCTTCCACAGGAGGGGTCTGAGATCCATGCCCTGCACACCTGGGGATCCTTTCCACAGGAGGGAACTGAGATCCATGCCCTGCACACCTGGGTGTCCCTTCCACAGGAGGGAACTGAGATCCATGCCCTGCACACCTGGGTGTCCCTTCCTCAGGAAATGTCCCTTTAATCCCCAGGTTCCTGCTCCTGAGCCAGCAGCAGTGCCATCAGAGATGTTGTGGCTGCCCAGCCAGGGAGCTGGGACAGCCACAGGGCAGGGAAAGGCCTGGAAGGCACCACTGCCTTCCTTTCTGCAGCTGAGGAATGGGGAATCCTGGGGCTCTCCCTTCTAGGCAGGGCATTCTTGAATGCTCTGGACTTTCCCAGTTCATTCATCCACTTTTGCACAGTTTAATTCCTTAATGTCAGCAAATCTGTGCCTGCCTGCACCCAAATTCACAAGGCACACCTTGGCAGCTGGTCCCTGCACCTCTCTCTGCTCCAGGCTCAGCAGAGTTGGGAGATATTGATTAAAACCCCTTTTGTTCCTGCACTTCAGGAGAGCAGAGGGCTGAAAAGAGCAGCCTGAAGGGCCTTTCCTGGAAGAAGACAGGAGATCTAAGAAAATCAGGAATCCCCCAAAGGGTGAACATTTGTTTTATTGTTGTGGAGCTGCAGGGATTGGATCTGAGGGGACACAGGGATGGCTGAGGGTGCACAGGGTGGAGGAGCTGCTGTGGCTCTTAATGAGCCTCCTCTACTCCCCAGGGAAAACCTCTGAGCCTGGACATGACTCAGAACTGCTGGTGGGAAGGAAAATTTGAATGCACTGTGGAAGATTTTTTTATTATCCCTGCAGTGCTTCAGGAGAGAAAGGAAAATGTGCCTTAGAATGGAGCAGAGACTGCACTGAGTCCCTGTTAAAGCTCTGCTGGCAACTGGCTCTGGAGCATTGTAATTAAACCATCTTAATGAGGTAGAAAAAACAAAGGGCCAAAGAAATGGAATGGCTGCTGCAAAAATGTTTTCACCTGCTTCCCAGAGAGGAGCAGCTCTTTCCTTGTTGTTTTGGAAGGGATTCCTCCCTCTCGGATTAAAGGCTCATTTTCCAGCACACCAGGATGGGATGTGGGAGCTCGCAGAGAGGGAATTGTGAGGAGGAATGCTCCCATGGATGCAGCCAGAGGAAAAGGTGGGATGAGAGGGAAGAAGCAATGTGCAGCTAGAGGGAGGTTTTGCAGTATTGACAAGGCAGTGCTGTCTAATAATTAATTTAGAATGACAGGACATTCAGACTCGTGTTTGCCTGCTCCAGAGCTCCTGTTCCTGGTATTCCATGGGGATGAACCCTGGGTTCCCCTGCCTGGGAAAGGTGATTCCTCTCACCTCCTGTTACAGCTTCCTGTCAGGCAGCAGCAGCAGGAGCCCCTGAGAGATCCCTGAAATCCCCATCCAGAGGGGCTGGGCTTGGCTCTGGGCTCAGGACAGTCCTGTGGGGTAAAATCCAGCCCATCCTCTTGGATTTGCATCCTGCACTCCATCCTCAGGGCCCTGGGGAACGCTTGGGCCATCAGCTGGCAGTGCCCCAAGCAGGGAATTGTCCTCATATCTGACCATGTAGGGAATGAAGGTCCAGAGTCCCAAAGTGCTTTAATAGAAAACCAAGACAAAAATCCACATCCTGCATCCAGGGAAGGGAAATCCTCGTCCTGCATCCAGGGAGGGTTTGCATTTGTGAGCACTGGGAAGAGCTCAGGGCTGCCCAGTGCCCTGAGAAATTGCTCCTTTTATTTTTCTCCTTTCGTTTTACATCCTGCAGCATTTTGGGGTTACATCCCAGAGAACTCTTGGAAATCCTGACTGGGATCTGAACTTACAGGTAAGGAGGAAAATCATGCATTAAAATTGTAGGGAATGAACTTTTGGATGTGTCTCTGCTTTTCCTAAGGAGACAAAGCACTTAGGGGAAAAGAAAAACAAAACTCAGTCATGATAGGGGTGATACCTCTTCCTGTTTGCCACAAGAAAAGCAAAATCAACGGGTTCTAAGGGCCAGGGGAAATATTTCAAAACATGAAAATCCATAAAAACTGGGGATTTCTGACTTTAAACACAAAATTTAAACTGTAGCACTAAGATAAATCTTTATGGGTGAAATAGTTTTGTTTTCTATATAAAGGCAAGATTCAGAAGGCATTTACTGATTCCTGGTTATGATAAGACTGACAAATACAGAAAGATTTTTAGTGCTGACCTCCTCTGTCCAAAACTTAATTTAAAGGAGATAGAAACAAATATTTTTGGGGAAAAAAAAACCCCAAAAAACCAAAAACAACTACAGAAAAAAAGACTTCTCCTCCATTTCCAGGTGTGCAGAACACCTGGATAAAATTTCCCAGTTGTCCATGGAGGTAAAGTTTGGTCAGAGTTATAAAAACCTCCCTGACATCTTTCTTTATCCCTCTTCTCTCTGCTGGGAGGTGTTTTCTGGAATTCTCCTTTTTCTTTCCAACTGAAGGCTGATCAGAAGAAGACAAGACAAGACTTGGTAACGTTTCAGATGATAAAAAAAATTAATTAAAATGCCAGTCCAGTGTCAAGGAGCTTTACACATCAAATCCCTGCTTTTCCAGGCTGAGGAAGGTGGGAATGGGGATTGGGGTTATAAAAGCTCAAACCACCAGGAGCTTCTGGAAGTTTCCTCCTCTCTCACTTGGTGGTGCCAGCTGGGAATAAGAATGGAATTAGGAGCTGCTCGTGCAGGATGGATGTTCCACCGATGGTACAGAACATCACCCATGGTTTATTCC
Organism: Haemorhous mexicanus; assembly: GCF_027477595.1. NCBI lineage: Eukaryota > Metazoa > Chordata > Aves > Passeriformes > Fringillidae > Haemorhous > Haemorhous mexicanus. The sequence continues at coordinate 1,906,442 of NC_082355.1, forward strand.
CCTTTTTCTTCCACGTCTCCTCCATCCTGAACATCTTAAATTCATCTGGAGACGCCTGGAACGTGCAGGAAACTCTGGGATTTGTACAGCACGTTTGGCCAAGCCCCTGGACAGCATCAGCCTCATCCCAGGGATTTTGGGAGCTCCCCAGCCTGGTGCAGAAGGGCTGAAGAGTCTTTCTGACGTAAACACAGCCTCTCACCACGGAAAGAAGACCAAAGGGAATTTCTGGCACAATCCAGAGTGAGACATAATTTTGTGATGACCTCTCCCAGCTCCATCCCTTTGCTTGGCACCAGGTTCACTGTCTGACACATGAATTTAAATTTCTATCCATCTACAGCACTTAAAGACCAAGAAATTCTCGGGGTCCTGGTCCTGGCTGCTCCCTGCAGAAGCAGAGGAACAGAATCAATACAATCTTTTTAATCCAAGAGAAGATGAAATATGGGAAGGTTATGCCCAGGGGCACACAGGAAATCAGCAGCAGAGCAATTCCCATTGCCCAGATTCTGTCTGTGTGCTCTGAAAGGTTTTCTCCCACTGCCACAGGACCTGGAGCAGAGAGGAAATTCCACCCCAACTCCAATCCCTTCCAGCTGCAGCTCTGCCCTGTTGGCTCGCTGGGTTTCCCAGGAAATAAAGCTCTGGAACTGAACAGCAGCTGCCCTTCAATGACAAGCAGAGCTCCCTCAGCAGCACACCAGAGCTTTGCTGGGGTTTCCATTCATTTTCTCCAACTTCATCCAAGTGAGGCCAGGATGGGAGAGGAAGGATCTCCTGGCACCTGGGAGTCACCTGGAAGGGAGCAGCAGCAGGAGAGCCACTAGGAGCAGTTGCTGCACACAGCTTCAGGGAGTTTGTCTCCCCTAAAGAGTTCTGGTGGCAGAGGGAGGGTTGGGAAAGCCTCAGCAAAGAGGGGTTTGTCTGTCTTGGAAGAACCTCAGGGAATCACAGGGGAAGCTGGAAGTGAGTGAGTGGTGGGAATGACCCCATCCAGCTTTCTGCAGGATCCCTGTGGAAGCTGCCACTCCTCCAGCTTCCCTGGACAAACCCTGAAATGCAAAGGTCTGGCTCCATCCCTGTTTCATTAATCAGAGTGTTTCCTGGTGAAAAACCATGGAATTCCACCAAAAGCAGAGCACAGTCAGGCCCAGGGATGCAGCTCCATTTTTCCATGTGTTTTGTACCCTCACTTTGACTTGCTCAGACAGGGACAGCTAAAATGTCTTTAAAAGTCCTTTAAGTGCTCCCAGACCTTCAGAGGGTCAGAAATGTGCATCAGACCTGGGTCTGGAAGCAGGAAACATCACAGAGGGGCTTGAGAAAGTTTGGAAAACTATGGGATGGGGGTTTGGAACACCCTAACCCTCATCCACGGTGTGAAATCTCTTCTTCAAGGGGTTCCTGTTAGCTTGACCTTTTCTGGAGAGCTTTTCCTGCCAGGACCCATCGCAGCTTGTACCCAGGAGAGCCCAAATCCAGCCCTGGAATGTCCCTGGAGGGCTCTGCAGCTGCAGGCCAGCACAGAGAGGCTCTGACACCTCTGAGCCCCAGCCCAGCCTTATCAGCCTCTTCACCCAGATGACTCAAAGGAAATACCAGCAGCCTTTGAAGCTCTGAAGCAGGCAGGGAAGCGCTGCCAGCTGGGCACAGCTCCAATCCCAGCAGGAAAAGAGCAGGAGCACAGCTCCATGCCCAGGGTGAAGCTTTTCCAGGCATTATCCCGGGCATTTGGGCTGGTTTGCTGTGCAAACCCAGGGCACCACAGGGAATATTTCTCTGCTCTGGGGTGCCCTGAGCCCCAGGGGAGCTCTGACTCTGACCCTCATTCATGGAGAAAGTATCCCAGACTCCAAGATAGACTGGAATCCACAAAAGTGTGAAACAGATTATAGAGAGCAGTGCAGGTGTGTCACTGGGTGAGAAATTGAGGGTTTGGGGTTTTTAGTGTGTTGTGGATGGAAGCAAGATGGAGGGCACAGGGTGTGGTCCTGGGTTTCTTCTTCATGCTTCTTCTTCCTCCTTCTCCGTGGGTTTGGGTGGCATTCTGTAATTGGGTGGCAAATCCACATTGTGGGGCTCTGTGGGATCAGTTATTGGGTTAAAAGGGAAAATAATCCAGGTGTCAGCTCTTAATTGGACAGTTTAGTCTTAAAAGCCCTTGTACCAAGAGATTGTTGGCTGTTTTGTGCCTTCTAATGAAAGGTTGCAGAGCTCACAGCAGTGAGACTGTTTTACTGATAAATAACAAACACCTGAGTCCCAACGTGAACTACTGCCTCAAGTGCCTTCAATCCAGCCCCAGAGAAATCCACAGCTGGGACCCCCACAAGTGGGACCCCCCAGTTTGCTGCTCTCAGGGCAGGCCAGCAGGATCTGGCCGTGTTTTCTGGGATTCAGGTTTGTCCACAGCCTGCTGACGTCAGGAATCCATCATGCCATGGGCAGATCCCACAGGGAAACCTCCAGCAATTCATCATCCCGGCCCCCTGCCTTATCAACACCCTGCCCAGGGGGGGAAGTGACCAGGGGAGTGTTTGGGAGGGGATGGTTTCACAGCAGGGTCACTGCTGGAACAGCCCAGAACACTTCACTGCCACGTCCCCACTTGTGTGCCTGTGGATTTGGAAAAGTCAGGAAGAAATTCCTTCACATGGGGAGGAATGGTGGATTTGTCTTTCCAAACCAGCTGTGGGGCTGCTGGGAGATAAAACCAGCTCTGGGAGAGAAAAGAAACAATGGGAAGGATTCCACTGCTTGATGAATGGAAAAAGATATTTGCTTTTACAAATAAACTTTGGGTTTGCTGATAAAGGAAATTAGACATTGAAAGATGAAAGAACCAGTGGGGAAGAAAAACCCCTAAACTCTGTAAGAGTTAAAAATGAAAAGGGAGGGTTGTACATTAGAGGGGAATCTTTGGGATCAGGCATTTAGGGAAGCCTGAACCTCTCAAGTACTTCAGCCATGGGGAAAGAGAGAAGGGAAATGTGCCCAATTGGGATAAAAAGGAGGCTGTGTCCTCCAAAAATTCAAGAGACCCCAGGGGATGCCCCATGGCCTCTCCCTTTGTTGAAATAAAGTCAAAGGACTCCTCTGTCTCCTTTTTGGACATCAACCTCTGGTGTTTGTGGAAGAATTTTCCTAACATCTTTAAAGCAGAAACTTCTGTAGATCCTGGAGACCAAGTAATGCAGGGATGAAGAAGAATTTTCTAAAGTTTTTTTTTTTAAATTTCAAATGGGTTTGGGCAATATCCAGTGGGTTTTGGCATTGAAGGGAGAATGAACAGAAAGTCCATGAATAAAATTCATCCTGGCAGAGTCTTTTGGATTAGATCTGAATTAGAACTCGTAAATTAGAATTAGGATATGACACCTGTGTGGCTGCCACACTCAGGCTGATATTCCTGCCCAGAGCTGGTCACCCACTGCACAAAGATCTGGATTCTCATCCCAAACCTGCAATTCCCATCAGTTCCTGAGGGTTCTCCCAGCACCCACAGGCTCAGCAGCACCAGCACTGCACCCCTGGGCTGCAGCTTGCAGGGCCCCACTGCTCTGGCCTGAGCCTTCAGCCTCTGGCACCAGCTCAGTGCAGATCCCTGCAGCTCCTGCAGGCACTGGGAGGTCACACTTGTGTCACCCCAAGGCTCCTCCTGTCCAGGGGAGCAATCCCAGCTCTGCCAGCAGAGCTGCTCCAGCCCTCTGAGCACCTTGAACTTGCTCCAACCCAGGAAGCCACAGCTTCACTAAATGTCTTCAATTTTGTAAAAAATGGTGGATTACACCCAGAAATGTGGACGGCACACTGTGCCCACACCTGCAGCAAATCTGGGCTGTTCCTCCTCTGCTCAGCCTCTCCTGCCAGGGAAATGTGGATGTCGAGCTCCAGCCGAGGTGGGCACTGGGCAAAGCCTGGCTGACTCCTGAGGGTGTGGGGTACAAAGCCAGCACTGTCCCACAGGCTGGCAGGGCTCAGGGAATGGTGCTCAAGGAATTGCACTTGAAGGAGAAATGAGAATATGAACAGAAAAGCAGCTTGAGGAGCTACACCAGAGGGTCAGTGATTTTTTCTCTGTTTCTGTCCTGGCTGATTGGAAACCTTTCACCTTTCCAAAGCAATTTTGTAGCTCCCAAACGAGTCAACAACACCAAATCTGGGAAAACCAGCCCAAAGTTAAGTAATATTAATTGCCTCTTGCTCTGGCTGGTGATGAGCAGAGCAGAGTTCACTGGAGTGTGGTGGGAATTGTCCCTGGGTAATTGTCCAAGCCCTGTGCCTGCCCCACACACCTTCCCCAGGGAGCCTCTCTCCTCACTGCTGACTTGTGCTCCCAATTCCCAGCACTGGGAAATTCCCATTATTGTGTAAATCAGTCCTAGAGTGACACCTCTGTGTGTGACTCTTCTCAGGCAACTTTTAGCTCTGCTCCCAGGTGACCACAGGAATTTAAACATCCCACAGGCAGCTGGATCCAGCAGGCTGGCAGGGAATTTCCATCCAGGAAAGCTTCCTGCTCCAAGATCTCAAAACAACACAAGAAATCTTTCAGAATCCCAGAATTACTGAGGTTGGGAAAGATCTCCAGGATCATCCAGTCCAATCTGTGCCCGATCCTCACCTTGTCACCACCCCAGAGCACTGAGTGCCACCTCCAGTTTTCCTGGGACACAAAGATGTGTGACACAGCAAGGAAAACCAGGATGGGCTGAATTCTCAGGGAATTTTCCTGCCAGTGTGGTCTGAGAGAGTGGGAACTCTTGGCAAACTTCAGGACCAGCCCAGATTTCCAGAGCAGTCCCGTGTTCATCAGGGATGGAAGCGAAGATCTGGAAGTGCTGTTTATCTCTTGATATCAAACTCCAGATCAACACAAACTCCCTGTGCTGGGAGTTGATGACCAATTCTGTGATTTCCAGAATTCCACAAGATTTGTTGTGGTTTCACCTCTTTTCCCATCCCCATGGCACAGGGGAGTCTGAGAAAGGAATGGCAAGTGGAGATCAGCTCCAGCTGAGCTGGGAAACACCAGAGCACCCACCCAGGCAGGCAGCAGCTTCCTAGACAGGCAGCTCCAGGGACCAAGCTGGCACTGCTCACAGGAGTAAATGAATCAGAAAATGACTGTGCCTTCCAGGGAGGACAATAAAGATAAAATCAGGATTTGAGGTTGTTTGGCTTTTTGTGAACTTCAGGAGAAGGAAGGGTTCGAGGCAAACACGTTCAATCGGTGTTGGAGATCTTTCCATGGCTGATTTATGCAACCAAAGGTCTGTGCCTGACCAGGAGTTTCAAGGAATGAAGGATTCCTGTGGTGAAGGCTGAGTGGAAATTTAGCTGTGTTTTATGGACTTGAACATCGTTTTTGTTTTTGAAACAGCTGGGACAAGAGCAGAGGCTCCGATGGGAGCAGCTCAGGCCTGGGCTCTTGCCAGGTCAGTGGTGGATTCTGAGTGTTTGACTCAGGGTTGAACAGCTCAGGAAATCTCATTTCGAGCTTGTTCCACAGCCCTGAGCTGCTCCACTTAGGAATTATTTCCTGACATTCAGCTGACACTTTCCTTCAATTAGTCATTCCATTTCTCTTAACGATCCCCTAATTGCTTTCCTTTCCTTGTTGGTGTGTGACCCTCCTTCTGTTTGCAGTGTCCTATTAGTCACTGCCTAATTTGTGCCACTTCCATTTCCCTTCATGTGTCAGCAGCTTGAGCTTTCCCATTTATTTCCATTTACTTCCAATTATTGTGTTCCTCTGGCCTTCTTCTCTCTGGTGTCTCGAAGGTCTCACAGAACCTTCCAGTGCCTGCTCTGTCTCTTGTCCCACTGTCAGCACAGGCTCAGTGACACCCAAAAGTGGCACTTCCCAGAATTCCAGAATCATTTAGGTTGGAAATGACCTCCCAGCTCATCAAACCCAAGCTGTGCCCCATCCTCACCCTGTCCCCAGCCCAGAGCACCGAGTGCCACCTCCAGGGATGGGGATCCAACCCTCCCTGGGCTGTTCCAGTGCCTGAGCACCCTTTCCATGGGGAAATTCCTGCTGTGCCCACCCTGAGCCTGCCCTGGCCAAGCCTGAGGCCATTCCCTCTTGTCATGGTGGCCCACCTGGCTGTCCCCTCCTGTCAGGAGCTGTGCAGAGCTAAAAGTTCCCCCCTGAGCCTCCTTTTCTCCAGGCTGTTGTGCTCACTCACAGCCTTGGATAAAGACATCACAGGTGCTCCCAGCTCCATTCCCAAGCTCTGTTTTGGGTAACAAATGAGAGCTCTTGGTCTGGGTGATGCCAGCCAGGGATGTCCCAGGTGCCAGGGCTGCCACCCCAGCTGGAGAGTTTTGCTTTCAGCCTCTAGCAGAGCGTAGCAGGGAGGTGAAGTGTGATGGTTTCCAAAGGGATCCTGCCTGCCTGAGCCACTCCCAGCTGGTTCTCACAGGTCTCAGTCACAGAATCAGCTCCTGCTGCCCTGGAGTCGCTGCTGGGGCTGATCTCAGCTAATCCCCAAACCCAGCTCCACCCAGATACCAATGCACAGCCTTTTCCTCTGTGCTCACACCTGGACTGGTTTCTGCCAGGCTGGATTTAGCTTGGATGGAGAATCCTTGCTCTTGCTTTTGATGTTTCACATGTGAGGACTTCAGAATAGAAGAATTTCATCCTGGCAGCTGGAAAAGAGGTGTCACTGCTGGGGGGGGTTTGCTTAAATATGAATCTGATGCCAGCCTTGGCACCAGGCACAGCCAACCTCTCTTGGGGGACATCAGGAGCCCAAACTCCCTTTTGGAGCTGGTTTTGAGCCTGGGCTGAAGCCCCTGATGAGGTGCCACAGGCAGTGTTTTTCCAGGGACATCCTTTCCCAGTCTCTCTCCACCACCCCACTCCTGTTTTGCTGGCTCTCCCTCAATCCCATAATAATTCCCCTCTAAAGTCCAGTTCCATTTACAGACTCATGTCCAGGAATATTTAGCTAAGATCTCTACAACCTTTTCCTCTGAGCAGATGCTGCTCCAGAAACATTAATCTGCTTTTTTTTGGTCTTGTCACTCCCCTCGAGCTCTGCCTTCCTCCCTCACTGAGCAGAGTGTGCAAGTGCAGCCACCCCATGTGAAAAACCAGAGATTCCCTGAAGAAAATCACCTTTATTCCCTCCACTCCAGCCAGATCTGCTCCATGGGCAAAGCTGCAGGAGAACAGAGGTGTGTGAGAGAGGTGGGAAGCACATGGATGGGCAAATAAATTCCTTGGCTGTTGCTCACATTCTGCTCCTTTAGATTTTATTTTTTTTAAAGAATCACCTCTGAAGCGTGTGAAAGAGGGAGTGTTCCCATCAGAGGAGCCGTGCTGCAGAGTGTTCTCACATTTACTCACACCTCTGAGTCATGAGCAATCCACGCTGAGCTCCTTTCAGGGCTGATTTCAGGGCTTGCCACCTCCCCTGGGGGAAGCTGCACCTCAGAGCCCGGACCCCAACTCCTCATCCTGCTGCTCTGGGGATGAACTGGGCTGGGCAGAGGAGGCTGCCCTCGGGGCTGGCCTTGCAGCACCTGCACAGCCCTTTTGTGGGCAGGCAGCCTTGCCACACCTTGATGTTGTGATGCCAAAGCTGCACAGAGCAGGAGGCAGAGCCAGCCCCGCGCTGCCCACGCTGTCACAGCACTGGTGACACAGCCCCAGCTGCAGGGGATGAATCACAGCAGAGGAGGAGGCTCCATCAGCACCAAACCACAGAAAGGTGGATGTGGAGCTGGGAACAGCCCTGGCACGGACACATTTTATGGAAAATCCTTTTGTTAGGATTTCTTCTCCTGAGAAGCTGAGAGGCCTCAGAGATGAAATGTGAAAAATAATTCTCTGCTGCTGTGGAATGCACCAGGTGCATCCTTGATTGGTCTCATGTGGTTGTTTTTAATTAATGGCCAATCACAGTCCAGCTGTCCCAGACTCTCTGGTCAGTCACAAGATTTTATTATCATTCCTTTCTATTCCTTGATCACCTTCTGATGAAATCCTTTCTTCTATTCTTTTAGTGTAGTTTTAATATACCATTTTATTTTAATATAATAGATATAATAAAATAATAAATCAGCCTTCTGAAGCATGGAGTCAAGATTCTCCTCTCTTCCCTTGTCCTGGGACTCCTGGGAACAGCAGCACACAGCCCCAGCTCCCACTGCTCCCACAGCCCACAGGGAGGATTTTGGAGCCCCAGGGAACCAGGACAAGTCACAGCATCCCAGCTGCTCCTCAGCTGATATCCCACGTGTGCCAAACTGCAGGGCCATGGCAAAAAGTGCTGGCTCCACCTCTGCTTGGCTCCTTTGCTGGCTGGTTCCTGGAATCCCAGAATCCTGGAATGGTTTGGGTTGGAAGGGTCCTTAAAAATCAGCTCCCCACCACGGGTACCTTCCACTGGAGCAGGGTGCTCCAAGCCCTGCCTGCAAACCCTGCAGCAGCTCCTGAGTGCTGCTCTGCAGGCACACATTTTAATAAAATTAATAATTGATGCCACCATTTAGAAACTTTTCATTGCAGTTTTCCATGTGAGTCCCCTTGAGACTTCTGGGAATAATGTCACCAGTTTAATTTTACTCATTTGTGAACACGAGTCAGACTTTTTTTTTTTTTTAATATTTACCAAACTCTGGACTCCCAATTTCTCTGACAACAAACTCCTTCTTCAAGAGCAGCTTTCCAGCTCTTCCCCTCCAAAAATTTCTTCCCTGAATTCAGCTCCAGCCACACCACAGGTTGGCTGAGGTGGAGTTTTCTGGGATGCATCAGCAGCCTGGGAACTTGGAATTCTCATGAGTTTGGGTGTCACTACAAGACACGAAATAACACAACGTGGACATGCTGCTGTTTTTTGGGTAAAAAGGGAAGGTTATTTTCTGACTCCAACATTTATAGATTTCTAAAAGTGACAGTGGATGACAATGGACACTGGACAGACCAACAGTCCATCAAATTTCTCTTCCTCCCTAAAAGAATGCAAACCAATGAGTTATTTACAGAAAGTGTGAGAGAAAGTTTGTTACAAACATGTAAACATCAGAAGGCTTAGAAAAACTTCAGGGAGACATTTGGGTGCTAAACGCTGTCCTGGAGGTGATGGAGGAGACAAAGGTCACTTTTTAAGGTGGTCTGATGTCCCCGAGATGTGTTTGGAGACACAGCTCTGAGTCTTTCTCCTCTCTCCCTGTCTCCGAGGTGCTCGACTGGCCGGGCTGGCCCAGGTTTGGAGCAGAACAAGATGAAGCAGCTTTTCTTTTTTTTATTTTCTTTTTTTCATTGCAGCCCTGGCTCCCAGCCCAAGCAGCAACAGCGGCTGGGCGTGGCACGGGGCTTTGAAGCGCCGAGGAATCCCGGTGACTTTGTTTGCTTTCCTTTGGTGTTCTCCTTTGTTTTCTTTCCTCCCGTGCTCTCCGTGGGCTGCCTGGCGTCTGCCTGGGGGAGCGCAGTGCCCTTCACCCCGCGGGGCTGGAGAGCTGCCCGCCTTCCTGGGAAGGGCATGGACATTCCATCTCCCTCCTCTCTGCTGCATCCACAGCCTCGGGACACTGCCCTTCCCAAACCCCTGCTGCTTCTGGCCCTGTCCAAGGGGATTCAGGGTGAGGTGCCTCATTTCTCCCTCTGTTTCTCCAGGCTGTTCCTTCCTTGGCTCTTCCACTGAGCATGTTGTTCATCTGATCCTGCTTTTGCTCTTCCCTTCTTTCCTGCAGCTCCTTATAGTCCTTTTTCTGGAGAATTCTCCCTCTGGCCCACCTACGTGTTCCCTCTTCCTCAGCTTTCCAATCCTTCCCCAGCAGCTCCCCACAAGGAGTGTCCTTCCACCAGCCACTGCCAGTTTGTGTGGGTGGGAAAACCCCCCCAAATCCAAACTGGGAATCCCTCTGCACTGTTGGGAGGATTTCTGGAGCCCTCCTTTCCCTCTGTCCCAAGGGACTGGGCCTCTCCTTCTCCCAGGAAAAGGGATGCTCAACTGGGTCATCACTTCTCCTGCCAGGAGCCAAAATCCTCCTCTTTGCCTCTCCTGATTATTTGCTAGCCAGGCAGCTGGATAACAACTCTGGGAACATTGGGCTCCAGGGAGAAGTTTGTGTCACTCCAAGGTACTTCACACAAACAAACAATCAGGATGTATTTCCCCCGCTTCACCTCCCTGCATTTTTGGGGTATATTTGTGGGATAGAGGCCTTAAAAAGAAGCTTTTCTCCTTGGTAGCCTCTGGAATTTGAAGGAAGCAGAGTCTCCCAAATAGTTCTGCTTGTCCCTGCCTATTTTCCTTTAAAACAAGCCCTCTCCTCTCCCTGGGCATGGGCTATTAATATCCCTGAATTCCTGGAGGAGTGTCCACATCCAGGGAAGGTGTCCACAGCTCCTGCTCCACTTGACCTCTGGAATGAGCTCAGCCACGAGAAGGCACAAAAGAACAGGAGTTCTGTGGTGCTTCTTCCTGGGGAAATGGGGATGTTCCATAAGCTCTCTGACGCTGCTGGAAGTGATGTTTTGACATCAGCAAGTGGCAGAGGACTGAATCATAATTCCAAGGGTACAAACCAGGCACGCACAGCCCTTTTCCAGGCTCTCCCATTGTTGTTATTCCAGGTGGCCCTGGCACTGGACCTGCAACCCTTCATGGGGAGTCACCAACTCTGCCCAGCTCCAAATCCACAGCCTGGCATAAAATACCTTGACTTTCCCCTTGCACAGCTAATGAATTTCATCCAAAGGAAGCAGCAGGGAAAATTGGGGAGACATCTCCTGCCTGTTTTCCAGAATTTCTCCCCCCTTGTGGCATCACCACCTCACCAGAGCAGCCCCAGCCCAGTCCCTGTGCAGCCTTTTCCCTCTGCTCTCCCTCTGGAGAAGGGAACCAGCAGCACCAGGGAATAAAGGCCCCCAGGGGCCACCTGGATTGCTCCCACACCCCATCATTCTTCAGGAGTTCTTGTTCTGCCAGACAGGAGCTCCCTGCTGTGCCACAGAGCATTTCCCAAAGCCCATTAGAGTTGATAGAAAAGCTCCTGCTGCTCTGGATGGGCTTGGCAGGAGGCCTTATTAGATGGGATTTCAAGTGAATCCTTGACATTTTGCTGTGTGTCTGACTCTCCAGGCAAACTCCTTTCAAGCCCACTGAATCTCACAGTCCTAAATCCCGAACCTTTGTATTTCTGGGACAGGGGGAAAAAAAAGGAATACTGAGGATTAGACTGTAATATGTGTCTAAAGCAAGCCAGGGAAGGGGAGCAGGAAGGGAATTATCCTGCTGCAACAGCTCTGCCACTGAGCTCCAAGGACCTGCACAGTGTTTCCTACCCTAAATCCTTCCTTGTTCTTCCAGGAGCTGCACAAACCACGAGCTCCAGTTAAATACTCAGGCAGGCTTTTACGAAAGCCTCAGGAGCCTTTCCTGACAGTTTTACCTCCTGCACTGAATTAACTTCCTTCAAAGCTGAGAGGATTCAGCAAAAGCCCTGGAAGTGCACTGGTAGTTCCAGAAACTTCCTGAAGAGCCAAGCCCTGGCCGACTTCTCTGAATCCACCACGGATGTCCCAGAAATGCCTTCAGACCATAATCTCATTTCTGATCACCCAAGGCATGAGTTATTTCATTCCTGAGCCTGGGTGTGTGGATTTGGTGTAAATGCCTTTTCCCCCCACAACAATCCTGGGGTGCAACCCTACTTCAGGCTCCTCTGGCAGCGGGCTCTTCCCAGGGCAAAGAAAATTCAGAATGCCAGGAAGGGAAGAAAAAACCCCATGAAAAGTGCAAGGGCTGTGCCAGGGGCTGCCAGGAGCTCACAAAGAGTCTCAGTTTCTCCACAGGGATGTTCCTTTCCAAGCAGCTCCCCTTGGTGCCAGGACACCTCTGTTCCCTATTCAGGAAGTGCTGGTTGGAATCCCAGGACTTGGAGGCATCTGAGCTTGCCCAAAAGTTACAAACGAGGTCATGTCCCTGAATAAACACCAAAAGTTACAAACGAGGTCATGTCCCTGAGTGAACAGCCCTTTCCCAGGGGTTTCTCCTGCAGTTGGATGTTATCCCTGTGGCTGGTGCTCCAGGACATCCTCCAAAAGCTTGGGGTTGCTCCAAGCAGGAGGGGGAACGTTGAAACAGCCAAATATCCCTACAGGAAGTCTGTGTTCATCCAGCATGGCCATGACCCAAAGGGGCTCATGTGCCAGAGCCAAAACGTGACAGATTTTCCTGATTTCAGGTCTCCACCTTGGTCCCTGTGCTGAGCACAGCACGATGCACACGCTGGGAATGTGAATTCTGTCCCTGCAGGCTCTCAAAGCACCTCAGTGGGGCTGGTGAATAACTTTTAATCTGTTTTTCCTGCAGAATTTCTGTGACCTGACCCACAACTTTCCCTGCCAACAACTCCCAGCGGCTCTGGCGACGAGAGGAGGGCGATGGATCCTGTGGGATCTGCCTCTCCAGGCTCTGATTCCATTACAAACCTGACCTGTGGCACAGCATCCTCTGCTCCAGGAGGGGATTCAGGGATTCGGGAGCAGTTCCTGTCTGGCAGGGCTGGAGGGCAGAGCTGCTCCCAGAACGTCGCGGGCGTCACCGGGCTGGCAGAGCCAGGACAGGAACAGGCTCTGAATCACTGCAAAAGGGACAAAACACCACTGCTGGCAAGCAGGGCAGAATGGAAACTTGGCTTTTCAGACATTTGCTGAAGGTTTAGGCCGTGTGGTTACGGTGTTAATGAAGGGATGCAGGCGCAAATTGGGTGAAAGTCAATTAACGCTCACTAAAAGGTGATGTTATCCTAAAGACCCCTGGGAAATGGCTTTGTTTGTCCAATATTAAATAATAACACATGGGCTGTCCAGCCACTGCCAGCTCAGGATCCTACAGCCAGCTCATTATCCCCTCAAGGAGAACTTAATATTCCTCTTTCCCCTTTTCCTGATGGGAGCAGTGAAGCAAAGCCAGGGGAAATGACTTGCTTGGTGTTCTCCACTTGCCCTGTCCTGGTTCCCTGTGTCCTGGCAAGAGCCAAGGAGAAGTGACCTGAAAAGCAGTGCAAAAGGAGGCTCAGAACTTTCAACTTCACCTTTTGTTTTTGCACACAAGTTAACCAGAGATAACCAGAGCTCATATCTGGTACCTGTATTTCCACAGGGAAGTGTTGGCAGGGAAAATCGTGGGCCAGGTCACAGAAATTCTGCAGGAAAAATAATTAAATAAATTAGATAAACTCAGGTGCTTTGAGAGCCTGCAGAGGCCGAGTTCACATTCCCAGTGTGTGCATCATGCTGCACTCAGCAGAGGGATGAAGGTGGAGACCTGAAATCAGGAAAATCTGTCACGTTTTTTACCATAAAAGCCATGATTCTGAAAGAAATGCTCAAGGTTTCACAACCAGGTCAAATCCTGAGGAGAAACACTGAGCAATGAAGAATTTCCTCCCCAAATATCCCTTTCCATGGGATCCCCATCAGTGTGTAATGATGGAGCTGAGCTGGGCACAGAGCTCAGGGTATAACTCAGATTTCTGTCCATGAAAACTCTGATTTAGGGAGGGGAGAGGCTGTTGGATGCTCCTGGGTGTTGGGAAAATCTGGAGAACTTCCATAGAGCAGCTGAGGGGCCACCACCCTTCTTTTCCCCTCAGCAGAGATTGCTCCTGGATGGTGCCTTTGCTTTGTTGTTCTCTATTTTCATTCCTTCCTTATGCTGCCTTTCCCACTGCAATCCCATTTTCCAGCTCCTTGGAATCCTCCTGCCACCTTCCTGGAGAATGGTGGGAAAGGTTGAGTCTTCCTGTTTACAAGCAGAGAAAATTCCTTCCTGGCCAGCCCCTGTTGCACCTCCTGGGCAGTGCAATCAACATTCCTAATTGTTTTTCCAGGCAGAAATGTAAATTTTTCCTACTGCTGAAGGCACGAAAGGCAGGATGCAGAATATGAAAACATGTTTGGAATTCTTCCACTGCTTCAAGCCTAAATCCTCCATCTCTGTGTTCATCACCATGTGCAGGGGCACTTTGTCCTGCTTTTTCCAGGCTTTTTCCCTAATCCTATTCATGGAGCAGAGACAAATAAATAAATTAACAGCTGCCCCTTCCTCCAGGGAAAATGGAGCTGGTGATGGATGCAGCTTGTTCTGGCAGCCCCATCCCACAAAGCTTCTCCCAATTCCCACTCCCAGCCAAGAAAAAAGATCCTGATGAAGGAATTTTGTGGCTGGTTGCTTTTCCTTGGCTCTCCCTGGGCATCCAAAGGAGCCATCATGAGTTTGGCACCTATTGCTTTGCTCTGCAGAGTGCCAGAGGTGTTGGAGAGGGCTGAACATGCCAAACTCTGAGCAGAATGTGCAGTGTCTGTGCAAAATCCTCCTGCAGAGCTCTGCCAACCATCCCCACCCTGGCCTTCTGTCCCAGACTCATCCCTGCCCTGTTCAGACCCTCTGTGGAGGGGATGATGAGGATGAACAGGCACAAAAGTCAATTTGGCACCGAATTCCCGAGATCCCAGTGGTGCCTGGTGTTGTCACCTGGGTCTGCTGAGGGTGAATTCCCTGTCAGAGGTTCTCCATGTGCATCCCTGGGCTGCTCCAGGACTCCCTGAAGCCAAACTAACTCCCCAGGGGTGCAGAGGCTGTGCGTGTTTCGGAAAGAAATGCTCAAGGTTCAAAAACCATGTCAAAATCTGAGGAGAAACCATGGAAATGTTACAAAACAGGAGCAGCTGTCCATGGATGCACCAAAGATCTGGGGCTGCATCCCTTCCCTCCAGATTTGGGCTTGAAAAGGTGTCCCTGGATCCTTTGGGATTTTGCTATCCCAGCTGGGAGCTGAAAGCATCCAGGGTGTCAAGGGAGTGAGGGTGAGATTCTCTGACACACACACAGATCTCAGCTTATCCCATCCAATACCCCCAAGGGGAACAAGCTCCCAGTGGGAAAAGTGGCTCAGAACTTTTATTTACAGCTCCTCTCTGTTTTTTGCAGCACCCACCCAGAACTCCTCATTTATTCAGAGAACGGAGCAGAATCTGAATTCCCCCTCTGGTCAAATCTGCCCTGGGAGATTTTCCTCCAGTGCAATCCCTGAATTGTTTCCAAGAATTTTGCACCTGGCTCAGCCACCCATTTTCCTTTGCTAACCAGTTCTCTGCTGATTAAACAATCTATTGTGGCTCATAGGGATTTTTTTGTTTATTTTTTAAATAAATGAAATGCTGGTGAAGGAATAGAAAGAGTTTCAACAGCACCACACCCTCCCACACTGCAAAAATCCAACTTCCAGCACAGGCATGGCTGGATATCTCCTGCCCAAAATGAGGGATGGTCAGGATAGGGCAAATTTTTTTCCCAAAAAATTGGAAAAAGGGAATGAACAGAGCTCAGCAGAGATTTGGAGGAGGTGGGCTGGCTGTTCCCTCTGGGATGGGAGAGAGAAGGAAGAGCTGTTGCTGTGCTCTGTCCCTAAAGCACTGCTGGGAACAGCCAGTTTGGTTTTCCAAACTCCTCCAAGCTCCTTCCCCCTCGCAGAAGCAGCTGAACAAGGTCCCTGCCTCCTCTCTTGTGGAGGATCTCATCCAAAATGATGCAACTCGAGAGGAAAAAACATCATTTATGGAGGCAAATTAAGGACTAATTCCCCTAAATTGGGATGTGAAGAGCAGAGTGTTCCGAGTCCCACAGATCCCAGAGATGAGCAGCAGCCTATTAAGGTGTCAGCACAATCTCCACACAAACACTGCTCTTCATTTGGCAACAGGAACAGCTTTAAAACCTCTTTTTTTGGCTGGTAATGAATCTCTTGGGGAGGATAACTAACTTTGAAAAGATTGGCTTTGGTTCTCATGAAAGGGAGGGAGTTTTAGGCCTGGTTTGGGATGCTCCTGGGGGTGTGCAGGCTCTGCAGCCCCTCTCTAAGAGGTGGCTCAGGAGGAGGGAGGTGGACGTGCACAGCCCTGCTCAGGTCCCTTCCAGCACTGGATGTCCCCTGCAAAAAGGGCTGGATTTGGTCCCCAGATCTGAGCCAAAACCCCATTCCACCTGTGAGCAAAGAAACTTTCACATTTGGAATCATCAAAGGTGCCCCTGGCTCAAGATGAGTCCCCCAGTCGTTGCTGTTTGTACATTTTCAAATACAATTCTGCATGATTGCCACTAATTAAAGAAATCAGCCAGGTTGCTTTCATCAGAACCCTTTTGGAGAAGAAACTTACATTCTCAATTAGTCAGGAAAATACAGGGTGCATGGAAATTTAAATGCTGCTGGGGAAAATTTATGCTCCTGGCTGATTGCAGGCATCAAATTAGAGCCTATTTATTACTTTTTGTTGCGGTATCCAAAAATTTCAGGGTGAAAAGAGAGATAAATTTACAGATAGAAAACTCCTCCCAGTAACAGGCTGGCAAACTGGTTTGACAGACTGGGATTGGGCTCTGGCCACTGGTGATGCCATTTTCCAGCAGGTTTTCCATTGGCAACCAGCACTGCATTGCCAAGAGGAATTAAAATGTGATTTTCTCCCAGCTCATCCTCACTGGGATGTGTCCCCTGCCATGGGAATGTGTCACCAAGTTGAGTTTAAACCAGAATGAAATTTGCTGCTGCCTCAACGTCCAGAAGTGCTTATGGTAAATTTTGATATTAATACTAAAGTTTGAAATGTCTCAAGGCTGCTGTAACACCTTGGATTTGACCAGAGAGGGGTTTGGTTTTATTTGGAAATCAGTTTATTGGCTTAAAAAAATATTAGTGGGTTTCTTACTTCACCTTCTCTATTTTTGATTGATGCTGAACACACTGGTCCCAGCTGTGCTCTCCCAAACCTTTTAGCTCACATCCAGAGTGATTACAGCATTAAACCTGAATTAATACCCACAACTGCTGCCCTTGGTGCCCTGTTTTCTCCTGAAATCCCCTCCAAACAGCAGGGAATTCCTAAAACACCATCAGGAGTGCCAGGAAAACCAGCTGGATGTCAGGAATGCTGGACAAGTGTTCCAAAGGCTGCCCTGTGCTGCAGAATTCCCAGCTGAGGTCTCACAGGGAGTGGGATTGATGTTTGCTCAGGGATGAGTCCCAGCTGTGGCATTCACACCTTCTGAAAAATCCCTTTGCCCAGGATTCTCTCCTGGGCAGCTGAGAAGCCTCAGAGAAAAAGGAAAACAGTAATTATCTGATTTGCTTCTCCTGTGTTTTGCTGCTTTGGAATGTGTTTGGGGATTGTTCACCCACAGGGGATTGTTCCATTGGATTCTGCTGGGAGTTGTTTTCACTCTTGGGCCAATCAGTGCCAAGCTGTGCTGAGACTCTGGAAAGAGTCACAAGTTTTCATTATTATCTTTTTAGCCTTCTGTACGTATTCTTTCTGTATTCTTTAGTATTGGTATTCTTTTTATATTCTTTAGTGTAGTATTTTGTATTCTTTACATTTGTATTCTTTAGTATCATATAGTTTAGTATTCTTTAATATAATATAGTATCATAAAATAATAAATTAGCCTTCTGAGAAGATGGAGTCAGATCATCATGCCTTTGTTCCTTCCTTCATTGGGGCACCCCTCAAATACAATACTCAGGCACAGCTTTTAAATGGTTTTGAAGCCTCAGGGACTGGGTGTTGAGGTGTTGTTGTGGGTCCCAGCACGAGGTGAGAGATGAGAATTGACTCCAAGTTCTCAGAAGGCTGATTTATTATATTATGATATTATATTAAAAGAAAATGATAGACTAAAATTATACTACAGAAAAAGGAGACATCAGGAGGTCAGACAAGAATGAATAATAAAAACCTGTGATTGACCAGAGTCTTGACACAGCTGGACTGGGATTGGTCACAAAGTTAAAACAATTCACAGGAACCAGTCAAAGATGGTCCTGTTGGTGAGCAACCTCCAGACCACATTCCAAGCAATCAGGCAATTATAGTTTACATTTCTTTTCTGAGGCTCCTCAGCTTCTCAGGGGAAAAATCCTGGCGAAGGGATTTTTCAGAAAATATCCCAGTGACAATTAGGAACAGATTAGGGAATCCCTCTCTGGGGAGCCCGTGCTGGAGCTCTCCCAGCAGCACAAAAGAGCTGGGATGGAGGTGGTAATTAGTGATTTACACCCTGCTCCTGGCAGGGACAGCCCGGGAATGGGAGTGACAGGATGGGGACAAAGCCAGGCTGGCAGGAGCCGCAGGCAGAGCCTGCAAACCCCGCCTGGGCTGTGCTGGAGCTCAGCTCCAACCCTGCCTGGCTTCCTCTCCTGGAAAACCTCTGTGTCAGAACCCAGGACATTCCTCTGGCTGCCCTGGAGACTCGAGACCTGGCAAAGGGCTCAGAGACCTTGGCACGGAGTCAAAACCACCTGTGCCTTCCATTTTAGCCCATGGAAACAATTCCCAACTTTGTGTGAGGAGTTACAAGCCACAAGGGTTTGAGTAGAATGATGGTGAATTTGTCACAGGGTGAAAAAGCAGAATTTGGGGTTTTTAGAATGGGGGTTCAAGAGGCAAGATGGAGGAATCTGGGTGTGTCCTGTCCTTCTTCTCCTTCTTGTCCTCCATCTTCTGCTGGGATGGTGGCACTTTTGGATTGGTTTAGAGCAGAGACAGACTGTCTAACATTGGAAAATTATTGTAAACAAAGTACACGTAGTTTCTAGTATAAAAAGCCAACAGCACCCCAAGGGTGGTCAGAGGGCCCCAACCCGACCTGCTGGACAGATCTCAGCAGGTCAGAGAAAGAATGGAATGGATAAGAGAAAATAAACAGCCTTGAAAAGCAGAGCTGAGGAATCTCAACTTCTTCTTTGGTCACAGGGCTGGGAAAAAGAGACTTTTAATACCTCGGGAGCCAATTCAGCAACACAAAACCTGAGACCTCTGGAGCCATTGGCCACCTTCAGCCTCTGGAAACCTCTGCAAAGTGCCCTCAGCAGAGCTTGGAGAGCTCTCCCTTCAAGGCAATAATGACATCACAAGTATTTTGCTGCTTTATTTATTTTGATGCAACCGAGGTTTGCTGGAGAGCAGTCAGTGATGCCTCAACATAGCCATCATTAAAGGCTCCACCAGCAGCTTTCCCAAGCATTTTCCAGCAGTCAGGCATCCAAAATCCAGGTGTGAAACATTTTATTGCTGCCTGAAACAGGCCATAAAAGTTCCCTGCTCCTCCTGGGGCGGGAGGTGCTGCCAGGGCTGCCGAGGTCATTCCAGGCAGAGGCAGGAGGAACAAGGTGTGGATTCTCCCCACCCTCTGGGGCAGTCAGGGACTTTTTAAAGTATTAAAACTTCTTTTAAATTACAATTGTATGAGTGAAGAAGGGAGATAGCCTTGGTGAGAAATTCCTGTTGAGAGCACACTGCGAACTGCCTGATGTGACTCGCAGGATTCCTACAGGGAAGAGCCCACAGGATTCCCACAGGGAAGAGCCCTCTGCTTGCCCACTTTTACCCTTTCCTTGCTCCTTGCTTACCTTGGGAATGCCACCAGGATTTTGTTGTGGTTTTGTTGCGTTTTTTACTTACCTGAACAGTAATTTTTCTCTTGCAGTTGATGACAGTGCTGTCACAGCCTCTTTCAAACCCTGAGGAAGCTGCACTGGAAGCCTTGGTGGGCTCCACAAACAATTCTGCCCCTCAAAGCAGAGGCACATCAACATTTGCCCTCTCCAGAGGCTGAGATCACCAGGACTGGCCAAATCTGAGCTCCTCTCTCCTGCCAGCTCCAGGGTTTGAACCACATCCCACACTTTGTGTGTCTCTGAGTGTCTCCAGCATCCCTCTGTGTCCTTTTGGGGACAGGCACTGCTTTTCCCCAGCCCTGAAGCAGAAGAGTGGCCCATGGCACCACAGCCTGCCCTGCTGCCCTGCTGGAGGTGTCAGCTGGCTCCCTCCTGCCCCAAAACATTGACTTTTTTGCCACTCCCCTGCCCAACGTCCTCCTCAGGCACAGTTTCCACAGCCAGGCAAACAGACCTTGCCCTGGGATATCTTCCAACACAAAGATGAGATGCTTTTCTCTGTCTGGTTTGTTTGAGATGCAGGAACCAGTTCCACAGTGGGACTGGGCCCAGCTTGGCCCCGTTCCCATCTCATAAATCACAGGCTGACTTCTGAGAGTGCTGGTGAAGCCCTGCTGCAAAAAACCATTAGCCCAGGGACATTTCTCTCTCCCACCTCCTCCACCCTCCTCTTTGAAGCCATGGCCACTCCAGGAACCTACAGATGGCTTTTTGGGATCCCCCTGTTGCACCCAGGCAGGACAGCACCCACCCTGTGCTCCAGCACCTTGAAGAAGGAGCCTTTAGCTCACACAGAAGCTGGAGGTGCTTCCAAGTCTCCAAAATGCTCCCAGAGATTTTCTTCCAGCCTCACTGCAGCATCCTGGGACGCCTCCCCTGTAGCAGCAGCAGTGTGACTTTTCCTGGAAGGAGGAGGGTTGGATAAACTCAGGCAGAACCCAGAGCAAAGGAAATGTAAGATTATTCCATAACGACAGCAAGAATGTGGTCCTGACACTGTGAGATGCAACCCCGGGAAGAGATGAGCTGGAAAGAAGAAGTGTTGGAAGTATTCCAAGAAGTATTTGAAAGGTCCTGGCCTTTCCCTGTGTTTGAATCCCTTTCCCTTCCTCCCCCAGGTGAAGGTCCCCAAGCTGCCAGCACCCATGTCCACTGCACAGGTCTCTGGCTGTGCAGCACTCGAGGGAAAGTTATTTTTAGGATCATTTTTCAACAGATGATGGAAACTCTTCTGTCACTTGCACAAACAGAAAATCATTCTGGCCAATGCCCAATGTTTCTGGCTGCTTTTGAACTCTGTGCTCATCAGCAGCCCCTGGAGCTCCAGGGTCTCTTTGAGCTGGTGACTCCTTCAAGAGAGGCAGCAGGAGAGGAGGGAATTTCACTGAAAATGAAAGTGCAGGAGAATTTCACTGAAAATGAAAGTCTCAGGGCTCTGCCGGGAAGTGGGAAGACAAAAGGTCAGGAACCAAGAAGGAGGAGCATTCCCTGCATGCTCCTTCTTCAAGGAGGCTGAAGATGATGAGGGCAGAGGAGAAGCTCTGCCACATTCCAGGGAATCTGGGTGGTATTTCAGGATCACAGACACCCTGAGCCCTGCACCAAATGCGTCAGGTCTGTTGGATGTGATGCAAGAACACGGTGACGTTTGTTCTCTTCACTTTCCCCGGAGTTTATTTGCAGAGGTTTGGCCTTACAAGTCCATTTAAGACAGGCTCATTGAGAAATTATGCTCAAGTATTTATTCACACTGATAACTCGGAGCATTTGGCTCCAAGCCTAACAACACACTTGTTGGGAATTAATTCCGTGATAATCTTTATCAGTTTGTGGTAGACACAGCAATAAACCTCCTCTGTGGATAGATTAATTACTGGAGAGCTGCTGAGGCATTAAATCAGCCTCAAGAACCTGTTTATTGTGTGTATCCTCCCCTGCAGCACGGCTTACCCAGCCTGGGCAAAAAAACCTCTGGAAAAGAGAGCTGGGAATGGGAAATTTGAGGCTTCTGATGCAAAAGCAGCTCAGGGGAGGGTGGGGGCTGAGTGTGCAGCACTCAGGGGCTCATCCCTGGACATGAACTGCAGCAGCTCCTTGGGCAGCACGTTCTTCCCTCTTCCCACACCGTGGGATCCCAAAGGGGATCCTAAAGCCAGAATAAAAGCCCAGCTTTAGTTCCCTCTCAAACCCTTGAGGCCAAGAGGCTCCTCCATGAATGTTCCCCATTTATCCATGGGTTCCTCACGCCTTGGAATTTGTTCTGGGCAAACCCCAGCACTTTTGGGGTGGGATGGGAGTCAAACTGAGCCCGTTGTGCTGCTTGGAGCTCCCAGTGGACCAGGACAAGGAGTGTTTCCTCCTTTTCCAAAGCAGGACACGTTGTCCTAGGGAATCAAATCCATGCTGCTGCTTCTGATCAAGCAAATTAGGAAGCCAATTATTTTAATGACTTCCCCCCCCCTTTATTTATTTAATTAATTTGTTTTTCAGGACATCAAGAACTTACATAACAATTATGTGGGGGCAGGATGGGTTGGCTCCCTAAGGAGATTGTTTATCCTAATGATTCCCAACTTGTCAACAGGAATCAAATTCCTGTGGTGAATAAAGAGGGAAATCCTGGCATCTTGGAATATTTCACCCAGCTCAAATCAAACACCTCTGTTAATAATACCATGGGGGAAAGGCAAATTGAATAAAAATGCTGGAAAAACCAGAATTTATTCCCTGTCTCCTTTCCTTTCCATCAGCACTTGGATCAGTTGTTTAGGGAAGAGGCTCATCCTTCCACAGGGCTTTGAGTTCAGTTCAGATGCACCAGGACCAGCCCTTTTTTATGTCACATATTTATGATGGGACCCTTGGGATTTCTTTAAAGCTTGGGAACATTTACAGTGGAAGAAGAGGTATTGGCCCCTGATGGTTTTTGAAATCTATTTTTATCTTTTAGAACAAAATATGCTCTTATTAAATAGCATATTAACATGATAACATTTTAAGAAGCAGCATGAACAATACCAGCAATGCAATAATGAAGTCACCAAGAGAGTCATGTGAGTTTTGGCAGCTTCTCCCCAGAGAATTTTTCCCTAAAAAATCTGTTCAGCTTGGAGCCAATGGAATTTGTCAGGGATCTGTGGTCAGGTGGAAGCTGCACACGTTGTATCTGAGAATGTCAGCAGAAATATGTCATTATTCCATCTATTTTTGTTGATGTTGACAACAGTTGCCATCAATTGGGCAACATTTGCTGACCCCTGAATGCAGGTGCTCTTTATAGAGGCACTGGAAAAGATCTGGGCTGTTTCCAGAGACAATTTCTGGGCTCTCTTGGCAGATGCTGAGGGGTTTATTTAATGTCACATGCTATATATAAAATATAAAATAACTCATGTATAATCTAAGACCTTAACTCAGGCCATACATATCTGTGTTGTAATATATGATCTATATTCATTCCACTCACTGCTCACATCTAAAAATCACCAAGTTAATGTTACTCAACCATTTTTCAAGTCCCTGAAGGGTTTTGCCTTTCTGCCAGACCTGTTGGGGTTGAGTTGGCTTTGAAAAAATTTTTCTTTCCAGCCTTTATCTTTAATAAACATCCAGAGCTATGAGGACAAATATCCATGGTGCATTCTCCTTCTTGGAATCAGAATCCCAGACTGGGTTGGGTTGGAAAGGACCTTAAACAGGCTCTTCCTGTTCCAGCCTTTTGCCATGGGCAGGGACATCTTCCCCTGGACCAGGCTGTTCCAAGGCTGTCCAACCTTGCCTTGAATATTTACAACCCAAATCATTGTATGATTCCATGATTCTATTAAAATTGGAAAAAAAAATCCTTTGGAACCAGCTCGTTTTCCCTTTTCTTCCCAAATAAAAGCACTGGAGGGATCTGCATTGCAAGTGAGCATCTCCAGCTGTTAGAAATTTTTATATTTTTAATTCAAAAGAATGTTTTTAATAATGTGTAGAAATGTCAAGTTCATAATATTCCTGTCTTAACAGGGACAAATTCCTGCTCCTGGCAATCCCATTGCTGCCCACCACCTTGTGTCCAGGGTAAATTCATTCCCTGATTTTCATTCCAACAACAAAACATAACTCTGAGAGCAGTCCCTGCTGGAGGCCATTCATTTTCCTGGAGCATTTGCATGAGGGAAATATGAAATATCTGCCCACATTAAAGCTATCCCATGAATTAATGTCCCTTCTCCACTTCCTCTCTGCTGCAATTTCACACCCTGGGGCCAGGGAGTTTCCTCCCCCGGAGTCCAGAGGGGAATTTCTGGCAAATCAGTGCCCTGGGAAAGCTGGTAATGGATAGCAAAGGGATTTGATCCTGTGGGCTGGGCAGTGCCAGGGGTCCCTTTTCCCTCTGTGGACTCTGAGGCAATGATGCATCATAATTAACTCATTCTCTGTGACTTAATTCCAACCATTAGAGGCACAGCTCTGAGCAGAGGCCAGCTCTGGAACAAGAGAGGGTGCTCAGACCTACAGGTCTAGAGAAAACTAAGAATTGTCCTCTTGCCCTAAAGCCTAAAATTCCTGGGAATTTATCTCCCTCATTCCAACTGCACTTTCTACCCACTGCAGCCTGGGTTGCTCTGCATATTTTTTTTTCCTGCCAGGCTCCTCTCCTCACCCTGAACCCTCCTGAATGAAAGAGATCCAGAATCTGAGCAGCCCCAAGTCCCTGAGCAGCCCCAGCATCCCTGTTCAGGGCTGGGCAGCTGGGAACCCGTGGCAACTGAGTCCTTCTCACAAAGGGCCTTCCTCAGCCAGAGGATGAGCACAGGGGAAGCAAAATGGACTTTGGAGGGATGTGCTTGAGAGAGCAATCCTGATGATTAAAAATAGATTATTTCCCTTATCAGCATCCATTAATAGCAATGCTCATGATTGCATGGATTGGTGGCATGGATTGATCTTCCTGGGTTTTCTTTCTCTGCTGACTTTTAGTTCTGTGGCCTGAACAGGGAGACTGGGCAGGTTCACCCCCATTTCTGGCCCATCCCCTTTTTGGCTCAAGATTTGTGAGGACAACAAATCCAACAGTGAAAATGCTGATTAAATAACCCTATGAGATAATGCTTTTAAAGACTTAAAAATGCTTATACAACCACCCTGCTGAGATCAGTCTGCAGCATGGGGCTGAAGCCAAGACTTCTCCTCTCCTCCCTGGCTGAGGAGTCGGTGCCACGCTGGGATGTTCAGGCAGGTGAGATCCCATCTCCTGCTGCCACACCTGGAAAGGCACTGGGCTGTGCCATGGGAGCAGGCTGCTGGCACTGCCAGGCAGTGATATCATGGTGCTGTCACCCACCACGCCCTGGAATTACACAGGGCTTCCATTCAACTCCTTTTGGCTCGAGGAAGAGAAAAACTGCTTCCTGTCATCGTCAGGTGTGAGGGTATGGGCTCCTGGGAACATCCCAGAATCCCAGGATGGGTCAGGTTGGAGGGGAGCACAGTGGGTCACTGGTGCCACCTCCCTGCTCCTGCAGGGCCATCCCAGCCTGTGCTGGTGCCTGGAATTTCCTCCTGCAGTGCAGGGGCTTTGTTCCCCAAAAGTCACCCTATTTTCAGGAGGTCTGACTTCTCTCTGATCATTCCATTTTCTCCCTCCTTTGTGCTCTAAAACTCCATCAACAAGGAGGATTTTTTTTTCCTCCTTGTTTGCAGCCCAGGAACAGAGTTCTCCATGGTCTTTCCAACAGGGAGAGATACAATCCATCCTGGACAGACTTCAAAAGGATGCCAGGCTGATTTAGGCTAATAAAGAGCATCATTGAGATAATAAGATTAAAGCTGACTTGTTCATGGTGTCCCTGCTGGAAACTGCTCCAGGACAGGGCTTCCATGTTGTGGAACCTTGGGAATTAGAGAGGAATTTTGCTGTAGCCCAAAAAGCATTGACCTGGTTGTGCAGCCCTCCCACACCCAGCACTTCAGAGGTTCCTTGGGAAAGATCAGGACACTGAAGTGTTCCCTGCTCATTTTCCCATCCCTAGACAGAATCAGGCAGCAATCCCCAGCCAGTGGGAACATCGTGTTCATCTTGTCCCTGAAGAGATCCACAGGACACATTCCCAAGGGTGGGAGCTGAAACTGAGCTGGTGGTGAGGAAGAGAAGGGCACCATGTAGGTGAGTGTGACCAGTTCTCCCCCTTTGCTCATCTGGTTTAGAATCATGGAATGAGTTGGGATGGAAGGAACCTTAAGGATCTCATTCCACCCCAGCCATGTTCAGGGACACCTTCCACTGTCCCAGGCTGCTCCCAGCCCTGTCCAGCCTGGCCTTGGGCACTGCCAGGGATCCAGGGGCAGCCACAGCTGCTCTGGGCACCTGTGCCAGGGCCTGCCAACCCTGCCAGGGAACAATTCCTTCCTGATATCCAATATAAATCTACTCATTTTCAGTGTGAAGCCATTCCCTCGTCCTGTCCCTCCAATTCCTGATGAAGTTCCCTCTCCAGCCTCCCTGCAGCCCCTCCAGACTCTGGAAGGTGCTGTGAAGTCTCCACACAACCTTCTCCTCTCCAGGCTGAACATTCCCAGCTCTGCCAGCCCCTCCACAGGAGAGGTGCTCCTGAGCCTTTATCAACTTTGCGGCCTCCTCTGGAATTGCTCCAGCAGCTCCACGTCCTCCTTCTGCTGGAAGCAGCAGACCTGGGCCCAGTATTCCACATCCACTGGCTTCAGGACTGGCCCAGCCACCTCCATTCTCCACCTCCTGCAGCACCATTTCCAAACTAGCAAAACCTCCCACGAGCTCAGCGCCCCAAGAGTTAAATGAAGTCAGAACAGCAGAGGAAAGGATTCATTTATTCCAGGCTTTCTGTGGGATTGCCCTGGAATACACTCAGCAATCCAGGAAAAAGCAAAGCGCTCCTTTGGGAAGCAGTCTGGGAATGTGAGCGTCCCCTGGGAGGATGCAGACAGGCTCTGCTGTGGGTTTGGGAGGCTGCTGGAGCCCTGGAAGGACCACTCGGGGCTGCGGGGGTGGCACTGCCCATCAGGGACATGCGGGGACTGTCCCCTGTCCCAGGACACCGGCAGAGCAGCGGGAGCGTGGTGGGCCCTGCGCTGGGGCTGGCACAGGCCCTGCAGCCCCCCCAGGCCTGGCAGGTGACCACAGGAAGCACCGAGCTCCTGAGCTCATTTCCACCAGCCCAGGGCTTCGTTAGGAGCAAAAATAACTCGGAAAAACAGAGCCAAAGCCGCGTTTGGAGTGCCTCAGTCACTCGGGGCCTGGTGCCTCCCTTCCGCCCGGCCTGCGCGGCCACGGCTCCTCCTGCCTCAGCAGCCACCTCTGGCACCCAGCATCCTTTCTATCACCCTGCTCCTTAAAAAGCTGCCATCACCCTCACTAGTTGCCAGAAGTTCTGTTTCTGTCCTGCAAACAGTGAGGGTTTGCACCAAAGAACAAGAGGAATGCTCCTCACCCAAGTGCTGTCCCCGGTGTTGTTCCTCCTGAGATCCCCATGGCATTTCCTACAGCCTGACTCTTTGAACAAGGAGCTTTCCCAGCCCATTTCCAAATAAAGCTGTAGGAACAGCCAGTTTTTCAGCTTGGTGGGTGAACAAAGAAAGCAGAGGGAAATTAATTAGCTGAGCCCAAGCAGAGCTGCATTTCCACCTCTGTTGTTTCATAAAACAGCAGCGACAATAGATGAACTAGACCAAAACCAAGAGATTTATTTTGTCTGGAGACCATTGGTTCTTCTTTTTAACTTCTTTTCTAAAATATAGGTCACATTTCAAAAGGGAAAAACCAAGCCCTGATTCTGAAAGATGAGGCTGAAAAGCTTCTTTCAAGCTGTCAAAAGGAAAAACTTCAGCACATTTGGGGGAAGGGAAATCCTTGTGAGACACACACACACAAAACCTGACCCAAAAATATGTAAATCATTTCCTTCTTCCATAAACAGCATTTTCCCCCAAATTTTCAATCTACTGAGGACAAAATTCCACAGATCTCCTTGGCAGCATTCCCCTGGATAAGGGCTAAATCTGAACAGGGGACTGATAGAATGGCAAAGAGATCCAGGGACAAAGATTCCATGCAAGAACAAGGCATGGAAGAACTCATGGCAGGAAACGAGTTTGCTTCCAAGTCAGGCACTACTGAGCTCCATGGCACAGCAAACATCCTTTGATCCCGCTCCAGGAGTCACTGATAAGCAGGGAGGGATATTTCTCACTCTAAGTCTGATAAGAAATGTCCACATGCTCCCCCCAGAGGAATTAAAACACAAGAAAACCAAATCTGGCAGGGCTTAGTTCCACTCTGCTGTGCTTGGGGAAAAATGGAGCAATTGAGCTCAGTCTGTATGCAGCAATTTATTAAGTTGTGCATAATTAATGAGCAGTGACGTGCTCCATGTGTTTTCTGAAGTGATTCCATTTCCTGGGGATGAGCTCACAACTGATTGTGCATTGCTCCTTCTTCTGGCTCACATTAAATATGAAATATTCATGGAAATACCAACTTTGCAGGGTTCTTCACACTGAAATGATGGTTTAGAGCTGAAGGACCCCACCACCATCCAAAAAATCTTCAAAAAAGGTGATTCAGCTCATGTTCCTCACTCAGGCTGAGGAAAACCTCAGATGTCCTCATTTTCCTCATGCCCAACATTCCCCAAACTTTCCTGCTTTCACAGTAACAATTGTGATTGTCTTCTGGAAGGCAGATTTTAACAGAAATCCATCCAGGCTGAGGACAGCATTCCCAGCTGACAAACTCACCTTTTCCAACCTCACAGTTCTTGCAAGCACAGCGGCTCCTTGGGAGAAGTGCCTTGAATATGATGTAGAATTTAAGGGTTGGAAAATAATAAATATTAGTGCGCAATGCACTGAGAGAAAAGCCTTGCTCTGACCACTTCCTCCAGCAAGAAGAACAAACACAGCTCCTCAGGATGTGAAAACACACCCCCCAAAGTTGTGAACACACATCCCCTAAAGTTGTGAACACACATCCCCCAAAGATGTGAAAACCCAGCCACCCAAGATGTGAAAACCCATCCACCCAAGATGTGGCTGTGAAGGAGCTGTGCCCCTTTCAGGTCAACCCTGGTGTTCCAGAAGCCCTGAGGTGACTACAGGGTGAGTCCTCAGTGCCACCTTCTCCCACCACGCTCCCAGCACCTGGATTTGGATGCTCAGAGGGGCCAGGCAGCTTTGGGGGATGCAGGAAACACCCTGAGGGCCGGGTGTTGAGGCCTGGAACAGTCACACAGAGCAAATATTTGCTGTCAGGTCCAAGCAAACTGGAAGCTCAGCACTGCAGTGGGTTTGGAGCCTTCCCTCACCCAGCTTTGCCCCCAAACCTCTTGGTCCCAGTTCCTGTAGGGATGCCTGTTGGATCAGCAGCCTCAGTTTGCTCCCTTTCATATCCAAGACCTTTCATATCCAAGTCTCTGCCAGTTTTTCCCACTGGGCTGGCCAGGGTTCAGCTGTTTGCACCTCTCACTCCTGGGCTGTTGTTTACCCATCCAGGCTTTATCCTCCAGCAGCCACGCTGCCAACCAGCAGAGGGTTTGTGCCATGCTCCCAGCTGTTCCCTGGGAATTGGTGGCCTCAGGAGGAGCCCAGGGCAGCCTCCACATCCCTCTGTGAGCCCTGATGAAGTTAAAGAATAAAAGAAATAATTCAAATGGCAAATGAAACACTCCCCTGGCGCAGAGCTGTGGGAGAACCCTGACCCATCTCCATTGCTTCCTGCTTTTAAAGATTCCCCCTGCTCCATCAAGCCACTGTAGGACCAAAGCCAAGGTGATCTCCAAGGCTGTGGCCAGTCAGCTGTGCCCTCCTCAGCTGTCCCACAGGTGGCACAGAGGTTTTGGGTTTACACAGAAAGGAGCTCAGCAGCATCAGCAAGGGATGATGCAGGGCACGTTTCCCCCAAACTGGGTCAAAGAAGGTGTTTTCCCCTCCTGAATTCAGGACTGATCACCATGATGTGGAAATCTTTGTGGGGCTGCAGCTCTGCTGTCATTCCTGCCTTAAAAGGTGTCCCGTGGCCAGGAGGGATCAGTGCCAGGATGCCCAGACCCCACTGAGCTCAGGTGCAGTGTAGGGACAGGGCTGGAACAAACCCCAGTGCCAGAGCTCAGCTGCTCTCACAACCTTCCTGCTGCACAGCAGGGAAAGACAAGCTCAGCTTAATTATTCTCTGGACAATTAAACCCTGCAAAGGCACATCAAGGCTGTAGCACATCAAGGCAGAGCAGGTGGATTTGTTGCAGAGCTGAGAACAAATGTAGGGCATGTGAAGAGCAGGGTGGAAGTTAAAGGGATCTGAGAAGGTGATTATCAAAAACAGGGAAAAGAAGGAATTTCAGGAAGAATTTCTTCAGGGAAAGGGTGGTCAGGCATTGGAAGGGGCTGCCCAGGAAGGTGGTGGAGGTGTGCAAGGAAGGCCTAGAGGTGGCACCCAGGGCTCTGGGCTGGTGAGAAGGTGGGCATTGGGCACAGCTTAGATTTGATGATCCTGGAGGGATTTTCCAACCTCAAGGCTTCTGGGATTCACCAGCCCTCACAGCAGCATCTTCCAGCGAGTGCAGGGATGCACAGGATGGGGAGAAGCAAAGCCTGAGGGACCTGAGTCCAGCGAGAAGCTGCAGTGATGCTGTGGGTGAGGCTCTTCCAGCAGTGGAGCCAGTCCAAAATTACTTCAGCCTGGAAGGGCAGGGCAGGGCAGGGGGAACGCTCTGAAATGGGAGCAGGGACTGGCAGCACAATCCTTCGTGGGGACAGAAACTCCCTACCCCTCCCACAACAGCCCAGGGCTACTGGGGAGGCTGTTGGGAAAGGATGTGACCTTTGGGAAAGCACATCCGAGCAGGGAAGCTTTGTTATTCCACAGCAGCTACAGCCTGAAGGAAGATTAAGTTGTCCCAGGGACAAAGCTGAGCTCTGCAGTCTCTCTGCCAGTGCTTTGTCAGGGCAGGGCTGGATTTAATGAGGGCTGACGAATAGCAATGGAATAAAGGGGCCAAAGCCATCTCTGAGTACATCTGCATCAGCCAAACGTGTTCCATCAGCTAGATCTGACACATCAGCCACTCCTGTGTCCCCCAGGTGGGATTCCTCCTTGGAATGGCTCTCCAAGGAGTGGAGAGTTGGCTTAGAGATGTAAATGGGCATCACTGGGCTGTGCAGGACATGGATGCAGCTCATGGATCCCTTGGCTGAGAGCCTGGTGTGACTCAGGCAGGGTCACACATCCCCTGAGCTGCATCCTGAGGGACAGAGCCTTCCACACAAACTGGTGCTGGAAAACTGCTCCTTCCTGTGGGAAAAGCTACTCCCTTCCAAAAATTTAAAAGGTTTATTAAAACCTTATCAAAAATACAACAGAAGAATGAACAGAGAAATCTTTCCCACCCTGTGCTCATCCACACGATGAAGGTTTCACCTTTTAACCCTTTAGCCTCTCCCAAAGTTCTGTCCATTGACTCCTTTGCTGTCCAGTGGTGGAGATCACTTCTTTACATCTTGGAGATGATTGGAGATCAGCTGTTGCCATAGGAACAATCCCACCTTCCCAAATGTCCCAAACCCAGGTCACCCCCTGACCACAACACAAAGGGGTAAAACATAACTAGAAATCTATAAAACATAACTAGAAATCTATAAAACATAACTAGAAATCTATAAAACATAACTAGAAATCTATAAAACTTCTCTTAACATATCTATCTAAATATGATATTTGCCTTTTAATTGTGGGAGTCAGCCATGGCATTACTCATCTGCCACGTTCCCCACCAGCAGGTCTGGAGCTGCCATCTGCCACCTGCCCACCTCTGCAGTGCCACCACGTGTCCCTCTCCAGCAGGGCCATGGCTCAGCCCACCACAAACCAAGAATCTGTTTGCTGTCTGTATTCATGCTCTGCAGTCTTTTCTCCCCTTTTGTTTCCAGGATCTATTTGTGATGCCAGGGAAAAAAAGAGGGGAAAAGCAAACTCATTTCTGTCTTCTTGGGATATTTCCATCTCCCCATAACCACCTCCTGCACCACTCTGGTGTCTGAGAGTGACCTGAGCTCTGCAGGGAAAGGAAGAGGACTCTAAAGTCTTCAAGAAGGAAGAAATTCTTCCCTGTGAGGATAGGGAGGCCCTGAGAGCAGCTGTGGCTGCCTCTGGATCCCCAGAAGTGTCCAGGCCAGGTTGGACACTGGGGCTTGGAGCCATCTGGGACAGTGGAAGGTGTCCCTGCCCATGGCAGGGGTGGCACTGGGTGAGCTTTAATGCCAAAATTCTAATTCTGTTTCACTGGTCTTCCCCAATCAACCAAAATTAACCAGAATTCTCCCTGCAAGTCTTGGGCTCACTTCACCTCTGTCCCCATGTGCAGGAGAACCAGCTCCCTCAGGAAAATACCCTGCAAAAACCACTAGAAATGGCCCCACAGCACCATCCTTGCCAGGCCAGTGGCACCAGAACAGTTTCATGTGCCCCAGTTGTGCCACACAGCCCTCCTTCAGTCCCCTGCTCTCAGCTGAACCCCCCCAGGGGTCTCAGAAAACTCACTTTGTTTTTGGGGGGCTTGCAGAGTTCACAGCCTTCACAGTGCCAGCCTCCCTGATGAAGATAAACAATTTCTGTGACACTTTCCTAATTATGGAGAAGAGTTTCCTAAAGGGGACTGAACTCTCTGCTCTGCACTGATGGGAAAAGGAATAACTGACATAGTTGCAGCATTTTTCATACTGGAAGATCCAAAATCCTGCTGTAAACACAAGCTGTGAGTGGGGATTGCTTTGCTCAGCACTGAGACACAACTTTGAAAGTGAACAGGAGCAAGGCAAAGATTGTTTGGGGGGTTTAGGTCGGGAATTGGGAGGTTTCATAAAAAGGACATTTAGTTTGGGGGAGGAATTGCAGATTTGAGGACAATTCAAGCAGGTTGTGGCCCAGCTCCTCTTATGGGAAATGCAGAGCAGTTGGATGAACTTCCTGTTTAGGACCAGGATTTTTCCTCTCTGACAAACCATCAGAGCTCTTCCAAAATGGATCCAGCCTCGTCCTTCCCAAATCTCTCTGTAAATTCCTTGAGGATTAGAAACACAATCATTGGGAATGGCATTGTTCAGAAATGCTCTAGTTCAGGGAAATGATCTCCTTGTCCATGAAGAGGAGCTCAGAGGCAGCCAGGAGAGCCCCTGATTCCCAAAATTTGCCCATCTGTGCTACCTAAACCAGGCAAGAGCTGCCAACACACCCAGCCCAGGAGGGATCTCAGTGCAGCTTTTTGGGGTGGGTTTTATAGGATTTGGCTTGCCTAGACCAGAGCTACAAAAGCCAGCATCTGTCCCTTCCCCTCCAAGGATCAGCATTGCCTGGCTGGGTCCCAGGACGTGGAATAAGAGCAAAAAGGACTCGCTGCAGGTGCCACCTGTGGCCACAGCCCCTCGTCCCTGCTCTCCCTGTCTGTCCCTGCTGCACTCCCTGCTTGGGGACATGGACAGTGACACGCTGGGGGTGGCTGGGCCACTTCCCACCTGCTCTCAGACCAAGCTGGCACCACTGTGGTGCCACTGTGAGAAAAAGCAGAGGCAGCCAAGCTGCGAGTGGGAAGAAAAGGAAAATGCTGGCAAATGTTGCCCTGTCTGTCCTGAATGTCACTGATCCTGCAGGTGACATTCCTGTCCCCTGAGGATGGCTCAGGGCAAATCCAGGAGGGTTTTCCTGTCCCACATTCCTGCTGGGATGTCCACAAGCCCCTCCATGGAGGAGGAAGGGAAGCAGAGATGCCTCTTGCAGGACACTTGTCCCCACCTCACCCATGGTGGCTGTCCCCTTGCCTGGACAGAGACAGGGACCCCCTGCTCTGCCTGGGCTGTTTTTCCCAGCTCTCCCCCTTTCCCCAGCTCTATCCTGGAGTCTTGCACTGGCTTGAAGCTGTTTTTCAGGGGAGAAGCATAAACAGAGCTCTGAGGGACACTCGTGACTGTTTATTTGCCTGGTGCTCTTGCCTCCTTTCTTGGTCATGGTTGTAAGAAAACTTTTTTTTTTTCCCAAACTTCAATAGAAAAACAAATTAATGGTTTCCTCCAGCCACACTCTGCTGGCTAGCAAGAGCAGCTGTCACCCACAAAGGCTGGGAATTGTGACTCTGAAAAGACTGGGAACGGGTCCCTGGCTTTGGAGAGAGGCTGGGATCAAACAGAAGGAATTTCATCTCCAGGGTGGCTGCACAGCCAGGAGTGCCATCTTCTGGTGCTCACCCCAGGACCATCCCCCAGTGATGGGCACAATCACAGAATCCCACTGAGGTTGGAAAAGTTCTCCAAGTCCATCAAATCCAGCCTGTGCCCCATCCCCACCCTGTCCCCAGCCCAGAGCTCTGAGTGCCACCTCCAGCCCTTCCTGGGACATCCAGGGATGGGGATCCAACCCTCCCTGGGCAGTTCCAGTGCCTGAGCACCCTTTCCATGGGGAAATTCCTGCTGTGCCCACCCTGAGCCTGCCCTGGCCCAGCCTGAGGCCGCTCCCTCTTGTCATGGTGGCCCACCTGGCTGTCCCCTCCTGTCAGGGAGCTGTGCAGAGCCACAAGGGCCCCCCTGAGCCCCTTTTCTGCAGCCCAAAGATCCCACTCAGTGCAGAAGGAGGGACACATTCCAGGCAGTTCCTCTCCAGCTCTTCCCAGGTATCCCCCCTCCAGCCCCTCTCCTCCAGCTGCTTCCCTGCAGTCTCTCCTGCACTGTTGGATTTCCTGGCCCATCCCTGCCGGCTGTCAGCATTGAATGTCTTTTCTTTTGCCACCCCTGACCCTCTTTCCCTGGATCCCTGCTCCTGGCTCATCCTGGGAGAACAAGTTCTTCCTGGCTGTTCCTGCAGCTGGGAGCTGCAGGGAGCGAGCTCTGGACTGAGCTCTGTGCCCTGAACCTTCTCCTCTGACAGATGTCCCCTGGCTGCTCCCTCCTGCTCACCTCTGGGGCCAGGAGCAGCTGTCCACTCCCTCACACGTACTGGGAATGACTCCATGAAGAGTGGAAAAACCCCAGATCAGGAGCAGATAGCTGAGCTGGGGGGAAGTTTCCTCCCCACCTGCCTGGGACAAGCAAAAATACAAATCCAAAAGGTGTCCCTTGAGCTGCTGGTCTGGGATTTGGGGACATTTAACAATGAAGTGGATGCAAAGGAAGAGCTTTGTGCAGGTCTGTGGGTGCTGATGGGGAAATGAGGCCAGGGCTGGATGAGGAAAAACAGAGAGGCAGAGAACGTCCCCAGCTTGTGCTGAGGCTCCAGTGTGGTCACTCTGGTTCTTCAGCAGGGCTGGGTGCTCACCTGGCCCTGAATGTGCCTGGGAACAAGACAGTGTCTGTGGTGCATCTCAGCCCTGCTCCCCTGGCCTGTGCAGGATTTCAGCTGCACAGCTGGGAGAGCTTTGTCTCTGTGGTGCTCTGCAAAGGAGTGAGCTCAGCCCAGGCTCCCCAGCTTCTGCAGAGCTCCCAGAAGCCATTCAGGCTCCTCCATGCCTCCCTGTGTTTGCAGGATAACAAACTCAGTGCTGAACTACCCTCTGAGGGTGTGTTTCTGCAGGGCAGCCAGAACTCGCAGTGCCAGCGCCTTCAGAACCTCAGGCTGCTCCACTGGAGCAATCTGGAGATGAAAACTGGAGATAGGGAAATGAGCTGCCAGGCCAGGATCCAGAAGGACATCTGAGAAATCAGGCAATTCTATTCCAAAGGCATAACTTTTTGTGTTCTCACAGCTACAAATATAGCTCCCAGAACAGGCTCTTCTCTGGCAGGGCTTGTCTATTTGGCTCATCAGAGTAGTAGCCAGGCACAGGATAAAGATCTTTGCTATCAACCCTTTTAGCTAAGAAATGGAGTTTAAATGAACCTTTTATAGACAAACATCTGGAGAAGGGTGGATGGAGTGAATCTGTGCTGGGAATTCACTCCAGCACTTCAGCAATTCCCTTTCTCTCTCCAAGCATTCACAGTGCTCTTGCTCTTCTTCAGGGGACATCATTTACACTTTCTCCCTGAACTTCCCCAAAATTTTCAGAATGATTGCTCTGTAATAGGGCCACGAGGAGACAGGCTGAAAAAGTCGGGGATGTTCAACCTGGAGAAGAGAAGATTGTGTGGACACCCCTCAGCCTCTTCCAGTACCTGAAGAGGTTCCAAAGAAGCTGGAGAAGGGCAATTCATCAGGAACTGGAAGAACAGGACAGGGGGAATGGCGTCACACTGAATTTAGGTTGGATATGTGGAAGAAATTCTTTACTGTAGGGTTGGGGAGGCACATCTGATTAGGATTAACAGGATCTTTGTTGTTTGTCAAGCAATTTATCTTCCTGATTTATTTCCTAAGTCCACTGCAATGCAAGGTAAGCCAGATCTTGCACCAGGAGGTGCCTCAGCTGTCCAGACCCTCTGTTGTGACTTCCTTGTGCAGTAAAAGCAGTGCCTGTTTACACGTTTGAAATGTGCTGCTGCCTAAAACACCCAAATGCAGCCTTGGGATTGCACTCCTCCCCTGTTCATCTGTTTTCCCTTTAAACATCCCATGCATGAAACCCCCTCCGAGTGGAGCCTTTTGGGAGCTCCCAGCCTGATGAAGCAGCTCTGTCCATCTGAAGCCATTCCACCTTGTCCTGTCACTCCAAGCCCTTGGAAATAATCTCTCTCCATCTCCCCTGTAGCTCCTTCAGGCCACAGTTAAGTCACCCCAAAGCTCCTGTTCTCCAGGCTGAACAATCCCAGCTCTCCCAGCTCTAATCCCCAGCTTCATCTCAGGCAAATTTTAGGGCTAAAGCTTTCAATTTTGCCACCCTGAGGTCCTCTGGGCCAATTTAGTGGCAGTCCTTGTCAGTGGCTTGGCTTCTTCACCCTTTATAGCTACAAAGAAAACTGCTCTTTCTTGGCCTTTAGCCCAAACTCTGATGTCTTTCCAAGAGCTTTTCAACTGTGTTTTCATTTATGGACAACTAAAACTTTCCCAGTGAAGATAAAGGGTTTTTTTTGTCAGTGTCACATCTGTGGTTTGCTGTGAGGAATGTGTGAAAGTGCCTTTCTCAGCAACCTTTGTGGGTCCCAGTGATCTGCAGGCATCGCCCTGAAAACTTCCTCTGCTGCATAAAGAGAGCAGGAGGGAACAGGACTGGAGGTGCCACATGAAACTTCATGCCTTGCACTGAAAATCAAATTATAACCATGGCTTCTTCCCATGTTAAATCTGCAAAGTTGTGAATTGATTTAACACCCCGTGGATGTCCAGGGAAATACTGTCAGCTCATCAACCCAGCCTGGCCAGCCACTGAACCAAGGCTTGAACTGCTCACAGCACTTCTTCCTTGGGTCACTTCAATTTGAGACAGTTCCTTCTTCTTTATGACTCACAAAGAATATCCTGAAAAGTCCAATTTGGTGCCAAATAAACAATCTCATTTTTGGTTTCTATTTGAGTTGCCAGTGTGATTTCCTGAGATCTGGCTCTGCTTGGGCTGGATTTCATGTTTAACATGATGTTTGACATTAACAGATTTGAGATTCTTCAACCGTGCCAGCTCTTCACTGTTTATTTTCTTTTTTCCCCCTTCTTGCCTCCCGTTCCCCCATGGATGGAATTCCATGAGAACACCCTGCCTTCTCCACTTGGATTTTGGGAGTTTCTCCCCTACCCCTCCATCATTGTCACCTCTCCTTTGAAGGCAGAACTATTCCTGGGGAAGAACCTTTCCATGGTGATGGATGTGACCGAGCCATGAAGCAGCTCAGGGCAAAGGAAGATCAGGAATTTTTTTGATGTATAAATAATGGACTTTTTAGGGTGTTCTAAGGTAAACAGGTGGGGTCCCTGTTGCCCTTCTCACTATTGAGACACATCACTGTGGGATAATCAATTTGTCCTAAATTTAATCTTTACATCACTGCCAGGTCAAGAGAAGCTCTTTAATCTCAGAGTTCTCAAGGAGCCAGGAGAGTGCTCCAGATTCTGCAGGAATAAGCACCCAGTGGTGGCTGTCCCTCTCCAAACTGCTTTTCTGGAATGCCAGGACACCAGTGGAACTGCAGACTGGCACAACATGTGCAGGCTGAGTAAAAACCAAGAACCTCAGCTTTCCATCCTTGCTCCACCTCCTTCTCTGTCTTCCCAAACCTTTCCATGTGAGTCCAGACCTCGGAGAAGAAGCTGCTCTGAAGCCAGACCAAGCTCAGCCCCGTGGGGAGGGTCCTGAGGTGGGGAGCAGGAGAGGGAGCAGTGCTCCCAGGAGAAGGTCACTGCCATTCCCAGGACACTTCGTTGACATTCCACCTCCTTGGTCCTTGGGAGCAGGGCAGCTTGGCACCTGCAAGGAGTATTTTGCTCTGCTTTTCCATTTATCTGCCAAATAAAGCCCAAATCCCTTTCTCTACCTTTAATCACAGCATTTCGAGAGAATTTCCCAGTGAATACACACAGCCACTTATTGGCTCTGTCTCCTCCTCAGCTGGAGTTAATTCAGAGAATAATGGAGGAACTTTATCTATTAATTAAAAATAATGACTTTATAAACTGGCAGATGTGTTAGACTTCAAAAGACCTGCACTGAAGGCCAATAGGAACAGGCAATTTACAAGCTGGAATAATGAAGGAAATTGCCTTGGAATGGGTTTATCCTGCAAGATGAAATCCTCTCCAGCCATTAGAAACTGCAAAGGGAATTATTGTGGCTGGTAGTCCTTAGATTAACCACGTTCACCACCCTATTTCAGAGCTGTGGACACTTCTCTTGTACCAGAAAAACTGAGAGAGGACATTTTCCCCTCCAAGGTAAATTCACAAAGAAGCCATCGCAGTGACTCCCATTTGTTTTCCTCCCAATTGTTTCCAGATTGTGCCTGCTCATTTTGCAAACAGAAGGAGTCCAGCTGGATGTTTCATGCTCCTCACATCCCCAAGAGCAATTAAAGCTCTGCTACCTCTAATGTCACAGCAGAGAAGAGCAGCGAGCCAGCAACGCCACACTTGGCTGCCCAGAGTGGTCACGGGTGGTTACACAGCCCCAGCAGAGCTCTGGAGATGCCCAAAACTTGGGAATGGCCACTAAATCCTGGAAAGATTTGCTGGGGCACAAAAGAAGATCTAAAAGTATTGGAGAGCACCCAAAGGAGGGGCATGAGGGTGGGGAAGGGTCTGGAGGGGCCATGGAGCAGCAGCTGAGGGCACTGGGATTGTGCAGCTGGAGGAGGCTGAGGGGAGACTCCCTGGGGTCTGCAGCTGCTCCCGAGGGGCAGCTCCGATCTCTGGGACAGGGACAGGGACAGGGAAGGGCTGGGGCTGGGTGAGGGCAGGGTCAGGGTGGGTTTTGGGAAAGGTTCTTCCCCCAGAGGTGCTGGCACTGCCCAGGCTCCCCAGGGATGAGCACAGCCCGAGGCTGCCAGAGCTCCAGGAGGGCTTGGACAGCGCTCCAGGGATCCCAGGGTGGGATTTTGGGGGGGCTGTGCAGGGCCAGGAGCTGGGCTGGATGATCCTCTGGGTCCCTTCCAGCTCAGGATATTCTGGGATTCTCTGATTTTCAGATGGGTGACACAGACAAGCCCCAGAGCTGCCTGCAGCCCTCCAGGTGTCCTTCCCCCATGGAGAAAAGAGAGGACACCCCCAAGGTTTGGGGTTTGGAGGGACAGCACGGCTGCACTGGGCAGAGCTCTCACTGCTCACTGTCTCTTGGTAAAACAGAAGCATTTATGCACATTAGACAGCAAAACCATGGAGTGAGATGTTTTCTTCCCACTACCAAGCACAAGGGGTGGCCAATATTGACTCCAAACTCGTCAGGGCTCCAGCAGTGGAGAGGAAAGTGCAGCCTGTGCTCTGGGCCTGCAGGTGACAGCCTCAATGACTGTACCTCAGGCTGGTGGCTGCGAGGACACTGAGTGTTCACAGCTCCTGGGTGCTGTGGCTGCTCTCAGAGCTGCCCCAGACATGTCCCAGGTGCCCAGGGACCTGTCCTGGGTGCCCAGGTGTCCGTGTGGAAGCTGCTGGACACCTGTGAGGAGCTGGCTGGCAGTGTGTTCCTGGCTCCCCTCCTGCTTTCCAGCTGCCACTGAAATTAAAAGGAGCTAAAAATACCCAAATTCTCTCCTGATAGCATTCTCCATAGAAGCAGGACAGGGATGCTCTGCAGGCATGAATGAGCTTGTATTTAGGTTGTGTTTATTTGGGGAATGAGGGAAATCTGGATTTCTTGCCCCTGCAAGGATGAGTTCAGGAAGCTCTTTGAGGAACAGGCAGGATTTTTTTTCAGCTGGGGATGAATCAGGCATCCAAACAAATAAATATCAGAGCGTGGAGAGCCCAGCCAGGCCCTGTCCCCACCCTGCCAGTGACACCAGGACAGCACAGGAGCTTGGCCAGCGTGGTGGAGCAAGGCCTGCCTGCTCAGATCTGCGTGTTCCACCCTCCTGACAGCTTTACAACACAAACTCCCTCCCATAAACCTGGGAAAGAACTCAGCTGGTGTTTGCTGCATCCTCTCCACCTCCTGCTCTCATGATTTTAGGAGTGCAAGTTCACAGCAGGGAGGATCAAGCCTAGAGATGGGAGCCAGCACAGGAAAAAGCATCAGCATCTTTGCAAATCTGTCAAATTTGGGATCAGAGGAGTGGAAAGAAACCCCCAGGCACCTCCCACACCTCTGCAGGAGGAAGAGATGCCTCTTTCCCCTCTCCTTAGAGGAATCTGTGTTTGTCTGGGGAGCTTTAGGCCAGGCTTAAAGGGGTTCTGTGCTGCACAGCTGCACTGGGCAGAGCTCACTGCTTCCAGCTGCCTGGCAGCAGTGAAAGGAGGAGGAAATACCTGTGTGAAGGGAAAAAACAGCTGGGATGTCCCCCCAGGATTTGTGGCAGGTTCCCTGTGGCACTTTGCATCAGCCTTGCTGTGAAATCCGTGTTCTACACATGGAGACCCCAGCCAAAGCCCCTGGCTGCTACAAACCCGTGTGGGTGATTTAGGTGGGATTTGGTGTGAGAATAAAGCAGATGCTCAAAGCATTTTGTTCTTCTGAGAACAAAAATTGCTCACGTGGAAAGAGAAGGAACAAGAATTCCTCCTCAGAAAAGCAGCAGTTCAAAATAGAAATGGGGGAGTCTTGCTCTTGAAGGTCCCACAGATTGTGACAGAAAAATCCCAAAGCAGATGGGGAAATGTGGGTACCTGTCAGCCTCAGCCTCCCAACACCTTCCCACCAAGGCCTTGGTCCTGCCCCATTGCCACCCAGTGAATCCAGCTGGGAAGTTTGTTTGTGTGCCTGGAGGAGGGGACAGCACCTTCAGGAATGGTCAGGGAATGGAAAGATATCAAATGCCCCCCCAAAAATAGCAGCTATTCCACAGGCCAGAGCTTGGAGGTCCTGTGTGGATAACAGCAGGAGGGAACAGCAGCATATGGTGAGGTGCCTGATGCCAAGTGGAATTTTTCCAGGCATGTTCGAGGACCTCAGGTTGAAGTGCTGCTCCCAAGGCCTCCCTCAGAGCCTATATTTAACCAGGCTGGATCTGCTGGCAGCCAGGGTGGGGTGGGCAGCACCCAGCACATCACCCCTCTCCCAGAAAAAGCTCTTTAAAGGGCTGGAAGGGGATTCTGGTGCAAAGGCAAGAAATGGTAAGAAAAAAGGAAAGCTCAAGCATGCTTTCCTTCTTACACTGGTGTCACACCCCAGGCAGTGCAGGGAGCTTCAGGTGCCTCCAGCAGCCCTCCCAGACATCCACAGCTATTTCTTGCACAGTCTAAAAGATTTTCTCTTTTCTTTCCCCTCGGAGCCCTTCCCCAGCAGCAGGGATGCCCACGGAGGGCACAGCCCTGGCTGCTCACGAGCACCCAGCTCATCCAGGGAGCATCCCCGGGCTCCCAGCCCCATCCCAGCCCTGCAGGGAGATCCCTGCCTTCCCCCCGGCCTGCCAGGAGGCTTTAGGATGTGTGCAGAGCCAGCACCGGGCTGGGAAGGGCTGCCTGGATTGTCAGGCTTTGAGCACCATCTCCTGTCCTGCTGGCTCGGCTCCATGCAGGTGCTGGGGCAAACTCGGAGCAGCAGATTCCTCTGCTGGCCTCGGGCCATAAATCCCCCACACACGGGGCAGCATCGTGCTCTCCAGGCCTGGATAAAGAGCCTTTGGGGCTTCTGAATTCCTGAGCCTCTTCCCACAGTGGCAGATCCGTGAGGCCAGGGAGGCAGAGGGAGCTCCAGGGCTCTATCGGGAGCTGCTCACTTGGCCCAGCTGGGAAGTTTTATCTCGTCTCTCCCCTGAAGGAGCTCAGAGCTGTTTTCCTTTCAGGTCTCTGGAGTGATCCAGTCACCAGGAGCTCTGGCATGTTTGGCAGCAGCGAGAGCTTCAGCAGGGAGGCATTTTCCTGGAGCTAAAAGCTCCTGCCTGTAAGGGGACACTGGGCGCTGGCGGGGTCACTCTTGACGTCAATGGCACTCGTTGGCTCCTGGCCTGGGGGATATCGATGCACAGGCACCCCTTGCCCTCACTTCCCCCCTGCTTGGGAGCAGGAGGCACCTCCCTGCAGGCCCATGTGCCATCTGCCACCACCCTGGGTCCTGCTCAGGCTCCTCGGGGACCTCCAGCTGGTGAATATTCCCAAATTCACATCCCTGCCCATCTCCACCACCACCAATAAAAGAGTCCCAAGGGCTCTGCTTTGGCCTCTGTGATCAAACCCCACAGAGTCTGGAGACACCTTTCCCCCACCAACAGCCAATTCTGTCCCTGAGGGTCCCCCTCAATGCCTGGCAGCACTGGAACCACAGAGCTGCTGGACACAGCTGGATGGGAGAGAGCACAGCTGGATGGGAGAGGGCACAGCTGGGCTGGAAGCAGGGCTGGAGCTGGAGCTGAAGCAGAGCACGGGCAGGGTGCTGGGATAGCCCTGTGAGCATTTATTTTAGTGCTTCCCTCACTCCCTCAGGCAGAAGAACTCATCCCATGGTGCTTTTACACCATCACCCCTTGCTGAGACACCAAGTTCCCCTGCACTGGGTTTGGTTCCAGCCTCCCAAACTGGGAATAATGGTGCAATTGTCCCCAGAGTTCCATGTGGTCTTGTACTCCTTTCTATAAATATTTTTCTGCTTGTCCAAGACTATGAAAGCTGGGACTGTTTGGTGATGTTTCAAGGGATCAGCGCTAAACATGTTGATAGGGGTGATGTGTGCTGGGAAGCACACATTCCCTGGAGAAGCCCACTCCAATCCTGGGGAAAACCACTTAGCAGTGCTATAAATGAAGCAAAATCTGTTGCTGTTTTTATTTTGAAAAGAAAAAAAAAATACGGCTCACACAGCAAATTATTTTGGGGAGTAATAATTGCATAATCAGGGCTAAAAGTGGATATTCTAAAAAGAAATGTGTGGGGTAATGTTGATCATTACTGGAAAAAAATAGCAGCAGATGCCTGGGGAGCTCAAGCAGGGGAAAACAGAGAGCCCCCAAAATAGCAGCTATGAACCAGGTTGTATTTTAAACCTCCTGGGAGCCAGAGCAGAGGGCCAGGAGCCAGGGCCACGTGGGGTGTGCACTGTGCAGGTCTGTGCTGAGATCCCCACTCCCAGCAGCTCCCAGGAGCCCTGGGCTGGCAGCAGATGTTGTCCCTGCCAGGGCTGCTGAGGCAGCAGAGCCCCTCTCTGTGCCCACTTTAGCCCTGTTTACCAGCAGGGAGCCAAGCAGGGTCAGCAGGAGGGGACAGAGGACACCTGGTCTGAGACAGAGAAAAAAAGGGAAGAAATTTGAGCCAGGGATTTTTCACCCCCTCTAGATTTGGAAACACCACCTGATTCTTAATGGCCCACTGGAAGTTATTCCCAATCCCCTCAGCAGGCAGAGGGGAAATGAGGAGGAAGAGGCTCAGTTTTACTTCACTTTAAGGGCCTAAAACTCATCCTGTTCCACCCCCTGCCATGGTCAGGGACACTTTCTACTGTCCCAGGCTGCTCCAACCCCATCCAGCCTGCCCTTGGCACTGCCAGGGATCCAGGGGCAGCCACAGCTGCTCTGGGCACCCTCACAGGGGGGAATTATTCCCAATATTCCATCTAAACCCGACTCTCTGTCAGTTTGAATCCATTTCCCCCTGTCCTGTCACTCCAGGCTCAGCCCAGCTGTGCTGTGGGGGAATAAATTGCAGAACTTTGGGCATCAAACTGCAGATCATTGGGCAGCACCTGGAGCCAGCCCTGGTGCCAGGGCGGGTTTGGTGGCTGCACGGGGTGCCAGCTCTGCTCCTCAGCACTGCCAGCTCTGTCCCTGGGCACAGCACAGCCATGGGGACGAGGTGACACCCATTTCTGGGCCCAGCCACTCACCTGAGCAGTGAGCTGGAGCTGGCCTCAGCCTCTGTGTCCTGGCCATGAAATAAAGCCTGGCTGTGTCCCTGTCCTCCCTGAAAGCTGCTCTCAGAGGAGAGCATTCACAGCACAGCAGGAGCAGTGCCAGCCCCGACCCTGGCACGGGAACAAGGAGCTCTTCCTGCCATGGGTGGATGGATGGAAAAGCAGGAGGAGCAAGGTGGAAGTGCAGCCCCCAGAGCTGGTGGCAGATGTCCAGCCTGGTACACTGCCTGGTTTGTTCAGTGCCCTGCAGGAGGGCAGCCTGGTGAATAGGCACAGTCAGCCTGCTGCCCTGGCAGCTGGGGTGGGTCCTGGGCAGGACAGGGACAAATCCTGCCTGCCAGGACCCTCAGGAGACAG
Source organism: Haemorhous mexicanus (assembly GCF_027477595.1). Classification (NCBI taxonomy): domain Eukaryota; kingdom Metazoa; phylum Chordata; class Aves; order Passeriformes; family Fringillidae; genus Haemorhous; species Haemorhous mexicanus. Next base: position 1,950,637 of record NC_082355.1, read on the forward strand.
GACTTGTTGTGATAGCTGGATAATCACAGGAGGTTCTGCCCATCTCCCCTGATGAAAGGCCCTTGCTCAGGCCCAGGAGCAGCTCTGGCTCACTCAGGAACTGAATCCCTCTCTCATTTCACATCCAGGTGCTGGAATGAATTCATAATGCAGGAATTAAATGCCAGCTTGTTTTCTGTGGGTCCAGCCTGGCTTGCCCTCACCCTGCTGTTTACACTGACTGCAGCACCTGGCCCAGTTCAGGCCCTGGAAGGTAAAACACAGCCAGGGCTGCCTGCCCCATTCCCCATTGTCAGCTCAGGTCCTGGAAGGTAAAACACAGCCAGGGCTGCCTGCCCCATTCCCCATTGTCAGCTCAGGCCCTGGAAGGTAAAACACAGCCAGGGCTGCCTGCCCCATTCCCCATTGTCAGCTCAGGCCCTGGAAGGTAAAACACAGCCAGGGCTGCCTGCTCCATTCCCCATTGTCAGCTCAAGCCCTGGAAGGTAAAACAGCCCCAGCCAGGGCTGCCTGCCCCATTCCCCATTGTCAGCTCAGGCCCTGGAAGGTAAAACAGCCCCAGCCAGGGCTGCCTGCTCCATTCCCCATTGTCAGCTCAGGCCCTGGAAGGTAAAACAGCCCCAGCCAGGGCTGCCTGCCCCATTCCCCATTGTCAGCTCAGGCCCTGGAAGGTAAAACAGCCCCAGCCAGGGCTGCCTGCTCCATTCCCCATTGTCAGCTCAGGTCCTGGAAGGTAAAACACAGCCAAGGCTGCCTGCCCCATTCCCCATTGTCAGCTCAGGCCCTGGAAGGTAAAACACAGCCAGGGCTGCCTGCTCCATTCCCCATTGTCAGCTCAAGCCCTGGAAGGTAAAACACAGCCAGGGCTGCCTGCCCCATTCCCCATTGTCAGCTCAGGCCCTGGAAGGTAAAACACAGCCAGGGCTGCCTGCCCCATTCCCCATTGTCAGCTCAGGCCCTGGAAGGTAAAACAGCCCCAGCCAGGGCTGCCTGCTCCATTCCCCATTGTCAGCTCAGGCCCTGGAAGGTAAAACAGCCCCAGCCAGGGCTGCCTGCCCCATTCCCCATTGTCAGCTCAGGTCCTGGAAGGTAAAACAGCCCCAGCCAGGGCTGCCTGCCCCATTCCCCATTGTCAGCTCAGGCCCTGGAAGGTAAAACAGCCCCAGCCAGGGCTGCCTGCTCCATTCCCCATTGTCAGCTCAGGCCCTGGAAGGTAAAACACAGCCAGGGCTGCCTGCTCCATTCCCCATTGTCAGCTCAGGCCCTGGAAGGTAAAACAGCCCCAGCCAGGGCTGCCTGCCCCAGTCCCTGGCCTTGCTCCGTGTGCTTGGCCCTGACAGCAAAGGGGGCTGAATTTCCCATTTGAATTTGACTGGACAAAGGGGAATGGCCTCAAACTGACAGAGGGCAGGGTTAGATGGGGAATTAGGAAGAGTTTTTCCTGTGAGGGTGGGGTGAGAAGCTGGGGCTGCCCCTGGCTCCCTGGCAGTGCCCAGACCAGGCTGGATGGGCTGGGAGCAGCCTGGGATGGTGAGAGGTGTCCCTGCCATGGCAGGGGTGGCACTGGATGAGCTTTAGGTCCCTCCCAACCCAACCCATTCTTATTCTGTGAAAAGAAAGTGGAAATGTCTGTGTGAAGGAGCCTCTCCTGCAGGGCTCACCCCATTCCCTGTCTCCAGTTGATTATTCCAGCTTTTCCCTCAGCTCCATCTCTGTGCTCACCTTCCCCTGTGCAGTGGGAAGGAACCTGGGAGCAGTGGGACACAGCCACATCCTCAGCACTGCTGCAGTGGCCCCACAAATGCTCATTTGTGCCTCCACTCCTCCACCTGCACAGGCAGCAGAGCCCCAGGGCAGTGAGCAAGGCCAGCACCTAAACCCAAATCTGGGGTACAGCTCAGTGCTGTGCTCATTAATGGCAGGAATGACCTGCAGGGCTCCATCCCCAGGCTGACTCTGGGGTAAGATTAAATAGGGAAATCAGCTTTTAATTTCTAATGGGAGGAAAAGATTCTCTGGCACTGCTTTGAGAATGATCAAAACCCTGCAGTGTTCATTTGCACACCCCTCCCCTCGTGGTGAGTTCAGCGAGAGGAGCTTAATGATCCTTCCTCAACGTGTAGGAATTTATTTTACACATCCCATGGAGCTGGAAGGAGAGGAACTCACCCTGGGGGGGCTCAAAAGGTCTTTGAGACGAGCTGGGGAGGGACAGCCCTTCCAATCTGTTGCTGCCCCAGCTCTTGGGAATGTGGGATCTCCTGGATCCCAGAGTGGCTCTAAATGAGCAATTCTGTGACTGCAGACATTCAGTGGTGAGAAGCAGCTGGTGAATTACCAGCCCTGCTCCCCAGGGCCCAGGGGAAGCTGGGCAGGACAGAACGTTCATTTATTGGCACAGCCCTGCTGTTTGCCTTTCATTTCATCCCACTTTCACCAGGGGCCCAGTCTGTGGGTCACTGGGGGTGCCATATGCCCCTAAAACACCACCACACTTCATTAAAAACTGAGTGGGAGAGGGAGAAGCCAGCTGCCAACTCCCTCGGGGTGAGAGGGCTCTCGTTTGCACAGAGCCAAATGCACGGAGTGAAAATTCAATATTGGGCTCTTGGGATCATTTATTTTATGGCTTGGAAGGTGCCATTAAAGGCTCCTGCTTGCAGCAAGGGATGTCAGGGGACAGAGGGATGAAGGAGCTGCAGTGCTCTGACCCCTGGCTCTGTTGGAGTAGGACATTCTCCCTCTTGCTCCCTTTGAGAATAAAGCTGGGCTCCCAAATTCAATAAAAGCAGAGAAATAAATCTTAATTTCACAAAAAGAGGTGCAAATAGGCACATGTGAAGCTGTGCTCTGCTGGGGTTACCTTCAGGCACTGCTCAGCAGGACCCTGCAGTTCTGGGCTTGGCTCTGGTGTTAATTTGCCACTAATCAGCAGCTCTGGCCATGTGTCCTGCCCATTTCCCATCAGCAGCAGCAAAATAACAGCCTGGAGCACTGAGAGCTTCTTTGTTAAGTTACAGACTTTTCTGAGATGCAGCTTTATTGCCTGTTTATCACAGAATGATGGAATGACCTGGGCTGGAAGGGATCCTCCAGTGCCACCCCTGCATGGCAGGGACACCTCCCACTGTGCCAGGCTGCTCCAGCCTGGCCTTGGGCACTGCCAGGGATCCAGGGCAGCCCCAGCTGCTGGGAAAGGGTGGAAAGGAATCCCGAGGCAAACCTGCCTTCCCTGTCAGGCTATTCTCAGGGAGAATTTCTTCCCAGAAGAGTTTCCAGAGAAGGGAACCCATCCTGCAAACCACTCTGGCAGGAATCTCCCCAGCTTCCCCAGCCCAGCCCCTCTGTAACCACCCCTGCACTGGCAAAAGTGTATTATCCCATCAATTCCCTATAAAATAAATATCCCAGAGCCTGGTATTTATTTATTTATTGGGTGTAGGGAGTCACTGATGTCCCCAAACCCAGCTCAGCCTGGCACAGAGGGGTCCCCCTTTGTCCCCTGTCCTTGTTCCTGCAGGAGGATCACTGGGAACACTCCAAAAGCTCAACGTGCACAGCAGGAAAACCCCAGAGAGAGGAGGAGGAGGAGGAGGAGGAGGAGGAAGGAGCAGAGAGAACCCATCAGTGGAGAGCAGAGAGGACAATGCTGACCAGATAAATAAAATCATTTCCAGCTCATTTCAAGAAGCAGCAGAGAGGGGGAAATTACAGGAGGGGTTGGGAGGCTTCCACCTCTGTCCTGCAGGGAATGAGGAGAGGATGAACAGAGGACAAACCTGAGCCCTCATCTCAGTTATCTGCAGAAGGAGGTGAGATCAGGCCCACAGTGGGATGGGTGCCCCCTGAAGCTTTGCATTCTGCCATGTCCTGGATGTTCCCAACCCCAATCCCTGCAAATTGATTGAATTGCCATAATAAAAATCCCTTCTGTGCTGAAAATACTGTCCTGGATGTTCCCAACCCCAATCCCTGCAAATTGATTGAATTGCCATAATAAAAATCCCTTCTGTGCTGAAAATACTGAGAGGAACTGAATAAACCTCTTGACTGAAGGGGATTTATTGAGTCAGGGGATCCAGGGGAAACTTCACTCCTGCTTTTTCCTTTTTCCTTGCCATCTTTTCCTGGCAGAGCTGCCCCATCCCAGACCCCTGGAGGGACCAAGGCTGGGAAACAGCTCTTGGTGATGCTTTTGAATCTTATTTTTTGAGAGCTTTTTTCCCTTTTTGGAAGGAACTTTCTGATGGTTGAATTTTTTCCCCCCAGCAATTTCTGAGCTTCCCATCAGCCACGTGGCCCAGGCAGGTTTGGTATCCTGGGAACTCCTGGCAGTTATTGACAGAAAATGCTGCTCCAGCAGAGGCTGCTGATAAAGCACAGATGGGAGCAGGAAGAAGCTGTCTGTAAACAATTATGGGGTGAAAAGCCTGTGATTACAGCAGAATTTGAGACTGAGGCAGCTGAGAATTGTGAAAGATTTAGGAACTGGAAGTGGATGCTGTGAGAATTGTTTTTCAGGAATCCACTTCTCCCAAAAAGGTTGAATTCTTCAAATCCTTCTCTTCACATAAGTTGAGGTGGGATAAAAAAAGCATTTTGATAAAGTCAAACCTTGCATTATTTCAATATTTTTAAAAGCAGATGGTCTGTTTAGGAGCTAAAACCAAAGTCATTTTAAATTTGATATGCTAAATTTTAAACATTTAAATATAATTTGGTTTTTCAGTCAACCTGTTCTTTAAAAAACGTAAAGCAAAATCAGAGTTGGTTTTTTTAAAGAGGTTTGAAGGTGTTAAATCATCCAAAATTTGAAATCAGGTCCATAATGGGATGGGTTTCCTCTGAATCTTTGCATTCTGCCATGTCCTGGAGGGTCCCAACCCCAATCCCTGCAAATTTATTGAATTGCCATAATAAAAATTCCTTCTCTGCTGAAAAAACTGAGAGGAACTGAATAAACCTCTTGACTGAAGGGGATTTATTGAGTCAGGGGAACCAGAGGAAGTGTTTGAAGGTGTTAAATGATCAAAATTTGAAGGTGTTAAATTATCCAAAACTGAAGCAAAAGGAAAGGTTTTGAGCTGAACTAGAATAATCTTTTTCTTCAGGCTGAGATCCTGGACATGTTTGGACCATTCCAGGGTGGGGTTTGGCCAGCTCTTCTCCATGACCCCAGAATGTCTGGGGTTTGGGTTGGGAGGGTCCTTAAAGCTCATCCCATTCCCTCCTGCTGTGCCAGGGCCCCCTTCCCCAGCCCAGGTGCCTCAAGCTCCATCCAAGCCTGCTGGACCTTGGCTTCTCTGCTGCCTCTGTCAGGGTCAGGACTGGAGCACCACTGATGGTATTTTCTATTCAGGCTCAAATGTTTGTTATTTCTGATCTAGACTGCAGTTTTACAAGTGATGGCTTCTGCAGCATTCCACTAACAAACTGCAAAATGCCCCACTAGCTCTCTACAAAGTCTTTTAAACTATCCAATTAAGAAATTAAGAAATGACACCTAATTTTTTTTACCTTTAACCCAACAATTAATCACTCATGTCCCACAGTTCTGTCCAACTACAAAGCACCACCCAAACCCACGAAAAAGAAGGTGAAGAAGAGCAACCAGCACCACCCTCAAACCTCCATCTTGCCCCACATTTATTGCTATATTCTAAAACATTAAACTCTGAATTTTGGCCACAGGTCAAACACAGTGTTCTCTTGCAGGTCTGTGCCTTTCAGCACAGAAAAGTGGAAATGCTCAAAGTTGAAAATTCTCAGCATCCAGGGTTCCAACATCAGCCCTGATGCTTTGCAAGCTCCCCAAGGACCCCCTGTGTGAGATCCAGCACGTGCAGGAGATGGAGCCCAGCCCGAGAGCCCCAGGGTGCTGGACACAAACACAGACCTTCCCTGCAAGGAGCTGCTGACCCTGAAATCATCCCTGAGCTCTCCACAGCTTGGAGGAGGAGCTTTTATTTTACCTTTAACCCAATAATTAATCACTCAGGTCCCAAAAATCTGTCCAATTACAAAGCACCACCCAAACCCACGAAGAAGGAGGTGAAGAAGAACAACCAGCACCACCCTAAAACCTCCATCCCTCCCCATATTGGGAATATTGGGGACATCCTGAGCTGGCTTTGGGGGCTTTGGCTTTGCTGAGGACTGGGTTTTCCTCAGCATCTCCCCCTAGAAATATCCCAGGACCTCAATTCCCCAGGAAATCCATTCTGGTGGATTCTTGAGCAGCTGGGCTGGCTCAGGTGGAATCTTGCTCAGGATCTCCCAGGCTGAGCATTCCCTTCCCTCTTGCAGCATCCAGAGCTGGAGAGGTTGGGGGATGTGTGGTGTGGGCTCCCTGCTCCCTCAGCAGGGCCCTGAGCTGCAGGGACAGGCCCTCCCTGCCCTGGGATGCTCCATCCCCAGCAAAGCTGAGCTTTTCCCACTCTGGGAGTGCAGGATGGAGCTCTGCTCCCTGGGAAACCACATGGATTTATTGGGGGAAAATAAATTGGGTGACAGGGGTGGGACCCACTCTGAAACCTGGGTTCTTCTCCTTCATCCCCTCAGCAAACCCTAGGGCAGAAATCTGCTTTTTTTTGTTGCTGGTTTTTTGTTGGTTTGTTTTTTTTTGTGGTTTTTTTTTTTTTTTTTTTTTGCAATTGTTTTCCCTGGCCACTAAGCCAGGCAAGGGAAATGCTCTGCAGGCTGACACAAAGTCACTCCCTCCTGCTTCTAAACACAATGTCAGCAGTGAATAAACAGGAAAAAACCTCTCCTGCTGGGCAGAGCCCTTCCCAGGGAATGTCTCCTCTGGAGCTGCTCTTGGGAGCTTGGAAACACTTCAGGTGTAAAAATAGCACCTGCAGAGTCAGCAGCCAGCCCTGCTCCTGCAGGCCTGTATGGCTTTTTTCTGGGCTTTGTTTATTTCCCAAAACCTGTTCCAGACTCTCTGCAAGGAAGTGGGAACTCTCCCTGGCCACTCCAGCCTGTGAGATCCTGAACAAGATTCCACCTGAGCCAGCCCAGCTGCTCAAGAATCCCCCAGAATGGATTTCCTGGGGAATTGAGGTCCTGGGATCTTTCTAGGGGGAGATGCTGAGGAAAACTCAGTCCTCAGCAGAGCCAAAGCCCCCAAAGCCAGCTCAGGATGCCCCCAAAATCCCCTCCCATCCCTGCCCTGCCTGGCATGCTCCAAAGTCACCCCATTCTCTCTTTTTGGGGTTTTTTTTCTTCTTCTTTTTTTGGGGGTTAAAGCCAGGTGAAAATTCTCAGAAGCAGAGAGGAAAGGAGGATTTTCCACATGGAAAACACATCCAGGTTTCCCAGTGATCTTTTTACTCCCTGCAGGGCACTGAGGAAAAGGAGGAGGCTGCTGGGCAGCAGGGAAAGCTAAAATCCAACCTGGGATGGAGTAAATCAGCAAATCCCTCAGAGAATCCTATCCCTGGGCATCCCCTGCTCCAAACCTGAGGTTTAACATTGCTTCTGGGAATTCCTTGGGACCTTTTCCCACAAAAAGTTCTGTCTGAGTAAATGGACCTGTTCTGTCAAAAAAAATAATGCTGTTGCTGAGGAATTTCCAAAAATTCTCTGTTATGTCTGGCTCTGATATCCTGAGAGCCCCCAGGACATTGTCCTGTGTTATGTCCCCAGATTCACTTGGGAATTTCTTGCCCAGCTCTGCCTCAAACACATCCGGGGTGATTTTGCTTACTGCAGCAGAGGGAAAGGAGTGGAGTGTCCTTTCCTGCTCTCCAGGCCTTCAACCAGAGCACCATGAGGACAGAATTGCATTTTTGCCATGCCCTGGGAGTTGCTGATGGATAACCAAGCCCAAAGGCCATTCCTCACCGTGCTGCTCCATCCCTCTGATCACCTGGGTTGTTTTTTTCCCCTGGCATAGCTGGTGTGATATTAGAGAGCTCCCCAGACACAGAAAATCACCCTGGAATTGAAAAGAAGCCCCAGCCAGCCCAGGCTGGATGTGCCAGCTCCCGTTTTGCTGGGACACAGAGCAGGAATTAAAGGGGAGCAGCCTTGAGCCCTTCTCCAGCCTGCTTTGGGGCTGGACACTGCGAGTGCCCTGCTGCTGCCAGAGAGAGGACATGCCCTGGGATGAGCTCCCGTTGCCATGCCAACACCCTCAGCAGCACAAAGGACATTCCCCCTCCTGGCCAGGTTTTAGCAGCGCCTTGCTAAGCCCTGGGGTTGGTTTTGGGGACAGGGGGCCGTGTGCTGCTGCTGAGCAGCAATCAGCCAGCGCTCCTGAAGAGAGGGAGGGGCTGGGATCTGTGACACAAAGGCACAAAGACAGGTTGAAACAAGCCCAGCTCAAGTGGCACAGTCTGTCAGTCCCTTATCTAAGGCAGCCCTTCTATTTTTGGCTCTTTGCTGTACCGTGTTTAGTCTGTGCCTATTGTAATTTTTGGCAGCAGCTCTTCAGCACCAGCTCCAGCTCCTTTCTTAAAGATGACCCCCACCTCTGCCACCTGGGCAGGCTGGGTGTTCCTGAATCCAGGAATCACATGCTGAGAGGATGGAATGCAAAGTCCTGTGCTCAGTGTGAGTTTTGAAGCCTCAATTCTCTGCCACAAAGTCTGGAACAGGCAGTGCCACAAAGTGCTCACAAAATCTGACAAAAAATCTGACCAGAACATGCTCAGAAAATCAGGCAAAGTCTCATCAGATAAAAATCTGTCCTTGTATCCCCACCATGTCCATCAACTCCAGCTCCTTTCCTAAAGATGCTGGAGCAGAACACATTCACCACCTCTGCCACCTGGGCAGGTTGGGTGTCCCTGAATCCAGGAATCACATGCTGAGAGGATGGAATGCAAAGTCCTGTGCTCAGTGTGAGTTTTGAAGCCTCAATCCTCTGCCACAAAGTCTGGAACAGGCAGTGCCACAAAGTGCTCAGAAAATCTGACAAAAAATCTGACAAATCTGACAAAGTGCTCACAAAATCTGACAAAATCTGACCAGAACATGCGCAGAAAATCAGGCAAAGTCTCATCAGATAAAAATCTGTCCTTGTATCCCCACCATGTCCATCAACTCCAGCTCCTTTCCTAAAGATGCTGGAGCAGAACACACCCCCCATCTCTGCCACCTGGGCAGGCTGGGTGTTCCTGAATCCAGGAATCACGTGCTGATAGAAAGTCCTGTGCTCAGTGTGAGTTTTGAAGCCTCAATTCTCCTGCACAAGAAGGAGACTCTCCTTCAGTTTGAACCCATTCCCCCTGGTCCTGGCACTCCATCCCTTGTCCAGTCTCTCCCCATCTTCCCTGCAGCTCCTTCTACTCCTCAATTCTCCTCTGGCACAGGCAGTACCAGAACAGGCTCAGAAAACCAGACAAAATCTGTCCTTGCATCCCTTCTTGCCAGAGCCATCCCTTTCCTGGTGACACAGGGATCTGCCAGGGCTCCCACAGCCCCAGAGATGAGGAGAGAATCATTATTCCTGTTTAAACCAACGTGGTTTTACCATAGCAACTCCCCAAGAAGGAATCAACAGCTTCTGAGCAAACAAACACCGATTAAAGCACCCTTCTGAAATATTTATGCTTTGTTCCCCAAAGCCCACTAAGTGCAGGGCCCTGCCTGGCTCCAGGAGTGCCAGGAGAGCCTTTTTTCCGCTGCCTGGCAAAGTGGAAAAACCATTCTTCAGCAGAGTGTTTGTCAGGGCCAGAGGCAGCTCCTCAACGTGACTGCAAGGAGCTGCAGAGGGAACAGCCTGGCCTGGGGCCTGCCCTGGGCAGGGAGAAATGCAGGAGCTTCGGGGGGCTCGGCAGAGGGAGCACAAATTTACACAGGGTGGGAAATGCCACTGAAGTTCGTGGGGTTTGCTGCTGTGTATTGGCTTTTGCAAATTATGATTCATCACAACAATTTTAATGTGATGGAAATATAGGGATATTGCTATAATAGAAATAATAAATTAAAATATAATAATTAATAAATTAACAATTTAAATCTACATAACTAATATTAAATAGTCGATAATATATATTATTAATATCATTTATATAGGAATATATTCATTTATGTATAAAATAAAATAATATAAATACTATATATAATATATAAATAATATAAATAGTATAGAAATAAATAATAAATAATATAATCTAATAAATATTAAATATAAAATAATAACAAACAATATAAAAATATAAAAATATAAAAATATAAAAATATAATATAATATAATATAATATAATATAATATTATATTATATTATATTATATTATATTATATTATATTATATTATATTATTATAATATTATATAAACAATATATTAGATTAGATTATATTAGATTAGATTAGATTAGATTATTGTTATAATATAATATAATATAATTATAATATATAAATAATATAATATAAATAATATAATATAATATAATATAATGTAATGTAATGTTATATTATATTATATTATATTATATTATATTATATTATATTATATTATATTATATTATATTATATTATATTATATTATATTATATTATATTATATTATATTATATTATATTATATTATATATTAGAATAATATAAAGTTTATAATAACTTTTTAACTGTTTTTGATATAGTATTTAGTATAGTATATAGCATATGTAGTATACTGTAAATATAAATATAGTATATATATATATAGTCAATAGGAAATATAGATAATAATAGTGTATATATATATATACATATACATACATATATATACATATATATATATATATATATATAGTGAATAGTATATGTATATATTGTATATTTTATTTGATACAGTATATTTTGATGTAGTTTTCTGGGCTTGGAAGAGCACGAAGAGGGGGAAATCTGGGGGTGTTTAATGCCTGTGTGAGCCCCAGAGCCCTGTTTGTTTATGTGCTGCTGCTGCACACAAATATTCGGCAGGCTGGTTTCAGAGGGTTTCGGGCAGTTTTTCCTTAAACAAAGGAGCCCCACTGCTCTCTGCCACCTTTTCTGCTGCAAACTCTCAGATTTTCCCCTCTGAGAGTCCCTGCAGATCACCTCGACAGCCAGGATGGAAAGTGATGGCAGTGGCACTGTTTTACTTCTTTTGATTTTAAAGACTGTGGAAATTTTAATCTCACTCCCTGCCATGGCAGGGACACCTCCCACTGTCCCAGGTGCTCCCAGCCCTGTCCAGCCTGCCCTTGGCACTGCCAGGGATCCAGGGGCAGCCCCAGCTGTGCCAGGGCCTGCCCACCCTCCCAGGGGAGAATTTATTCCCAATATCCCACCTAAACCTGCTCTGTGTCAGTTTGAATCCATTTCTCTTCATCCTGTCCCTCCATCCCTTGCAAATCCTCTCTCTCTGTGCTTCCAGCAGCTCCTTCAGGCACTGGGAGGCCCCAGCTGTGTCCCCCCAAAGCTTCTCCTGTCCAGGTGAGCAACCCCAGCTCTGCCAGCAGAGCTGCTCCATCCCTCTGATCACCTTGGCTGGGTTTTTTCCCCCTGGCATAGCTAAGATGGTATTAGAGAGCTCCCTAGCCACAGAAAATCACCCTGAGGTCAAAAAGGAAGAAATAAAATATTATAATAATAAATAAAGGGATGTAGCTCCCTGAGAGTCCCAGGACAAGAACTGGGTGATGCTGGAACCTCAGAAGGGCAGAATTCCCAAAGCATTTGCAGGATCTGGCACGGATGGATCCAGATTTCCATGGCAGAGAAGCCTCCCTTGGCCTGTTGGGTGGATCAGCTCAGCCCTGAGCCCCCAGGCAGGAGCTCTGAGCACAAACTTTGATACAGATTTTGATTTATTTGCTCTGAATCTCCTGATCTGAGCTGTGGCTCCCATTTCAGGCTGCACAAGTGGGCATTGACTTTAGTCTGGCTCTCTCTAGTGGTCTGAAGCTTAATGAGATGGAAGTCCTGCTCTGTAATTACTGGGGGTGATTTAAGTGGGAGCAAAAAGACATCCAGTCACTTTTGGGCAGTTAAATTAAAAGCAAACTGGATTGAGCTACCTGGGGTGTGTTTCCAGGTGATAAATGCTTTCTCACAAATCTCATAAACCCTCCTCTTTTCTGCAGCACTGAACTGGGATTTTTATGGATCTTTTTAATAGTCCCTCAAATAATTTCATCAGCATAAAGTCTCCTCCTGGATGGAAATTTAATAAAAAGCTGAATTGTTCAGAAAGGGATGAGCTTGATCTCATCTTGCCCTTGTAAATGTATTCCTGACGGGGTGGCAGTTAATAATTAATAAATGAAATAAACGACTTGGAAATTGCAAGCTGACACCGGGCTCTCCCCTCCTGCCTGCCCAAGGATCATTCACACTCTGCTTTGTTCAGTCAGATCCTCTGTGATCCACATGAAGCACCCAAATTAAGATGTGGAGTGCACCAGGCTCAGGGCTCAGAGTCAGGATCTCTCATTCCACATTTCAGTGTGGGTTTGCTGGGGTCAGACCAGCAAAAGTGAGGCCAAATAAAGATGCAGAGAATTCCTGGTCTCTTTTGAAGGTTGTGACATGGAGCAGGAATTATCTCCTGAACCAGTGGGTCCCCAGCCCAGCTCTGTGCTTGGATTCTCCAGCTCCTTCTCAAAGTCCCACCTGTGAGTTCCAAGCTGCCAGAAATTCTTGGATGCAGCTCCACATCCTTCCGTGGCTCCCAGACATCCTCTTGATGCCTTGGGTAGGCTGAGCTAGAGCAGAGACCAGACAGAGCTAAAGAATAAAACAGGGATTTATTAAAGATCTCCTCCATGGATGCACCTTGGGCAGCACCAGAGCCCAGCCAGGGCTGCACCCAAGATGACCCAAAATGGCCCCAAAATGCACGGCCGGGCACGGGGTCTCTCCCTGGGATCAGCTCTGCTCCATTTGCACCTTGCAGTTCATTGTCCCAGCCCAGCTTTAGCCCAGGCACTCCCACCCTGCTTGTTTTTCTCTCTCCAGCCCACGGGGTTTGTGCTCCTGGGCTGAGATTTGGGTCATTTGTCCTTGGTGCCCAGCTGGAGCAGGGATTGTTTTGTCTCCCTGCTCTGTGCAGAGCTCACCATCCCCTGATGTGAACCCAGACCCACACACTAAAGCAGCACAGAATGGGAAAAATAGAAAAGCTACACCTGAGGCATCACCCTCAGACCAGTTTGGGTCCAGAACCAACATCTCAGGGAGCTCCTGGAGCCCCCTGCCCCCTCAGCAGCCTGACAAGGCTGGTTTGGAGCTCAGAGGAGCATCAGGAAATCATCCCTGTCCCAGAGACAATTCCTGCAAAACCACAGCCTCCTTTCTCCTGCAGATCTGTGGGGGAGGCACCACTCCTGTGATGGGGGGGCCAAAATTTCCCAGCTCCTTGCACAGGCACTCTCCTATCTTTGTGTGGGCTCTGCTTTGAAGAAAATCTGCTTTGTTCCATCATTTTCCCTCACCTGGTGCTAGAAAGGAGCTGAAGGCAGGCTGGAACACACCCATGGAAATGTGTGAGTGTCCTGAAATCAGCAGAGCTGATGGAATTCATCCCAGAGCACTTGAGAACCATCCAAGGGAATTTCTGAGGCATTAGTGAGGATCTCTGAGAAGGTGGTGGCAGGAGGAATGAACAGCACCCTGGCTTTGAAAACGGAGGAAAAGAAGCCCCAGGAGTGATCCTTCAGCTGCCCAACTCCATTTCTTGGAAAGATCCTGGGACAAATGATGAAATAATCAATACAAACACCTAGAAGGGAATAAAATTACAGGGGAAATAAAAATAAAATAACCAGCATGGATTTCTCAGGAGCAAATCACATCAAATCAATCTAATTTCCTCCCCTGACAGAGTCACAGCCTGATGGACAGGGGAGAAGCAGATGTGAGATATCCTGGATGTAAAAATCTGTGTGCTCAGGATTGCAAGGCAGCCTCGTGAGCAAATCAGGGCCACGGGAGCAAAACAGAAACATGCAAAAAGCTCTGTAATTTCAGTGCCTCGGCAGGAGAAAATGCAGCCCCCAATTCAGGTGGGGCCAGAGCTGCTTGTTCTGTTCATGCCCATTAAGAAGTGATTTGTCTGATAGCAGAGATAAGGCAGCTTTATGAGCTGGGAGGTGTTGGAACAACACAGAGAGCAGCTCCTGAATTCAGATTGATCTGGATAATGGGATGAGATCCGTGGGCTGAAACTCGCCGAGGACAAAGGCACAATCCCAGGCTCAGGCAGGAAAAATCAAATGCACAGATGCAAAATGAGAGATAAGGAACAAAGGCTCTCTGGGAGGATGGGGACACAAATGGCTTCATCTCTTCTGCCTGAGCTCAGAGGATTTCTTTTCTGATTTCAACATGTGCAGATACTTTTGACATTGACAGGTGCTGGAAGTGCTGAGATTATTTCTTCCTATTATTATTTTGGACAAAGAACATGTATTTTTCTGGGGTTTGTGCAATAAAAAGTAATGTTTTAGGGGAGAGATGGAGTGGTGAGGTCACACCTTGAGTGCTGTGTCCAGTTCTGGGCCCCTGGGGCAAGATGGGATGGAGGGGCTGGAGTGTGTCCAGGGAAGGGAACAGAGCTGGGAAGGGGCTGGAGAATCCTGAGGGAGCTTGGAAGGGAGAAAAGGAGGCTTAGGGGTGGCCCTTGTGGCTCTGCACAGCTCCTGCCAGGAGGGGACAGCCAGGTGGGATTTGGCATCTGCTCCCAGGGACAGGGACAGGAGAGGAGGGAACGGCCTCAGGCTGGGCCAGGGCAGGCTCAGGGTGGGCACAGCAGGAATTTCCCCATGGAAAGGGTGCTCAGGCACTGGAACTGCCCAGGGAGGGTTGGATCCCCATCCCTGGAGTGTCCCAGGAAGGGCTGGAGGTGGCACTCGGGGCTCTGGGCTGGGGATCAGGCACAGGTGGGACTCAGTGCTCTGGGAGAGCTTTTCCAGCCTCAGTGATCCTGGGATTCTGTGACATCAGCCAGGCCTGGGACCAGGCATGGAACACTGGTGACACCAAATGACAAAGGACACCTCAGAAATGGCCACTCACAGCTCCCACCCCCAAAAATTGGGGTGTTTTAGAGCCAGCAGCAAGGGCTGAAGCGCTGATTTGAGAAGTCTTTAATTTTTCCACAGGCAGGAACAGGATGCCCTCATGTTATAAATGCCAATATTTAACCCATTTTCCCATCTCCTCAGGTGTTTCCTGTCGTGGGTTTCTCTGACCAGCACACTGCAGGTGGGATGGAGCTGTCCCACATCCAGGCTTCCTCCCAGGGGAATTGTCCTGCAGGAGCACTGGAGATCCCTCCTTGGCACCACTTCTGAACTATCTCCCTTGGAGGTTCCAGCCCTGCAGAGTCACTCCAGGCCCTGCAGCCCTTCACTTTAAATTGCTGGGAGTGTTTTGCAGAGGGTTAAAATTGAAATTAAAGTGATGTTTATCCCTGTGAACCCGTGGATTCTCAGACGTGGCTCTGTCCCCCTCACACGCCCTGGGGGTCACGTCCCCAGCAGGGCTGGCTCAGGAGGATCCCTCCCACCAAGCTCTGTCTCACACAGATTTTATTTTCCTCCACTCATACAAAGGCCATCTAATCAGGCAGAGGAGAATCTGACTTTTTGTTTATTGGGAACACAACAATAGGATCCTATTCCACACCCCGAGGGACAAACAACACTGCTCACAGCCAGCACCTCCCCTTGTCATTATTGGTTTGGATGTTTAATATCAAAACCCAAAGTTCCAAACAGATTTTGATCCCAGTTGAGCATCCCTGATGCAATTCCACCACTCAGTAGAGGCACAGCACATGTGAAATGAGCTCCTCAGAGACAACAGTGATAAGGAGAGATAAGATTTTGATGTCCAGCCAGGTGAAACCACCCAAGAGCTCAGTGTGAGTGTGTCCTGCCATGCTGGGGGTTGTTCAGGTTGGGATTTTGGGGTGTTATCCCCATTTCCATGCAAAGCTCAGTCCTATAAAAGTGAATCATTCACAAAATATTTCAGCTCTGAACACTGCCTGTCAGGATTAGGAACTACGAGCTGGGAAGAATTCCTGGTTTTCTCTAGGTGGAAAGGAACTGCTGCAGGGACAGGGGGCAGGTCCTGGTCCCTGACAGTGCCTCTGCTTGGGTATCCCAAAAACCATGGGACAGGGAGCACCTGGCAGTGACAGTGACCCTGCCCTGCCTGTGCAGCCAGACCTTGCTCCTTTCCCTGGCTCCATTTCTGTCCCTGCTCCTTTCCCCATCTCCCTTTCCCTTCCTGCTCCTTTCCCCATCTCCATTTCCCTTCCTGCTCCTTTTCCCATCTCCCTTCCTGCTCCTTTCCCCATCTCCCTTTCCCTTCCTGCTCCTTTCCCCATCTCCCTTTCCCTTCCTGCTCCTTTCCCCATCTCCATTTCTCTTCCTGCTCCTTTCCCCATCTCCATTTCCCTTCCTGCTCCTTTCCTTATCTCCATTTCCCTTCCTGCTGCTTTTCCCATCTCCTTTTCCCTTCCTGCTGCTTTTCCCATCTCCTTTTCCCTTCCTGCTCCTTTTCCCATCTCCTTTTCCCTTCCTGCTCCTTTCCCCATCTCCATTTCCCTTCCTGCTCCTCTCCCCATCTCCTTTTCCCTTCCTGCTCCTTTCCCCATCTCCATTTCCCTTCCTGCTCCTTTTCCCATCTCCATTTCTCTTCCTGCTCCTTTCCCCATCTCCATTTCCCTTCCTGCTCCTTTCCCCATCTCCATTTCCCTTCCTGCTCCTCTCCCCATCTCCTTTTCCCTTCCTGCTCCTTTCCCCATCTCCTTTTCCCTTCCTGCTCCTTTCCCCATCTCTATTTCTGTTCCTGCTCCTTTCCCCATCTCTATTTCTGTTCCTGCTCCTTTTCCCATCTCCATCTCCCTTCCTGCTCCTTTCCCCATCTCCATTTCCCTTCCTGCTCCTCTCCCCATCTCCTTTTCCCTTCCTGCTCCTTTCCCCATCTCCATTTCTCTTCCTGCTCCTTTTCCCATCTCCATTTCCCCTCTGAGTGAGCCCCTGCCCTCAGCACCAAGCAGGGAGCAGAGCAGGAGCTCAGCCAGCTGAGGGCAGAGAGAAGGAATGAATATCCCACCAAAGTACAACTGCAGTCCAGGCAAACCCTTCCTGAGCACGGGAATCTTCTTCCAGCTCCCCAGCCTGGGAGAATGCTCAAGATCCAAAGCTCAAATATTTGGAATATTAACATCTATCAGTTTCACACATCTCTTAAAGCAGCACATTCCTTGCCTGATTGATCCTGCCATATGGGAACATTAGCCTGTACCATCACCATCTGCTGCAGCTTTAATTTTATCAAAAGCATTGTGACAGGAGGGAGAATGTTTCTTTTTCCACCCTTCCTTCTCCTCCCGCCAAAACCTGGCTGATTTCTCCTCAGATGAACCCAGTTTCCAGTCCTGAGTGAGAAGGCTGTCTGGATACTCTGTCTAGGAATAGCTCTTTGATTTCAAACACTTCACTTTTGGGAAGCTGAGCTAAAAATCCAGGAACAAGGCAACTCACAAACTTCTCTCCCAGAGAAATTTTGGGTATTCGTGAGCTCAAAGCTGAAATAGAAGTGTGGCTTGGGTGTTGCACATTTCTTCCACTCTCTGCTCAGAATCCCAGAATTATTCAGGTTGGAAAAGCCCTTGCAGGTCCTGGAGACCAACCTGATCCCCACCCTGTCCCCAGCCCAGAGCTCTGAGTGCCACCTCCAGGGATGGGGATCCAACCTCCCTGGGCAGTTCCAGTGCCTGAGCCCCCTTTCCATGGGGAAATTCCTGCTGTGCCCACCCTGAGCCTGCCCTGGCCCAGCCTGGGGCCGTTCCCTCTCCTCCTGTTGTTGGTTGTCTCAGAATAAAGAATATTGTGCTTTAATCATCCCTGACTTATCCTGGCACCACTGATTGTGCAGCCCTTCACAAAGGGAAAAAAGGAATTCCAGATCTCTTGCCTTATTTCATTTCACTTATTCATGACCACAGATATTTTTGGGTTCCTTCTCTACAGCAAACTATAAACTAAACACAAACCTCAGTGTCATGGAATCAGAGAATGGTTTGGGTTGGAAAGGACCTTAAATACCATCCAACTCCAACCCCCTGCCACGGCAGGGACCCCTTCCACTACCCCAGCTTGCTCAGAGCTCCATCCAGCCTGGCCTTGGACGCTCCAGGTGCAGATGTGAGCTCCCAAATGAGCCTCCAGACATCAATAAAATATTTACACGACACAAAATGAATACCACAGCAGCAGGAGAGGCAGAAATGGCACACCACAGGCCAGGTGTGGCTGTGCCCTGTGCTGGCTCAGTGACCCAGCTCTAAAGCAGCTCCTGCTGCTCTGGGAGTGTGCACAGGCTTGGGAGCCCCGTGCTCGTGTGCTCCCTTTGTGCCAGCCAGCTCCTTCATTATTTAGTGACACAGAACACTCCTGCAGCCAGCCAGGCAGAGAATCCACTCCGAGGCAGCTGAAAGGGGAGAGCTTGGCCACGGAGAGCAGCTCAGGAGGGGATGAGGCTCTCAGGGCTTCCAGCCTGGCTGAGCTGGGCTGGGTGCTGTGCTCTGGAGATGGCAGTCCAGGGCTGTGACAATGACAGCGGGCTGTGAGCGGCTGCCTGGCTGCAAGAGCATCCCAAGAATGACAATAATTTTTAAAATCACGTTAAAAGTGCTGTTTCCTGCAGTGTCTCGCTGTGCAATCAGGGAGGTCACCACAGGAGGGAAGCAGCGTTTCACTTTTGTTGCTTTAGCAGCCAAGATTCTTTTTTTTCTTTCTTTTTTTTTTTTTTAATGTATATTTTCATCAGCAAAACCTGCCTGATGTGACAAAGCAATAAATCACAGAATGGTGGAATGGTTTGGGTTGGAAGGGGCCTTAAAGATCACCCCATTCCACCCCCTGCCATGGGCAGGGACACCTTCCACTAGCCCAGGTTGCTCCAAGCCCCTTCTAGCTGGGTTCTTGCAGTGGAATTCCAGAGATTCCTACCACCACTGCTGATGCTGCACATAAAAAGTGATTTTTAGCCTTTTCAGTGACCACTTTTCTCCAGCACTTGAAATCAAAACCTCAGAGCTTTGCAGAAAAAGCAAGTGGAAGCATGACTTTTCCTTCTGTTATTGACAGAGAGATGAAGAACCCCAAGCAGTCCCCAGGAGCAGGTGTGAGACTTTGCAGAGATCAGGAGAGAAACTCAGCATTGCTCTTCACAGCAAGAACCCGAGGGTGGAAATTCCCTCAGGAGCTCCAGCTTCCCATCCTGGCATCCCTGCAGCAGAGGTGTGTGCCAGGGCTCCAGGAGGGGGGTTTGTGCTCCTGGAGAGCTGCTGGAGGGCACACACAGCCCTCACTCTGTTCATTCCTGGCCAGTTTGGGATGTTCTGGTGTCTGGTGGGGTTCCTCAGCCACAGAAATTCCTCTGTGCAGTTTTCTCTCCTTGGCCATTCCAGGGAAACAAACCCTGCCTGCTGTCACATCATTTTTTGACACAGCTTTGCTGCCTCTGGGTGGTGGAGATTGCTACCAGCCACTTTGGGAAGGGATGGATTATATGGGACTGGAACCAGCCTAAAAGCTGCTGGTGGAAAGTTTGGAATGGGAGCCAGCATTCCTAAAAACCACATCTGAACAGAAATGCAGTACAGGGAAACCTCCAGCCTGTGGAAATGAGGCTACAGCCTCAGCAGCTTTCAGGAAGAGCCGTGGGGAAACAAATCTGAAAATAGCAAATTGCTGAATCTCTTCAGACCCTCTGAGGAGGAAAATGAGCAGCTGGACTCCAAGGTTCTTTCCTGCTCGTGCTTCCTGTGGGACCTTTGGTTGATAACCTCATCAGCCCTGTCTCCCCTTCCCATGTGTCAGAAGCAGGATGGCAGAAATCTGGGAAGACTTTCACTTACAATGGGAAGACTTTGATAGTGCTGTCCTGAGCAGCCCTGCTAAAAATCAAAATGTGGATGCCTGGGAGAGAAGTTTCAGTGCTGATGCAATTTGTCAGCATCTCATCCTTGTTCCCACACAGCTGAATCATCAGAGAACAGGGATTTGTCACTCTGGATCATCATGTGATGGCAAAGCCCACCACCAGCAGCAGCAGCACTGCGAGCAAACAGAGAGAGCCCAGCTGGGGAGAAAAGCTGGCCAAGTGCAGAAAATATTCCATTATATAGATGATAGAGGGTTATATAGGATTATATAGGGAATGACCTGACAGTCACAGAGCCATGGAATGGCCTGGCTTGGAAGGGACCTTAAAGATCATCCAGATCCAATTCCTTTGCTATGGCAAGGACACCTCCCACTGTCCCAGGCTGCTCCAAGCTCTGTCCAGCCTGGCCTTGGGCACTGCCAGGGATCCAGGGGCAGCCACAGCTGCCAGGGCCTGCCCATCCTCCCAGGGAACAATTCCTTCCCAAAATCCCACCCAACCCTGCCCTCTGTCAGTGTGAAGCCATTCCCCCTTGTCCTGTCACTCCATTCATTGTAAAGTTTCTCTCCATCTTTCCTGCAGCTCCTTCAGGCACGGGGAGGCCACAATTGTGACACCCCAAAGCTTCTCCTGTCCAGGTGAACAATCCCAGCTCTGCCAGCAGAGCTGCCCCATCCCTCTGCTCATCCTGCTGCCTCCTCCTCCAACACTGTGCACGTGGAGATCTCCTCAGGGACTTTTACACAAACCCCCTCCCTCTGGTGCTCCCAGGACAGCCCAGTCCAGCAGGATTTGTGCCAGGAGAGGATTCTCCAGCTTTGTGACCCCCCCAAATAATCCCAACCACACAGGGCAGTGGTACCTCCATGGAAAGGTCCATCCATGACACCCTTGAATTGTGAAAAGTCATTTTTGATGTTCAGTTTTACATCCCACGCATTGCAGGCAGTTAGCAAGTCATAAAGAGCAAGGATTAATTAATCCTGGCCATACCCCCAAGAGATGTGCAGGCAAACACTGAGCTACTGACAGAAACACAGCAGCCAAGGTTACTGACTTGTCCAAGCCACAGTGGGTGTTGGAGCAGAGCTGAGATTGAGGGGCAGAAACTGATTGCAAAGCTCAGGGAAACTGATTTTGAGGAGGAATAACCTTCAAAATAAACAAACATTTAGAGACATGTTTGTTTTTAATTCAGTACTTTGTTAGTACAATGCAAGTCAATCCTGATCCGGGGGGTCAGGCTGTAAATATTCACTTTGGCCCATCCTGAGGCTTTGTATGCACACAAAAATGTACATATGTGCTCCATACCCTGTGGGAGAGAACAACGAGGTGTCCAGAGGAAGAGCTCAGTCCCAAAGAGGCAGAATAACAAGCTCTGGTGTGTTTTGCCAAGGCTCCACCAGCAGACTTTCCCATGCCAGCCCACAGCCCTGCAGCCACCCTGTTCTGGAGCAGAGCCACGTTGGGTTCCACCAGCTTTGGGATCTCACTGGGCAGCAGATATCCAGATATCCTCCCCGTGTGCACCCCAAGGGCCTCCCCACAACCCATCATCTCCTGCAGTGTTGTGTGCTCTGCTGATAAAATACTCACAGCAGCACCTGCTTCTAGGAAAATTTGCAGCTGTCCTTCCAATTTCTTACAGTTTTGAATAAATAATGCTGAATCCCTCCCCGCCAGCCTGACTTACCTCAGGCTTTGGAATGGGATGCTCAGGGAGGTTTGGAGTGCTCATCCCTGGAGGTGTCACCTGGAGGTGGCACTCAGGGCTTTGGGCTGGGGACAAGGTGGGCATCGGGCACAGGTGGCACTCTGTGGTCTTGGAGCTCTTTTCCAACCTAACTGTTTTTGTGATTCTGCAATATCTTTGGTCATACAAGTGGATATATGGGCCAACTCCCTCGTGGCCCTCAGATAAAATCTGAAAAGGAAACAACTGAGCTCTGTGGGGCTCCTTGATCTGGTTTAAATGTCTGCACAGACAAGGAGGTTTTGCTTTTGTTGTAATTAGTGGGCATGTGCTCAGACTCTAATCATTGTTCTTTAGGCTTTCTTAGCAGGCCTGACCTTCCCATTTGGACCCAATAAAGCAGATGAGCTCTGTGCCTTTTTGTTCTCAGATGACAAAGTGCTCGGCATTTGGCACTCAGCTTATCTCATCCGTTTGGGATTTTAATTATCAACACAAGAGCCTTCCCAAAGGCTGGCTGGGCTTTGGGTATGAAGATTATGTAGGGAAATTCATGGCAGAAAAACGCCTTTGTCCACCAGTTCTTTTCACTGCTGCGACCAGAAACTCTACAAACAGCTATGTTACTTTAATTCCAAAAAACACATTTGCAATGTCATCTTCGTAGAGGAAAAATGTGCTCAGCTTGAGTTTTGTTTTGTGCTGCTCTGTGTACAGGAACATGGAGCTGCTGTGTTTGCAGAGCGTGTGGGGAGCCCAGAGCACGGTCTGTTACCAGGCTTTATTTTTTGCACTGTCTGCTCCCATTTTTCAGTGTTCTGACTTACTGCTGATTACTCCAAGGCGCTCCAGTGCATCTGATAGTGTAGGAACTGTAACTCCTCAATCCCAGGCTGGGATGGCTGCTGAAATGAGATAACCCAGCCAGGCACTGAGAGCACAAGAGTTGAACTTCTCAGAGAACTAAAGCCTGCTTGGTCAGATTGACCAAAAAGCACCGAGTTTGCTTAGTTTTTATTTCAAACTGGCAGTCTGATAACACAGGGGTGGGTGGCTAGGTAGTGGGGCAGGGATTTATCTGTGTGGCCTTTTGCTTCATGTGCAGAGAAAAATCATGGAATCACAGGACGGTTTGGGTTGGGAGTGACCTTATGGATCCTCTTGTTCCCTGGACAGGGACACCTTTCACTAACCGGGATGCTCAGAGCTCCATCCTTGAACACCTCGGGGATGGGGCAGAGCACAGCAGGGCACGGGGGAGCCGCAGGCTGTACAGTGAGAGGGGAATAAACGCAGTGAGCGGGCAATAAACACAGTGAGAGGGGAATAAACACAGTGAGCGGGGAATAAACACAGCCCGGCACCCGCGGCCGCGGGACCCGCCCGGGCTGGGGTCTCGGGTGTGGCCCCGCATCCCGGTGCCGGTGCTGGGCTGGTCCCTGGGGCGGTGTCGATATCGGGGCGGTCCCGAGCCTGGTGCCAGGGTCGGTGTTGGGGCCGGTGCCGGGTCAGTCCCACGGGCCACAGGCGATCCCGGTGCCGGTCCCTGTGCCGGTATCGGTGCCGGCACGTTCTCGAGGGCCGCAGGAGGTCCCGGTGTCGGCGTCGATGCTGGGTCGGTTCTCGTCCCGGTGCCGGTCCCTGTGCCGGTATTTGGGCGGTCCCGCGGGCCAGAGGCGGTGCCGGTGTCGATGTCGGTGCGGTGCCGGGGCGGTGCCACGGGCCGGAGGAGGTGTCGGTGCCGTGCGGTGCCGGCGCCAATGCTGGTGCGGTGCGGTGCCGGTTCCGGTATCGATCCCATCCCGGTGCCGGTCTCCGTGCTGGTCCTGGTGCCGGGGCCGGGGCGGTCCCGGGGCGGTGCCGGTGCCGGTGCCGGTGCCGGGGCGGGGCCGGTCCCAGTGCCGGTGCCGGGGCGGGGCCGGGGCCGGGCGCAGGCCGCGCCCCGGGGGCGGTGTTGCGGAGCGGGGAGGCGGCTCCGGAGCCATCGCGCCTGCCCGGCCGGCGGCGGAGCTCGGTGCAGGGGAGGGGGGCGGGGGGCGGCTCGGCGGCGGGTCTGCGGGCCCCATGGGCGGGTGTGTGGGCTCCCACCACGACTCCTCGGGCAGCCTCAACGAGAACTCGGACGGCACCGGAGGTGAGAGCCGGCGCCGGGTCGGGGGGCCCGCGGGGGGACCCCGGGGCGGGCGCTGCGGGCCGGGGCCTGCGGCGGGCGGGGGAGCCGCGGCCGGCCGCTGGCCTGGATCGTCCCCCGGGCCATCCCCCGGCTTCTGCCCCGCGTTCGCCCGAAGTTTGCCGGGCCGGCGGGGCCGGCGGTGCTCGGCGGGCGCTGCCCCAGGGCGCAGCCCCCGCCCGCTCCGCCGCCCCGGCGTGCCGGGCTGTAGCGGGGCTGAACCGGGGCCGAACCGGAGCCGTGCCGGGGGCCGAACCGGAGCCATGCCGGGGGCCGAACCGGAGCCATGCCGGGGGCCGAACCGGAGCCGTGCCGGGGGCCGAACCGGGGGCTGTACCGGGGCCGTACCGGGCTGTACCGGGGGCCGTGCCGGGGGCCGTGCCGGGCTGTACCGGAGCTGTACCGGGGGCTGCACCGGAGCCGTACCGGGGCCGTACCGGGGGCTGTACCGGGGGCTCCGCCGCGGCTCCGTGGCCGGGCCGTAGCGGGGAGCAGTGTCGGGGCTGTCTCGCCGGGCAGTGCCGGGGGGCTCAGGGACGCGGCCCCTGCTGAAATAAAGCCAGGCTGGGGAAAAGGCCTGCCCGGGGCTCCCGAAGTTTGTTTTCCTCGGGCTCCGCTCCTTGCGGAAAATTATTCCTCAGCTCGCTCAGATCCTGGCTGTGCTGCGGGGCCCCGGTTTGTTTCCCGGCCGGGAGAGGTGCCTGGCTCCGCCCGTGAGAGCGGAGCGGTTGGCGGCGGCTGGAGATGCTGGAGGGATGGAGCAGCGTGGTCCCTGCGAGCGCAGCCCGACCTGGGGAGCAAAGCCAGCGTGCAAACGCTGCTGCAGTGTCAGCAGCCTTTCACCGGCCTGTTTCTCTCCAGCTAAATGCCTGCATGATTGCTTTTTCAACCCTCTCAGGTTTGTGGAGCCCTGATGTTCTCCAGCTGAGCTGTGTGTGTTTTATAGTCATTTAAAGTCAGCCTGCCAACAGGACACTTGACTTATAGGTAGTCCTCACACATGCAGGGTCTGCAGATTTCAGGAGGAGAATGGCTGATCTAGGTTTTTGTTTTAGAGAATGTTATTTATCAGTCTGGTTTTTATTTCGGATGTCCCAGCTGATGGGTGTTCTTTCCATCAGTGGCTTTGCTGTCATTCCATAATGTTAAAATATGCAGCACTTGGAGTTGTATCTGAACCAACCATCTGCTGGTTCATGCCAGATACAGAGTTCATGGACATATCAGAATTCCAGCTGCTAAGAGCTGTGTGGGATTTCACAGAATCCCAGAATACCTGGGGTTGGGGACCCCAGTAGTTGGGGAGTGACCTCTGGAGATCATCCAGTCCAACCCCCCTACTAAGGCAGGGTCATCCAGAGCAGGTGACACAGGAACACATCCAGGTGGGTTTGGAATGTCTGCAGAGAGGGAGGCTCCACAACCTCCTGTGGATTTAATCACATCAGTGCCATTAAAAGGAATTTTATAGCTTTGAGTAGCGTGAGTCTTCCTTACTCTATTAGTAAAAAGAGAAGGAGTGGGTTACCTAAAAATGCATCTGTACTAAGCAGATTTACCAGCCAGTAAAATCCTGCAATAGTGCTGAGCAGAATGGACTAGTCAAAAGAAAAGAACAGCAGGAATCATCACATGCCCCAAAATCTTGACCAAAAAATAGCATTAAAAGCTCCACTGGTGCTTGTCCTGAGATGTGCTTTGGTGTTATGAGGTGAGATCATGTCACAGAAATAGGCTGGGTTTAATTTCCTTGCTCTTATCTCACCTGTGATATCGAATGAATGAGATAGGAGAAGAACATGATCGGGCTTTGGGTGATATTGTGAAGCAGATTCCACGCCCCAGAGCAGCGTGTGAGGTGGGCAGGCTCCATCCAGGCTTTCTGTGTCCCCGCCTGATGCTCCCAGGGCATGGCACTCTGCTGCTCCGGGGTTAAATAACCCATTGTGCCTGCTGCATTACAACAGCAGCTGGGCTTTCAAGATGTAAGAGATGTGAAATTCGTGTCAGCTGGCTCGTGTTGATTCATGCTCTCAGGGTAATGTTCCTTAAGGTTGTCTCGCCAAAGTGAGAGGCGCTGAAATTTCACTTGAATTATGAGCTTCTTAGGACTGTCTTAAACAATCAGCTCCAGTGTGCAATAGCCTGTTTTGTAATGCTACAGCTCTGTTCCTGCCTCTCCACAAGGAGGAAAGGGGGGGTAGATGAAGCTGAGGGTAGCTCTGACTCCCCAGGTGTCAAAGTCCAGCCCGCGCCAATTCCGAGCTTTACAAATTCTGCCAACCTGCCCTCAGCAAGCCTGAAACCTGGCTTGCTCTCTCCAGGGAGCTTTTGTCTGGTGGCATCAGCCAGTGAACCAGCTGAAGCAGAAGGGAACACGGTTTGGAGTTGAGACCTGTGCAGAGAGATGACTTTTTCCTGTTCCCCAAGTGAGGCTCATTTCCTCCGGCTCTGGGGTTGTGACCTCACCCGCTGCATTCGCTTTCAGATCGCTGTCTGTGAGCGGGGCCAGAACATTTCGAAATCCTAGGAAGGTGTTTTGGAACATGATGATTCTAACTTGCCAGTGATGGACTTGTCTTGGAGAGGCTTTGTCTTTTCCTCAGAATGGAAAGTTTCCTGGAGAATTGTGGGCGCCCAAGAGCTTGATTAGCCAGCAGCGGCTGTGTGCGATGCTGGGTGAGAGCAGAGCCAGCTCTCGAGTCTGATTCATCCCAGTTTCAATTTATTCCAGGGCAGTGGGGAGTGGCAAAATCGTGCTCAATTGTGTTATTGGAGTTGAGAGGAGGATTTGTCACATCCCTGTATTCTCCTCAGTGTTTTTGTCCGTGGCCAGCACTTCCCGTTGCTCGTGTGCAGCTTGGCAGAGCTGACGG
This sequence comes from Haemorhous mexicanus, assembly GCF_027477595.1. Classification (NCBI taxonomy): domain Eukaryota; kingdom Metazoa; phylum Chordata; class Aves; order Passeriformes; family Fringillidae; genus Haemorhous; species Haemorhous mexicanus. Next base: position 1,977,259 of record NC_082355.1, read on the forward strand.
CATGTCCTGGCCACGTGTGCTTCTTTTGTCTCTTCTTGTGGGCATTTTTCAAGGTCAGGATGCCTGTGTGTGTCAGGAGAGCTGGTGTGGATCCTCAGGTGTGCCTGCATGTGTGAGATGGAGCTAATCAAGAGCCCAGCTTATTGCACAGCTCTGTTTGCAGTGACTGGAGCAGGAGGAGGCTGTTCCTCCCCAAGAATTTAACAGATGCTGCTCTGCCCATCGGGCTGGAAATGAAATGGGCTTTGCAGATTGGTACCAGCTGTTTCATTAGCACTGCTCTTTTTAGCAAGTTCTCATTTCACCAGGACGTTGTTTGGCACAGGCAGGAAAAGTTCCTGCTCGGTGTGTTGTAGCCCAGCAGCACCAAACTGTGGTGGGTGGCCTGGCTGGATTTAGTGGGGAGTCATTAAAGGACATCATTAATTGGGTTATAGACACAGTTCATCCCTTTAGCTCAGCTGTCTCCCACCTAACAGCCCGAGGTTTCAGGAGCTGAGCACTGCATCCCTTCCAGCTGTGCCCTGCCAAAGGTGCTCGAGTTCCTGCAGGATGGTGAGAGCAGGGCAGGAATATCTGTCTGCAGCCCCTCCCCATGCTGTGTGACCTCTTCACTTGTGCTTTTGGCATTGCTTTGGGCTTGGAATGAACTGCTGGAAAACTGCCCTCGTGCCTGTACATCAGGTATGTTCAGCTGAGCAGAACCAGCAGAGCTGTGCCAGCTCCCATCCCACAGGCAAGTCCTTCCTGGAGGGCTCCTCAGTTTCTTTTTGAGAAGGAAAAGGAGGAACCTGTTCATTCTCTCGTGGCAACTCTGCCCCCTCTCAGAAGCTGCATATTACTTTTGAAGTTCAGTGAGACAGTTACTTGTGTGGGGTGAGGGAAAGGCAGGGAATCCAGTGGCTGGAAGCAGGAGTCATTGCAGATTAAGGATTTTGGCTGCAGCTGTCTGATTGCTGCTGAGCTCTCCGTGACACGATGCTCGCCTGCCTGCTGCAGTTCTTGTGGCCCTTCCTTGGGAGCAAAGATGCTGATTCTGTTTGAAATTTGTCTTCTTTCCTGCTGCCCCCATCACCCAGCAGTGAGAACGGGGCCAAGTGGAAATCAGGCTGCCAGAATGGGAGATTATTCAAACTCTCAGTTCCTCCCGCGGAGTTTGATGCAGTGCTGGAGCTTCATTAACTCAGAGAAAGGCAAATATTGTGCTCCACCTCTGCTCTCAGCAACTGGACAACACTTTCTTAAATATTTTCCTTGAGTGCTGTGCAGGGCTGCGTATCACATGGCTAATTGGAAGTCACAATAACTGCTTTCATGGTGCTTCTCTGCAAGACTGACCAGGGGAATTTGCATATTAAGCAGTGAGATTTGTTGCTCACAATTGCACTAATACAGCCGGGCTCTGCTTGGCTGGCACGGGAGGGGGGGGTTAAACAAGCAGCTCATGACTGAGCACTTAAGAGCATTTGGTGCCTCCCTTTTGTGCTGGAGCACACAAAGAGTCTCCCAGAGGGATTTTTCAGTGGGTTGGAGCTCTTGGGTGCAGGCTGGGATGGTTTTTCACTGCCATCCGAAAGAGGCACCTCTGGATTTCAGGTAGTTCCTGCTGGTCTGGAATACAGGGCTGGCAAAAATATTCAGAAATCAGAGCTGGCTTTTGCTGTTAGGTCCTACTGGGGGGTGTTTTGTATGGTTTGTTTTGGGTTTTTTTTAATGGAATAACCAAAAAAGCTTAGGGTGACTCTGAAATTTGCTCCAAATCCTTCCTGCTCCGTGCCTGGGTGTATTTAAAGGGTGTGCAGATGGAGCACCTGGGGACGTGGTTTAGAGGTGGCAGCGATGGGTTAATGATGATCCTAAAAGTCTTTTCCAACCTAAAGGAGTCTCTGATTTCCACAAGAGTTATGTGTGGGTTTTCTCATGGCTTTGGAATAAAAGTAGCCTTTAATAACTCTTATTTCCCGAGGGCTGGGCAGCCACAGCCTCCTGGGGGTGATCAGAATGTGGGAATGGGCGCTGCCAGCCCCTGATCACTCAGTCCCCAGCACTCCTCTCCTGGCTGTCACTGCTGCTGGGACACCTGCCATTTGTAAACTACTGGCTTTTGTTTTCCAGGTGATAAAGGAGCTCTCAGAAACCCAAATAAAGTGTTATTTTTGCTGGTAATAAGGGCTGGCAAACGAAGCTGTTTGGTTTCCTTTCTGGCTGGTTCCTCCATGTAATTGTTTGTTTGGCTTCTAGATGAAGTGATTTATTTTAATTTCTCTGTTTGGGATTGCAGTGTTGAAAACGACAACATCCTCCTTCACTGAATGTTAAATACAATAAATTGAACAGTCATTGTGCTTTGGAGACTTTTGATAAATGGAAAATATTATTAGTTGCCAGTTGGAATGAACTCTACAGAGCAGCCATGCACTCTCATTGCAGCAAATAATGTGATAGCTATTATTTTTCATGTGAATGTTGAATAATATAATTTATGAGTCACAAATTCTAATACAGTTGAAGCCTGAAATACAGATTTGCCTCGTGGTTAAGTTGCAAATTCCTGTGAGTCTTCTTGCAGGTCCAAGGAAGGGTCAAGTTGGCCTTAATTGCTTTGGTTACCTCTAAAAAAGAAAGAATATAAAGATCAGGAAAGTTGATGAGCAAATGAGCATGATTGAGAAGGGAAAATAACTCCTCCTTACAATTTAGAGTGTGATGTAGCAATCTTCATCCTCTTTTCTACACAGACCCTGTGTATAAATGCCTGATACATTTCTAAACAAATTATTTTCAGTTTGCCACCTTGGCTTTCACCGTCTTAAAATTCAGCCTCATTTGCTGCAAGTATTTCAGTTGGGTTTTATCTGTTAATCCTTTTTTTTTTTTTTAATTTTTGTGGGTTTTTTTCCCCAAATGACTTATGGCTCCTACAGAAAAGGATTTTTATGGAGCAGGGAAATGTCCATGGGGCATCCCCTGGGTGTGGAATGTCCAGCCAGGGAGGATCCTTTGCTTCCCCTTCACCTTCCCTACCTGCAGGTGCCCTGGGTGGAGCTTGGGGAGGTTTCACCCAAACTCAGGAGGGAAGGGCTGTTCTGTGGAGGAATAACAAAGCTGGAATCTGTACCTGCTCCTGACTGCAGAATAAAACACTTTTCTTGCACTCTGAGGTTTTTAGTTAGTTTCATCTGCTGCTTCTGTGTAGTCTGGCAGTTTAGAGTTGACAAACAGAAATGTTCCACTAATCAGGAAGTAAATGAGCTGACAGTTTTGTTAGGTTTTTTTTTTTAATTTTGGTTTGTTTTCTTGTTTTTTTTAGGAAACTAAAAGGTTTCCCCTCTCGTGGGGGTTGTGTTTGGTGTGAAATTCAGTGTTTCAGGCTGAGTTATCCATAGCAGGAGAGGTGATGGATCCAAAGCCTCCTGCATCCCAAAGCAGCAGGAATGCTGGTGCCACTGGGTGTGCAAAACACCTCCAGCACAGGATGTCAGCTGATACTGCACTGTTTGACCTGTGTGCTGGGAAAACCTCTCTTGGGGTTGTTTAAGGTTCAGCTGGAACCTGAATTTTGCATTTGCTGCCTTGTGCTGGCCCTGGCCCACTCAGATTTAATGCAAGTGAGAGCTGGACAAAGGATGGGGCACAGCAAACTGCAGGAAAGGGTTTTGTTCTGGTCCCCGTTTTAGGGCTGAATTAAAAACTGTCTCAAATGCTGAATGAGCCTTTCTTAGACTACCTTAAACATTTAAAATGCCATCAGTCTCATCTGAGGCTCCCCAGCCCTGGGAAATGCAAGGGCACTGCAGGTTCTGCAGGTAATAAATGCAGGAGCAATTATTGGATGCTATCAATTTGCAGGAGCTGCTCCACATCCACTTGACCTCTCAGGCCTGGTGGAAAACATTTGGAAATTGTCCTTCCCAAAGCAGAAACGCTGCTGGGGCTGTGGATTAGAGCAGTTTTAGCAGCTCCTCCCTTCAGCCTTTTCTCAGTGTCCTTTTCCCTGCCCATCTCCCCCTCTCCTCAGTGAAGAGGATTTAAAAAGGAAAATTCAAAGCCCTGCTTGAAAGCCGTTTGTGGGAGGAGATGGGCACAGCTCTGAAGCACTGATTTTTTTTTTTTTTTTTTTTTTTTTTTTTTTTTGCTCCTGGAGAATCTCAGATGTGCTGGAGGATTTTATATGTGCCTGTCTGTCTGTGTGTGTATAAAGACATCCTTGTGCTGCCGATGAGGTGGAAGGGAGGGGATTTGGGGAGTTTCTGCATGATCTGTCATGTGGTTTTCCCCCACATTCTCAGCCATGAAAGCAGAGGCACTTCACAAATGGGAGTGGAAAATGCTTCAGTAGTTTGCAGCAAGAACAGGTAGTGCCCAGGGGGAAAAGATTAGAGGCTAAAATGGGAAAATGTGTCACACAGAGCATGGCAGCTCTGCACATGTTTAACAGGGAAAGTTTACTCTTAAAACACATATATTCAGTCCAGCATTACCACCACTTTTCTAGAAATAAATGACTTTTCATCCCCTGAAATGATAAACATTTTATAGCTCATAACAGCTTCCAGTTTATAATAATGTATAATAAATGTAGCAACTATAAATAATTCTCTTAGTTCAGACAACAGATTCTGGAGGGAGGCATTTTTCACCTTTTCCCAGAGGAGCTGTGTGCTCTTTGAGAGCCCTCCCAGGGCCTGAAATGGCATCGGAAGCAGAGCACAGCACTTTGGGATTGGAAGCTTGTTACCTTTCTATTTTTGAAATCCAGTCATGAAGCTCCAGCTCTGCTCCCATGCTGTGATGAAGGGCACTGTGGATTCAGCAGAAGAATCTCTCCGTGGCATTTACTTTGTTGCTTTATTTCCCTGCCACAGAGCTCTCATCTCCTGTGATTCCCTGCCTGGGTGGGTAAATACAGACTCTGTAAAAAAGCACCTACAGAACAGCAGAAGCTACCTGCAGCTGCCAAATGCCATTTTCTCCTCTCTGCCAGTTGGTTTTTGGGTTTTTTTGGGAGCACCTGAGCCTGCAGCAGAGCATCAGCAAGCCCAGGATAATGGCTGGCTGGAGAATTTAAGGAAAAATTGTTAATTCCCCTGCACTGGCTGCACAAAGCATTTCCTGGAGAAGCTGTCACCGAGCCCTGCCTGTGTCACACGTGCTGGATTCGTGCCTTACAGTGGGTCTGGGTGTGTTTTTCTCCCTCTCAGGTGCACACAGAAGCTGGCTATGTCAAAGGAGTGTCTTTAATGCAGAATATTGAGCTTTCAAATGCTCCTGAGCCATTGCACTGCATCCCTGTTCCTCAGAGGGGACGTGCCCCGAGTGGGAAGGGACACCCAAATCTTGGAATGTACAAATGTATTTTAGATGGTGTTTTAGTGCAGGTACAAATCCCATTCCTACCTATGGTAGGAACCAACAATAGGAGCCCAACCATTGTGTGACCAAGGTGCTTTCCAAACTGTGCTTCCCAAAAAACTTCCCAACTGCTCCTTGCCCTGGCTTCTCACCCTGGGGAGGGGAAACAAGCTGGGAGCAGCCACAGCCATGCTTTGGAAAGTTCATGAGCAAATGACTGTGATTGAGAAGGGAATATAACTCCTCTTCATAATTTAGAGTGTGCTGATATAATGACCTATGGTCATTTGCTCATGAACTTTCCAGATCTTTATACTAAGGCCAAAGCATGGCTGTGGCTGCTCCCAGGGTGAGAAGCCAGGGGAAAGAGCAGCTGGGAAGTTTTTTGGGAAGCACAGTTTGGAAAGCACCTTGGTCACACAAAGGTTGGGTGCAGTTTCCCTGGCTGGGTGAATTCCCAGGTGGGATAAATTTGGTGGCAGTGATGCCTTGGGAAGGCTGAGCTAGAACAGACCAGACAGAGCTAAAGAATAAAGCAGGGATTTATGAAAGGATCTCCTCCATGGATGCACCTGGGGCAGCACCAGAGCCCAGCCAGGGCTGCACCCAAGATGACCCAAAATGGCCCCAAAATGCACGGCCGGGCACGGGGTCTCTCCCTGGGATCAGCTCTGCTCCATTTGCACCTTGCAGTTCATTGTCCCAGCCCAGCTTTGGCCCAGGCACTCCCACCCTGCTTGTTTTTCTCTCTGCAGCCCACGGGGTTTGTGCTCCTGGGCTGAGGTTTGGATCATTTGTCCTTGGTGCCCAGCTGGAGCAGGAATTGTTTTGTCTCCCTGCTCTGTGCAGAGCTCCCCATCCCCTGATGTGAACCCAGACCCTCACACTAAAGCAGCACAGGATCTGCTGCTGATGCCTCAGGTTTTAGCTTTTCTATTTTTCAGAGTCAAACATGTTCAGCTGAGCACTCCAGTGCTTCCCACTTCCAAGGGGCAGCATTCCCAGATTTACCACTGCCCCATGGCTGAGGCTGAGCCAAAATCTCCCTTTCCCTGGGCATTTCCATCCTCCCAGTGCCTGCAATGACCAAACCTGCTCTGGGAACTGGGAAATCACAGCTCCCAGCTGAGGGGGAGCACTGGGAGGGCTGAAGGAGAGGAAAGCTGTCACAGAGCTATTTAAACTTTATTTTTTTGAAGAGTTATTCACTCATGAGCTGCATGGTGATGACTTGGCTCAGCGAAGCACGTAGCAGACTGATTTTTGTTTTTGTGATTTTTTTTTTTTTTTTGCTCTGTGCCCACATAAGTTCGTTAAAAGCACACAGGTTGCTATAAATATGAGTGCTTTTAGAACAAAAATATCTTCTGTGAAGTGCTGATCAATACTGGATATTATCCTGAGACAGGTTGAAATGCTCATTTGAGATGAGTTCTCACTCTTTTGTGTGTTTTTCACATCCACAGATCTCCATTGTGTGTTTATCCAGATCTAAAAGTAGTTCTGGTGCCAAAAAAGCTCGAATTTCAACAGAAAACCACATGATTATTGCTTGACTGAAGTCACACACTTCCAGTCACTCACAGATTGGATGGCCCCACGTGGATGTTACAGCAAAATCCCATTTTTTGCTGCCTTCGTGCATCCCAACAAATCACATTCCTTGTGTGTATCCAGGGCTCTCCCTGTAATACAGCACTAAAATAGCTCCAGAAATACTCCAGGCACGGGTTTGGCTTTATCTGAAACTCCTGCAAAATAGAGCAGGGAATACAAGATTTCAGTCTGGCAGCTGGGAATAAAAAAGGAGCAGCAGCATTGTCAGATTGTTGTGGTTTGGTGTTACAAGGCAGCACCAGAATAAAAATCCTTTGGTTGTAAATAAGCTTTTAGTTCTTGAGCTCTGCCTTGGAATGGAGACTTTTTAATCAAGTGTAGACAGAGATTCTTTTCTGTAAACCTCTAAAAACACTTGGACTGTGTTTGGGGTTTTTATTCTCCTAAATAACATAAATAACCTTTCGAAACCATAACAGGTTCTTCTCTGCTGTTGTTGGAGGTGAATCTCAAGGGCTCTGTGTGCTCTGGCTCCCTGGGGAGTTTTCTGCCCTTTCCAATTCTCCCAAATACTGGTGTTGTAGGAATTAGGTGTGAGTTGAGGAGGAGAAGTCATGGCTTTTGATTAAATTATCACTCTGGCAGCTTGAAAATGGAAATTTTAGCTTGAAAATTGAAATAATCATGGGAATTTTAGCTTGAAAATTGAAATAATCTGCTGGGTTCTGGAATGTTGGTGCTCAGCAGTGGAGAAAACACAATCACCCACTTAAACAGGAACCCAAAATTCTCTTTTTAATCTCTAACATGACAGGAGTGGGAGGGCTCCAAACACTCCCCAATCCCAGCCTTCCTCCATCCCAGGATCAGTCACAATCAGTTCTCAGGGAGCAAATTTCCTCAAGATTTTTTAAGTTAAACTTCTTGAAATGGAAGCTTACCACAGCTTCTTCACAATACTGCTTTGGGAAATCAAAGGTTTCTTTCTAAAATTATGTTTTCCTGCTTTATCCATCCCAAATAAAGTGTTTTATCTTAGGAATGCAACTGCAGTTCTTCTTAACTCTGATCTTGTTTTTCCTGATGATTGGTGTGCTGCAGGACTGGGGAAGGAGCCACATTAGCATTTTATCTTATTGTGCTGGGAAACTTATTACCAAGAGTTAATAATTTGCATTGAGCTCACATTAGTTAGGAAAATATTGTAGATATTTTGGGGTGGGGGAGGAAGTGTTTTGGTTTCTGCCAGTGTCCTGCTTTAACATCTCTTGGCAGCTCTGTCCAGAGGGATGCTGAGCTCCTGATCTGATAATTGAGCCTGTTCAAAATCCATTTTATTAAGTAAAAAAATCCATTTTATTAAGTATTAAGTAGTGACAATTCAGCTTAAAACAGTTCTGCAAAGCCCAGAATGGCAAAGGCTTCTGTATCTCTGCTTCACTGCAGTGTCAAACAGAATATTCTGCCTTAGAAATTCTACCAGCTGATCTAATCTTGCCTTGAAACTCTTTCCAGGTTTGCCTGCTCAAGGATTCTGTCACTATCTGATTGCTCTGCCTGCCAAATTTCCAGGCTGAGTTCATCTGCCATTGGTAAAGTGCATTTCTCTCTGCTCACTGCATTCACCCTTCCTCCTTTCATTGTTAGGAATTCATCAGGGCATCTTTTCCAGCTGGCTGAGGGGACTCTTGCCATGCAGTTCAGCTTTAGGGATCTGCACCCTTTCTTTTCTTGTGTTTTGAAACTTCCCGACTTTTGCTGGTTTCTGTTGAAGGTGAATAAATCAGGAGCTCTTTTCCTCACAGGGCATTTTTCTGTCAAGATGTTTCAGGGATTCTTGTGTGTTAAAGGCAGTGTTGGTGCTACTAACAGGGAGCTGTGTGGATGCTGCTCAGATGGGAACAGTTTTTAATGCATTTTTCTCCTGCTCATCCTCAGGTCTGAAAGTGGCCCCAGTTCTGCTGCTCTGGGCTTTGAGATGCCTTTGTTCAGAGCTGTGGAATCAGCACTTGCTGGGCATGGTTTGCTCATTAGAGCACAGTAATTAGTCAGTTTGTCATGGACTTGCATGCAGCCATTCTTAGGAATCCTTTCCACTGCTGCAGTGAAATCAGCAGCTTTGGGTGCTGGGGTTTGATTTTCCCAATGCTTTCAGGAGTTCCTTTCCCTAAACCAAATAATCCCACCTGCCCTGAGGAGCCATGGGAGAGGGGGGCTCCTGTTTTCAGATGGCTGAAATAAGAATCTCTCTTTTCAGTAATGCATTCTCATTGCCAGTCAAACTTCTCATCCTTAATTTGAAACTATCTTCCCTTGCAGAAAGGGCAGCAGGGGTGAGACGTGGATCTGTGTAATTATGGAGACTTCTGCTTGAGCTCAGAACTTTTCTTGCAGACACTTTAGGGCCCAGCACCTTCACACACTGATTTAATCTGTTATTGCATCAATTACGTCTTAAATAAAGGGGGAAAGTAGGAAAAGTGCATCTGTCCTGATGAAGAGCTGTGCTCTTGCTTTGCAGTGATGCCTCAGGAGAAATGAGCTCCTGGAGCATTCTGGTGAGGAGCTTTTTAGGAAAGACAAGCACAGCCCATGGCCGAGCCCTGCTTCAGCTCCTGCTGGCCAAGGCACAGCTGAGAGCATTGCCAACACCATCCCTGGGCTGCCAGTTCTGAGCCTGCCTTGAGCTGTGGAGAATTAAATGCATTTTCAATCAAATTCTGTGATCCCTGCCTTTGAAAGGAAGTTCCTCAAGGGCTGTGTGTCCGTAGGAAACACTGAGCAAGCACCACTCAGGCCATTAATAGAGCTAAAGCCTGGTGTGCTCAGGGACTTCTGAAAGAGATCAGATTAATTTGCTAAAGGTGGAAAGGCTCTGGCTGCTTTAATCTCGCTTCATTTCGGCAATTGAAATGAAGAGGGCAGTTTGCTGTGCCTCCTCCAAGGTCCTTCCAGCTCACAAGGTGCTCTCTGTGCTTGCCATTTCTGCCAGGAGGAGGGGGCCTTGATCACTTCCTAATTTTGGGGGGATTGGAAGTGCTCAGGGTTGGATTCACTGGCAGCTGTGGCTGCCCTGGATCCCTGGCAGTGCCCAAGGCCAGGCTGGATGAAGCACCTGGGGCAGTGGCAGTGTCCTTGCTCATGGCAGGGGGTGGCACTGGCTGTCCCTCAAGGTCCCTTCCAGCCCAAACCATTCTCTGATTACATCAATAATCCTTGAGGCTCTAACAGGGCTGGTTTCCCCCCCAGGAACATCCCCAAGGGGATAAAAAGGCCTTGAAAGGATGGAGTTTGAAGGCTGCTTTGTTCACGTGCTCCCATTTACAGGATTGGGTTGGTTTGGGGATTTTTCCCCCCTGGATGTACAAGACATCCAGGTATTTCTACAAGTTACAACAAAGGCTTGCACGTTTTTCATTTTAGCTTAGATTGCTTTCTAATTATCTGAGCAATCCACTGATGTCCTTATCTGTTATTACTTGCCTCTAACTCGGGGATAAATGTGGATTTCTTAACAAAATGTGTACTTGAAGGGTAGGAATTCCTTATGGCAAGAGGTTGCTCATGTGTTCTACACTAAATTCTGAGCTTTATCCAGCATGGGTGCTGGAGTTTCCTGGGGGTGACTGCCCAGGAGAACTGAGAGGAATTGAATTTCAAAACTGAATGTGAAATATTAACTTTACTATAAAAAGTACCCTATAAAACAGGGCTGAATAAAGCAGCAAGCATCATTCTGAGAAATTCAATTTCTTAGATGAAATCTGGAAATGTTTGTGCAACTTTTACTTTTCTGGAAACCAAGCAGTTGCCTTTCAGTTTTCCTCAGGCACCTGAGGAACATAATATGGGAGTGTAAAATGCAATCATTAAGTTAATGTATGTTTGGGATGTGTGTCAGGTAAGATTCCTATTTTCAGCTTACACTGAGCTCTTAATTAACTGATGAGCTTAAGCAGATGAGATACAGTAATAGTGCATTTAGTTAATTGGCTGGTGTGAAACTTTATCCCTGCCAATAACTGTGACACTGGAATAAATTCAAGACATGGTGTTAGATCCTTTAACTGAGCTAATTTAATTGTTGGTCATTGTAAAAACAGCCACCAACTCGGAGGCTTTTTTTTGGTCATTCCCTGCTGGAATTTGTGACTGCTGTGCTGGCAGCAGTGCCATGGCAAGCGTGGCACGTTCAGCCAAAAAATCCCTGGGAAATGGAGTTGGCCATCTGTCCTGAGCATTATACCTTGAATTACCCAGGTTGCAGGGTGTGCTGGATGGGTTTCATGCAGCAAAGCCAAATTTTGGCTGTGCTGAGGTGGGCTCTGAGCACTCTGCTGCCTCCTGGGCAGCTTTACCTGAGGGGAAAACCTGGGAAAGATGGAGAGGGAATTGTCCAGAGCCTGGAGTGACAGGGCAGGGGGAACGGGTTCACTCTGACAGAGATGGATACTGGGGAGGAATCCTTCCCTCCGAGGGTGGGGAGGCCCTGGAATGGATTTCCCAGAGAAGCTGTGGCTGCTCCATCCCTGGAAATGTCCAAGGTTGGGGCTTGGAGCAGTCTGGGATGGTGGAAACTGTCCTTGTGAGATTTAAGATCCCTTCAAGCCCAAACCATCCAATGGCTTTATGAACTTTGGGTTTACTTGGGTAGTGAAAGAAATTCCCTGGTGGCACCATCCAGAAGATCTCCAGAAGGTTCAGCCCCACATTTCAACACCAGCAAAGGCTGGCACTGGTGAGATTTAAGATCCCCTTCCAACCCAGACCATCCAATGGCTCTATGAACTTTGGGTTTAGTTGTAGTAAATGAAATTCCGTGGTGGCACCATCCAGAAGGTCTCCAGAAGGTTCAGCCCCACACTTAAACACCCTCTGCACGAGGGCCTGCTGAGCAGGGTGTCCTGGCTGCTTCCAGCACCATCACACCTCATCAGGGATTGAGGAAATCCTCAGCCAAATATTTTTTGTCATTCTGGCAGGGTGAAAGATAAGGCTGCCTTTGATTATTTTTTTTTTTTTCCCTTGACAATGTTGCTGATGTTGGAAGCCCTGGTGGTGTGTCAAACACAGCCCAGATGTCCAACAGATGGTCCTGTGTCACTTGCCCAGCTCAGAATTCCTGGTGGCCTCGTGTGGCCGGGCTGTGGCTTGTGACAGAGGCCAGCACTGGCCACACCACTCCCAGGCTTTGTTTTAAACCCTGCTGAGCCAAACCCCACCCTGGCCTTGCTCAAAGCACCCAGAACTCAGCTGGGTGAGGAGTTACAAGCCACAAGGGTTTGAGTAGAATGACAGTGAGTTTGTCACAGGGTGAAAAAGCAGAATTTGGGGTTTTTAGAATGGGGGTTCAAGAGGCAAGATGGAGGAATCTGGGTGTGTCCTGTCCTTCTTCTCCTTCTCCTTGTCCTCCATCTTCTGCTGGGTTGGTGGCACTTCTGGATTGGTTTAGAGACAGACTGTCTAACACAGGTGATAGGTATTGGGAAATTATTGTAAATAAAGCACAGGTAGTTCTTGGTATAAAAAGGGCAGTGCCTGTGCCCCTGTCAGTGTGTGGGGATGCCCTTGGCACTGGGAGAGTTTTGGTGCTGCTCCTTTTCCCTGGAGGTGGCACTCAGGGCTCTGGGCTGGTGACAAGGAGATCTTGGAGGGCTTTTCCAACCTCAGTGGCTCTGAGGTGTCAGCCCCCAGTGAACTTTAAATCACTTTTTTTGCAGTTCGTGCTTGTTGTGCAGAGGTCAGAGGGAGAACAGTCTCAGGGAGGAAGGGAATTGGTGAGCCTGAGCTGTTCATTTGCAGCTGGAACTGGGACTGGACATTTCCTGGAGCC